>NW_026521812.1:17560000-18810000 GCF_021234435.1 Artibeus jamaicensis
CGCAGTCTGTAAAGTCAGTCTGTAGGTTTGACAAAGAAGTAGAAAACCAAACTCATTAGACTCCTCAGCCTTAGTTGTGAAACCAGCACTCTTTCTCTACTTTCCAGTCAAAAGCTGTAAGATTTTCTATGATGTATGTAATAGATTTGAAACCTGTTAGCTTCATGGGGTAGATAACTTTGTGGTTTGTGGAGCAGCTTCATTTTTTTACTGTTAAATCACACTAACTTGTGTATACACTAGGTCCTCTCTGAATATTTCAAAATGCCTTCTAGACTAAAATTAATCTATCCAAGGGAACCAGAATGGAGCATATAGGATTTCCTTTTAGTCCAACCAAACAGTACATATGTAATAAATTAATTATCCACCTACAATGTTGATATAATTATGATGTAAATTTGCCAGAAATTATGTTAAGACTCCTCCTTTCTTCTCTCTCCACTGCCCTTCTCCCCAACTCCTATGCCGTCCTGGAACACTTGTATTAAGAACGCGGACATTTATGGCCAACATATTGAAAAAAGAAAAGATACCCAGAAGATTAAAAAGTGAAAAGTGAAACAAGCTTACCCCAAACTATTGAGTTCAGGTGTTCATAGAGAGAAGGATAATGAGTCTAATTAGCCCAAAGTCGAAAGAGGGAGGGATATGTTGATTTGAACACATTGTAAGTATTTTATATCAGTTTTCATCATTGATTAAGTATTCAGAATGCCTGGGCAGGAGAAAGAGAGATGTAAAGTAACAGCATACTCTTCTCAAGAATCAATCTACTAAAAAATGACACTAAAGTAAATGTACACACATGTATATTAATACAGCTTAGTGATTTGAGAGTAGACACTATTATTCATGTTATTTTTCCAATATTTATACAGAGTGGAGCAAAAGTAAGTTTATGGTTGTGAGTATGTGAAATGTAGACTTTATTCTTGTATTACTGTTCATTAATTATTGCATTATTTTGCATATAAACAACTGTAAACCCACTTGTGTTCCACTCTGTACTTAGCTTTGTTATTGCGAGTATTTATTTATTTATAAACAAACAAGATTTACTTTTAAATTTTAGAAATACCAAATAGGGAAATTTTCAAGTATAATGGATATGAATGGTTTTGTCAAATGTGACCTATGAATATTTTTGTCTGTTAGACATGCTCTAGAATAGAGCAAATGGATAATTAATTTACATGTTCCCAGATACTTATTGAAGAGCAGACATTTACCAAATTACATCAAATGTGATTATCTTCCAATATTAGTTCTGACAGGAATTGATATTACTTCTTATCATTTCATCTCTTTTTTATTTTTCTTATCCCATTCTCAGTTGTTCTGTATGTGTGCTACGTTAAATTACTGACTTATCTGCAAATTGTGTCTCATCTCTCTTGATATTCTGCAGGACTCTGAAACAGACACATTCCAGACCCCTTTCTTTAGGAACACTGGTTATGTGTCCTTCCACGACAGAGCCTTCTTGAATCTCCATGACTGAGTCAGTCCCAACTTTTCTCATAGAGCCCTGCACACTGTTTGTACTTGAGACACTGAGTTGTAATTACATCATATCTTTAATGGCTTATATTCCAAATAAGTTTTGAATCAGGAGTTGGGTTGAGTCATATCTATAGCATTTGATTCAATGATTGCCCCCTAATTGATTCTCAATAACTATTTCAAGTTTAAAAAGAGGGAGTAAATAAATATCATTTGTATTGACTACTGTCTCTGAGCAAGATATTGGATATTTAAGCATCCAGAATAAATTTGGTCCAGCTATTATATCAGGTAAATTGGCTGATATCACTTTTATTCCCCTATCTGTAACAATATCAATCAATATTTTATGCTCTTCCAGATAATAATCATTAAATCGTTGAGAAAATATACTTGATTGTATTGTATTGCCAGGTTGTCTTAGGTTTCTTTTAGAGTCAAAGACAGAGTTAAAATTTTGTTGAAGAAAAGATATAAATAAATAAAACAATTAGAAACCACTAAATTATGCGGTTTAAATAATAAGAACTTTGAAGTGCATGTGATCCATTTTTGCAGAAGTTTTGAAAGTTTGATTGTAGAAGGTCATGATCTATACCCATAGGACCTGGTCTGGTTAGAAGAGAAAGAATAGCATTGCTTTCCAGTGGAACAACATGAAGAAAGATCTAGCAATCATAATGATCATGACTCTTGGAGATGTAACAGACTAGCTACTAAATGGTAATGAATGGGGATACATAAATTTTATAATTGAAAGAGCTAAAATAGAGCCATGTCCTGAAATGTTCTGACTGAGGAAACCTGCGTACTTTGGATTGTATTCAACAGATCATCATAGTTGAAAGTGGATTTAGAAAACTTGCATTTACTAATTTGCCTTGCATTAAACTCCATTTTGTATTTACTAGCTTAAAGGGGACCAAGTGATTTTTCAAAGCTGTGTTAGGATTAAGAATCCTTCTAATGACAATAAACAAGAGTCCCTACTAATGCTAGTGAAACTAATGGCATGAAAGTATATATTTATAGCATTTTCCCCCTCACTTTACAGAGATGGAAACAGAAATTCACATAGGTTATTTGCTTACTGAAGGTGGTAAAGTACTTTTTACACTTGTTACTATACCCTGTCTGATCTACTATACCACTCCCAGTGAAGAAACTTGAACAACAAAGCAACATAGTGAATGTGGTAAGGATGCAAATACCGATGAAACAGTGTTGCTGTGGGCACTGAATAACTGCCTACAGGCTGCTGCCGAGAGAGAAAAATGGCTCTCCCTAAGGCAAGCTGCCTCCTGCATGAAGCTTTCCTTGTTTTCCCCTGCAGGAAGTCATGTCTTCATTCTCTGAGCTCTCACATTTATGCTTACTGTCTTATGAAACATTTTAATTGCTCTTTTGCATTATACCTATTTAAATGCATAAATTTAATTATCTTCTCTGTATCTAAAAAGTGCTGGCTTATCATATTAGCCTGTGGTATATTTTAGTATATGCATGTTTATTTGTGCTAGCCCCCATAGATTGATTATAAACTCTTTGAAGCAAGGAATATATCTATTCCATATTTTCACCAAGTTTTTCAAATGTCAGTTGCATTAGATATATTTTTTAATTATTAAAAGAAATGTAAAGCAGAATAACATGGCGTGATGGGCATTTGGAACAGGGACTTTTCAATCAGATAAATCTAGGTTCGAATTCTGACTCTGTTCCTTTGAAGCTGTTTGACTCTGGAAACCTTAGTCCTTTAGAACCTTACCTTCCCATGTGTCACACAGTAATAGTAATGAGGATGGTGACAATTGGTGATGATGGACACCATTTGTGGAGTGCTACCTCTAAACAGTCAGCTAAGTGCTTTTTATATCATCTTGGTTAACATGCACAAAACCCTATTAGGTATGTACTATTACTTCAAAAATGCTTTGACGAGTGGTTCTGAGAATCATATGAATAATGGGGGAAACTTGATATGCAAGAGATAATTATTAGACTGTTAGTTGCTCATGACAGTCTGTTTTTAGGAGAATAAAATGCACATTTGGGTTACATTTCAAAAAAGGATTGTCATAACTGGTTGGTGGTTGGATCTTTGAGATAAAAGACTCAGATTAATAAATAATATTAACATCCAACTTTCTTTTTTCTAGATTTTATTTATTTATTTTTAGAGGGGGTGGGAGGGAGAGAAACATCAATGTTTGGTTGCTTCTTGCACACCCTCTACTGGGGACCTGGCCTGCAACCCAAGCATTTACCTTGACTGGGAATCGAACCAATGACCTTTTGGTTTTCAGGCTGGCACTCAATCCTCTGAGCCATACCAGCCAGGGCTAAAATCCTACTTTCAGTTAGTCCAAATGAATGTTAAGTTATCCTAAAAACTACTTGATATCCATCAATGAAAGAACTTTTCTAATGACAACTTAGCAAACAATTTCAGGGTGTTTACCATGGCAATGACCCTATGTGTTCCCGACTGGAGGCCAGCTGTGCCTCTTGTTATCAGCATACACATTCAAATATCCATTTAGCATTTGCTAAAGAACATTGCCTGTATTGAAAATATTGAAGAGATTAAAATGATTTTGGCTTAAATAATTTAAAGAGCAAAAATGGAGATAACCCATATCTTCTAAACTTTATCATTGAAGTTTGCTTTCCCCCCAATCAATAATCATGTTTAAGACCATCAATGCAAGAAAGGTACTTTTAAATGGGAAAAATTTTAATTGCTAAAAAACTCAATGTTTTTAGTATTATTTATGTTTAAAACATATATTTCCAAATTATTATTGTTTGAAATGTTTGCTATATTAGCAATTAGTATTTTTATTGATAGTGAAGGTTATATTAAGTTCTATTAAACATCCTTTTACTAGACAAAATAAAGCAGTAACAAATACATTTTTAAACAATCAGAAAATAGATGAGATTAGTTTAGGGTGCGAGATGGATTAAAAGGTGCCCTTAAATGACCAAGTCAACTACCACTCTAGTCGTTACCTTAAATGACCAAGTTGTAAGTTGTATTATCTCTCAATATGAATAGATTAAAAGTCATAATAAGTGTAAAAATGTGAAAAAATAATAACTTTTGACTTTTGTACAAAAGTCAATACTTCAACTTTCTATTTTCTAGAAGAGGCTGCTATTTTTAGATAGCAAGTGCTATACTGAAGACCTGATATTTACAGTGCCTATTTAAAAGTATGAGAATTATAAACAAGGGGTTTCATTGAAGAACAGAGACATTCTTTTTGACTTGTGTGCTTTCTCAATAGCTCCAAATACCTGTTTTCCTAGATGCCTGTATCTGATATTTAAAGTCAACTAATATTAATATTAAATGTCCTGTCTTGTTTTGTTCTACCAACCTAATTATCTTTGTCGACTAGCTTATTTTATACTTTTAGATTATACAGATCCATCCTTTTGCATGTAGCATTTTTTTAAAGATTTTATTTATTTATCTTTAGAGGGGAAGAGGAGGAGAGAGGGAGAGAAATCTCAATGTGTGGTTGCCTCTCGTGTGTCCCCTGCTGGGAACTGGCCTGCAACCCAGGCATGTGCCCTGACTGGTGTAGCATCTTTTTTGCTAGTCATATTTGACCACTTTTACAAATATGTTAATTAAAACCACTTAAAGTAAAAATGACATGTTTCTATTATGATGGAGATATTTTTATTTTGGTAGAGATGTAGGTTACATGAGCATGTGCGATTTTTAAAATTCATAGAACTTTATATTGAATATACAAATGGATTTTTGTATGTAGAGTATTGCACTTGAAAAAATTCACTGTAGGTGATACAATTTTTGACTTACCCAAGGACTCTTGATGCTGGACACCTGAGGAGACACATGGTGACTGTTGGCCCGAGGAGCACAGATCAAATTTCTGTAGGCAACTAATCTTTACCTTCAGCTATTTATGGAACAGTGACTATTTTAACTTAGAGGAAAACATGATCTGGCTTATGTGTTTTACATCCAATCTCTGCT
Organism: Artibeus jamaicensis; assembly: GCF_021234435.1. NCBI lineage: Eukaryota > Metazoa > Chordata > Mammalia > Chiroptera > Phyllostomidae > Artibeus > Artibeus jamaicensis. The sequence goes on from NW_026521812.1 coordinate 17,565,522, forward strand.
TTTCCATAACACAGCTTTTTCGACACAGTCATTTTCATTAATACCTGTTTATATAGACCTGTGTTAATAAGTGTTTTCCCATGAGTAAAAATTTATTCCTTTTTGTGGGGGCAACTTTGCCCGACTGCCACGGATGAAAATAAAACTGCCAAGATATGATCTGCTTGGGGAGGAGAAGTGGTCAACCTCTCAAAGGAGAAAGACCAAGAACCTCTTCTTCAACAGCTTTTATTAGGTTCAGAACACATAGGAATACAGGTAAAACTCATCAATCAATGTCAGGTGGCAAGGATCAAACAATAAATAACATTACAAAGAAATCTGAGTGCTTAATCTGAGTCAGTGTCTGTCAGGTAAGGGAGGTTGCAAAAACTTTGGGAGACATAATCAATTCCTGCTTGGACCCTTATCATATGAATGAAAGCACACTTAGCAAAGCAGGCTTCACAGGATTTTACCCTGCCTGATCACCCTGGAACCCACTCTTGCTGGCAGAGGACTGCACCGCCTTCCTCATCATAGGTTTTTAGGCTTAAGGAGATTAGAGCCAGGAAGTGCTTCTCCCAGGTGGAAATGGGGACTTGGGCTGTGTCAGAATAGCCTGAGGGTGAGGGTTCATCACTCCCTCTTTGCTGCAGCCCTCAAGTCCTTCTTTGAGGGCCTCCAAAGTGATTGTGTCTGGCTTAGGTTGCCCCCCAGGGGTTGTACTCATCATTGACTAACTGACCAAGCTTTGGGGGCAGAGATGGATGAAGCAGAAGCAATGCTCCTGCCAGGAAGATAAGCTTTGTCTCCTTAGTGGCTCACAGTCCGAAGGTGGCTCACTCAGCCCTAGCCATGGTGGGTTACAGGTCCTGAAATCAGGCAGAGCAGTTCCCAACACTTTTTATTTACTTTAATTATTGGACCAGTATATTTCTGATACAAAATTCCTTATAGAGATAGACATGTCTGAAAGGAAAGTGAAAGAAAATGTGTTAGAAACAGGACAACAATGAAATCTTTTAGTAAAAACATCAATAGCACGTTATTAATGTGACAGACATTTAATGAAGAAGAAAAAATAGTAGTGCAATTAGCTGTAATCATGAGATAATGTTGAAAGCATTTAATGAGTTTCTAAATTGCGTTAGAGACACCTTCAATCTATTTTTCTTATTTCTTACTTGAAAACAAAATTCCATGCTTTAATTCTACTGGGCTGTAAAAATACTTACAAGCAAACCTAGTAAATGATATACAGGGTAGGGCAAAGGTAGGTTTACAGTTGTGAATATGCAAAGGTTTATTTTTATGTATTATTTTCATTGCATTATTCTTCATATAAATAACTATAAGCCTACTTTTGCCCTACACTGTACTTAAAAATATATAGGCGAACACCCAAACTCACCAAAATGTTAGACTGGGAAACAATGTTATATTGGGAAACAGTGTGCAGCCTGTTCACTGTTGGGTGTTTGGGTGAATCACAGAAGGGATTCAAACTTAGAGATTTTATAACATTAATCACATAGATTTTATGAAATTTATTTCAGATGTGTGCTAAGATTTGAATGTTCTAACAAGATAATTTTTTCTCCACTATATATATTATTAATATTTTAGGAGATCAAGAAGTAAATTTTAATGAAAGAAGAACATACACAAGAGAATAGAATGTTATTTTTAAGGTTTATTTTTTAATGCTTTGAGGGAGAGAGAGAGAAACATTGATTTTTTGTTCCACTTATTTATGCATCCATTGGATGATTCTTGTATGTGCCCTGACCAGGGATCAAACCCACAACACTGGTATATCAGAACGATGCTCTAACCAACTACACTACTCAGCCAGGGCCAGAATAGAAGGTTATATATGAATGTTTAATATATTTTTAGTGTGTAAGATATTGAATAACCTCTAGTACTTTAGAATATTTCTTCCTATAGTTATTTCTGATTTTTATCTTTTATAAAATTTATCTGGAGACCCTAATTGTCTTCTGCAATAGTTATTGGACAGTTATTTTCCCTTACGCTAACAGGAAAAGATATTGTCAACACATAGAAAAGAATGGGGATCAATACTGTTGATATTTCTCTTGTGGGTCCCATGGATTTCTCAAAATTCACTAACAAAGTTGAAGCTTGAAAATGCCTAGTAGTGTTTGGAGATCAGCTCTTCACAAAGGTTAACCCTGCACCTTTAGTAGCTGCATAAGTACTTAGAGGCTTGTGTAACCTTTGAGTCTGTTTTATGAATCACTTTTGATGACTTTGCATTTATGTAAGAAAAAATTTTCCATGTAAAATTTATAGAGCATTAAAATTTAAAGCATTCTCTTTTCTTCATATTAAGCATTAATATTTTTTAAAAACTTATCTACAGTTTTTTGTTGTTTTAAATTATGAAAATATGTTAAGCCTTAAATAAGTAGTGTTTTTGTTGAAAAGCACAATGGGAAAGGCAGATATTCATAAAAAGCAAATTGCACACAAAAACTTATAAAATTTATGTTGCTCAAGGTAGAGGACTTGGTGCTGTCTTCTATTTAATACATTGCTGCATTAACCTAATTGATAAGGTCCACAAATAGATAGGCTAGAGACTTTGGTGATCATACCTGAGTTTGCACTGGGTAGAATATACTCGTCATAAAATCAAATATATTGCAGGTATGATCTAAAACATGGTTAGTGAGTATGGAAAATATTCTGGTTCAATAATTTTATGGTATAAAACTGCTAGGTTTCTACTCTCTAAAAGAGATTAGTAACAGTCCTGTGCAAGCAGGTCCTAAACGAAATGACTACTTTGAAGTTTAAGTGGAATAGTGTGAGTTAGAAAAGTTTCTGGGTATATCGTTATTGCTTAGCTTCATAATTTCCTCTCCTTTTCAGAGAATCAACTTAGGCAGGTAAAGTTCTAGAAACATGTAAGCCACATATTAATGGAGTCATGAGGGGTAGAGAGATGAAAAGAAAATTGGGCACATTTACTTTACACCTTATATATGTTATTTTCCAATACACATTTAGGTTAGGTGGATTTCTTCTCCTATTAGCAACTAACAACTGCTCTGTAGAGCAGAAGATCCTTTTTGAGACGACGCTTTTAGGATCTGTATCTCCCTGGATGCAGTACAGACTGCTCTGAGGGGAACAAAGCACACCATGAACAACTTTGTATTCTCAAACCTGCACAGTTTCTAAGACAAAGTTCACTCCATAAATGCTGATTTATTTTATGCACTGTGTTTACATGTAGAAAACAAAGAAACAAACAAAAACTTCTTGCATCTCTCTCCTTAACACAAAGATAGACACTGATAACATTTGGTCTGACCGTGTTGTGTATCATCATTCCTCTCCCTGCACCTGAATGGTCTGACCAGAGTCTTCTTAACACCTTCCTTTCCTTCCTCAAGCTTCCCTGCAGGCCTCTGTCCCTGCTCCATCCACATAAACTCACAGACAAATGATCATTTGGTTTCTAAGTACTATTTCTCTTGTTCCAAACTCCCTTTTATACAATTTCTTCTCTGCTTTTCCACAGGTGCTGGTGTAGTTCACACCCCACCATTTTTCAGCTCCACACTCCACTTCTCACCTGGAACATTTTAATAGCCTCCTAGCTGGTTTTTCTACCCTCAGAGTCTCTTATATTCCAATCCATCATCCACAGAGCACACAGCTTCATAATTTAAAAAATAGAGTTAGTAGTATACCTGCCATGCTTAAAACAAAGTATTTATGGTTCTCTGTTTCTCACAAGACAAAATCCAAACTGATAAAAGGGAGATTCTTATAGTTTAGTTAATATTCATAGTTAAAATCCTTAATTTCCATAGATTACTCATTGATGCTTGAAATACGTTAGCTGACTTCTTTTTTAGAATAACTTGATGGATATCTATTTAAAAAATGCTAACCTATTTAGAATTCATCTTGAATGTAGAGTGGCACTGAGTAAACAAATATTATTTCTCTGCATTCTAGTGATTTTTCTATGTTCATATAATCTAAAATATGAGCTCAAGGATTAATGATATGTCAGGTCTCTTTTAAATCTATTCTCACTGGCAATACAAACTGAAAAAAAGAGTTCACACTATTTAAGTGGGAATGCATCAATCATGGAAATGAACAGGCTGCAGGTCCAGGTCAATACCTTCCAGCCCATTAAACAGAGGGAAGGAAAGCAAGTGTGCTTGCCTTCAATATGCCAGAAAGTGGGGATGAGTAGAAATAATGCACATCTCTGACTGCGGCTTGCCAATATTAACTTGAAAAATTATCAATCATTAATCCATCACAGTCCTAATTATTACTGAGCTCCTGCATTAACAGGAAAGGAAATTTAATGAAATAGGTTAAAGAGCTTTGGTTTAAAAGAGCATTTTATTAGATTACAACTAAAGACCCATCCTGATACTAATGAACCCAGACATTTAAAAGGAATCCTGTGGCAAGTTATGAAAGAAGTTATGTTGTAAAAGAAATTAAGCATCTTAAAATCTATTCATTTCCTAAAAACATAAGTTTGTCATTCTAATATTTATTCATTTTTAAGGTAATGTAGGAAATTCCAGAGTATTTTTACATTATTAGATATAAGAGTAGAAGAACGGATGCTCATTCTGCTTTCTTTAATCAAGTAAGACTCAGAGGCAATTAGGGGAACAAAATTCTCATAATAGACTAAGATAGTTGGGCATTAACATGAGCAGCAGTTTAGCTGGAGAGTCTGGATGATATAATGAACTATGAGAGTGAAGCTTGAGTAGATTAAACAGGAAGCCGGGCTGTTCAGTTGCAAATGCCTGTGATCTTAAAGCTGGTCCATCTGTCATTTTTATCCTTTCCTCTTCTCTGGGTAGATAGAGGGATGATGCTTGGCTTTACTCCTGGAAACACACCTATGGAATATGTGCAGAGTCAAAGATTCAGGAGGGCACTTCATCGTTTAATTTCATAGTATGCTTCATGAGTCTTTACCAATCTTTATCTTAATTTTGGCTCAAATAACTATGAAATCCTGCAGAGAATTTTATATTCTAACATATGATATCAATATCGAAAGAACTGAGCCACTTATTGAAATACTTTTATATTGCATCTTTAATATTAGTGATTTTTTCAAATTTTCTGTACAAAATATGAATGTTTCAATCATACACAATCTCATTTCTGTTTTTTTATTCAGTAATGATAACATTTAGATGAAAAAAGACTCCACGTGGTTTGCCTGATTAGAAAATAAAAGCAGCAGAATCCTGGCTGGTGTAGTTCAGTGGATTGAACGAGGGCCTGGGAACCAAAGGGTTATGGTTCAATTCCAAGTCAGGGCACATAACTGGGTTGCAGGCCAGGTCCCCAGTAGGGGGTGCATGAGAGGCAACCACACATTGATGTTTCTCTCCCTCTCTCTCCTTCCCTTCCCCTCTTTCTAAAAAAAATAATAAGGTCTTTTAAAAATTTTTATAAAGAAAAAGCAGCAGAGGGAAAATGTTGTTTGTCAAGTCAGTAACGTTCAACATCAGTAAAGCAAGCAATGTTTGGAATATTTAAAGTTGAAAGCAGAGTCAAGTAATGACTGTTAGTCTCAAGAGCTTACATGTACCTTCCCAGGAGTTTGGACATTTGGTAAAATCTTGTATTTGCCAATTCATCTAGAGTATAGTCATCCGTGAATCTCTGGAGAATCAGAACTCCATGGCAAGCCCAAGAGGCACTTCACATGATGCTTCTATTACTTCCAGTGGCCAGACACTGTAACACAGTAAATATGGGTATATCCCGAAGTACTTGTGGTGATTTTTGCAGTAAGAAATATATGGAACATTCAAAGACTATTAAGAGTTAGTTAAATATGCATTAGAATACATAAAAAGAAAAGATGAAAAAACTGCATTTGGATGCTCACAAAAACATTCCTATGATACTCTGTGACTAAAAACCTTTGCAATAATTCTGTAATAACTCCCTTTATGGTAAAAATGATTGACCCAAGACCCTTCTGTATTTCCAAAGAGACTGAAACTTCGAGAATAAGTGTTGTCTTTCATGTACCTTATTATCTTACCCTACTTATTTTAAGGTTTCAGTGCAAACTCTATCCTTTAAATTAATTATGTAAATCTTTAGATACATTTTTAAGTGTTTCACTTGACATTCTGTGTTAAGGCAATATTTTTACTTATCTGAAGAATGCGAACCAAACCATGTGTTGTACTTGCCCTTATTGTCGTGGTCTCTTTCAGTTGTTCTGAAGCAGAGCAAAAGTGGCAAAGCAGAGGTAAGTCAAATCACTGAGTGTATCCCCATTATACAATGGGCTACAGAGGCATTTTAGAAATAAGTAAACAAACTCTAAAGAGAAAAGTGGGAGAAAACAGTAGTTAGCAGGAAAGATACACTTCCTAACCATGAAAAGATTCATTTATACTTCGAATACAAAAAATTTGCCAGATCATTTAGATTCTGTGTATTTAAGAAAACAATATTCATTGCTGAATATGTCAACATGAGGTTCTTTTATCTGTACTTGGCCTAGTGTGTCCACTCTTCTTTTTACAAACATTGTGGTCAGGCTTTCATTTTAATTTACTTTTTGCTTTTTAAAATTACGCTTTCAGAGAGTGTTAAATGTCAAATAATTCTGCAAGCTTATGAATAAATACAGCAACTCCTTCCCCTCTTGCAATTTCTTATACGTGATAGGCTCTTACCTCTGTTTAGCCATTTTAGTTTCTAATTTTTTTCTGATGGTTGTTACCATACTTCCAAATAACAAGCTTATAATAAGTTTAGTAATTTTTCAATATCAGAGTTATTGGGTTTTCACTGTGAAAAATGTTGTTCCATAACTGTAGACTTACACTTACTGACTTTTCAATAAAACCCTCCACCATCAGTAAACTCTGCGTTTCAGTTCTCTGGTTCCACGTCTACAGTGGTGACCCACCCCATCTCTGTCATGCTGGGGAGAAGGCTCTGAACATCTAACTCATTGGTACACAGCCTTCTAGCTCTATTTCCAGCCCCCACTGGTACTCTGACCTCGGTAGTGTAATTTCTGAGCCTTACTGGGATTTTCTCATGGCAGTCAGCATAACTCCCAGGCTTTGGCCCTTTCAGACCGAAGTTTCCTCCTCCTTTAGTCTGCTTAATCAGGCATCACTGTGCAAGTGCTGTCCGGCTTTCAGAATTCTGTCACTGTCAGCTCTCAGCCAGTTCTCTTTGTTCTTGTGGAACTGTGTGATCTTCTGTCCTTTTCCTTATATGTATAAGGTTTTGGAAGAGAAGACAGGTCACAAATTTTTATCCTGCCATTTATTTTTTATTAACCCATTAGATACAACTAATTCAAATGTAGTAAAATTATAAAATGGTTTTATGTAAAATAGTTCAAATTCTTATGATCTGCCTATAATTATTTTAACCAGTTATCTTCATTTCAACAATTTATATGTCTCTATGTAACTAGTTCATTTCTTATTCATATAACATAGCTATTGTATTATGTATATTACATTTGCTTATAAATCAATGAATTCTATTGACAGCATAAAATGCTCATTTCATGTTTTCAAATGTCTACACAAATGTCCCCTCATTGACCCTCCCTCGAGCCCTGGGAAATAGTTGCCAGAGGCAACCTCACCTGCACCTGTGCAGGTAGGGTGTCTGAGTCACTGAGGGACCACCCCCAAAATCAGCTGTGGTAAGAGAATAGAGTATTTCTGACCACTACTGTTTTAATATAACCATGAGACATCACTCAGTTCTTCATAGTCAAACTCATCCCAGTAAAATAAATGCCTTCCAACATTATCAACTTCATTATTTACCAGGAGTATTTGAAGAAAAATTAAGACCATTTCTGCATTATAAACAAACATTATAGATAGCAAAAACATTTCACTTGGAGAGGAGCCTGCCCATCTGGTATAGTTTTTATGCATCAATATTTGTCAAAGATTCAAAATAATGTAATACTCTCTTGGGCAAACCAGGCATTTGGTTACCAAAGGCATGAAAAACTGTATATGTGCTGTCTTTCCACTCAACCATATAATTCAGCACTCTGCCAACCCCATTAAAAGATCGACTTTGTAGCATACCATGCATTTTATAATATTTCTATCTAAATGCAGATTTCCGCATTCCATGTGTACCACGTAATCAGGTTTTCCATAAAAATATCAGCAGGAGAGGACATTGAAATCCATTTTGCATATTAAAGAAATCTCTCTCTGAGATTCCTTCCTTTATTTGTTTTATCAACTCAAGCAATAAGCAAGAAAATTAGAGTTTCGGCAATGATGGAAAAGCTATTTATGATTTTATCAGCCTTGCTGCCTTTTCCCTCGACTTAGACAATCTACAAACTCTTGAGAGGAAACCAGTTTAAAATGTTCCACTGGAAAATGAAATGAGTCTATCTGTATCATTGCACCCAAGTCCTGTAGTACTCTATTACCTGGCGACAGCCTCACTTTGAGTAACATGCCCCCTGAATGCTTTTCTTCCCAATATCTACCGCCCACATAAAATAGGTCCCATAGGGGTATGTTGCACTTGAAAACATCATTATAAATGCCATAATATTTTCTAGCATATATCTTACTAGCATGGTTGGGTCAGGAATGTAGTCAGAGCCTGACTGATAGAAAATAATGTCTCTTCACACTTCTTGAAAAATTTTTAACAGAGAAAGCAAATTTGAAAACGACTGTCCCTGGGGTTGTGGTGAATTTCAACTAAATTGTTATATGCAGTTTACTGAAACTTTCCATATGCCCACAGGCAATTCATTATGTAAGGAAAAATATGTACATGGATAATTAAGTACATATGAAATTAAAGAAACAATACTTTTAAGCCTGGAAGTACAGATATTAATGTTCAAAAATGTTTTCCCAGGCCCGAGCTGGGTAGCTCCGTTGGTTAGAGCATCGTCCTGATATACCAAGGCTGTGGGTTCGATCCCTGCTCAGGGCACACACAAGAATCAACCAATGAACGCATAAATAAGCGGAACAACAAATCAGTGTTTCTCTTTCTCTTTTCCTCTCTCTAAAATCATTAAATAAAAATTTAAAAACAAAAAAATTTTCTCATGTTTATTTTTCAACTTTATTTTCTGAAATTCACTTAACCTTTAAAAATATGAACCTATATAATAGTTTATAAATACATTATATGCATTCATTTACAAATGAACAATTATCTCTCATGCAATACCTCTTATTAAACTGATGGCAGTAACTTAGAATGGATAAACAATTTGAATAGATTGACCTCATGCAGGTTGGTGAACATCTAAATTTGAATTGTTGCAATGAGCTGAAACCCATTATTTTATATGCATTGTTATTTTGCCCTTGTGAAGAAAGCTTACATTCATAAAATAAAAAATAGTTTTCTACTCTATTTTTTATTTTTCATCCATATTTTACATCTTTTAAGAACAAACTATATTTAATCTTCACATGTGTATATTCTTTTCTATATGAAAATGAAAAAAAATTAGCTTTATCATTATTCACTGTACTTGCAGCAGTGAGTCCTGTTTAGGAGAGAGATGGAATATTGAAATTTATTTTTCTAAGTCTCAATGGGCCAAATTCATATCGATAAACTCTTTAGAGTTACAATATTACATGTTCACACATTAGAAAATAATACTTTTAGTAGATTTTAAATATCTATTCACAATCCCTTTCCTCGCTTTTATTTATTAATATTTTGAAGTTGAAATGAAACTGAAAATAGTTTAGATGCCACTGATTTTTAATAAACATTGTGGTGGTGATTCAAATGCAATCAAGATGGACCACATTTGGAGGAGTTGGAGGCTTAATCCATATGTCTATGTGACTACGTCATGGTCCAGAGGCATCTTGAGTTGTCAATGATCTGGAAAATGGTAAGAGGACTGCAGATATTCTCCTCTTAGTGGTAGAATGGTTATTCCAGTTGCTGTGTGTATCAGCTATTACTAGGCTATACTTTTTTCATCACATCACTTATAAAAACATGCTTACCTACATTCACTCTAGTCCATATTTCATTCTCAGCAGAAGCCTAATAACTAAAACACATTGCATCTACATCTTGAATCATTGCATACTCATAGTTTATTCTGTTCATCTGGAAAAAAACAAGGGCAAAAATACTCTTTGTGACCTTCTGTGGTAAAGCATGAAAATCACTGTTATGGGGGGAATAATCATGTATGTTAGTGGAGTTTTGAGGGGGATGAGAATGAGATTCAATAGAAAGAGAATGATTTTCACTGCTTTGAAGGAAGTAGTTGGGAATCCTAAATCAAAAGGGAACCTACTGCAAAGCCAAAGACAACTATTGTTGGCAGCTTTAAAATGAAATGAAACACCTTCCTTCCAGCAGAAGGTTGCATATTGTCCCTGGTGAGACAAAGAATTAAATACATGTCACAGGTGATCTATGTCTGACATTCTGAATGATATGGCAGAGTAAGGTTGCAGACCTCTCTCGTAGCTATTTTCTCCCGGTTGAGCAATGAAAAGCCAAGGACAATGCTTCAGTTCAATGGTTCTTTTCCCCTTCAAATTACCTTTTTTTGTTTATCCACAGGAATACATTTGAAAGACAAAAGAAATTTCACCAAGTTACTCAAAGAAGTGTGATGGTGTCCACAGTCTATAGTCAAATATTCTTTGGCTTGAAAATTTAATACTGCAGCACTGTTGACCCAAATATGAGGTATTGTGACTCCTAGTGTTTGGTCCCAGACAGCAGGTGTTATTCAGCACAGTGTAATACAAAGAAAATGGAATTTTACTGAATATCCTTAGCTGATCTCCAACTCACTGTAGTTGGATATATGTCTAAGTCAGGGCAGCCATCAACACCTCCACTGAACAGCAATTATCTGAAGTTATATGAGTGAAGAAATGGATTGTTTGTTTAAGTGTTGGCCTTCCATTTTTATCCTTTCACTGTATATTTTCTGATTCCTTACTGATGAAGAAAGATGCTTAGAAAACCACATGTTAAAGTTGGAAATGTTTGTGATTGCAAAATTACTAAATTATTTCACCACTCTTCAGTACACAGAGCTATTTTTTTAAGGGTGGATTTCTATAAGGTCATAACTCCAATGCTAAATAGGTAAGTGTATGGTTTTAACTTGTTACAAAGCTTGTATCTAGAGGAACAAATGGTTCACATATCTCTTAGGCCATCCCTTCAGAATATTCATTGGATTAGCCAGGCTGATGAAAATCGGTTTGGTTTTTTTTCATCAGAGAACTGACCATGATGTAGTTTAGGTTTAGAAATAGTAGTTCAGTTAGCTGTAGACATACCAATTGCAACTTGACTATTAGCTTGTATATGGCCAAGATATTATATGGTAAATAGCATGAAACTATTTAAGGATACATATATACATATGTGTGTGTATATATCCTTAAATAGTTTCATATTCAAGGATAACATGTTCAAGGATAACTGTTAACATACAGACATATTTCATGTTTGTATGGTCTAACATATACATTATATACAAATACACACATACAATTATATTTGCAAATGAATTTTAATTCCCTTAGCATTTCACTGTGAATGGTATTTTCAAATCTTTAAAATGAGTCCTTTGAACCTTCTATGATTTCTACAATTCTCTCCAATTTATGGCACAGGAGAAGCAATGATAAGTGAAATGAAATTTTATTATACCATAGTTCTTGCACATAAGGATTTGTGCAAAAATTCTTATGGATTTTATTTTTTTGGTTCAGTTAGAATTTTGAATTAATAGCTTTACATTGTAAAAGAAAATAGGACTGTGTATGTGCAAAAAATTTACGTAAAAACCCAGTATCTATTAAGATTATTTTCCAATAACATTCTCGATATTGTTTTTTTTTTCCTTTTTGAGCATGCATGGTAACCAATTTCCTGTCTTTGCACTTGAAGTTAGTGTGCTTCTCCTCCAGGTCTTTGCACAAATGTCATTTCTCAATAAGGTCAACTATAACCACCCTATATAAAGTTTAAACCCACCAGACTTTCTGTCACTCCTGATCCCTCTTGTTCAGCTTATGTGCTTTTTCTGTAGCATTATCATCTGCTGGAATAGCATAAGATTTATATGCATTATGTTGACTGTTTGTAACCTGCTTCCCACATTAAAATGTAATCTTTCACAAGGCTGGGTTTTGTTCGTTGTGTGTATCATCTATCTGGGATGACTCACAAAAGGCAGGTACTCAAGGAATATTTATTGAGAGAATTTCTTCTTATATCTCTAAATATGAAAAGTTGGAAATGCTCTTTGCCAATGTGTCTTTGTGGACTGCTGCAGTAACAAGCAATTCCCAAGCCTCGGTGACTTAAAACAGGAAAGGTCAATTTCTCACTCATGCTGTCTGTTGGTCATAAATCAAGTGGGGGCTATGAGCTATGTTTTCACCCATCAGCGACCCAGGCTGAGGCAGGCTTCAGCTCAATGCTTCCACCACTGTCAAGGCATGGAAAGCAAACATGGCAATTGACGTGCTGACTCTAAGGTTTCTAGTTGGAAGTGCCACACAGCTCATCTATTCATGTGTTATTGGCAAAGGTGAATTATCTGGTCACATTAACTTTCCACAGCCAAGGAAGTGCGCAGCCTTGTGCCCAGATGGAATATGAAAATTATTTCCATGAGTGCTTAATGACCAACACACATCAGACTAAGATTGGTTAGTTTTCCCATCATGTCATTGGTTACACATATGCATGTGGTACATATGAAAAAGAAGAATGTAAGTGTGGTTATGCTCAAATCAAACTACTATTGTGAAAATTGCATAGTTGTACTTATAAGTCAATAGCTCTGCAACTTCCTAGACAGAAATCTTCACTGCACGTGTCCTAGAGACAAGATCAAATGGAAAACATTTGATGGAAGGCAAGCAGACACAATTCTAGGAGGAGATCTTGCCTTGTTCCTTCTCTGTGTCCTGGAGCATTGAAAGTCTTTTCTTCCATAAAGAGCTGATCTCTGACAATAAGCTGGCTTTAGTGTTATTTTTTTCTTTCTTTTTCCTTTACTTCTTTTCAAAAAATATTTTATTGAAAAATTTATTGAATTTATTAGGGTAACATTAATTAGGAAATTTAATTTTGAGTATATAATCCTTTTACTCCTCTTTTTATTTAACTTTAGTTTTTATCATCCTGTATATGGTCTTATTATTTCTCTCTCTCTGCATATACATACATACACACACACATACACACTAAACATTCATTCACGTGTTGGAAACAAACGATTTACATTTATTCATCCAAATGTAATCACTTACATGAACTGGTTTTGAGGATTCCCCACCACACACAAATATACTGTAGACATCTTCCTTTAACAATAACTTTAGATCTGCATCAATACTTTAATATTTGCATAATAATATATTTAACCTACAATTTCCTTTTTATTGTGATAAAGTGTATATAAAAATGTTGCCATTTTAACTATTTTAAAGTATACAATTCAGTGACATCAATTATATTTATGATATTATACAATCATGCTCACTATATATTTCTAGAACATTTTCATTGCTCCAAACAAAAACTCTGTATTTCTTAAGCAAACATTCTTATTTTTTCTTTATCCCGGCCCTGGTAACCTCTAGTATACTTTCATCTCTGAACTAACTTATTTTGGTTAATGCATGTAAGTGGAATCACACAATACTTGCTCCTTTGTGTCTGTCTTATTTCATTTAGCATAACATTTTCAAGGTTCCTCTGGGTTGTACCATGTATCAAAACTTTATTCTTTTTTTATGATTGAATACCCTTTTATTGTGTATATATACATCTCATTTTATCTTACCATTTGTTGATGGACCTTTGAGGTGTTCACACCTTTTGGCCTTTGTTGAATAATGCTTCTGTGAACATTGTGTGCAAGTATCTGTTTGAGTCCTTGTTTTCAATTCTTTGGGGTATATATAAGTGGTAGAATTGCTGGGTCACATGGTAATTTTATGTTCAACATTTTGAGAAACTGTTTTCACAATGACTGTGCTGTACTGCCTTCCCACCAGCAATGCACAAAGAGCCCAATTTCTCCGCATCTTCTTCAGTACTTGTGATTTCCTTTAAAAAAATTACATTCTTTCTAGTGTCAGTGAATTATTATTTTCTTATGGTTTTGATTTGCATTTCTCTAATGATGAAGGATGCTGATCATCTTTTCATGTATTTATTGGCCATTTGTATTTCTTTGGAGAAATGTCTATTCAAGTGTTTTGCTCACTTTGAGTTGTGTTGTTTGTCCTTTTGTTATTGAGTTCCAAAAGTTCTTTATGTATTTCAGGTAGTAAACCTTTATGAGATACATAATTTGCAAATATTTTCTTCCCTTTTGTGGGTTATTGTTCATTCTCTTGACAGTATCCTTTGAAGCACACAAAAAAATTTCCCACTGTCTACTGAAGGATGGTTAGACAGTGTCAAATTTTCCTCAATATTTTTAACAATCATGTACTAAGCATTCATGTCCTTCCATCTACACATGCTATTTTTAATTTTGCTTTGTGAAAGTAAACTTGAATAATAAGGCCTATTGACTTTAAAAACTTTTGATAAATATTAAATCATTCTGTCTATTCAGATTGCTACCAGTACTATATAGAAATACCTAATCTCCCTCACATTGTCACTCATATTACCTCCCTTTTTTATATTTTATATTAAAAAACGGTTTTTAAATGACTATTCTTAGGGGTCAAATTACAATATAGGGAGATTTGGGGAAACAAATGTTTATAATAAACTAATATTTAAATGCAATAATTAAGCTTGTTAAAATAATATCCCATAATGTACTTGAATAGTACATTTTAAATGAGTAATATTTGATTTATTAAACTAGTGATATTTGATAAAGTTAATCATTTTTAATTCACATACTATTCAAATATGAATTTTTAATCTCACTTGCACAAATAAAGGTATAGCTAATAAGTAATTCTGTGTCACAATTTTTGTTTCTCGCATATTCTAAAATTTCATGTGGAAATTATTAACATGGACAGTTAACACCTTAAAATATAATTCTTGTGATAAAATAAATGAGTCTTTTAAAACCCAATAATTATTTGTAGTAAATATTTATACAAGTAACTAAAAATATTCAGAGATAAACTGTCAGTGCTTCTTTCATAAATATTATGTGGCTTATTTAACTTATATGAAGATAATATTTATCACATTGGAAACAACCATGGTATAATATATTCTGCAATCTGAGGCTAAGAAATCTCATGATATAGAGAAAAGATCCTGAAGCTTTGCACTCAGTCCCATATTTCCAACTTGCTTTGGGCCTTCCTGTGTGAGCTTGGGCAGGTTAAATGTATTTTCTAAGCTTCATTACCTTTCTCTACAAATAAAGATGATAATATCAGCTTCATTGAATAATTGTGGGGATTAAGTGAAATAATGTATGTATGTATCTACCACCAGGCCTAGCAAATAATATATGATCGATACATATTAGTTTTTGCTTCAAGACAGAGTAAATCTGTATGATCCATAATACATGGAAATGAAAGTTCAAGGCTTTTCCATACACTACCCTTCCACAAAAATATGTGGAATAAATTGTCAGCACTAGTTTGGTGTCCATTTCTCTTTGATTTTTACATGGTTATTTTGTTTTGTTAAAATGCTTAACAGTACCCTGCAGTGTTATTTAAACAATAAAGGAGTTCTCTCTGATTTAGAAGCATCTTTATCTCTAATTTTAAGATTTGTGCATTAATATCAGCGGGAGATTGATGTGGCTATATATACAGGGAGGCAACAATAGGAATTCTTGTCTGCCAACTAACAGTTCTCTCAGAAAGGAATTCCCTATGTCCCTCCTTTTGGGATGCTTTCATTCAGCACTGCAGACTGCCTATACTAATTAACATGTGGGGTATTTATGTCAATTATGGGATAGGCATTATTTGTTTTTAGAAAAGGTAATTGCCTGAAAAACTAAAGTTGATTCTATTTAGAACCAATGATACATGCGATAAATCAGCCTATACTCCCAAATATTATATACAACTATTGCTCCTTTTCTGTGTGTACCAAGACATGTGACCACATAGCTGGCATATGGTAGGAATTTCATAAATATTTTTAGAATAATATTGAATAGGTAAACATGGTAAGAACAACAAGAAGATAAATTATTGTGGCTTTTGTCGTTTGATGATGTTGATAAGGTGATCCATGAATCACTCATCTGTTCACAAGGTAAGTATAAAACATGTGAATTTCTCACAGGAAACCCTGATGTAGTAATCAAAAAATTTAAAAAAATAGAAACTCACTCTATGAGCATGTCACTACCTTTTGCAGAAGACATGTTTTCTTCTAACCTTACCAATTATTGGCCAGACCTGTAGTTCTCTGAACTAGCCCTGACCCCACTGAATATTTGAAAAGACACATTAAATATTACTAGGATTTACACGGAAATTTTAATTTCCATTTTTTATTATTCTTCTAATTGTGCTGATTATTACACTTTTTATTTCCTCTTCTAAGTCGATTTACTTCTGCTCCATTGCCTCTGACGGCCATGCTCACTCTGTACAAGAACTGGGAACCCAGAGGAGACAGAACATGGCTGCTTGCAAGCCATGGCTGTTTGCAAGCGCTGTCTCAATTGGTGCCATTTCCTACAGATCCTTGAGAGAAAAAAGTCTGAAAGTAGCATTTATGACCCTAAGGGGAATGAGGTGCCTGCTCAGAGATACTTTTAATGCTCTGCAAACTTACTTTTTAAAAGCACCATTTGGGCCTCCAACCAGTTCAGCTTTGGGGCTTGCTTCTTGCTGCTTTCATGTTAAAAACCTCCTTTGTCAAAGCCCTTAGGCCCAGTGGTGATAACTGCTACAGAAAAATACTAGTGATAGAAAGATACATTCTCAATAACCCTTGACTTTTATTAGTTCAGCCACAGCTAGAATAAAGGGTAAGTGGGCCCTTGATATTTTAAATGTTCTGTGTCCCCCTCCATATACTTCCTAGGTCAGCATTCTTTACTGATAAAAATTCTAGTCTGGAACTTAGCTTGCTGTCATGGGGAGAAGTGTCTGCAATATTATCTACCTCTGAGCTTCAGTTGTTATCCCCCAAAGCCTAAGATCAATAATGGTAGCATGAGCTTTGCAGTGGTTTTCTTCTTTGCATTGTGTCTGAAACCCAGGTATCAGATTAATAAATCTTTAGTAAGGTGCTTGGAGGGTGGAGATTTCCTGAAACAAGTGAACAGCACAGTATTGTGGGCTAAAAATGTAAACATAATCAAGAAGACTTTTGTAGTTTTATGTGAATGTTGTAGATACAATGATTAAAATTATATTATCCATATAACATACTAGCACACCATTTTTAATATCTTTCTAAATTAAATGGTTCTAGCATGAAATGCATTATATGACCAGAAGTATTTAGCACAAAGATGCATAGAACTGTCATTATTTATAATATAACTTCAAATTAGCTCAAAGATTTTAATTGGAACTAATCGTTGGATGAATCCTAGCATACCAGATCCATACTAAGGCTTTCAGTCAAGGGACCTGCTGATGTAGTAGGAAGCGCAGTAGCATGAAAGCTGGGGATTAAGCGAGTTCTACTAATGACACTTGATGCTGGGCAAGGTAGTATGTGCTCTGGGTTTTCAGACAGATGCACACTTATAAAGCGGAGGAGCTGGAGTAAATGGTCTTCGAGGGTTTATGGGATTAGCAAATTGTGTCTTTATGGAGAGGCAACATTCATAATTTTTTCAGAAATTTTGAAGTCAGTTTGAGATGAAATTAGTTGAAAACTTTATTTAAAATGCAGTTTTTTTATTTATATAGATTTTCAGATATATTCTGTCATTTTGTCATTGATATCATATTATTAATTCATTGCAAAATAATTTTAAATATTATTTTCTCTGCTCCCCTTCTTAGATTTGTGATAAAATAGAATAAATTTAGAAAAAAGTCAATATTATTTATATTTTGTGTACTACCTTATATATTTTATAAGTGAATTTCTTATATTTTATCTGGTATGGCATGCGAAATAAATCCCTTGAAACATATAGAATAAAAATTATGGTTATCATGTTAGGTCTGAGATAAATGAGTTAAATAAATTATTCAAGTTCATATTAAAAAAAAAACAGGCCAATCTGTAAATATAGATTTTTTATCTTATTTTTTAAAAAGAAAGGCAAGAAAAGAAAAGTAGAGAAAAAAAAACCAGATGGGACTAAAATTAGAAATCAATAGAAATAACTTATGTTGAAAATAGCAGCTCTTTTCAAATAAAACATCTTTAAATAACACATGGTTAAGGAAGAAATTACATGGAAAATAAAAGTATATTTTGATTTATTTATGAAGTATAATTAAAATGTATCATATCAAACTTTGTGGGACACAGCTAAGACTGTCCTTGAAAGGCAACTTACTTTTTAACTGCTAATATTAGGAAAAATTAAAAGTTTAAAATAAATGATATAATGTTCCACCATAAGAAACTAGAAAAAAGAAAAACTAGAAAATTAACCTAATGAAGAAGAGTGAAGACAATGATAAAGAGAAATATAGAAGGCCATAACATACAAAAGATAAAGAGTAGAGAAAAACATTTTAAAAATTCATGTTTTGAAAGGTTAATATAATTGATAAACCATTGGCTATATTGATCAAGCAACAAAAAAAGGAGAAAGAACACAAATTACTAATAAGAATGGGAACAGAGAATAAAACTGCAGAGGAATAAAGATAAGATAATTTTATAAATAACTATGGTAATTGAACAGCTTTGATGAAATGTAGAAATCTATTAAAATAAATTACTAAAAACAACAAAAGCAGAAATAGAAAATCTAACTAGATTAAAATATTATATGTTAAATGCTTAAATTTATTATACTTTTTAAATAAAACTATACAAGGCACAGATTATTCCCATTGTAAATATTCTCTTTAATATTTAAGCAATAGTAAGAACCTACCAATGACTCTTTCAGAAAATAGTAAAATATCTGTTTTTTGAAACCTGCATAACCCTATACCACAATCTTACAAAGCTATTACAAGAGAAAAAGATTCATATCCTTTATGAATATCAATGCAAAATACTTACAAAATATTAGAAAACAAATTACAACTACTTTTTCTTTTTTTCCTTTTTTTATTGTTGTTCAAGTACAGTTGTCTCCATTTCCCCCCCACCTTCCCCCAGCCCAGCCATCCCACCTCTGACCCTCAATCCTACCCACCTTTGGCTTTGTCCATAGGGCCTTTATACATGTTCCTTGCTGACCCTCCCCTTTCCTTCCACCTTTATTCCCCTGTTCCCCTCTGAATAATGTCCGTTTGCTTTTTATTTCAATGACTTTTTAAAAAGAGAATAATACTTAATGCTAGTGAGGTTTAATTTTGGAATTCAAGATTGGCTTTAACCTGGTTGGTATAGCTCAGTGGATTGAGTGCAGGCCTGTGAGCCAAAGGATCGCAGTTTGATTCCCAGTCAGAGCACATGCCTGGGTTGCAGGCCAATTCCCAGCAGGGGACGCACAAGAGGCAATCATACATTGATATTTCTCTCCCTTTCTCCTTCCCTTCCCTTCTAAAGATAAGTAAATAAAATCTTTAAAAGTAAGATTGGCTTTAAATTTGAATATTAATCAATTCATCTCATCACATTACCAGGAAAGAGCATAAACCCATGTGACCATGTCAATAGATGTCCAAATGCCATTTGAAACAGTTCAGCATTTCATCATGATAAAATTCTGGGAAACTGGCAATAGAAGTAAATATTCTGAAAACAATTAAGACATCTAAAAAAACCTATAGCTATGTCTACATATTTGTGCAGCTTCCTAAAATTGGAAATTATGCAAGTGACTATTAACAAGAAAATTAATGAGCATATTGTGATATATTTATGTAATTGAATATTATTCCACAGTATAAGAAACGAACTTCTGATGTACAACCAACATGGATGAGGCTCAGAAATAATATGTCAGCCAGAAGAAACAAGATGCAAAATAATATATATTTTGTGATCCTGCTTTACATAAATTATCAAGAATATGTAAAAGTAATCTGTGATGATAGAATTCAGAACAGTAGTTTGCTATAGTGGTAAAGGTGGGGTGATGGAAATTGATTGGAACAGGCCACAGATCAGCTTCTTAAGTTGATAGAAATGTTCTTTATTTCTATTGTTGTTATATATTGTATACCTTTATTAAAATTCATTGCTTGAGGGTCATATAAAGGGGTAAATGGTAATGGAAAAAATACAATAAAAATTCATTTCTTTATTCACTTAAGTGCTGTACATCACTGGATGCAATTTTTATCTCACATAATAATTACATGAAGTGCTTTGTAACCTGAGATTACCTTCTACTGAACAGTTAGGTGAAAATAGTAATGATATTAAAATGTAGGAAACATCAATTTATAAATGGATTTTTTTCTCAAAATCTAAGTTTTGACATGGGTCAAGAAATGTGGGTTAAATACTCAGAGTTTAAAGAATTATATACATTAAAATTAATAACTCCAAATTATTGATTGAACTTTTAGGGAAAAAAGAAAACCTTTGACCATGACTATAGTTAGAAATTCAGAAAAACACTTTGAAATCCCTTAGAAAATATATCTATGAAGTACTTTGTGATTTTTTAGCACCAAGAAATGTAAAATTATTTTCTGTTTTCTTATTCCATTTTAAATGAGCATAGATCAAGGCAGTTCTTCGGATGATGATGATGGCCATCCTAACAGATTCTGGGAACTGCCCTGCCTGGTTTCAGAAGCTGTAATCCCCTGTAGCTATGGCTGAGTAAAGGACCCTGGGACTATAAACCACTTAGGAGACAAAGCTTATCTTCCTTGTAGGGGCACCACCTCTGCTCCCTTTCTCTTCACCCTGCTTGGCCCCAAGCAGATGACTGGTGAGCCAATGATGGGTAAGATTCCTCAAAAGAGGGACGACTGAAGACAGGCACGGTTATGAAGGGGTCCTCAGGGAAGGACTTGGGGGGCTGTAGAAAAAGAGGGTGATAGACCCTCATCCCTTGGCTTTGACATAGCCTGAGTCCTCATTCGGTCTACATGAAGTCTCCTAATGTCTTGGCTGCCTTACTTCCCCTGCCTGACTTAAGTCTGAAAAAATGCCTTAAGCCTGAAACAGTGCTGGAGGTGGGTGTGGCCCTGTGCTGGAAAGGGCATGTTCCCTAGGGTGATCAGATCTAAGAAAGAATGTATAAAATCCTATGAAACCTACTTTGCTAATACCCTCAATTTAAATGATAAGGGTCTAAGCAGGAAGTGAGTTCATTTCCCAAAGTTTCACAGCTCTTTAACTATCTGATCCTGACTCAGAATAAGCCATCAGAGTCCTTTGAATGTTATCTATTGTTTAGTCATTTCTGTCTGACAATGATTGTTTTCTTGTGCAAATTAAACCCAGTAAAAGCCTGTCAAGGCAAGGGTGGAGGCACTCTCCTCTTGAGAGGGTGGTGGAGGCACTCCGAGGCTTTTTCTCCTCTTGAGAGAGTGGCCATGCGGTCCCTTTTCCTTCACAGGACTCGGTAGTCCCTGTGAATTTGTCTCATCTCATCCATAACGCTGTAGACCCCAGGAGCCAGGATCCCCATTAAACAGGCAGTGGGTGATAGCTCCTTGCAGTTTTCATTCATACCTCCCTGGTGATTAATGATATTGATTGAATACCTTTTAGTCATTTGCATGTCCTCTTTGAAAAAAACGTATTCAGATCTCAGGCCACTTTTAAAAATAGTTTATTTTGTTACTCTCAAGTTTTGTGTTTTCATATAATTTTCACATATTTTGGGTAGTAACTCTTTATCAGATATATGATTTTCAAATATTTTCTCTTTTTTAGTAGGTTGTCTTTTATTTAGTTAATTATTTCTTTGGTTTGTGGAAATTTTTTAGTTGGATGCAGTTCTGCTTATTGATTTTTGCTTTCTTTGTCTTTTCTTTTGGTATTGAATTAAAAAATTAATTGTCAAAAATGAGATTGATTATCTCTATGTTTTCTTCTGAGGTTTCAGGTTTTATGTTAATCTTTAATCTATTTTGAGTTAATTTTTGTGTATGGTGTAAGATAGGGATCCAGTTTCATTTTTTTGCATGCCTCTCCAGTTTTTCCAACATTTATTTAAGAGAATATCCATTTCCCATTGTATACTCTTCACTCCTATGTCAATTAATCAATAAAATATGCATTGGTTTATTTCTGAACTCTCTATTCTGTTGCATTTATCTATGTGTCTGTTTTTATGCTAATACCATACTAGTTTAATTAGTGTAGCTTTGTAATATAGCTTGAAATCAGGAAGTATGATACTCCAGTTTTATTCTTTTTTTTTTAAAGATTGCTTTGGCTGTTCATGGTCTTGTGTGATTCCACAAAAAATTTAGGATCATTTTTTTCTGATAAAAATGTCATTTTAATTTTGGTCAGGGCCTCATTAATATGTAGATTACCTTGGTTAGTATGAATATTATAACAATATTGATTTTTCCAATCTAGAACATGGATGTCTTCCTATTTATTTATTTATAATTTTAATCAACAGCTTATGGTTTTCAGTGTAGAGATATCTCCTCTCCTTGGCTACATGTATTCATAGGCATATTTATTTTACTGTATTTTATTTTATTATTTTTTGTTGTAATTGGACATAGGATTGTTTTCTTAATTTCTCTTTCTGATAGTGTGTTGTTAGCATATAAAACACAGTTAATTTTTTCAATGTTGATTTTGTTCCTTGCAATTATACTAAATTTGTTTATTAGTTTAAATAGTTTTTTGGTGGAATATTTAAAATTTTCTGTATGTAATATCATGCCATGTATGCAATGAGACAGTTTTACTTCTTTTTCTGATTTGAATTCTTTTGTTTCTATTGCTAGTCTCATTGCTCTGACTAGGACTTCTAGTACTATGTTGAGTAAAACTGGCAAGAGTGGGCATACTTGTCCTGACCCTAGAAGAAAAACTGTCAGCTTTTTTATTATTAAGTACAATATAAACTGTGGAATTCTATGTTTGATAAGAAAACAGTTCTGTGATGTACAAAAAAGTTTTGGCTATTTTGTGATACAAGAGGTAAACATATTTACTACAGTATGTCTCATAGCATTTGCTATAACAATAGGCATCATGATTTACAAAAAGGGACACATTTTCTTCCAAAGAATTTCTAAGTATTATATTTTTGGAAGAACATTCAGAGTTATATCTCTACAGAGTTTTATAAAATGGTTGGAAACTTTCTATCTTTAAAGAGTACAAATTTTGTATTAAAAAAGTGTTGTTTGTGTTACGTACATACTTGTTATTTATCTTTCTGCTACTATTTTGGTACCTAGTGATGCAAAAAATTGCACATGAAAGGTTATAAATTTCTCCCTGCATAATATCGGCTGAATTCAGAGAAAGTTTCTCTGTGAAAATGATAGCTATTTCATACCTACAGTCACAGGATTATCATAAATAATAAGGCAAAATGATTTTAAAATTTATTTCAGACAAATATATTTTTACTGTAAATTCAATAGTATATAACCATAATGATGTATTGACTTTTTATTGAATTAGAGATTACATTGACACATGCTTAAGTCAAAAGACAGGGACTAAAGTTCTTAGAATTCAGTAGATCAGAAGTATAAACAACAATTGTGCCAGTAAATTTTTCACCCTCATCTATGGATACTGGAAGAAAAATTCTGCTGGCAATGGTGTATAATCAAAGTTTCTCTTCTGTAAGCTTAAAACCTATAATTGTAATACTTTTGCTCAAAGAAATGCTAGGTATGAATTAGATTGTTCATACAGGTTTCTACGTATATATCTTACTCAGAGGTCATGGTCATGTACTTATGAAGCATTTAGAAACAGCTGATTTTTTAAGTGTCAAGCACTATACCATGTAATTTAAGATGCATTATCCAACTCTTTAATGTTGATAGAACCTAGGGCAAAAATTAAGTCATTTATTCCATTTACCATTAGAACTAACCAGAGGCCCAATATGCTTCCAAGTGTTAACCTTTGTAAAAGCTTCTAAGATGAATATTTTTATTCTACTACTGTTTTAATATATCTTAAGTTAGAATCCAACTAGTTAATAAAGTGAGACTCTCAGGTCACTATTTATTTTATAAAGCTGACTTTTTAAATTGAACTTTCAAAATGTGCCAAAAAGCTATTAACATCCACTGGTCAACCAGAAGATTTTTTTCATTTGACTAGAATCTGACCATTTATATCAATAAAGATCTTCTTTAAAAACATTCTTGTAATCTATTTATGTAATGTGCAGTTTGTAAAGATTTTATTTTTTTATTTGTATCTTAGACTTTAATTTCAGTGGCTAGTAGAAATTATTGATCTACTATAAAAAATTGTGATCTTGGACCAAGAAATATTAAGTAAATGTTTGAATATCTTCCCTTATACATAATATGTCTTATAAAATTATGAAAAGATAGTGGCTAAGTGGACTATCCAGGTTTATTTCCTGTAAAAAGGTGATTAGGATGTATAGATATGACACATCTTTAGCTTAAAATGTCATGAAAGTAGCAGCCTTTTCAATTATCCTTGCCAATCACCAATAGTAACTTTGTTTTGATTGCATCCGAAACTGCTTTTCTGTCTTGGTATTCTTTATAGCTGCTTAAGTAAATTTATTCCACGTACTAATCCTTATTTTCATCACTGCCAAATGTACTCTACACTTGGGTGGATATATTTAGATGACAGAATAATGTTTCTTTGACTACAGTTTTCACAAAAGGCATCTGTGGTTGTCTGTCTTCCTACCTGACTGTTGATTGATTGTATTCCAACTCCTCAATCATCTTTGCATTTATTTCCTACTCTGTATTTTTCAAAACTCAGTTTGGATAAGAAATCTCACTCAAAAAATTGTTAGCGCTATTCAGTTCATACACATGACTATGACTATAATTTAACAGGTAGACAGTACCTACAGGTCTTTTTGTCAATAATGACTGTCTACACAAATTGCCTTATTTAGGAAACAATATTAAAACCTTCAGTTTCTTTCTCCAAATCAGTCATGAGACTTTTGGACTTTCCTGATTTTTTAAAAGGAAAATATCTCTTTGCAAGTTTACTTATGCTATTTGACAGAAAATCTAAATGCATTTTAGACATTTTAGGAAAAAACAACAAATCTGGGTTCAAATAATACTGACAATAATTAAAGCAAATTGACATACAGTACTTTCTATGCACCACACACTATTCTAAGATTTAACTTATATCACACACATATCACTGATACTCTCCCAAATTCTATGAAATATAAGCTTATCTTTCTCCATTTACTAGATGAATACATCGAGGCTCAGATTTGTAAGTGCAGTGGTCACTAAGAAACTTTTCCAAAGTCATCTACTAAATGTCAAAGACACATCTGAACTCTGACAGTCTGGGTTCAGAGCCTATATTTTTATGTATCACATTATATAGTGTTCAACACAGTGACGGAATCAATATACATGTTTTTTTCTCTTACTTTGTTCCGCCTTTAGAATTCCATGTAACCTTTAGGTTCTTCCATTTAGCACTCTTACTTCTCAGAGCCTTTAAACGTTCTGATTCAGATGGTCACATTCCTCAGGCCTAAGCAATATCTGCCCTGTACCACCAGTAGTTTGCTGCAAAACACACAGAAACCCAACCCACCAGAACTTTTATTTGTGCATCTTCTCGGCCATCAGATATGTCAAAATCCTGGACTAGTGGCACAGGTGGAAGATTTGGCATGATTTTACCCAAGGAAAGAGAATACAATGACTGAAAGAAAACATTTCAAATCTTTGTTGAGACAAGAGACATGTAGAAAACTTGTGATTTTCAGAAGCAAATTTACCTTAAACGCATCTCTGTGACAAGAGGCAGTGATATCCAAATGACATGCTAATTTGGTATAGTCCTCAGAAAAAGATTATGAAGACTTGGGAATAGGAGGAAACCTGAATTTAGCTGTACAAACTTTAACAAATATTTAATTGCCTCTGATATGCCTTATTTTCATTTATTTAGGTAAATTTCTTAAGTCCTACCAAGCATTTAAAAGTAGGTACAAAGATAGAATAATAACTAATGTACTGCTGCTACTCTTAAACATGATTATAATGTGATGAATACATGGCAGATGCTATGATTGTACAAAGGATGGACATCTCACTTACCACCTTCAAGAAGAGGAAGTAGCAAGCAGAGGTGAGAAGTAAGTGTTTCAGGGAGAGGAAACATTTTAGGCAAAGGATCTGAGTCCAGAAATGTCAAAAATATATGGCATGTCAATACCTTTAACTTCTGAGTGATAATGCTTTAATTTTTTTCCAAGGGTTTAGATGATATGTTTCCAATAAAACTCATATTTAGGAAATGACTGACAATTTATTCTCTCTCTGTTCAAGCTCACACCCTTACAGTAGTTTCCCTGATCCAGATGTTCTTTTCAGGATGGCTGTACTTGTTATCACTCAGTATTTCAACACATGCTACCACAATTCTCCTTCCCATCTGTAATTTGGCATCAATTTAAAGCCATAATTTAATATGTTAGTGTTACAATTAACTGAAAATGATTGAAGCACATTTTTAAATGTTCTTAAAAAATAGAGGGAAGCTTGCCAGGGTCAAAATTCACAAAACGTGGTGATAAAAGAGACATTTGGGCTGTACTTGGCAAATATACTATTTTCATTTCCTAAGAAATTATATAATTTTCTATTATTTCTTTAGACCCCCAGTGCTTCATGGAATACTAAATAGCTATTAGAAATAGAAAAGCATGTCTTTTCTGCTCTCAAAGCCTGGTCATAAACTACCAAGGAGTTCACAGCTGAGAGTGTATTAAATGAGATGGAATTTTACTACCTGGCATTAGTGCTGGAATACGAGAACCTGTGAAAACTTGACCATGAGCTCCTCAAAGGTGAAAAGAAGGTTTCTGAGTATTTAAAAAGGTTCATAACTTATTTGTCAAAATAACATTTTATAATTTTTCTAGAAAATCTTATATAAATATAAGTATTTATATATTAATATAAGTTATAAGTATTATATAAATACTATAAGTACTTACAGTTATAAGTATTATATTCATATAAATCATAAGTATTAATAAACACTTATAAGTATATAAGTATTTATATAAATATATAAATGTACATATTTATATAAATATATATACATACCATAGTTTGCTGTGTATAATGCAAACTTCCCCAAATTTTGGGGGGGAAATAAAGATGTGCATTATACATGGTAGTACCTAAAATTTTGTAATTATTTGTTACATAAAAGTTTTTGTACCATAATATGTTAAAAAATAAATGTTACAATCCCTTTATAATACAAAAAAAACAGTATGTAACTGTAAATAAATAAAAAATGAATTAAAAAATTAAAACTAAAGGTTTTTTTTCCTGAAAGTTTGGACAAAATGTTTGGGTGTGCATTATACATGGGAAAACATTTTACATGGCAAAATATGGTGTGTATATCATATATACATATGTGCATGTGTATGTATACACACATATTATACATATGCACACATGTCATATATATACACATATGAATGAACTGTGTCTATTCAAAATAAGAACTCAACAAATTGGAAAAGGGAGGAAATTCTATTTTTTTATTTCTCAACAAAGTGACAACTTCTGTACCTCATCAGTCCTGCTAATAGATCATAGCATCTGTGTGTGAGCTGTAATAAAATTCGATGAGGACGAATCTTACTGAAGTGAAATAACAAGGACACCAGATGTGCAGCAACTGGAGAAATGAACAAATGAACAATTTATCCTTATTAGTGACACAGCTCTAGATTTGTCAAGAAATTAGTTTTTAAAAATAAAACAGATTCTCCAACATCTTGTTCCTGAACTCACAGTAAAGTGCTAATCCTTGAAAATATAAAAACCAGGTCCTATATTTGGCAGTCGTGGTAAGAGAAGAAAATAACACACATGGTTAGTAAAATATGCTCACTTGTGGATAAAAATATGAGCATTTATTAAAGTTTGCCACATGTAAAGACAAGCTCAAAAATTGGGGCAGGCACATTTCCACATTTAATGGTCATTATATTAAACAGTTCCTCTGCTCTTTTATTTTATCTTTTTTGAAAGTTGTTTGTAGGTGATTTGCCTTAAATGCTGCAAAATTGGAAGAATATGTAGTGCCTGCCCATGGGTGGGATAGGAAGAAACTCATACATTAATAATGAATTTTACAGTAAGGTTATTAATAAACCCTAAAGAGCAAGGGTTTTGGAGGAGTCACTTCTAGAATTCCTTCTGGCTCTAGAAGTAACAAGAGTTACAAGGGCAAAAAGATGAAAGAAGAACTGACTATACGGCTAAGTTGAGCATTCAAGTCACTTTTTTGTGCTCCCTATAGGGCTCAAACCTTGTGCAATCCAGTAATGCAAAAGGCAGCACGTAAGCCCTGGGATAAATTCAAGATGGAACTGAAAGTCGTGCTGAGACAGACCTTTTCGGTTTCTATAAAGATCAAATTTTTATCTTTCATTCTCATATGAGAATATTGTATATCTCATATATGATTGGAGTATGTTGAACCATCTTGCATCTCAGGGATAAATCCTACTTGTCTGTGATGTATTACCTTTTTAATGTGCTGCTAAATTTTACTTGCTGATATTTTGTTGAAATTTTTTGTGACTATGTCCATCAGAGATATTGGCCTGTAATTTTCTTTTCTGGTAGTTTCCTTCTCTGGTTTTGTTATCAGGGTAATGTTGATCTTTAAAAATGAGTTTGGAAGTGTACCTTCCACTTCAATTTCTTTACAGGAGTATTGAGAAGAATTGGCAGTAATCCTTCTAAAGTTTTTGGTAGAATTTACCAGTGAAGTCATCTGGTTCTGAGATTTTTGTCCTGGTATATATTTTGACTACTGATTCAATCTTCACACTAATGATATATCTATTCAGATTTTTTATTTCTTCCCAACTGAAACTAAAAAAGCTGCATGGCAAAGGAAATAATAAACAAAATTAAAAAATCAACTTACGGATCAAGAAAATGTTTGTAAACACCATATCTAAAAAGGGTTACTGTTCAAAATATATAAAGAACCATACAACTAAATAGCAAGAAATACAACCTGATTTAAAAATGGACAAAAACCTCAATAGATGTTTTTCAAAGAAGCTATAACAAATGTACAACAGGTGCATGAAAATATGTTCAACATCACTAATCATCACAGAAATTCAAGTTAAAAACATAATGAGATATTATGAATGGTTATAATCGATAATCATTGGTAACATCTCATGCTAGAATGGATGTCATCGAAAATACAAGAGATAACAACTGTTGGTAAGAATGTGGAGAAAAGGGAATTTTTGTGCACTGTTGGTGAGTATGCAAATTGTCACAGTCATTATGGAAACAAAAAAAGTTTTTTTCAAAAAATTAAAATTAGAATTACCATATGATCCAGCTATGATTCCAATTCTGGAATATATCTGAAGAAAATGAAATTACTACCTTGAAGAGATATCTGTATCTCCATGTTTATTCCAGCATTATTTACCATAAGCAACTTATAGAAACCATCTAAATATTCATAATCAGTTAAATGTATAAAAATATGGTATTGATATATGTGTATACTGGAATATTATTCTGCAATAAAAAAGAAAATTCTGCCCTGGCTGCTGTGGCTCAGTGAACTGAGGCCAGTCTGCAAACATAAGGCTCACTGGTTTGATTCCCAGTCAGGGCACATGCCTAAGTTGAGGGCCAGGTCCACAGTAGGGGCAAGCAAGAGGCAACTACACATTGATGTTTCTCTCCTTCTTTTTTCCCCTTCCTTCCCCTCTCTCTAAAAGATAAAGTAAAAATAAAATATTTTTTAAAAAGAAAGAAAATTCTGCCACTTGTGCTGACAAGGAGGAAACTGGAGGGCATTATGCTAAGTGAAATAAGCCAGACAAAGACAATATTTTATGGTATCACTTATATGTGGAACCTAAAACAGAACAGAAAGTCAAACTCCTAGAAGTAGTGAGTAGAATGGTGGTTACCAGGGGCTGGGGGGTGAAGGAAATGAAATATATTGATCAAAGTATACAAATTTTTAGTCATAAAGTGAATAAATCCTGAGAATCTAATGCAGAACAAGATCACTCTAGTTAATAATAGTGTATTATATACTTAAAACTTGTAAAGAGAGTAGATGTTAAGCATTTTTATCACAAACATAAAAAGTAATTATGTAAGGTGATGGATGGGTTGATTAACTTGATTGTGACAATTATATGCATGTGAAATTATCATGTGTATTTAAATATACAATTTTTATTTGTCAATGTTACCCAAAAAAAACTGGAAAAAATAAAACATATATATATGTAAAGAATTTATTAAAAATAACCAGTAGTGTTAATAAATATTATACATATGATAAAGGCTCTTATGGCTAAAATACGGGTAGAATAATAAATAATAATTATTATTACTTTTTTCAATAGCATGGCATGGGTGGACCTAAAGATTATTATACTAAGTATAATAAGAAAGTCAAAGAAAGACAAATACCATATGATCTCACTTATATGTGCAACCTAATGAACAAAATAAACTGATGAGCAAAATAGAAACAGAAGCATGGATACATGGAATAGACTGACAGCTGTCAGAGGGAAGGGGATAGGGAGGACTAGATGAAAAAAAGGTGAGGGGTTAGCCAAAGAGCATAAATGTGTAACCCACAGACACAGACAGTAGTGTGGTGATGATGGCCAGAGGGAAGGGGGATGGGGACTGAGTGGAGGTGAGCCAAGTGGGGACATTTGTAATAGTGTCGAGATTAAAAACACAGTTAAAAAAAGGTAAAACAAATCTAAATGATTATTAGTTTAGTGATAACTATTCAGGGGAAGGAAATATTTTTACTATATTTCTATTAAATTCAGAGATAGTGTTTTGTCTGTAAATAATAGCAGACTTTTATTTAAAGATAAAATTAGTTACAAAAAATCATAGCTATATGCAATAGTCTTATTATTGATGATATTGGTTTACTTATTTAGACATAATTACATGTGTGCTGTAAGAGAAATTTAACATGTCAATCTTTTTAGAAGCATATATTTTGGGCAGAAAAAAGGTAAATAAAAATTCCCTAACCTCAAGATTAAATTTGAAATATTGGTATAAGCATTGATTATAATCATTTTTATAAAACTACTTATTTCCTATCTTTGCCATTGAAAAAATATGCTAATGACAATGAACTAATAATATACTCCTAACACTTGACTGCAATTTCTAAATATTATTCTGTACCTTTAAAAAATAAAATAGTCCATCAAATTAAAGAATGTTTATAATTATGGATCAGGATGTGTATAAGAGTAGCCTAGAGTGTAAGATGAAAAGGAAAGATTCTATAAAGGCTATTGAAGCATGTTAGAAGGACACTTGGATAAACTCGGAATTGCTCAGGCCAACATGGGGCAAATTGAACAAGAAAAGTAATACTAACTATATTGAATTAAAACAGTAAAAATACATAAAAATGAGTTCATTTTGATACAGGCAAAGTGACAAATACAACTTCTTGGACATCTTTGGATATTCCTGGAGCACAAACTCAATACAATGGACACTAATAAGTATAAGAGAATAATTCAGTGCTTATTTTGATATGCAGTGGGAACTATATTGGGGTAACCAAATAGCTAGACTCGATTAGGGAAAGTTCTTCTATATTATTTTCATCTAATAAATGCTGAAAAGATGAGAAAATTGTAAAATCACCTCTAATTTTTATCTGTAATGAAAAAACTGGTGCAGGCAAATCATCAATGGACTAGATTAAAACCATTAGTTGAAGGGTACATTGAAAACTTTAACCTGACATAGGCTTGTTGTCACCTCTTGAAGTCATTAATCAGTGTCAGCATCTCCAACATGCAGTGAGAGAAGCAGACAGTATGTGTCTTCTTATAGGTTATGATATCAAATAAGCTGCAGGTCCTATGATGTCTGCAGGACCAACAAAACAGAATAAACAGAATATGAATCAAAAAGAATATGAGTCAGACCGAGAGAAAAATCAGGGACTAAAAGGACAAGTTAAATGACATTAAAGAAGCACTTGGTTAAATACAGAATGTGGGACTTTCCTGGACATCTAATGCAGTTACTAAAAGAAAAATACTGCACATGAAAATAACCACAAATAAGCAAAAAAGAAAGATAAAAACTGCCCTTGACTGATGGACAATTAAAATGTTAAAAGGAGCCTAAGAACCAAATGTAGTGAATAAAAGTTGTTCAGATCCTAGTTTGAATGAACTGACTATACAAAAACAATTTTTGTTAATTAGTATAGCTTGAATGTAGGCTATTAGATAAGGCACATTATTAATTTTGTTAAGTGTGACAATGGTATTGGAGTATTCTAGAAAAAATCTTTGTGTTTTTGAAATGCATACTGAAATATTTATGGGTGAGTTGGCATGGTGCATGGGTTCTGCTTTGAAATGCTCCCTCAAAACAATTTCAAAAATATTTTTTAAATGTGAGTGGAAAATACATAAAGCAAGAATGGAAAATTATACTTTTCATCTAAATCATGGGATCATTTTGAAGTATTAAATTGTTTATAGATCATCTTCTAAATATATTAGAATAGATTAAGCAAGGCAGTTTGGGAAACATTTTTCTATCTGTTTAGTAGACTGAGGAAACCAAGGGAGGCCCCTCAAAGACCTTTTCATAAATCATTTAAAATGAGATCATATAAAACATTTGAAATGAAATGTGGAGAAGCAATCATTATGAGCAATGTAGTGTGTTGTAAAGACTACTGTATAATCTAGCATGGAACTTCCATGATTTTTTTATGATTACAGAAGCTTAGCAAATATGTCCTGTGTTCTCACATCACTACATTGGAATGCCAGAAGGCTTGCCTCTCAGCATGCAGACTCGGGAAAATGCAGTCTAGGACTTCGTGTGTCTCCTGAAAATACACACCTTATTGAGGCACCAGAATGACTGAAATGGTTCCTTAATCACGTCTGAGCTTTGTGACTTAGACATAACTTTCTTTCCTTTATCCTCCTGAAAAAATCTAGATCTTATGAGTTGTCAGCACATTAAATAAGTGAAATTTTATAATTTAATGTTTAAAGACAAAAAATGATGTTAATTATGGTGTGCCTTGGGGCATTTTACTTTGCAATTTAACAGTTTAACATTTTACATCATTTAGACAACATGTCTGGAGGGCTGCTCTGTTCATGAAATTATTATACCATCAGTCTGTTTCAATCATACAAAGATTTCCACAACCTATTTAAGAGAAGCACCATATAGCAAGTGGCTTGGGGATAAACATGCTTTATTGTGCCTTTTATCCTTCACAAGAATAATAAAGTCAGAAGTTGTGTTTTATAGTGGCAGAACTAATAGCTAATATTTGTTGAGCTTTTACTGTTGGTACCAATGTATGGTAAGAAATTTATGCATAGAATCTCAGGCAATGGAAACATTCTGTACTATTATTACCTTTTGCAATTCATATAGCTCCTGGAACATCACTGTTGATTAAAGTTTGTGAATAGATGAATGAATACCTTGATGTGTTGGAGGAAAGCATATTTAGAAAGTTCCTGGAGAAATTTTATCTTTTCGAAATAAGTTTAGTTTTTACCCACTGGCTGCATTAGAATCATATTCTCCTAGGAGGAGAATGCAATACAGCTTGGAGCAGTTATTTTGTGTTTCTACATGTTGAATTTCAGTTGAGGTGGGTGGCAGGTGAACGTCACTATTTGGTAAATTGTGAAAAGGGACATGGTAAAATAATCAAAGTTGGTTTTGTTTTGTGACCTTATTCTTAAAACTGTGACATCCTGGTTACATCGGGTGATGACAATCATATTTATCCTTCTGCGTTTTTGTTCATAGTCTCCCTTTTTCTCAGGTTGTGAGGTTTGGATTCAAATTTCCAATTATTGTGCAATTGATAAGCAGAAATCTCTGGGGTAAGAACCATATAGCCTTGATCTAAAATTGAATCTTCCTTGGGATTTTGTGATAAAATTCATCCTGCCCAATTAAGTTAGGTCGATAATATCTCTCTACTATCTGCCTTTGAGGCCACTACTCATGTTTATCATTTCTGTCAGGGTTATTCCAACTGTGCAACTGATGCTTCGTGTGGAAAATGTAAGATTGAATTCTTTTCCAAATGTTGATGAACAGATGTTAGTATACATGTCACATTATTTATTTTAGTTATAAAAGTAGTATCTTCTCATTATATGTGACCACACTATACATATTATTTTTAACTTTTTCTATTTAACTTCATGAAAATTTTCTGTTGTCATTAGTAATATTATGAAGCATGATATTTAATGGTTGTACAGAATGATGGTATTGAATTGTTTGGTTATGTAATCCAACCACATAAACTTGGATACTTAAATTTTCATGCTTAAAATATTTCTTTATTAGAAGTAATTTTCTGGATCAGAATATGAGAACCATGTTCAGGTTTTTGTACAACCACCTTTAAAAGCATATATTTCAAATACAGATTATTACATTGCTTTATACATATTTGATATACATGGACAGCTTCTGGTGTGTGGTTTCATCTGTATGGCACCTTCTTAAATTTCCTTCTAAGAAAAATTTTTTGTTCTTGTCTTTATCATATACTTTTAACTTTATTATTTGTAGAGTAAGTCTTTCTCGAGATAACCACCTCTCTTTTATGGATTACCCTGTGACTGGATAAAATATGGTCATTCTTTCATCTTTATTGTCTTATTCCATTTATGTACCAGAACTAACAGAACTTTTCTGTTAGTAGACAGGTTGTCTAACACTATTCCAAGTAATTACTCTCTATTTAGATTTATTTTATGATAAACTTAAAATAAGACCTGAATGTGCTGACATACACATCTCTCTGTATCATGTGTTTTTTGCTTTGCAGTTAAAATTAAAATTTTGGGGGGTGTTTTACAGTTTTCTAGGAAAACTCAAGACTCCATAGCAGGAATCTCTGGTTCTATAACCTTCACAGCAAGCTGTACTTTTGACAAAATGACTACAGCACAGCTCCCAAGTCTGCAACTTTTGTGTACCCAGTGACAGTTGTTAGCAGCTGGGTCACTTGCTAAATATTATGCTGTGAATGCTGCAAATACACATTCACTAATTTATATAAACTCACTTTTTTGTCATTATTAATTATTTGATCAACACACTCTAGGCCAAGGTTACTCCAGCAATGGATTCTGCAAGTTGATTTCTCAGTAATGCAACAGGTTTAGGCCGTGCTTTGCTGAGGCCTCATTGTGGATTGGGTAGTAGACTAAGCATTTTCACAGAGGTTATCTCAAAATGTTTAAAAAGTTGTGGCAAACAACATTATACCCATTTTACTGATGAGAAAACTGATCTCAGATAAATTAATTTGCCAAAGTCACAACTGATAAAGAATAGAGCTAGGATTTGAGCATAGGCCTTTTAACTTTAAAGTTACCACTTTTTTCCATTACCCTTTTCAAAAATTATTTTGTTAATCTGTTATTAATTTTAAAAAATATGTACTGAATCTTAACTTATTTTTTTTATTGAGCACTCTTTTTTTAAAAAAGATTTTATTTATTTATCTTTAGAGGGGAAGGAGAGAGGGAGAGAAATATCAATGTATGGTTGCCTCTTGTATGTCCCCTGCTGGGAACTGGCCTGCAACCCAGGCATGTGCCCTGACTGGGAATCGAACTGCAATCCTTTAGTTTGCAGGCTCATGCTCAATCCAATGAGCTACATGAGCCAGGGCTGAATCTTAACTTATTATAGATCCTATGCTTCACACCAGAAAATAAAAAGAAATAAAATTAACTAAATGAAAATTATTAAAGTAGCATAAATCTTAACTTCTTAGAGTTGAATGTTTAGTGAAGGGAGACAAATAATAATCAAAATATGTCACAAATATTGTTAAAAGAGGAAGTAAATGAAAAGGTAAGAAACTCAAATTTATGTAAATAAAGGAAGAATATCAGAGAAGGAATAAGTAAAGCTCAAATTAAAACTTTTATTTTTTTATTCTCAATTGATCTAACAGATAGCAAACAGTATTTTCTTTTTCTAATTGAACTTTTCAGTGGTAAATTGTAGGTGTTCTTATATATTTTGGATATTAATCTCTTGTCAGAGGTATCATTTTTTAATATCTTTTCTCATACAGTGGGTTGTCTTTTTGTTTTGTTGATATTTCCTTTGCTGTGCAAAAACTTATGTTTTATTTTTTACTTTAGTTATTGTTGACACTATTATAGATGTCCCCATTTTTCCCCTCTGCTTGCTTCCATCCAGCCCTTGAACCCCTTCCCTCAGGCCTTCACCACACTGCAGACAAATAACAACAATGTATTCATATATATGTGTGTGTGTGTGTATATATATATGTATATATGTGTGTATATATATGTGATACAAGG
Organism: Artibeus jamaicensis; assembly: GCF_021234435.1. NCBI lineage: Eukaryota > Metazoa > Chordata > Mammalia > Chiroptera > Phyllostomidae > Artibeus > Artibeus jamaicensis. Next base: position 17,602,186 of record NW_026521812.1, read on the forward strand.
AATGGGAGCAAGACATTAAAATGTTTTGTTATTGTAAGGTAATTACACAACCTGTGAAGTGGTATAGTGCTTTTTGAAAGTTGACTGAATTCATTATAAATGTTTATTGCAAACTCTAGTGCAATCAACCAAGAAAAGTAAAATAATGAGGTATAGAAGTCCAGCAAAAATAATGCCCCTCTTTTATTACAAAATCATAAGCATGTAATTATCTAAAATAACAATATCATTCTAAAGCATAATATATGATGTTTTAGGTGAGTGTTCAAATTAAAACTATAAATTATTACACCCATATTATTACTCTATCAACTACACTCAAGCAGGCATTACTTCTGTTGGACCCTATAAAATTGATATGCATCCTGTAACCCACTCCTTAAAAGTAGGTGGTTCTGACAATTAATCTTATGTCTTTACTATGAATCTACTCCCAGGGCCTGGACTTCTGCCTTAGTGTCCTTTTTCCTGCTTCTACTGGATATGATGGGGTTCTGAATATCTTACCCAGCTACTACAACCTAACCATGCAGTAGGTCCAGCCTGCTTTCCAACAACAACTATATCCAGATCTAAAAAATAATATGCAATGATCCTTGTTTAGTCTTATACATCATCACTACTCAGGTATCCATAGATAACCCCATGGTATACGTTGAACCTGAATTTGCTAAGTTCCATTGGATATAATAAGTCAAAATACTGGCATCCAATCTCTTCCACTCTCTGAAGATGAACTTTTCTCTGATCTCCATCTTCTACATTTTTCCATTTTCTATTAGGCCACCACTAAATCACTGAACATCTTGTGATGAATCCATGTCAGGTATGGATAGATTTTAGGACACACAAGGAAAAATATGTGAGATAATAGTAATCAAGATTCAAATCAAATGATTATTAATTTCACTGACTGCTTATTATATGCCATCTATTTTCCAAATGTTGTATAAAGACTAATTCATTTAATTCTCTTGCAACAATCATATGAACTTTCCTAATTTTACAAATGAGGAAATTAACTGATAATCTGAAATAAATTTCTCTTTTGGAATCTTCTCTCTTCAGTTTGTCATGACTTATGAATTTATGATAGCAAAAAGTGTTTTCGAAATCAGCATAGTATGTGGACATCCTTTCTGCAGGTTCAAATCACAGATTACTCTTCATTTTTATTTTTTCCTAGCACTTTTTTCAAGTCTTATCTAATTTGCAGGCAACCTTTATGCTATTCCTTGCATTTGTTTTTTTTCTAATCATGACACTTCTTATTCATATAGCTTATTTGCTTTTATAACTCAAACTCATCTGTATACTTATTTTACTTCCACAATGGTTTCTTGAATTTGATTTTCTTTCCTTATTCAGAATGAATTGTATAATAAAAACTTTAGTGTGTTCTACCACGTTAAACAATATTTCTTTTTTAGATGTTCTCACCATGGTGTTATTTCTGTACTTTGTAATCTAGTTTGAGATAAATATCTGACAATGTCCAGAATTACATTCTGGCTTTCATTTGGGAAGCTCTTTCATTCTTCTTGCTATACCAGTTATGCTAATATTTCTTTTTTTAAGTGACAGAAAAGCAAGACTTTAATAAACATGTACATAACAATTCAGCAAGATACATATGTGGATAATGAAAAGAAAAAGAAAAAAAATAGGTGATTTTTTGCTTCTGTCTAAATTTCTGAATTTTTTTAGTTTTTATAGTTGTATTGATACATTTTATCTTTTATATTATGGTGTAGATATATAGAGCAATTTAGATTGTGTAAAGAATAAAGTATTTTGAGTTTTTACATAGCACTATCCTAACAATTCCAACTACATGAGGCAGGATATTTTGCAATTTTTCAACAGATTTAACTTCCTAGCTTTTGTTATAATTTTTCCATATCATAAATCAAATAATGAAATAAGCCATATTTAATCTAACTACAAAGTGAATTCTTTATGTTCAATAAGATGTGATTAACTGTGTGTTATTATTTGTTCATTCTATAGGGCTTTCAGTGAGTCCATTCAATCAGGAAACTTCTGTCCTTTAGGCTGGGCAAACTTTCCTTTTCTCAGGATCGCTACCAGCATGCCAATCTTCTTTGCCTTTTCTTTCTGAAATTTCTGAGTCTCATGCTTGCCATCTTCAATAAATAATTTTATTTCTGTTTTATCTTTTTCCTGCCTTTATTATACTTCTGGGGAGTTGGATAGCTCTGGTTTATGTTTCCATTGAAATGTGCACAGTGGGAAGAAGTCACTTGCATGCTCAGCATCCAGATATAATGTGGGATTTTGAATGATTTTTACCCAAATATTCATAAACAATCCCCATTTTCGATCACTCCATCTTACCTCACATTCCTAGATCTCTTGCATGTTTGGCAAGCAAGAGATCATGGAGGAGTTTCCATGGTCAATTAGCAGGCAGCTTACTTGATTTGTTCGTTCTCTAGAGACACAGGTGTTTATCTTCATGCTTTTATCTGAGTCAATTATAAATATTTAATCTTTTATTCTGTAATCATATATAGTGTTTTAGATTTTAAAATATTTCTCCATTTTGAAGATGTACTTGGTGTACTTGTTTCTTATTCTCCTTAAAATTTTAGAGTAGTTTTTAAATCAAGATTGTCAACATTATTAGAGGTGCATCACTTTTAGTTGACCATTTTTACCCTCCTCTTTCTTGTCTCCAGGGTTTGGTAAATGCTATTCTTTTTTTCAGAGAAAAACTTACCTTTGTTTCTCTATCACAGCAATAGTCACAACTCAGTTTTTATTGTCTAAACGCTTGTCGGAGCAGAAGTTTGTAGACCACATGAGAACAAAAACATGTTATGTTTGTTGTTGTCTCTACCAGCATGGCGCCACTCAATAAATTTGTGTTGAAAGGATTAATGTGTTGGGCTTTTCTTTGTGACCATTTTCTTCATCTTCACATGGCCCAGTGGAAGTAGAGAGGAGTAAAGTTGATGACTCTGGGCAGGCTTTCTGTCATGTCTTGGATTCACACTCCAGAAAGAAAACGTAGGAGCCAATTAGCCATGCCATCTCTGCATATGGCTATCGCCATACGCAGAAAATCACCAGACACAAATACACCATCATTTCTTCCTGTAATTGTAGCAGTGTTCATGCATCTGTTATTGCTCATGGATTTATTATCTTTTATCACTATTTTGTAGAATGGCTTAGTTAATCCTCAGAAAGAAGATCCTCATACACGTTTTTATTGGAAATTGTGCCTATTTTTTATTTATCTACTCTTTCACTATCTTGTTTCACTTGTCAAACTCTTAATGCTGTTTAAAAACAAACAAACAAACAAACCCCAAACTCTCACTTTCTTCATCAGGAACTTTTTTCCCCTTACCTATCTTTCTGAAGCATTTCTCCTATCTAGTATAAGAATTTTGTTGTTGTTGTTGTTTTTTAATTCTCAGGCCTTGCTGGTGTGGCTCAGGGGATTAATTGCCAGCCTGTGAACAAAAGGGTCTCTGGTTCGAATCCCAGTCAGGGCACGTGCCTGGGTTGTGTGTGGGCCAGGTCCCCAATAGGGGATGTGCAAGAGGCAACAACACATTGAAGTTTCTCTCCCTCTTTCTCCCTCCTTTCCTCTCCCTCTAAAAATACATAAAATCTTTAACTTTTTAAAAAATTTTTCTTCAATAAATCAGAGTGTGGAAATGTTTCTGAAGTGTTTTCCCACTTTTTACGCAGGCAGAAAGTCAGCCTTCATTTATAGTAATGAGAATAATAAATAGCCTCAAGCAGGAACAGTTCAACCTGTGCTCGTATTAGTCTTGCTGACAATGCGGATTCACAGGAGATGTGTTGCCATGTGGGAGCAAAGAAAGGTGTTCTTAAACTTTCAGTCTTACCTTGCTTGTCATCCTCACCTTTCTTATTGTATTTATAAAGGTACACCCATGTACCAAATCTTCCTTTCTTCAACAAATACACTAGCATGCATGACCTTGCAGATCTGTTCCAGCAAATTTGAAAAATTCTCTCTCACCTCTAACAGCCCTATTCAGTAGTACTACTCACCAAGGGATTCTAGCAGGTCACCTTTTTCTTCTGAAATATCAGGTTCTCAAAACCGTAAAATAACTCACCTTGCTACCTCTCTCACTGAAACTCAAACGACTTTAAATTATGTGTTTTTTTCATCCTTTGAAAGCTGAGTCTGAAAGACACAAGGATTTACAAAGGCCGTCTGTTGCTATTTCTTTGTCTTGTACCATTAAAAATGAGGCAGTAACTCACAAGGATACATGGATTTCCCCCCTGGCACATTTATCTGCTACCAGTCATCACTGGGTGAGGTTATGGACAGGTGGTCTCTTCAATGATTCTCAAACTGCTGTGAGAGGCTTCACAAGTTGGCTTCTAAATAGACCTCGAGATGATTAAAGGTTTATTCTTTATAGCATTTTTCTCATTTCTCCTACTAAACTAGAAATGAGTTCAATGAAAGAAAAATCTGGATTAGTAAAATAAACAAATATTACTTGTGTGTGTGCACATACGTAAATCACCTTCTTTGCCCCTAGTGATCAACTATTTGTTATCTAGAAAATGCACAGAATTTGGTTGTACAGTCTCACACATTTTACAAGCAGGAGAGCCCCAATCAACAAAGAGGATAAAACATTTGCCTCCTGCCTAACACCTTCAGATTAAGGAAGCTGGTATTTATCCTTCCCCTTTTGGACCCTCGCCTTTAAGTCCATTAGCAGAGCTGACGCTGATGCATCAAAAGGAAGCAAAGAAGCCCCACGTGCCACATTCTCTGCTTTGAGCTAGTTGTCAAGTACTATGGGGTTACAAAGGGGAAAAACATCTCCCTGACCCCTGTAGTGTTGAGTATATTTTCTGAAGCTCGAGATTTGATTATTCTTATTTCTTCCAGTAGAATCATTGACACAGCTTTTCAGAAAAGGAGTTGAACTCTTTTCCTGTTAAATAGCCAGGCAAGATTTTTAAAACTGTAACTTTCACAGGGTAATTATTTTCTGAGTGGTGTAGCCTTGATTTTGTAACTGATCTGTTGTTGTTGCCTATGTTGATGGACTTTGCTCTTACAGTGTTAATCCACATAAGCACTGTCTTGGGGGCCAGATTAGAAAGTGTGTATGCACAAAAAAGTCGAGTAACATTTTAAACAAAAGACTTTCTACATCTTCTATTGTCAGCTATATTGTACTGGGGGTAGGAGAGATAGGTCTTAGAAATTCCTCTCTCTTAATCCATGGTTACATAAAAAATATGTATATAAATGACTTTGCAAATCTTACAGACTATACAAATAATCTGGGCTCACTGGAATATGGTCAGTGTTTAATAAGTGCTAGTGCCTTCAGTTGGTGTTATAATTAGTGTTAAATGTGCAATGCTCTTTAACTGAGTGATTTGGGATTCTAGCAAACCAACCAGAACTGGTAAACCACAGGAAAGGTATTTATAGGCCATTCAGTAAATCCTTTCACAACCACCAAATCCAGATTTTTACCCAGTTTTTCCCTGAATTCATCCTAAAAGAGGAAGCTTACTCCTTTTTCGAGGTAACTAATGACATTGACATGTATTAGTCATTACTAGGTTCTTTCATACATTGAGCCAAATATGCTTTACTTTTACCTCTACACTTGTCTCTAACCCTGTGAAATCATAAGCAATGACCTTCTTTTACACACAATGATATTATATGTTTGAAGTCCAATCACCCATTCCTCATATATTTGCATATCACGTTACTCAATGCATCAACATAAATGATCTCATTTGATTTGTACAAGGAATGCATGAAAGGGGTGGTATTTTTAATACAAGTTTTATAGGTAAAGGAACTGGGCTTTCAAGAAGCAAAATGAGCTGTCCAAAATGGCTGACCTTTCACATAAAACAAAAGAGGTTCAAACCTAAACTTTCTGACTCCACTTCTGCAACAGTGAAGTTTCTGGACCTTATACTACCATTGTTACTGTTCTGTTGGGGATAACTACCATTTTTCACCTGCTAATAATGTGGCCAACAAAATAAAAGACCTACTTGTGCCCTGTCCAGTACAGAATTTAGTGAGGTGTTCACCATTCTTCCTGAATTAGGAATGGCATTATTTAGTCAGTCCAAGGTCACATTGCCTTCCTTGGAATTTCTTCACATTGTTGACTCATGCTGAACCTCTAATTAACTTAGAACTTGTGGTCATGGAATTACCATTCATGCCTCCTTTTTGCTGATATTGCACAATTAATTTTGAAATATAAATTCTTACCAAATACATTTACTTTACTCTCCCAGTATTTTTTAAAACAATTAAATTCAGTTCTGTGTTTTTAGGTCATACTAAAATGGAAATGACAGGCTTTTAATTTGACAAAAACATTTCCAATAGCTTACAAATGTATCTCCCTTTTTTATATTTAATGTTTGTTCTCACCAAGGTCTCAGTGAGCAAGAACAAATGATGTATTTTATTTTATGAAGACTGAGATAAATAAAAAGTTAGGAAATTTTAGGCACTGTAATTAGCCAATAATGAGGATATATATAATTAACAGCATTTTTTAACATTACTGCTCAGACTTCTAGCTACTCTGCTTATACATGTAATGACCTGATAGATGAAAATACATCCAGAGATACCAATGAAAAATTATAATGAAGACTACATTAAGTAATAATGTATAAAAATAAATGACTTCTACTCTAAAGAATTAATTTTTGTTTAGTGTTGTACCTAATATCTTGAGAGGTGATTGGAATCATTGGAAGGAACCCAATGCTTAGTTTCTAAGTTAATAAATGATATAAGATAGATGCCTTATAAAAAGAAGCATTTTTATCAGCTGGAATATTTTATGTTATTTTCTCTATTTAAATTCTGGTTTCTTTTATTTCTTATTGAAATTATTGTTTAAATACATACTGCCCATTTCAGTTTTGCTAAGTTAAATTGAGTCTAATATTGGTCTTGGTGGGTGAGTGCCTTCGCAGAGTGTGGCCTGGGCCAGGCTGTAAGAACGGGAGTGGGAAGGTCAAAGGGGGACTGAAAGTCATGGAAGAGTGGAGGGCATTTAAACAATGGCCTGTATCCTCCTGGACAGTCTCTTCTTTGAAGGTTCCTCTAAAACCTGGGGAGCCCCAGATTTAGCATCACAAAGGGAGGACATTTTCTATATCAAATTAAACTACAGAGATAAACTTTTGAGAAATTAGTATCACTTATAAATCATAGCCAGGATTTAGAATCTAGTCTGTGCTTGTTTTTTGACCATTTTATAATTCCTTAATTTGAGTGCCTGTAGCTGGCTGAGGTGAATACCTAATAATAATGCATACTGAACCCAATCTTCTTTCTGGGGAGTGGCTACTACCTGCCACCACGATTTAGGGCCAGGGCTTTGCCGTGGGTGACCCCTATTCAAGTAGATGGGTAAACCCTAATGTGCATAAGTACTCGTCTCTCTTTTTATTAACTTCTAAACAGCTGAATAGATGAGCAGCATACAAGAGAAATAAAATATGCTGTGCAGGTTTTGAATTCTAATAATAGGAGGTTAACTGTGACAAATGTTGACTGGGGTTGAGCACAAGTTTTGGGGACACCCAAGAGTTTGTTGATTAATAAGACCACCTATTGCTCTTCTTAACTATCAGGGTAGTAAGGCTCTCTGTGCCATCAGTGGGGGCACTGACTCTGCACAAAGAGCACATTAAGATGTTTCCTAAAATTCAGAGGATTTTGTCCAATAGTTGGTTTGGACATATGCCAATCCTTTCACTCAACCACTCCAGAGTAGCGGGAAGACTCTAGCCCAGCCCCAGATGTGCAGTGATGGTCCGGCTATATTTCTTGCAACACCTAACATCCCATAGGAAAACTTGACCTGTCAACCATGTGATGAATCATCCTAAACCTGAAATGTCATATCTCTCCAGAAGAGCTAAATACCACATAACTCTCTATGGGACCATTCATCTATTCTTGGCCACTGTCATTTAGATTAGGTTCTAAAACTGGAAAATGTGGTATCATTTTAACATATATAAAATAAGTTCTGTATCAGAAAAACTAATACCATAAAGGAAATCATTCAGCTATAACAGTTTGCTTTTTTTGAGGTTGTGTTATGAAAATCATACAAATATGAATGTTGCATTTGCATACCCAGGTGAACTGAGATAGCTGATAATTTTCTAAATGAATCAGCATCTCTTTTGATTTGCTGAGATATTTTGTAGAATTTGCAGTCATGGCAGTAAATGTTGTTTTCATACAGTTAGTATATGTACATTTCTAAACTAAAGATAGTGCCATTGGAATAAACTACAGTTGCTACAGAACAGACCCAAGGGGGGTGTACAATATACTATTACCGAAAGGACTCCACTAGATTTGCTACACCCGCTGCCAGAGGAAAGAGTCTCTCAATGCCAGAGATTTGTGAATAGGAAAGGAAATGTTTATTTAAAGCCATACAGACTTAGAGTAGTCACTTAGTGTCTTCATTAAAATATTAAAGTCCTTTAGGATACCCACAGATGCCCACAATTTTTCCTTCTCTCTCTGCCCTAGTCTGGGGTACCTATCTCAGGAAAAGATATAGAAGTCCATGATTCAGGCTCCCAGCACCATCAGCTGTGTCTCTGCCAGGATCTCCAGTTAATCCAAAGCCATGTGGCACCCTCTCATGGCCCACCGGCAAGAGTCTTTTCACCCCCTTTTTTCCAGGCAAAGTCTCTCCTGCTTCCTAAGCCACATGGCAAAAGGGAGCACCCCAAAGCCATGTGGTTCTCTCTCACCAAAGCTTCGAGGGTACCCACTCTGCCAAAGCTGCGTAGTTCTTTCCTAGCATGGCTGCCATGTCTGGGTTTAAATCCCAACCCAAACTTCTTCCGCACACCCATTTCTGACTCCTCCTACAATCAGTTACACCTGCCAGCATTCTTGTATTCTTCCAGGTTTACTGGGTTGCCATCGTAAGTCTGGGCAGTTGTGGCCCCATGTCATGGAGCCAATCTTCTCCAAGCTCTCACACAGTTGCTGTAACCAGGGGGAGCTGCCATCCAGTTACATCTTGGGTGGAAGTAACTTCCATCACTGTGGCTCAAAGCGTGACAACAGCTATTTAACATATCTGCAAAACCAGTTAAAGGTTATAGATATATTAAATGACCACGCTAGAGGTTAGCTACAAAGCTGTTGCTGTACAAAATAGTTCTGCCTGTTCCTACTCCATGTGTCCCTTCCCTAACTCATGCCTGTGGGGGGGAGGGGTGAGGACATCCTATATATCTTTCTAATATTTCCTGGACACCTTGAATTCTAGACCCCATTACAAATCCCTATTTGGGCCCCCTCCCTTGGCTGCACCCTGTTACAAAATGAGCTGGTAAGTTTCAGATTCAATAACTATTAGATCAAAAATGGATCTTAGATACCATTACCTCTAAGTACTTATTTTCTCAGTAAGTAAATTGCCACAAAGTTTTGAAATGAATATTCAAACTTATAAAATAAATGACTAGCAAAACTAGAACTTAAATCCAGTTCCCTTAATTACTCATGTGCAGATTTGCAGCCTTAAGAGAGGATGTCAGATGCCTGGTTTCATTTGCAAGATAGTGCAAGAGCGTGATTTTTTAGGCCAGTCAGACTTCTTTTAGTATATTGGCCTTGCCGCTTGCTGTATGTATTGTCTGGTAAATTACTTAAACTCTCTAAGCCCAAGCACTCTGACACAATATATTTTAGAGATATAGAAATAAAATGCCCATCCTAGGCTCATGTTTCAAGGAATAAAGGAGAATGACTCTATAGTACCTAGCTTTAGATTTTTCCTTTCTCCTTAATTTTTTCCTAGTCCCAGGACTCATACATTTAATAAACAACGACCAAAAAAATCCACATCCTAAGTTAGCAGTCCTTATCAGCAGTAAGTCTAATATTTATTTATTTACTAACTTTCTCATTCAACAATTACTTAATGATCACAAAGACTGTAATATGAGGAGACATGGCCTCTGTTTTTCTGAAGCACACAGTCCAATTGAAGGGGGACATTTCAGCACCTGCTGTGAAATCACTCATGTCCTCGGGCCCTTCAGGCTGCTCTGTGCTGTCTGGTGTGCTTCTCCAGAGGGAGAGAGAAAGAATTTCTAATTTCTATATATGCCCAGGAGAAATTTTATGATTAAATCAAATTTGCAAAGTTCAGCATCTGATATCAGCAATTAAGTTTATGCCATTAAATATAGTCTTACATGCACTTGAAATTAGAGAAATAAAAACATTCAAAGTGAAATATATATACTTTTATTTTGGTTACATGTGAAAATGCAAAGTTCTGTTTTGGTTGCATTGACAAGAATGTTCTCATATTGTCTCTATGAAAGTTCTATATGAAGATTTTACAAATGAGTTCTAATATGTTTATTATAAAAGTAATGATGATTTTCATGCACATGAATACAAGTAAAACAAATTTTGTATTAAGAGAATAAGACACGAGAGTAAGTTTACTGTCCCGTAGGACTTTTACACAGTGGTAGTCCATGGTTTTGATATTTATGGAAGTCATTAATGTAAACACTGAGACAGAAAATATTGAGGATGTGCCGCCAAAAAACATTTGCTTCTGGATAGTTTTACTGGCACTGGAAGCTTTGATTATTGCAGTTGCCCAATACAGAGCAAGAAGGTATAAAATTCAGGGAATTTTTATGCACACATATTTCCTTTTATTTCACAATATTCCTCTTTTTTTATACTCCCAAGATAGGGACAAAATCACAAGTCGCTTAAAAAATCTGTCTTTAACACAGAAAAGTTTAATCTCAGGCTTTCAATGTCTGTATGTTTCACAAGGGAGCCAAGGGTTTTATTTCTGAAAAAATTTCTATTGCTATTTCCTAAGAAATATTAAGACTCCTTCCTTTAAATGTACTTCTATTAAACTGTACTACATAATTTTATTTACCCAGTCCATCTTAAAAAGCATACATATATGCTTTTTATAATCAATCGATTTATAATCAATATAAATTATCTCTTTAGAGTTATTTAGTTTCAAATTCCTGCTTCTTCAGACACCACTGCTATAACCTTGGGAATATTACTAAATCTCTTTGAGCCTCAGTCTCCTCAAATTAAAATAGGTAGATATTTAATGATATTAATATGATGTGTAAACTGTCAGAAGTATGACCTCAGAGCTTAGTGAAGGGGCTTGCATAAATAAGGTTAAGTAAATGGTAGTCATTAGTTCTTAGATTTATTGTCAATAACATATTTAATAGGTTCACAAGCCTAATTATCTATGAAAACGTGAGTAAAGAGTAAGTCTGACAATATAATATTGTCAACATAAGCTTCCGGTTCAACATGGTGTTTGTGAACGCTGATGAAGTTAGCCATTGTATGGTCAACTGAAAAATAACCTGTTACCACACAGAAGGAAGTGAAATTTTAAGATAGTTTAAACCTAAGAAAATATAACCATGTAAGTTTGAATGGTAGATTTGGAAGGGGAGAGTTTATTGATGATAAAATCCATGGGGGTTCATTAAAAATTGCAATCTCTGCCCAAAGCATGCTTCTTTCACTACATGCTTTGTTTGAAAATAAGAGGTGAAATGCTTTATTCTTTCTCAGCTTCCTCCCTACCTTGTGGACTCGTTGTCTGTACATACAAAAAACAAAAAAAAAACAGGCAATGCTTCTTTTACTGCTTGGCTGCTAATATTTGAGGCAGCCAAAATACTGTTTTTATGGACACTTCTTTTTCTTTCATTATTTTTCATACCACTTTCCACATTAAGATACCTAAAAAAAATAAAAGGGTAATAAGTGGTCATAATTATAATTTGGGCAGAATATTGACAGCAATTGGTGGCACTCTAGGGTGATGGTTTATTTCTGAAAAAAAAAACCCAAAAAATTAGTAATTCATTAAAATTTCTCTTTGTAAACATCATTAATAAACATGTTGCTTAAAGTTATGGTCAAATAAATAGAATGCAAAAGATAAACAGGGAAAATCACAACTATTAGAAAGAAGGAAAGCTTAACATTATGGACAGATAATAGGGTTATATAAGTAGACAACCCTACAGCAGTACCGTCCAGTAGAACATGCAATGGTGGAAGTTCAAATCCAGTCATGAGGCAATGCCTGGGTTCAGTCAGTGGCTGTCCAAAGCAGTACCTACTAACCACATGTGGCTACTAAGCATTTGAAATGTAGCATGTGTGATCAAGGAATTGAATATTTAACTTAATATTAAGTTGAATACCAAATATGGAGAGTAGCTACTATATTGAAAAGCATAGTCCTAAGGAATTACTTAAAATTACTTAGGATTAAAAGCAATCCAGCCAAATGGCAGATACAATATCCATATTTATTAAATGGCTTTTTTCTATACACCATCAATAAGTAACTGAAATTATAACTGGAATGTTTTCAATTGATTATTGCATTAAAATATTCAAAACTTGTCTAAATAAACTAGATAAAATAATAATGCTCTCAGAACTATTAAAAATTTTAAAACTTATTCGAGAGTTTCAAGATATTTGAATAAATAAAGAGCAATGTGTATCTGGATGAGAAAACAATATTATAAATGTGCAAGTTTTTGATAACTTATGGATTTAAGCTAATTTTAATAAAATGTGCAATGAAATAGTTCTTGGGATTTAAATACATTTTTAAAAGTTGATTTAGTGTAGACCTGGCTCTTGCATTATTATAACTTTATCTTGCATTATCATATTATAAGATCTTATGTTTAGAACTCAGATCTTGCCTTGTGTCTGGATTCAGACAATGAAATATGGCTGCGGAGAATGTTCTAGAAACCAGCTATGTTTCTGTTTCCTGAGCCCTGAAATCTGTGATGTTCCAGAGCAAAAACATCTAGAACGGATGCAGCCAACCCTGGATAGACACGTGATGTGAGCCAAAACTAAGCATCGGCTATTGTAAACCTCTGAGACAAGTGGAAATATCTACCATTATCTCCTTTGTGTTTATCTATTTTAGTTTACATTAAAGTACATTTTTAAACTACAAATATGCCAATTTGGTATTTGTATGTTATACAACACATAGGTTATAGGAATAAAATGTAGAATTTATGTAGACCACAGAATGAAGAAAGAGTTGATAATTTATTAGGTAAATAGTATATAACATAAGGAATTTGGGGAAATATGTCAATTTAGATATCAACTCACAAAAGTTAAATTTACTAAAGACTAAAAATTAAGTCTCAATAGTGAATCTTTAAAAGAAATAAAAGCAGGAGAACAAATAGGAATTTTTTTTTCAAAAATGTCTAACTAAAAATGCTTTAAGCAAATAAAAATGTAAAAAGTAAAATTATGTGAAAAATGACATTTTAGGAAAATGTTTCTGGTTAATAATAATAGGATTAGCTTGATTTCCTGTGTGTCTAAGTAGATAGATGGATAGATAGGTATATAGATCGATAATTTCTCAATAGAACAGATGCATGCCAATAAGAAAAAAAATTTTTCAGTAAATATGTACAGGTGATGTGAGCAAACAATTTGTAAAAAGTAAGTACACAAAATTATAATATCTTACTAATACAGAGAATTACACAACAAATGTCCCTTCTTTTTAATATTTCAAATGGGCAAATATTTTTTGAAAGTAATACTCAATGCTGAAGATGGTTTAGTGATCCCAGGATTTCCAAACAATCATGGTAGAAGTATAAACTGGTACAGAGTTTCTAAAGAACATGTTATTATGTATTAAAATCATAAAAGCATGAATATTTTTGCACTAGTAATTTAACTTTTAGAAATCTATCTCAAAGAAATACTTGATAATTTAAAAGAAACTTATGACCAAAATGTTTACTGCATCTTTTTTTCCAGAGTAAAGAGTTAAATAAGAAACAATCTAGCCCTATTTAGTGTGGCTCAGCAGATTGAGCACTGGCCTAAGAACCAGAGGGTCTCCAGTTTGATTCCCAGTCAGGTCACGTGCCTGAATTGTGGGCCAGGTCCCCATTTGGGAGCACACAAGAGGCAACCACACATTGATTGCCATTCTCCTCCTCTTCTGAAAATAAATAAATAAATAACATCTTTAAAAAATAATCTAAATGTACAATAATGGAGTGTATGTTTTGATTCTATCATTGCCATTTGAGATAACACAGTTCATTCATTAAAATTAGGGTTTTAAAGAATTTTCAATATCTTAGGACATTGTTTGAAATGTATAATTGATTTTATAGATTAATGATAATATTTCTTACAGTCTGCATTTTGGGAAAACAAACATACATAAAAAATTAACTGGTTTAAAATTTTAAAAAAGCATATCCCTGGGTTTTTATTTAATGGTATCTATTTGCCTTTCTTAATTGCAGTTGCTCATCCAAATTGAAGTTGAATTTATAGGAATAAACATGGTATTTAACAGATATTTCAGTAATAAGAGCTAGCATTGACTTACATATTTGTTAAAACAGGCAAAAAAAATCTGGTGCCAAAAAGCTTTTCTCTGAAGGACCTTTGAATGTAAACTTTAATAAGAAAAGTGTAATGCATAAAAATATCTTCGATGATAAATTCTTAAGCATCAGTATACATCAGTATATTATACGTCTTATGAGATTCTAATTAGAAATGGAGAAACCAATTAGAGACAATCATTTACATCTATTCTTCTGGTCCTCATTAGACTGAAATGGATCTGTAAAACTGCCATAGATTTTGTGGCAAGCACATCAGGAAGTTTTTGAAGTCTAAAAAAGGACTAAAATTTATTGTTCCCATGGAAAATGGTGGTCAGAAGGATAACAGATTTGAACACAGAGGAAAGATGGAACAGATTTTACTAATGTGTTGCTTTAAGTTTGTCGAATTTAAATGTAGAGCAGGAAAAATTGAGTGAACATAGCCCTGGCTAGGAGCTTCCACCCTGCATTTTGAACCATTTCCTTAGCACTTCAAGCATTTTTTTTGGGGGGGGGGCTGCTGCTGAGCATGCGTTGCCCACCACTGCAGACGACAGACATTCTACCTGAAAAGGCTATTAGTCTTAGAGGACTCTGTTCTCCAGATCTTCCAGGTCAGCTGTTGAAATGTCACCAGATTAACAGAAAATTGCACTGACTCCAGAGGATTCACGAGCAGAAGTGTTGGAGGGAAGCACTGGGAGTGGGAGGGAAGTAGAACTACACAACTTTAGTTTCTTTTATAATATCTGACAGCAAGTTGATATTTTTCCTTTAGCTTTGAACTAAGACACTGACAATTATTACTAGATCATTTTTTGTTTGGTGTCTATTATAATTTCATCTATGTAATAACTGGTTGTAATATTTTACTGGAAACAACATTTTTCACCCCATATTTTCTCAACTAGAATATGTTTTCTTCTGGTTTCTTGGTGATCGTGTAGTGACTTTTATTCTTACATGACACTTCTGTTACACTGGAGAAATAAGCACTTTCTTCAGAAGCGTGAGCCCTTGCAAATGGGGAGAAAAAGACAAGGCTGAAAACAGCAGCTTCATTTATTAGCTATGGTGGCTGACCTTTGCAGTGGTGGCTAGACAATTTAGTGCACAGTGGCAAATTTAGCTGTGGTTCAGCTGGTGGTGTTAGTCTCAAAGTCACAATACGGTGGAAGAAGTCAAAATGATAATCAAGACTTGAAATTCATTGGAGGGCAAGAATGAGGTTTCAGGCTATGCATCTATTTAAAATGAGACCAGTGATAGGCAAACTAATATAGAATAAAGTTAACCTGGCATAGGGACCTTGAAGACTACATGCTCACCCCACAGGCTTGCTGTTGTTTGTGGCCCAGCTATACTCAGTACTTATGAAACTCAGAAAAATGACCCACAAGCTTGGCTGCCTGCCACCACCAGAGCCAAACTCATAAGGTAGGAACTGGTGAGAAGGAATGTGGTTTTAATTCAGGAGTCAGTAACCTGAGAAGATAGCAGGCTCATGACTCAAGAACTATTTCAACATCTCAGCGCAGGCATAAATTTTTAAAAGCAAGGGAGGGAAAGCAGAACAAAGAGATCAAAGGAGGGGTTGAAAAGTTTCCTACATGCAGAGGAGCACTGTCTATTATGATGAGGACGTTGAAATTGGTCAAGTGATGGTCTTATGTGTGTCATCCTGGTTTTTGTCATCCTGGTTTAATGTCATCCTGGTTTTACAGTTAAAGGTCAGCAAATCTTCCAAAGCTGGGATGAATAAAGGTATCTGTATCTCTTGAAGTTAGTTCCTAGGCTTCTTCTACAAACATGTTTACCTACAAGATATTAATACACATTAGTCAGAGTCAGCATTTATGGAAACATTGCTGAAAGAATGGCAGGGGTTACCATTCCCCACTGTTATAATTCTCTACTGGTGCACTTGAATAGTCAATAAAAAATAATCCTAGATAATAACAGCTGGTAGGTTGAAGATACTGAGGGACTAAGTCATCATTGCTTTTGGCTGAGGATGATGGGCCTGAACCTGTGTATTGTAGATTGCCTCAAGAATTTGTGGAGGGAAAGCCTTGACAATATACTATAACTAAGGACCTGAACTGTATTAGCTTATTTATATTGGTAAATGCTGGGTAAGTCATTATTTTTATTTTCATATCATAATTGATAGGATGGGATTTGGAATGTTAGTGGAATAAGTAACTTTTGCAGTTCAGTACATCACGGTTTTGAAATACATACTTTTGGACCCATACCATGATGCATCCACAGCCCATATTATAATGAGAGGGGCCAAAGGTGAATATTCTCAACATACTTTTACATACATATCATTTGACCAAAGAGGTTGGATGTAAAGTTACTTGGAAAGTCTTTAGTGCTTTATGGAATTACAGTGAGTAGATTTGTTAACTGTTTTGTATGGACAGTCATCGAGACATTGAGCACAACAGTCCACATTACATGCCCTTTAGTGAATTCAGAGACCACTTTGTCATCAAGATGGGATGCAAACTGCATAAATGCACAGATTAGCCTCTAAGCCTGTTCTTTCAAAACTTCAAAATGTAGTCTTGGAGTTCAGGTTGAACCTGTCACTACGGAGAAAAACATTAAAACCTGCAGGTCCTTGAAAAGGAGCTTAAGAATATAAGTTACAGTAAAACTTTGCAAGGCCCTTTGAAGGCATTAAGCTGCAGAACAGTGTGGCTGTAATTAATGTGAAATGGGGACAACCAGAAGTACAGGAGGAAGTTAAAGTGTCAGTTACAGGAGCAAATGAATTTAAAAAAGATGAAGTTGAGATACAAAGAGCAGTAGAATTTGGCTGCACAGGTTGTTGGTGGAAGTTATGAAAGTTTTCTTCACTAATTTGTCAGCTTGAATGTAGTTTAAGTTGTTATGGGCAAACTGGGTACTAACAATCACTGTGTGTTGGAGCTTTAGCTCAAATATTAATGAATAATTTCTGCATCAGTAAATACTCAGGAAGCCCTCAAATTCTATTTCCATGTTGATCTGAAAAGAAGTTGACAATTGATTAATCTTTCTTTAGGTGCTATTATAAATGCTTTACATGTATACAAAAGTTTGCCTAAAATAATAACAAAAGATCTCTTAAATCAGAGCAAAGCTACCATGCTACAGAATAATAAAAGTTAAAGAATCATATCTTGGTGCAATTAATATTTATGAGGTACTGATTATATATTAAGCACTAGAGTAATGGTTAGGCAACAATAATTCATTCTCTTGTTGATATTTGAGTCTAGTTTTATTAAATAACCACATACATAAATAAAAAACTACAACTATGGCAAGAGCTGTGAAGAAGAGATAGAGGGTGCTTATAAGAACATTTAAAATTGACCTCATCAGATGATCAAGGAAGGAGTCCCTCATGGAATAATTTTCATCGTTGGATCTCCTGAAGGACAAGTTGGTATTAACTAAGAGAAAAAACCCGTGTATGAACTAAGAGATGGGACGAGTTTTCCAAGGAGGGGGTTATAATATGTGCAAAGTAAGTACTAAGAGGCTTAGTATGGAAGGAAGCTAGAGAGTAGGTAGAGATCAGACAACACCAGGGCTATGGTTTGAGTTATACTACACAACATAATTGCTAGTAGCTAATGTGGTTATTTAATTTGAATTTAGTATGATTGAAATGAAAGTAATTATGGATTTATTTCCTCAGTTGAATTTGCCACACTTTGAGTAATAGGGGTTACCATATTGGAAAAACTGGGAGAACATTTCCATTATTGCAGAGACCTCTGCTGGATTGCCCTGTGCTGGAAATTTTGCTTCGCTCTCTAAGTGTGACAGGAAGTCACAGAAAAAATTTTCTTCAACATTGAGGTATGGCATGATATGATACAAAGAACTATTTTGAGGAGAACTTGATGGCTATAGAATGGGGATTCATTTGGCTGGGGAAAAGCAAGTTGTATTTAAATAGACAACTCAAAATGTTATTGTAGCTCTAAAAATAGAGGTTATAATACATACAGATGAGAGAAGTAGACAGTGTTGAATCCACTTAGAAGCTAAAAATAGACAGGACTTAGTGATAAATTAAATTTGACAATTGAAGGAGAGATTCTTGGCTTTCAGTTTCTAGATGGTGGTTTTAGTCACTGACAGGAGAAACAGTGGAATAGGACCTGCTCCATAGAGAGGAGCACTTTATTTGAGGTTCCCAGACAACTCAAGATGTCAAGAAGCAATCAAATATAAACCTTCCTTTCTTTCCTTACTTTCATACTTCTCAGCCATTCCACTTGTTCCTTTTAACAGACTATTCAGCTTAGAGTAAAGCAGTAAGGTGTTGTAGAGTTAAATTTAGGTCACACTCGTTATAAGAACTGGACATTTAATTGACTAGAAAGGTAGCAGACTCATACTTTGAGTGCTAAATGGGACACCATCGATCCCACAATGCACTTTCATCATTCTCTAGATATAAAGACCAAGTACTGGAGAGTTTCCATCATTTGTTGATTAATGGCAGAGAAAGTTCTTCTGTTTTTACAACTATTTTTTTCTGCTTACACAATGTTACTTCCCCAGGGTGAGAAAAGTAAGACTTTTCTGGTCTAAAACTTTTGTAGTAAGCAGTTGTATAAGAAATGTCTATGGAATTGCCTAGCCCAAAGGCAGGCAGTATAGAACTCTGCTTTATAATGAAAGAGAGAAAGATGCTCACGAGATTTCTTGGCACAACTTTAAAGGCATATTTCTTCAGCGTTTCTTGATTCTACAGCAGTATATTTTCATGGTCTCTGTGAGTTGTTCAGAGAATTTTAAAGCAACTTTAAATTTCCTTAGCCACAAAGAACTTGTCAAAGACTGCTGAACAACTATGAAAATGTGAAAACAGACACTCCTGGCGAATACAAAAAGCTTACCAATTTGGAACAGGATTCAAAAGACCAAATCCGACATTTCTTGTTGAGGTAACATACTTTCTGCTGTTTCATTCTGTTCACTCATTCTCTTGTTTTATTTATTATTTCCATCTGCCTAGGCATACTCTAAATTTCCATTAGATCCAAATGTTTTGTCAGGGTAGGTATTCAATAAAATTAACTTACCTGAATAACTAATTCATTACAATTGTAATTAAGGAATGTAAATCATATAGAAAATGAGTTTCTGCAAATTTATTTTAAAGGAAGATGATCTACACTCAATTTAAGATGAACATTTTCACTTTAAACTTATGTGTTTATTTTTATTCCATAACTTTATAGGAAATAAAATCTTCAGTGTATATTAAAACAAAACAAAATTTAGATGAATCCTTTCATTTATGTAAATACCCAAAGCATTTGGTGATTTTTCCAATTTAATAACCTGGTGACATGCAAAAATAATGCCACTTCTTTTTTAATACTAAAAAAGATACAATGTAGACAAAGTGAGTTTGTAATATCATGTAAGGGTTTAGTTGTTAACAGCTTGGGGAAGACTTCATGTTACCTGTTGAATATTAACCAATGGAGCATAACTATAGGAACACATATCACTGCACTGGTACAGTAAATATATTGTGTCACCTGTAACTAAATATTATTCTACAGCCATAAATGTTTTCTTAACATTTAGCATTCTTGAAAGAAATGGCCAGCATTAATATTAATATTATTGAGAACAATTGCTATATGTCGGTTGCTGACAAACTAGACTCGATCCCCAAATACTTTATCTCTGATACATATCAAGGCTAGAATTTATATTTCTGTTCTAAGTTCTGCATTTAAAGATAGTTTGAAATTTTCAGAAATCAAAGTTAGGAAAAATAATTTTAACCTTAACAAGACAGGTAAATTTAGAAGCGATTATTCTTATTTCTCCTTATTCTTACCATGGCAGATATTATAAATGACTCTCCCCTTCTGCCCTCAGAGGGACAAAGACAACTCAGTTCTTGGGGTACAGGGTATTAAATACTAGGTCTTGTTACTTTTATTATATACTTTCCAAATTTGATGCAAATGAAAAAAAATGTAGTCATGGAAGTCACTATTATTTATACATACTTGACCTGGACCAAAGAAACATGCTTTGAAAAGTAGAAATATACCCAGCTAACTAAAAGGCATTAGTCATTAACATTAACTCAATTTTCAAGTAAATAATGAATCTCTTCTGATTTTATAGCTAGGAATTAATCTACTAGAGTGATTACCCTCAACTCCAAGCCTTTTGGAGGTTTTAATTGTTCTATTCAAATGAAAAGCTTTATACCAGCTTTGGTTACTACCCAATTAATTCTCAAAACCAATTAAGATAAAATCATACATAATAATCTCCTACTTATTATTAAGTGTATAAAATCTGCCTCCCTCGCTTCATTCTTTTGACCCACCATTGACGACTCCTGATTAGAGGAGTTCCAGTCCTCTTCTCTTCTTTGCTTATTAGCATTAACAGACATTTGGAAAGAGACATGCACTTCCATTTGCTGATTCCAATGGACTGCACGTTCTCTATCATAGCTCCATAATTGTTTGTTTTTGAAGACCCGACTTCACATTATTTGACTTTTTTAACATCACTCTCAGTTGAGAACAACATGATGTGGTTAACTTGGCTGTTGACTGGTTAATAATATTCTTGTTCATATAAACTTCTGAAAATAAAAACCTAAGCAGTAAAAGTAAGCTTTTTTAAATTAAAAATAATCAATCAACTTTATTTTTATCATAGTTTCAGATTTAGAGAATTAAGAAGATAGTTTTTATATAAGTTTACAAAATTAACTGTGTAAATTATATTTCTGGTTAATTTTGATTTGGTCAATTGCCTATTGTGTTTCCCACTCTTGATAACATTCTACACACTTTTAAGGACCCATTCAACTAATTTTTATTGTATAGTATTGGAAAATAGTTCTAAATTTTATTTTATTATAACATTTTCCATAAATATAATTTAGCATTTTATAAATTGAAATTTCCTGCAATATCATTGTGAAATTTAGTGCTAAGAAATGTTTGCCATTTATATTTAAAAATAATTTGCAGAGTCTATGTCAGGAAATTAACAGCATTCAGTATACATTTTTATGCTTCATCAATATAAATAAATTCAAAGTATTTTAAATATATGTGTATCTTAAACATCCAAAAAATAAAGAATTGGTGTTCATGCAAAACTCTGGGGTAAACCATAAATGTTATTAGCTCCATAAAATGGATTTGTCTGGTTTACATATAAAATAGCAATAGATTAATTCATTTAATATGCCTGTTTAAAATACTTCACTAATAAAATATTTCTGAATTGTGATTAGACTTACATTTAAGATATCCCGTGGAGCTAACATGCTTTACCCAATAACAATACCAATAGTCTAAATTAGTGGATTCCAACCATGATTTTAACAGGAGGTAGAGACATTTTTGTAATTTTGTGAAAGAAGTTGGCTTAAAATACACTAAAGGAGAATTAGTAAGTAAAATAAACAAAGATATGTCTTAACTTCAAAAGGTCTTCTTTGAAGCTATCATATTTTCATCAGATTGCTTATGTAATGTTTTCATAATTTTAATATTATAATTAACAATAAAAACTTTTGTTGATCAAATGTTGATGAAGTACTGCCATTCTTGTTTGAACCTTGCAATTTAAATACCACAGGTAAAGTTTGATGATATCAGTGTCTGAAGTCACCAGTCAAGGGAGGATTGAAGGATGAGGCAGAAAAACTGGTTACGAAATTCATGAAAGGCTGAAGGCAGAGTGAAGTTAGCCAGTTTTAGAATTAATAGAACATGCAGTTAAAGAATAGGCTGTAATAATAATACTTTCAAATGAAAGATAGCTTTTCTTTTCTCAAAGATTTAGAAAAGGCATTTGTTTATAAATGAAAAATTTGGTATGGTAGAAGGATATGAGGATGATAGGAAAGATATTTAAAACACAAAGGTGTTTTGGGGGCAATCATACTCTCAAGTAATAAACTATATTCTAAATTTATGAAAATGCTGGTATATGTTTTAAAAATGCATATTCTGCTGGACTGATGAATACATCTCAATTTGATAAGTGAAATCAATGAGTCAGTAAGATTATATTCATTTTCCCTGAAACTGCCAGGTGCCCTCAAACAAAGTCTTGAATTGAGAAGTAGGAAGTTAAACAGCTTAAAAGAAATTCAGGTATTGTTTCTTAACACAAAGTGAAGATAAAATATAAAACAGACTGTCAGTGATATCAACAGAAGCAACAATCATAAAACAATTGGAGACAGCTGGGAATGCATTCTGAAACAGAAATCTGAAGCCCTGAGTTGCTGGGAAACCCGATCGTAACAGTAACTTTTATCTATGTTTGATGTAACTTTGATCAACTTTGAGAAGAGGCACCTTTTTATAGGAAATTGCATCTGTATTTGCAGCCAGTTTTTCATCTGGAAGCATTTTACTTACAATGACATTTAATACATTTTTAAATATGTTTTTGATAAGGAAATGACTCTCAGGGCTTTGTTTCCTCTATACAGTAAGAGCACACATGTTTGTCCCAACAGTTCCATTTTTTAAACTCTCCCTATTTAGAATTGGAAATCAAAGAATATCTCTAGATTTGTGTCTCAGCTGTGATACTCTATTGGCTCTGGTTTAACTAAAGGAGATTGAAAGTTCAATATTCGAGAGACATGCTGAAAAAAAAATCATCATTCTGGTAATGCTACTTTATCAACATTACAGAATTCTGTAATGAAATAAATAATAAAGTCATTAATAAAATAATGTCATTTATAAAATAATAGTCATTAATAAAAATTCATTAATGAAATAATAATTGATGAATTTATTATTATATGTGTGTTTTAGTTTGTATTTCTATGCTAAAGGAGAGTTTTAAAATTCCTATTTCCTTCTTATACTCCATTGACAGACAATAGTGCCTGAGAAATAACTGAATGCTTTTGAGAAATTGACAATAGGGTTTTCAACTGCATGCTTTGGGGAGGTAACTACAGAGTCGCACATTCATTTAATAAAGCTTCACTGAGAATTCTATAGGACCTAGATCTCCTAAGCTGTGACCTGAATGAGAGAAGGCACTGTGCTAATTTACTTCTGTGCCCCAGAAATATAAACAACCAGGTGACAAGAAATAAATGCTGACACATGTGCAAGGCTCTGATCTAGAAGGAATGGTTTTGTCTGCAGAATTTGGGCACTGGTTTTATTCTTTAGAAAGAGGGAATACAAAAGGATTGTAAGCAGATATGCAACATTTGCCATGTGAAAGATGAGATGTAATGTGTCATCCCTGACATGACATGTTATTTAGGAGACAATGGCATTATCTTGGTAGAGCTAATAACATTGTGAACACGAATAGCCAAAGCGAGAGTGGTGAGGAGAAGGCAGATTCAGTACCCATCCACCTTTACCTAGCTTTGGAGAATTAGCATCCCTCCAATTGTGGTGCTTGGTTCTTCTTCTTTTTTAAACTTTGGTCACACAGTGGTGGCTCCAGCTCTATCTCTAACCCAGATCTCTCTTCTAATAACCATCTTCTTTCTTCCCCACTTCTGTGTTTTAGAGGAATCTCCATGGTCAAATGATTCTTTTCCTGTGTCCCTTATCTTAGAATGTAGTCCCATATCACTATATCTTTACCTTTCTCTTCTCATCCTGGAGCTACTCTAGTTTAGCTCTGGGATGAGAAGTCAAGGTAACTCCATCACCTTGAAACTGAATTATTGCAGAAGTTTTTAAATTGAGTTTTTCCACATCTATTCTTAGTTCCCTCTCAATATAATCTCTAAATGTAGTTGACACAATCTATTCAAAATGTAATTCTGATATGATATCTTAGTTTCAACTTGAATGTTTAGTAACTTTGTATTTTATGATAAATTCTGGCATCCTTAATGTGATCTTTAACATGTTGTGTAATCTGGAACCTGTCAAACTCTTCTGCCCCTTCTTATGCCACTCTCACCTTTGCTTTTTATTTCTCTGCTAAATTGGCTATACTTTAGTTTCCCCAGAAATGTTTATGACCTCTTACCTCAGGACCTTTTCACATGCTATTTCCCTACCTAGAATGCTCTTCTTACCTGTTAACTTATTGTCTGTATAACTCTTTCAAACATTAACTCATCAGGACCCTCCCAATGCATTGCCCCCAACTCACTAGAGAGATGACACACATCTCCTGTAAGCTTTCGTCATTACTAGTATATTTTGATTTATATAGCTGATTACAGTTAAAATTTATGTATTGGTGTCATTTCTCAATGTTTGGCTTCCTCACTAAACTAAATGCAATGTACATGTTTATTTTGCTCAGCAAAACATTTTTAGATCCTGATACAATGCATATTATATAGTATATTCTTTTAGTGAATATTTTGGAATTGAATGAATGGATGACAATTATCAAGTAGAAGGAATAGAGTAAAAAATCAATATATGACAAAAATTTTTAAAAATAAGAGCATACTTTTAGACTCATCTATGCATGTGCTCAAAGTCAAATATACATCTATGTATATAGTATAGTTAAAGTTGAAAGTACTTGATAAGTGACTAGAAATGACATATTGAAATAAGCCATACTGAAATATCAGGAACTCTTTAACCCATCTTTGAGTTGGACTTTAGAAAATTGCTAATCAGAGAATATCTTGGGTTTTGATATAAAAAATGATACAGAGCTTTCTGAGGTTCTATTATATTTAAATTCAATATGTGATTTTAAGAAATTGCTCTGAAGACTATCTAAAAGGTTACCACATGGAGGCCAAATAATTGCTGAAGTAAAATATCATATAGAATGCAATAAAAATGTCTGCTTTTTGTTGATCTTCTTCAGTCTATTACCCATAGAGTACTCAGCAAATGTTGTTAAAGCTTTGCTACTAAGGCCTTGGTGAGGGGAACTTTCATTTATAAATTCATTTCTTAACAGCCTGTCCCAGTAGGATAACACAATAAAAATATTTCCTGGGAATTCAGCTTAGAATAAATTAAAAAGAACCACAGTCCTGGTCTCCACCAATTGCTTTATGACTAGGAAAATGAGAAGGACCTAAAGACTAAAAAAATTATATTTCATCTCAGGTTTTGTATTTTTGTGTATCTTAAATTGAGGCATGGTTTTCTTTTCCATGTGAAGGTAGAGATGTGAACTAAAACATAAAGAGAATGACAATTGCAAAATGGACAGCAGTTAATAAATAGATGAAGAAATGTCACAAGACAGATACCATTAACGCTGAATGAATTGACCTTAAGATTATCATGCAAGTGCAGAGATGGAAAGACCAGCCAGGGTAGGGTAGTCATGAATATTTTTACAAAGAAAATCAGTTTGGGCTATGGCTGGTAAAATTAGTAAAAATAGTAAATTCTGTGTCTCTTCTTCAGTAAGAAATTTCTGGCAAATATTTGCAAATAAGTTTATTTTAGGTTGTATTTTCTCTTGTTCCAAAATTATTAGCACAATGACATAAATAACAGCATATAATCAAAAGTATGGTTAAATACACGTAGAGGAATATTCTTAAACAGCGATCACCAAAACATCGAATGCCACTTCTCTGGGGTGTCTAAGTGAGGCTCCGAGGCTCTCCTCCTGGAGCCTCTCTGCATATCGGATTCCTGATGTGGGGCAGCCACTCAACCACCTCGAATCTCCAAACTGCACAGAAAGACAAAAAGAGTGACATTTTGTTAGTAGTGAAAACCTGTTAAATTTCACTTTGTTTTGCTCAGAAACCCTATCCTGAAACTCAGAAGTTACACTCACTGGCATCAGAGGACAGAAGCCAGAATCGGAGCCAGACAGGTGGCATGTGCTCCACAGTCTGTGGGTGAGACCCCCCCCCCCCACCACGATGCTTGCTGTGGGGTTTCTCAGGCTGAACAACCCAGTTCCAGCTGCCCCACATGAGGAAACTTAAGGAGAAATAAATGTTCCAGGCTGGCCTAGGTTCTTAGTGCTAGGAGAATCTAAGAAGCATGGAAAGAGAGAGAGGTCTTTCCTGCCATTGAAAATATCTTTGCAGACACTACAGGTTGGCTCCCTAGCTAATTGGGTCTCTAGGACCTAAGTGGTTTCCGTCCAGACTTCTCCTGAGGGGCTGTGGGGGGAACGAAGCAGAGGGCTGTCCCCGAGACCGATCCTCCCTGGCAAGAAGGAGGCAGCAAAGTGACAGTGGAAATGAGGCCAAGACAAAGAAACGCAGCTTTATTTACCTGATGGAAATCTAGGAGTAGCTTCGATCAAACTCATTTCCAAGTTTATACTGCTCAGTTCAAATGACAGTGAAGGTCATATCGATGGCATATTGTGTTTGGGGAAAAACTGAGTTAGAGGCTCCTATTACAGTCGACAGGATTGAATATAAGGGGGCCCCGATCACAAAGGACCTGAAAACATTTAGTAATGGTTTCTTTTAGAAGTCACTTCAAAAAAGTCTAATATTTGTATTTCATCTTTCCAAGAAGCTGAAGTATTGAATCTGAGCTTTTGTATAAAATGAATGAAATGGTAGAAAAGGCATGTTTATAAATTCTCTACAGAAAGTCATCAATTCTTCTGGCACTAACCTTGCTTCTCCCCCCTCCCCCCTCCAACAGACACTGTCTTTTCAGGAAATGATCAGATCTACCACAAAAGAGACAGAAAACCTCACCATAAAAATGTAAACAAACAAAAAAAAAACCTGCCAAAATTTAGGAGAGGAAAAATATCCTTATGTACCTAAAAAAATTATAATATCTAAATAGTTGATAACAGTGGCAAGGAAATGATGCCACTTTCACCATTTATTCAGAGCTGCCAAAAAAACAATATTGGAGACATTGGTAAAAAATAACTACATTCACAATTTAAATAACACAGAGTATTTATTTTTAGCTGTTCTCCTTTTATTTCCTGGCAAATTCATTCCTCTTTTCAGTTTGGCTGGGCTGATTGCTTGCCTTCCTAATATACTTTTTGGAATGTTTTAAAGGCATTTCCTTAAAATAGAAAAAAAGATAAATGGAATTTTTTTTAAAGCTCACATACATTGGTGTGTTTTGACATGCAATTCTTTACTCAAATTTATTGTAAAGTTTTATTTCACATTATAAGTTTTATAATTTGGCAATGTAGGGAAGATGAGAGAAGGAAGGGTTTGACTTACAATATGAAATAGAAAGTCTCTCCTAGGGAGGTCTTCATGGGTTTCATTTTATTTAACTCGCCTCTATGTTTATTGCCGTAGTATTCATTTTCACTTTATGGTGCCATTTAGACGGTAAACTTTTCACACATCTGCAGAGACTGATAACAACGAGTTCCTAAGTAAAAACTATCAGTACGATTTAGATATCAGTGCTACAAAGAGCATTTGCTGTGATAGCATCTATCAGTATATCCTTTTTCTTTTCTAAGAAGCCTATAGAAACAATGGTGGTAAGGTCAATATTATTTATGTGCCCCTTTTTTAACATAAAACTGTTCACTTACACTGGATTTGGATATCTTTAAGAAACTAAGCTGTTCCTCATGATTCTTAACTAATTTGTTGCAGCTTCTTTATGACTAAACTAATTCTGAGTTGTTTAAATGATACCGATTATTCAGAATTGTTAGAGGTTAAATTGTTTTCCATTGAAAATCATAATTTTGATTCTAAGTAGCATTATTTAAATGAATTTGGGCAGTAAATACATAATTAAGTAGGTATGTAATAAAACAAAAGGAATATATATTTCAGCAAAATTGAAACAAAAGAAATACATAATTAAGATAATAAAATACCGTAATTTATGGGGAAAATGATATGATTGTGATTCCTCCACGTACAATATTGCTTTAAATATATGGCCCCTAAGTTCCCTAAGATCCCACCTCTGATTACACAACCAAATATAATATCAATATTGGCTTTCTCAGGATCCCTTTACCCTTATGATTTCAAGAACATTTTTTATTTTAATATTGTCTTGGGTTTTCTTCAAATAACTTCTACTTCATTGCAGGCAAGGCATGGGATTCTTACTGTTCTCGTTCTCAGAGTGCCACCAGTGGAGTTTATAAATTGAAAAAATAAATTAAATAGATTTTATATATTTTTTAATTTTATTATTTATTTATCTTTAGAGGGGAAGGGAAGGAGAGAGGGAGAGAAATGTCAATGTGTGGTTGCTTCTGGTGCATCCCCTGCTGGGAACTGGCCTGCAACCCACGAATGTGCCCTGACTGGGAATCAAACCGTGATCTTCTGGTTTGCAGGCCCGTGCTCAATCCACTGAGCTACACCAGCCAGGGCTTTAAATAGATTTTAATTCATAAATTTATTATTAACTATAACTATTAAAAGACAATATTACCATATATGCAAATAACCCAGAAAGTAGTGTTGGGAACTGCCCTGCCTGGTTTCAGAAGCTGTAACACCCTCTTGGCTAAGGCTGAGAGAGCAACCTTTGGACCATAAGCCACTAAGGAGACAAAGCTTATCTCCCTGGCAGGGGCACTGCTTCTGCTCCTTTTACATCACCCTGACTCTCCCCTAGGGCTTGATCAGTTAGCCAATCCTGGGTAAGGTTCCCCAAGGGGGGAATGACCTAAGACAGGCATGATCACAGGGAGGCCCCAGGGGAGGACTTGAGGGGGCTATAATGAAAGGGGGTGATAGACCCTTGCCTCCTGGCTTTGACATAGCCTGAGTCCTCATTCTGTCTGCAAGAAGTCTTTTAATCTCTTAGCTGCCTTACTTCCCCTGCCTGACTTAAGCCTGAAGCAATGACAGAGGGCAGTGTAGCCCTGTGCTGGAAAGGGCAGGTTCCCTGGGTGATCAGGCGTAAGAAAATACATAAATTCCTGTGAAACCTGCTTTGCTAAGAATGCTCTCGGTTAAATTATAAAGGTCTGAGCAGTAAATGAGTTTGTTTCCCGAAGTTTTGTAGCCCTTAAGCTAACAGACCCTGACTCAGAATAAGCCCTCATAGTTCTTTGTATGCTATCTATTGTTTGATCCTTACTGCCTGACAATGATTAATGAGCTTTACCTGTATTCTTGTGCAAAATGAACCCAGTAAAATTCTGTCAAGGCAAGGGTGGGGGCACTCTCCCCTTGAGAGAGTTGCCATGCTGTCACTTTTCCTCCACAGGAATTGGTAGTCTGTGTGAATTTGTCTCATGTCTCACCCATAACACTGCAGACACTGCAGGCCAGTGTCTGTGTCAAGTAGCACCTCAGTAAATGAGTTAATAACTTTAAAGCCTATGTAACTACTAAACACACATAAATAGAAATATTATCAACTAAAACACACAAAGTAATGAATTACAGCATTGTGTTTTGCACAAAATTAGGAATTTTCTAGAATTCATTCATTAAATAAACATTTACTGAGCATCCATTATCTTGTAGTCATTGTTTTTGTTGTTAATGAGTTGTTGTTTTGACATGTGTACATGTGCAAATATTAGGACAATAGTAAAGTACTATAAAGGCAGAAGGCAAGTTAACGTTTTGCAATTGTCAGTAAGGTTTTTGGGAAGAACCAAAAAGATTTGATCAGAAATATGAATAAAGTGAAAGAGAAAGTCAAGAGGATAGGTGGATATTCAAATAAAGTATTCATTATGCAATATTGATGATTGAAACTTCCCTGTTAACAGTGACATTTTAGAGGGTGCTAGAAAAATAATAGGCTGAGGATAAATGAAGAGAAAAGCGGACAACTTTCCATGTGGGAAGAATAAACCAACAGAAGTCCAGAGGGAGTTGGAAGCTTGGCAGGGTGGTATAATTCTTAGTTTCCTCAGCGATTACTCTGTGATCAGCTTAGTGGTAAAGATACACAAGAAAATCTAGACACACAAAGCCACAAGACAGATCCAGAACTTGGGAAGAACCAAACTTAACTTGGTCAGAAGGCAGGAACAGCAAGTGGCAAAAAACTGGGAGACTGGACCAGGTGGGAAACTTGGCTCTCCTGGGACAGTTTATTAGTCCTCCTCTCAGTGCCAAGAGTTGTTCTGATCCTTCTTCCAATGCCCTGTCCTTTAACCCTTATGAAGGTACAAAAATTTTAAGCATACAGCTTAATGAATTTTTACATATGTATACATCTATGAAATCAATAAAGAAAATAAAAAATATTCCTAGTATCAGAAAGACTCTATCATATCCCATTCAATCAACATTCATCCCCAGATGAATCACTTCATATCCCAGACTGCCATTAACATGCTATGACCCTCCATTTTATTTAATTTCTCTCTTAAGTGTTTTGCATTAATCTACCTTTTTGTTTTTGCTGGTACCAGTGACTTGCTACAGATAATATAGACAAAATGTATAGTTATATAAAAACAAAAAAATTATTTACTAAATATATTTAAGACTCACAATGCATGCTTTAATAATGAGATGGTGTAATAAAATGTATTAACAATTACCAGAGATTAATAAACTTTTATATTATTGTCCTTAAGAGTTAAGAATTTTACATATTATAAATGAGCATGCCTAATTAATTATCTCTTTTAAGCATAAGAAAGAATAAATTAATAAATTCCCTAGTTCCTCTGACCTGACTGGAAGGCAGGGGCACTGGCGGGGAGCAGCCAATGGAAACTTAAAAACAACCATGGCTCATCCTAGAATGTTGAGAGGTTTGGAGAATTCTGGCCCAGAATATCACTCAGTGGGAACTTACACCGGAGTTCTGGCAAAATAGTGGTAATGACATGTCAACCCAAACAAGCAAAATCAAGAAAAATGAGAATCTACAGAATGATGGATTTATCTTTAAATGAAGCCTCTACTGAGGGAGAGGGTGAGTTCACAAACCTGAGGAAAAAATGGAGAAAAAAATAAGTGACTCAAGAATTTCCCTTCAACCTATCCCACAACCCTAATTGGTGAGCTCATCTAAATAAAACCATGGAGCTCCCATACTTGACTGGGACACATGGAAGATCTTATTATTTTGCTTCTGTTTTCCTCATTGAACTGCCTCCCACCACCTCCCATACTACAGCAGTGACTATAGCACTAGGTCTTGACAGTGGTCATCTGGAAAACCCAGAGACTTCGCATGGACGATGCTCACACCAGGTCACCAGTAATCATTGATCAGCTGGAACTTAATCTGATACGCCCTTGTCTTTCAGAGAAAGCAATCCACTTAGGAACATAGTAAAGGTTACTGATGTAGTGGGAAGCCCTCTGTTCTCTGGGGCTCTACTCCAGAGAATAGTTTTAATAGACCTGTATCTTGTGAAAGGAGTTAAAAGGAAGAGAGAACTTTTGAGAATATACCTTTGACACTCACTATGCTCATTCAAAATGAGCATAGTGTCAAAAGTCTATTCATTTTAGGAGAACTAAAATGAACATATATGTTTGCATCAAACTCTAGTCCCTAAGTTTAAAGAGTTATAACCATTCAAATAAAGATAGTGACTACCCAAGTATCAACTGATTAAATGATTATAGTGCTGAAAATAACTGTCATAAATATGACTCTTGAATCTCTTCACATCAAATATTTTATCTATAAAACCAAACTGCCTCATTGCTTATTATAAAGTAATAGAGTTCCTGAGTTGTAAATCCCTTGCCCTGGTCAAGTTCATTTCCTGCATTCTAAATTCTCTGATTAAGAATTACTATCTTCCATAAATCTTCTAATCATAGTAATTATAATAGTAAAATGCTGACAAAATTAGATGTTTTATCAAATCAGAGAAAATTAGTGAATGTAATATTGCAATCTTAAGAGCAAATTGAACAACATACTAATATTCTCTATGATTCTTAATTAGAAAGACTTTTATACTCTTACAGTATTTTAAGGAAGTCAGATTAGAATATTATTTAAGTGAAAACTTCAGTGTACAAAAATTACCTTAAGATGAATTTTCTCCACTGTTTTTTGTTAGAATAGCCAGATGTACAACTTCCAATGGGACACAATATTTTTTATTTGTTGTTTACAATAAAAGTGATTCTTGTCTTATCCAAATATTAAAATAATATATATTTAATGGATGCATATATATTTGTGTTGTATGAGTGTATGTGTGAGTTTATTATACACACACATGTATATATATACATATATATACATATACATATATATATATATATGTTTCCCCACTATCCAGGTGCCTATCTTAGTCTTTTAAAACAATGCATCTATCCTTAACATATAAACACATCCATATATATGTCAAGGACATAGAAAAGACTTTGAGATTTTGGTACAATATCATTTTTTCTTTCTGTAATTTTGCTTGTTCTCTTTTTTAACCAGCCTCCTATGTGTTCCCCTTTTCCTCATTCTGTCCTTTTATGTTATCATTCCTTATTAAAACTTTGAGGTAGCATAATTAATTGAATATTCATTGATGGGTTTTTTATTTTTATTTTTCTCATTTTAAGAAAATGGTCAGAACTTTTTGAGAAAATGTTTCTCAAGACAAAGACAAACTCTTTTTTGGCTTTTGCTTTCTAAAGCATTTATTAGCTAAGAAAAAAATAATAATGCTAGGATATTTAAGAAAAGAGGAGAGAGAAGAGTACATTTGAAAAAAAGAGAAAGTAATGCTTCTGTGATCTTGGGAAGAGACTGACTATGCTATGAGTGGGTTTTAAGTTTATTATCTCATGAAACAGTTTTAGAAAATGGCAGACAAGAAGGCAGATAACAAAATTACCATTTGTGGCAGAGATATACAAAGATACTGGAGTTCAAGTGGCCCCTGAACCATGGAGACGTCAGGGTCAATGATGATGTACTAGAGGTCAATTTACCATTTTCCAATGGCAATCTATTTTCCTATAGTCTCTTAGGTTACACAGGACATGAACAGAAACCCAATGAGCACAAAAGAGATTACAATTGATTTAAAGAAGAAATATTAAAAGTATTATATTTTTAGCATGTGTCTTTTTAATACACAATATAAATTTGTCTTCTGCCACTGATTATCAGTGAACTTTAAGAAATATTTTTTCTTTTTAAAAAGTTGATAGAAAACTGAGATAGGTGTAATACAATATTAATAAAATTCTAGGGGATTTGCTCAATGACCAAAGAAAATTTAAGAACTGCAGTTGCATAATTGTCATGTAGACAAGTCTTGTAGTAAATCACTTTGTAAATACAGGTAAATAAAACGTCAGTATTCCAGTTTCACTTTAGAACTTCAATTATAAAGGGTCAAGTCATCAAATGTTCCCTTTGAATTGTTAGTCTATATTTTGGTACCATTTTAAATCAAAGAATATAGTTTACTCAATATATATTCTCAGAAATTTCAAATGTTATATATATTTGATAAGGTTGACAATAAGAAGTACAGTGGTACCTTGGGACTCATCATCGATTTGTTCCGGAACTCATGACAAGTGCCTAAACTGATGAGTACCAAGCAAGCAACCAATGATGAAGCATTTTCTTTTGTAGGCTGGCATCATCACTCATACAAATTATAGCAAGTGTGATGAGCACTGAGCAAGTGCAGAATGCTGGAACATTTTTTTTCTCACCAAAATGAGAGGAGTACAGAGTTTGATGAGCTCTGAAGCCAATGAGTACTGAGGTGTGACTCTAATTCCTTGATATAAGAAAGTATGAAGGCTTCTTATAATCTAGTTGGAAAATAGTTTATTATTAGAAAGGCTTTAGATATTTACATGTTGTATTCATTTCCTATGGCTGCTCTAAGAAAGTAGAATAAACTGAGGGGCTTAAAATAACAGAAAATTATTGTCTCTGTGAGCATCCTGATCACCAGTGTTTTGAACTGTGCATCTGAAAGTTTGGCTATTTCTTCATCGCTTAGATTTATTGGCTCTGGGGCTCTGGGTTGTTCTTGAGCCATGTTTTGATCTGTTCATGCCTGTTACGTATGAGGAACGGAGCCTTAAGTGTTCACCAGGGCAGGGCTACCCAGGTCGCTGTTTTTCGACGCTGTATGTGGGGGCATGGTCAGAGAGGGGCCACCCAGGTCACTGGTTTGTGATGCTGTATGTGGGGGCGGGGTCAGAGATGGACAATGGCGGCTCCCTCTGCAGCTTCCTGCTTCTGGGGCCTGCGAGGTCCATCTCACTGCTCGCTCCTTCACTGGTTTATCTGCACGAGAATGTGTGACCGTGGTCAGCCCTCAGTGAGTCCACCGCCTTGTGCCCTCAGTGGTCTGCCTGCTTCTCCACACCTGGGATCCACCCACGGCAAGCCCTTATTATATGAAATGTTAAAGGGACTTACCTAAGAAAAAGAAGATAAAAAAATGAACAGTGAAAGGACAGCAAACTCACAGTTATTAACAACCACACCTAAAACAAAAGCAAACTAAGAGGACAGCTAGATCAGGAGCAGAACCATAGAAATGAAGATCACATGAAGGGTTAGCAACAGGGGAGTGGAAGAAGGAGAAGGAGGGAGAAGGTACAGAAAATAAGTAGCATACATGGTAGGTAGAAAATAGATAGGGGGGAGGGCAAGAATAGTATGAGAAATATAGAATCTAAAGAACTTGAGACATGTGGTCATAAACTAAAGGGGGGAGTGGTGGGGGAGGGGGTGTGCAGGGTGGAGGGGAATGAAGGGGGGAATAGAACAACTGTAATGGCATAATTAATAATAAAATATATTTAAAAAAAGAGAAAAAAATTATTGTCTCACCATTCTGGTGGCTACAAATCTGAAATCAAGGTGTCTTCAGAGCCATGCTCTTTCTAAGGCCTCTGTGAGTAAATTCTTCCTTGCCTCTTCCTACCTGCTGGTGGTGTTGACACACGATTGCACTGGACAGTTAAATAGACAAAAAATTTTTTTCAAGACTATTGCAATAGGAGTCAAGACTGTTGTAGTAGAGGAGATAAATTGAACTCAACTCTACTAAAGCAAAAAGTGAGAGAGTGTTTAAAGACTTGGGGTGAAATAATGGAAAACTAAGGATGAATATTAGGAGGGGCAGCTGGTCAATATAATTAGGCCAAACATATAAGTATAATTAGATCATCTGCTTTGTTAATTGGCCCATCAAACTCAGGCTTCTATTCTTCAGCAGAGACTGAGATATATGGACATTATCGACTTTGATAATTATATTGCAACAGGGATAGCTCTCAAGTGCCTGAAGACAGTCCTGGGTTGTTAAGTTGGCACATAGCTGGGAGAAGA
Source organism: Artibeus jamaicensis (assembly GCF_021234435.1). Lineage (NCBI taxonomy): Eukaryota > Metazoa > Chordata > Mammalia > Chiroptera > Phyllostomidae > Artibeus > Artibeus jamaicensis. Next base: position 17,637,882 of record NW_026521812.1, read on the forward strand.
TTTACATTTCAAAGGACAGAGAAGGATTTACAATTTCAGAAAAAAGGAGGTTAATGGGTCTATAGTCAGGAAAAAAACTGAAGACTCAGTCAAGCTCTGAGAGAAAAGTTAAGGATGTCTTTGGTCATGTGTTGCTGGCAATCTTTGGTGGTTCTTGGCTTGTAGACAAATCACATGGCCTTCTCTAGTGTCACAAGGACACTAGATTTGGTTGGGACCCACATTAATCCAATATGGCTTCTTAGTCACTGATTACATCTGTAATGGTCCCGGCTCCAAATAAAGTCATATTATGAAAGAGTTAGACACATGTAATGGTATATATAGACTCCAAGACTTAGGAAATGAATAGAAGAATCACCTTATGCTTAATTGTTGTTTGTTTCTGATATTAACATTGTTTCCTGAAAACACACATCCACATATACTGATATTTAGGATTATAAATTCAGACTGTTTCCTAAGAAAAACACATATACACAAAATCGTTGTTCAAGAAGAAATATCCCTTCTGCAATTTACTGTAAATAGTGAAACTGCAGTTTCTGCATTTTCTTAAAATTGTTACATATATTGCTAAGAATAAAATATCACCCATCTTTTAATAAAAAATACATTCTAATAGAAATATAAGAAAAAGTAAGAAATTTTAAAATAAGAAGAATAAAAAACATGAGTTTCTTCTCTTTCCCCTTTATTTCATGGTCCTGATTTTTCATGTAATTTTATAATTTCATATTTTAGTCTTCTCATTTGTTAAAAATGCCTTTGCTCTACATATTGCTTCATTTTCTTGTAATTAAATCCTTTACTAAAGAAGTCTATCCAATTTAGTAAGCTTATCTCAGTTCAGTTCATATGTGAAAATAATTTCTATAAGAAAGAATACTACCAACTAAAGTTAATTTTTGCTGAGTGAAAGACTTCCCACTGTCATGTGCTGTATGCAGCTGTGTGTGTGTGAGAGAGGAAAGATGTAAATCATACTGGATATAAGCCAAAAGTATATTCTATATAATATACAACATAAATCAATGTAAAATATGGTTAATTTCTATTTATTCTTATTTTTAATAGGGTCAACCTTCCAAAGAAAATACATTGCTTGCCATGACTATTTCATAGTGCTTCCCCAGCCTATAAAAACCCACATTTGTCCTTCCAACTACCCAAGTGCTAGTTCTCATATAAAGCCTGTCTAACATCTTTTTACAGCAGTAAACTTTGCTGAGGTCTTCAGTAACATTGATCTCTTCTTGGATTTAATTTAAAGTCACCCATTTTACAGAATGTGTCATTTAATATAATGCTAGTTGCATGTTTTGGAATTTTCTCTGCGATGTGGAATTGCAAGCATGGACTTATTTCTAGAACTTTTTAGACAAAATGAACTTCCCCTGCCTCTCATATAAAGGCAAAACAGTAAAATAAGATTGAGGTCATTGAGAAGTTTGTGGAAAACAGCTTATCTACCTTTATCAAATTTGGTTGAAGATTTATACAACATTAAATATGTTCAATTTACATAAAAACATCTTTGTTGAAAATGGTCAGTGGGCAGAATTATTTAAGTACAATTTATTATACCAGCCACTGGGCTAGTCTCTAGGAATTTGATGATCCCTTATTCATTAATTGTTTGTTTCTAGTACAAAGACTGAAAGTTTAAAAATAAATTTGTAAAATTATATTAAATGGGATAAATTGTATAGGAGAATTTGCACTGTGCTCTTAACATAGGAAGAGGAAGGAAGCCCAGTAATATTAATAATGAGATCAATATTATGCATTCATAGAGCCTAGAATAGCACATACATTCATAGAGCCTAGAAAAGCACAGTTTATGCAGATTTATTAGAAAATAAAATTAGTAATCCTAAGACTCTCTAAAGGGACAGTGTAATTTGGCCTTGGTCAGCCAGGCTGACAGTGCCAAGAACATGGATGAGATAAAAAAAGGCCTTTTGTCCCAATAAGGATATTGAATCCCACATCTGTTGTGGGAAACTATTAATGACTTTTTGAACAAGTGAGTGGTGTGTGGTCACATTCTGAAGAGACTCCTTAGACTGATTGAAAGGACTAGGTAGGCTGCTCTTACCACAGTCTGTGCAAAAACTTATGATAACAGACTAGGAAAATGGCGAGGAAGATGGATAAAATAAATATTGAGGTAAATTTTGTATGTAAAACATGAGAACTTGCTGAAAATTGAGACATGAATAAGAAAGTAAGTGGAAGAAATGATGCTAATCCTAAATTATATCATTGTCATGTTAGTATAAGTTATTGCTATTTACTGAGATGGCTAATTATGATGGTAAGGGAAAGTTAATAGGTATAGTTCTGGATAGTAAAAATTTAAGATTCTATGAGTTTTTTCTAAGTAGAAATATGAACTAGGGAGTTAAAATATGTTTGTTAACAGTTCATAAGAAAGGTTGGGACAGAAGTCAATGTGAATTATGAATCTATATGTACATTGCTTCAAGTATGGGACTGTTTGATACTAATTGATATATTTGAGTAGACATTGAGTACTTATTCTGTGCTAAACACTGTGTTGCATTCTTTATATTTATTACCTTACAGAGTCTCATAATTGTATCTTATTCATTCTATTTTCATCTCCATTCTGTCAATTTTTTTAAAAAATAGGTTTTAAGGGACAACCATGATACTTTTTGGGAAAAATATCAGAAAATTCAATTTCTACTGGGTTAAACTGCATGATAAATATGAAATTAGTAATCAATATGATTTTATAGGAGGCTAGATAAAGTATCTCAGTAATGTCACCAAGGTAAAGATATCATCTCTTCATTATTCTATTAAGTTTTTGTATTATTGGCTTCATCCTAATCCTGACTCATCTTGAGATCAAAAAGAACTGCCAGGAACTCTAATCTTCCATTTTTGTATCCCGCAGAGAAGAAGCATCCTCATCCCAGCTCTCACATCAAAATCCTGAAATTCACTTTGATTCAACTGGCTTAAGTCAATGATATCTACCCTCAAATCAATTGCTGTTTCTCCAGACTTCAGAAAGGCCCGGGGCAGAAAGAAAGATGTCCAGCACCAGGGGATTCTGAGCTTCCTAGAAAGTGCTTACTGAAACTACACCTGAAGTCAGAGGTAGGTTGAGGAGGGACACTGGCTCCAGAGGGAGTTTTTGCTAATAATAGTAGAGAATTTTGGAAAAAATGATAAGGAAAGGAAATGGAACCAGGATTAATTTGTCTGGTGTTATAAATGCATGTGATAGCATTCTCTGTATTTGTTAAATGTAGGCTTAGAAATTTGGTTATGCTTCCTAGAAACCAATGGAAATATGGAAATATACTCAGTTCATAATTACAAAAATCAATCAGAAGGCAAAACAAAGAAAATTAATGAGAAAAACTATTCTAAATATTAAGCACACCACCTCCCAAATAAACTCAAGATGCATTTTTAAAAAGGGCAATGCATTGTAATAAATGATATCCTCAACAATTTCTTTAAAAATCTAGTGATAGGTTACATATAGAATTCCTTGTACTATGATGACATTGCACTAAAATTCAATACAGGATAAGTCTCTAGGGGACCAGTTTTTTTACTGTCCACTTCACAGCTTGCTGATGATCAGAATAAATCTGAGGATTGCATTTATAGTATCTGAACAAATGAATGGGATCAATATTAGGAAATATTTTAAAATATAATTGTTTATAAAAACTTTGATAGCTCTTATAGGTGGACATTTTATATTTTATTTTATTTTTTAAAGCTACGTGAGTTTTTTTAAATATTTTATTTATCTTTAGAGGGGAAGGGAAGGAGAGAGGGAGAGAAATATCAATGTGTGGTTGCCTTTTGTGTGTCCCCTGCTGGGAACTAGCCTGCAACCCGGGCATGTGCCCTGACTAGGAATCTAACCGTGCTTGCTTGGTTCCCAGGCCCATGCTCAATCCACTGAGCTATGCCAGCCAGGGCTATATTTTAAATATATATATGGGGGTGGCAGTTGGGGGTGGAGGGGTCCTGATACATGGTGATGGAAGATGGCTTGACTTTAAGTGGTGGGCACACAGTGCAATACACAGATCTAGTATCAGAGAAATGTGCAATTGATACCTATATGATCCTATTAACCAATAAATTTAATAAAACTATTAAAATTAAAACGTATACAACAGGTAGCAAATATCATTTAATTAATAATTAGCTCAGTATGTTCTCTACTATAACTTTTATGTAAAAAACAAAGTTAATGGAATTGTAAGCTGCATTAACATAAGCAGGATGTCTGAAGTGAGTGGACTATTTATTTCTCAGACTATACCTGCACCAATGATGCAATGCTGGCTGCCTGAATTTTAGACACATATTGACAAATGAGCAGTTCCGGAAACAATTAACAAGGATAATTTTAAAATGCTAACCATGTTTTATAAAGAAAGACTAACATAATTGGGGAAGTTTAATTTTGAGAACTGACAGAACTTAATAGATACTTTCCAAGATGGAAAGAGATGCCATAGAGAAGACACAGCAGGTATGTGAGTGCTGATCAGAGAAGCAGAACTTGGGTCAAAGTGTACAAGGTACAGAGGGAGGGTGGTCTGTTAACTAGGAGGAAGGCCTAACAAGTAGTGAGAAATTCCAAGTATGAAGTAGGTTTCCTCAGCAAGAAACTGGTTGAATCCTTGGAGTAACATCAATAGGAAAAGATATTGGTGAAAAATGAGTCAACTTTTAAATAATAGTTGTAGTAAGTGATTGTAAGTTCCACCATAACACTAAAAGTCTGTCATTTTGATCAGCATTCAAAGTCTTTACAACTTAATATTAATCCTTTCAACAATTTTTTTCAGTTAAGTACTATATGCTATGTTCATTTTGAAGCATTGGAGAATAAGAAAGGAAAGACTCCTTTTTAGCATTCCTTATTTGGGAGGAATTGGTTTGGATATGGATGGACAATGAACAAATATATAACAGGAAGAAAAAGCAAGTTGGATAAGGAACAAAAATTTGCACAACACTCTGAAGAATATTTTTGAGGTGACAGGTGCCGACCCTTGCCTGGGAGGATGGCTATACTCACTTTCTAGTCTGGTGGGCTCTGTCTGAATGTCTGCATTATCCCACATCACCTGCCACTGAATCCATCTTTATGGGCTTGCCCCTGATCTCCTTCAGACTGTTGGGTACTAGGCATTCTTGGTCTTTTGGGTCTGAGTGCCATTTAAGTTTCCATTCTGTTAGTATGAACATGCAGAGTTACACAGACAGGAAATGGGATGCGAAGTTGGACGTATCAAAGGTAAAAATTCTAAAATATCCAAAGGTTGTGCCTCTAATGAGAAATATCACATTAAAATTAAGTTTCAAAGTTACTAAAGCCATGACTCTCCAATCACAGTCTGAAAAGAACCTACATAAGTGTCACTTGTTAAGTTCAGGTTCCTGCTCTTTTAAGCTGCAGTTGAATCTTTGTGGGTAGAGGCTATCAATCACCATTTAAAAATATTTTATTTTTATTTGTCTTTAGAGAGAAGGAAAAGGAGGGAGAAAAAGAGAGAGAGAAACATGCATGTGTGAGAGAAACATCACTTGATTGCCTCTCTAACAGTGCCTAACCCACTGAGCCGCACTGGGCAGGGCTGTCAATTACCATTTTGAACAAACTTTTCAGGGATGTGTGCCTACGCTGAAGTTTGAAAACCTCTATATCAAAGAATGAAGAATCAGCCAAAAATGAGTACCTGAAAGAGAAACTTCTCAGTAACATGAAAAATGCAGAACTCCTGCCCCAGCCAGATAGCCCAGTTTGTTAGTGTCGAACCTACAACTCAAGGTTGTGGGTTTGATCCCCAGTTGAGGCACATGCAAGAGTCAACTAATGAATGAATTCATCAATGAGTAGAACAACAGGTCAATATTTCTCTTTTTCTCTTTCTCTCTCTCCCTCTCTTTCTCAACTCAGTAAATAAAAATTAAAAAATAAGTATAGACCTTGTATTTACAAGAGCCTAAAAAAAGAGATGTCTCCTGTAGACCCATGGCTGTGATACACAGAAAAAGTTAGAGGTCTTATCAGTCTTCTTATAATTATAAACATGGCACATAATCTTTGCTTTTCCCTACCCTGAGCAATTTCTGATGCCCCTGGCAAAGCTGGTTCAGTTGATACTAAATGACACAATATAAAAAGGAATCAGATTACATTAAGGTTAGGAGAACTCATTTTTAAGAAAACACGTTTTCCATAGTGGCCTACAAAAATTTAGAAAAATTATAAATATTTATTGATTCAGTACTTTCAAACAGGGTCATATTATGTGCCAGTTGTCACATGCATGCTTATACAATCTTCCTATCCAGATTACAAATTCCTTAAGGAAATCTTCCTTAATAACCTCATTTCTTATATACAATCAAGAGAGCTAAAAATATTCAGCACATTCTAAACAGTAAATACGCAGTTTCTGGTGCTGGTGGGACAGTTAAACATCTAGATTCTTGGCCAAATGAGGACATTTCTAGGGTATTTACTAAAGGGAAACAACACTTTTATGTACCATAGTTAGATCTATATAGAGAAGTGGATTTAGCCATATTATTAATTATTTATTATCACTAAATGTCCTGTATTGAGGGAAACACAAAGAAAGAATGAGAGACACAGAGAGAAAGGGATTGAGAGAAACAGACTTATGGATTTATTTGTCTTTAAAAAATAATCAAAATCTGATAGCAATAGATTATAAAAATCCACTTACCCATAAGTGTTTCTTGTGAAAATCTGCATAACTTTTAAAGAACAGTGAATCAGATTACTTTAAATTAAACTGCAATGACTGAGTAATAGGCCTTGTAGTGCTGGCTAAAGTGAAATTTGGTTTTAGCAAATATTTTGATTTGATAATCTATGACAAACTTATAAATTAGATGGTAGGACTTAGTACAAAGCAAAAACCTCAGGAGTTCTTAGATGACTGAAGCTAAGTTTTATGTTTGAAGGCAGGACCTTCAGTATTTTTCTCTGTATATTTTGATCAAACTAATCAGCCTTGGCACATGTACATGGTATTGTAATTGAAACAACTAATCCTCATGGATGCATATAATTACCCTGCCAGGTAATTGTGGCTGATTGGTTGGTCTCATGGTCAGAATTATTTTCTAATGATTTGCCACAGAGTCTAGACAGAGCCTGAATGTTAGGAATACCATACAACTATATCGACATATGCCAAGGCTTGAGGACCAACTCTCTCTGACTAGAACTCTAAGAGTCATGTGTGAGATGCACAGGAAACACAGTATCTTACAAGTTCAAAGGTAAAGTCTTAAAGGATCCCATAATGATGTTCAAAAAAGGAGTAGTATGCTTTTGAGATATTTTAAGTCCTCAAAATGGAATACTGAAAATTCACAAGGGGATCAGATGTACTCTCAACTACTTCAAAGATCAATGTTTAAGAAAATATAGATATAATTTTTTCATTTTAAAAGTTCCTACTGGAGACACTAGCCATAGCAGATTAAGTTTATAAATTTAAACTGAGAGATTCAATTGCCAAATATTTAAGAGCCAGATTAAAAATATTAACAATACTAAAAAATGTATACAGAGTAGTGTTGTTTTCTCTTCATGCATATGTCACTGATTCAGAGCTTAATGGATTTTATGTCTCTGGGAGAAGCAGGTGAAGGAATTAGGCAGTTGTGTGATTAGAAACCTATGATTATTCTGATTGCATCTTCAATTTTGTTTCTTAGGTCTAGGAGGATGTCTTGAAGACAGTGGGAAGTGTCAACATTTTGGTTATGTGTCATTTGTTTATATTTGTATATACTTTCTGTTTTTCTGTCTATCTGTATATCTACCTGTTTACCTATCCATCTATCCATTTTTATACTCCCTTCTCTAATTCAGAAATCATTTGACTGGATTCTTTGATGCACACTTGGGAAATAGTGTAAAAAACTTAGCAGTTTATAAGTTTGAATAGAATTCTATTTGCTTATTATAAAAATAGTTTTACCTTAAGAAGACAGTTATTTTTATTAAAAAATAGATGAAATAACATTGAGCAATTAAGAGATTTAGGGCCAACAAATAATAATATTTTTATTATATTAAAGTAGAAATATTTAGCTTAGAAAGACTGATAACACCATGCTGAGCTATTATCGTGGGACTTCTAAACATTCTTCATTGCAATGGGAATATTATGCATACTTTATTTCTCTCCAGTATTCTAAGCAGAATATCCATTAACTCCCCTAATTGCTATTACATGTAGGACAAGGGTCTTCAACTCTCAAACAGTTTGTTCAACAATAATTTACTCAAAAAGTCATCCATGTGGTGCTCTCTCCTAACATAAAGTTTCCCTCGTGTGTAGCAGCTAATTATTTTTCTAAAGTTGGGTTGAACAATAATCTTTGTGTAAACAAGACATTCCTATGCAGCCTGTTGATTGTTAATTAATTTTTTGCCTATTGATGTAATGAAAAAATTCATTTAGAAACTATAAATTATATGAAATATTAATTACATGCTAGAGGTTTCAGAATAAGTGGGCATTGATAAGCTTTTAATTGCAGCCAATAGTTGCAACCAATTGAATCAAGCTATTATGTTTTTGTAACTCCTTATTTTTTTATTAACATGTCAGTTTATAACATAGTTGTTAATCGAAGCAAAAATAGAATGTGAAAACTTTGTTTTCCCAGTTGTATGCTTGGGTTATGAAGGAAGAAAAACATACCCATAGTTACAGTTTCATTGCATTTTCAAGGCTAACAAAGCTAACAGAACCAAAAAGAGAGAAAACAAGCTGGAGAGCATGACAGTCGCAGGGAGCAGGCTCTTCACTACCCTCTGTGAATAGGGAGAGACCAGGTGACTCGACTGACTACCAAGCACAGAAAAAGCCCAGATGAATAAAATCATTTTGTGTCCATCCAATGTAAACACACTGGAATAGAAAATGATTCACTGTTTTTGTTCAAGGATAAAATAAAACATACAAAAGAAAAGAAGCTTTCACTCTGCTTTCAAAAATTCAGCCTTGAATAAGCCTACTATTGAAGCTGCACTTTCAAAATACTCATTTGGACAAGCATTGTGGTATTTACTATCATGTATTTTAAATTCTGTAAAAATAACACATGATAATAGAAGAACATTTTTATAGTTTATCTATGCCCTGCTCCTAGGCAATAATAATTTATTAAAGGATAAATAATACATCCACTTTCTTTAATAAGTACTTTTATAGTTAACAATTAGCACATTTTTACTTGTATACAACATTGATTTCATCTATCAAAGGTTAAAAAAGGGAATTATATATGAGAAGGAGTGAAGAGGAGAGAAAGAAAATCTGCGGACATTTTCAAAACAAGTTTTCTTTTTTCAGTCTAAGGTGCTGATTTTCAGGTGGCTGGCAAAAAAGCCAGTCAGGATACTTTGTCCTTACATAGCTGGATGGTCCCCACAGAGAACAAATTTTATTTTTTGTTTTTTTAAATTGTGGTGAAATTGGTCTATATGATTATGCATATTGCATGTGTACAACCTTATGATTCAATATTTTATACATTATGCTGTGTTTACCCTTGTAAGTCTAGTTATCATCTATCACCATATAATTGACCCCTTTCCCCCTCCCCCCTTATTCCCGTACCCCCTTAACCATTCTTCTCAATATCTATGAGTTTTTTGTTTTATTTTGTTCATTTTTTAAAAGATTTTATGTGCAAGTGAAATTATACAGTATTTGTCTTGTTCCATTTGACATATTTAACTTAGCATAATAGTTTCAAGGTCCGTGTTGTCAAAAGTATCAAGATTTCCTTTTTATGACTAAGTAGTATCGTAATGTGTACATATACCAATGTATTATTTATCCATTCTTCCAGCAATGGGCACTTAGGTTGTTTCTGTGGATACAGCGCTCCTCAACATATACCTCCATATACCACACCATCTGCTTGGTAACCCCTCAGTCCCCTTGCATTTTTTTGTTACTTTTCTTTTTTTCTAAATAACAGAATTTTATTTGCTTGCTAACTATTACCCAATTTTTCCAAGGTCGGTCCCTTCATATATATAGAGAGAGCATGAATGCAGAACTTGAGTTCCAATGTTACCATGGATACATATCTAAACACATGCATATCTAAATCTTGGATCAGTCAGTCATGTAATATTTGGTACAAAATAATCCTAACATCATTCAATTTTGTGAATTTTGCCAGAAGTGAGAAATCCTGAAATATCTCATTTTTGACTAGGTTTAAATGCAAATTATTTTCAAGCATATTTATTGTTCTGCTATTTTCTTTTTTTAAAATTTTATTTAGTTATTTTTCAAGTACAATTTTTTGTCTATTTCTCCCATCCCAGCCTCCCCCACTCCGTGCTCCCCACCTCCCTCCCATTTCTACCCGCCTTACTTCTCGTCCCTGTGTCCTTCCTATTTGTTCCTCCAAATCCCTCCCCTTTTTTCCCTTTAAATTCTCTTCCCTCTCCCCTCTGGTCACTGTCCCCTTGTTCTCTATTTCAATGTCTTTGTTTTTATTCTGCTTGCTTGTTTGTTTTTTTGTTTAGCTTCCTGTTAAAGGTGAGATCATATGGTATTTGTCTTTCAACACCTGGCCTTTTGACCCAGCAATTCCACTGCTAGGATTATATCCTAAGAATCCTAAAACATCAATTTCAAAGAACCTATGCACCACAATGTTCATAGCATTTTTATCCTCAGTGCATGGTGCATAGTAAGTGATTAACAATACGTATGGAATGCTATTTTCTCTGTTGACTGTGCTCTGCATTTCCAGCAGTGACCTCCTGGGGACTATGAGGTAGAGCAGTGTGGCCGTGATAAGGGCTGTGCATAAACCTCAGTTCCTAAACACACGGTAGGACTTCAGTCTCCTGTGCTTGAAGCCAACGCAATTACGTAACTTGCTCAGACTAGAAAAATGTAAGAAAAAGTCCTATTTGGTTTACTTCTTGGATATAACTTAAGGGCCACTCTACATCCACACTCTCTGTGTTGTTTCCTGTTGACTCCCATTCTCAGTGTCTGTTTTTGGCTCCACGGGTGAGAACCAGTCCCTCATTCACTCTTCACCCAGAAAGGATCTGTAAGAGGTTAGAGTTAGGGTCAGGAACAGCTAAGATATGCTATCATATTAAACAATACACAGATATCAGTGACATAAAACAATGAACAGATTTCTTTTTCGTGCTACATATTCATCATAGATCAGATGGGACACTGTTCAGGTCATCTTCAGCCACTCGAGCTGAGTAAAGTCCCTTTACCAGCTTTAAAAATTGACAAAGTAGGTTAAAAAAGAAGGTGGTATATTATACTCATTATTTCTATTTTTGTCCTACAACACACAAAAGCCCTGAACTGGATAGGTTTATAGGTGAATTTTACCAAATATTCTGAGAAGAATTAACACCTCTTCTTAAATTATTTCAAAAAATTCAAGAGGAGGGAGGATTTTAGGCTCATTTTTAAGGCCAGCATTATGTTAATTCCAAAACCAGATAAAGACACTACAGAAAATTATAGGCCAATGTCCCTAATGACCAAGAGGCTAAAGTTTGTTCATTAGATTCTACATATGAGTGAAATCATATGGTAATTTCTCTGAGTGGTTTATTTCACTTAGCATAATGTTCTCCTGGTACCTCCTTGTGCAAAGGGCACAATTTTCTTCTTTTTACCAACAAATAGTATTGCATTGTGTAAATGTACCACAGATGCTTCATCACTCATCTTTACTGATGGACACTTGGGCTGCTTCCAAATCCTGGCTGTGGTAAATAATGCCACAATGAACATAAGGATGCATATATTATTTTAAATTAGTATTTTAGGTTTCTTCAGATAAATTCCAAGAAGTATAATCCATACATCTTAAGGCAGTTCATTTTTAATTTTTTGACATATCTGCATACTGCTTTCCACAGTGGCTGCACCAATCTTCATTCATTCAATAATGAGTGAGGGTCCTCCTTTCTCCACATCCTCACCAGCACTTGTCCTTTGTTGAATTATTTTTTTAAAATTTTTTTATTGATTATGCTGTTACAGTTGTTCTATTCCCCCTTTATTCCCCTCCACCCTACCCCCCATCCCCACCATCACCCCCCTTTAGTTTATGACCATGTGCCTCAAGTCCTTTAGATTCTATATTTCCCACACTATTCTTGCCCCCCCCATCTATTTTCTATCTACTGTCTATGCTACTTATTTTCTGTACCTTCTCCCCCCTTCTCCTCCTCCCACTCCCCTGTTGCTAACCCTCCTTGAGATCTTCATTTCTATGTTTCCACTCCTGATCTAGTTGTCCTTTTAGTTTGCTTTCGTTTTAGGTGTGGTTGTTAATAACTGTGAGTTTGTTGTCCTTTCACTGTTCATGTTTCTTTAACTTCTTTTTCTTAGATAGCCATTCTGACAGGTGTGAAGTGATATCTCATTGTGATTTTAAATTGCATTTCTCTGATGATTAGTGATGTTGAGCATCTTTTCATATGTCTATTGGCCATCTATATGTTCTCTTTGGACAAGTGACTCTCCTTAAGCTTCTGAATAAAGTGACACAAATCACCTTGATTTGAATGTCTTTTGCCAAAATAAGTCACATACCACTACCTGCTTTCAAGGTGGATAATAAGAAAATATAATTCTACATGTGTTTGGAAGAGGAAAACTGTAAAGATTTGTTGAAAAGTACATCAATTTTTTCCTTGTCCTTTCTTCCCACAACCACCCTCACTCTCCCTCCCAAAGAGACTATGCAATATAGTACCTTCCTATAATATAATATAATAACTTTCAGTCATTTTGTCAGCTGAAAGTTCAGGAGCTCTTGATTATGCCCTACTACAGACTGAACATTTTTGTCCTCCCAAAATTCATATATTCATATTGTAACCCACAATATGTTGGTAGTAGGAGTTGGGTCCTTTGAGGTATAATTAGGACATTAGGTCATGAGACTGGGGCTCTAGCAAATGAGATTAATGCCCATTTAAGGGGCTAAAGAGAATAGAGTTCTCCCTTTCCGTGACAAAAACAAAACAAAACAAAACACCAGAATAAAGGTGGCCATCTATGAACCAGGAGCAGGTTTTCACCAGACACTGAATCTGCTGGCATCTTGATTTGAGGTTTCCCAGGCTCTTGAACTATGAGAAATAACACCTGGTTTTTATAAGCCACTCAGTCTGTACTAGTATGTACAGCAGCCTGAGCTGATTATAACATGCCCTGTAGTCTAGACAGTAGCTCCAATGTGATATCTATGGAGTTTGTTTAAATTTGGTTCATAGGTCACTTCAGTCAATGAAAGAGACAAGTTATCTGTCCTAAACATCCAATACATAATAATAAAACAATGATGCAATAACCACAATAAATTTTCTCTTGTTTGGAAAGGGGAAGCTTGGAGACATGCAAAAGACACTGTTGTTAAGGTATTTCTGAAATGTCAAAGAAGATACTTTGAGGAGTCTCTCCTATCTTGATTGGGTCCTGATTTCACTCCCTGGAAGGAATTTCCTTGTCTATTGTTCTTTTCTATTCCTGGCTTCACTCTCTGTGAGATTCTTTTTTATTTTCTTCTAGGCCATGAGACTGAGCAGAATTCTGAATCTGCTTGGTAGGTGGACTAATGCTCTCCAACAATTGCAGTTTTCCCCCATGAGAGGTTTCTTTAGCAATCGAATGCTCTTAAAAACATAATAGCATTGTTATTTACTTGATGATAGTTCTTTATGCCAACAAATATACCCGCATGTCTTTTCTTTACAACCTCATGCCTTTCTCTCTTGAATGAACCAGGGTTCTTTGGGGCTTATTTGATTAGAAGGGAAAAACGTGTATCTCAGTCCTTGTCCAAGTGAATGGATTTACTGCCTGTGACACCTTTAGTTTGATACACTTTCATGAATTCAGAGTTTTAACCGTGAGTGTGACAGCAGCAACCCCCACTCCCATCCCATGACAAGGCTGAATTTAAATCAAATATACTTTTTGAAAGTATTTCTTGCTTTTAACTTTTGCTTTTGAGTATCTATTCTCAGTGTTGCTTTTCTATGAAACTTTATTTTTACTTAATATTAATGTAAGTACTCTAGTTTTATTTTAGTTAGTGTTTAACTGATACATTTTCCCATTGTTTTTCTTTCAACCCTTTATCTTTTGAGAAAAAACTATAGTTGGGTTGGAAGTACAATTTGACAATCTCTGTCTTTTAACTACTACGTTTATTTTATTTATATTTATTATAATTACTAACATATTAATCTTCTTTTCACTATCTTACTTTGTATTTTTAATGTACTTCATTTTTTTCCATGCTTCTTTTTCTTTTCTTCCCTGAGTTTATTTTTATATTTTGAATTTACATGTTTGTGTACTACCCTCATTTGTTCTTTTCTCTTTTGGTTTAGAAGTTACACATTTATTCAATTAGTGTTCAGCCCTAAAATTATAATGTACATATTTAATATAACAAACTATACACTAACCATTATCTTCACTAATCTTAACCAGTAACACCCATGAACACCATAAGGATTTTAGAGTACTTCACCTTATCTCAACTGTTAGCAAACTGCATTATTTTATTTTAGAATTATGGTTCTGCCCTTATTTTCAATTTACTTAAAAATGATTGTTATTCACAATGTTTTTTTTCTCACCATTATATAGAGGATCTCAGATCCTTCATCTTGGGACATTTGTTTCACATCTTTGTATGACTGCATATGTTATACAGTTTTAATGGATATTGATTTGGGATAAATTATTAATCGTATTTACCTGTAAAGTCTTTATTCAATATTTCATCTTGAAATATAATTCTTTTATTGTACATACTTTTAGTTAACACATTTCTCTTTAGCACTTTGATAATGTTAATCATCTCTCTTTGGGCTCCCTTGTTGCTGCTATGAAGTCAGCTGTTGGTCTCCCTGTAGTTCACCTGCAGTTATCTGTCTCTTCTTTCTGACAGATGTCAAAATATTCTGAGTTATGCATCTAAGCACCAATTTCCTTTTATTTGTTTTACTGACATCCATTGGGCTTTTAAAAATCAATCCTATGAAGTGATTTTAAAAATATATTGCTTCTTTATATACTAGGATCTTATTTTAATTTTGCATAATTAGCTGTCTTACATGAGGTTTGTGGCTAGAACTTTGTGGCTTTGTGATTTTCTATCACACCATCTCTCCAGTCTGCATTTGGAAAAATTTCTTCAAGTATATCTCCCAGTTTATAAAAGCTTTTGAAGTGTGTTTATAACCTGCTCTTTAATATACTTTTAAGTTGCTAATTATTGTATTTTCTATATCTAGAAGTTCCATTTAAACTTAAAAATTTTTCCTACCATTATATAGAGGATCTTTCTTTTAGCATCTGTCTTGGTCTTTTAGTATACATTTAATATAGCTTTAAGAATAACATATTTTGTATATTTGCTTTTAAGTCTTCATGCTTATTTAGATAATTTTGCTGCTTTTAGTCTAAGCAGGTTTTATTTGGGATTTTAGTTTTTCTTAAGCTTTTTAATATTGCCATTTTCCTTTTGTAATGCATGTGCTTATTTCATTGAAAATTAGTAAAAACTAGTTGAGGCCTGTGTTGTAATTGCACAACTCGGAACAGAATTTGTCTTTTCTTTTACCACATATATGGACATTAACAAATTCAGACCACTTTTTATTTTTCTGTCTTCTTTTCCCAAATGACATAGGTGCTGACCTAGTGTTTAGAACATTTTAATAGATAATTAATTTTTCCTGCACACCTAGTAACATGGCTGAAACAGGATAGTATGCAACTCTTTCTTATAGGCATATTTCCCCCCAAGTTCACCAAGAAATTTTAGAAGTTTGGCATTTCTGGATTTATTTCATGTATCTTTGATCTCTTTTTATCCTGTTGAAACCCTAGGTTTTATCTCGTCTTCCTTAGATTTGAATATTTAGTTAAAACTCAGACTGTGTAAATGCAAATCAAATTCTATCTCCAGTGTTTGCTGACACCTACAGATCTGAGTTTCCTAAATTCTGATTTTAAATTGTGTTCTTTATTACTAACTTATTCAGCCATGCTTTAAAATATATAGTTTACAAACATTATTACCCAGCATTTTTGGTGTTCTGAATCAAGTATTAGGGAGGATTTCTCTAAATATTGAAACTAAAATATTTCTACAGATAAGTCTTCTATTGAGAGTTTAGCACTTACATTTCTAAATTTTCTACATTTGATTCTTTTTCACAAGCATTTGCTCTTATTTCTTAATTCCTTATACTTGTTTTGTAGTTGCATTATATCCTCTATCACTCAGAAATAACAAATGTCTTTGTTTTAAAAGTACTCATTTATTGCTCTATTGTTTTGCTATGCAGAGTTTCTTCAGAGTGTTGGGATTGGTGAAAGAAAAAAAAACACACAAAGTATTGGATCATAGAAATGTGCCATTTTGCAAAAACCCTCAGGGCTCACTGACCTTGAAATATTCCAACAATTTGGGGTGGGTAAAAAATAAAATATGTGCATAAAATAATCTTAAAATGTTCTAAATTATATCTTAAGACAAATAATCCTAAAATTTTTAAAGAAAAATCAACACATCCCCTAATAATTACATTTTAGAGAAATGCAAACTGAGTTAAAATAACACATCTCATCCTATACCCCATTCTTGTCTCTTCTCTTCATTAGGGGGCTGTAGGCAACACCACTGCAGAGTGGTACACTGCCCTACTTTTCCTTTGGTGAGCTCTTGGTGGAGTGCTGCAGAGGAAAACACAGGTTCTGCGGTTGGAGAGGATAGGTGATCTGGCTGCTGGTGATAGAGACATCAAAGCACCGGCAATCAAGATAAAGTGGGAAGGCTCTACCTTCTCCCTTTGGTGGTCTCTTTTCTTGTTAAGATAGTCCTTGACAATGACTTTTTAATAATTTTCTTGGTGCAGACATGATTTTGATAGCGTAGTGTGCATTTGGTGTGTTTGTGTGTGTGTGTGCATTCATGCGTGATCCTTTAACCCTCTCACCCTGCACCTACCTCCAATACTCTTTCTTAAATACACTCGTTAAGAGAATGTTGTCGTGGACTATTTAGTAGCCATTTGTACTTGAACCTCTTTGTTGTCAGGAGAAAAACTTAGGGTTCCCATTGTACTAGTCCGCCACATTCACTGTGGTTTACATCTCAACATGTTCTCTTTCTTTTAAGTCTGTATCTAAGGAAAAGTTCTCGTTTTTCTTTTTATGCAATGGTGGACATAATGTTTCCTTTTATTTGGTGACATTTAGTGATATTAGGTGGTAGAAATGAACACAAATTCTGAATGGAGACTTAGACAAGTTATTGAAAGTACCTGGAACTACTAATCATTATAATAAATGGCCCAGTGTGAGTTAGTGGAAGAGGTACAATGGATTGTCACTAGCTGCCTTCTTGAACTATAGCTGCTTTTTATAGTTAGCAGTTACCTGACCAAATGCCGAAATGAGGAGAATCAGAATGAAGGGGTAGTTATGCCTAGATCTTGCTTTATCAGATTGATACAAAATTCCTAAAATATACCAAAATAAATTTATTTTAAAGGTAGCCCAATTTCAACTCATCGTATACTTTTCTTTCTTTGTAACAGTGTAGCATGAGTATAAATAGCCAGTGAAAAGGTTAGCCAAAATTAAAATGAAGGAGAGAATCCTAGAAGCAGCAAGAGCTAATGGGACAGTCACCTACAAGGGAGTCCCCATCAGACTGTCAGCGGATTTCTCAAAAGAGACCATACAGGCAAGAAGGGGCTGGAAAGAGGTATTCCAAGTCATGAAATCCAAAGACCTACAACCAAGATTGCTCTATCCAGCAAAACTTTCATTTAGAATGGAAGGACAGATAAAGTGCTTCTCAGATAAGATCAAATTCAAGGAGTTCATCATCACCAAGCCCTTATTATATGAAATGTTAAAGGGACTTATCTAAGAAAAAGAAGTTAAAGAAACATGAACAGTGAAAGGACAGCAAACTCACAGTTATTAACAACCACACCTAAAACAAAAGCAAACTAAAAGGAGAACTAGATCAGGAGTGGAAACATAGAAATGAAGATCTCAAGGAGGGTTAGCAACAGGGGAGTGGGAGGAGGAGAAGGGGGGAGAAAGTACAGAAAATAAGTAGCATAGACAGTAGATAGAAAATAGATGGGGGAGGGGCAAGAATAGTATGGGAAATACAGAATCTGAAGAACTTGAGGCACATGGTCATAAACTAAAGGGGGGTAATGGTGGGGATGGGGGGGTAGGGTGGAGGGGAATGAAGGGGGGAATAGAACAACTGTAATGGCATAATCAATAAAAATAAATAAAAAAAGAAAAGACATTTTTTTCAATCTATGCTACTCATGAAGAATAACAGAGTATAATAGTATCTCAAGGTAGATTTACTACTGACAATAGTTCTTTTAGGTAAAAATTTTATTCTCAGTGTATAGATAAGGAAACTGAGGTTAAGAGAGATTTAAATAATATACATGTTAGCAGTTAAATAACATTTCCTGATACATTGTAAGTATGCAATATATGTTTATTTTCTTTTTGATCAGCTCATTAATTGGGAGGTTCTACTTAGTTCTATCATGTGTTTTCAGATGAAATAACTGAATTGTGTGAGTGCTACTTGGAGGAATGTTCTGGCAGGAAGCATAACCAGATTCTCCTCATGGCCTCCTCATGTTCCTTAATTCAAGTTTTTGGACTTGTGGACTGGTTTCTAGACCCAGAGTTGCTATTTCATAAACAAATCTCTGTGGGCACAACAAGAAAATATAATATAGAGAGTCAGCTTTGAAAATGTACTAAAGTACATGTATATGAGTCAGGGAACATATATTTTTCAAAGATTTTATTTATTTATTTTTAGAGGGAGGGGAAGGGAGGGAGAAAGAGAGGGAGAGAAACATCAGTGTGTGGTTGCCTATTGCACTCCCTACACTGGGAACCTGGCCTGCAACTCAGGCATGTGCCTTGACTGGGAATCAAACAAGAAACCCTCTGCTTCAAAGTCCGGTGCTCAATCCACTGAGCCACACCAGTCAGGGCAGGGGTCATATTTTTAAGACTTTAACTAAAAATTACTTTTTAGTTATCTTCAGAACTCATTGAATGCCAGAATTAATTCCATGTAAAATCATCCAAAGCCCAGACCTAGGCTGAGGAAGAGGCAGCAATGTCTAGTGAGTATAAGACCAGAGCCTGATTCACATAACCCAGGCTTACATTTGACTGTATGCTAATTTAGCAGGTAAAGCTTTGATTCCTTCATGTATATAAAGGGGTTAAAAATTATGTGTGGTTTACTGTAGAACTATGCCAGATACATAGAAAACTCTAAATAAATGTTAGCTATTGATATTCTTCACATTAAAAAATCACAATGCCAGGATTGTAAGAGAACCATTGTTCTATATTACATGTTATTCTAATGAAGCTTTTAAATTACAGACTTTCTGTAGTTATGATATGGCTGCTGCTAGCAGAAATGCCAATGCATAAGGCCAAAGAGAAAACTACTACTACTACTACTACTACTACTACTACTACTACTACACACAAGCACTCATGCATTTGCATGTATACTCACAAAATAAACAAGGAAAATGGTAGGTCGAATATCAGGATTGTCAGAAATTTTACATGTATTAGTAAAGTACTCAAGACTATAGTAACTAAATTTATACATATTGAACTATATTATATTATAGATGCACAGGCAGAACAAGAGCTTCAGCAGAGTGGAACCATGTGTTATAAGGGCAGATAGTCCCTTATTCCCCAGAAGATACTGAGTACATCACACTGTCCCTCTCTATGTAACTCCATTATACTTGTTATGATTATTAAGCCAATAAGCAAAAGTAAATATGTATCTACATATTTACTTCAGAATTATCTGTTAAACATGAAAGAATACTCATTAACAGATTTTGGAACTACATCTAAACCATTTTATTTTTTAAATGTTTATTTTAAGAGGTATTTGTAAAACCAAAATATCTAACATTCTAACATTCTCTGAGTGGGTTGGTTGGCCAAGGATTTGTTGGTAATATAGAAGAAAAAATCTGTATTTATATGAGAGACTCTCAAATAGGCATTTATGTTTTGCCCTAGGACTGAGGAATTTATAGTTTTCAGAACCTCCAAACAACACATTTTCTGTAATTTTTCTTTATCCCCTAATTAAATTCTTGCATGTAATTAATTAAGACTCTGAACAACTTATCACAACTTTCACAAGTACAGTTCTATAAAAAACTTCTCACTGAGTATACCAAGAGCTGGCATAGTTTAGGTCTTTTAATGTATCTGTGTGTGTGCATGTGTGTGTGTGTGTAATGTACCTGTGAATGTAAGAACTCGGGGCAACACTTGTTTCAACTCTTATATCTTTGTAATCTTAAGTCATGCTTCCCACGTTTATATTTTTGACTCTAGTGAGACACTGTGTACCAATTTTTTTGAAGGTGAAATCTCAGGATAAGAAAAGAAAAATATTTTAAGTTACACGAAAGTGTAAATGTTTTCTGTGTGAGACAGTTATACAGAGTAACTTGTCAGTTTTGCACTGAATGATCTTGAGGATGTTGCTTTGTAACTTGGACACAATTGCCAAAATTCTATATTATTTCTCTTGTCTAAATTCTCCAACTTTAGTTGACACAGGAATTAGAACAGGAAATTGTTCCCATAAAGATTCCATAGTTTAACCTATAAATTTTTAAATGTATTTTATTAATTATGCTATTACAGTTGTCCTTAATTCCCCTGTGCCCTGTACCCTCCTCCCACCAGCATCCCCCACATTAGTTCATGTCTATGGGTCATACATGTAAGTTCTTCAGGTTCTCCATTTCCTGTACTATTCTCAACCTCTTCCTGTCTATTTTGTACTTACCATTTATGCTTCTTATTCTCTGTACCCTTTTCCTCATTCTTCCCCTCCCTCTCCCCATTTATCACCCTTCATGTGTTCTCCAAAGAGTTTATCATCACCAAACCCTTATTATACGAAATGCTAAAGGGACTTATCAAGGAAAAAGAAGATAAAAACCATGAACAGTAACATGACAACAAACTCACAACTACCACCAACTGAAAATTAAAAAAAGGAGGAAAGAAAAATAAGAAAACAACTAGAATAGAAACAGAATCACTTTCAAGTTTTCTTTTAGTAAATTTACTATAGGGTAAGGAAATCAGCAGTTTTACCGATTGCCTCAAATTACTTTGATGCTCTGGGCTTGTTGACCTGTGACTGCTCTCCCTGCCACCCCAACCCAAGCCTGGGTTGGCCCTTTCAAAAGCTCTGTGCTTACAAAAAGCTCTGGGGTTTACAAAGCCACTTGCACACTTTAATCTCAAAATTAAAGAATTTAAGCACCAAAATTAATTCTTATATCAGGTTTGTTTACGCACAATCTCCATTTTTTTCTGAAGAAAAGATGAACAGAGATGTATGACAAACCAAGATAGGCAAAACCTAAACTAAATCTTTTTTTTTTTTTTTAAAGATTTTATTTATTTATCTTTAGAGGGGAAGGGAAGGAGAGAGGGAGAGAAACATTAATGTATGGTTGCCTTTCATGCATCCCCTGCTGGGAACTGGCCTGCAGGGAACTGGCCTGCAACCCGGGTATGTGCCCTGACTGGGAATCGAACCGCGATTGTCTGGTTCGCAGGCCCGCGCTCAATCCACTGAGCTACACCAGCCAGGGCTCTAAACTAAATCTTAAAAAAATCTTTTCTCCACATTAAAGGCAGATAGATAGGAAATCGATAGAGAATTAGCACTGAAAATAAAGTTCTATAAGCAAAGCTGACTTCTCAGTATAGTAACTCTGTGCTAATTTCTAATGTTACTCATTCTCAAACCTAATTTGAAGAGTATTTAAGTTAAATCAAACTTTAGTGTATAGAATCATCTAGAAAAATTCTTAAAATACAAATTGCTGTAACACAAAGTTCTAATTCAATAATCTGGAATAGTACACAAATTTGCATTTCCGAAAAGTTCCCAATTAATACTTATGATACTGGTCTGAGGACCACACTTTAAGAACCACTGAGTTATGCTAAGGAGGCAATGTTGTTTCAGTTATTTACCTATTTTGGACTATAATTTTTAGAACTGTACATTTTTTTTCAAAATTTCAAGACATCTTCAGCAATGTCTGTTTTTCTCCCTAATATTTCAACCATTGAAGATATAAATGTTGGCAATGACATAAAGATATAACCTCTAATATGTAATTTATTATAGGTATAATAGCTTTTTGCAGCCTTTGAAAGTCAAGAATTTTTATTCTTAAACTCAATAAAACAAAAAAAATTAGTGGACTTTGACTTGATGGAGCTGTAACTCTTGCAACTCATTGGCAATTGTGCTGAAGTCTCAGAGCTTGGGAGGAAAGGGGAAGGCAGGAGATGGTGCGTGAGGAGGGATCAGGGAGAAACTAAGCTGGCTGGAGACGCAACCTCTTGGAGAGCACCAAATAATCTGACACTCAGTGGGGTAATATTTTGACATATTAGGTGAAGATCGTTGATCTTCAATACTTCTTACTCCTCTGTGAGTTTTCACACATCAGGCATCAGTGAGGGCATTGAAGAGTTCTCCCTCTAGGAAGGGGTGATGTAATAGAAAAAAGTATTCAATGGTGTGGCTGGAATAAGAATAGAATTGTAAGAATAACCAGAGCTAACTTGTTTTGGTTTTTAAACCAGTCTGACAGCTCTCCAATCCATCTGTAGCTGA
Source organism: Artibeus jamaicensis (assembly GCF_021234435.1). Lineage (NCBI taxonomy): Eukaryota > Metazoa > Chordata > Mammalia > Chiroptera > Phyllostomidae > Artibeus > Artibeus jamaicensis. Next base: position 17,660,757 of record NW_026521812.1, read on the forward strand.
AGAAATGATCAGTATGGTTGGCGGGTATGGATATGGACAAGCCCTAAGCTTGCTAGAGTGGACAGAACAGAGTAGAAAGTTTGCCTTCGAAGACTAGCTAAAGAGCACCATGTCATGGGGAATGAGTAGGTATGAAATGTTCTTACAGGAGGGATGAAGAGAGTACATTTTTGTGGACTGATGGCTGAAGACCAAATGACAGGATACACCTCTCACTTGATACTAGTGAGTGCAAGTGACCACCAGACCCAAGACCAGATGCCCTTACCCCAAATGTATGGCTTTCCTTTGGTACTCACTAAGCACCTTAGAACAAATATAAAACTCAAGGAAGGTGCAGAGTTGTATGAGGTTCTAAATTGAGTGGGACTTAATTCTTGTCAATCGGTGTCCTAGATGCTTAAAACTAAAATTCAAATGGAGAAAAAAATGAAACAAATTGTAGTTCTTCCCATCTTGGCTTTACAGCCTGATGTCTGTGTGCGTTCCATGAAGGAGTGGCAATTTCTCTCTAGTGTGGCATTACGAAAGGTCTGATGTTCGCTAAATTTTCACACCTGCAGGGGTGTTACTCAGTGGTAGTACTTTCATCTCACTGGGATGGACTGTAAGAATCATCTTAAAAGAAGAGAACGCAGCTGTGGGGGAAAGGATGTAAGAACTGAGAATTGGGACCACCAGCATTAACATAACATAGCAAGTAGAATTAATAATTAGGCCACTCTGAAAAACAATAACAGCTTGACTTCTGTTTAGTTAACTTCTGCAAATCAATTTAAGACAGCCATCTATTTACCAAGACAACAGCTCAGTTACCAACCAATAATTCACTTACTTCAAGTTACCAAACAATATGACTTACTTCAAGGCACTTGCTTTATTATTTTTATTTATCTAAATTGTCACAAACTTTTTACTATTTCAGTCAGTCTCTCACCTTGAAAGACTCACATTAAATTACTTGATCCCAGACTTCAAAACCCTACACGTACTTTCCATTGACTTCTCCCTTCTGAGGCATTGTCAAGACTGCTAAGGTGGACTTCTTGCTAATTGTTCTGTGTTCTGGTAAACGTAGCTTTGCTTTATTAACAGATTTCTGGTGATCTTTGAAGGAGTTCAAGAGAACAATGCTTTATTGTTCATTCAATAAGCCCTTATTAAATACTTACTATGTGCCAGGTACTATGCTAAATATTGAGGTTTCAGAAACTAAAAGAAAAGGTGAAAAATAAGACAGTTTCGGAATGAAAAGAATCAGTGTCTACAGACAGAAAACCAACAAGTAAGAAAACTAAAAAGTGAGTAGATGTGAATAAATCACAGAGTGCTTTTAGGCCACCAAACAAGGGTTTCTGACTCAAATTAGGATTTAGAGAATCAAGACTTCATTTAGATTGAGCTAACCAAGCTAAAACGAAGGCAAGCAGAGGAAACCAAAAGGTCAAAAATGCGTGAATACAATATATTTGAGGACTTTTTTTCTTTCTATTTTTATAGCCAACTTTAAATTTTTTTAAATGTATTTTTCCATTGCAGTGATATATAATGTTGTATTAGTTTCAGGTGTATGAGGAATTCTAATTAGATTGGTGAGTTGAAGTACTGGAGGAAGTTTAGAGGCATCTGGGTTGCAGGAACTGGAAGAGATTAGCCAAAAGCACATATGCACATAGGCAGCAGCCAAGGACTCACACAACACTGTGGCAAAGGGGAACGGAAAGGGGAAATTGGTGGCCATCTGTAATAGTGTCAGCAAGAAAGATAAAATTGAATAAGTATGTAAATAAATAAATAATGCTTAAACTCCATTTAAAACAAAAGAATTGGAGGAAGTTGAGAAGTGATAAAAATGCAGGGAAAAAATAAGCTGTGGAGGAGAGATTTCTGTAAAAAAATCGGAATACCATACTAAAAATTTGGAAATTACTTTACAAAGAAGGGAAAAGCTGAGGAATTTCATGCTGGAGAGTTTTGCCCTTAATTAGCATTTTAGGAATGTTACTCTAGGAGAATGGCTAGGTTGCAGATGAGATTGAAAGCAAGTAAACCATTTAAGGGGTTGCTGAGACCTACCTTTTCTAGCTAAGAAACAATGAAAGTCTTCACTGAGCTGGTATGGCAGGGATGTAGGGTAGGAAAAAGAGTGGGAAATTTTAAAAATAGAAAACCAACAAGAATCAGTGACTAAATGTGAAGACTTTGCTAGTCTGTGAATGTAGATGCAGGGACAATAAACATGGGAGGCCTAACCTCAGTTTTAAACATTTCAACTTACTGTGAAAGTATTCAGCAAAAAGCTCAAAGAAGGAGGGACAGCAATGTGGTGATGACTGAAAAGCTATGCTGTTTTGATTGTATCCCAATTAAGGGAGTGGGGGGCTGTACTCTACAATGGCCCAGTAGGGCCCAGAAAACCCCTGCCTGGTGGGAGTGAACCAGTGGAAGATGTCTCTGAATTCAGAGTGTCAAATGGATTATTGTTTTAGTGGTTTGACATTTATTTTTTCTAAATCCAACTACTGTTTGTTTACTGAGGTACTGAATATACATTCATATAATCAACATCATTATTTATCATAAAAATTAGAGATATATAAACTACAGAAGGAAATTCTATATCTTGTTTTTAGCTAGATAAAGGAAGAGGGAAATAATTATTAAAAACAAATTCCTTTTAAAGAGATACAAAATAAAATGACTTCCTTTATATCACCCAAATAACTACAGGCTATGTGAAACTAAAATTTAGAAAACTGTTCTTTAGCTGCATTTTTATAGTTTGATTGCCACACTTACAATTTCTTTTCTTCTGTGACATTCTGAACATATGTTCTGTTATGTTTCATGCCTCCCAGATGGACAAAGGGTATGACTTGTACTAATGTAAAGGGAAATTTTTTCTCAAAGTTTTATATCTATAGAAATAAGAAAAATATTTCTAGTCTATGACAATCTGAAAGTCGTTTGGCAATTCTTTAAGAAATAATATCAAAAAGCATATGTCCTATACACTTCTGGTTGCATTATTATTTTAAATTATGAAGATGCAACCATGAGAAACTTTGGACAGTAGGACATGTCAGAAGTCTAATAAGCATTATATATTAAGTTATAATATTTGGACATTGTAAAGGTTTAAGATTTACACATTTGAAAATGACCTTTCTTCCAATTAAATGTATCTATCATATTGGTGTTACAAAGGAAATTTTAGAACAGTATGAATTTTACAAGTTTATAGAGGCAGGTCAAAGTGTATGAGATTTTCTTTTGCAAAAAGGGCAGGATATATTGTTATTGTTACTAGCAATATTGTTAATCCAGATGTTTTATGAAATTAGAGATGAAACAGTAGATTTCTCATAATGCTTATATAATGTCTCCTCATATTCCTATGTATGTGTAAATATTTTATGTTGCTTTAAGAAAGAGTAATGAGGTAAACACAGCAAATTGGAAGAATTATGTACAAACATAATAAATGTTCAGAATATTAAACCTTGTTTATTAATAGAATTGCAAACATCATGGTCTAAATGAGCTAAGTACCAAACTATTCTTTTATAATTGTCAATATTTTTAAAATTTTCTATACTCTTGAAACACTTTACAGTATTTAAAATAAATAGGGGCTTATTAAAACATTAATACTAGGGAATTTGAATGAGTCCACTTCATCTGTCTTTCTGAAAGATAATCCACATATCACATATACAAGGAATATACACTCTAATCCTCCATCTCTGCAGGTTCATTGTCTTCTGTTTTCTTTCCCAAAATTTCAGTTGTTTCCTTCAGTGTCTATGTATCTTCTAGTATATAGACAGAGGTCTGGAGCAGGACTAATATGGCCTAAATGTTCATGTATGTAGTTAGCTAGTTATTAGAAAGGAGCAAAGGAAATCAAATATTAAGAAGCCTGCTTGCTTCAACAGGAAGTTATAGCTTCACTAACTCCCCAGGGAACCACTGGTCCATTACCTGTAGATCACTGGAAGGAGTGATAGAACAATAAAGGGGGAGATGCTTCTATGAGGTATGCACAATAGGAGTAAAGATGGTGATCATAAAATCCTGTCAGTCAAGCCTGGGGAAAGAATGGATTGGTTAGAACACAACTCAAGCCTGTGAAAGCATGGGAAGTTGATTGGTTATATTGAAAAAGTACTTGGTCCTTCTTAACCATGAGATAATATAATCAGCTTAACAAAGAAGCTCCAGCTCCTTTTGTTCTTGCTCCCTCCCTCACCCAGTAACACATACTCACCTTGTTCATTCATGCGTTATCTCCATAGCAACTATGCATGTCTAGCAGCTACTTAAGGTCTGCATGTGGCAGACTGCATGGACTCCAGAAGACTAAACTTTAGTATGGCACAGAATTTCTGGATATTGACCCTCTTTCTGGCCCTGATTTTCCATGGCGGGTTGAACAGAGATGGGACATTGGGAATCCAGGAGGGGTACTCTTTTGACTTTGCATCTAGTGGCACTAGTTACCATGCCATAGTCTACCATGTATGGGTCTCCTGTGGCATTCAAAGAACCTTTCCTCTACTGGCAACATAAGGTCTAGTCCTGTTAGTGTTTCTCCTGATGGTCCCAAGTATCTTGGGAATGTCTTTTGACTTCTTTTTTTTTTTGCCTTAAATTCAGAACATTGGTTACATATTTAGTTCCTTTCTAACTTTAAGCATAAAAATTTCCATTATCCCAGGACTCTCCTCGTGGTCCTTTGCTCTGGCTCACATGAGTTATTATAAGTGGTTACTATCATTTCATTGCTTATTTAGATTTGATTAAAAAAACACTGGTTTTCATAATTAATATTTTCACATTTTCTATAACAAATTTCATAACCTTGAAAAGCTGTAGACAACTGCAAGTTCTGTTAATACAAATGAATGGAAATGAAACCGTGTGAAATAATGAGGTCCCATGGAATAAATGTGCTAGTGTGTGCGTGCATGTGCGCACTCCAGGATGTGGGAAGAGCCATATGGCTGGCAGACTCTGTAGAGTGAGAACATTGAAATCCTGCTGCTTTATGTCCTTCTTTTTAATTTCCGGTCCCTGTCCTCTCAGCAGCAGAAGCTTGAAACACACAGGTGACATTGCCATTGCATTCATGTTCTGATCACCTGCTTGCAAAAAGCCAGTCAAAGAACCAGTCAGCCGTATTAGTTATTAGATATGTACTTTCCATCTTAAATAGGTCGTGCTAATCTGGAGCAGAATAGATTGTGAGGAAATTCAGAGTATGACGCTACTTTCTTGCCTCTGCCTAGTGTGTGAAGTCAGACAAATAATTTAGTAAGTTCCCACGTGCTTCTACTTTCCCTCTTGCTGCCTTCCCTACTCAGCTCTTGCTGCTCACTGAACTAGTAAGTGATTTTGGTGTTCTTCTTAAATGTGTCAGTTAAGATGAAAAGGATAATTTAGGCAGTGAGAATTGCTCTACAAAAATGGTGCTTTGCTTTGACAAAGCACTTGAAATTTCACGCACATGCAAAAGACTTTTCATCCATTGCTATCTGATAGGAAGATGGAATTGTCCAATACATTAATATAGGGTGGGACAAAAGTAGGTTTACAGTAGTTCATATGGAAAATACTGCAGTAATTAATAAATAATAGAAAATAAACTGTTTTGTGTACTCCTAACTGTAAACCAACTTTTGCCTTACCCTATATTTACTTACTATTGCTTCATTGTGTGTTTACCCAGTGCCAGAAAATAATAGTTTAAAACCCAGAGAGTAATAAGATTAATTCATAAATGTTACATGTATAAAAAGATGACTAAGGTCCATATGCCAAGGTGGTACCAAAAAAAGGTGACTACAGATGGGGATGGAGAGATAGACAGGGTGAGATTGCCATTGATTATGTTAACATTTCAGAAGAGATTTAAATCATAGAGTAAAAGTGATTTGCTTTACATTTTTGAAAGGTTACTCTGGTGTGGTGGTGAACAGAAAACAGCAGTAAGGCTGAAGTCAGCCCAGGTGAGAAACGAGACATTTGGTCCAAGCAGAGTGGGTGGTGCTATTACTCTCTGCCCCAGCACACACAGCCTGCCTTTGTTGACTGAGGTCAGATATTGTCTTCCTTGGGTGGCAGTTGCTCCTTATTATACTTCCTTCTGTCAATTTCCTATTAGCTCTGGAAAATTACTTCTTCACTTGTCTTCTCTGGATTTTGCCAAATATAGAATGCACCTTTCTGATTCCTATGACTTATTATACTTGATATAGTCATGTTTAGAAACTATTCAGAGTTTCTTTGCCTCTTTTTTCAAAAGTGACATGTGAAAGGAAGTCTATCTTTTTCTTCTTTTCCTGGGTAAATTCTGTGAACTTCTTGGGTTCAAAATATCAGAGAACATTATTGCAAACAACTGCTACTAGCCCAGACAGAAGACTCTTTAGAAATACTTGGAAAAAGCGATTGAAAATTCCTGGAAATGTTTTATTCTCTTAACACTGGATGATGGAAACTTTTTAAATATGTACCTAACACCTACACTAACTCAGAATATATTTACTTAGCATTGTTTTAGACAATTTAGAATTATGAAAATATCTTCAGGGAAAAATTCTTTTTTTATGCTTGCTTCTTGACCCAGGCTCTGGACAAACTAACATGACTCTGTGTCTCGTGTACTTTCTGGGAAGAAAGTATTGCACACACAGAGCACTTCTCTAAAGAAGAATGCCCCTCTTGTGTTTTTTGTTCATGGAGGCATACTCTAAAACTGTTCTGCACAGTGCTTTTGCTTTTAATTTATTGTCACTGAGGCATAGTTTCCACATAGTAAAATATACAATTCATAAAAGTACAGCTCATTAAGTTTTAAAAATTATATATCCTGATTTTAACATTGTCTAACAATTCCACAGATCCCTTATCTGAGCTACTATCCTCTCTGGCCTGGATTGGAAATGACCTCATCACCCATTTCTAGGCTCCCTGAAAGCAACAGCTGAATCCTTTGAAAATATAAAGCAGATTATGTGATATCCTACTCATCTCAAAAAACTTACAGGGAATGTCCTTAAAATGAAGAACTTATGAGGTCGTAAATAATCTGGTCCCCCTTTACCTCTCCTTAGAACCAGCTACATAATTTATGGGCCTAAATGAAAAAGCAGGACCCCTTTCTCCTGCATTTCTAAATTCCATTAAAATTATTAAAACACAGTTTTATTTTCCATGGTCTCTCTCAACCTCCTGTGTTGTTGTGAAATTGCTATTAAAGTGACCTAAGCCTAGGGCAAAGGCAGGCCTTCATTGTGCCCAGGGGCCCTGCCCCTCTACTGAGGGTACTGGGTGCTTACTGACTTTTAGTTCTTAGTTATTTCTCCCTCCTCCCCACCAGAGGCAGAACCCAGAGGCTGTGCCTTAGCTGGAAGCAGGGAAGTCCAATCTGGCATCTTCCCTTCCCACTGGCCTACTACCCCTACCTATTGCTGATGGACAATGGCCAATGAATTGCAAACTATGTACCAGCATGCCATAGGTGCCTGGATCTGAAATGGGTCAGAGGTTTCCACCACTAAGTCACAGAATGCTCTTGGTACTGCTACCCCTGAAATAAATGGCCTTCACTATGGAGTGTTTAGATAACCTGGAGTACGCATATCCAAGCCTGACCTTTCCCATTCTTTATCCAGGCCCTTCCAGGCAACTGGGTATTGAAGAAAAGAGGCCACAGAAGGTAGATCATGTATGCTCTCAGCCTCTAAGCTCTACCTTGTTCCATCCGCATGCACTTACAAATCACAAATTCCAAGACAAAATGACCAATAATGTCAAGAAGATAGTCACAGAGCATTCAATTCTGAGTTCAGGGCTCTTCAGGATTGAGGGCTTCGTGCAAGTGTGCAGTGAACCTGGCCTTGCAAGATCTAACTCAAGCCTAATCCTACCTCCATCCCTTTTCTTCTTCTCTGACTACACTGGCCTGTTGGCTGTTCCCTAAACTCCTTTGTCTTCTTTAAGTCTGTATGCAATTGACCCTTTCTCAAGGAGACTTTTTATAACCAATCGATATACATTTACTGTATAGCACTTACTCTATTTTCAAAGTATTTATCATCTTCCACACTTCTATAGAAGTTATTTATTTATTATGCATATTACTTATCATCTTCATCCCTCACTAGAATTCAAGTTCCATGAAGACAGGGACCACTTTCTGTTTTGCGTACTGGTGTATCCTGACCAGCATGTGGTAGGTAATCAATAAATTTTAGCTGACTAAGTAAATGAATAAATGAATGAAAGGTCTATTTGGAAATAAATTGAACACAGTGATATAACTCTCCCAGGGAGGATTACTCTGTGTGTGTGTGTGTGTGTGTTTGTGTAGGAGGGGAGTGGAGGGAGGTAAAACTAGGGAGAGAGGAGGAGGAGTAGGTATCAGTATTTCAAAAAGAATACATAATTGAGAGGGAGAGAAGCTATTTGCAGTTAATCAACAACAGCAGGTATTTTCCACTATTGAAGGGAGCAAGTCTCTGTAAAAATCAATTGATAAATGATAGCTACTTCCCCAAGGTCACAGGAGTAGTAAATGGCGGGTCCAGGATTCAAGCATATATATATTTAACACCAAAGTCAGGGCACTTAATCTTCTCAAGGGACATTTTCACTTTTTTTGAAGATACCTGTTACTTCCTAATGGATTTCTAGTTGCTGGGCTATATGAAGGAGATATTTTTTGATTAGAGAGTCTTATTGTCCATACCCCTTTGTTTCTACTATGTCCTCCTTTTCCCCATACTCGTATAGTATGTAGGTAAGAAGAAAAAGATAGGCTGTTAATTCTTGAGTTACATGCATGCATCTCTAAGGTATTGCTCGATTTTCAGATTAGTATACACCTGAAATCATATTATTACTTACATCAGTGGAAACTTTGAATGATATAGATCAAGGGTGTCAAACTCATTTTCACCAGAGACCACACCAGCCTTGCAGTTGCCTTCAGAGGGCGGAATGTCATTTTAGGAATGTACAATTGTAACTACTCCTTAACAGTTAAGCAAGAGCTTGGTGCTGCCAGATAGAGTTGCTGGGCTGGATAAAACAAGGTGGAGGTTCAGATTCAGCTTGTGGGCCTTGTGTTTGCCACCTGTGATATAGATAATCTAAAATAGTGGGTAATCAAAAAATCGTTTGAGCTCCGAGACATAGAGGCCTGCTCAGTCTGGAAAATCTCTACTTTTATTTTCCTCTTAGCTTCTCTCCCTCTTTTTTCCTCTCTCCCTTTCTTTCTATGCATAAACTTATAACTCTTCAAGGTAAACATTTACAACATATTTTCTAAGTAACAGGTAAAATGTTCGATAAATACTAATTGATGCCTTTTATTAAAGTTTTAGCTCCAGATAATTTTTCTAACAGTTTGGCCCCAAATCTTTTCATGATGGAGTAAAAAAATAAATGTTTATCCATAGTTTATATTTCATACTAATAATATCCAGTTGATTTGTAGCTCTACAAATTCTAATTATTAATGAGGGCTTATGTCAAAGAGCATTTTCATGAGAAATTCTAACTATAGATTATTTTAAATTTTTAAATAAAAATGAATAATTATAAGACAGCAATAGAATGAACAAGTGGCTAACAAGAACTGGTATACCCATATGTTAATACGCTGCAACTTTAAAATCATAGTCAAGTGAATAAATATTTATAGTCTTTACTGTGAACTCAAGACATTTATAACCGAGTTGTGACATATGTATCATCTAACCTCATAAAACAATGGCAATTTATATTGACAATGGGTCACCAATTCTAGTTTTATGTTAATTTTAACATTCCTTTCATTTATTGTTTTCTCATATCAATTCTCTTCCTATTACCCTTCATTAAATCTCTCTAGTTATCCATTTACCATCTTTTGACAGATAATTCTTCCCTGGTCACCTTTAATCAATTACTGGATTGTTACAATAAACTCAGTGTCTCTACTTTGCCCTCATAAATTTAATCTCAACACAACAACCAGAAGGATCTTTACAGATTATAACACAGTTCATTCCCCTTCTCTGCTCATATTCTTATAATTACAAAACGAAAAAGCCAAGGTTCTTACAATCACACAGACCTTGAAGGTCTTCACCTTCAAGGTCTGTGTGATTGACCCTTCCCAGCTGCCTTCTGAATTCCCCTGCTACCTACCACTGGTTTACTTCCCTGTACCTATTCTGCCCTCCCATTGTTCCTCCATAGTGCCAGTCATTGGCCATGACCTTGCACTCTTTGTCCCTCTACCTAATTGTCTTTTCTTTGGTATGTCTCCTATCCTTTAGGTCTCTGCAATTATCATTTCTCAGCAAGGCTTACACTGTTCTCCTTATTATAAGCAGTAACTCCTACCTTCTAGCTCAGCATTCCTTTTTCTTCCCAAATTTACTTTTCTCCATAACACATAGCAACACCTATAGTGCTACTTATTTTAAATAGTTGTTTATTGTATATTTCCATACCCCTCCATCACAAACAAACAAAAGAATGAGTTGTTAAGTCAGTTTTTTTTAACCCATTTTATTCTGCACTATTTCCCTAATGCCTAGGAAACTGCCTTACACAGAATTTGTGTCCAATATACAGATATCTTTTTTCCCTCTGGGCATTTTAATAGAATTTCAAAATAACAAGAAGGATTGAGGGTGCTGATTAACATTTTCTTAGCTTCTCAATGGATTTTGTTTGGAAATGACTATTTTATGATAAATGGCTCATTCCTAGGATGAATGAGTCATCCTTAGGTAGTTTGAATAGTAGTGGCAGGTTCATACATATAAACAGGCAAAACCAAACATAGAATTAAGTATGATTAAGAATTAATGAATGATTAAAAGAATTAAAGATAATTAGAAATATGAACTAACACATAAGTGGTATTCTTATTGTTCTGTACTCACTCAGAACTAATTAATTTTAATGACTTCAGCTATTATTTCTCTAAAGACAAATCTTACAACTATGGCTCTATCCTTGACCTCTTTTCTAAATTTTCAGTTCTCCTCGATAACTTTGTACAGATATTAAACATAATGTATATAAACCTAAGTTACGACATTTTGTTGAAACAACTCTCATTTCAGAATCACATAAGTTTTTATTCATTACAGTGACATTGTTATATTTCTAGTTTCCCAAACCTGAAGCGCCACAATTTGTTATTTTTATTCTAATTACTAGAGGAAAAGAATAAGATTTGTAACTGTTTCTAACTTAATGAAAAATACTTTATCAAGGAGACACTTTTTTACCAGAATAAAGTGACTAAATGAATTCTGGAGAAAGCTCTTTATTGAGGAGTGAAATAACCAACAAATAAATAGAACAAATAAATAAGAGCTTTGGGTTATCTACTTAAGAATGAGATAGAGAAATAGGATTTTATAAAATGAATTCACTAGACCACAAAGAAATATGCAGTGGAAATTCCCTATTAAATTACAGGAAAATGCCTTACTATATATTCTTATTTGAAAATATTTTATTTACTTTTGGATGGAGGAGAAGGGAAGGAGTAAGAGAGGGAGGAAAACATCAATGCGTGGTTGCCTTTTGCATGCCCCCCACCAGGCACCTGGCCCACAACCCAGGCTTGTGCCCTGACTGGGAATCTAACCAGCAACCCTTTGGTTCACAGGCTGTCACTCAGTCCACCGAACCACACCAGCCAGGGCTCAAAATATATTCTTTCTCTCTTTTCAAGCATTGAAGAACTGAGGGATGAAAGATGTCCTCAGACTGTATGAACATAGAATATAGATGCTAACGTGTCAGAATGATAACGTCATATATGCCACTTAACTGACCTGAGATTTTACTTGGACTTTAAGCAATGAGTACAATTAGAATGTACAAAGTGGTTAGCCATCCCGAGTGAAAGACATGGTAGGGGCAAGTATTTTCTTTAAAAAATTAACTCATGTGCTTGTGGTCTACTAATCCATTCTGCAGTATTGAGAGTCTATATTTGGGATATGCCATTTGGTTGAAAATGTTCTCAGCCTCAAATAAACCTTGCACCATAGAATAAAGTTTTGTTTAAACTCTAGAATTTCAACAACAAAATATTCTTGAAAATCAACCAGAGCACATTTCTTAGCTCTGACATTACTTGGAACACAGAAAACAGTTTTAACCAGAATGTGTAAACTGGAAGGTTTTAGGTTAAGTGATTTCCATTGTCTCTTAGATCCTCTGGCTGCCATGTGTTCAAACACAGACTCACCATCTGTGACCATTTTCTTGGACTGCTGCCTTTCTTTTCAGAGTACCATACTTTCCAGCACAGAGAAGGCCCCAGCTCTTTTTACATAGGCTTAAAAAAACAGAAATAGTTAATATATATACAAGCCACAACTCCCATTGCCTCTGCTATAACTTAACTGTGCAAATTCACCCCAAACTGAGTGACATAAAAAGCAACATTACGATCATGGATTACTTTTTATGTCAAGACTTTGAACTGAGTATAAGTATGGCTTCTCTCTCTTTCCCAAGATATGGGTTCTTCACTATAAGAATCGAAGGCAGGGCGTAAGACTCAAAGTGGAGAGAGAGAGAACAGGGACAGAGAAAGAACTCTAGGAAGAACTCAGTTGTCGGGAAGACTTGGATCGGTCATACAACATCTTTTCTGCCTCGTTCTCCTTCAGGGGCAGGCATGTTCCTGGAGGAGCATGTGGTCCCAGAAATAGCTGTGGGCCTTTTAGGAAAAGAGGATTTTCATATCCTGCCTCAAAATTGATCAAAGGAAGAAAATTATAATGGGCTTGTGTCTGCACTTCCTTGCCTATGTGTGATGATAGGTGTGAGTGGGTGTGTGAGGTGATACCTCAGTACCTTAACAACGAGATTATTCTAATCTCAGCTAAAGGAAAAAGACATAACTCAGGTGGTTTCTCTTCTGCAAAGCTATAAACTCTGTTGTCAACAATATTTATTGTCTTTCTGTAGTAAGAAATGCTTCACGGAGTTTGCAGTTGTTGCTGTGATACTTGGTTGAGAATGTCTGAATGACTGGTCAGAAACATATTTGTATGTATCGAGTAGTCTGCATTAGCTATTCCAAGAAAAATATTTTTTCCAGACATTCATCGGGGGAGCAAACACCTGAAAGGAGGAGAGAAGAAAAACTGCTGTTAGCCCTTTGCCTTTGATGTAAGTCACTTGCCATCCTCTATCCACAGCACTTTCAGTTCTCACCCGAAAAGAGGGAGAAAGCCAATTTTACTGTTCTCTCTAGATTACAGATTGTCCCAGGCATAGTTTTAGGAATTTTTGAAGGGTTATTATGTTGAATTCATTTTTCATAAAAGGGCTAAATGTAGTTGGCCCATCTAACTGCTAGCATAGAAAATTTTATTTTGAAAACTTAAAGAACCCAGGAGGATGACTGCAATTTGCGAATCCAGCTAAGTGAGATAGAATGAGTGGTGTCCTCTGCAACAAGGTAGAGGGACCATGAACACTTAAAAGTATTCAGTGCAACTGAAAACCAAGACATGCCAAACATAATACAGGTGAGAGTAGATTAGGGAGAATACGATGCCCTCTTTTCCTAACTCCCATTCTTAAAAGGAGAAAGTTGATGCAGGACAATGTTCTTGGGATGGGGAGCAGGTGATATGTGGACTTTGAGAAGGAACATTAGAGGTCTGATAGGTTATTACGTAGGAGCAGTAGAGATGTTATAAACAGGACTGCATGAGGCAGCTCTCTCTCCTGATGTCATCTGAGTAGTAAGAATTCAAGTACACCAGACTGGGACCTACCGGAGAGGAGGCTTACTCAGTTCCACTGCTAATTAAGGCCTTAAATTAAAGTAGTACTAAGAATATGGCTTGATTCAGAGGATTTCAGACTAGAGAAGGTGTTTGGGCTGAAGCTCTACAAAGTAACAGTGTTCGTGACACACCTGGTATGTACCTTACAATAAAGGAAAAAATGATTTTGATGTAAAAAGGATAGACCAACACTCTGGGCAAACAGAGTCTACAGAAGTTAAACTTCTAGTATGAAGGGACCTTTCATTGTAGTTGCCCGTCATCATCACCTCCCTATTTAAAAGTGAATGTTCACTTAAACTTCCATGTAGATGCTATTTTGGGGTAAAGAGCATCCTGGCTCTTAGCTCATTTTGTTGAGCAGAACAATCCCATGCCCTGAGTTATCAAATCATAGGAATCACCTTTATGATGGTTTTAACTTCTTCTTCAGCTTGATTAACTCTAGCCCCCTGACTTCACTTTTCTTAGATTTTCTTTAGATAACTTGTAATTGCAAATTCTTTCTCTCCCCCTTTAGGTATATATAAACCTGCTTAAAGGCCTCTTGCCAAATTTGCAGCTCAGGGGCACCTTTTTCAAGGACCTGGGAGATATCCCTCTGAAATGTAATCTTCATGGAAGATAGTGTCCCTATCTCCTGGAGAGGTAGAAACCTAAATCCAATGGGCACCAATTACCAAATGCAAATGGCCTAATCACAGAGGAAAAAATATTTTTCAACTCAGAGGTAACTCAACATGCTCATCACATCTCATGGGTCAACCTCCCCTCCCATGTCGTTCAGCCTGTTTCCAGCTGCTCACTCACTCCTCAGAAAGACTCCCACCATTGTACCAGTGAAATGGAGTTCAGATTTCATTCTGATGCCTCTCCTCTGCTGCAATAGCCTTGAATGAATCTTTTTCTTTTTGCCTGTTTAATTTCATCTGGTGCAATTTTTGCTTTGACACTTGTCTGTATATAGCTTCTTCTCTCTGTAATTGCCTGGGTTCTCTTTGACTCACCAGAGAAATCTGCTTGTTTGTTGACTTCCTCCTTCCTTCTTGACTCCTTGCTTCTTTCTTTCCTCTTTCCCTTTCCTACAATTGGTTTCCAGAGCCCATTTTATGTTCTAACAATATCAATCTATACAATAATAGTGAGAGGCCATTTTCATAGGAGAAAAGGTAAATTTTTCTTTCTACGTCATCTGAGATAACAAAGAGAGACCATAGGTTAAATAAACACTTCTAGCCATATGATCTTGCTCTGCTAGTTTGAAAAAAATACTGTGCTCATCTCAGGAAATTGTTATATTCCTAAAATAACTTGGACTCATACAAAGTGATAGGATTTGTTCACATACAAAAAGTCTAATAGAGTATACAGATTCCGAAGGAGAGAAGACAGCTGTACATAAATTTGCTTTTTCTCCCTTAGCCTGAGCCAACTGTCCTGGCAACAATCACCTGGCCTCAAAACGATCCCACATTTAGGCTTTGCCAACTTGTTTACATCTGCCCTTGTCTGGCTTCAGGGTTCTGCCCATGTGCTGCTGGGAGATGAATGTCCCTCCTACTAATTACGGGTCCAGCTCTCTTCCGCCCACTTTAGGTATAAATTACCTCATCATAAACAGTTCCCTTTAAAACTGGATATAATTCCCTGTCACCACCAATTGCTTCACAGCACTTCAGGCCAACCCCAAAATTGTTTGCAAAGTCTGATGTCTCCCGAGAGAAGAAAGGAAACAAAAGAATGATGGGGAAATGCAACAAGGAATCAAAATAAAACCACCAACTTACATAGTCTCTGCCAATATTTTAAAAAGACACTTCAGACTCGTTGGAAACATTGCCATATCTGTGTGGATAGTGGCTGACAGGATTCCTTATTGTCCAGAATAAAATAAAATACAGCTTACAGGCAAAACCATATGCCTGTATTCAAATGAATAAGGTCTAGTTACATTGCACACTTATGAAATATACTTTTAAAAGAAAGTGTTCTTATTAATCAATAGAAATGAATTTACAGTGAGAGCTAATACAAAGTATCAATTTGCCAATTGTGAAAATTTATTCTGGAAGGTGTATGAATTAGTCCACTTTATCAGAAAGTATATTACTGAGTAGAATAGGGTAAAATGCTCTTGTGAAGATTTTTCCAGAATTGTATGATTACAAAACATGTTGTAATTTGTAATGCACTGGTGAAGTATCCACCAGAACTTCCGGCTCTGAAAGTCACTAGAACTAACTGGGCAGTAGAAAAGAAAAAGGGTCATCAGCTTTATAATAAAATGATCAGAATTTAAATTACAGAATATCTTATTTTATAACAAACAAAAACTTTAAAATAATTTTTAAAATACAGATATATACACTTATTAAGGACAATATGGCATAGCCTATAGGCAAAAATGTTAAGTCAGGTAAGGAATGTTGCTTCTGAGTGGGAATTTGAAATCATGAATACTTGAGTCTAGGGATTTTTAGTTCTCTGGTTTTAATGATTGAGAAATTTTTTTTGAAAGGCAGAGTTTCTTGCCATAATAGGCAAAGTTCTATCAAGCAGAATTTTTATCAATAACCCATTTTAATAGATTTTTATGGGAAAATATTATTAGATTTGTTTTGGAGCATTTGTTCAATCTTGAATAAGTGTGGCTCCATACTGAAGAAATGCCACACTGAGGAAGGGCTACTGAAAGACCTGGACCAATGGCAGCAGCATCGTGGGGAACTTAGAAAGGCAAATTCTTGGGCTCCAGCCCAGATTTACTGGATCAGAAACTCGGAGGTTCTGTCTGGGATCTGCGTTTTAACAAATCCTCAAGTGACTATCTGAAGTGGGCTAGGGTTCCAGAACTACTTCTCTGAAACAATGCAGCGTCAGGATCAAGGAGAAAGATGTTCCCAAACAGGGCAAGTTCTGTAATGGGGGGATGGGTAAGGTGGATTTGGACAATGCCAGCCACCAACAATTAATCTATGTAGGTCTACATTTTAAAACTATCTGATAGCTGGAACATTTCCTATTAAATCCTGAAATGATGCCATTATTTTTCTATGTTTATCACATATTTCAGAACTCGTTATTTTCCGTTGAGGTTGAAAACCTAATCAACTCATCTGCAAGAAAATTCCATGCTTGAAAACTAAAAGAAGACACCTAATAACTCTGAGTCTATACATCTTTACATTTCCTTTTCCATTCTAAAATTAGCTTTTGATAAAAAGAGAAACTCAGTTTACTTTTCTGATAGTTGTTCCCTCTGAGTACAAGGGATTCAGTAAGGCTGCTTGCAGAAAAATACCATAAAATTATTTATGACATGATTTAAGAAGTAAGGTCACAGGAAAATAAGAACCACTCTAAATAAGATGTAGCCAGTGGTAATATCAGCAGATAAAATGCATGGCAACTACACACTATATTAAAAAGAACTGTAAAATACAGCAAGATACCAGCAGCAGTATAATACGCAGTGTCCTAAAAACCACAGCTATTCAAAGTAGCCAGGCTTAAAAGAAATTCCTCCTATGGTACACTGTGCTAAATTATTGTCCCCAGCAAATTCTTTACAAAAATCCCAGCATGGGTATATGTTACTTTAAAAATAAAAATATCACTTATTAAGAAAGTGGAATTAAAATCAAAATGTATATTACACTATTTTTATAAGTAATTTCTTTAAAAGTGAAGATATTGGTATATAATATAATGCTATGTGATAGATTATTATGTAAATGCTCAAGGCTTCCAGGCAAGACCACCAGAGACTTACTGCTAGTTCAAACTTGGGTTCATTATTCATTATAAAGGGAGAACACACATTATTGGGAAACATGGGATATCTCAATAAAAGGGTGTTAGGACTTGTAGGAATTGGGCAAAGTAATTTTGGGGAAGATTTAACAAGTAAGCTGACGTTTGCTCTGGACTACAAGGCTACATGATTGGGTCTCTTGGTTAATCTCACCTGGAAGAAAGAAAACCCTGGTGAGGTGAAAGCTGTAAAGAAACCGCAGTCACTCATATAGAGAAGAGGTTGTTCCGAATTACGGTTTGTAATTGCCTTACTTGTGTCTACTTTTAACCCAAACTTGGAAGTGGTACTGTTTGTGCATTTTTATTTCACTTTATCCCAGTCACAGGGTGACCCTGTCTGATGTTATTAGTGTCCTCTGCACTTGTCCAGGTTCCACAGGATCCGGGACAACGCAGTGGCCTGAGAATGTCATGGACATGTTGCTGCTTGTCTGAGGCCCATTTCAGGGTGTCAGGGTCTATTTTTCTCTTGCTGTCCCTGTTCTTTATAGTGTTTTCAATAATAGTTACGAATATACATATATTTGTTTAAAATATAATTACAATGTGACAAAGTGTCTAGATATATGTTGCTTTTCACTTAATGATGTGTTTCTGAAACTTTCCACATCAACAAACATACTTCCTAAATTCCCCTTTTCCTGGAAACCTCCCACCTGATTATGTTAATGCCTGGATGGTAAATTTAACATCAACACCAACTGAAGCCAAAGCTAAATATCACCAAAGCAGATTAGTACTGAAATTTCATTCAAAGAGACAGCTAATTTTAGAATTTTACTTTATTGTTATCTTACTATTAAATACTTAGTAAATACTATTTATTTTCCAGAAATAGTAATTCCTCAAAATTTTCAGCTGTTATATATTTTCTGTGATCACTAATTGCAACAATGGCAAGATGTCCATTTTAAACTGGAATGCATAATCATATTACTAACCTTTTCTTTACAGAACAGAATTTATCTTGGAAAAAGTATTTATTTGTAATATTTTCTAGAAGAAATTTTGTTCGTAAGCTTCATTGCTTGAAGAAAATCCTTCTTTTTGCTGATGGCCTCAAGCAGTTATTTAAAAGTCAATTTTTCATTTAAGTTCTTAGCTACTACAATGCAAAACTGTAAGACATTGTCTTAAAGCAGTCTTGTAAAGTGCATTGTTTCAACATTTAACTACTAAGCATGAAATATGCTTTGAATATTTCTTTTTTTCTGAATTTTCTTTTTTTCTTACTCTATAGTGTCTGGATGTAGATAATTAATCATGGTTATTGTTGGATGTGACGTTAGAATTTTTCATAACATTTGAGGTGGCAGAGTTGGCATCCTGCTGTTAATTCACCCTCAGAAGATATAAAGAATACCTATGCAAGACTTCTTGGAAAACTTATAATCTAAATAAAATTTAAGAAGTAAACATCAAGTCAAATGTATAAAGGTTAAATTTTTAGTTGTTAAGAATGTTAACACTCAAAACAATTATAAATGTTTAATATAATGGTAAAATCTAATTTTTTATTATGTTGCTATGCAATATCATATAAATTTTATAATCATTTTAATACTCCTTTTTACACAATCAGCCTAGAAGCATTTTTGGTATTTTAACTTTCTTTTTTAATATAATATGAATGTTATAAAATCATTGTTTATTATAGCATTTTATTCTTATTAATAATATAATTTAAATTGCAACCAACTATAGAATTTTAACAATATTACATAATAATTTTTTCTAAAATCTAACATATGCTTGCAAACATACAAAGATAAGTCTTGTTCTTATTACTCATGTATTTATGTTAATTAAATGAGATGATAACCGATTACATATGATGTCAGTGATCTTAAGTTCTGCACTGCCAAGAAATATTATTCAACTACTTGATATATTATTTAGATATTCAAAGGCTGGCTTTAAGTAATTATTGAGATAGAAGCAGAACTTTAGTTCAGTTTTGCTTTTACTATTTGGTCTTTAACTTACAGATATGTAGCATCCCTTTATTTTATGACAAAGTACAGAGAAAGCATAAAGAAGTTAATAAATATCTCGAAGTAGTACAGAATTCAGATGTCCCTCTGATCCTGAAATTCACAACATCAAAACATCAACTTAGTAAGTAATATTTATTTAATTATAATAAATGGTACTTTTTTTTACAAACACTTATTTTTGATTTGTATTTCTTCTTTCAAGATTGCCTATCACTAACATGCAACCATTTTTATTTGGGTTTAGTAATGGTCAATGATTTTTAAGAAAAATTTATATATTAATCTTTTTCCTTTTTTATTGAATTTATTGGGGTGAGACTGGTTAACAAAATCTTACAGGTTTCAGATGCACAATTCCACAATACATCATCTGTGCACTGTAGTGTGTGCTCACCACCCTAAGTCAAGTCTCTCCCATCACCATTTACCCCCCACACCCTCCTCCATACCCCCTCGCTCTGGCAATCACCACCCTGTTGTCTGTGAGTTTTCTTTCTCTGTCTTTGTTTTGCTCAATACCTGCATACTCCCACAGTTCCCCAACAAGCCCTCCACACACAGCTGTTAGCCTGCTCTCAATCTATTATTCTGACTTTATTTTGTTTTTTAGTTCATTTTGATCATTAGATTCCACATATGACTGAAATAGTATGGTACCTGTATTAACCTGATAGCCTTATTTCATTTAAAATAATGCTCTATAGAGCCAAAGAAACTAGAAACACTAATTCAAAAGAACATAAGCACCCCTGTGTTCATTGCAGTGTTATTTCCAATAGTCAAGACCTGCAAGCAGCCCAAGTGTCCATAGGTAGAGGAGTGCATTTATGGAATGGAATACTATATATTAATATAGTATTAATATATTAATACTGCAGTACATTTACAGAATGGAATACTATATATTAATAATCTTTTATCTACAGTATTCTATAACTGTCTTATTTATTATTTCATAGCATCATATGAAAATATTGGGCTATAAGAAAATTGATATAGTTAGACAAATACTTTTGTTTGTGACCTTTGCCATTGGTGTACTTAGAGTGACCTTAGAACAAATAAATGTGGGGAAAATGAATGAAACGGGCTTTTTGACATAAAATATGTGATATTCTCCCAATTTTATTACTTAAACATTCAAATTACTATTTCTAATGATAGTATAGTATTTTGTCATATTATTAATTTAACATTTATTTAAAGACAACTATTCACAGGCATTGATTAGTTTATGTGCTATTGATAAAACTTTGAACAAAAATGACATAAAACAAAACAAAAGATCCATGCCCACAAAAGCTTATATTTGAATATTTGCAATGGTTTGTTTAAGGCAACTATTCACAATGTTCTAGAATATTTTAACTTTTTTAAAATTTTAATTTAAAATCTTGCAATGATATGCATTTGAAATACATACATTTGCATGGTTCTGCAAGTATGTAAGAAAGGTCTTCAGTAGTAGAACAATGATCATCTAAATTTAAAATTTTGAAAGCTATTGCGATGTTTCTTTCAAAGATTTTTTATCAGTTTACACTTGAAGAAAAGTCTTCATACATTATTGTCAAGTTCAACCTTCTATTTCTGCTTTAGTAAATTTGATCATCTATATATTCCTAAGATATCATCTATTAATGCAGATACTCAAATCCAATAGTAAACAATTACATTTAATATATTACTTAAAAACATACCAGTATAACTCGAGTTGATGCCCTTTTTGTTATGCATGTCATATTTTTAACTGATTATTACTTCTATATTTAATAAATTAAATCATAATGCATATATCAGTTCTAACATTTTATCACACAATGTCTTTTTATTACTTTTTTGCTGCTTATTTGGATTTTTCTTTTAAATTTTTAGGTTATATGATGCATCTTTTTATCCTCTTAATTATTTATTAATGAAGTATCAGTTATGGAGGGCAATTTGAAATACTGGGTTGGCCAAAAATTTGTTTTTTTTTTCCATAAAATGAAAAACACATTTTCCATTTTCACCAATAACTTTATTGATTTGGATATTTTAAGTATGTTGGCTATCACCTGCATGGTTACAGCATTGATTTTTCTCAATTAAGGTCTCAATTTTATTGCTATCAACTTCTATTGGCATACCTGACTATGGAGCACTATCCAGCAAGAAATCTCCAGCACAAAACTTCACAAACCACTTTTGACACATTTGATCAGTCACAGCACCTTCTGCATACAGCACAATTTTTTGTGTATGTTTCAGTTACATTTTTATCTTTCTTGAAATAATAAAGCATATATGCTGAAAATGTTGTGTCAATTTTCCCTCTTCAATACTAAAATGACTAAAAAATTCAGCAATTTTGATCATTTTTTAAAATGCACACTGATATGACAGCTGTCACAATACCATCTAAAATTATTCTGAATGAAGTTAAAGACAAATAAGCACTACTAGAACCAACTTACGGAAAATATGAAAATAAAATTACAAATATATTTACTATTTGACCTAGCAATTTCATCACTATAATTTTCTAGTCATAGCTGTGGGCATAAGAAATGATATATGTACAACACTATGTATTATTACATTTTTCTTATAGCAAAACTATGAAGAAAAAAATCTCAAAAGTCTGTCAATCAAAAACCCATCATATAAATTACCATGCATTTCCCTAATAAGATATGCAACAAGAAGAGTCACTTTTCAAAGTAATACAGAAAGGTATCCAGGATATATCATTAAGAAAAAGTAAAGTGCAGAACTATGTGTATGAAATGCTACTCTTTATGCATGAATAGAGAAATATAAATATTTATTTTCTCTGAAACCTGCTCTAAGAGTAAATCTAGTTCTACAGTTATACTAGGATAATCTGGGAATCCATATCTAGTTATATTTTTCTTTTTTAAAATATGCTGTATTGATTATGCTATTACAGTGATCCCAATATTTCCTCCCTTGTCCCCCTCTGTCCAGTAACACCATTTCCTCCAGCAATCCTCCATCTTAGTTTATGTCCATGGGTTGTGCATATAAGTTCTTTGGCTTCTCCACTTCTTATACCATTCTTAACATCCCCCTATTTCATACCTACCAGTGATGCTTCTTAGCCTCTGCACTTTTCCCCCCATTCTTTCCCTTCTGCCCCCAAACTAGTAACCATACAAAGATCTCCATATCTATGATTCTATTCTGTTTGTTTGCTCAGTTTGTTTTTTTAGATTCAATTGTTGATAGTTGTGAATTTATTGCCATTTTAATGTTCATGATTTGATCTTCTTTTCCTTAAATACATCCCTTTAACATTTCATATAATAAGATGTTGTTGATGACGAATTCCATTAGCTTTACTGTGTCTGTGAAGCACTTTATCTGCCCTTCCATTCTAAATGATAGCTTTGCTGCATAGAGTAATCTAGGTTGCAGGTCTTTGCTTTTCATCACTTTGAATATTTCTTGCCAGTCCCTTCTTTCCTGTAAGTTTTCTTTTGAGGAATCAGCTGATTGTCTTATGGGAACTCATTTTAGGTAACTCTCTGCTTTTTTCTTGTTGCTTTTAAGATACTACCTTTATCTTTAACCTCTGGCATTTTAATTATGGTGTATCTTGGTGTGGTCCTCTTTGGGTCCAACTTGTTTGGGACTCTCCTTGCTTCTTGTATGTGTATTTCCTTCACCAAATTAGGGAAGTTTTCTTTCATTTTTTTTCAAATAAGTTTACATTTTCTTGCTCTTGCTCTTTCTCTGGCATCCCTATGATTCAGATATTAGTATGCTTAGGTATCCCAGATGCACATTATACTATTCTCATTTGTTTAAATTTTTTTTCTTCTCACTCTTCTGGTTGAATGCTTATTTCTTCCTTAGGTTCCAAATCACTGGTTTTAATTTTTTCCACTTTTTGTTTCCTGTAGATTTTTCTTTATTTCACTTAGTATAAACTTAATTTATTCCTGGGTCTTTTTTTATGTTGTTGCCATACTCAGTGAGTTCTTTGAGCATCCTGATCAACACTGTTTTGAACTCTGCATCTAGTAGGTTGGTTACTTCTATTTCATTTAGCTCTTTTTCTGAGGTTTTGTTGTTCTTCAGTTTGGGCCATACTTCTTTGTCTCCTCAATTTGGAAGCCTCCATGTATTTGTTTCTGTGTATCAGATAGACCTACTTTGACTCCCTGTCAAGGGCATCTATATATTGTGTGGGGTGGAGCCTTAGGTAATCTCCAGGATGGGACAATCTGTTTCACTGCTTTTTGCCTCTATGGAGGGTAGGGCTTGAAAAAGGAACAGTGTCACTGCCTGGTCTCTGGAGGTTTGCCCAGCAATTGTCCTGTGTGACTAGTGCCCTTCCAGCTGTTGACTGGTGCTGAATCCCAGAGGGGTGGGTCTGTGTGTGTTTTAAGTCCATGTGGCTTCTTTAAGTAGAGTCTCCTGAAAATCCAGCAGTTTATTCCACAGTCCCAATCCCCACTAATTTTTACAGCCATAAATTATGGGATTTATCTTCTTGGCACTGGAATCCTGGGCTCTGTGGTCTGACCTGGGCTTGGGATTGCTTGCTCCCAAAATTTTTCTCCTGATTTTTACCTACCACAAGTGAATGTGGGGCTGCCAGTTTCACCACCACCACCACCTGTCCATGCCACGGCATCTCTGTGTCGCTCTGCCCATCTCTGTAATTCTGCCCCTCCTACACATCAGGATGAATGAGGCTTCTTTAAATCCTTGGTTGTTGGACCACCATACAGATCTATTTTCTGGTGGTTCTGGGTGTTATTTGTTTTGATGTCTAGTTGTAATTATGTGGTTTTACAAAAAGGCAAATCATGTTTACCTACGCCATCATCTTGACCAGAAATCTAGTTTGTTCTTTTCAAATTTCATAATGACACTCTTTTAAGAAACAATGACAATCAAATGTTCTCCTACAATTGTGCTTATAGCAGTTCCCTGATACAACCTTTTGGTTCTATTGTTATTTTGTATTCTTGTGTTTGCTTCATTTCATTTTGTTTATTTTCATCTGAGTAAATGTGTGCGTGTGTGTGTTTCAGCAAAAGCAAGCAAAAGGTAAATATACACACTGTAGAGGTTTGGAGCAAAATATTTTCTTTGAATTGTAAATATTGTTTGGAAATTATCAGCATATAAATAATAATTAATGTCATAAGGCTAATGTAATCGGTTTAGAAATTGTATAAATAAAAAAGAAAGTAATCTGATGGCTGAATACTATATAACAACATTTGAGAAAAAATGCAGAAGAGGTAATCCTAACATACTAGATTGAGGTGAGATTCTTATATTTATAGCATAAATCTTATTTCTTTTCTGTTTCTTTAACCTGTACTAAAATGGGCCTAAATATTTCTCTTAGTTTTACTAAACTTTAGCCAAGATTCAACCTGACTGTGGGTCTTTTTCTTGGAGCATTTACTTTAGAAAATGATTGTAAATTGTTTTCTTTTGCCTTTTTGAGATATAAATCTTTAAGGGATGCATGATGCAGTGTGCAGATAATATTTTACTAGCTTGTATACTTGAAACCTGTAGGGTTTTGCAAACCAGTGTCACCTCAATAAATTTAAAAAAATTAAAAATAGCTCTGGCTGGTGTAGCTCAGTGGATTGAGCATGGACCTGCAAACCAAAGGATCAAGGTTTGATTCCCAATTAGGGCACATGCCTGGGTTGCAGACCAGTTCCCACAGGGGACACATGAGAGGCAACCATACATTGATATTTCTCTCCCTCTCTCCTTCCCTTCCCCTTTAAAGATAAATAAATAAAATCTTTAAAAATTTTTAAAATAAAATCAAAAGAAAGAAATGAAAAATAAATAAAATCCAGAAATACTTCTCCGTACCTGGGACTCATTTCTTTGAAATGTAATTATTAAGGAGAGTGACATCTCCATGTCCCTGTCCACTGTGGGGGGATGGAAGCCAACTTCAGTGAGCACCTTGCTCTAAGTTACAAAGTTACCTTCTGTCATGGAGATTTGAGGAAGTTTGCTTTCTCTTTGGAAAAAGTCAATGAAAAAACAGAGATGGCCTCAGTTCCCCCTTTTTTTTGTTTTTAAAATCCTTCTTGGTTTTTGTCTCAATAGGAGCTTAGATTGGCCTCTCTACCCTATTGCAATACACTTTAAAAAATTCTTGTATATTTAACATTGTCTGGTGCAGTTTTTGCTTTGACATGTCTACCATAATCTTTTGGTTTATTGAGGTTACCTTAACCCTGCTCCTTGATGCCACACACATTCTTAAATTCTGCTGACTCACAGCAAATAAAAGAACTGGAATGAAGATTTATCTGTAGGTTTCAGGACTCTAATAGACTTCCTTTCATCACCATCGCCTGGTTTTTCTTGGACTAGTGTTTCATGTTTCTTTCTGCAAGGTCTTGTCTTACTCATGAGAAGTATCCTGTATGCCAGAATTTTGTTCTCTTTCATCTGATTTTATCTATACTTAAACTGCCAAATTCCTCAAAGATTCTGCTTTGTTCCCATCTCAGGCTTCCAATTCAGAAGATGTTATTCTAAAAACTGTACATTTTTAGGTGATTTATTCAGCAGTGAATGTGAATCATGCATCATCAAGATGCCACCATTTTTCTGGTATTCATCTTTGGATCTAAGAAAACTACTAAAAAGCAAATAGAAATGGATACTTTTCTAAGTCATATTTACTTAAAAACTTACTGTATTTTTTCTTTTTATGGCATATTATTCTCTATTGTTTCTTTTTAAGTATATTTTATTGATTATGTTATTACAGTTGCCCCATTTTTTCTCCTTTGTCCCCCTCCACCCCTGCATTCCACCTCTCACCAGCATCCCCCCACCCTTAGTTCATGTCTATGTATAATATTTTTGGCTTCCGCATTTCCCATATTATTCTTAACTTAGCCCTGTTTATTTTGTACCTACCATTTATGCTTCTTATTCCCTGTACCTTCTCTCCCATTCTCCCCCCACCCCCTTCTCACTGATAACCCTCCATGGTATCTCCATTTCTGTGATGCTGTTTCTATTCTAGTTGTTTGCTTAGTTGGTTTTGTTTTTTATTTTCAGATTCTGTTGTTGATAGTTGCAAGTTTGTTATTATTTTATCATTCCTACTTTTGATCTTCTTTTTCTTAGATAAATCTCTTTAACATTTTATATAATAAAGGCTTGGTGATGCTGAACTCCTTTAAGTTTACCTAATCTGGAAAACACTTTATCTGCTCTTCCATTCTAAATGAAAGCTTTGCTGGATAGAGTAATCTTGGATATAGATCCTTGCCTTTCATGACTTTGAATGCTTCTTTCTAGCTCCTTCTTGCCTGTAAGGTTTCTTTTGAAAAATCAGCTGATGGTCTTATGGGAACTCCTTTGGAGGTAACTGTCTCTTTTCTCTTGCTGCTTTTAAGATTATCTCCTTATCTTTAATCTCGGGTAATTTAACTATGATGTGCCTTGGCGTGTTCCTCCTTGGGTTCAGCTTCTTTGGGACTCTCTGAGCTTCCTGGACTTGCATGTCTATTTCCTTCACCAATTAGGGGAGTTTTTCTTCATTATTTTAAAAAATAAGTTTTCAGTGTCTTGCTCTTCCTTTTCTCCTCCTGGTACCCTATGATTTAGACGTTGGAATATTTAAAATTGTCCCAGATGTTCCTAATCCTCTCCTCATTTTTTTTTGAATTCTTATTTCTCTATTCTGTTCTGACTGAATATTTATTTCTTCCTTCTGGTCCAAATTGTTAATTTGAGTCCTGATTTCCTTCCCTACCCTGTTCATTCCATGCATATTTTTCTTATTTCACTGTGTATAGCCTTTACTTCTTTACTTCTTTCGCTATTTTGCCTTTGTACTCAAGCATCTCTGTGAGCATCCTGATTACCAGTGTTTTGAACTTTGCATCTGATAGGCTGGCTATCTCCTCATTGCCTAGTTCTTTTACTGGAGTTTCAATTTGTTCTTTCATTTGTACCA
This sequence comes from Artibeus jamaicensis, assembly GCF_021234435.1. Taxonomy (NCBI): domain Eukaryota; kingdom Metazoa; phylum Chordata; class Mammalia; order Chiroptera; family Phyllostomidae; genus Artibeus; species Artibeus jamaicensis. The sequence goes on from NW_026521812.1 coordinate 17,688,374, forward strand.
TATTTCTTGGTGCATCTGTTATGTTGTAAGGTGTGAAGGCTTAGATATTCACTAGAATATGGCAATCCACTTTGTTGCATTGTGGGGCTGTATGTGGGGGAGGGGTCAGAGAGGGAACAATGATGCTTGCTCAGCTCTTGCTCTGCTTTCAGTCATTTCCCCTTTTATTCACAAGCAAATGAGGCCCGTCTGGTACTGATTCCCAGGTGGATGGGTTTGTGTATATTTTAGGACCCCATGGGTCTTTCCATCGAACTTTTCTGTGAGGCTGGGAGTTTCTCCCACTGCTGCAATCCCCACAGAATTTTACACCCAGAGATTTTGAGGCTTGATTTCTTCACTCTGGAACCCTGGGTTGTGTGGTTTGTCTTGGTCCCAGTTGTTCCACCAAGTTTATATACATTCGAATGTGGGACTGCCTTGTCTGCCAGCTGCCTCCTTCCTGAGTGTCCTTTCCATTCCAGGTGCCTACCTCCACCCCCACCTACCAGTCTGGATGAATGTTTCTTCTTTAACTTCTTGGTCATCGGACTTTCATACAGTTCGATTTTATGGCAGTCTGGTTGTTTTTTGTTTTTTTAATTTGTTGTTTTCCTTCTTTTGGTTGTGCATGGAAGCAAAGTATATCTATCTATGCCTCCATCTTGGCCAGAAGTCTATATTTCTTCTTGAATATTGACTATTACTCATTTTTTCCCACTCCACCACAAATCTAGAGCTCAATATTATATAGCCTTTTATTTTCTCTCTGACACATTTTTACTTTCTCTCTGGCACATTTTTCTACATATATAGCTTCCTTGACTAATATTTGTAAATGTTATTCTATTCTCTTGAAGCTGGTCCTCACTGTTCAGGGTAGTGTGGACAACAGTGTTAAGACTGATTTCCCATTATAGTAGCATTATCTTTATCCACATCTTTGGACAAAACCCAACTATTATTTGGTTCTGTAGGTGTGTATTTTTCTAGAAGTCATGTTTTTTAGTACTTCTTGTACTTGCTATATACATAGATATTCAACCAGCTTTTTGAGTCACTTAGAAATCTGGGTGTGGCTAGAAACCCCATATAGTGAATTTCTCTTCATATGTCTAGAATTTATGCTTTAGCAGACTGAAAAATTCTTAGAACTATAATTCTGAGTTTCTTAAAAAGTTGTGAACATGTTTGCTAATCATGTTTAGTCAGAAATCCTTGTCTTATCACTGTTTTTAATAAACAAATTAATATTTCTACATTCTTTGCTTTTCTCATTTTTAAAAATGAGAATTGTTATCGTTCACTCTTTGTTTTCATAAAGACTCAATGACATAATACATCAAAAATGATCAGTACTGGTGTTGGAACCTACTACGCAATTGAGAAATTATAGTCATTATAGGGATGATTGTAATGTTATCCATGATAAAGGAGTAAAAGAAAAGTATTTGTAGAATTTTAAATTCTTCTTTCCTTTTTTACAGAAAGTTTTATCTTAGAATTAATGTATTTATAGGAGAATATGTTGTTGGAGAAAAGAAAGGGCACCTTTTCTTAAATTCACTGCTCATGTACATTCAAGTTTTAAAGACATCTTTCCTCCAAATAAAGTTAACCAGAAATCATTGTTACTCATGTCCAACTAGAAGAAATATTACCATTGCCAATGGCAAGTTAATAAGGTAATAGTCTAGTAGGTGTATTTATGTGACCATTAAGGTATATAAATTATTCAAACCCCTTTGTTAAGCATCATGTTGGATTCAATAAATACTGGGAACTAACACTAAATAGAGAGTAGGTGAAGAGACAAAATAAACAGTTAAAATATAATACAAAGACTTAAAAATAACACAATCATGAAAGCAGTGAGTCCTCTCTAAAGGGGACAAAGGCAATTTTGAAAGGATCTTGCATATTTATACTTTACCATGTATTATAATATTAATCCTCTAATTTAAGTGTCACCAAAAATATGAGATTGACATACTATTTTTAATAAACACAGTAAGCTAAGTATTGGAGATTTTAATTCATCTGACAAAATTCACATATATGAAGCATTCTAGAGTTGGTATCTAATCAAAGCTTTCTAGTGACAACTTACACATTTCATTGGCTTGGATTCATAACAGATAATCAATATGACCCAGACAAATTCAGTTAGGAGGCTACTGAACCATATTTATTTGAATTTAGAAGATAGTGCTTATCTTTAGTCATTTTTTTCTTTTACTGTAAAACTACCTTGTTATTATTGAAAAATAACCTTCATTTAATAATTATGATTCAAGGGTTCTGTTAAAATTGTTTTGCAATTTTAAACTGCTGAAATCTGAAAATTTATTTTTATAATCCACTTACCTACATGTATATTTCATTGCATGTTGAACTTGAACGCATTCAAAGGGTTAAAAGTATTCCATTTCTATATGGCTGTCACTGACAAGGAAACTTGTATTTCAAAGGGCCTGTAAAAGCAGCAAATAAGGATTTTCTCTGAAGCCCATGCTCATGAAGATTTATGATACCTGAAGACACAGAGTCCCTAAATTAGAGGTTAAAGCATCAGTGGAATTTTTAGCACAGTAACAAAGAAATCATTTTCTGAAAACCTCCATTAGTTGTGAAAATAATTTCAAAGAATATTACTTGGCAAAATGTGGGAAAAAGACATCATTTTGTACTTTAGGATAAGGTTATGTTATTAATTATCTCATGGCAAGTAAAGGAAAATAAAAAGAAAAAAGGAAAGAAATTGAACACAATATTTGTTTTGTTAGCACTTATAAGGAATAACTATTATTGATTATGCTAAAGATCATTATACAAATTTCTACTTGACAGTACTTCATTTACACTAGTATATTACTTCTTGAATAAACTGAGAGCTATAATTTTATAAAATAGCTTTAAATGTGATATTTCTTAACCTTTTTCAGCCTCTACCTCCTGTGAGAATTTAATGAACGGTATGAATTCAGTCCCTCTAAAACTTACACATGCATATAAAATTTGCCTATAAATAGAGATGGGACTCAGAACCATCTAAGGCTCTTACCATTGGAGTAGGTAGGACACATCTGAAAATATATTGTGTAACCACCAAAGTTTCTCCTTGAAATAATTGAAAAACATTTCTTACACTTATGTCTGATAGACCCAATGTTGTTTTATGACAATTGTTGAATACATATGTCTGTGATCTGGGTTATGGGGCTTTGTGAACTGTTGTATTATTCACTGTGCCTTACTCCACCCTTTCTTCTAGAATTAATGGAGACTAAATTCAAATGTCACTTAAAAGAAAGAAAATATGCAAAACAAAAAAATGCCAAACATTATACTGCCCCCAACTACTAATTCATTTCAGCCTGTTTCTTTGAATTTATTGAAGGGTTTCATGATATTAGAGTCCACTGTAGCAAATATCAAATACATCTGTGCCTAAAATACAGAGCCCTCTATCCAGAGTAATTCTAAGCTACTGTCTTTCAGTATGATTCTCCCTTAAATGGGCATTTGCCTTTCACTTGTATATGGGTAATGATGTTTGAGAGGCTGAGAGTATTAAATTATAAAAATTTAGGACATCCTTTATACAAACAAATAAGCAAATAGCTATATGTTGGAAAAGTGAAATATTTACTCAACTGACAAAGACTTGGAACAATGTTGGGAGAGATGTTAAATAATTAAAGCTAATGTCTGAGGAAACCCAAATACTAAAAATGTGTTCATTGTTAGGAACAGTAATCTCGAGACTGGCTGTACAGAACTAATATCTTTGGCTGGATAATGATATAGTCAGAGAAACTGAAGGATGTCATAAACGAATGACATCCCCCTCATTTTCCATCTGGTCAGGTAGAGTGATTGACTTTAGTAATCTCAAGGCATGTATGAAATTTATCAAATACTGAATTCCAACTAGTGTTAATTTATTTACTTTGTAATAACTTTTATTCATTTATTCAAAAAATATTTAGTGAGACTCTACCATATGACAGAAATTAAGATTGATAAAAGTGGTAAAATAAATGATACACAATCTGTGTCTCAAGTAGCCTCGGGCAAGCCAGAAAGATAGGCATGAATAATGAATCAATTTAATACTGTGTGACAAGTGCGATGGTAGGGGAAAGCCCAAGTATTAGAAGGGCTCATAGAAGATGAACTAATTTTGTTGCAAATAGGAGATGAGAATAAGGTGTTAAATATCAATAGAAAATATTTATGGAGATAGGAATAAAAAGAGCAGTGTGTTTTAGGCAGACAGAGGAGCATTTGTAAACCTTTAGAAACAAGAGACATATAGGATGTTTTGGAAACCCTGAACCTTATAATTCAAGATGGGTATATTAGTTTTCCATTGCTGATGTAACAAATTGCTACACTGTGGCTTAAAACAACATAAATGCCTCATTTCATGGTTCTGTAGGTCAGAATTCTGACACAGGTTTCACAGAGTTACAATCAAGATGTCAGCAAGGCCGGCATATCAATATCAGTTTGTTTTCTAGCACCATTTGGTGAAAAGAAATTTCTTTCTCTATGGGATCGCGGTGGCAGCTTTGTTGAAAAGCAAATGACTATTATGTGTGTGACTAATTCTCAGATTTCTAGCTTGCAAAAATTTTATTTTTGAATCTATTGAAATGATCAATACTATACTAAATTACATAGATTTTTGAATCTTAAGCAAACTCTGTATTCATGTGATGAATTTCACTTGACATTAATATAGTAACTCTTAGGTTTTTGACATTTTTGCTAATATTTTAATGATTATTTGTATTCGTATGGGATATTGATCTTTATTTTCTTGAGGGGAAGTATGCATTTGTTAGGTTTTGTTATTAGAGTTTAGCAGGTCTCATTAAGAGTTAAGAAGTGATTTTTTCCTTCATTTTCTGATAGAGTATGCCTAAATTTGTGTTATTCCTTACAAAAATGTAGAATTAATCAAAGGAATTATCTGAGGTTAGAGGTGTTTGCTTGTTTTTCTAAAATGGTTTTCATAATGAAAACAAAGATTCAGAGAGACCTCATTCTTCTTCATAATTTTTCCCTTCTTCCTTCATTTCCATTGATCTTTTTTTTTATTTTGTTGATTTTTAAAAAAAAAACAAATTTAGTTTTTCAGCTCAATTTTCATCTCTAATGTATTTTAATTCATTTTGACTCATCTTTATTTTGTATTTTCCTCTATTTATTTTGAGTTTACTTTGTAATCTTTATATAGTTATTTATGGTAAAACCTTAGGTCATTGATTTTAAACTATTTTTTCTAATAAAGCTATTAATTTCCCTTTGATGATTGCTTTAGATGCATCCAAAGATTTTGACATATTATATTTTCATTATATCTCAGTTCAAAATATCTTCTAATTTCTCTTTTGATTCATCTTTTTGAAACCATGGACTTTTTAGAATTGTGTTCTTTAATTAAAAACACTTAGAAAATTTCTTTTTACCTTATTATAATTGATCATTCACTTAGTTTTGTTCAGTAAACATGTAGTATGATTTTAGTCCTTTTAAATTCATTGTTTCATACACCATCATAATGTCTGTCTTGGTGAACTTATCATATGTCCTTAAAAGGAATGTATTCTCTGTACTTGTTAGAAGTAATGTTATATAAATATCAATTAAATCAAGTCAATTTATAGTATTCTTTATATTTTTACTGAGATTTTTTATCTAAATTTTGCAGTTAATAAGAGAAGGGTTTTCAAACAAACTACTATGATTACGGCATTTATATTTCTCTGATTTTAATTAATAGATTATGAACCTCTGTATTAGGCATATATAAAATTTTGTTTATTAATTGACTCTGGTTCCTTGCCCCTCTATGTCCTTAGCGATGTATCTGTCTCTCCATTTAGCCAGCTATCTAGCTATGTAGCTGTGTGCTGTTTTGTTAGAGCAGTTCTGAGTTCACAGAAGAATGAAGGGGGACGTACCAAGATTTCCCATATGCCCTTTGCTGCCACGCACGCTTAGCCTCCCTCATTACCAACACCTCGATCAGAGTACATTTACATTTCAAGTGCACTTTCACTGATACTTGCCTTCTTATGTTGCTAACAATATCAATAATTTTTTATTAGTTTGCTTTTACTTCATCTTTATTTTGTGTTTGAAGTGCATCTCATTTTGACAACATGTAATTGGTTCTTCCCTTTCCATTCATTTTGACAGTCTTTGCTTGGGGTTTGATGCACTTATTGATTTAATAAATCTATGTGTTTAGAAAATTCGTGTAATTGTAGACCATTATTTATTCAATTTTTTTTTCTACTCCACATTTTTTATCCTCTTTCTGGAACCTTAATCATATACATTTGAGACATTTTCATGTTGTTCTACAGGTCTTTGATGCTCTGGTATATCTTCTCTTCAATTTCTGTCTCTGTTCTTAAGATTACAGAATTTATATTGATTGATCTTCAAGTCAACAGACACTTTTCTCCAACATCTACATTCTGCTGTCAAGTCCACTGAGAGATTTTTTTAAATTATAGTATTATTTTAAATCTGTATTTTAAAAATACACTATTGCTGTGTGCACATTTTTTTCTCCAAAGTTTTGAGAGAAAAATAAGGATGCACATTATGTATGGGTATAATGGTTATATACCATGGGTATAATAATGGGAATAGTAATCCTGTGTATAACACACACAAACTCGTGGGTGTGCATTATACACAGCAAAATGTGGCATTTCACTTCTGAAATTAATTATCTTTTTATTCATTACAAGCCATTTGATTTTTCCTCAATTCATTGAATAGGATTATAATGGTCACCTTGTCTGCCAGTGCCAATATCTGTGTCCTCTTGATATTGGACTTCATTAATTGTCATTTTTTCTTGAGAATTATGTATGGTCTCCTCTTTCTTTGTATGTTGAATAATATTGATTGTATCCTAATATACTGTGAACGATGCACATTAGTTTTTGCATTCTGTCATGTTTTGTCAGATATTTTTTTTCCTTTAACAGGGAGTTAAGTTTCATGAACTAGAATTAGAAACTGCCCTTGTCTTCTACAGTGAAAAGCAGCTCAAACATAAGTTCACTTTATTTTTCCTCTTTAGTTAGTCATATTACATGGTTAAGAGGTTGGAACAAAACTTCTACACAGAATTTGGGCTGCTGCTCACTGGATCTGTCATTTCTTGGATTCACACTTAAATTTCTAACATCTGTGTTTGCAGCAAAGTCTGTCCTTTCGTTCTCCATGGTAGTAAATCATAGGTTTGTATCTTGAGTTCCCATTACCCTCTTGTGGCCACCCTGACTCAGGCAGCTCTGAGGTCAGAAGCTGCAAAAAAACAAAATGTTAAAAATGGTAAAACATAGAAAGCTTACTCCATGCTCTTCTCTTTAAAAAATGTTAATTCCTATGTTATTCACTCTCCATTGTCTTCAGATAGTTGTTTAATCTGTTTTGCCCAGGTTTTTTTTTTAATACAGTTAAGGGTTGTTTTGGTCTGACAGAAATTTTTTCTCATTGAGAAGAGGAGGCATTTGTTTTCAAAATAAAGATATCTGAAGGTATTTATGTGCTTATAAAAATAACCAAGAAAGGAAATTGTAATGATAAAGGAGAGAGGAGCCTAGCACTTAAGGAGAAAGACAAGGAGACATGCAGCAAACAGATGCATAAACTGTATACAGGAGGGCACATGTGGAGAAAGGAGGAAAGGGAAAATGTTTTATGTGATGAAATTTGTGGGTGTTTTCACATAAATGCAAAGTATTGCTATCATATTATTTTTAGTATCTAACGTATAAAAACATCTAATTTCTACTTTTGGTAATACAAGATTATAGAGTTCACCCTATATTGAAAGAGGACTTTAAAAATATTCTATAATTCATGCCCTTGTTCTGGCTTCCTAAACGAGCCTTCACATATCTTCTTAAACCTGTATTTGGCTTAAGGAAAGAATGAAATATTTACCTGAGCTGTTCTCCACCTGAAAATCTCAGGTACCACAAAAGCAACATCTTTGTTCACAAACTGGATCTGCACAGCAAACTAATATGTGAAAAAAAAAAACACAAATAAATAAATGAAGCAAAAAAAACCCATTAATGACTAGAATGTAAAAGGCCTCAGAGGACCTTTACTTTCTTTGTTGAAGAAAGTCTTAAGAACTGCTTTTTAAGCATGTAATCCTTTCACAGCACAAGTGGGAGCACATTCCATGCCTTTCAGACAGATGGACGAAAAGACATGCCAAAAACAATCACTTGACTGGGTCGAACAAGAGGCCAGCCAAGCTACTGGTGATGACGGGCACAGATGGGAGTGATTGAAGTCTGTGGTGAGCCCAAAATGCAATGATTTTGGTTGGTTTTACACCTATCTCTCCTTACCCAAATTTTGCTGAGAAAGGGCAGTCAAGTCTCAACAAGACTCCTGGCTTCAGGCTAAGACAACATTAAGGCCGTGAGACCATGGTCTCTCAGCAGCAGTGACAGCATGGAATGTTATGGACTGGGTCATCAGAGGGGAGGCCCATTTTCTTAGACCTATGGCATAGTCCCCAGGGGCTGAGTACTCACTCGTCTGCTTGGCTTAGGCGCAAGACATAGATATCAACTCACATTTTCTGCTAAATAAAACACAAAATATTACTATACCAGCCTCATTACTGTTCTTCTATATCAAATACTTGATACATTTTTAAAGCATAGTAAATACCAAAAAGCATTATTGTGACACAAACTCATGAATGAAATTAATAGAGATTAAGTTCTAAAGCATTGGGATTAATAGACAGAGACTTTAAAACAGCTATTTAATTAGATTAACAAACACGTAGAAAGAGATACAAATAATTAGTGAGTAGATGTGAAAATCTCAGATAAATATAAAAGATATTTAGAAACTGATTAGAATGTTTTTTGATTAGGATATAAGTCACACAGATATGTACATTTGTAAAAACTCAAACTGTATGCATAAGATCTCAATATTTATATGAAATATAATTCTACCTCAATAAAGATACAAAAATTAAATCAAACAAAGTCAAACAATAAGTCTTAACTACATTCTGTTTTTTCTTCTTTTATAACGTATCTCCAAATGCTGCTGATCTGTCCTCCAATGCACCACTCAAAATCTATCCCACCTCTTAGCCCTGTTCCTAGTGCCCTGGACGAGATCATTTGGACTGGGATAATCTCCATCATTATCCCTGTCCTTAGTCCTGTTTAACCATCCTCCCCAAAGTTCCCAACTAATTAAAAAAAAAAAAATCCTCATAAACTTTCAGTTCCTTGGGACGCAAAACATACCTTCGTCTGCTATCTGACAATTCAACCAACACATCTACTTCTACTTTATTCTGTAATTATCTTAAAAATTTTTTATTTAATTATTTTTCAAGTACAGTATTCTGTCTTTTACTCCCATCCAGCACCCCCCGTGCTCCCCACCTCCCTCCCATTTCCACCCCCCTTAGTTGTTGTCCATGTGTCCTTTGTATCTGTCTGACTTCTCAGTAGACTACGTACTTTGTGAGGACAGAATTAAATCTTCTCATTTTTAGTATTAAAAGTGCCATGTAAAATGTATTGTTCATAGTAAGTCTTGATATTTGCTGAAAGGATAAACAGGCTACATTAGGTGATAGTACTAAACTGGCTACAACTCTACTGTAATAAAAAAGGTTTTATTTTGTTTAAATAAATTAGATTTCATTGTACAAAATTAAAACAATGTGATTTGACCTTATCTAAAACTCTGTCTGCAAACTTGGGTATGAACTAAATAAGGTATTCTTTCTAGAAATTCATTTATTATAAATTGCAGTTGACGAAGCAATTAGAAAAAATACATGCTGTACATAAAAAAAAGACTTTGTAATTGGGACCTACACCTTTGAAACATGAAAAATTTTAACAGATTTACTCATATTTGATTTCTGTAGTCTTATAAAACAAAAAATACTTTAAAAGTATTTAAAAACTAAACTATTATTTGGAAAAACTAAACAATTGGGAAAATTAAAGAAAACATATTCACCGATACCATATTTAGTTCATAGCTTGAAACTAATTAACATTCCTTTAAAAATCCTTCAAACAGTCACAATAAAAGTATTTGACCATAGGTGTTAATTCTACAATCTCAAAAACTTAATCCCACAAACATTTTTGGTTCAATTTCTATTTTCATAAATAAAACTTAATATTAAAGCAAATCAATTATTTTAGACAGTGTTATACACTGAAGGTTTATTCATCTTTTGACGAACTACGTCACTTGAAGTCTTTAGACACAAGCTTAACAAGCTGAATGATTTTTTTTTTTTTTTGCTTCAAGAACACAAGAAAAATAACACTGATGAGTATGAGATGAAGTTGCACTTTCAGCATCCTGTAGAACTGAATTTCAGTGCAGGTATAATCTTGGCAAAAAGATGTTTTCTCAGCCTAAAAAATATACTTGGTGGTACATTTCTGATAGTGAACAGTGTCTCAGTGTTCACTCGTAGGAAATTTTGAATTCCAAAAATCTAAGATTACGAGGGAAATAATCTTAAATGAAGTGTGTAGTATATCCCTTAGGTTCTTTGTCATTAAGTAAATGGGGAAATAAATGGCTTTAAAACCAATGAGATGTAATGGAACAAAACTATGTTTTGTTTTGATTTCACTGCTTATTACAGCCTGAACTCTGAAAAAAAACTGTTTATTTATCAAAGTTTACATTTCAACATTTGAGATATGGTTATAATGAAATTAACATTCTTTATCCCAAGGTTCTAAAAAAGGGTCAGATATCTGACTCGTGATATCTGATAAACCTAGTTTTAAATCCTAGCTGTGTACTCGCTGGTGCCCATGTTGGCTAAAGCAAGATAATCTCTCCAAAGTTTTTTCTGACTGGCATATATAAAATAGGAATAATAATTTCTACATAATGTGATCGTTTTGAAAATTAAATGAAATCATGGCCCTTTATTTAAAGGGCTCTTCTTAAAAGTTTGAGAGACAAAGAACAGACTCTCCAAGCTATAAACAATAAAGCCCACAAACTACAGCACATGCGATATTGAATATTTGGCTGGTAGTCTAGTCTCTATCCTTATCTTTTCTTACCCTGCTCTCTCAATATGGATGTCTTAGAAGCCCCAGATTCAATCTGTGCTTTTGCATGTCTGAAGAGCCAGTCTTGTCTGTGTTTTCTATAAACTTAATGCTTGACCTTAATCTCACCCGCCCCCTTGATGTAGAGAGAACCTTTTAATCACACCTCAACCTCAGAATGATAGAGTTACGGGCTCCTTTGCTGCCCTGACGGGAGCCTGACAGAGTCCCAGTAGCACAGTTGGAAGGGCTCCTGCGGAGCCTGCTATGGGAGCATGTGTACTATTCCGTTCTACTTCCAAATCACCAAAAATGGACAGTTTGTTATATGCCTTTATAGATACATATACACTCACACAGATACACATACATCCATTATTTTATTAGTATTCAAGGCTATTATTCTGAAAACATTTTAGAAATTGATATGAGATTATAAGATGAAAATATTTTTAAAGGAGTGAATTGAACATAGAAATTTTAAAACTTAAATGAAGACAAATTCAATGTGAATTTACAAGTGAGATGTAGTTTTTATATAATGTTGTTGAATATGCTACTTAAATAGGCTTTTTTGGAAACACTTGATAGATAATAGAAAGGGACCCCATTTATTAAACATAAAATTATCAGATGTTCAAAATAAAACATTTAGCAGCATATTTCTTAAGAGTATAAAGATGGTAGAGAGTTTAACCAAAGAATATTTATGCACAACCCATAAACACAGACAACAATAGGGGGATTGGCTTGGGGAGGGGGGAGGGTAGGGCTGGGTGAAGGTAGGAAAAAGGAAGAAACTGTGGAGAACTGTAACAGCATAAAAAATATAAAAAACTAAATTAAAATAAATAAATAAATAAAAATTCTTTGATTAAAAAAAGTAGTTCCCTTAATACTTCTGAACACTACATTCTTCATAGGGGTAGTGAGCTTGACATTCAAGTAGTCGTGAAATAGTAGTTAAAATTTTCTACTTTGTTTCTTGCATAAAATGACCAAATACTTGAGTTGTTAGAAATTATATCATAGAATATCATGATTTCAAGAAGATTTAAAATTGGTGAATATTTATATCGTGCCTTTTAAGTATACTTGTTCATTAATTTTTCTTAAAAATAATGTTTTTATTTTATGAGTCTTTTAGCTCTTTCTATTGTGCTTGAATTTGCCCTGATATTTATGACTGAAAGTTTTAAAATGTTGACTGCCTGTAAATGTAGAAATCTCTGAATGTGATAGCACCTAATTAAATGAATGATAATCAAATACATTTTCATGGGATGACATCATATAAAGGAACATACAAATGTGATATCAGGTCTAAGCTTGATTGTATTATTGTTTATAGTTATTACTCCCCTTTCTCAGTAAAAGTATATATCCCTGCCCAGTGCCATGTGATTTACCCTTGTGATTTTTCCTGTGAAAAAATATCCTTCCCTGCCTCACTGCACTTTAATGTGACTGTGCGACTGACTTTGGATAGTGGGCATGAGCCAATAAGACACACACTGTATCCAAGTGAAAGCTTACAATGCTACTGCATGGTTTGGCTCAGCCCCTGCTTTTCTCTCCTCTGAAAATACGTGTCTGCAAAGGAACTGCTTATTCTGGCTGGATGTTATAAGCCACTGAGATAGGGGAAGATGTGATCATAGCACAGCAAATCTGGCTAATACTAATACAAATTTTGAAATATAAATATGACTGATACAAATAAAAACACGAGGGGCTTACCTCCAATGTAATTATTAAAAGTAAATATTCTTTCATAGAAATGGGAGCTATTCATGCAGTTTGCTCTAAAGCACCCCATTCTCTTCCCTATACATCTAAGTGAAGTGGAGCATAACAGAAATATATAATTTATCTTTTAACTAGCAAGTTAATAAGTTAAACCTATTTTCAATTGCAAGGACTACAATTAGAGATGTAACCATAACATATTTTTCCACTTTCTTATATAATCTAAAGATTCCTTAAAATACAGAACAAATTGTTTCCAACTCAAGCTTAGGAATAACTAACAATGGTTTGCATTCTATTGAAAACAATGTAAGACATCTAATCAAGGCAATATTGATAATATTTATTTTACCACAGTACATAATATTTGTGAAGAATCCCTGCCATCTTTTTATACTAAGAAGTTGAAAGTGGTTTTCTGAGCTGCATTTAGAATCTATAAAGTACTATGATGCATAGGAAAGTGGCAATTGGAAAACACAAACGGGTTCTTGAAAACCACTGCTTCTTGGTATTCTATATTGGCAATGAAAAATCCCTGGGCTTGGCTGGCTTCTCGGTACATCCAATATCTAATTTCAGGATATAAAGATTTGAATGCTGTCTTCATGTTGCTACTTCTCATATATGCCCAGATGTTACCATTTTAGTGCTAAAATTATTGCCAACTTTTCATTGGCATTCTTTTGTGTGATGAAGTAGCTAATCTTACTTTGTAAGACTATTCCTTCCTTCCCTACTCCCTTAAAATTGTGAATAGGGCCAGGGAATCATGGCCTTATGGGAACAGTAAACGCATTTTCCCCTCCCCCAGGAATAAAAAATAATTTTAAAAGATAAAACACTTTATGAGGAAATAAAGCCCATCTGTATACTGGACCCCTCCAATGAAGTAACTTTTTCTGACTTCTGTTGTGTGGAAAAGGTTACTGGATCCTTGATATATTCTAATCAGTACATACAAACAGACCAAAACATACTTCATTCTCCCCTCAAATTTCTTTTTGAAAGAGATAAATTAGCCGGACCATCACCAGGAAGTTAATCACTACAGAAAAACAATAAAGTAGACTGATAGCAATATGAATTAATTATAACCTCCAGTCTGTTACAGGAAAATGAAGCAACCAGACACCGAGGGATTCTGGAGTATGAGGTTTATTAACGTGCACAGGCCCATAAGAGTCAATCTCCAAATTCTGAGCCCCAAACAAAGGATTCTTGGGGTTTATATAGTCTACGGGGTCTTCCTGTCTACCTAGCAAAACGAGATACAGAAGCAGCATGTGGAAGTTAGTTCTAGCTACGTGGCAGAAGCAGAGTACAAAGGCTAAATGCGGAAATCAGTTCTAACTGCGGGGGTGCTAGTCCTGGCCCTTGTGAATATCCCTCTGTTTGCTTTCCCAAATGGCCCTATTGCTCTTCCTAGGGTGCTTGGGGTTTGGGTAAACAAAGGTTCTTCAAAGCTTCCCACATCAAGTCAACTGGGCCTTCCCTGTTGTCCTGACACATATCTGTGTTCTCCTGGATCTGGATCGCCTTCTTCCCACTCAGCTGTACCTCCTTCTTCACAGAGAAATAAACACACTCCATTGTTGGTTACCACAAATGTCTCCATTGATCCCCTGTGACAAAAACCTTGATACCTTTGTTCTTTTCCTACTTGAATTCTTTAAAGAATTTAATATTGATAAGTATACTCTCTGAATTTTTTTTAAATCCTCAATACTTCCCAAGTGTTTTTTTTTAAACAACCTTGATCTCTTTCCTAACTTTTAAACTCACAAGTGAATTACTTATACAACTTAATGTTTCAAATGTACTCTGAACTTTTTGTATCTAAAACTGAAATCATGATCTCACCCATCAAATCTGGTTCTCTTCTTGTGTGCGTAAATAGTGACTAAGTTCTATCCACCACGTTATTCACCCAGAATTCTACTAGCCACTCTTCACACCTCCTTCTCCATTACCTTGTATTTAATCTGTTATTAAGTCCATGGGATTCTAGTTTTCATACATACTTCTAATCTATCATGTTATCTTCACATCTAATACTCCATTTTTGGTCTAAGATATCTTTATTTCTTGCCTTGTCTCCTAACTTTTTCCTAATTCAGTTTTCACCCATTTGAATTCATTTGTTTCAAAAATAAAATTTTGATCATATTACTAATTTGATTTAAAGTCTTACATTGCTCCCAAAGGTTTTTAGGACAATAAGTAACATTTTCTATGATCTACAGGGCCGTTATAGACCAGAACATTTCTACCTCTGCAGACTCATTGATGCCACTCTTCACTTTTCTCTCTGGGCTTCACATTTTTCCTCTGGCTTTGTTTTTAGCACTGAGACACACCGTGTCAAGAGTTTCTGTGGTCTTTCCATATGACTTTTTAGCCATATATCCTGGATTTTTTTCTTCCTTTTTTTTTAAAAAAAAGAGAGGAAGGTGATGGGAAAGAGAGAGAGAGAGAGAGAGAGAGAGAGAGAGAGAGAGAGAAATGTGAGAAATATCAATCGGTTGCTTCCCAACTGGGGAGTCAAACCTTCTTCAACTCAGGCTTGTGTCCTGACCAGAACAGAACCATGACCTTCCAGTGCATGAGGATGACGCTCTAACCAACTAAGCCGACACCAGCCAGAAATGGACTTCTTTATCTTTCTATTGTTTCTCACTATTTACTATTGATACTTACAGGTAAGCTCATGTCACTTCCATAGTAAAGTTTGTCCTGATTCTCCAGGCTAGACAGTTACCCCAATTTCATTGTCTTAAATGATTTTTTGGTAGAGTATTTGCTTGGACTTTATTTATACATTTAGGAGACTAATATTTAAATTATGACAATCTCTTACACTAGCTCATAAGCACCATTATAACAAGGAACATTTATTTCACTTCAGCATCAGTAGCTAGTGGATAATAATTATTTGTTTAATAAATTTAAAAAATCAATCAATCAATAAATACACGAGTTAAGAGTGGTCAGTGCATCCTGGTCAAGCTCCTCTGTTTTAAAAGATGGATATTAATCTTATTCTTTGGATTCTAATTATAAAAATATGGGCAACACACTTATTTCACAACCCCAAATTAGTGTATTTCACAGCCTTGTAAGTGAGAACATCATGTTGAAGTCAGTACTATTAACTATTTTCAAAGCTTCAAGTGAAAGAATATATGTCGATAGAGATTTGCATCAAGACCAAGCATTCCAGACATTTTCTAGATCAAGAATGCCTAATCAGTGGTTTCTACGTCCTTTCATGGATATACTGGTAGGAGTGGGTACATAAAAGAGGGAGAAAAAGCCATTATTTCAAAGAATTTTCTAATTTTTAAAAATCATATCAGGAACATCAATTAGAGTGAATAACTTTATGTTTCTGTACTCCATTTTAAAATATGTAAATATATTACTGTAAAAAATAAAATATAACTTTAAAAATCATTATTGGATTTATAGTTTTCACTATGTTTTTTCTATATCAACAGATAATAAAGCATAATTGCTATCCTGTAAGAATATAAAATATTTTAAATATCATTAAAAATAATGTAGCTGTCGACACTAATACAGCTTCATAAACCACTCCATGACTCAAGGGCTTGAAATATAATAATTCATTTGTACTCATATATCAACAAGTCATCTACTGGCTGGTGATTTATGCTGGGTTTGTCTGGGCTTGGTCTCAAATTATAGTTTAGTTCAGGTCTGCTGCATATGAGTCTCTCATTCTCCTTGGGTCAAGGGACTAGGGGCATATTCTTGTACTAGTAATGGCGCGAAAATAAGACATATGAAAGCAAACCCTTGATAATTCTTGAGGACTAAGTGCACATCTGGCACAATTGGCCAAAGAAGGCTATATGGCCAAGCCCAGTATCAGCAGTGTGGAGAAAGAGAATCTGGTTCTAGTGCAAGAAACTATGGAGTAACATACAAAATGTGAATGCAGAAAGGAGTGAAGAATCAGGAATATACAGTGCAATCCATTTCACAAAGTATTTCTCTTATTTAGAAATTTGAGATCCATTATTTCAGTTACTGTGTGTCCTTTCTAAAGTATGCCAGGCCTACAGAAGGATGTACTCTTAATTGCAAGACATGTTTACTAGTAATATACTCATACTACAATATACTTATTTTTTTCAGTGTCCGGTTTTGTGGGTTTTGATGGGTACACAGTTCTAACACCACCATAATCAGAAGACAGAACATGAATAACTCTTATCCCAAATATTCTTACAAACTACCTCAACCCTCAACCCTGATAACTTTTTCATAGTTTTTTTTTTCAGAATGTCAAATAAATGAAGTCATACAAGATGTCACCTGTTAAGTCTGGCTTCTTCCACTTAACATTCCCTTTTAAGATTCATTTCTATTGTATAAACTAATAGCAGATATTTCCATGTCTTATTTTTAGTTCTCTTAGTTTTTGCTTGAGGCAATTTGTAGCTCCTAGTTTCATTCATAAACATTTAAAATGGCTATTGTTTCTCAGTGAACTGACCCTTTATCATTACTTAATGACCCTTTTTATCCCTGACTTCTTTCTTTTAAAGTTTATTTTTATGATAATACACCACTCCATTTTTTGATAGCATAGCACATCTTTTCTATTCTTTTTCATATAAATTTGTTATTTCATTATATGTAAGGTCTTGTATATATAAAATACCATGCAATTTGTTTTTCTCACCTAATCTGACAATTTCTCTTTTAGTCGGTCTGTTTGCACCAGATTGGATTTCACTCTTCTATTCACTATTAATTTTCTGATTGTCCATTCTGTTTGTTTTCAGTTTTTTTTTTTCTGTGCTGCACTTTTTCTTTCCTATTTCTGTGACTCCAAAGGCTTGGATGCTAAGACTTTTGGTATTGTCACGCAGGTCGTTTGGGCTCTTTTCACTTATTTAATAGGCATTTTTCTGTTACATAGATTGGATACTTTTTATTGATCCTCTTGCAAATTCAATGACTCTTTTGTCATTTTCATTCTGTTACTGAACCCTTCTGTTGAAGTTTTTGTGTTACTTTATTTTTATTTCTAAAATATTCATTGTTACGTTTTTATAGTTTCTATTTCTTTGCTGATTAATTCTCTCTTCCCATTCATTTCAAGACCTTTCACCCTTATTTCATAAAGCATGGGCGAAATAGCTACTTTAAAGTACTTGTCCAATAAGTTCAACATCTCATCTATTATGTCTGTTGTCTATTGCTTATATTTTCTATTAAGAATTTTTGAGATTTTTCCTCTCTTTTTATATGTTAAATAATTTTGTAGATCTTTATCTACAAATGTTAATCTTTATCCTAGAGATTCTGAATATTATGTTATGACTTAGTATTGTTAAAAATCATCCTGAGAATGTCTACTTCCTGTCAGTTGGCAGTTAGCTGCAGACCACAGGAGTGTGATTCTGATCTCAGTTAGGATTTTGAAGTCTCCCAGTACTATTCTGGCTCATTTCACATGTCCGATTCCCAGGAATCAACACGGCACCCGGGTGGCCATCCACATTCTGTTTTCATTCTGAAGGCTGGTGCTCTGTCCTTTGGAACATTTCCACATCTATACAGATCAGGAATGAATCCAGGACTTTATACGGGGTTTTAAAGGATTTCTTTCTTTATTCAGCAGTCTCCTTTCTGTAATTCTCTCACATACTTCAGCTCCTGGGGGGGGGGGACTGATTTTTGATCCCTGGCTTGAACGCTGACGTTTTTGCCTCCTGAGTTGTTTCAAGTTTTCTACAATTAGGTCTGCTTTGAGGAAAAGTGGTGAGGGAGAGAGAACAAGTAATGGAGATTCCCTCTCTATGCTTGGTCTACAGGAACCTTTTTCCTCAGATTGTCTTTGCCAAAAAAGGAAGATGTTTTTATCAGTGTTTTAGGTGCCCAGGTGATGCCATTTCCTGTCCCTGCCATCATCATCGCTGTTGCCCTCCTGCTACAGGAGTGCAGTTCCCTAAGACGGACTCGATATGAAGCTGTGCCGTGAGTACCAATGGAGAGAAAACAAAAGGATTTCCTCCCCCGACACACAGAGGGAGTTTTTCCAAGTTCTCTGACCTAAAGGAAAGTGTTTCTCTTGGAGATTTACATGTCTATATATACTACCCATTTCTGCCCAGGGTTTTTAGTTTTAGTTCATGAGAGACAGAGCGTGTACTTTCTTTATCCTAACCTGATCCAGAAGTTGGGCTACATCATTTTGATTGCTAAAAGGATTGCCTTATTATGCTTTTGGCTCACTTGAAAGGTCGTTATCCAAAAGTGCCTTTAAAAATCTCATTGCCCTATTCACTGTGAAGATGGTGTTCAGGAATGTGTTTATAGTACCACGGAGTGCTACTCTCTTTGTGAAAACCCACAGGACATTTTCACTAGGTTCAGTATGTGGAATAGTTAGGCTGCATCTGTGCACCTAGTTTATTTTTTATTACGTGATTTGTGATTTGACCTTTTCAGCTTCTTCGTTTGGTGACTGGTTTGCAGAGGAGTATATTTTTCTCCCACGTATAGAAAGTTTAATGACTAGATATGATACTGATGCCATTGCCAGGAAAAATAGGATTCTGCCACAGTAACACAGGAAACAGGTTTCAAGGATCCATGCGTAGGGGGACGGGTACAGTGGCAAAATTTACTGGGGCAAAAACAAAGGGCTGCCCCCAGTTGCCCAGTGTATCATCCATGACCACATGGCTCAGCCTCTCTTGCTGTGGGAAAAAGTTCAGCCTCTGGGCCACACCAGCCAGCAAAGAGGGCTAAGACCCAGAAGTGTCATTTTGTTACAGAACGGAAGTCCAAGGGGGGGCAATATTTGGCCCACACAGGGATGACAAAAAGTGTTACAGAACAGCAGCCCCTGCCCCAAGGACCATATGTTAGTATCTTCTGGACCACTTACTGGACTCATCTGTCTGCCACCAGAGGAAAGACATCTCTCAATGCCAAAGATTTGTGAAAAGGAAAGGAAATGTTTATTTAAAGCTATACAGACTTACCAGTGATCCAATGTCCCCATTAAAATACCAAAGTCCTTTAGGATAACCACAGATGCCCACCACACTTTCTTCTCCCCCCTGTTCTAATTTGAGGTACCATAACTCAAGAAAAGAAGCACAGAAGGCCATGATTCAGGTTGCTGGCACTATCAGTTGTGTTACTGTCTAGACAGAATCTCTAATTACTCCAAAGCCACGTGGCACCTTCTCATGGTCTACTGGCAAGAGTTCTTTCACCCTTTTTCCAGGCAGTGTCTCTCCTGCTTCCCAGCCACAGGGCCAAAGGGAACACCCCAAGGCCGTGTGGGCCTCTTCTTTCAGAGCTGCAGAGGTCTGCACTCTGGCCAGAACCGTGTGGTTCTTTCCTTCACATGGCTGCAGGGGTCCCCCACTCTGGCAAAGCTGCGTGGTACTGCTCTAATGGCTGCCATGTCTGGGTTTTAAATCCCCACACCAATCCTTCTTTGTAGCCCCATTTCTGACTCCACCTACAATTGGCTACACTTGCCAGCATTCCTGTATTATTCCAAGTTTACTGGGCTGCCATCGTGAGTCTGGGCAGGTGTGGCCCCTGGTGTGGAGGCAGTCATCTCCAAGCTCTCACGCAGGCACTGTAACTCTGGGGACCTGCCCCCAGCTATATCTTGTGTGGAAGTCACTTCCATCCCCCTGGCTCAGAGCATGGCCGCAGCTATTTAATAACTATGTAATAACTATGTTAAATGACCATTCTAGAGGTTATCTGGGAAACTGTTGCTATGCATAACGGCTCTCAATGGCCCCACTCCATTTGTCCCTTCCCCCAACTGACACCTGTGGGGGTGGGTAAGGGGCAAGGACATCATATGTGTCTTTCTAATATTTCCTAGATGCCCTGAGTTCCGGACCCCATTCCAAATCCCTTTTTGGGTCCCCCCTCTCGGCTGCACCCTGTTACAGTTCCATTAGCCTGGAGCCCAAGGCTCTGGGCGTCCAGCACAGTCTGTGTTCCCACCCAGCCCGTGTGCGTCCACCAGCAGAGCCAAAACACCCAGGGCTGTGCAGCTGCTGTGGGGAGAGAACGCAGCAGCCTTTGTAAGATTCGATTATACATCTTTCAGTTTGGGGAGGGGTAATCTTTCTTCCATACTAAACAATCTTCTTTCTAATTCTCTGTGGGCTCATGCTGGATCCTCACCTTATCCAGTCCCTTTCCTGGGTCTTCCTGGCTGCAGCACCCTTATCTTACCTAGTCTTCCTCCCAGGTTCTCCCAGCAGGAGTCTCTTCCCCTTTATGGTCACCATTTTGGCTCCTAGTGCACAGGCCTCAGCAGAGGAATTTTCCCTTTAATGGTCCCCCCCTACCCCCCACCCCCCAGTAATCTATGGGAAGGAGCCCTTTATTCCCTGAGGAGAGTGGAAAGAAAGCCTGTCTTTCCTGCCTGCCTGCTCCAGGATTAAGTTCCTTTGGCAGAGGATGTGGCTGTCTCCTTGGGTGTCTGTCTGTGCAGCTGCTCCTTCCCTGTTACTCGGGCTTAATGTCTTGTTCCATTTGCTCCTTTCCTACAACTACCTTGCTGCCTACACTAACAATCTCACTTTTGACTTTACCATAATCTTCCTTTTTTTTTTTGATTCATCTGGTTTAAATTTTATTTTAACATATTGTATTATAGATATTTATGTAGGCAACCTTAAGTCTTCTCTGGACAAAGATATACACAAATAAATCTATGTACTGTAATTGCACTGCGTATACTAACTGAGAAGTCAGTATACATGAGTGGAATAGAAAAGACATAATATATTAAAACATAAAATATATCTGAACTGTATAATTTAGTCTGTATGAAAACATCTAGAGTTTACCTTGCTTTTTGAAAAGTTTTATTAATAAACTTTATACATTAATATTAGGGAAAGTAAATTTAGAAGAATGTTTAAAATACGAAACAAAGTTATTTTAATTTTTCCTAAAGTTCTTCAGAAGCTGGCATTTAAAAATAAATAGCTAATAACATTACTCTGTAAGCAATAGATGACTGATGCTTAAGTGGTCAGGACTCCTAACATGCAATATATGATTATTTTAATTTAAATTACTACATTTCAAATTATAAAATTTATTAAAATAAGAAAAAATAAGGACTTTTTATAAGTCAGATCTACTTTCTTCCTATTCATAACTCTCTCCAACACTCATCTTGCCTACTCTTGCATATTGCAGCCTGGATGTAATTTTTTTCATGTTGCCAATGAGTTTATAGGCATAAAAATGTGATTTCTTCATATCTGAAAAAAAATTAAACAATTAAGTTTTATGAGAGGATCTATAATTTCTCACTAAAACTGTATCAAATATTTTATTTGTAAGTGTATTCTGTGCTTTTTTTTCATTTCACAGCCTGTTATTTTTATTGCCAACAAAGATAATTGGTCTTTTATTTAGAACAGACCCTGTTCTTCCTCTAGACAACCTTCTTCCTGTTTTATGTGTGACGTAATTTGCTTAACAGGTTTGAAATCCAGCTTTAATGTCACCTTCTCTTTGATGCTCTCATGGGATAAAAGACGGTACCTTCCAGAAAGGACCACATTGCATATATTTTAGAAATAACAAATATGAAACAGTGTTTTAGCATGAACTAGGTAAAAGAATAAAGCATAAATCCTTAGATGTCCTAATAAAAAGAGTAACACAGAGACATCTTCACATGCAATTGCATCCATTATCACTGTTAGTCCATCCTTTCAGCCATAACCTTAGGCTTGTCTCCACCTTTGAGATATTGTCTCCTGAAAGTATTTGCTCCCTGGTAGAATTTAATTCTATCAAAACTAAACATTTAATACAGTGTAGGTTTCTTCATCATTTTTCTTTACAGGGTCAAGTTTGCCTACCCTTATTCTAAATGCTGCCTGAGACTATTTCTTCTTAACATATTGTTCCCTGAGCTGCTGAAATTGGAACTCAGGAAAGGATTTGGGATCTATATCCCATATTTTATTAGATATACATCCTAATAAAAGGAGTATGTCTCTGTGTGTCTGTGTGTGCATACATTTACCTGTAATATATATGTTTTGTGTTTATATTTGTGTGTGTATATATATATGATTTGAGTACAAAGTTTTATAAGCCTTTTATCAAGTGATTTGCCTCTAATCTTTATTTACCTTTAGTCCTATTGGTTTTTAGTGCATGACTTTACAGAAAATTTTTGTAAGTAAATACTTTTATGGTGTTACAAAAGAAATGTCTACATCTGGTTCTTGTTCCGAGATGTTACTAAAAGAGAATAAGGTATACTACTGTTTACTATCTTGAGTCCAATCACTCTGAGTATGTGTGTGTATATTTGTATACATAAATACTAAATTGCCGATGGACAATTTGCAGGTAGTAATTCCCTACAAAGCTACTATGTTCTAAATGTATCTATGGCACCACTTCTTTCTAAGTGGATTAGTCTATTCAAACTTAATGCCCCTTATTACCTACTATACAATATTTTAACAATATTTGAATTTCCTTTAGGTTCATTTTTATCCTCCATTTACATAGGTGGTATATAGTAATTTAAATTATAACAAAGAAATAATTTTGCATCTAACTTATAATGCTGATAACCATAGGTACATTTGGGGTTGTATTTTTTATGGGGAAAAAAAAAAGCCAGTGAAGTGTGAACGCACGCATACAAATCTGTTTTTCTTCCCTGTAGCATCTGTTGCATTTGATGTTTCATGAAAGCAGTTTCAGAAGAGAAATATAACAGTCCGATTTTTTTTTACTGTGAGGGCAATGTAATCTTTTGAAAATGTAATTTTTAATATTAAAAATAAAAATAAACATAAAATACAAGCTTGGTTTAAGTGCTTAGTTAGTAGTTATGATAAAAATATGTTACAAAATATTTTTTATTTGTCAGAGGAAAAACATAAACAGAAATTACAATATAATTCTATTCTTCTGTGTTTGCCATATTATCTCTCAAGGTCAAGTTCAAGTTTCCTTTTGTTCTGGTATCTCTAAACTAGGATATTCTTAACTTTCATTGACCTTAGCAACTGTTGTATGAAATATATAGATAATTTATTTGGTATTAATTCTATTCAATCTTACTATGGTAATAGTATATTTTCCAGCTCTAATTTTGCATATGAAAAATTCTTAAATAGATAGTATGTGCATTTGTTTTCCATGCTCCTTAGTATCTAGTAGTGTCACACATACAGTATCATTTGTAAGTACTTATCAAATAAATACAAACATAATCAAGTTATAGGGCCAATTCTATCAGACCAATTTGTTACTCCTATTCATTTTAAAAGTCAAAAAATTATTTATAAAAGTAAAGACACCAAATGAATTTAACAATAGCTATTTAATTATAGACAAAAGAGAGAAAAAGTTGATACACTGAAGCACCCCATTGTTACAAGACCAGCCAGTGGCATTCCAGAATAGTAGTGAGTTTCGATTGTTCGGTGCTAAAGGGCATGACTCCAAAGATAACAGTCTGGTGAAAAGTGAGAGTGGTTGTTTATTAGAAGGCTATACAATATTAGAATGGCAGACTTCTGCCATTAAATCCCACTCCCTTTAAAACACCTGAGAATGAGTCCTGTTGACATTTCATATAATAGTTTGGTAATGATGAACTCCTTGAGTTTTTTCTGGTCTAGGAAGCTCTTTATCTTCCCTTCAATTCTAAATCATATCCTAGAATAGCAGTGATTCTAAAAGAAATGAAATGAATTGAAAAATCAGCTGACAGTCTTATGGGAACTTCCCTGTAGGTAATTAACTACTTTTCTCTTGTTGCTTTTAAGATTCTCATTTTATCTCTAACCTTTGGCATTTTAATTATGATGTGTATTTTAATCCATCTTGCTTGGCACTCTCTGTTCTTCCTGGACTTGCATGTCTATTTCTTTCACCAAATTAAAGAAGTTTTCTTTCATTATTTTTTCAAATAAGTTTTCAATTTCTTGCTCTTTCTCTTCTCCTTCTAGCACCCCTATGATGCTAATGTTGGACTTATTAAAGTTGTCCCAGAGGCTGCTTACATTAAGAAGATCAAAGCTATGAACAATAAAATGACAATACGTACATATGAATTGAATCTAAAAAACAAACTAGGGAAACAAGAAAAACAAAGAGAGAACCATGGATACAGAGAGCATTTTGATGGTTGCCAAATGTCAGGGGGTTTTGAGGGAATGGGTGAAGAGGTGAGGGGATTCAGAAGTACAAATAGGTAGTTACAGAATAGCCATGGGGATGTAAAATACAGTATAGGCTATGGAGAAGCCAAAGAACTTATACTCATGGCCCATGGACACGAACAGTCATATGAGGATTGCCTGAGAGAGTGGGATGTGGTGGGTATTGGGGAGTAAGGGGGGAAATTGGGACAATTGTAATAGCATAATCAATAAAATATAATGAAAAAACACCCTAAAACGAGCAGCCCAACTGCCCTCTGCCAAGCCAAACCAGTTTCAGAATACCCTACTTAAAAGAACCATCCTTCAATATACACAGAAGTATGCAGCTCAGCATTCCCAGTCACAGTTCAGCTCCAAGCATCTCTGACAAATCTCTGTTCACCTGCCTGAGTCAGTTTCTCTGCTTTGGAACTGCTTTTTCTTTGGCTGTCAGCTCACCAATGTGTCTGTGCACTTGGCCAATCAGGTCCCCCACAGTGCTGCCAACTCTGCTGCCATCTTCTGTGCAGGACAGGCACTGAGGATGTTCCCAAACCACGGGTCTATGGGGACCCACTGAGTCTCTGGACCCCAGGTTCCCTGCTGCCGACTCGGCTAGCCACAGGAAGGACAAATAGCCACCACCCTCGTGTCTCCTGGTGCACTGCATTTTAAAGACTCAGCTCAGAAATTCCTGCAGGACTGAACAGCCAGCTCTTTCTATGCTGTGCCAGGGTCCATCATTTTTGTCAGCTGCCCTTTTATGGCTGCCACTTGTAGTAAAGGCAAATTTCCCAGCCGCACACAGGGCACATGTGCCTGTTTGTCTGGGGTAGGGTCTCCAGGCCTGCAGTTCACACAAGCTCTGCATGAGCTTCCCCGGCTCCAAACCCCTATCTTACCAGTGGCATTGTTACTGAACAAGAGGTCCGAGGGGGGGCAATACTTGGCCCACCTAGGGATGCCAAATATTGCTACATCACAGGGGCACCTCGCAAGGACAGAATACTAATATCTACTGGGCTCTTCTGTCCACCACCAATTGCAAAGACATCTCTCAATGCCAGAGATTTGTGAAAAGGAAATGAAATGTTTACTTAATGCTATTCAGGCCTAACGCCTCCACTAAAATATCAAAGTCCTTTATGTATACACCTACACCCACACAGCACTCCCTTCTCCCACTGTCCCAACTCCGGGTACCGTAAATCAGAAAAAGAGCACACATCTGTTTTTCAAGCCACTGGCTCTGTCGGCTGTGTCAGACAGGATCTCTAGTTAATCCAAAGTACTGTGGTACCCTCTCATGGTCCACTGGCAAGAGTTCTTTGTACCCAGTTGCAGTGAAAACCTCTCCTGCTTTTCAGGCCACACAGCCAAAGGGGCACCCCAAAGCCGCGTGGGCCTCTTTTACCAAAGCTGCAGGGGTCCACACTCCACCAAAAGCATGTGGCTTGCTTCTTCACCTGGCCGCAGGGATCTCCATTCTGGCAAAGCTGCATGGTTTTCCCTTTCACCTGGGAAAGAGGGGGTCCACACCCTGCCAAAACCACGTGGCTCTCTCTTTCACCTCACCAAGAGGGGGTCCTCACTCTGCTGAAACCACGTGGCTCTCTCTTCACCTGGGCAGTTATCGCCTCATGTCCTGGAGCCCATCTTTTCCAAGCTCTCCCGCAGGCACCCTTACTCAGGAGGGCAGCCCCTAGTTACATCCTGGGTAGAAGCTACTGCCTTCCCCCTGGCTCAAAACTTGGCCACAGCCATTTAACATATCTATGTAACCAGTTAAAAGTTATAGATATGTTAAATAATGATTCCAGAGGTTAGCTGCAAAACTGTTGCTATGCAAAACAGCTCTCAATGGCCCTGGCTCTATTTGTCTCTTCCCCCTGGGGTGGGGGAGGACATCTTATATGTCTCTCCAATATTCCTATACACTTTGAATTCTGGACACCATTCCAAATCTTTTTTTGCACACCCCCCCCCCCCCCGCTGCACCCTGTATCGGGGTGACAGACCATGTGTTCTCACAGTCACGTTGCCTTTGTTTACAGGTCGAGACAGCAGCCTCATTCACAACCCCACCCTTTGGGAAGGTATAGGCTGCTTTAATCTGCCGCCTTGACACCCTTTGGGGGTAGGTGCTGGCTCTTCCCAGATCTGGGGCCCCTTATTTTCCAGCAACCTCTGGTCCTACCTACCTGAGTACAAAATTAACTCAGAATTCAAAAACATGCTATTACATTAAACCTGAGGGAAACACAGACAAGTAATGATGAAACCATTACGATCTACTTGGCAACCTATTTGCTGAAAGTAAAGATGCAAAGCTGAACCTGCAGCTTTTTATGATCTTTCTGGATCATTACTCTGTTTCATTTTCTCAGCTACCTGTAATATCTTTCTCAAGTCTACATTGTATCCCCAATTTGTGGGGGTTCATTAACAGGAAATTAAAATTTTACCCTTTGTCCTTCTGCTCTCTCTCTTTTATGGGTGTCACTTGTTAAAGTGTCCTAAGGGAAAAGAAAAACTTCTGATCAAAGTTGTTCTGCAACAGGTCCTGTGTTTTCAAATTAATTAGCTGATTTGAAAAAATGTCTTTTATGTTTTCTTCAAATATAAATATAAATGAAGTTGCCCTTTTTTACCTGTTAACTGTTGGCTACAGTTATTTGATTTCATAGGACTGCATTAAGTTAATGGGCTTGCTTCACATTTTTCAAGAAATCAAAAATTTTGTGGTATGGTTTACATATTAAAGTGCACTTCTTTGAAGGGCCCAGATAAATAAGTATGGGCAAATGTGTAGGTTCATCTAACTACCACCACAGTAGGTGGGAAACATTTTCTTTACCTTCAAAATATGCACCACGCCACTGTGAGGCTGCCCACTTTCTTCCCAACCAGAGGACTGCCACCCTGCTGTTGGCGACAACCATTCACCGCAATTCGTTAGTGAGATGCACCTGATTTTAATGACTGCTTTTTAAATGGCCATGGTATAATGATTTCTTATTGACTATTAGTCCTTTTATACACGTTTCAAAATGGTTTACAAAAAAGCATTCTTATAATCATTCAACACTGTGTAAACTGTTTTTTACAATTTACAAATGCAACAATCTGTAACATTTACTATTGTGCAGGTCAACTAATGATGAAATTTCTTGGTTTTATTTTATCTGAAAAAATATATTTCACCTTCATTGTTAATGGATATTATCACTATGGATAGAATTCTAGCTTGACTTTTTTTTTTCATTTTCAGCACTTTAAATGTTATTCTTTTCTATGGCTCCATTGTTTCTGATGAGAAATCAGCTGACATTCAATTTTTTTTGTTGCCATACAATTAATGTGTGGTTTCACTCTAACTTGTTATAAGATTTTCTCTTTTCCCCAGGCTTTCAGCAATTTGACAATAATGTCCTAGAAGGTTTTTTCTTTGCATTACTTCTGTTGGGATTCATTAAAATTTTTGAAATTGTAAATGTATATATTTTAAAAATTATTTTAAGAATTTCAGTTCAGATGCTTTTTCTGTCTCATTTTGCTCCACAGGTTTCCAAGGAATTGTTTGCTTTTATGTTTTCAATATTTTCTGTTTTCCGTATTGGCAAAGTGAATGCACTGCAGTCAAGTAGAGCAGTCAGACATGCAGGATCTATGCTTGATGGGATCGTTTAGAACAGAAGGAGTCTGGTCCTCTTCAGTAAATAGGCACATGTTCAGCATTCAGCATCAATCTTTGCTACTGGAACATTAAACATATTTTCAGTGGAAGGGATACATAAGCCTTGGTGCAGGGAACTCACACAATTGGAGATGGGCCGAGCTTCAGTCCCTGCTCGCATGGTCTCTCCGGTCACATGCCCACTCTAAAAACACTGGAGCCATCAAAGGAAATGGCTGGACCCTGCCGTGTATCTTTTCTTCTGATCGGGTTGTTTGAGAGTCTTGAGTCTTTCTAGTCTCTAACCATAACTAAGCCATTTGTTCCTGCCCAAGGTTTTGTGTAAATGTGTATATTAAACCATTTCTCCTATTTCTTTAAATGTATTGGGGTCCCCAAACATGTAGGAGCTCTTTTTCAAATGAAGAACAATTATTTCCAAAGCAAACATGGCCTTGTCAAGGGTTTGGATTATGGCCCATAATGTAACAGGGTGCAGCCAAGAGGGGTGCCCCAAAAGGGATTTGGAATGGGGTCCAGAACTCAAGGTGTCCAGGAAATATTAAGATGTCCTCACCCCTCTTCCCCTGCCACAGGTGTGAGTTTGGGAAGGGACAAATGGAGCAGGGCCATTGAGAGCTGTTTTTCATAGCAACAGTTTCTCAGATAATCTCTAGAATGGTGATTTAACATATTTATAATCTGTGGCCATGCGTTGAGCCAGAGAGAAGGGAGTGACTTCCACCCAAGATGTAACTGGAAGGCAACCCCCAGCCCCGTTACAGTGCTTGCGTGAGAGCTTGGAGATGATTGGCTCTATGCCATGGGGCCACACCTGCCCAGACTCACTGTGGCAGCACAATAAACTTAGAATAATACAGGAATGCTGGCAGGTGTAACTGATTGTAGGAGGAGTCGGAAATGGGGCTGCAAAGGAGGACTGGCACGGGGATTTATAACCGAGACATGATAGCCATTGGGAGAGTACCATGTGGCTTTGCCAGAGTGGGGGACCCCTGCAGCCATGTGAAAAAAACAATCACGCCATTCTTGCCAGAGTGCAGACCCCGCAGCTTTGGTAGAAGAGGAGCATGTGGCTTTGGGGTGCTCCCTTTGGCTCTGTGGCCTGGGAAGCAGGACAGACCTTGCCTGGAAGAAGGGTGAAAAAACTCTTGCCAGCAAATCATGAGAAGGTGCCATGTGGCTTTAGAGTAATTAGAGATCCTGCCTGGATGGCGACACAGCTGAAGGTGACAGTGCCTGAAACACAGACCTGTGCTTCTCTTCCTGAGTTACAGTACCTTGAATTTTAAAAAAGCACTGTGGGCACCTATGGGTATCCAAAATGACTTTGATATTTTAATGAGGACATTGGGTCACTACTTTAAGTCTGTATAGCTTTAAATAAACCTTTCCTTTCCACTAATCTGTGCAATTGAGAGATGTCTTTCCTCTGGCAGTGGACAGAGGAGCCCAGTAGGTGGTCCGGACAGTATTAGTATACGGTCCTTGGAGGGGCAGACCCTGTTGTTCTGTGACAGGTTTTGGCATCCCTGGGTGGACCGAATATCGCACCCCCCCTTGTGTTACCGAACAAGAGGTCCGGGGGGGGGCAATATTTGATGCACCTAGGGATGCCAAAAACTGCTACATAAACAGGGCCCCCTCCCAAGGACATAATACTAAAATCTACTGGGCTCTTCTGTCCGCCACCAATTTGGAAAGACATCTCTCAATGCCAGAGATTTGTGAAAAGGAAACAAAATGTTTATTTAATGCTATTCAGGCCTAACGCCTCCACTAAAATATCAAACTCCTTTAGGGTATACACCTACACACACACAGCGCTCCCTTCTCCCACTGTCCCAACTCTGGGTACCGTAAATCAGGAAAAGAGCACACGTCTGTTTTTCAGGCTGCTGGAATCGTCAGCTGTGTCACTGTGTAGGCAGGATCTCTCGTTAATCCAATCATGTGGCACCTTCTCACGGTCCACTGGCAAGAGTTCTTTCTACCAAGTTCTAGTCAAAGTCTCTCCTGCTTTCCAGGCCCTGTGGCCAAAGGGGGGCACCCCAAAGCTGCGTGGGCCTCTTCTACCAAAGCTGCAGGGGTTCACACTCCACCAAAAGCATGTGGCTTTCTTCTTCACCTGGCTGCAGGGATCTCCATTCTGGCAAAGCTGCATGGTTTTCCCTTTTACCTGGGCAGTTATCGCCTCATGTCCCAGAGCCAGTCTTTTCCAAGCTCTTACACACTGGCTCTCCCACTCAGGAGTGCAGCCCCTAGTTACATCCTGGTTCGAAGCCACTCCCTTCTCCCTGGCTCAAAACTTGGCCACAGTTATTTAACATATCTATGAAACCAGTTAAAGGTTATAGATATGTTAAATGACCATTCTAGAGGTTAGCTGCAAAACTGTTGCTATGCAAAACAGCTCTCAATGGCCCTGGTCCATTCATTCCTTCCCCCTGGGGTGGGGGGAGGTGAGGACATCTTATATGTCTCTCAATATTCCTACACACTTTGAATTCTGGACACCATTCCAAATCTTTTTTTTTTGCCCCCCCCCACCCCGGCTGCACCCTGTATCACTTGGACCTCAGTTCTGAAGCAGTAATGGGCTGACAGAGACAGCCCACAATTTATTTACCAGGGATATCTGCAGCATGAGTGGATCTGTTAGGTCTCGTATTCGGAATGAGCATAGGGCACCTTGTTTTGTGGCTTGCACCTCCTACTTAGCTCTGCCTTGCTCTGGGCCAGACTTGAAACTGGGAGTCTTCTGAGTCAACCAGTAAATGAGTCAGAATGTCTTTTCATGTATATTGTCTCTCACATGCAAAGAGACTCACCAAGTATAGACTTTTCCTTGTAAAGGCATAAGTTGCAACTACTGGTCGTTTTCTTAAGAGAGGGTTTTGTGGCACACCCCATACTGTTGGTCCCCTAAAAACACTACTGACGTGACTATCTTTAATCTTCTGTCAGACATGTGTCTTACTAGCCTATGTCGCCATCACTCGAGCAATTTAATTCATAGAACCCTTGGAGAACTGAGTGATACAAGCTTCCAAATCCTGTATTTCTGGTTCTCTTTTTAAAAACAAATTTGGCAGCAAATATCCTCATCAGAATTCCTGAGAAAGAGCCTCAGGTAAAGACTCAAGTGTTGCTACTTGATTTAGCAATATAACCCCAGGAAATGGGTATAAAGAAAATGCAAGCAGGTAAGGGAATGACAGGCACCATCTATGGGGATATTAATAATCTGGCTACTACCTAGTGTCAAGTGTTAATGATTATGATATTATAATTCATAAGTATGTGTTTGGTCATTTGGATGATCAAAATATATTTCTCACATATGTGTGGTAGTCGTCCACATTTCCTGGCTCATAGCTCCAAGACCCTTGAAATTTCCTGAGAACAATGGGAGCACCTTTTTGTATTAGTAATGGTCTCTTTTCTTTAGTTCCCAAAATCACTTCTAAGCCGTCAAGGTGAAATGGGTGTCTTTTTACTTATCACAATCCCCTTTCCACTGCTATTGAGTTTATGCTAATGAGGAGACTTTCGGAAACCACCTTAGGATGGGGGCTGGTTGCCAGAGCAATCAACCTTGAATAGAGGGTTGGACCTTTCAGTTTCACCTGATTTCTGGGAAATGGAGGAGAATTTAAGATGGCCAATTCCCAGGGATTTAATCAGACATGCCTGTGCAATGTAGCTTCCATAAAATCATAAAAGGACAGGTTCAGAGAGCCTTCAGGTTGAACTTGGGGAGGTGGTAGGACAGTGGGGTGCTCAGAGAGAATATGGAAACTCCATGACTTTGCCCCACACCCTACGCTTTTGCCTAATAAAGTGGTAATTCAGCAAGAAAAATGTTTCTCTGAGATCTACCAGCTACCCTTGCTAATTAAACAAGCCCAAGGAAAAGGTGGTTGGAATCTCCAATTTATAAGTGGTGGGTCAGACCACAGGTGATATTACCTGGGCTTGCAACTCACTTACGAAGTTTGAGCAGGAGGGGAAGTCTTACAAAACTGACCCCTGAACTCATGGAATCATATGCTCTCTCTGAGGAGATAGTGTGAGAATTCAGCTGAATTTAGGACACTTAGCTGGTGTTTGAGAATTGCTTGTTGGTGGGGCAACTCCTTGCTACCCCCACATTAGCACTGGGTCCAGAAACATTACTGCTTAATCTCAGGATAATATTTTGATGGCTTGTAAAGAAGACTTCTAAATGATTCTGAGGACCATTCATCTAAAAAGGGAAAAAGGAAAAAACAAAACAAAATAAAACTATTCACTTGCTCATATATCTTATTGCTTCAGAGTTTGCCTTTCACAGTCTTAATGGGATATCCCATTGAGCTTCAGATTTGCAAGTGAGTAAGCATCATGTTGAGGGTATATGGCATCTTATGTCTCAACATCATCAGGAAAGTCCCAGGGCTGGATGTGAGGAGTACGGAGTATGGAAATCAAAGAAGACACTCTCAACTGTATCTACATGAAGTCTGTCGCTAAGGTATGAATAAGCATTCTCTTACTGCTGGCATGAGTGCAGCAGTTTGAGTATAATTATACCAATCTTGCCACCCCCTCATATGTGAAAGACTAAAATATAAAGGCTCTTTTTAGCATTGCAGCCTCTCATTTACCCCACTGCAAAATGAAAACAACGAGATCAGCTAGAACAAGCCTGAGTCATTTACATACCTGATCCCAAAGCTCACAGAGTGCTGGGTGTAATGCTGAGTCATCACAGAGACTCTGCCCTATGGGGACACATGCCAGAAAGGTTTTTGTTGTGGACACCCATGCACAGGTCCCTTGTCTGAAACTTGCTACCTTTCTAAATTTCTAGCTCAGAAAATAGTTTTTCCTAATCTTTCTTTTTTTGTACAATACACCTTGAAAGGCTTTTCCTCTCTCCTAAGTGTGCTTCCTCTCCCTCTTCCCTTGGTGGGGCTCGTCTTCCAGGTGACATTCTCTCACCTGTCCCTGAAAGCCCCATTCATCATCTCACATGGTAATGTGATGCTGTTACTGTTTTCTTCTCAGCTTTGGACGAGGTTCTGTTGTCATGTTTTTCATGTCATATTGATACAGGATGCAGCCAAGGGGGGGCCCCAAAAAAAAGATTTGGAATGGTGTCCAGAATTCAAAGTGTATAGGAATATTGGAGAGACATATAAGATGTCCTCACCCAGCCCCCCAGGGAAAAGGGACCAACAGAGCAGGGCCATTGAGAGCTGTTTTGCATAGCAACAGTTTTGCAGCTAACCTCTGGAATGACTATTTAACATATCTATAACCTTTAACTGGTTTCATAGATATGTTAAATAGCTGTGGCCAAGTTTGGAGCCGAGGAAGAAGGGAGTAGCTGGGACTGAGGATGGAAACTAGGGGCTGCGCTCCTGAGGGAGAGGCCTGTGTGAGAGCTTGGAAAAGACTGGCTCCAGGACATGAGGCGATAACTGCCCAGGTAAAAGGGAAAACCACGCAGCTTTGCCAGAATGGAGATCCCTGCAGCCAGGTGAAGAAGGAAGCCACATGCTTTTTTGGTGGAGTGCGGACTCCTGCAGCTTTGGTAGAAGAGGCCCACACTGCTTTGGGGTGCCCCCTTTGGCCTCGTGGCCTGGAAAGGAAGAGAGACTTTGACTGGAACTGGGTACAAAGGACTCTTGCCAGTGGACCATGAGAGGGTACCACAGTACTTTGGATTAACTAGAGAGAGATCCTGCCTGCATGGTGACACAGCTGACGGTGCCAGCGGCCTGCAACACAGATGTGTGCTCTTCTCCTGATTTATGGTACCCGGAGTTGGGACAGTGGGGGAAGGGAGTGCTGTGTGTGTGTAGGTGTATACCCTAAAGGCCTTTGATGTTTTAGTGGAGGCGTTAGGCCTGAATAGCATTAAATAAACATTTTGTTTCCTTTTCACAAATCTCTGGCACTGAGAGATGTCTTTCCAAAATGGTGGCGGACAGAAGAGCCCAATAGATGTTAGTATTCTGTCCTTGGGAGGGGCCTCTGTAGTGTAGCAGTTTTTGGCATCTCAAGGTGGGCCAAATACTGCCCCCCCTTGGACCTGTTGTTTGATAACAATTTTACTTACATTTACTTACTTTTAATACTTTTATCAGTCAAACCAGACTTACATGATTCTTCACAATTCAACCAAATAAGGACATCTACAGACCCAAAATGTATTTAGAAAAGGCATAGTAACTTTGATCTTTTTCTGTCTGCCTTTGATCTTGTGTATTGCAACATTCCCATCTGTTGCAAATTGTTCTTCTCTCATTGGCTATCCTGAATTTCTTCACAGTTCAACATTAAAATAAAGTTCACGACAAAACTTTGTCTTTTTGAGCCTCTTATATGACTTCTTACTTTTATTGAAAAAGGCTTGTTCTCAATTGCTACACTGATAGGGAGTTTTAAAAAAATGTTCCTAACCGGCTGCAGGTCTGAATTCCACATTAATCAACACACTGGCAGGTTTTAGTAAGTTGTGTTTTTCTACTGTCACTCATGACCACTTTACTCATGGACACTCTCTCAGCTACATCGTTATGTATCACCAGCTCACATTAGACCTCCTCTCCACTGCGCTGCTACTGCGCTTCCAGGGCCAGCACTGTAACTTCTATGTTTGTGTAGGTTTTGGTTCCTCATTCCACAATGGAGTTAATTTTCTTCCAATTACCATGACAATGTGTGTTTGCTCTAATTCTCATAACACATTTAATATAGGTCTGGCATTATTCTAATTATTTTAAGTGAATTAGCTCATTTACTCCTCAAAACAGCTCTCAAGATTGAGAGTCATCTAGGTCACACCTTCTTAATGAGAGGATGGATTTTTCATGCAATTAATAAGTGACAGAAGTAGGACACTAACTTAAGTAGCCTGCCTTCGAGATGTTTTTAATCTGACCTGCCTGGTGTGGCTCAGTGGGTTGAGTACTGGCCTGTGAATCAAAGGGTCACTGATTCGATTCCCAGTGAAGGCGCATGCTTGGGTTGCAGGCCAGGTCCCTGGTGGCAGGGCACATAAGAGGCAACCACACATTGATGTTTCTCTCCCTCGCTTCTCTCTTCCTTTCTCTCACTAAAAATAAACAAACAAACAAATAAATAAATAAAAGGATGTTCTTAATCTTCGTAGAATCTAGATTACTATGGCCAGGATAGGAAAGGGTGGAATTGTTATATCCACCGGACGTGAAAATAATTTTCGAAGACCTTTCAGGGTTTAGATCTTATTTTATTGGCCAAGCTTAACCTGCGCAGGGGCGAACTCTCGGGGTGTCCGGAGACACGGTGCCCAAAAGGGCTGCAGATGAGAGTCGTGCTGAGTGCTTACAGCTAAGTCCTTATATAGGGACGAGCAAGCAAGCGTTGAACAGAAGCAGACGTGGCAGTTAGCTATTTGCTGATAGAGACCTTGAGCGGGGAACAGGGTGGGGTTTCAAAATTCAAAACTAAACAGATTACAATCTGCCTATCTTGCTCTAAGTAGGGCACTCCCATACTGCAGGATGTCTGCTCAGCCTTTGTTTGCGTGCTGTTCCTTGTTCCTGTTTTGCTGTGGTCAGGCTATGTTCTCAATTTCCCAGATCTCAACAGAATTAAACACAATAACTTTGGCAGAGGATTTAGACAATGAGACTGTCCAAATGAACGTAGGGGCAAGCTTTTGTTGACTATAAGAAAACTGGTTCTTACTGATCCACAGTCCTGTCAAAATAGAGGTAGCCCGAGGAGAAGCTGGTATAGCCCTGCTAGGAAGGCTGTGCCCAAGTGGGCCAAGGTGGAGACAACTTGGGCAGTAACACCCCTGTATTACTGCCCAAGTTGTCTCTACCTTGGTGGGGCAGTGATGCAAAGATCCGGAGGAGTCTTGGACAGGGCACAACTTCTTTTTCAAAGTCATTTTATCCTGGGGCAACAAAATTGTTGGTAATAATGTCCTTAAAAATATTCGATTATTAAAAAAGAAGTAGTTTTCCATTTCAGTTTGTAGTTCATTTAATTTTGCTGAAACCTGAATGACCTTCAGTTTGCTGAGACAGTGTTCAAGTGACTGCACGTGGAGGGTTGCACACTGTGAGGAACAGCAACGTCTGTGCAGTTTCCTCACTCCTGCCTCAGAAAAAAATTTTGAACTTCTTTCTATCTCAGCCTCCAGCTTTCTTACACAAAACAGCATGAGGACATTATTTATTATTTTTCTGACATAAACTAAAGGCTTCCCTAGAAGGTTTTCAATATAGAACTATAGCGATTTTCAGGAAATTGCAAGTAAAAGATTTTAAATGGGTTTTCTAACGATTAAGTCATTCATTATGAGGCTAGCTAAAAGGGAAAAATCTTCCCTCAACTCTACATACTTCCAAGAAACAAAAAATCTAAATCATTTTTTCATGGCTTGACCAAGAATGATAATACTATTGAAAACAGTGAGTTTTCTACAAATCCCTCCATTTTCAACAAAAAGCTATTTCCACTGCACTTTTAGAAAGCACCAGAAACAGAACACTTGCTCAGGCCTGATGGAAACTGATGCTTATATAATTGTATATTCAGATGATGGCATTTGCTATGAATGCATTGATCATTGTGCAATGCATGCGCACTCTATTTTAAAGTTCAATTTTGGAGGCAGAGACTTTTCAGCACACCAAGTTTTTATGGCTTGTTTTGATTGATTACCTTATTTCTCATCTAGTACTTGTTGGTTACTAGCACACATTCTATATTTTTTTATCAAAGTATATGACATACTGAATTTTACTTTCATTAGCCTAATAATTAGAAGTGTACCTGGTTTTCTCGCACAAAATTGACAACAGTAGCAATTGGAATAATATGTTGGCTCTCTTTAGAGTTGTAGAGTTTAATGTGGGAACAGAATGCTGTTCAATTTGAAATGCAATGATTCTGTGAGCACGGAGAGGCTTCAGCTACTGGGGAGGTGTTGAATATTCTTTGTTATTATCACTTAGAGAGGATTTGCAAACCAAAGGATTTTGCAAATTTAGAGAGGATTTGCAAACTAGATAAAGGTATGCTCCTTCTTTGTTCCCCTTTAGAAAGTTACCTTTATAGAGAACCACTATAAATACATCCCTAGAGGTATTAAATAGGAAAAAAGTGTTAACAATCATAAATCAATGTGGAAACAGGAAAGTAGCTTTCACCAATTTCCCCAAAACAAAAAAGGTTTTGAGTATTTCTGCTTTTAATCTAACTTGTTAAAAATGATTCTTCACTTAGAACTTCAACCTATTCTCCTCATTGAAAAGAATACTCATTATTGCCTCATTTAATTAATAATGTGGCTGATCAATAATTTATGTTGGTATGATGACCAACTAGCAATGACTGGAGTGCTGCTTTGTCCTTGTCATTTTTCTGTTCACAGAGAAGTTAGTTTGTATTTAAAAAGAGTCTTAAGCATGACCTAAAGACTTAATCTAGTCTTCAATCTATAAGAGAACTAAGAGAAACAATTAATTATGACATTTTTACCTATAATTAGGGAGATCTCATCTTCACAATATTTTTGCTTTAATAGTCCTTGACAACCAGCTTGGTAGTTTAAAAAGTTATCACAATATTCTAGAAATGCTCTAAGATATATTCTTTAAGTAGTCACATCCTAAGAAACATTTTTGTCAATATAAATTGTGAAATTTTATCCCATTGTTGAGTATCTATTTGTGCCAACCACCGCTCTAGCTACATGAAGAATAACAAAGGAAGGATATTGTGGCTGAATGCCTGTGTCCCCCCAAAATTTATATGTGGAAGCCTTAACTCCCAATATGACTGTATTTGGAATTGGGACTTTTGGGAAATAATTAGGCTTAGATTAGGTCATGAGGGTGGTGCCCTTGTGATGAAAGTAGTGCCCTTATAAGAAGATGGAGAGGCTGAGAGCATTTTCTCTCTGTACACACACACACACACACCAGGGTCAGGCAAGAAGAGCACACAAGGAGAGAGAAGCCATCTGCAAGCCAGGAAGATGACCCGACCAAGAACCAGACATGCTTGCACCTTGATCTTGGACTTCTCAATGTTGAGAACTATGATGAATAAATGTCCTTGTTTAATCCATACAGGCTATGGTATTTTGGTGTAGCAGTCTGCATTGATTAAGACAAATGGATTTTTGCTCTCAAGAAACAATGTGATGATTAACCAACCTTGTATAAGTATCTTTTGTTTAAACCAGTGAGAGATCAGCAAACATCATGTGTTTTTACTTGTATGTGGAATCTAAGGAACAAGATAAACTAACAAACAAAACAGAAATGGACTAACAGATACAGAGGAAAGACTGACAGCTGTGAGAAGGAAAAAGATTTGAGGGGGCTGAGTGAAAAAGGTGAAAGCATTAAGCACACAAAAAAACCGCCTCATAGACACAGGTAACACTATGTTGATTACCAGAAATAATGGGGGTTAGGAGGAGGTAGAAGAGGGTAAAGCAGGGATGAATGCTGACAGAAGGAGACTTGACTTTGGGTGATGAACACACAAAACAATGTACAGATGATGTATTATAAAATCATACACTTCAAACCTACATAATTTTATTAACTACTGTCACTGCAATAAATTTAATAAGAGTTTTTTTAAAAGAACATCTAATATTTAAGACTCCACAAAAAAGTATTTGTTTGGCATGGTAGCCTTGGTCAAGTATAATTCATCCTTGAAGACAGAAGAGATGGAAGGGACATGAAAATTATGTCATGCATCATGACATAGAAAATTTTGTGGAGTGTATTAGGACTGTAAAGACAAATGACTAAGAAAGGTAAAGGGCATTTCCAGAATTCAGAAGGTGCTCACATGGAGTAAATAACAGGTTGATTTCAGTTCATGCTCAAGTGCTAAACTAGGATCAATAAGTGAAAATTACTGTATATTTCTTCCTTGGATAGGGAGGTTGGCTTACATTTCCTCTAAGTTCTCTTTATAGTCCATATTGCAAAATTTAACTTGGGGATTTTAAATTTTGATTTTAAAGCATAGTATCAGGCACAAGTGATATTTTATAGAATGAATATCTATTAATCATGAATTATGATACTAAAATTACAAAGGATAATTGCTTTTTGTAAAAAGTTTAAAATAAAACCCATTTCATGTTTTATTTTTAAAATGAAATTTTGGATTATATTAGAGTATTTGTATGTATGTGTTTTTGTGTGTTTTAAGTACATTGTTGTTTTATGTACATACATTTGGGATACAGTTTGCTGATATAATGTAGAAAATTAAAAAATCAACTTCACTTGGAAGAAAGTGCATGTGTTTCTTTCCAGAAGAGTTTATATTTGTATTGTTTTGCTGTATCTGTTTGCTGGTTAAAACATAGCCTTTATGTAAAGTTTTATTACTTCTGGCCTACTGTCAACTACACCAAGACTGGTCATCTTGCACTTTGGCTTGTTTTGTATAGGTGAGAACTTCACAAAAGTGATTAACAAAGCACTTTGAGAGTAATAGTCAATGCTAATGATATCATGTAAATAAAATTATTTGTATATACAAAATGCCCTAATTAACCTGAATTCTTTCTTGATAAAACAGAAGCTTATACTTCCTGGATTTTGTTTGTCTTACTGTTTTTACTTTTTTGTGTGTGTTTTAAGATATTTATAATCTTACATGATCCTCCTTCTTCACTTCTACCTTGAACAAACTTAAGTAGATTTCTCTTTCTTAAAAAAATGTGTTCTGATTAATAAAATTTCTTTGCATTTTAGGACTATATGTTTGACCTTCACAAGTGCTAAACCATTGGTGAGTTTCTATGATTTGATATATTGTATGAATGTGGATTTATAAACATACATTTATATAGTTTAAGAAACTTCAGTTGTTCAAGCTTGCTCAAAATTTCAAAGTAATTTGACAATAAAATAAATTCTTATTTGTATGAGATTAATGTCCTCTTTTGATAGGTCAATCAGTAGATATATCACTATCAATATCTATTCAATATCTGTCTATATATATTGATAGCTATTGATATCTACCTATGTATTTATGTATTTATCTATAGATATTTATATCTCTATCTTGATGACAGTGATGGAAATGCGACATTCACTGGGTTTAGCAAGATAGAAGTTTATTTATTATTTACATAAAAGAACCAAAGTGAAGGTTACTCTGGGTTGGTACAGTGGCATGTGGTCCAAGATGCACACATGCATCTGAATTTGCTGCTTCTTCATTATAATCACATTGCTTCCACCTTATTCTTCTAGATGGCTGCTTCATTTCAGGCTTTGCATCCACGTTCTAGTAAGTAAGAAAAAGAAAGAAGAGTCAAAAACATAAACATACTCATTTGCCTCTCAGATTGGCCAGATCTTTAACCATTTGACCACATCCTTCAACAGGGACAACTAGAAAAGACAGCTGAATTTTAAACAGCCAA
Organism: Artibeus jamaicensis; assembly: GCF_021234435.1. Lineage (NCBI taxonomy): Eukaryota > Metazoa > Chordata > Mammalia > Chiroptera > Phyllostomidae > Artibeus > Artibeus jamaicensis. The sequence continues at coordinate 17,729,609 of NW_026521812.1, forward strand.
AAACACTCAGTTTCCGAAAAGGGAATAACTGATATTTGTGCAAGTTCCTGTCTCTGTCACATCTTACTTACATAACCATTAAAAAAGGAAAGAATGTATAGGCATCCTATCTTAGAAGAATGGGTATGAGTGGCTTTGTTTAGAAAATACAGAATTAGGATTCTTGGGATATAATCCTAGCAGTGGGATTGCTGGGTCAAAAGGCAGGTCGATTTTTATTTTTCTGAGAAAATTCCATACTGTTTTCCATAATGGTTGTACCAGTCTGCAATCCCACCAACAGTGAACTAAGGACCACTTTTCCCCACAACCTCTCCAACATTTGTTGTTTGTTGCTTTGTTTATGATAACCATCCTGACTGGTGTAAAGTGGTATCTCATTGTGTTTTTAATTTGCATCTCTCTGATAGCTAAAACATCAATATCAAAGAACCTATGCACCACAATGTTTATAGCAGCACAATTTTCAATAGCCAAGAGTTGGAAGCAAACCTAGGTGCCCATCAGTAAATGAATGGATCAAAAAATTGTGGTACATATACACAATGGAATTCTATGCAGCAGAGACAAAGAAGGAGCTACTGCCCTTGCAACAGCATGGATAGAACTGGAAAGCATTATGCTGAGTGAAATAGGCCAGGCATTGAAAGACAAACACCATATGATCTCACCTTTAACAGGAAACTAAACAACAAAACAAGCAAACAGAATAAAAACAAAGACACCGAAATAGAGAACAAGTGGGCAGCGACCAGAGGGGAGAGGGAAGGGAATTTAAGGGGAAAATGGGGAGGGATTTTGAGGAACAAGTATGAAAGACACAGGGATGAGAATGGGGGGGGGTGGGGAGGAAATGGGAGGGATGTGGGGAGATGGGGCGGGGGGCTGGGATGGGAGAAATAGACAAAAAACTGTACTTGAAAAATAACTAAATAAAATTTAAAAAAAAGAAAATACAGAATTAGAGAGCAGAATTACGGAAGCACAGAGAGAGTGGAAAGCTGCTTAAAGGGCATTCTCATAACAAACCAATGAAGAAGACATCAGGGCAACAATTTTAGAATAAGAAACTGAATAATTCTATTTTTATAGTTTACGTATTTAGATATTCCTCTTCTAATGATAAAATCATAGATCTTTAAATTAGCAAACTTGTTAGCTATAACCTATTTCAATATCCTCAGAAAATTAAGGTAAAGAATTCACAGTTTATGTAAGAACACACACACACGATAATGGTTAATATTTATTGACTATTATGTATCAAGAAACCCTTTACTTATTGCATTTGATCCTCATGGCAACCCTAGAAAATTGATACTGTCTTTTCACAGATGAGAAAACAAATAAAGTGGTTAAGTATATTGCCCATGGTCACAGGGCCATGAGGAATCTAAAATAAGACTTAAAACCTGCAGCAAGATTGAAAACCTTCATTCCTGACCAATAAACATGCTTTGTCCTTCATCAGTATGTAACAATAGTCCCAAACTTAAAGCTTAGAGACAATACTCTGTTCCTCTGTCTGCTTGCTGCCCACTGTGACAGCCTAGAGCTCCGCCTGCTTGTCCCTCTGGCCTCTCTCTCCTGCTTCTGTATCACCCTCTGGAAGTTCCCAAAGCTATTCTTTTAAGTTTTCAAATTCCTCTCTGACTCCCAACCTTTATGAGCATCCCCAAAGAACTTTTCTGAAACCCTGGCTTTCAACTGCATTCCTTTCTCCTGCAACTCCAGTCTGTTAAAAATAAGACAACAGGCTGATGGAGTCACTTATGCTCAGTCCCATATCATCAAGCCAAAGATTAATTAGTTTGGTTTGCCCAGAGATAGAATCCTAAAGCAGTCAGTCAGGAATCACCTCATCAGCACTACTAAGGTAATCTACCTGATGGACCCCAGCCCTTCCCTAAAGGAAAGTAACCCTGAAATAACAAACCAACTTATGAAAGTCTTATTTTGCTCAGCTCTTCAGAGCTCCTTTTTATCTGTTAGAGTGGGTGCCTCCCTGTTCATATCAATTTTTGCTCAAATAAACTTAAAAGCTTTAGCAAGCCCCAATTTATCTTTTATGCCTGGGACCTCAAAACTCCATTTTCTCAAAGCTTTACCCAATGCCTTCCTTTCAGACTCTTACACTCTTCTTCTGCATTCTGTCCTTGCCCCCTCACTGATCTGATCCTGCCAGTGTTATCGCTTCAACCCTTACTGTCTCTCCTCAACTTTGTGTTAGAGCCACTCTGCCCTTGGAGGTCCTGAGTGCAGCATGACTCCATCCCACCAGGGCCTGGACACATGCTATTCCCTCTCATTAACTGTTCCTCATCTCTCCCTGTTTCCTATCAACCCCTTCACTCCTTCAGGTCTTGGTGATTAGTTCATCACTTCTCAGAGAACGTATTCCAAATCTTCTATTTCATCAGTTTTCCTTTTATATCTTCTGCGGCAACTAGCTATTATTTTCTCCAAAGAATAAAATAGTGTGATTCTTACAGCACCTTGTATAGAGCATACTATCATATGCCATACTCAATTTCATAAAAAATATAAATCTAAACTTTAACATGTTTTAAAATTTTAAGGGTTGCAAAAATATCTAGTGGATGTAATATTAAATGACCACACTTAGAAAATGAATGTATTCTAGTTAGTGCACAAAAACTATATCTTTCAGTATCTTTTGTTTGTTACCTATGATATTGAAATCAAAGAAAAATTTTTTGGCAATCAGAGACAACACCATTATTTTTCTACTTCTCAAAATACATTTATAAGAGTTAAATCTGTATTTCAGAGGCTGAAGTCCTACTAAAAACAATATAAGAGATTAAAATTTAGTTTTTTCACCTATTACAATGGAAGCCTTTTGTTCCTAATTGGTGCTACCACCATGAAGCATAAAATTAAGCAATGACTACTTCAGATACTGTTTAAAAGCTTATTTAGTGGACTAAAACAAGATGAATTTTCTCTCTAAGTGTACTGTTACTATTAAATTAAAGCCTCTTGAAGAGTTGGAAAGTCAGAGTTGGTATTACTCACATGTTCTGTCCAGCTGGGTGTGATATGGATTTTAAAATGTTCTGAGTAGGAGACATTTAACTACCCAATCAACTTTAATCTGATAAAATGCTGTCCTTGCATGAGCCCATAGTCTGTCTTTCATTTTGTTTTTCTGAGTAAATCTTGGTGATTAGCCCTCTCTCACCTTATACTTAAGTTTCAAATGACTCGGTGGTTCAGTGGCTCAGTCACTGGCCTGAAAACTTGATTAGAATCCTATCATTACCTACTTGGCTAAAAAAAAGTCTCAAATTGTAAGAGAAGCCTAGAAATGAGAAGTCCTCAGTAAAAATATTTTTAGTCATTGACGTCTCTGATAAATTGCAATCCCTACAATCTCTCCCTTTCAAGTTTTCATAGGCCTCATTAAATTTATAGAGCTTTTGATTGAGCAGTAATGGAACAGCTTCTTTCTCTAGGGAAAACAAAAGACCAGAAAAGGTCCACCTCATCTGGGACATAGGTATGAAGTCTCTAGGTTAAGACCTGTGACCTCAAGAAAAGTGAACTTGAAGTTCTGGACTCACCAGCTAACTCCAAATTTTGCTTTTCTTTTAAAAATGGCATCTGCTATGTTAGCATCTATATGATTATCATCATCGTGCAAAAGTTTAAGTGATTCATCGCTCAATATGCCTTTCATTGTCATCCATATCTCTCCCACTTTTAAGAATAGTACGGAGTGTGCCGTACACAGATAAAAAGTCAGGGATTTCTGAGCCATTTAATATTTTGTTTCCTGCTATCTTACACCATTTTCCTCTCACAGGCAGCCATCCTGATATTGAGTTTATTCCTTGCAACAGCAAAGTGTTTCCATTAATATTTACTTGTCTGTTGTTTGAAATACTTAATTGGCCTTGATAATCTCAACAAAAAATTGAATTATTGGTGTGAATTATTTTAGTAGATCTGTAGCATTAGGAATTAGCAATATATATTTATTTATATATACTTATATCAAAGGTGTGAGTTCTATAATTTAACAAGCACACTCCTCTCTTTCTTTCATTGTGGCTCTTGATCTGGTTAGTTGTTCCACTATATGTTCCATTTTCATGGCTTAGAAACTAAAAAGATACAACCATGTCCACCAATAGACAGATTAATCTCGCTAATGTGAAATGAGTATCGTGTTTGACATTGAGCTGCTGTGAATAGAATGTTTTATAACGGCCTCCTTAAGGAGCCTCAATATAGAGCTCCGGCTCATCCTGTTCAACCCGAATGGTGAAGAGCTTCAATCAGTTGAGTTCTGCTACTGAAATATTCCTTTGAAAGTGAACTACATATGATCTGTATTTTATTAGAGAAAAAAAGTAATTTATTCTTATAAATAGACCACCCAAAACACACTGACTTTGGTGGCAATCCTATGTTCAGGTGTAATAAAATTGATGAGTTCATATAATAAAATTTATAGAACCAAAGTGAATTCAATTTATTTGAATATGCTCAGTTACGTTTTTGTTTATTCCCATAGCAGATGTTTAATTTACAAACCAGGCAATTACAACAGCTCTACCAAACAAATAAGAGCAGATTAGTCAAACGTTCACATCAATTTTTATGTTTATCATTAGTTTTATGAGATGTCATGAATATTCAGTTGTGAGAAAAACTATCATTATGGTACCTGGAAAACCTCAAAATAGTGTTTTGAATCTCTAAATGCTGTTTCCCCTTTTTTTGATAAAGCTATTAATGCATGTTGTCTCTCACTAAAGTAGGGCTTATGGACTGTAATGAAAAAAAGCACTCATTCTCCAAAGAGATCTTATACATTCTAATCAATGTGCAATGGAATTTTTGTGCAAAGTCTGTGAAAATGTATAGGTGATCCTGTTTTGATTTTTACTATGCAGATCAAGACATTTTTGTGCACTCTGGAAAGTTAATATGTGGAGTTTATAAAATATTAATTTTACTTAAAAACAGCTCGCCAGTTTTTATTTCTGAGTTTAATTTGCTTCCTCTCCCTGGAAACACATTTTGCTATAACCAAGGGAAAGCTTTGCTTTTATGGACATCAGCCTTGTTGTGCCTTTTAATGTGAGCCTGTAGATGGCAGGTCCTCACATGGAGCCTTGTGTGAGGGAGGTTCTCACACAGCAGTTTTATTTTTCTTTGCGATGTTTAAACTGTCAGAATAAAATGGATGTGGCTCCATTATGAATCAGTAAAAGTATGTGGCATTATCCATAAACAAGGAAGAGATATTTCCAGCCCGGCTGCTTTTGAATGGATTGCACTTTGCCAAACTCTGCCCTAAAAGCAGTGAAATGTCCTCAATATCCTAACTGAATTCCCACAATGCATTTCTCCCTAATCCATTGTAATGGCAGGTTTCCTGTCATTAATCAGCATTCAGACTGAAAAGAAAATTAGAAGATCAATGTGTTAAAATAGTCTAGAAGGAGCAGCTTCAAGAGAGACATTTTCAATGTAAGTTATACCAAATGTTGAAACAAAACCTGGTGGAAACGTGATTTTATTGTTAAAGATGCTTTGAACTGAACTCTAACATTTTTGGTGTTTTTACTAACATATTTTTCTTTTGACAACAACCAAAACATCATCTGTTTCTTCATCATTAGTTACAGTATAACTCTCCAGGAGTGTTAACTTTACAAATAGCTTATGTATTTCACATATGGTAATTATGTGTTTTGAATTTGAATGCAAGCTATGTCAGAATGCTGTTTAGTATACAGTCTCCTCTTGGGTTCCTACTGAAATTTTTAAAAGCACTAATCATTGTGAATTCAAAACAGAATTTAGGATCCGTGCCCCTATGAAGTCTATATGCAAGGTGATTTTCAGGGCACACACATATATACACACCTTTGTGACTCAGTGTAGTTTAAGTAGACTACTCCAGATCTATCAGCTGAGATAGGACAATAGACTAAAATTTGATTTATAAGATATTTATTTTTAATCTTGCTTTTTAGATCCACTAATAACAATAAATATGAAGAAGAAAATAGAGATAAAGATTTGCAGAGAACAAAAAGAAACAATCTTTCAGCAGGAAAGCATGCAGAAATAGATTGCTCACAGCCATAGATTGACTGTTCAGCCAAGGCAATGTCATTATAAGGAGGTAATGAAATACTCTTCAGGAGGAAGACTAGCTAAGACACACAGGCACATAAACAGAAGGAGGCATTGATAAATAATTGCCCACGAGTACAGTGCTGGCCTGTATTCTCTGGGGAATCTAGGAGGTGCAGAAAATGGTATGCCACTGGTTTTTAGATTATGAAGTTCTTAGAGAGTGTGACTTGCTAATGGACTTTGCTTTCTCTGAAGAAGAATGAATACTTTCAAATTGAACACTGCTAAGATTATCTAGTAATCTTCCACACTAGTGTATTGTACAGAACATAATGGTCTCTATAATCATGTTCTTCACAAAATGCAAACCAAGCAGTCACATTTACAGGTGCTACACTGATAATTCAGTTCAACAGTGGCTTGTCTTTGGCTATCTGTATGTATTTCATAGTTTGCCTCTAACTACTTTAGACCTCTATATTTTATTTCCTCATTGTTCTGCAGTGGCAAACTTTATAAATCTTTCTTTTCTGTAAAACACAAATTTGATACCCATGAAAACATATAAAACCAAATTTCACATTCTGCAAGGGTTTTTCTAATAACTCTAAGTGAAAATTGCTAAGTGCATGTCAAAACATGTCAGTGTAGACTGATAAACACTCAAGTTCTTAGAGGCAAAGGGGGAGAAATTTGTTCTTCCAATGCACTGATTACAATATGCAAATTAGATAGAGTTTCCAACTGTTAAATATTTGGTTGTTTCAAGCTATTAAATTTATCTAGGTAAAATTTATTTTCTTGGTTTAGTACAGTGAACATGTTTAAGTTAATGCAACTACTAAAAACTGAATAAAATCTTTTTCATACAGGTGAATATCAATATTTTTGTGCTTTACTGAAGGTTGAAAGTTTTTATGTGATATAGTTGTTGCTTTCCTTTATAAAGTAATGTTATCAGTCTATTAATTTAAGTATCAGTCTATTAATTTAAGTCTATTAACTAAAAGACATACCTTTTCATGTTTATAATATTAACTCATAATATTGTATTCATTGACATAGTGTTAAGATTAAAACAAACCTAGTTTTTATTTTATTCATTGCTGAAAATAGGCAACAACATTAACCTTAGAGATGCAAAATAGTATGGTAGAACAAATGTGGATTGTCAGTCAAACTACATCATTTTTCATTCTTTCAGGTATTCATTTATTTTACATAGATTGAGTTGGTATTTAGTCAACTCATTATTTACTTCACACTTAATTTTTTCTAGTTAGGGCATTTAAATATATGCATATTTAAATATATAATTTATACTTAGAGTTATTAGGAAAACTCTCATAGGATGCGAAATTTGGTTTTGTATGTTTTCATGGGTGTCAAATTTGTGTTTTACAGAAAAGACTTACAATGTTTGCCATTGCAGAACAATGAGTAAATAAAATATAAAAAAATGTATATTTAAATAAATAAAATATATAAATATAAGGGTATTTAGATCCTTGACTTGATGAACCAAAGTGTCCTGTGGAAAATGCACTCACTATCCGAAAACTGGGGGAGCAAGTTCTGTGAGCCTTAGTTTCCTTAGGTGTGAAGTGAGAGGCAATACTGGATGTCTCCAAAACATCTGATTTTATACTTTGTATTTTCTAGTTTCCAGAATTAATTCCACTTCAAATGGTTACTTTTCAAAACTTAAGAAAGTAAAAAGTCTAATGATGAGACACCATATTTAGCATTTGTATAAATTTATGTGTATGTATTTTTAAATGTATTTTGAATGTTATGAAATATATTTATACTTCTCTCTTAATGATGTCTTCAATGATAAAGAGTTATTGATTTGATTTTATTAGATGTTACAAATAAATGTTTTCATTTTCAAATTGTAAAAGTTAAAAAGCACACAACATTCGAAACTGGGTAATCAAAATGAGATGTTTCTACTTGCTCACATATATTTGTGTTCAGTTACTGAATTCCTGTAATGATATTTGGACTACAACTGCTCAGTGGTAGAAAACATTATGGTAAAACAAAAAATAACATGTTTGCTGTCAAAATAGTTTTAAAGTATTGAATTGGCTTTTTCCCCTTTTTACAGTCTTTTAGCTTTATGTTTACTTCTTTATTGAGCCTCTATGAATGTTTCCCAAGCTATCTTAGTTTTAATCCTTGCTCCAGTTTTATTCAAATAAATGATGCACATATTGTAAAAGAACTATTTAAACTAGTTTATTGAAGTTGCTTTCTTCAACATGACATTTTAAATGTCAAATAGCCACATGATTTTGAAGTCGTAGGGAATTTCAGAGATCATCTGGAGTCATTTTCTTCAAACAATGTCCCTGGCAGACAACAATCTCATTCTTTATGAAATAATTTGGGTGAAAAAGAGTTCAGTCTTTTCCCTGCTGGTCAGCTCTAATTGCTAGATGTAACTGTGACTTGACTGAAGTCTGCTCTGAGAGAGAAAAAGACAGTTAGGTCGTGTTCCCGTGCTTATCCACAGTAGCCGGCAGTGAGGAGAGCCATCGCTAACTAAGCAGAATGCCTTCTCTCCCAGGGGAGAGAAGGATGGAGCCCACAGGGCTTCCAGCTATGGAAGGGGAGGCCCCTGGGTTGGGTGTCACACAACAAAGATCTTCCAGAGAATGACCAGGATATGGAAAGTGTTGTTTAAGGAAAAAATTTCAGTTAAAATGAAGGGGAAAAAGGCTTAAATGACAGAAATAGGGTGTTTTATTTTGTTTTTCTTATTTGTTTTAAGAAATAACAAGAGTGTATGACTGTGTGTGATTGGAGCAGCAAAAGAACACATGAAGGAATTTATCATTGAAAAGGAACATTTATGTCAGGTCATAGACAATCATAAACGCATGTTAATGATTTGATTCATATCTTTCCTTCCTCCTTCTGTCCTGCCACATTCTATATCCTGCAAGTTTGAAGCTAGTTTATCCTCAATGATAGTGACCTTCAAGCTTTGTAATGTGCACCTTAATCAACTAAAAAAATTATACCACAATGCATACTTCCATTTACAAATTTTATATTTGTATTGTATAACATGATTCTGTCACTTATTAGCTTCTGTAAGTTATTTAAGCCTTTGGGCTGTCAATATTCTTTTATTAACATGGATTATTATAAAAACCCTAACCCAATATGGTTACTCATATATCAAAAATATTTTATTTGAACTGTGGCTGACAATGGTAAATAGTATTTAAGCTTTAGCTATTATTATTAGTAGTAGCAATATTACTTGAATAAGTTATTCAATTTATAAAACACATTTTAAAATATGAATTAAAAGATTATTGGGTTAAAAAAACAAAATATATAAATTTGCACTATTCTAGAAACTAGTAAAATCATTAAAGATTTTTAGGAGAAGAATAACATGTTGTTGTGTTACGTCATTCCCGTCCCTAGTGTGTTTCTGAGACAAACGACATCCCATCCCTGAGGCTTGCAATTTACAGCATGTGATTGATTGGGAACATCGCTTACCCACCCGACTAGATTTTAACAGTTTTCAAACCCAAAAGAGAAGTTCTGAAAATGCTGTGTTTAATTTCTCAATAATCTGAGCCAGTTTCCACCAAAGTCATATTTGAAGAGTTGACTCTGCTCAAACAAAACTGGTTACTTTATGAATTGCCTGGTATAAAAGACATGTTCTGTTTTATATCTGCTGTGATCTGAACATGGAAGTGGCTTATTTATATTTGCTTATCTGGAGAGAAAAGTCCCTAATATCAGAGAAAAAAGTAAAAAATGTAAAATAAGTCAAGTTGGAGTAATACAACAGAGATTTTTTAGTTGTATCCCTAAACTCTGTCTAATTGTATATCCTAAGTCCACTCCTAGAAACGTAATTGAGAGCAGGTTAGGCTCTCTGATTTTGCCCCTTCATTGGTATCCTAGGGACCAGATTATTTCAAGTGTTCATTCAAAGTGCTAACAACAGTAGCTAACACATGTTGACCATTATTTTGTTGTTATATGTTGAGTATATTGATACAATATAAACACATAATTTTTAAATTTACTTTAGCTCTTAAGTATGTAATGTTTATCATTGTGTTAGTGTCCAGAGAAATACAGACATTCAACAAACATAAAGATGATCGCTGAGTCATAACAGATTGATGATAGGTACTCTTAAACCAACTCAGACCCTCCTATTTGCAGAACACCTTCTTGTGTTTATTCTTTTATTCAGAAAGTATTTACTATGTACCCGGTATGCTCTGGGCATTGTTCTTTGCCTGGGAATATGTAATGAATAAACCTTCGAGTCTGAGAATTCCATTTAAAGCTGCCTTTACTCTTTTGCACCACATATTAAGGATCTATTATTATAAGGTCATGAAGGAAAGAGGAAAGTATTGTACAAAACTGAATTTTTTTCAAAGTGCTATTTTAACTTCTGCTCTAATATATCTACTTTAAACAACAAAGGATTTTCTGCTATCTTTAGTCACTGCACATCGGTGTTGTTCTTCCATCCATCCAGAGCATGTCAAACATGGCAGGTACTCAGCAAATATTTGTTAAAAGAAGGAATTATAAAACACTAAAACAACCACTGATGTGCTAGTAATGCTTAACAACCAATTCTCTGGGGGAAGAGCTGATTTATAGCATGTACTGGACAATTTCTAATTTCAGTGGTATAAAATCCACCATAACAGGCTAACAATGTAACATCACTGACTTATATATCTGAAAATTTAACAACCAGCTCTTGCAAGTCAGTCTAAACCAACTCTAGCTGAAATATGTATGAACTGACTTCCGGTTAAATATAAAAAACAGAAGCCATTGTACATGTATTATCTCCATTTATAAATGTAGAATTGTTTTTCCAGATTATTAGGTAACATTTAAACAAAAGTCTCCATTTAAATTGTCAAACGTGTTCTAAAAATTTAAACCTAATCCTCATATCAAGACGCTGGGATATGTTCAATAGTTTAGCAAATTTACAAATAAGGTAACTGAGTCAGAGAGAAGTTAAGTGATTTGCTCTATGTCAAAGAGCTAGTAAATGGCAGAACCAGAACTCCAGCCCTAGTGGTTTGGGTCCAAAGCCTGAATTTATACTTGCCTTTTGAATTATGAGGATGATAAAATACACATTAATATTTCTTCTAAAACTTATACCCAACAGTAACAGTTTGATGATCAATCGATTCCTTGTTGTATAGTTACCCTCTCTAGTTATTTGTTCTTTGTTTTCATGAAATATCTTCATAGGCAGGAGATAATCAGATCCAGGAGAAAAACTCAAGGTTGGGCAGCCTTTAGAGAGTCATGTCTGGAACTGTTGCAAGAGTTCATTGTCTAGTGGCGAAGCCAGGTAAATATCTAGCAACCTAGTAAAATAAGATAAAATGCTTCCTATATCCTGACACTTCAGTTACTTTACAGGCCAAGTATTTCCTCAGCTGTGATTTCCTAGGAACCAGAAGTCTCACACTTATTAAGAAGTCTGCCTCTCAATATCTATAGTAAAAAAGAGGATATAATAAATAAACATCCATAATTACTGAGGGTTAAATTTCAGATTCAAAATGTACTCTTTCTGATGCATTTACTCTATTTTTACCTTTAACCTAAAGTAAATGCAAATTTTTCCACATAATAAATCCTCCCCTGTTTGCTCTTCTCAAGTTGCTTTTTCTGATCTGTGAAGAGTCAGAAGTTATTGTCCATGTATTTATAGGTTTTTCCTCAAACAAGAGACTGTGGCACTTTGGGAACTACAATCACTAGTAAATATATGTGTCCGGCTTTTCAGCTGTATTCCCCAAGTCCCTTTGCTCTCTAACTCTAGAGCAGAAATCTTACTACCAGTTAAATATTATTTCATTGCCTCAAATTAATCACTATGGGAACTTTCTGTCACATTAGTAGCAACTATATGCTGTAAAAATTCTTAATATATGATATCAAAATTTTGAAACTTCTCAAAAGCTCTGTAGTATATTAGTTATTGTTATTATAGGAGCAACTACAGATTCACAATAAAACCCTGAAATGAGAGGCTTTCTCAAGATCTCAGTTGCAACCCCAAGCAAATCAATTTCTTTGCATAATAGCACTACTTCTGAATACCTCTCTTCCATCATCTCTGCCTCATACTTCTTCAGAGGTATGGGAGCAGAAGCTGAGGGGTGATGGAAATTTCCGAGTAAGGACCCAAAGCACCTAGAACTCAAATTTCAAAAGGGATGTCACTCCACAGGCAGTCCTGGAAATGTCACCTGTTGACCTCACAAAGCCAGTGCCTTCACTTCTTCCATGTCTGATCTGTCTGTACTCTGCTCAGTCCTCCTGTAAACACACTCAGGGATGGATGCCATAGTCTGGTACCCTATTCACAGCCTGCCTGCCTTTGCTGTCTTGTTGGGCCTCTAAGCCAAGTGCTATTCAATGTTTTCCCTCTCAGATCTCTCTTAGATGTGAATTCCACGTTGCTATATATGCACTATTTAGCTGGCTGTCGTCGAATTTATTTAAGTGTACTATATGAAGCATAAAGATTATATTGTGTTATACTCAAAAGAATCATTTTATTCTAGGTTTCTTGAAACTTAATTGCATGTAACTACTGTATTTGGCATTTTTATATGAATGTTATTCTTTTTGATGACTGGCTAAAACAAAAAAAAGAGGGTTTTAAAAATAAAATTTACATTCATTCTCCCAAAGAAGAAATACTTTCTTATAAAATTTAAATTTATCCCCAGAGAAGAAATTCTAGAATTATTTAAAATGTAGACTTTGAAAATTCTATATAAATCCCAAATCCCTTAAAAATTGTATTTCTCGCAGGTCTGCTCTCTGCCTATAATTCTAAATACAATTTCCACAGAGTCTAACATTTGTGCAAAAAAGGCTGATTTTAAAACTTCACCTTCTTTCCTGGAAATATTTCTTTCCTGGTAAAGAGTATGAGCAAAATGCTACATCCCTCATTAATTTGAATCATCACAATGAGAGCTAACTCTCACCAGATATTTAATATAAGCTATTACTTGTGCTTAGTAATTTACATACCTGATCTAGTTTAATCCCATTTTGGTTGGGTATCCTTACTTCCATTTTATGACCATAAAATCGACTTAGGAAAATAATTTTCCTTAGCCAGAGTCATTTGAGTGATACGTGTCAAAAGTTAGACTCAAACACAGATCTTTTTACAAAGTAATTATTTGCTCTTAGACATTATATTACCATTGTTCAATATTCTCTTTTCCTTAAAAATTTAACATTATGTACTTGAACAACAATTAAATAAATTAATTTAATTTAAAAATCTAACATTAATGAGAAGCATCGCTTTTATTTTTTATTTTAGTTTTTAGTTTTTTAGAGATATTATTTATTTATTTTTAGAGAAAAGGGAAGGAAGAGAGAAAGAGAGGGAGAGAAACATCAATGTGTTATTGCCTTTCATGTGTTCCCTACTGGGGACCTGCAACTGAGGCATGTGCCCTGACTGGGAATTGAACCAGTGACCCTTTGGTTCACAGGCCTGAGCTCAGAGCCAAGGTCACTTTTTAAAATCGCTTCAGTTCAAGGTTCAATATAGACCTTGGTTTTTACAACATTTCTGGAGAGAATTTATTGAAAAGCAGTAAATTGCACATTTTGAACATGTGATATGTGTTTGCCAATGAATTTAGAAAGAAGAATATTCTTTAGTCTTTATTATTTTTATTATCTAAAAATTATTCATATTAATCCTGGGTAAAGTTTTTGTTTTAAAATTTCATTAATTAATGGCATATTCATTATCTGCCTCTGATATATTTGAGGATATTAGCAATTATGCAAAGAAAGAAAGAAAATCAGAAGAAATACAATAAAAGTATTGATGCTAAAATTGATTTTTAAACTTTAATCCTAAAACAAGAGAACAAGATACTATAAACTCAAATGCTAGTTTGATTTATGATATCATTCTAGTTCAAAAAAAGTTAGCTAAATTTTGCTAGTTAATTCTATAGATTTGTTTCTAGAATATGAACATTTAAAAACCAGGTTCATGAAAAAATATTTCCAAATTGATTAATCTAGAGAAGAATGAGGAGGAGGAGGAAGAGGAGGGAAGGGAAGAAGCAGAAGGATAAGAATTTCTCAAAAAATAAAATGAACATACAACTTTATATTCATAATGTCTTCAGTTCTAAATATCTGAATAAATGCAAAGATAGAGTGAAGGGATTCATAAGTACAAATTGGTAGCTATGAAATAGTCATGGGGATGTAAAGTACAAGGCTTTTTTAATGCTGGCTGAATAAAAAAAAAAACACTTTGTGGCTCAAGTGATGCACATCTGTGGGCCAGAGTTCGCTGTAGGTGGCCAGGTGCTGGCCACAGGGAATAGAGCCAATAATATTGAAATAAGTATATATGGTGTCAGGTGGGCACTAGAAAAATTGAGGGAGACACTTGGTATATGATTGTCTAACCACTGTGCTGTACACCTGAAACTGATACAAAATAATATTGAATATAAACTGTAATTTAAAAATAAAATTTAAATTAAAAAAAAAAGACAGCACTGGGTAGTGTGATACAGATACAGTCTTGCAAACCAAAAGGTCCCCCCAGTCAGGACATATGCCTAGTTACGGGCAGGTCCCCATTTGGAGGCGTGTGAGAGGTAATCTCAATGTTTCTCTCCCTCTCTTTCTCCCTCCCTTCCCCCTACTTTTAAAGTAAACAAATAAAATATTAATAAAAAGTACAGATTAGGAAAGGTGATATTTCATTAGATAATGTTTGAAAAGTACGTTATGTAATACCTTGTTCACAGCACATAATTACTGTTTATTTTTTCTCCCCCCCCCCAAATACTAATGCGTAATGGTATTTGGAAAAATACCTTACTCCTGACACTCTTAACCTCTCTTCCTTCTTTTGGTCTCTCTGGTTTTGTCCTTTAGCATTTATCACAATATAATGTACTATATATTTTCTTTGTGCATTTTATTATTATGTGTCTCCCATTAGAATAAAGACAATATATGATTGATTTATTAACCACTAGATCACTAGTGCTTAGAACACCACCTCGCCCATAGTGGGTGGTCAACAGATACTAATTGAATGAATAAATTTTGCTTAATTTATAAAGAACGTGTTTTATTAAGAATAGTAAAATTGAGAATGTTTTTAATATTGTATATAAAGAATTTTGAATAAAAGGGTATTGTTTGTGTGGTTATAGGCCTACTAACATACGGGACATAAATATGTAGAGATTTGAAAATAAAAACAAAGAACTTCAGGGATACAAAAGCATTTTGAGACCAATTTGTATATAAAAACTAAGCATTTAAGCTGTCAAGCATCATGGGCAGTTCACACAAATTTCCCCATGCATCACACACTTCTCTCCAGGGGCCATATGGTATCAGCTTCTTTACTCAGCAAGTGCGAATTTACAGATCTTTCTTGTAAGGCACGTTCAGCTGAGATATTTCCTTTCTTCATTTAAGAAATCTAAATCTAATCTGCATGAGGTAACATACAGTGCCCGGAGAGGAGATATCTATCAATATAATCATCATCATTGTTGTGAGCATTGTAGCTTTTGCAGATAAAGAGATTTAAATATAATAAATGCCTTCACTTCATAGAAGCAAAAAGCAGAAAGGTACATTTTGTTCTGGTTTTCTTTTCTCTTGTTACCTTTAATTTCCTATTGGATCATCATAAAATTTAAATCTCTAATCTAATAAGCCTTTAAATATATATGGAGGTTAAGAGTGTTGCTCCTGGAGGAAGAAAAGTTCACCTAAACCCCAGCTCTGCTACTTACTTCCATGCAATAGAAACATCTGTGGTGATAACCCTGTTTGCCTCCATCCCACCATTCTCTGTGCTCCTGGAGTCCAAGCTCCATGGGCTGCAATGAGGGGCTTGCCCTCTGGATGCCAGCTGGGGTTGGCCAATGGGAGGGACAAGATGGAGCTGGGAGAAAAAGCAGCAGAATATTGGTATGTGTTCCCTGTGCTCCTGCCCAGACTCGTATCAGTTCTAGCAATGGCTATCTTTCTATCCGTTACAACTCCTGTTGGTGTGGGTATTCCTTCTTCTCAGGTTCTAGGGGTCACAGGGCTCAGAAAACACCACTCCCTCCCCTTCCCCTTTTACGTATGGGGTATGATGGCTTCCTGCTCTTGTGCCTGCCTGCTTTTCACTTTCCTTATTAACTCCTCTAACCCTCTCCACTACTGTTAATAGTTCCTTATGAGGGACTGACTGATACCCCCACTGAAAAGTCAATTATTTTATCTCTAACCTGGAGGCAATACTACCTTTTCATCAGTTGTGATAATAAAATTATATTACATATTTAGATTATCTAACATCATGCCCGGCATACATGAGATGGTCTTGGTGGTGACTGGGACGGCAGGACTAGTTATAGTGATATTGTTATCATCTACTCAGAACAGCAGTGATTCTCTTGGGTTTGTTGTAACTGCGTGTAGTTCTCAAGCACAGAGACAAGAGGATAAGAATTCAAATGAAAAAAATAAATCAGCATCTTTTATAACTGCTCTTAAAATAACAATTTCTATGACAGAACAACAAACACAACTTTGCTCCTTGAGTGGGTAGTACACAGTGGCAACAAAAGTACATTTATGACTTAAATGATTCTGTCAAGGTTTGTGTGGTCAACCTCTTCCCCAAAACATTTCTTCTGGAATTTTATGCACAAATATATTCTATGATAAAACTGAAGCATGGTGTGGGTCACAGGAGTGTTTCCCAAAATTCAAAATGATACTAGGACTTAGAGTGTCATTGGCCCTTGTTCTTTAGTTGGGAGACTCTGAGATGATTACTGTTTAACTCACGATTCCTACAGTGTGGCTATGGCGACCCACACAATAAGTAGCTGTAATCATGATATTTTTTTCTGTGCTGTCTAAATCCTTCAATTTTTGCACATTGAATTAGGTACTGACATATTTCCTTCAGAATCACACTTAAAATGACGCATTATTATTTAGAGTAGCTACAAACTCTTGGGTCTCTGGATTCCAGTAGTGAAAGAAATCACTGAGGGAGATAAATAATAAATTAGTTTTATTTTTAAAATTGGTGTAATTTATCAAACCAAAAACTAAAATGTAAAAATATTTTTATAAATATAATCTTTTAATATCATGTCTGTCAGAAGCTTGAATTAGAATGAATTAAATGGGAATGACTGCTCATGAAATTTAATGTATTGAAAAAGACACAATTACAGATACAATGTGAACTTTATTGGTAAATGGATTAACAAGAAAACAAGTGAAATAAGATGTTTACACAGGTACTTTGACATATAGAAATGGAATTGATTATCATTTCAATCCAGTGTCTTAGTGTACAAAAGGTGATGGTTTCATTTCATAGAAAAAAGTTAATTTGAAAAAGTGGTTTATAAAATTAGTTTTAAAACTCTTCCCTCCACTAATGTAGAAAAGTCAGGTTATAATCAGAATATTTTACTTTTCTGTGTAAACAATCATGTATGCCCACATGAGACAAGTAATTCATAGTAATTCATAACTTTTTCAAAGCTTTTGCCATGAAAAGAGGGAAAATTGGTATAATAGCTAAATGTAAAAGTCACATAACTTCAGAAGCAATATTCATGGAGTACATTTGCATTTTTGTATCATATGGCTAATTTTTCTTTAGTTTTTGTTTTTCCCAAAGAAATATGCATAGAGCATAGTTTAGTGGTTGCTGCTTTCTTCTTCTTCTTCTCCTCTTCCTCCTTTTTTCTTCTTTCTTCCTTTCACCCTTTTGAAGTAATTTCATTTTATTTTATTTTTATTGTTGTTTAAGTACAGTTTTCTGCCTTTTCCTCCCACCCCTCCCCACCACCCGAGCCCTCCCCATCTTCCTCCCCTGTTTCCAACCCCCTTGTTATTGTCCATGTGTCCTTCATTCTTGCTCCTGTAAACCTTTCACCCCTTTCCCCATTATGCCCTCCCCTGTCCCTTCTGGTCACTGTCAGCCTGTTCTCAATTTCAGTGTCTTTGGGCTCTCACACGAATCCACTCTTTTTTCTTTTTAGACTTACTCTTATTATTCCAGAAAAGCATGTTTGGTGGATGATGACAAGATGGGAGGATCAAAACTAAATACTTAGCATGTGTATGGGATCTGTAATTTATAAAGTGACATAGTTTTATTTTCCATAAATATAAGAAGCAAGGAAGTTTAGAATAAGGTTTACATAACTGTGGAAATGCCTTAAATTGAGTTTTTAAATGCAAATGTAAGTCAAACTAACAGTTGAATCTTTTTTGTGAATAATCTCCCTTTTTCTTCTGTTTCATCAGAAATCATTTAAAATATTCCCTACCTTTATTAAAAATTAAATCTGAGACCTAATTATGCAGAAAGTGATAAAATCGTGTCAGGTGCCCAATAGATAATATTACTGTTGCTTTGATATTCTAGAACAAATTTGTGCTAAAGGAAAAGTTCTTAAATGTATTTGATCCCAAGTCATCTTCAAACAGTTGTAATTATATTCATAGCTATCAGAACTAGTTGTCTTGTTGGGTGAATGCTTCAGTTTAAATGTTTCTCTTGATTTCACTTTCAATTTATGTGTTACAGATATAAAAGAAGAAGAGTGGAAAATTGTTTCCAAAAATAAATAAATAATAAGTCACAACTAGTGCTTTATTTATTGGTTGTTAAATGGTTATTCAACTTGGAAAAAATGATTCAAAATTTATGTATGTGTGCATTCTGTCTCTCATAGAAGTAGATCGGTGTCAGGGAAACTGAGCAATCTCATTTCTTTAGCATTGTGGTTGATATAAAGTAATTTGTCCATGAATTTTTTTAAATGTCTTTCAATAATTTTAAATGCATTTACTTTTGAATAGGTTAAGCAGTATCAAGTATCTGTCTATTTACAAGTAATCATTTATCTCTTCACACTAGAATTAGATTTTTACTTTCTACAAAGTTTGAACCCTATTTCTTCATTCTCCAGAATTTGCAATTAGCAGCTGACTGAACAGAAAAATGCAATCATAAAGGACTGTTACAAAGCTGCATGTGATATGGCTGCTCTGCAATTTTCTAAACTGAAATTTAAAATTTTTATTAAAATATTTATTTTAATAAATCATAAATCAGAGCAAGATGTTTTAATCTTATTCACACAGATTGACATTCCAACTTCTTTATTAATTTGAATTTGTGATTGATAAATATGTTCTTAAAAAGCTTCCTAATTAAACTTTTGCATTATAAACAAATATCATCAAAAACCACTATTCTTTTTTTTTTTTTAAGATTTTATTTATTTATCTTTAGAGGGGAAGGGAAGGAGAGAGGGAGAGAAACATCAATGTATGGTTGCCCTTCATGCGTCCCCTGCTGGGAATTGGTCTGCAAGGAACTGGTCTGCAACCCAGGCATGTGCCCTGACTGGGAATCGAACCGCGATTGTCTGGTTCGCAGGCCCGTGCTCAATCCACTGAGCTACACCAGCCGGGGCTAAAACCACTATTCTGAAACATCCACTATGTGGGAATATAATATTTCTCTTAGTTTGGAAAATATATGGTACCTGACTTTTTGAAGATTAGCAAAATCTCTCCTCTTATACATGTAGCATTTAAAAAATGTCAGTAGGAAAATGTCAAAAAATGCATTTTCCTAATCCATTATAATGGGGTACAGATCATAACCTCCACAATCCTGGACTGGGAGAAGGGAAGAGTAGATAGCACAGGGCTTAAGATACACTGCATAACAATGGCAAGTTAATAGCCATGTTTTCCTGAAGGGCAGAGGGCTGCCAGTGAGGGTGAATTGTGTTTGTGACTGTGAAACCGTTCAGTGGTTTGTGACGTAGCCTGGAGGTTGGGCGGAGCTCACACTGCACCCGTGTAAGAGGAAAGAGGCCGATGCCCATCCTAGGTGTTGAAGCATCACAGGGAAATTTTACCCTGACTAAAAATGGCAGCCAAGAAAGGTAAAAGATACTGGGGAACTGGCAAAAATGGCAGACGCTAACAAACCATAGGAAGGGCTGGATACGAGGTCACAGAGGAAGTTCTGGGTCAAGCATTTAAATTAGGACAGTCTGAAAGTCAGAGCCATGAGGACTGGAGTGAGAAGGGGGTCTGATTGGAGAAAATGGCAGTGGTGCTGATGGAGCTGCAGGGACCTGCCTGGGCACCCAAATTCATGAGAGATGCTTGGAGCTGAACTGTGACCAGGAATGCTAAGTTGCAAACTTCTGCTTCTCTGAAGGACTTACACAGAAGCCACTCTCTTGGGATGTGTGCTTTCCTGTGACAGGGGACTCAAGAGTTGGAAAATTTTAGTTTAAGGTAAATAGCTATAAGCTTAGTAAGTAATGCACATGCTAAAGCTTTTGTTTCCGAACCTACCAATAAGGCCCATCCTGGCTCCTGGGAGAAACAGCCAACCTCCTGGGCACTGCTCAAGATTACTGTGTGTGTGCAAGGGGAGGCATCCGGGCCATTGTGTTCCAGGGAGAGACAGACGGCCGTCCATCATTGGGAACAGCTAACTGCCCGGGGCAAGAATGCTGCAGTTTCTTTCATTTCATTTTTTCTGAATTTCAAAACCTCTCACCTCATCACACCTTGTTTATTCCCTGTTATAAAACGTTGGCTTGGAAAGAAAATGTGAGGTGGTTCTTTTAAGGTGTGAACCCGCCATCTTCTTAGATCCACAGCCATCTGAATAAGGTGCCAATAAAGATTCAATCCCTGCCTCTGCTTATTGGGTTTGGTAGTGACAGTCAGCATGAGCTCCAGTGTCTTTTCCAGTTTTCCCTGGACTCCACCATGATCCAGTGTAACATGGCACATATTTTCCTGAACCTCTACATGGAGGCTGAGAACAGTACACCCAGATCCTAAAGGAGGAAGCTGCTGTGAGAAGATGGAGACTCTGAAACTCATTAGTGAACATTCTAGACAGGATTAAGATCTGTTTGCATGACTGGCTGATGGACAGTTAAAGAAATAGGGAACTCCTGGGTGTGATTTAGGCTTGTAGCCTTTTGAGAAGCAAGGGAAATTCTGGGTCTCGTGGGAGAGGAGGGCTCTGAGCCAGTGCTTTCATCCCCCTCCTCCAAGGTTGGAAACCTGTGAATCCTGTTTCCTTCAACACTAATTGTTGGGTCATATGTAAAGGCACCAGGTGGCCAAGCCGGGTTTGCTCAGTAACACCATTTACAATACTGTTTGCTTCTTGGGTGAAGTACATAGTTGAGGACAGGATTGGATGGGAGATGTTTTTCTGAATGTGCTTCTATATTTTTTGAAGTTTAAATTGTGTGAATATAATATTGATTCAAAAGTCAAATTACAATTAAAAAGAAAATGAATGCATTGTCACTATTTCATTTATTAGTTATTTTCATACTCATTCCTTTATTTTCTATACCACCAGGTTTAAATTAATAAATGAGGAGGTAATTGAAAGCTAACTGGAACATTCTGGGCACAGTCATCTGTTTGTATGTGGACATAGAAAACTAAATAATACTCTACTGTGTACATTTGATAATAGGTGATGGCTTTTCCTTCTCCCTGAGGAGGACACATGTTAACACAAATTGCAAAGGCTTAGACTCAATCATCTCTTGGGAAGAAAATAAACCATCTTTATATGAGTTCAGATGATAGTAAAGCCTCAGTCCCTTTATTACTATATCTAGATTTATTTCCAGCATTAACCAAGCTCATTAACTAACTCCCGCTTGTATGTTTTGGGTCCCTTACCATTTGAACTCAGCCTCATTTGCATATTAGAAGACCCTTCTGTCCCTTAGAGCACAGTAATGCCAGGTAAAGGTAGAACTGGTGGCATTAACAAGTTGTCTGTATTTGTTTCATAAATGAGAATCACAGAATGACAGGCACTAAAATAATGCTTTGTGTAAAGAATATAGTAAGCATTAGGGAAAGTACATATTTTATTATTTACTTAGTTTCGCAACATGTTTATGTGATAGATAAGAGAATCTCTTCTTTATGGAAAAATAGTAAAGTATTGGAGGAATTTACTGGAGAAAACTTACATTCTCTTCTATGTCTCTGGATAATTTTATTGGAGAGATGCAGGCTTCCCTAGGAATTGTAGCTAGCACTGAGCAATGGGATGGTGTAAGGGTGTGTTACAGAGAATGATTGCAGAGTTCTCTTCTTATTGATGAGGGCAATGCATCTCATTTTTCTACTCATAAACAACATGTTTCCCTATGTTGGCTGCAGTCTTCGTCTTAGTTCTCAGTTGCCAAAGTGCTTGTGAGATATTTTCTTTTTCTTGATAAACACTGACATTAGTTTTTTCTCTGTACCTGCTGTTCTTTAAGTGCAGTCTGCAAGGACTTAAGGGTCCTTGACACCCTTTCAAGTAATCGGAGAGCTCAGGACTAGTTGAATAATAATACTAAAATACCGTTTACCTATTTCACTATGTTGACTCATAGTACAAAAGAAATGAATTGTGAGTAAAAATGCTGACACCATAGCAGTGCCTCCCAGGATGCAGGTAACCATTGCATCCTTCCCTGCTGTGCACTCACAAGGAAAAAAAAAGCTAGCTGTACTTGCGAAAGTCCATAATGAAGTGGTAAAAATGACTAATTTTATTAAATGTCTACCTTGAATTTTTTCTAAGTCTCACAGATTAGCATTTATTTGGGAAAACAGGAAGTCCACAAATAGTAGTAGTTGTGCTTCATGCCGAAGTCCAATGTTTATCCTTAGAAAGAGCACCTGTATATTTATTTGAGTTTTAAACTAGTTGTTTTTTCTCTTGGAGCACCATTTTATTTGAAAGAAAAACCGACAAACAACAGTTGTTCAGATTCAGGTATTCGGCAGATATTTTCTCAATAATGAGTGAAGTAGACTGTAATTTCAAAGAAAATAATGGACAATTGGTAATATTTGCTGCCAATAATGAGATTTCAAATTTCAAATGAAAATTATACTTTTTTAAACATTTTATTTCTTTATTTTTAGAGAAGGGGAAGGAGTGAGATAGGGTGGGAGAAAAAGAGGAAGAGAAACATCGATGTGTAAAAGAAATATTAGTCAGCTGACTCTTGCATGCTCCCAGCAGGAGACCTGGCCCACAACCCAGGAATGTGCCTGGACCAAGAATCAAACTGGTGACCTTTTGGTTTGTTGAACAATGCCCAGCCCACTGAGTCATACCAGTCGGGCTGAAAATTATAATTTTTAGAATTGTAAGAATTACTAAAAGCTGGCATAATCTTGTCAGCTTTTCAATCCATATAAACTTTCTGGTGAAACACCTGTGGTATTAACTATCAAACATAATTGATATTGTATAATAAAATATATTAAAATGTAAAAGATTTACATATATTAGTGACCCAGTATTTTTCATATGATCAAATGGATGATGTTATGTAATTGTGAATGGATGAAAGTTCTTTTCAGAGTGCAAGATCAATTAGTGAATTTTAGTGTAAAGAGCATAAAAAGCTTATTGGCATTGTTTCAGTTTCTACATGACTTGTCAAGTCTTGGTGTAGTAACAAAGAATACCCACTGTTGTCTAAAAAGCTGATTAGAATACTCCTTATTTTTCCAAGTACTTGGCTGTATGACACTGGGTTGCCTCTGCACACAGGTTACATGGTATCTTACAATGGTATGACCGCAAAAGCAGTACGACGCTCAGCTTCCCTTCTAATAATTCCGCCATTAAAGAGTACTTGAAAAAAATGAAAATAATGCCTCTCTTCTCATTATTTTTAAAAGTGTTATTTTTATCAAATAATATATTTATGTTTACATGTAATGGGCTTATCATTTTTAATTTTAAATTAATTAATAAAATAACATATATTTAGTTTTAATCTCTAATGTGCTGAATATCAATAAAAATCACTTACATGACAAAAAATTTGGGGTCCTTAATGTACTTTAACCATGTTAAAAGGTCTTGAAAACAAAAAGTTTGAGAACTAGTCTACAAAAACTTAAATATAGTAACAAGATCAATCACACTATTTATTTGAGAATATCTATCAAAATTATCCTAATAATAACTCAATCACTGAACACTGACTGATAATGAGTGAAACATCTTTAAGGATTTAAGTTTGCTTAAATTAAATGGAATGACATACAGCTGAGCCTTTAACAACATGGGGATTGGGGTGCTGACCCCCACTCAGTCAGAAGTCCACATATAGCTTTGACTTCACCAAAACTTAACTACTAACAGCCTGCTGTTAATCAGAAGCCTTACTGATTACATAAACAGTTGATTAACACATAGTTTGTATAGTATATGTGTTATACACCATATTCTTATAATGAAGTAAGCTAGAGAAAAGAAAGTGTTATTAATAAAATCACAATGCTATATTCATAAATTTATTGGAAGAAAAACCACATATAAGTGGACCTACCCATTTCAAACCTGTGTTGTTCAAAGGTCAACTGTACTGCTAATTTCTTTGAAAAGTTAAATAGAAAACCGAGCTCCAAATTAATCCAAGTTAGTTAAAAAATAACTTACTTTTCTTTATATCCTGAATGGTTTGACATTCTTTGGTGGTGTTATTTACAGTGCTACATTTTTAAGCTTTGTTGTTGTTTTTTTCTGGAGTGTTAGATGAAAATGAAAGAGCTCATTTGCATGTTTGAATATATTTACATATCATGCTTTAAAAATTTAAACCTTAGTATGTATACTAAAAAAAAATGAACTAACACAATTTACAGTCATTATATTCATGGCCAATACTCTGTTGTACAATACTGAAATTCGTTAAATTAACTGATGTGACACTTTAAAATTATATACAGATGAATAGTGTAAAATGTGTAAACATGCATAAAGAGCTGACTATAAGATATAAATAACCTTGAGTGGGGTGAGGATGGGGGCAGCAGCTAAGTAGACAGTATGTAGAAAAATAAGACATTCTTTACCAACCCCAGCTGAACTGTTATACCAGGTATAGTGTAAATGCTGTTAACCTTGAACTAGATATAGATATATGTGTGTGTGTATATTCTCTCTATTTACACATTTCTATATTAATATTTTATAGTTCACTGAAAATATTTCAAGAGTTTTCCTGGTGCCCTTGCTATATATGTAATGTAGTATAGGTTGTAAAATTATTTTAAAGTTATAGTACATTTTGCTCTTATTTAAAAAAATCAATGGGCACTTAATGTTTTTATTAGTAGAAATACAATTGAGGCAAATCTACAAATAATTTTTTAAGTCAAAATCAATGAATAGCTTCAGTAAGGCATTCAGTAGATTTAAGCTTAGTGTAAGTGTGACCAAAAAAAGGAAAAAGAATGTGTTTAGCATGCAATGATACATGCATATCCTCATAATTATAGTATAATATAATCAATATAATATAATATAACATAATATTTGGTAGATGACATGATAAGATTGACTGATATACAGCTAGAGGAATTCATGGATATGTATGTGAGGATACAGTTTGGTTATAGATTCCTTTTGAGAAAAAGTATTCTAGAAATTATTTTTGAGTGGTGCAAAGTTTTTAAGGGCATTGTAAACATATCTTACCTTATTCCCCAGCCAGTTCTCAAGACATCAGCACAGTGGATAAAAACAGACTCTTCAAATAACAAATTGTCAGATAACAATCAAAATCTTTCTTGTGGCTCACAAGGAAATGACTTGTCCCTTTCCAGCCACCCTGGCCTGACTCAGAATCACTGCCCCCTCATTTACTACAAACCACTGTGGTGTGACTTTCTCAGTTCTTTGCATAGGCCATGCTTTTTCCTGTCTCGAAGCATTCACTCAAGCCCAATGCTGCCATGAAAACTTCTGCCCTCACCTGGTTTTTACTGATGGACGAATGTTCCCAGTTGCCCTTGCCCCAGCCTCCACCCCAGTGCAGTGGCTACAATTGAAATGATATTCCTTTACGTGTGCTTTCTCAACTACCTGTGATGTTTCTGCATAGTAAAAATCATACTTTGTATGCTGTATTTTCATATGAAAGCATGGGTTAATATCTTTCTCCACTTTGGAGAAAGTTTACATTTTATTCACTGTTGTATCCTCAGTATATAAAATCTTTCACAGAGACAACTCTTAATATTTGTTAAATGAATTTTTTTAAAAGTCAGTATTACCATCTATGCTCAATTTTTTGCTCAATTACCTGAAAGATGCTCTGTATGGGACCAGTTTGTCTTAGTCTGGCAAATGTGACTCAGCTAGGTATGAAAAACCTACAGAAGCTAAGTGGTGAGCAGAAGCCAGACTTTCAAACCGAGTTTTTCCGTGGAAATCAGACCTAGAAAATGCATACAGATTGTTATGGCTAGTTCTTGCCAAAACTCTGTCACCCTGGTCTAAAAAATCAAATGTGTATTGTCTGTCTTCAAGGTAATTTCCAAAGCCTGTGTGAATTTGCCCAAGGACAGAGCTAATCAGCTCATCGCCATTCCCCTTTGCATGTTATTTTCATTTCCTTAGTTCTACCTAAAATGTAGACAATGATATTCTATGTAATAGGTAATAAATCTTTCTCTGATGTCAGACCCGAGGAAGACAATAAAAGCCTGTCTAGGCAAGGGTGGGGCGCTCCTCTTGAGGGAGTGGCCGAGGCACCATAGGCACTCTCCCCTTGAGAGAGTAGCTGTGCCATTCCCTTTTTCTCCACAGGATTATTGTCACCTGTGCATTTATTCTCATCATCAGCCACAACAGGTAGACTCTGCTGGCCGGAGTCCACAACAATGCCCAACTCAGTGTTCTGGACAGTCACCATTATTTCTTCCTTTTCCACATGTCATGTTTTTAAAAATTTTATTTATTGAAATGTAATCTTTTGTCTTTTGAGTTATTAATAAAAATATTGCCTTTTTGTATACCTGCACTTTTTGAAAAGTTTTATTTAGATATAATTGTTATATCATAAAATTTAATCATCGCAAGTGTATTAGTTTCAGGTTTTTAGTATAGTTGCAGAGTTCTACAATTATCAGCATAATCTTATTTTAAAACATTTCATCACAGGGAGAGGAAACCCAGTACTTGTTAGCAGGCCCTGCCTGCAGCCCCTCCTGTCATAGGCAAGCCACTAACCTGTTTTCTGTCACTGTACATTGTGTGGGACATTTCATATAAGTTTGATAACACAGTTTGTGGTCTTTTGTGACTGGCATCTGCCTTTTTAATTTATTGTTAGTCGCTACTACTACTATTTACTCTTACAAAGATACCAATCTGTGATTGAGACTTTTAAAAGAGGGTCCTTACCCAAAGAAAGTTTGAGAAGCACTATTTTAATAAACATTTGCATGTAGTTATTAGACCAATGGCCATTTAGGCAATGATTGGAGGTTTTAAATATGTTCATACATGATTAAAAGCAATATGCCACTCTTGCAACATTTACCGTTCAGATAAGCATTCAGAAACCTGTGACAGGTGGAAGTAGAATGTGTCTCCTAGGTGGATGCAGCCTCAGAGAGTGGCAACTGAGGGAGCTTCTTTAAGACTGTCCTCCACCAAAGCTCTGATTACTCAAACGTTTATCACAGATGCAGTCAGGTCACCTAATGAAGCAGCGTGTACTAAAGTAGTACAGTTGTGTCTGGGTATGATAAAGACTGCCTTTCTTAAACATGTATATGTATTTGCATTTGTATATCATTTTTAAACTTTAATTTCCAGAATATGTGAAGGCAAAATCTTCATGCAGCAGAGCCTAGACTCAAAGTGTGTGATAGTGGCTTCGTAAAAGATGTGTTTGAGTAAAGCATGAGTAGTTATTATATTCTGCAGAAAATTTGAGGAAGACTGTTTTAGTAGCATAGTAGAGACTTACCTGTGATTATATATACTATATATATATATTTTAGATAAGTGCTATATATAGGTATACACACACACACACACACACACACATATATGCCATGCCTTTTCCTGTCTCAAAGCATTTACCATATTTTTAGGACTACAAGATGCACTTTTTAACCACATTTTTTGCTTCAAAAATTTTGTTCCTATTTTTTTCCTCTAAAACCTAGGTGCATCTATTTTTTAGACCATAAGACACATGAAGTATGAAAATCTTAGTCCAACTCTCTCTTTATTTTACATATGCAACACTACCTTTCCCAGGAACTTAAATGTCCTACTAATACCTTTATATCTGTGCTTCATGAACACCAATTAAGCCTATCAAAAGAAAAATAAAGGAATAAGTTTCAAGTTGGATAAATGTGTTCAACTCACTGGAAGACAAAGAAACAATGAATTTTTCCTATGAGAAAAGCTGTCCTTTTCATGAGGTTTAAAGCATGGGTCTCCTGGGTATATGGAGAAATCAGTAAGAACCACGGCATCAGCTATTTTTATTGATAATTTACTTTGATCATGCCAGTTAAATATTCTTTGTTTCAGGCTAAACTTCACATAAATAATTAACTACACATTAGTAGGACATGAGGATTTTTTTTCTACCAGTTGGAGATATTTTAGCCGTTACCAAAGAGTGTCCTGAATAAAAGGCTCCATTATTACTTAGATTAATAATTACATATTTTAATTATTTTTCAAGATTTTGCAGTCCTTGGCAATACATGTTTCTAAAATTTAGAAGAAAATGACAGGACCCAAAACTCTAGCTTCTATTAGAACAAACATAATGCATTAATAGCATAAGCTACATTGTTTTTGGCACAAAAGTAGCACATGTACAGCACATTCATACATACATAATCAAATTACTTGATCAATATAATTGCATAAAATGTCTGGAAAGTATATATGCTGAAGGGAAACACTTCTCATTAGGCTAGAAAAAGGAAATATTTCTTAATAATTTTAGGAAAAATATAATGAAATCCATATTCCATTAAATATTTCATTTTATGATCTACTCTTGTCATTATTTATTTCTTTGTTAGTTCTTAATTATCTATCAGAAATTTTTCCAAAAAGAGATGATGCTTTGTCTTTAGTTCAGGTACAAACACACAGACAATAGCTCTCTCTAAAATATGTCATTAAGCTTTTGAAGAATCAAAAAAATTCAGTTCATGATCTATCTTTCTATCTATCATCTATCTATCTATCTATCTATCTATCTATCTATCTATCTATCTATCTATCTATCTATCATCTATCTACCATCCATCTAATAACAGAAGATCAAGTACCCATGTGGCATGCAGAGAAAGGGGAAAATCCTCATTCTCACCCAGTGTGCACTTCTTCACCCCTCTGCTTTCTCCATTGGAAACTAGGTTTTAGGTCCCAAGTTTATTCCAGGGGCATTAGAAGAAAAGGCCACTGTCTTGTTGAGGGAAACTGAGGGCCATGGATGAGGGCAAGAGGTCATGGATATTGTCATAGACACATGTGATATCTGTAATAATAGAAAGGAAAACTATAAGCATTAAAAGGGATAAAATATAAAATATGTGGTACTGTCCTTGATATGTGGAAAACAAATATTAGTTATTAGTTTGATCGGCAATTGTGAAATAGGATTAAACTAATTTAATTTTTCCCTTCCTTATTTTTTCAGTTTGCTCAGCTATAACCAAACAAAAAGCATAGAAATTTTTGTTAGTAAATGTTCATCCACTCTCTGTACTTAGAGTTCTGTTTTTACACCAGATTGTCATAGCTCAGACCTTATTCTGGAATTAGGATCTGTTATATGCATATTTGGGGAAGAGCAACACGATACTGTTTTGACTCAAAAGTATCTATCATGAGGTGAATACAATAACCTGACACTTTATTTATTACCAAAACAAAAAAGTCTTATTTTGAAAAATCAAGAAACATACACAAGAGAAAAAATAAAAAATAAATCCATCAGTTTCAAACTGGAAAGAAAGCAAAAGTCCATCAGCAGAAGAATAAAGAAATGTGCTGTAATCATGCAATGTTCACCAGAGAGAATGAATGAAATCTAGCTACATACAATGATAATCATTAATTTCACAAAAGTAATGTTAAACAAAGGAAGCCAGCTGCCAAATATTACATGCTGTGTATTTCCAGTCATAAATGATTAAAACCAACAACACAAACTTATGTTAGTACTGGGCAGAGTCAGTGATTTGGCAGAGTCATGAGAGGGTTTTTTGAATGGTAGATATGATCTATATCCTGACTTGTATAATATTTATAAGGATATGTTAAATAGTTAAAAATTCACTGCTTTCCCTTTTTCTTTGTACATTATTGATGCAATACAAATGGTTTTTAATTTCACCATCACTATAAGACTAAGAGCCTCTTAACTACAAATGTTTTGCAATTTAGAAATGTTCGAATTTTAAAAAGTAAACATAATACATATACATAATTCTAGTGGGGTCTGGGGCACATACAATTGTCAACATATCAAATCTGCATAGCAAAAGATTGAATATTCAAACTAAGAGAGATGCACAAAACCTCTGAATAAATTCATAGCATTTCAGTCCAGATTTTTTCCACCAAATAATAATTTCAGGTTTGTTACTAGTGTTCACATGCTTTAAACATCTTAAACACTGTTAAATTACTTTTTAGCAACTATTAAAATTATTATGTAGATATTTCCCTTTTTAACAATTAATGTAGTTAAATATGGCTTCAAATTTCTTATGTTGAGGTATCTTTGTATTCATAGAATAAATACTATTCAATCCTGCCCATCAATCTTGGAAAATATTCCTGAATTTCAGTTGCTAATACTTTATTTTGTATTTTTAATTCTAATGTTCAAAGGTCCTATTTGTTTCTTTTTATGCTTATCTTTATGGTAAGTTGATAAGACTTCAAAATATCAGTTCTCTTTTTTAAGATATGTAATTAATTTTTGGCTTAGTTTGCTCTATTTCTTTTCCTAGTTTTATTGATTTAGTTATGTATATCTTTATATATTTGTGACACAGCTTCCTAAATTAAATATTTTTCCATTTAAAGTCTTCTATTATTATAACAATTTTTAAAAGTATTTTAGCTATAGATTTTTCACTAATGATTTGTCTTCATTTGAAAAAATTATTTACCTATGCTCATTAAATATTTTTGTGAAGTTTTTTAATTTGTATTGATTGGAGTATTTGAAATGAACAATATTGAATATAATGTGCTTTATTAGTTTCTGTCATCCAATCTCCATTTTTATATCACATCTTTCTCATTAATGATAGTCCCAAATATATGCCCAATTTGGGACGGTACATTGCTAATGTTTACATATTAAACCTAAGAGTTCTAATATCACTGTCTGATTTTTTAAAAAACTCATAGCAATACTCACATTATTCCAAAAATTAGTTGGAGATTAAATAGAAATTGCTTTATATTTCTAAAATACAATTTTACAAAAATCCACTCTTTTAAAAAAACGGTTTGAATGTACAACCTAAAATCATAAAACTCTTAGAAGAAAGCATAAAGGTAAGCTCTTTGACACTGGCTTTGAAAATTATTTTTTTGAAGTTGACACCAAAAGCAAAGGCAACAAAAGAAAAAATAAACAAGTGGTACTATATCAAATGAAAAACCCCTTGTGCAGCAAAGGAAAACGTCAACAAAATATAAAGGCAACCTAATGGAAGGAAGAAAATGTTTGTAAACCATGTATCTGACAAGGAGTTTAATATCCAAAACACATAAAGAACTCATACAATTCAATAACAGAAAAATAATAATAAAGCAACCATTTTTTTAAAAAAAATATGGGCAAAGGAATTGAATACACATTTTTCCAAAGAAGACATATAAATATCCAAAAGATACAAATTTTTCATATAAATATGAAAAGATCCTTAACATCATCAATTATTAGGGCATTGCAAATCAAACCACAGTAAGTTACCACCTCATGCCTTTTAGAATAGTTATCATCAAAAGGACAAAAAGTAATAAGTTTCATGGGGAATGTGGAGTAAAAGGGATTCCTTGTGCATTGTTGATGGAAATGTAAATTAGTGCAATGACTATGAAACACAACATGGAGATATTTCAAAAAAATTAAATATAGAACTTCCAAACAGTCCAGCAATCCAACTTATTGCTATACAACAAAAGGAAATCTAAACAGAAGGTCAGAGACCTACCTTCACTCCCATATTTACTTCAGCATTATTCACATCATCCATAAAATGACTTTTGAATGGGTGTACGTATGGGGATCCCCCCAAACAGAATATACTTATCAAAAATTGTGTGTATATTCTTACATGTTTAAACTTCAGTCACCTTCAAAGTGCTCTCCATTTGATGCAGTACACCTTTCAAGAAAATTTTTTTCCACTGCTCAAAACAGTTTTGAACTCATCAATTTTGATACCTTTTAGTGTTTTTGCCATTTTTGGTTTCCCTTCTTTCACATTGGCAAAACGTTTCCCTTTGAGGATGTTTTTTCATCCATGGAATTAAAAAAATAATTCATTTGGGGTGAGATCTGGTGAATAAGGTGGGTGGAGCACAGGGGTGACAAAGCTTTAGGTTAAAAACTGCACTTGTGAATCTCCCATCATCAAATGCACAAACACATTGAATGAGTCTTCAAAAAAATTCGCTGAAGCTGAACACAACCTCTCACAACAATGCCAGCTGGTGCACTGATACAGATGGGCTCCTGGAACACTCATCTTTCTTATCATTTCTTCTATGTAAATAATTATGCTTGGGATCCCTTTTCACCTTGCTCAGTCCATCCTCTCTTTCATTTATCACAGCCTTGCAGAGAGTGCCCATACTTGCTGGGTTCTGGCTCCAGATTAAAGCATGTTGGGGGAGTAAATAGTGGTGGTAGAATATACAAATGCCACAGTTTAAATCTACATTCATATTCGTATTTAGGCATATCTTTTATTCCTTATATAGGAGGCTGCCACAGGGAGTCTACTCCAATCCTTTTAGAGGAAATTAGCTTCTGTACTTTCTTTCCTAACAGAATTCTTGTTATTTACAAGATAATAGCACTTCTGTAGATTTCATTCTCTTCATGGGATCTATTGGGTAACAGACCTATTTTTCAAGATTGCTCTATCCAGCAAAGCTTTCATTTAGAATGGAAGGGCAGATAAAATGCCTCTCAGATAACATCAAATTCGAGGAGTTCATCATCACCAAGCCCTTATTATATGAAATGTTAAAGAGACTTACCTAAGCAAAAGAAGATTAAAAAAGATGAACAGTGAAAGGACAGCAAACTCACAGTTATTAACAACCATACCTAAAACAAAAGCAAACTAAAAGGACAGCTAGATCAGGAGCAGAACCATAGAAATGAAGATCACATGGAGGGTTAGCAACAGGGGAGTGGGAGAAGGAGAAGGGAGGAGAAGGTACAGAAAATAAGTAGCATAGACGGTAGGTAGAAAATAGATAGGGGGGAGGGCAAGAATAGTATGGGAAATATAGAATCTAAAGAACTTGAGACACGTGGTCATAAACTAAAGGGGGGAATGGTGGGGGAGGAGGTGTGCAGGGTGGAGGGGAATGAAGGGGGAATAGAACAACTATAATGGCATAATTAATAAAATATATTTAAAAATTTAAAAAATGTGTCCTGTGTGTTTCTACAGAAGAGGGAGACATCTCCTTTGCCACATCTCTGTATCTAGCTACAGCTTCTAAGCATGCCTAATATTCAATGTTTAGTGCAGAAATTAACTTGGCATGTAAATTTTTTATTAGAACTTATTCTGTAGTTTAAAAACATTTAAAGATATTTTGTCATCTTTAAGTCAAATTTATTTGTGGTGGGCAGATTTTTCACTTATAAAGAGTAATGTCTGTAATTATAGTATGCAAAAAAAGAGAAATTATCAGAATTAATGTTGCATTTTTATTTATTTAAAATTTTATTTATTTATCTTTAGAAGGGAAAGGAAGGAGAGAGAGAGAAATATCAATATATGGTTGCTTCTCGTGCATCCTCTGCTGGGAACTGGCCCCTGCTAGGAACTGGCTTGCAACCCAGGCATATGCCCTGATGGGGAATTGAACTGCGATTCTTTGGTTTACAGGCCTGTGCTCAATCCACTGAGCTACCCTATCCAGGGCAAGTTAAGTGTTTTTAAAAGTATCAGTTATGTAAAATATCACACATCTATACTGTGAAGAACTTAATAGATTCTTTATCTTGTTGAATTAGGGCTTTTGCTAGTCAAAGGAATGTCCATGAGGCTAGCCACATCTCTAGGATACACGGAGCAGAACCTTTTCTCTTCAACTTGAGTAACTATAACTAGCCTATGCAAAACATTCAGAATTTTATCAGAATAAATCATATATAGGAAGACTTAAATATATAATTTTTCTTAAATTGCCACAATGACTTTCTGTAGTGTTTTTCTTTTATTAGAGAAAAGTGTTAACAACTATTGTTATATTGTCAAAAAATTTGCCTTTACTAAAATAGCAGAGAAATACATTAGCAGGTCTGTGCCAGATTTTATTAGTTTACAAGACTTTAATTCCAACTTTGCTTTAATTTAAAAAGCATAGCATCAGCAAAATACACTTTGGTTTGCACCAATTTATGTATTTAACTAAACCACCTGGTTTTACAACAGCAAAACATCTCCACATAATTCACAAGCCCCATCAAAGAAGAGCGGATCTGTGAAGCCAGGTGCAGGAGCCCCGCTGTTTCCCCCCCTTTGTTTAAATATGAGCTTTAACTGGAATTATGAAGGGAAAAGATTGCAGTGGCATCACAATCAGGGCCCCAGTGATGTTTGGATATTTGTTTTCTAAAGACTAAAAGTCTAATTAAGTAGCATATTGATGACAATATTTAACTTCTTTGATATCTTTGTTCAATATTTTTACTTCCAGTCTCCTAACCCATCTACTTGGAATATGGCTGGTCTCCAAGTGAAAGATTGTTTCAAAAGATTCCACTGGCTTTTTGCAGTTTATAATGATGTTTCCAGATTTTTTCATTGGATTCTTAAATCAGGTTACTTAGGTTATTTGTCATTGCCATAAAACTACTTTGCTTGATCATATTTTTTGTGACATTTATGCTAGAATGGTTAAAAATAAAATTAACTGAGACATGTCACTGTCCTATGCTAAAATACAATTCCAACTTAGGCTAAAAAAGGTCCTAATATGTATTCATGTATAAGAGATATGCCAAATGGAATCACTGATCCTTTAATGTATTTTGTTAGCTTTTAATTTTAGAAAGTACACAAATATCAGAAATAAAATGTTTAAATGTGTTTTCATTTATTCCCCCAAAATGATGAAATCAACTAGCTATTTCTATTTTATTAATATTGCTCTTTTAAAAGCTGTATTTAAAAATATATAGTTCTAAAATTTTTTCCCATTTTCCCTTATTCCATAAATTTGAATCATTATCTTTAGAAGCAAATAAGAAATGTTAAGTTTCAACTTAGAGTAAATCCCACTGCTGAAGACAAGATTCTAATGACACTTGGAATTTACCCATCTTGTTTTGTAGGATGAAATGGATCAAAATGATAATTAGAAAAGAACAAACCTAGGAAACATGCCTTGAGGAATGAAAACAGGTAGGTCTTCTTCAGTTCCTGGCTTATCTTTTTTTAAAGAAAAAAAAAAGATTATAATCTACCAAGTAAAAAAGTGCACAAAATAATTCTTTTATGATATTTCACTGCAGGTTTCATATATCTTCTAATAATTCCAAATCTGCGGCACGTTTTCTTCTTTTCACAATTTGAACCCAGAATCCTTCCTTAGAACCACACATTGTGCAATCCCGGTGGTATGTTTCTGTGCAATTCTTTTCCATTCTGGCTAATTTCTTCCCAATCAGGATGTTTGCTCAGCATTCAGCAGAGACTGAGCTTATAAGACACAAAAATGCCCATCCAATTCACTCAAAAGTTTGACCAGCCCTTCTCTATAGCAATGGGTAGAAAGAACATTCAGAGGGTTTACTGGCATTTTGAACCATACTGTCTTCTTGGACTTCATTGTTTTGCCATGATACCGATAATACCCACTTAAAAGTTCCTGTGTGGCAGGGGTGACTGCAGAGCCCAGGCTCTAAGACTGGTAGTTTTCCCACTGAAAGTGTCATCCTGGCACCATCCATCACGGTCTCAAATCAGAGATTCAAATGGAATCTTATAGCCTGTACTGGTGACTCCCCTTCAGTACTTACAGGCCAAACCAGAAGATAACAAAAATAAAGACTAAAGCTTCTCAGAAAGTTGAAAGGGAACTACCACTTTATTGACACAATTCACGTGAAAATCTCACATTTCTCTTTAAAACAACCACCTGTGCTTAGATAGATGGGAATCTAGAGAAAAATAATGGTCTACTATCAAAATATACAAATTTTTGAATGATTGAAGGAAATAATTTGTTGCATTCCCATAATATCTATTGATACACTTTTTAAAATAGCTATTTTCATCCCTCTTCTCATTTTGTTTTAGTGGGAGAATTCCTTAAACATGCATAAATGAAAATTGAATTAACCGGTGGTCTGCTGGTGTCAGTTTTAAACACCATTATTCACTAAGTAGCACACATCAAAAAATGATTAAGCATTTCATAAAAAGTACAGTGGCACAAAATGGGAGATAAAACAAAATTGGGATTTATTAACTTTCTCCTCTCACTTTAAACTTAACCAATTCTGGGCAAACATTAGCTGTGGTATATACTTTAGAAACACGTCTCCAGCAAATCAACTAAGAGAATAAACCTTTTGCATTTACCCAAACCAGAAACATGAGCGATCTCTTCATTCTTCACATTCTTGTGATAAATAAAGAATGTAGGTAACTGGAGGAGGGAGAAGGAATCTGAGTTATTTTATGGTTGTCATCTACTCTTTCCATTCAAGAAAGCATAATTTTCTCCTGGAAGGAAGCAGATTTTATGCCTCAGGCTGAGCATAAATCAAACAGAAATGCTATAGCATACACTGTAATTTTATAAACTATCATGTTGTGGAAAATAGAGTTAAGCTGCAATCTATGATGCAGTTACCATCCCTCTAAGGAATAATTGAGTAATGGGCAAGCAGCTCTAAAGAGCTTTGGGTGTTGTGATCTTTTGGCACGTCTGGAAAATGGCTAGACTCCAGGTAAACGATTTGGGGGAAGTTTTCATACTACCTTTTACAATAATAAAAATGTTGCATGTATGCAGGTTTCAGTGAACACATGAATATCTTTCATAACACAAATGTATTTTTAAACTATTCAAATAATAGCATTCTCTCTGAGATAATATTTATATTAAAAGCTCAAAATCATGAGGCATTTCATAAAAGTTTACATTTAAAATACAAAAAAAATATTTTATTATAAGCTTCTAGAACAGAATTATTTTTTTATAAAATGCAATATGTATGTAAAACTTGGTAAATTTTCTGAATATCATAGTTTACAATGATATAAATCTAATAGGTCACTGTGAATCATCTCCAGCAAGAGTTCAGCTGAGACAAACAGTGAGATATTAAAGAGTGATTTTTAGCATTCACCTTGCATTTTTCATACTCAAAGAATCATCAAATCTCAACTGCCCAGTGTGCTAGTAGCTTATAGCGTTTACTTTTTGGTCCATTCTCTGCTGCCTGCCTTCTGGGTATTTCACCAGTTATCAGGCACCACCATCACATGCTAGCCAGAGGAAACAAAATGAAACTTTCAAATCAGTCAATTTCATTCCTTAGTCCCAGTATGTTTTTTTTAACAGACCAGTGGAGGATACTTTGAAATCATTGCTTAAACTGAAATGTTATATTAACTTCATCTGTCTCTTATCCATACTGTGTCACTTGAAATTACAAATATTATTCACTTTTGACATCTTGAGCACAGAATGTAGAGTCTTCAAGATATGTTTTTGTGTGTTGTGCAAAGTACACCACAATTTAGGAAAGGCTTGACAAATTCATGCCTCTTTATTCTGTCATAATCTCTTGTCAGATATTTTGATTATAAAATTCATACTTATATGTTTATCATAAGAAACCAAACCATAATAAATAATCCCAAACTCTAAATGTTATAATTTAATATTACCCATAATAATAATGCATTTATTCCTCTACTTATTTGTTCAAGCATTTGTTATGTTTTATGTGTGTTACATTATGTGAAATAACCATACTTATCTTCAAAAGTACATATTTAAAAGCATTTATATAAATAACTAAATTACAAAAAATGATAATAGCATTCATTAAAGTATGGCCATAGATATTTGGGAGACTAGAGAGAAGAAAGCCCATGATTACTTTGGTTTGTTAAATATGGTAACGATATTGATTTTCAACATTCCAGACAGACCGAAGCTAATATACGTGTTATGGCTAGCTCTTTACACAAGTTTATAAATCATGTCTAAAGGTTGCATGCCTTTATTTTGGGTTCTAACTCCTTCTAATCTTACTAAATTTAATCATTTCTAGTTTTTTATTTAAAGTAGTAGGTGCGTGACTCTTCCTTTGACTTGAATACTTAGACGCTATTGTAGGGTTATTTATTGACCTAATTTCAATACTGTTGTGTCTCAGAGAGTAGGGAGTCCCAAGGGGAGAGAGGGAATGATGGGGAAACTGCCCACAGGTGGAGCAGTCAGAACACACACAACACTTGATTAAGTTCGCTGTCTTACTTGGGCAGGGTTTGAGGCACCCCTGCCCCCCGCAATTGCAATAGTAGCATCAAAGGTCATTGATCGCAGATTACCACATAGTAATAATAAAATATTTGAAATATTACAAGAATTAGCGAATATGACACAGAGACACAGTGAGCAAATGCTGTTAGAAATGATACATGGCAATGATACACTTGGTTTGATGTGTGGTTGTCACAAACCTTCAATTTATAAAGAACTTGTGACAGCTAAAAAGAAAAACAAAGTGTAAGAAAATGAAGCATGCCTGTCTATATGCATACATATGCATACATGTATATTTATACATGCACAAATTATCAGTTTGTACACCTAAGATTTGTGTCCTTTATTGTATATATGTCATGCTTCAAAAAAATCTGTACCGGTAATTTCTTGGTTATTTTAATAAAATCAGTAGGAAAAGAAAAATCTAAAGGAAAGAGAAAAAGTACTTATTGAAAGTAAAGTACTTATTGCAATATTCACAAAGTAGTAACAAAGGTATACTTCTTTTCAGTGTAATTGTCAGTCTTGAAATCCACAAGTATTTAATGTTGAAAAGTGATGCTGTGTGCCTGAAATTTATAATCACAAAAATTGCTACATAGTCAACGGCTTCCTAGGCAGTCACTTCATTATGACGTGCCTTTTTTTTAAATGTCAAGGTTTTTTTTGTAAGTTTCTTTAGTTCGCATTGTGATTTTGTACCAAGTGTTATAAATCACCTAAGTTTCTTTTGTTTTGCTGGGGTAGAAGCCAAACCTGAATTACACTTGTGCAGGTGTGAAAAGGGAAAAGGATGTTGTTAATGGCGTTGTTGAGTGGTGGCAGACTAAGGCAATAGGAGTGAAATGCTTCCCCTGTGTCACCTTATCGGTCACATGAGGCACCTAAAGCACGTGCATTGAATCTCCCTAGTCTACTGACTATTTCCAGTCTAACACAACCCGAAGCATGTGGAGGACTCATTTTTTAATACCAGCTTCAAATATAGTATGATGGAAAGATAAAAATATCTTCTTTCTTAATTGTAACTTGATTTTCTGAACTTCCTCTAGTTTATCGCGGGTGTGATTGATAGTATGGTTTCTCAGGATTGTAGACAAGTGAGACATTCTACATGGAACTACCCATTCGATTTTTAGATCTTTAGTTTAATCTTATCCTAGGGAATAGACACACACATTTTTATCACCATCATATTATTTTCTAGCCCTTTACTTTGCTTGGCTTTTCCCTATAAACTTTAAACTGCTTCAGTTTAATCCCCTTCATTCTCTCATAAAGAACTGGTCCTTTCTGAAATGCTAACTCTAATTCTGACATCTATTTCCTATGGTGATTTTTTTCTATTCAGGGAATGTATTGAGATGAATGTAGGACCTCGGTTTTGCTCTTTGACTAATTATAGTTCTTATGGTGTTATAAGTAACTAAGTGAGTAATGCAAACTATATCAATTTTCATTAATATGTCCTTGTCTAGGGTTACCGGTAAAGTGGGATCTAAAAGGACAAATGTCATTGTGAGCGAAAAGGTCTCTGGGAATGGGATGCGTAGAATGACTACATTTTGTCCCAGTGCTAATATGCTGGGGGGGTTTGGAGTTGTGTACAAAATACGAGCCAGGCAGAAGGTTGCACATTTAACTACGAAATGTAGTCATGGTGAGCTTTGTTCAACTGTAAAACATTAAATGTGTCACCTAGTAAACCACGGCGATCAAAATATCAAACAAAGCAAAACAATATATGTACCTTGTCCCTTAAGCTTCTTCTCATTCTCACTCCATATTATATTGGTTTACTCTGTCAGTTCCTATTACTCTAAAGCTATTTAAATTTCTTATTCCCAAGCCTCTGTTCACTTCTTGCTACTCTTTTACTCGTGCCTTTTGTTTCTCGGTAATGTCCTCTACTTCAGAGTTTTATCTAGTTCCTGTATTCTAATGACTCACATATATCTTCCTTTCTCCTAAATTTCTGATAGGAATATCAAGATTATTTCTGGACACCTACAATTGGAGTATTTAATAAAATCCACAAAAATGAAATGTGTTGCTAATTTATTTGTCACTGTGCTAGGCACATATTTTATTTTATTACATATTCATAAGAGTACTGTGAATTATCTGTTAATACCCTTTTTTAATGAGCAAACAGGAACAAATAAGGGAACTAAACTATCTTCGTCATGAAGCTAGTAAGTGGCATATAAAGTCTTATTAACTCCACAAATAAAACAGTCTGCGCCACTTTATTATGCCAACTTCCAGAAAAAGATCCAAACAGAGCATATTATTGTTCATCCAAGGTCTGTTTCTGATTCTGTATATTATCTCATTAATGTAGTTATCATCCTCCTAGGTGCCAAACCCCCCCAAAAAACAAAAAACAGAACAACCAATAGTCATTTTAGACTGCTTTCCTTCCATCACTCCTTATGTGCAATCAAGCAACATGTTATGTGTACGTGCCACAGCTTGTGGTATATACTGTTGTAAAACTTTGTCTTCTCTCCATCCCTGCTTCTTCCAATCAGACCATTATCATCCTTAACGTAGCTATTGCAATGACCTTGTATCCATTCTTGGGTTTAAATCTGCCTCCATACAGCCACCAAAATGATCTTTACAAAATGCAAATAAGACTATGAACCTCTCTTTAAAAATATTTTAGCAGATCTTACCTTACTTCTTGAAGGAGAAGTTGAAGGAGAAAAACCTGACTTCATAGCACGACGTCTTACATTTACCATGACATACCTTTTTATACTTTTAACTACATTAACTAAATTTTAGTCTCCCAATATTTGTTTACACTATATTTACATTTGTACAGTACTAACTACAAACACAATGGCATAAATTTCTTCATATTTTACGTTTTATTTCATTCAATAAATATTAATCATTCATCTACTATATGGCAAGTATATATCAGTGCTTGAAATATATCAGCAACTATAACTAAGCTCCCTACTTGCATGAATTCATAGGTACAGTCTTCATAGTCTTAAGTATACCTTCATAGGGTTAAGTAGAGAGTGTGAAAATATGTGTATTCTATAATAAATGCTGTTTTTTGACCTGATAAAGTAGTTTAAGAGCAAGCCTTAGGTAGATTAAATTTTTTTAACCACTTAACTACGTCTCAGAAGTATGCCAAAATTTTTTAGGAATAGTAATAAAAATACAAAATATAAGACCCAATAATAACTCACAATGTCTGGCACTCAATAAAAAAATTATCAGGATACAAAAAATCAGGAATATATAATCCATAACAAGGAAAAAAATCAATCAATAGAAACAGACCCAGAAATGATACATATACAAGAATTAAAAGAAATGGATATTAAAACCACTATTATAAATATAGTCTGTTTCAGAAGGTAGGGAAAAGCAAGATTATGATAAATAACATTGGGAGATACAAAAAACACTCAGGCAGAACTCCTAGAGATAAAATTGGAAATGCTAAAAGTAAAAATACTTTAGTCTAGGATTAACAGCATATTAGATACTGCATAAGAAAAGATTAACAAACTGAAAACATACAATAGAAACTACCCAAAATAAAACCCAGGGTTAAAAAAACTGCATCAGTGAGTTTTATAGCTGTATCAAGTGGACTAACATATGTGTAACTGGAGTCTCAGAAAGAAAAAGAATCAAGGGGGCCGCTTCTGAATATATGTTCCCCTCAAATTTCCAATTTGATGACATTTGAAACAATTCCCTTTTTGTGGGATGTGCTTCAAACTTAGTACCAGGGTTGATTTACTTTCATTTTTTAAAAATATTATTTTAAATTTGATGTACTTTGTTTTACATT
The DNA here is from genome assembly GCF_021234435.1 of Artibeus jamaicensis. Classification (NCBI taxonomy): domain Eukaryota; kingdom Metazoa; phylum Chordata; class Mammalia; order Chiroptera; family Phyllostomidae; genus Artibeus; species Artibeus jamaicensis. Next base: position 17,772,289 of record NW_026521812.1, read on the forward strand.
TTTATATGAAAATTCCATAATTTCAATGTTAAATCTTCGAAGCTGGTGTCTTCAGAGAAATCTTCCATCCTTTTTTCAGCAAACTAGTTTCTTTCATCCCTAAACACAACCTTTTAAAAATGTTTAAATTTATTATTCAATTTTTATATAAGCAAGATATATGTAGGTGTGTGTGCATGCACGTGTGTGTGAGTGTATCTTTGGAGTGATAGAGAGGTATATTTGTATCATCTATTCTTTATAGATAATACTGTACACATTTTCCCACTCTGGCTTTATACTTAACACTTTATTCTGGAGAAATTCTATATTAGTGAACTGAGTCTTCATTTCTTTTTATAAAAATCAAGTGCACAATGTCCTGTTGTTTATTATACTGTTCTTCCATGAACAGGCATGTGGGTGATTTCTGTCTTTACATATTATAAACAGTGCTGCTCCAATGAATAGCCTTTTCTTTTTATATCAAGAGATATGAAATATCTTTTCATATTTTTCTGACCACTTACATTACTGTTTTCTTTATTTCACTGTTCTTTCCTCAAAATCCCAAGAATGTCAGTTAAATGAAGTTGATATAGAGAGTACCTCTTATACCCAGAGCTATGTAGTATAAGTTGAAGTTCATACTATAAATAAAAATTATGTAAGGATTTACCCCCATAAAACCATCAAAACTTTTCAAATTACTGACCCTGAACACTTACTGAATCATTTGTAATCTTCTCTGAGAATAAGTAATTTATCCATTGGGAAAAGTTCAAGGAGATTATTGAGAAAACCTCGAGGGATCAGTGATTATGTTGACTGTGTTTTCATTTTGGTAAACTACTGTTGCTTCCCACATGAAAAAGTTAACTAAGAAGGAGAAGGACAAAAAACTTGAGGGAAAGATTGAGAGAAGAGAAATTTATTTGTTCATTTATATGCAATTTTAAAAGATTATGGTGTGTGATACATATGTGTGTGTGTGTGTGTATTGTAGCCAAGGGGATATTACTTGGCTATAAAAATAAATGAAATGATACTATTTCCGGTAACATGGTGGATCTAGAGGGTATTATGCTAATAGGAAAAGCTCAAAGAAAGACAAATACCATATGATTTCACTTATTTGTGAAATCTAAAGAACAAAACAAACAAACCAACCAAAACCAGAAAGAGACTTATAGATACAGTGAACAAACTGGGGGTTGCCAGATAGGAGGGGATTGGTGAAGAGGTGAAGAGAGTGACAAGGCAAAAAATGGCCACTTGGATGTAAAATACAGCATAGGGGATATAGTTAATAATATTATAACTGTGCATGGTGTCTGGGGGTATTAGAATTATCAGGGGGATCACCTCATAAATCATATAATTATCTAATCACTATGCTATACATAAGAAACAAATGTAAAATAAAAGATTACAGGGTTTTAAAAATAATTTCTCTACTGTAAATAATATTTATAAAGTATTTTCTTATACTCAAAATGTTTTCATATATTAATATATGTGATTTATATTAAAAACTTATAAATCAATTATACTGTATACTGATATTCTAAAACACAAACAGTCTGAGCTCAGAAAAGTTAAGTAATTTGACCAACATGATGGACTAATTTAATATGGTTCTCGAATACCAACCTGGGAATGTAATTTTATGTTAAGTGAAATAAGCCAATCAGTGAAAGACAAAAACCTTGTGATCTCACTTGTAGAAGGAATCTAATGAACAAAAGAAACTAACAAACAATATAGAACCACAGCCATGGATACACGGAACACTCTGACAGTGTCTGGAGCAGGTGGATAATGGAAAGAAGGGGGAGGGACTAGTCTGAGAACATGTCTGAATGACCCACGGATGTGGACAACAGTGTGGGAATTAACTGTGGGAGCAGTTATTCCCAACTGTGGGTTGGGATGGGCAGAGGGGAGTGAAGGGGGAAAAACTGGGACAACTGTAATAGAATAACAACTAAAAATGATTTTAAAAGAATAACAAAAAATAAATATTATAACTGAGGGGGAAGATTTTATTATAGAAACATTTCCCTTTTAAATATCTCAATATCTTTTGGGGATAAACTGGTGAGTCATAAGGAGCTTTTAAACTTGTGGATTTATTTTGGTATTTTAGTTTAAATCATCTTATCACATCCTCCTTGGGAGGAGAAATCAGGAGAAATTCAGCAGAAATAAAAGTCTAAATACTTCTGTGCCTATGGTGAAAACCAAAACAAAAATGTAGAAAACATAAGTATCATCCAAAATTGTTTACCAAATTACGACGTGCCTACCTGGTGTGGTAGGCATAGGTAACAGTGACTACTTACTTATTTTCCTGTCTCTCTCTGGCTGGGGAGGTTTTAAGCAAAGTGCCACAATTGATAGAAGTGCTAGCTTCAGACTCTTTGTTGTACTTTTAGGCAGGGATACTAAATGTAAGATAGAGGAGAACTGGGTAACATACTGATTTGTATAATTGTTTATAAGGATTCTTCCAGAATGAGAGAAAAACATGTCAGAAGGACCCAGGCACTTTCTGGAGGTGAATGGCTCAGGTATTCCTCTTACACATCCCTAGATTTTACTCTGGTGGGCATTCTTTCTTTTTTTGAGATGCCGCCTATTCCAAATTACCTCCCAGTCCTTTCCTACTGCACTCTCATTTTAATTATTATTTACTGAATTTGAAGATCCTTTCCCATCATAATAAAAAAGCATGCCATAAATACAAAGTATGACTCTTTACCAAAGCAATTCGTGGTGAGTGTGCCTGGTTTTGTCCTGACTGTGATTTTCAAATCTGTTGACTCTGATTTTCTAATATGGGCTTTTTTCACATTTTAGGGTAAAAGCATGGCACACATTTCATGGCTCTGTGTGCACTTGTGCATTCTAGACTTGTAAGGTTTGGCTGGTCTGGAGTAGTTTGTTCTGAGTTCACTGTGTTAATTCTATTTATACCTACTACCTACACTTAATCCTTGTTCCTCCTCCTGAGCAATTGGGCACCTTGTTTGAATGCTCCCTCTTATTAATAAAGCTCATTCAAAAGTTAAAATAGCAAGAAAGACTAAATTTTGAATATGATGTTGATTAAAATAGAAGAAAATCAAGTGATATGAAAACTAAAATTCCAACTACATAAATTGATTGCTGTTATGAACAAAACTCAAGATATCTATAAAATGAAAATAGTTTTTATATGAAGAATATGAGATTCTGTCTGAGTTTTAAAATATATGTTAATGTATTCATGATTATTGTTTTAATGTTTAAAACCTGAAACATTAAAACCCTTAAAATCCAACTCAAACAATAATACTAATTTTTTGTGTGACATAAATTTGCTTTTAAAAATTATAGATACATGAGAGATGAGAAAAAGCACAGAATTTTGAAACTGGTAAATTGTATTTGAATAAATGGATTTGAGGATAAGCTTTTTAATAGCCAACTCAAAAAAGACAATTTTATAGTTCTAGAGTCTAACAATCCACTAACCAAATTTTTTTTTAAAAGCAGCAATTAAAACAGATGTGAAGAAATTTCAGTTAAAGATAAATGCAAGGAAGAAGATTCCACATTCTGTCTTCATTTTTAATGCTTGCTCCCTGGACGCCCAAACAAAAGCTCCTTTAAACATGCCTGCCTTTTCACTGCAGTGCAGAGGAAGAAACGGATGAGCCTCTTTTCACCATGCAATCCTTCCTCTGTTCTCATCCATGGATAGAAATGGCATATGTATATCGGGAACAGTGCTGTTTGACATTTATTGAAAAGTTCTACCTTAAAAGAACCTTAGTGTTGTATCTTAAGCCTGTCCTTTAGAGTGTCTTGTTTTGCCTTTTGGCAAGCTCTGTAATGTTTGCTGAAAATCAAAAAGATGTTGGACTAGGAGGAACAGGAGCTGAGGGAAATAGGCCTTTATTATGACAATTTATGTTGCTAAGAGTGGGCTGTATTTAATGTTTACTGTAGCTGTAGGCAAAGGCTTAACATTCCTGTAGTGTACTTGTATTTTTCTTCCCTCTCAACTTCAGGGCTTCTATCCTTGGTACTGCTGCTCAGAGAGAGACTGTACTTTACCACTCACTGTTGTCATCCTGAAGCTTCCTTAGTATAGAGCTGGAGGGAAGGGGCGTTCTGTGATCTTCGAATTAAGTCTTTAAGTTGGTCTGTGTATTGGGGCTGTGGTCTTCTACAGTGTTTCAGACTGACCTCATCTGTGTAACATTTTCTCCCTGCTCCCCAAATGGGCTTCAGACTTCCTAATCTACTTCCTTGAAGCCCTGTTCCCCATTGACTGTTCTCCCCACTCTTAGGTTAGAAAGGCTGGAGAGCTGGAGTGGGAAAGAATTAGGTCCCCTGCTGGATAAGGTTCCTGCACTGTGCTGTGGCAAAGTGGTCCTTTGTTAAGAAGACTAGGACAATTCACAAAGAGTCCAAGAGAAGTCATTGATTTTTTCATTTGTCCAGCTGTTTCTTTTTTTAAGGATGGGAGCAATAATTTCCAAGGTACTTATAAGTAAGAAACTTGAAGCCCCTGCATAGTATTTTTAATCGGAATCATTAAACTTAATGTCTTTAAATGTAATAGTATAAAAGTAGATGTGGAATTAAGAAATTCATGAGCTTTATTAAGGTAATAAAATATTAGGAAAAGATTTTAATTTTACAGTGATTATTTTATACCTTGTATTCTTTCTTCATTTCTTTTAATCCATCACTTGTTTGAGAAAATTAATGCATTTATATTTCATCTCACTTTGTCAACTGCGCCCCGATATTTTTGTTGCTTCTGATGTGCCTTTCATTTTGACAGTGGTTTAATTTTTTCTATTCCTTTTCTGATTTTCGCCATTGTGCTGCTTATCTCCTTCTGTAACTTAAAATTTCTTCTTTGAGCCTGTTTCTGGAAATATCATATTGTTGCCAACTTCTTTGATTCTCTGACAAAATAATTATCTACATTTTTCCATGGTACCCTTAGGTAATTCCTCTTGCAATGTATGTTTTTCATGTGCCTTTCTTCTTTCTACTCATCTTATTTTGGAAGAAAAAAATGCCAATTTCTAAGCATAGCTTCTCTGAAGGGTGTTAGGTATATGTTGGAGAAAAAGCAGAGTGTGGAAAGGAGAGCGAGGGAGCTCTAGTAATCTGCAGTGTTGACTTCAGCTCGATGCCTCTCACCAAATCTATCGTTTTTTTAACCCGGGGAGAAATTCTGCCTATTTCAAAGTTTACAGCATTCAGGTGTGGGCGTGGTTCACAGCTAAGAGCTTTTGTTCTGTTTCTCTTCATCATGTTCACTGCCTGCCTGGCCTTCTCCTATGACATTTACTCCTGGCAACTTCCTTTGGCTAAGGGGCTAGATTACAGAAAAATAAATGGCTTGACAGCATAATTTAATTTTTCAACTCCACTTCCATTGCTGTTCTCAGTTGTCACACTGAGACGCTAGCGGGAGAACTTGCACTTCTGCTTTGGCTTACACAGCCTGAGTTCTCCTCAGTCTAATCAAAGAGTGAATAGAGAGATTCTTTCCTATCTGCCACTCAGAGTGGTGGGGAAAACTGCATGCAGCCAGGTGCGAGGAGACTTGCAGCTTCCTCCTTTGTTTCTGCAGCGTTTCCCAGCAGAGTTTCATTCATGGTTTCCAATCGAAGTTATGGCCTTATTATTTTTTTGGCCGACCTGTTTCTTATTGTAAGGATGGGAGCAATGATTGTTATTTTGATGAGTTAGAGAAAGGAAAATAGATCAGTAGGATAAAAATGTCATATTCTGATTTCAGAAATAATTTTTGTTTACTAGTTAAAATAAATAATACTGCCAGAGAAAACAATAAAACAAATCATTTCTTTTCATTAACTTAGAATTGAACAGCTAATCTGAATAGCTACTTAGATAGATAGCTATTCAGATAGCTATCTGAATAGCTTATAATCTGAATAGCTACCAATACATTTTTGACTTTGAGGTGAGCTATGAAATGATTGGGGCAAATATTGAGGTTAATTAAATGTGTATCAGATTAAAAATAAGCTGCAAGAAACTTTTGCTGGGAGGACTTTCATCTCTGGAAATTATTCTGTGCAGACCTCTATGAAGTCTGAGGGTATTAGGTCTCAGAACACAGGAGAAGACCTTTCTGTTACCTGAGTATTTTCAAGGGCAAACTGAATATTAATAAGTTCTCAGTGTCAGTACTTCTCTTGCTTTCTACAATATTATCTTGGACACTATTGGAATTTCTTTTGTTTTGCTAGTATGTTTATTTCTATATATATCCCCCTAGAAGGATACATGTTAGTATAAGCTAGAACAGAATAAAGAAGTTCCTTTCTGAGATAAATGTATGTATAAACTATATTTAAGGGCTAACATATAAGAAAGACCATATTTTTCACTATTAATTTTCTTTATTATAAATTTTGAACAGAATGGAGGAAACAAATAGAATTTCTGTTCCAGAGTATAAATATAAAAATAGCATTATTGTTGCAATGGCAAATCACATCATTCCCTGTAAATGCCTTCTTTAAAGGCACAGGTTTACTTCAATTCTTTTGAGGCCAAGTGTGTATATTGCATTTAAGTTGTCTAAACACTCCCAGAGTACACTTGTGCATATGTAATGAATATTAATGATTCTTACACACCTACTCTAAGGAAAAGCCAGACAGTTTTTAATGTAATTAAAGACACACAATATGTTTACTACTTTTTGTTATTACCTTGCATATCTGAAAAAGTGTTTAAATCCATTTTTATTGTTAACTATTGCATAATCATAGCAATTTAAAAAAACTTTAAATGACAAAGTCAAACTACTAAAACAGTGAGTCAGAATACAGAAAGTAAATGTAAATTCCCTTAAGCTCTTGAAGACTCTGGAGCTCCACTTTTCTGAATTAAAAAAAAAAGAATTTTGAGAAAAATTCTCTTTGTATCTAAAACTTCTTGAGGTATCAAGTATAGTTCTTTTAAAATAATGAAAATGTAATGTGATAAATATCATATGTAATATAAGTTAAATTTTTATACTGAAAGTTGAATGCATTGCTTCTATCATGTTTGAATGTGCATTAGACTCAAGTACAAAAGTGACCTTCCATCTACTACTTAGTAAAGTAAAATGCCTGAGGAGCAGCACAGATAATGGGCAATTTCCTTTATGTATCATTTAAAAAATTACCATAAGTATATGAGTTTCCAGTGATAGATAGTTTTAGTTAAACTTTAGCACCAGGACATCAGGGTATCTTGTTACATAGCACCGATGTACATTGTGAAACTGTGTTGTGTCAAAAGTATAGAACTACCAGCATGCAGCAGCTTTGTCACTAGGCAATTAAATACTTTACAGCATGTTTCTTCTTTGAAATTAAAAAGGCTAGCATTTCTTGTTTCTGGTTTAAAACCAAGCAAAACAGACTTTAAATGTATCATTCCTGCAATACATCAACAATTTTACGGAGTATCACTTGTGCAAGGGAAGAACTCAGGAACTGCACTAATAGAAATCCATACATAACAATGGTTCTCATGAAAGACCCACTTGTCATTGTTGGTAGCAAGACCAAAGAATTAGTTGTCTAATGTTTTCAGTAATAATGCAAATATACTAAGAATATTGTAGGATTCTTATCATCTATAGTGTGTGAGCATTCTTCTCAATTGTACAAATACTCTCAGGTGTTTGGTTCTCCTTAAATCGAGATGTGATGTGACAAGATAACATCACAAGAGGTGTCTACTTACCTTTGTAATATCAGCTATAAGTTTTGTTTTATTCCTACTACAAATTCATCACCCTCAACCCCCTTTTACATACATGTACTTGAGAGTCTTTACAAACTTCACACTCTTCTACAATGAAATATATTCTTCCCTGCCCTGCCCACACCCCACCCTGGAGATAAAATAGCTGGTTTTGCATGGTAACAAATCCCCAGTCCTCAGAAAATCATGGCTTTAAATTTCTAAAATTATTTTTTTGTCACTGAGAGTACCAAATAAGCTAAAGAAGTACTTCTGTGCCAATAAAAATTCAAGTCGACTCAAGAAAACTTATATCTAGAGTTTCTGCCATTACTATTTGTAGTAGATGGCTAAAGTGACTAAAGCACTTTCCAGAAACTCCTAGCAATGAGTGAAGTCTACTTTGAAACACCAAGAATATGGGCTGGCCCAATGACCTGCCATGACCAACAAATTTGACCGAAGTGACACTTTGCCAATCCTCAAGATGTCTTACACCCTGTGCTTTAGTAATTTTGGAACCCTATCATCACGTGAACAAACAGAAGCTAATATAAAAGATGGTGAATGAATTATGGTCCAGTCATTTTCATCACCTGGCAGATAATTAACTGACATCCAAAGATGTGAATTGGGTCATTTGGCTCCAGTGAGCCCATTGATGGTTTTCCAGCCAACTGCAGAGATACGACTGATCCAAGCTTATGTAGTGGAGCAAACTACACAGCAGAAGAAACTCCCATCAGAATAGTGAGCTAAATGAATGGTTGTTGTTCCGTGTTTTAAGCCACTAGGTTTTTGTTTACTTTGTTATTTAGCAATAGATAACAGATACAGCAGTGTAGCCCTATGGTCATTACTGCCTCCACTTCTACTACTTAACCAACCATCATAACAATCCTGTTGTATTGAATAAGATTTCATTGCTTCCCTAAGATCAGAGTTCCTAAATGGCAGAGCTGAAACCTCATCTCAGATCTCGACAGCTCACAATCCTACTAAGCCACACATTACAGGTACAAATGTCCCATGTTCATGTCAAAGAAAGATACAGAAGACACCTGCATTAGCATGGAGAAACCTGTAACAAATAATTAACTTCTTAGAAAAGCAGGTTTATGAAGATATGATCCACATCCAGTATAATTCTTGTATTTAAAGTGTATGATGTGGTGGTTTTAGTGTGTATAAGGGTGTGTGCCACCGCCACAACAGTCAGTGTCAGACCATTCTCATGACCAAACAGGAAGACCTGTGTCTTTAACCTATTATTTCTCAAACTTTCTATCCCCCCTCACTCTGAAAAACACTTTTATTTACTCTCTAATTCTGTAGATTTAACTGTTCTGGAAATTTCGTGTGAGAGGGATTGTATAACATGTACTCTTTATTACACTTATAATGTTTTTAAGATTCATTCATATTGTAGCATGCATCAGTACTTCATTACTTTGAATGGTTGAACAATGTTCCATTGTATATTATACCATATTTTATTTAAAAATTCATCTGTTGATTGATCTTTCGATTATTGTTAATATTGCTACTATGAAGATTCTAGTGCAGGTTTTTGTTTGAAAATCAGTTTTTAATCACATTAGTTTTATAAGGGTAGAATTGCTGGGTTATTGGTAATTTAATATTTAACCTTTGGAGGGACCACTAAACTGTTTTCCATTGAAGGTACATCCTTTTACAGTCCCATAAATGATAAACAAATGCCCCCAAATTTCCACATCCTTAAAAACACTTATTATTTAAAAATATTATTCTAACCATCCTAGTGGGTGTGAACTGGTATTTCATTGTGGGTTTGACTACCTAGTGAACAATGAATGATGTTGAACATTTTTTCATGTAGTTGACCTTATGTATGTCTTTTTTGGAAAAAATATTTATTTAAATATTTACCCATTTTTACAATTCCTTTTGTTTTTTAGATGAAAGAATATTTTATATATTCTGCATATCAAATCTGTAACAGGTATATGGTTTGCAGAAATTCTCTCCCATTCCATGGTTGTTTTTCACTTTCTTGATAGTTTTCTTTGATTTGCAAAAGTTTTTAATTTTTGCAAAGTTCAGTTTGCTATTTCTTTTGTTGCTTGTACTTTTAGTTTCATATCTAAGAAACCATTGCCAAATTTGAGGTATAACATTTTAAACTGTGTTTCATAGTTCTAGCTCTTATATTTAGTTCTTTGATTAATTTTGAGTTAGTTTTTATAAATGGTATAAAATTTCAACTTTATTTTTTTACATGAAGCTATCAATTCATTAACAATCGATGACACTGAAGTTTGCATATTAGTTTTTGCAAGTGAGTTATGGGGAGTACAGGAGGTTCTGTAGTATATTTTTTTGCATTCTTAGTATCTGTCATGTTACTTGGCTGGCAACAAAAATATTGGACTCAAATAAGTAAAAGTAATAAATACAATATTATTCAATCTTAAGAAAGAATAATTTTGGTATATATCATACCCAATATTAAGCAAAACATATTTTAATTATATAGATATTTAAAAAACATACTAGTGATGACTTGAGGTACCAGGTTCCATCAATTATTTTAATAAAATAGAAAACAATAATACTAACACACAGACTCTACAGCTACAAAAAACTGAGATTTACATTTTTTCATGACCTTCAGAATAGTTCCATAGGTAGTTAAAATATATGTCTTTTATGTATTAATAAATTAATGCTAACATTTTCTCAAAGTCTATAGCAATAACATGACATGGCTAAAAAATCAGGATGATATCTCTTGATTCTGAGTTCTTTTTTTTAAGATTTTATTTATTTATTGCCACGTCCACAGTTGGATCCCTTCCTTGACAAAGTCAGGAGGGGAGGTCCAAGACTTCAAAGAAGCATTTTCCAACCTGGTGGACGTGGCATGGAGGGCCCTGCTATACCCATGGTGATTGTTCTTGCGTTTGGGATTTTGACCTCTTCTGCCCTGATTATTTTGAATACCATTGCTGTGATCCAAATAGTACAAGCAGATCTTTCCCTGTTCACTGAACAAAGTAATGATACTTTAGAAATTACATTGAGTGATGTGACTCCAGATGATTTAGAGAGTTCTTGGAACAAAGAAAGTAACCATAGTAACACACCAGAAGAAATCAGGAAGCAAAATATGAGTATTGGAGAATTAGTAGAAAGTTAGAAAAAACCTCATAAGATATTTTTCCAAGCCATGGTACCTTACATACTGGCCCGAGAAGAGAGAACAAATATTAAAAGAAATGAAAGAATTAGAACCCCTAGCAAAAGAGGAAATAAGGAAGGGCATAGACAAGTACACAGGTCAACCAGGAGGGCATGTTTACCCCCCCCAGTCAATTTTAGACATACCTAAAATGCAGAATAAGCCCCCTGCGACAGCCTCACCAAGGCAGACAGCCAAGTTCCTGTTCAGACCAAGAAGCATAGTAACAGTAACTGCAAAAGCCAACGAATCCGAAATCGCTAGCCAGCTGAAATCACTTGCCAGCTAGAATAGTATAAAAGCTTCAGCCTTACTTTCAATAAAGGTCTTCAGATTCAGAGCATCACCTGCCTTGAGCTGCGTAGTTGCCTGATTTCCTCGCGGACTCCTACCTTCACCTCGAGGGGACCCTTAGACCCGCTGAGGCTAGACCTCGGCAATTTATCTTTGGAGGGGACGGGAAGGAGAGAGGGAGAGAAATATCAATGTATGGTTGCCTCTTGTGTGTCCCCTGCCGGGAACTGGCCTGCAACCCAGGCATGTGCCCTGACTGGGAATTGAACCATGGTGGCTTGGTTCCTAGGCCTGCACTCAATCCACTGAGCTACACCAGCCAGGGCTGATTCTGAGTTCTTATTCCCTCCACACCATCATAACACTTCTTCCTGCAATTAGCTCTTTAGGTAATATTTTAGCCCACCTAAAATAAATGTGTACAAATCAGTTTTTTTTCTATGAAGTTGCTGGAATTCTCAGGTTAAACCAAATCAAAAACTTAATGTAAAACAGCTGTGTAAGATCTAAGGATTTTTTTTTTCTCCGCACCCTCTTCTAACTAGCATTTTTCTCTGGCAGAGAATTAAATTAACTTCATACAGTACAACAGGCTCATCATGAAACCACAGTAACTGCTGCTTGGGACCCTAGAAGGTAACACATTTCAGAAGGCTGGGTTAGTGCTTGTTGCAGGTGATTTACTGTTAGGAAAACTAGAAAGAGATGTTTTGAAACCTCAAAAACAAAAGACAGGTATTTCAGAAATTTAATAAAAATTAATGTTTATTTTTTATTTTCAATAATTATCTCAAAGAAAAGTATAAAGCTCCATAATGGGGAATCAAACAATAAGCAAAGAAATTTGATTGTCAAGAGAATTATTTTCCTGTGTTAATTCACTAGAAAAAAACTCACAACATGTAAAGACTCAGAACATACACCTGCCACAGTAACTTTCTGTACCCCCCCAAAAAAGAATTAGTTGAAAATGTAATTCAGCTGATGAAAATAAGTAAAAAGGAAATTACCAATGGAAGAACGGTGGTATAAAATATTAGTGTAATATTGATTTGAATGTTTTTAAATAGAACTGACTCCTTTGGGGAGGAATAATGAAACTGATTGTTTTAACAATTAGTAAACAAGCCATAGACATCTAGGGCACCTTATAATAAATACAGGCAACAATCTTATCCTATAATTATGTAATGTAATATTACTAAATCAGCAATCATTTTTATAATATGTAAATATATCAAAATAACACACACTGTACACCTTAAACTTATATGATGTTACACATTAAATTTATTCAATAAAAATAAGATAAAATAATTAAAAAATTATTGACTAAATAATTGACAAATAGTGTTGACTATTAATTTTGCATATATAGTTATAAAACTGCCCAAATGTTATAATAAACCACAAAAATATGCCTAATATTGCAATAATTTAAAAACAATAACCTTTTAAAGAAATTATGATTCAATAATAGCAATTAAAAATGAAAAGAGAAGGAAATTGGGGAAGAGGTTTTGTGTTAAGTTCTCATCTTGCCTGAGGCAATTCAATATTCTGCCATAGTTATTCATAGAGAATATGGGTTGTGTACACTAAAAAAAGCAAAACAAACCTCAATGTATTTAGCAGGAAGATTTAAAACATAGCATGTTTTCCAGATCAGTAGAAAAAATGTTTTATGTTATATGTTCATATGTAACAAAATGTAGAAATCAAAGGAATTTATTCCAGATGAGAGACAGGAAAAGAAAAGGTGAGAAGGTATAAATATGGGAATCAGCAAACTGCATCTCGAGGGCCAAATCCGGCCAACCACCCGCCTTTGGAAATAAGATTCTGTTGGAATACTGTCACTGCGTTCACTTAGGCATTGCGTGCGCTGCGTTCATGCTTCAGTGGCAGAGATGAGTAGTAGTCACAACAAAGACTGCGAGGCCTGCCGAGCCTCAATTATTTTTGCTCTGGCAATATTTGTGAATATTACAATCCACATTAAAATTTTGCCAACCCAAGGTCTATAGCAACAAATATCTATACATTATTTCTTCCTTCAAATAGCTCATGAACTAATAAGGCAAGAGAAGGAAAAATAAAGTCAGTAATAGCAAAAATGCTGTGAGAAGGCCGTGATGAACGGTGACTAGAATGACTAGAGAGAGCATGCTAATTCCTCTAGTTCCTTCTTTTTCAAGAAGCTGAGCCAGTAGAAAGCTTCATGAGGCAAGTGTTACTTCTGTTGGACCCTGAAATGTAACTATGGGTTTTCTAAGCAAAGGACAGAAAGGCATTTGAGGCAGAGAAAATAGTATGTGAAGAAGGCATGAGGAAGGAAATAGATGAGTACTTTGTAACAGTGGAAAGTGATCAAAACAGAAGAAAATGATTTCTGCGTGTCTTAGCTTTGATCATTCTTTTCCCTTGGATCTTTCTAATGCATTTGTCACTTCCTGAGATGCTCATTAATTCAGCTGCCCATTAATACAGTTGCCTCCACCCTCCAGAAGGTAAGCTAAGTATTTGTGGAATGAATGAGTAAATGACCAAATGAATTCACGGAGTATCCCATTAGTCATGCAAGACTGCTGGGGAGTACCAGAGATCAAGCAGCAGCACCACCAGTTCACACTGACCCTGGCTTAGAGACTTTGGTACAATTGCCTCTCCTAATATGTTTCCTCTGAGCCATGCTTGCTCTATAGCTTCCAGGCAGCAGATCATCATTTTCCTCAATAAAGGTGATAAAAGAGAAAAAGGGGTTGAATAGCTAGCTTCCTCCCAAGCAGTTATAAGCATTATAACATCTGCTTTGGACCAAAGTATTTATTCTTCTAGCTACAAATATAGTTTAAAAGTCCTTTACTGCACTTTCATCTGTAGTTCTTACAGCAGTTTTGGTCACAAGAAGTCAAACTGCGTCAGCTGCTTGTCCTGCCACTTAGATCTCTGTGGCCTATTATTTCTGCCTTTGCTGGTGGCTGACAAGAGGAAAGCTAGCAATTCAAAGTGTCCACGGTCCAGTTAATTTTAGTCCGTTCCATTTCCACAAGCTCTAGCTCTAACATAATCTTTGGAAATGCAGGTCACCCAATGTGAAGGACCAAAGGAGAGTCCATAGATAAATTTGTCATTTATACATAATCTAAGTACTGATTGAAAGAAGCATCATCAGTTATTGTCACTTTGTTACTTACATCCGTTTACCTGAAGAGCTAATACTTAAATTTATAAATAAAATATATCACTAGAAACTTTGTATATTGGGTGAATATGTCACAGTATGTTTTATGACCTTTTAAGAATTAAATACCCAGACTAAAAATAATAGTGTATTTACAGATTTAATATATTACTTTAGATGAGATGTTAAATGCTTATATATCCTTTATATAATATAGTTATCATTTTAAGTGTTATGACTGAATTTTATTTTTATCAGGGGAGTGATTTTTCTAGTTTCATCACCTTGCTAATATCACCTAATAAAGTAGTTACCATTTTCTTACATAATATTCAACTGCTGTTCTTCCATGAAACAACAAACCTTTCTTATGTGTCCTAGCCTTTCTGAAAAAAAAAAAAAAAAAAAGTGCAATTTTATGTTATGGTGAAACAGTCACACACATGGACTTTGATTTGCATTTTCAAATAAGATTATTCTTTCAAAAATATGAAGGAATCAAATTCCATTTCAAATTACATGACTGGCTGTATTAGGCCATGGTTGGTTACTCACCTATGCAAACGTGCAGATTTATGCCAGATGAAACAATTCTGGATATAAGATATTCAAGAACTGTAGAAGCAACTGAATTGTTCAAGAGGTGTTATCCTTTGAGATTATTCAAAGTTTTAAAGGAAGAAGAAATGTGATCATAGGGTTTAAGATTTAAAATTCAGAATGAAAATACCTCAAAGTAAATCATGCTTCATTGAGCCTTTAGGTATTTTTACATTGTTGAGAAAACAAGAGAACTTTGGATATGAAATAAAAATGAAAAAGTTAAAAGACAAAATATTTGTGTGACTATAAATCAATACTTAAACACGCCCACAGATGTCTTATTTTTAAGTGTTTTTTTTACATCTCTTGTATTTTAAAATCTATTTAGGACTCAAATTTGTTAGGCTGTTATTAAGAACATTTCCAGAATAATGCAACTATGCACTAGAAATTATCCTAACCTTCAGTCCTTAAGAAAAAATACACATGTAAATATATAGTTGCAAATGAGTGAGTAGTGAACTTGCTGTATGCTGTATATGATAAAAATAAGTTTAACCAAATTTCTACATTAGTTATTATGTCAAATGGTTTTTGAGGTTAATAGATGTGTCGCTAAAATGGTTTCCTTATTTGAAGTGGATGCTTTGAACTGAATTGAAATACAAAGCCAGTTTCAAAGCTCATACCTTTTTAACTAGGCCATTCTCAATTGTGAATGATAGACATAATTTTGAAGCTCTTGTTTTCTAAAAATGACTTTCTACTGGAAAAGAGCTTTGAAAACAAAATATTTGTTGCAATGATATTCCAAATTCTTTCCATATGCACTTCATTGTAGAATCCATGTGTTAAACACCTTTTGCACATATTATACTGCAAAATCCAATGTCTGGCACAGAACAGTCATTTGCCAATGGCCATTGCAGTTTCATGGCTTCACGCTCATTTTTTATTTTTTAGAATGGTAATTAGGCAAAGTTGGAAGGGCATATCATAGATGCAAATATTCAAAACTAAGTACAGTTTTGACTAATGTATTTACAGCTGACCAACAATTCATTACTAGATTATTTGGAAGCATGTCAGGGAATTCCCTAGACAGTGTCGAACCTATGGCCCGGGGGGCCACATGTGGGTCATGATGGCTATGTATGTTGTCCAACACAGAATCATAAATTTACTTAAAACCTTTTATTGGCTCATCAGTTTTCATTAGTGTTCAAGTGTTTAACGTGTGGCCCGAGACAACTCTTCTTTCAGTGTGGTCCACAGACGCCAAAGTTTGGATGCCCCTGCAGAGTCACACTGTAGCAGGTTGTTTCAGAGACAGGTCTCCTGGAAAAATTAAAAATTTTAAAATATAAGACACTATCATCCCTGAATCTCTTACATGATTCTAGCCGATGAACCTTTAACATTTAATTGTTAAGGAATGTCATTGTAAAATTTAATATCCTCGTGGTTACCTTTCTTGACTTATTTGCTTAAATATGCACAGTTACATAGACTTTGTTCTGGAAATGTGTTTGCTTAATACTACATAAAATAGGCTCTAAGTACACTTACATAAAAAAATATTAATTCGAACTACATTCATATACTGTTACAATATGAAAAAATGAGAGCTATTTAATGAATAAAAGCTTGGCAGTCTTTTCGCACATGGTAACAGGACCCTGTTTGCACCTACACAGCTTTTCAATGCATGATTTTATTTCTTGTTCAGTGTGAAGAAATTATGTTGCAGTCTCATTCCTACAAGATATTCCCTGATGCTTTCAAGGTGTGAGAACTGACAGCACATTATTGTGGACAGCAGACAAAGGCAAACAGTTAATTAGACTGTGGCTGTGATTAGCTGGACATGCGTGACAGTTTCTAGCAGTTCTGCAGCACCTGACTTTCTTCAGAATCTCACTCCTGAGCAAGTATGGTTGGCTCAGCAAATTCCAATATTACAATTAGGAAATGTAAAGCATTTTAGAAGAGCTTAACAGAGGCACAAAACACGGGTTGCAAGAAAAATAGTATTTAAAAACACTGATTAAATTAATAACATTGTCTATAAAATGAAGAATGTCTAAAATAAACTCAGGAAATCATCCTTAAACTGTAGGCAGACAAGAATGTGAAAACCACAGTAATGGTGACAACCCTGCACAGTGACCTGGCTGGTAAGGAAAGGCAGTGAGGTAGCAGTACCTATAATGTACCTGGAGATTATTAAATGTGCATAAGGTTGTATTAACATAAAGAAATAACCATGCAGGCCTGAAAATGAATATTGCCCTTTCACTCTTTCCAATAATTATGTCATCTAGCAGCAGACAGTTGCATATTTGCATTATACCCATCCAACACTCCTTATTATCTTGATGTCCAAAAGGTGAAAAGTAGAATGTATGGATATGCATTGCAAGTTTTTCATAGAAGACTCAGAAGGTCTCTATGGCACTCATAAGCTTTTCAAGTGGTCAAGGTTTTGATGAAGAAGTGAGGTAATATATTATCTGAGTATTTGAACAACGCTACAAAGGGGGCCAGAAATTCCATAGAAATGTGAACCAAATTTATGCTTTAGAATTCTCATTACAAGAGCATTTATGTTTTAAAGAACTTTTCTTCATCTATGAATGAATATTATGAGTTTTAACACATGTTCAAATTACAAACACAAAATCAGTCTGATATGGAGATTTAGATATTCAACCACCCTGCACCATTAACTGTAGGAGTTCAGCAGAGCTACAGGCCACTGGGGCTATCACATTAAATCAAGTATTTAGCACAGAAAAACACCTGTACTGCCGCCAATGTCTGAGGGGTCCTCAAAGTTGCTAGTCTTGACCTAGAGCTTGCAAAGTCTAGGAAAAAAGATTTCTTACAGATGGGGAACAGGACAGCCCAGACGACCCCTGAGAATGAAGGTGAGACTGTTTGGATCTAAAGTCATGGAGACTTTGCAAAGGCCCCTCAGTAAAATGAAGTTCAGCTCACCCTTCTCAATCTCTGGACTTCTCAGACATAACTTACATTAGAATAAAAACAGTTGAGAATAATAATAATGTTGATTTATAGGAAGAAACTTACTGAATAGCATTCTACCTACTTTGTGGAACTTGTAAACACTCAAAAAATTTTTAAAAAGAAACAAGACTAGGCAATATTAAGCAGCCTAAACAACTATGATCAGTTAATAGTGAGAATGTTTTCCTCAATTTTTATGAGAACCCGAATATAGAGTACACATGGAAAAATCCCAACATCATGTATGACCGCAAAAAATAGAATAAAGTGAGGTCAATGAATGACCCCACCTTGGAAGTAAGATAAGGGCAAGAATCTATTACTCTAATTCTAGTTTCATTAAATAATAAAATATGTAGCTCAGGATGCTTTATCATAATACCAGGAAGAATGGTTATGTGGCCCACTTTAACCAATACATGGCTGACGGGTATCAAAAAGTAAAAAAAAAAAAAAAATGGCCTCATTAGTAAGAAGGAATTTTGCAAGCCTGAGAGTCACAACCATTTCAATGAATTGCATCGGAAGCACTGTATTTTACTGAACTCTCCTGGAAAGACACCTTTTCATTCACCTGAACACACATATTTTTTAAATATTCAAATAAGCTTAAATAGCCTTAAAAATGGTGTGTTGTGGGTCTATATATTGATGTTGGGAATGCCATGTGTAATAGTTAGGAGTAGGATCTACTTTATTATATGGGCTATGGGTTGCTTTTTTCATATCTAAAT
The DNA here is from genome assembly GCF_021234435.1 of Artibeus jamaicensis. Taxonomy (NCBI): domain Eukaryota; kingdom Metazoa; phylum Chordata; class Mammalia; order Chiroptera; family Phyllostomidae; genus Artibeus; species Artibeus jamaicensis. The sequence goes on from NW_026521812.1 coordinate 17,791,058, forward strand.
CAGAACACTAACTGTGGGTGCACAGTGAGGCTTTGGTCCTTTAGTTTTTAGGTGACACAGATTACTATCTCCTTTACCTCTGGACATTAAAAAGTATTTAAATTTCAAAAAATACTATAGTTTTTTCCACCAATATAAATAAAAATAAACTTTCCAAAATTTGTTTTTACTTATTTTGGAATGGCTTAAAATATTCTTCCTTTTTAAAAGAAATTGTCGGTTCTATGAAAACATGCCCAGTGCTAGGCTTCACATTTTAAGAAAAGGAAAAGGAACACGTGCCATATATTTCCTAAGGATAAAGAGTTTACAAGCAACTGAGATGAATACCACAAGCATGTGATAAAGGATATGCAGGTTTTCTCAGTGAAAACAATGGTTAACAGACTAAACTGTATATCAAACTGTGTTACAGAGATTAAAAAAAAAGTGCCTTGTCTGGTTTTACTTTCACATCAAAGAATCCTCTCCAAATGAGAGTTTCAACTTTAGGAATGTACTTTGAAGTCACACCAGAGAAAAAAAGACCAACAAAAATTCTCCAGGGAGGCTGACTCAGAATCTAGTACTACTTCCTTCTGATGAACCAGTGTCAAAAACCAGAGAAGACTGTGGTGGGGGTGACAATGTGTAATGTTAATGAATTTGTTTTCAATGTGCAATATCAGTGCACTTTTTTTCTAAAGTTTGAGCCATATTCCTCTGTTAAAAAGAGGTTTCAAAGGTCATTTCAAAATCATTACATGTACAATGTAAACCAATTTAATTTGATTCTGGCTTTTATAGGAGATACCAATGAATGCCTGTGGTCATTTGAAGTCAAAAACATGGCCATTGCCATCAATCACTAATTTACCTGAACAGTAAATCCAGTGGAAATGAAGTACCTCCTGTATTCCTTTACCCATGAAGGAAAGACTGCCTATGAAGTAAGATTTCCACATTGTTTGGGGATGTCTTATGTAGCTCAAGTTATGCAGTTGCTCCAATTCCTTATTGTATACAGTCAGGATAAATGTTGTCCATTACTGAGAAATTTCCTAACGTCCACCAACAGAACCATAACCCCAGGACTCTTATGTCCCAGGGATGTATGAAATTCTCTATATTTATTGCAACTTGTGTGGAGAGCAGGACCAATAAAATGGCATTGGTCCAATCAAAATAGCATGCAGGGCTGTCCAACTTTTTGGCATCTCTGGGCCACACTGGAAGAATAAGAGTTTTCTTGGGACATATATTAAATATATTATGACATGTAATCACAAAAAATCTCATAATGTTTTAAGTGAATTTATGATTTTGTATTGGGCCACATTCCTAGCCATCCTGGGCTGCATGTGGCCCAGAGGTCAGGGGTTGGACACTTATGTCAACTAAAATGGCTGTCAGTCAGCAACAGCACTTTGGTTCAAGAGGAAAATTACCTGCCGGGGTCCAGCCTCGAAGGGTTCAGGGTCCCCAAAGGATGGACAGCACAGACGATGAATGAAGAGGCAGATACCTGATTGGATACCAGAGAACAGCCGGCCTCTGTGGGTCTGACCGACCTCTCATAGTTTGATTTAGGCCTTATTTTTATAGAGATTGTTGTATGACATTAAAGGAACAGGTGAATGGCTTGATCAGTTAAGCAGAAAAAACTAATACAGAGGTAACTAGGAAAAAGTACAAGAATTTCAATAGTTTCAGTTGTGTTAAACAAAGGTTGTTTCTACCAGAAGAGCCATTAATCACACAATTTGAAATAGCTGTAAGTACAGTTTAAATGTCTTATTTTTCATTAAAGTTCTTAGAATTTGGCATGGGGCAAAAGGGTACACTAGGCAGAGCAGAGGTTATAGGAAATTTACTATAGGACCTTTGTGATGTCTAACTTAGCTATCTATTTTTCTGTCTAAAATGTTTCTTTATGTAATATGGACTCTGACTCCTTGGTAATTGTTTCTACGTGCTTAGTTTGTAGTAGCTAACCAGCTTCTCCTATTTCTTTGCCTGTCTACTTCTAATTAATACATATTCCTGTGCAAGGTAGAGGAGGGGCTGTTACTCTATCAACTTTTAGATATTCGGGGGCTACTTCATTAGGGGGGACTTCATTCTCTGGCCAAGAAATTATTTTGTATAACTTCATTGGAACTATGTGGATCATTGGACCTAAAATGCAGGTGTCTAAAAAAAAATCACCACCTATTAATTGCAAAGACAAACATGCAAGGAGAGATAGACAGGAAGTCCAGCCACAGTTGCCTCTGCTGTGCTGATGCATCTCATCTGTCCTGACTGTGTCAGGGGATGGCTGCCGGTCGGGTCCCAACAATTACCTAAGTCAGAGCAGACACATATGCCAAGGATACATATCCACCCACATGGTCAGAGAAGCCTCATCTGTCAAGGAGACAGACTTAAGACTTCTGCACACATGGTCAGAGGAGCCATGTCTGCAGATAGGAACTACTCATAGATAGTCTGCTGAGGAAATTCCACACTTGGCAGCAGGATGCAGAGACATTTATCAAGCAAAGACCCAGAAGGGTAGAGTACACCACTTTCAAAGCATAACTGAGGCTGTTCCACGCACTGCTGAGACAGCCAAACTCCATACACTAGTGCTGCCCCGTACCACACTGATCTTCCTTGGCATCTGCTGCCGGAGGCTCTGCTTTGCTGGATGGAGGACTTTGTCTGCCCTGCTGCCTACCTGGCTCCAGAGAGCCTTGCAAGATGCTGACAACTTCTTTGCCCACCGTGCTGTCTCCTGGGCCTGCAGACTGAAGCTCTGGGACTCAGGTTCATTATCCCCCTTTGATTGCTGTGTTTGTATGTTATGTTGCTCTTAGAGTGTCAGAGTATGAGTAGGATATTAATGTATGTTGATGCTCTCCTTTGAGTGAACCTGCATTCAATAAAAGCTGAGTGAATAGCATAGTTACTCTGTGCAATTCTCGTTTATTCCTTGGTGCCGGGCTGCTCAGCAGGCAGCCAGCTGAGCAGTTGTCCTGCTGACTTATAGGAAAGCCTATATCATAAACATATGCTTACGACAATGTGTCAAGGAAATCCAACACCAGTACAACTTATTAGAAATAATGTGAAAATAACTAAGAAATTAATAGACTTCAGAGAAGTATCCTCTTACCAGCATAGTATAAGAATTTGGAAATAAAGATGCTGATTAAAGTTTGATCTCCTCTATTGTGTGTTATTGTACAAATTATTTATACTCTGGGCCCCAGTTTTTTCATTTTTAAATAAAGAAGTTACTAAATTTCAGTCCATCTAGCATTCAGAAATTCAGATGAGCATCATGATCTTGCAACAATAGGTCTCTGTTGTTGATGTCAAGACAGCGGCTGAGAGTCATTTTAGTTGACAAAAATCAGTGACTTGAGCAGGAATGTGTATGGATAGCACAAGAAAGGGAGAGTTAGTTCTTTCTTTAGTGTGGTGGTAGAATCGGAGTTGAGGAACATTCACAGAAAAATAGTACTGCGTGAACTTAATAGTGCGATTCACAACAGAGTATCTCCAGATTTTTAACTCAGAAAGGACAGTCATCGAATTCAATTTGTATGTAATTGGTACAATTAAGTGTTTAATTAAATCTGTAATTAGTGAACTAAAAGGAGGTTAATCTTAGTGTAAAATACATGTTGGAACCATCATTCATTGTAATGATTAAAAAGAAATAATATTTTTCAGTCTTCAATGTCTACTTAATGACTAAAAATTATAATTCTAAGAAGCATTTCAAAATGATTAATGCCAACATGCAAAATTCTTGGAATCTTTCACTGTGACAAAGACTATGCTTTGTATATGACATTTTTAAGCAAGCACTTAATGATTATGAGACATTCTGTCATACAATGATTTTTCAAATATGAAAATAAAATATGAGAAATATAGTGATAAGTATTTTGAGTCATACCATAACTATGAACCAACATTTACCAAAATTGTTTACATTCAAATGGAAAATATTCTCACTGTCAGAGAAAACGAAACTATTCAGGCAAACAAGTGTTATGCGCACATAGGTGTATCATTATATTACCTGATATCACGGAGCAGTTGTTCTGAACCTCCTACTTTTCTGGATACATCTTTGCTTTAGGGTTTTCTATTTCAACCCAGGCATTTAAATATAGTCTGTGAAATGTTAATTTAAAATAAAGATGTGAATACAAAGTAGTTAAAGGAAACATTATTTATACTGATAAGGTTCTTTCTGAGGATTAGATCTAGTCAAGAACATCTGCCTCATATGAAAAAAAATTTAGTTGCTATAGTAATAACCATTCAAATTTCATCATTTATTAAAAGACAGAAGAATGTAATTTTTCAAATAAGACATACTTTAAATTGTTTTAAATGGAAACAAAATACATTAAAACAGAGACTCCTGAAGATGTTGAAAAAACCAGATATGCTTTAGTTTAAGTCAGTCAGCTCTAGAGTGAGAGTGGTAGTATGCTGGAAATTTCATCTCAAAGAGACCGCAAATACACAGTGTTATTTTGTTTGGGGGCAATTTTGTCACCCAAGAGACATTTTTGGCTGTCACTTCTGGGAGAGGGATCATTACTGTCGTCTGACCAGTGGAGACTAGGGAGGTTGCCAGCCATCCCACAGTTCACCTCTCAGCCTCCCTGCAACAAAAATGATCCGTGAGAAAGTGTCAGTAGTGCTTCTGATTAGGAAACCCTGATTGAAATAAAAAGGTGCATCCCAACATTCTCTTTTTTCAAATCTTTTTTTTTAACAGCTGACTATCTGTGGTTTTCACCAGACTCTCAGGGTATAACAGTTTGTGAATTCCCTCCTCTGTCTACCTCTTCTGCCTCTCATTTCCCCCATTTTTTCTTTTTCTAATGAACCTCTTTGATGAAGACCCATTAATATGTATGTTGACAGAAAAAAGAAATCTCCTTGTAATTATAAGTGGGAACTAGAAGTTATCAAAAATACAGCCTGAACTGAGAAAAAGTATAGTAGAAGTTGTATCAGCAGGTAAAAAAAATATATATATATTTAATTCAGTGACACTACTTTAAAAAATACTTAATTTTTTTGCCCATTTTTAATTGCATTGTTTGTCTTCCTGGAGTGGAGTCCTGTGAGTTCTTTATATATTTTGGAGATCATACCCTTGTCTGAGGCATCATTGGCAAATATGTTTTTCCATAGGGTTTGTTCTCTTTTCATTTTAATGCTGTTTTCTTTAGCGGTGCAGAAGCTTTTTATCTGATGAGATCCCACTTGTTTATTCTTTCATTTATGTCCCTTGCTTTAGGGGACATGTTGGTGAAGATATTGCTGCATGGAATGTCTGAAATTTTCCTGCCTATGTACTCCTCTAGGATTTTTATTGTGTCATGACTTATATTTAAGTCTTTAATCCACCTTGAATTTATTTTTGTGTATGGTGTAAGTTGGTGATTGAGTTTCATTTATTGACACATAAATGTGCAGATCTCCCAACATGATTTGTTGAAGAGGCTATTTTTACTCCATTTTATGCTTCTTCCCCCTTTGTCAAACATTAGTTGACCATAGAGACTTGGGTTTATTTCTGGGCTCTCTGTTCTGTTCCATTGGTCTATGTGTCTGTTCTTATGCCAGTACCAGGCTGTTTTTATTAGAGTGGCCTTGTAATACCATTTGCTATCAGGTATTGTGATCCCTCCTATTTTGTTATTTTTTCTCAAAATTGCTGCAGCTATTCAGGGTCTTTATGGTTCTATATAAATTTCTGAAATGTTCGTTCTATTTCTGTGGAATATGTCATTGGTGCTTTAATAGGGATTACATGACACTTCTCCAAGGAGGACATACACAGGGTGCATAGACATATGAAAAAATGCTCAGCATCACTAACCATCAGAGAAATGCAAATTAAAACCACAATGAGATACCACTTCTCACTGCTCAGAATCGTCATCATAAACAAATCAACAAACAACAAGTGCTGGTGAAGTTGTGGAGAAAAGGGAACCCCAGTACACTGTTGGTGGAAATTCAGACTGGTGCAGCCACTGTGGAAAACAGGATGGAATTTCCTCAGAAAACTAAAAATGGAACTGCCTTTTGACCCAGCAATTCCACTGCTGGTATTATATCCCAAGAACCTTGAAACACCAATCCAAAATAACCAATGCACCCCAATGTTGAGAGCAGCACAATTTAATTAGCCAAGTGCTAGAAGCAACCTGAGTGCCCGTCAGTAAATGAATGGATCAGAAAAACTATGGTACATTTATGCTAAGTGAAATAAGCCAGGCGGTGAAAGACAAATACCATATGATCTCACCTTTAAATGGAACCTAATCAACAAAAGAAAAAAGCAAGCAAAATGTAACTGGAGACACTGAAATTAAGAACAATCTGACAGTAACCAGAGAGGCAGTGGTAGGGGATAATAGGAGGAAGGGGAGAAGGGTTTTCGAAACAGCTATAAAGTACATACAAAAAAAATGAAGAGGGGATGGAAACAAGGGAGGGAGGCCAGTTTGGCTGGGGTTGGGGGGTAGTGGTGGGGGACAAACTCAGAAAACTATAACTAAACAACAAAATAATTTTAAAAAATACTTCAAATTGTCCTAATGATGAATTGAAGGAATCTGAGATGGGGTAATTAAAACACTTCATGAAAGTTGGCCTGAGAGACTGCAAACAAGAATATTAACCAATGTCAAGGAGAAGAAAGGACTTTAATTTTGCATAAATCTTGTACTTTTAATTTTCCCTCCATTTTTAAATTAACTTTTGTGAAGAAACCTCTTGATTTTAATAAATGACATTCATTTGTCTTGCTTCTATCATTTTAACCCCAAAATAAGATGAACATACTTTCCTTTCTATTTATCATTCAATAAAATTCTTCAGCTGTACTTAACTTTTTTCATTTTTTTATGATAAAATACATGCAACGGGAACTGTACTATCTGGTCCATTTTAAGTGTACAGTTCGTAGTCCAGTAACCCTAAAACACATTCATGTTGTTGTACAACACTGAGTACCATGCATCTCCAAAACTCTTCTCATCTTGCAAAGCTGAAACTCTGTGTCCATTGCACAATGGTAAGTGAATAATATTTATCTAAAATTTTAAAAGAAATTACACAAAATACAATAAGATAATTTTGGTCATCATTTTTTACAAATATAGTTTACTCATTTAAATTCTACCCATAATCTTTTCCTTTGAACCTAATTATTCTCTATAGAAAATTTCTCTTGTATTTTACTTCTCATTCATTTACTGCATTAATTAATTGAAGACAAGGGAATAAGAAAATGAAAAAGACTCTCATTACTGAATTAATTGAATGGGGAAATTGAAATGTGAAATAATGAAAGGAGAATGAAATTATTTCCACAATCAATTGATCATTTTATACAATTCTCACATTATCTCATTCTTCTTCTTAACTATTTTATTTACTTTTGCCATGTACCTTTCCACTTTTTCTTTTTGATACAAGCGTACAAGTTTAAATGTTTCTGTTCTCCGCTTCCTCTGGATTCTCACAGGCACAATCAAAACCACACTTAATCTTTTATTTCCTGGGCTTTATGACTTTTCACACATCTATTTTACATATTGGTAAAATATGAGACTTGCAAAAATTGTTTTGTATTCAAAACACATGTTCTGAACAGAGCATCTCAAAATCAAAAGCCTACCCATGCCAAAATAGTGACTGGCTGATGTGCCAGGTATAAGCACGCAGATAAGTAGAAGGACTGAGAAGAGAGAGTGATGTCCCTGTGAAAAAGGGCCATTTGCCACTCAATTCTTAGTATCACCAGTCAGCTTTTTCACAAGAAGCCAGAAATTTTGTTTTCATATAAAATTTCTTTATGTGTTTACCCAATTTAAAATTCATGTAGGCCCTGCAAAAGTAATATGCATACCAAATGTGGTTTGTAAGCCTCCAGTTTCCAACAACTGATCTAAACCAATTTCTTCACCTTGCACCGAGCAGAGCAGAGGCTGTCAGAGTTCCGCTGATGGCGCCTGCAGACCCACGAGAGAGAGTCGAACACTCCCACACTTTCCACCTCTGAGTGGATTGTACACCGTAACAACCTAGTGTTAGCTAAAAAATTGTCCAAGTGTAGACATAAAGTTGAAAATAGAGAAAGTTTTTCTCTTTAGCCAACACATTTTTCTTTTTCCTCCTATTTTTTTCACACATAGAGAAGATGGTAAAACAGATTTGCTAGCTTTTATTATTTCTCCTTATATTCATAGAAAACTTTATAAATACTATTTTTAAAACAGCTTTCCATATTTTAACACACATATTAAATATAATGAAATTAGTATATTTTAAATGAATATATATTGTAGAATATTTTGACAATAATTCTTTATAATTTTTCATCAATTATGTTTCTCCTACCAACTCCATATTGAGAATCTATATGTTGGTTCAAGATCCTTTAGCTCACATATTATTTTTTTCAGTGTATGAAAAACGTTTTAGCAATTCTGCTTCTCTAATTACCAAGTTCTTATTTTTTTGGAGGAACTTTATTTCATTCTGTCAATTTAATTTTCTATAAGTTTATTTTGTTAACATGCATTGATATTTTGATTTACAAAATAATTGAGCTCTAGAAAAGTTATCCAATTATTAAAACTTAATGAAGAAACTTGACATTTAAAGAAATACTATAATAACATTTTATAAACAAATAATGAATTCTTGTTTAATTTATTCTTTGTATAAAGGATTTTGTAAATGTTAGATTTGTTTTTAGTGAGTGTGCATTTTCTTGACATTTCTTTTTAGACTATAATTTGAAAAAAGACATCGACATAATCTTGTATTTCTATGATTTTATAAAAACAAGAAATTCAGATTTCTCTGCCTACAATGTATATTGGAATATCTAAAGTCAGCCCGAAAATACCTGAAGTCGTGGGTGTGTGTTTATGTACACACACATACACTTTCTCTTTAATTTCAGGACAGCTTTAACAATTTCCAGGAGAAAGATCTATTTCTGTTTGCTTATTTCAAATAATTACTGTAGCTCAAAATAATTTTTCGGGTGGTGGGGTCGTGTATATCTATAGTTAAACAGGGGGAAATTTGGTGTTTCTCCTTGAGCATGTTCTACTATCAAGACTCTATTTCTTGTCTCAGAAGTGACATTTAATATATGATTGACCTTTACCTCTAATACTAAAATTGTCAATTTTCTTTCCAATAGCCTCCAGTCAGGAAATTAATCAAAAGTTTAGGAAAATAAATTAGTTATTTAACTTTTGTCACTCAGCTCTAAAAATAACGTGAGAAATTTCTTGGTGCTGCTCATAAGAAATATGCAGTGTATGTTTTTTCTCTTTGACTATGTGGTATTCCTTTTAGTCTGGCATAAGTATTTCCAGCTTATCAGGAATACTGACCTCCATACCACTCATTAGCAGACGCTCATACAAAAAGTATGGATTCCATTATCACTTGAAAATTTCTTAGGGTGGTCTACTCCGAAATACCAGTCACCGAGTGTGTCCTAATTTTTTATATTTCTCACTCCCAAATGCCTAATAACTAGATCTTTATCTTCACCAAGATGCAGCTCTGTATTTGTAGCCTAGTCCTCCATCTTTTAATTCTGGCACCACTTGTCTCCCAGACCTCTCTATAACCAACTTGTTAAAATTACACCTTCCCTACTATTCTTTTGCCATTTTGATCCACCTTGCCAATCTGTAGTCTTTCACAGGCCCAATTATGGAAATTATGGACATTTACTTGATCCTGCTTGTATGGATTTTCAGTAGAAACTCACAATACAGTGATGAATGTGTAGATGTACCATCAGCTTGTTATATTCAAACTCAGTTAAAATTTACTTTTGCCCAACGATCCTATTAATTCATGTTTTGTCATTGATTCTTGTATTAGCAAAGGTAACACATTTGCAATATGAGCTAGAAAATATCCATTTAATTATTCTTTCATTTAAAAGTTATCTATTTTCTTGATATCCTCAGAATTCCCTCACTAGCAACATACATCCTCCTGTTTTGCTCCTTGACCAAGCTTAATACTATACAAATCCCATCTAATGTATGTTTGTTAAACCCTTATTGACATGAATACAAATTATAGATAAACTCTATAGTCCTCAGATGCAGTGACTAAACCAGAGAAATTGACTATTGTCTGGGAAGAATTATATAAATGGTTTTCTTTCATTTTACTTTCATTCATGATGAACAGCAACACAAAACAAACACAAAAACAAGACATCAAGTGAGTTCTCAAAAGATCTCAGCAATCTCTTCTAATTGGCTTGTTATCTCCACTTCCCAGGAGGATTATTTCTTAGATTATCTCAGAATTAGGTCTACTAGAAGATCAGAAAAGCCAAGAAGGTAGAAACAGGTTGGAATTTCTGAATTCCACCTTCAAACACAGCTCAAAGAACTCTGATTCTTATGTTGGGTCTTCATGGTGATTCCTGTCATACCAGATAAATTGTCATATTTATGTCTTTATGGCTTCGATGATTATTTGCATGTGTGAATAGGCTTCTATTTTCTACTGTGTTCGGTTCCCCCCTCACCTACTCAAATCTTTTCTTCATATAAGCAGGGCATAAATTTCAAACTAAAAGTGGGTACTCCTGCATTATGCTTCACAGTACACATCCACGCAGGGGTCAAGGCCACACAGCTCGCTAGAATTGACGCACACTACAAAGCCATGAAATTCAGAAGACCATTTGTAACTGCATGAAGTTAACACAGTTACCACCATGAAAACAGGTTGGAGTTTAAGCAATGTAAGTCTTAGGTTTTTCATCTAAGCTTCTATTTTTCCCATTTAATAATTGATACTGTCAGAAGGTTGGATTCTTCCCTGTGCCTGTCTGATTAAATATAAATTTCCCCCGATGGTACAGCAACAGTAACTGAGCCAAAAACTGGCAGCAGCATTCGGAAGCCTCTTAAAGAAGATCTCACTGGTGTTTGCTTCTAAGCTCCGGACTTGATTCGCAAGTTAGATATAAATACATGCACTAGTGGAAGCCTTACGAATCAGCTTCTGTTTAAGATCAACTTCCAAGGATTAATAGGTAACACACTCTTGGATTTTACTTGATCTTTTAAAAATCTTTTAATAGTATGTGTTTATTCATGTGTTTGTTCCTACCACTTACCAGCTCAAATTCCAGATTCCCTATACTTTACCTGGAAGACAATTGTGTGTCAATAAGTGCATATTCTTTTTTGAAACCACAGTCAGCCTTTATGTATCAGTTTTAAACCTGTTTCTGTGTCTCCAAAAAGACAGTTTCCACTGTTACAATAACAACACAGGCATTCCCTAGAGCTGTGCCAATGTTCAAGAGCATTCTGAAGAGTGCTCCCTGAATATCTCACTTCAAGTGATTTAAGCTGGGAACCCAGCGAGGTCTTTCATTCATTCCTCCTTGTCTCTTGCAACTGCGCCTCATGCAACCAAGCTTCAACTCCTATTGTCACTGGTTATTTTATCTTTGCATCTTTCTATAGCTGTTCCCCCCACCCCGCCATTCCCACAGCTTCAATCCTAGGGCAGAGTCTCTTGACTTCAAACTATTGCAACAACTTGCTGATGTTCTCTTGCCTTTAGTTTGAACTCATGCCCTGTCCTCCTCTGTGGTAGGCACTTAGAGGAATATGAGCAGAGTAGGAACAATAGGCCAGGTACAGATGATCACCAGGGCAGAAAGCCTCAAGTGGCTAGCAATGGGCAAAGTTGCACTGGGACCTTGCACTCAGGGTGACCTTTCCTCCCCTAGCATAACGCTGATGATATGGTTTAGACCCTCTGACCTTTCTTATTGCTGGCCATGTGGTTCGGATCCTCCCCACCCTTTCCTCCACTGGCATATCACAACTCATGGGGTAGACCCTCTTGGAGGAGGGACAAGGGGCTAGAAAATAGACTCATTCGACTCCCATACAAGCTGTTACACAACTACTTCCTTAAAAATTAAGCCCTAGAGGTAATGTCTAGGCCTCAGTTGTGTTGCAGCTTCAAGCCCAGAAAAGCAGCAAGGCCAGGCAGGGCAAGGCTGTGGCTGACATTAGCAGCAGCTGCAGTGACTAATAAACCCCTGCCATGATTCTGACCAATCAGGGCAGACCATGGCCCTGAGGAAACATACCTGGGAAGCTGATGAGTATTTTGTTAAGATCCTTCCCTGAGACCTCCAGATAAAATCCCTTAAGAAAAAGGACCCAGTGCACATTCTCTCCCTCCCTCCCTCTCTCCCTTTATCTACGCCCCTCTTCGTTTCACATGCCCACACCTTTCCCCACCCCCTTCTTCCTCCAGGCAGGCTCCTTCTGGAGTACAACCATACCTTTCCCTGTCTTCTTCTTCATTTTCATTGCCTTTTTTTCTTCTAAGCTCCAAGGGTTTCCACACCCCCACCCCTTAACTTGTTTCCTGAGTCCCTGCAGCCAGCTGGCTCACTTCTTCCACTGCTCACTTTTGCTACCCCTGTGACTTCTGCTTGTATTTGAGTTCCTTGGCTCTGAATTATTTCTTAGCCAGAACTCAAGGGCCAAGGTCTAACATCTGGTGCTGTTTCTCTGTTAACACCTCCACTGCTGATCAGATTGATTTATATGACACTGAGATCAGTTTTTCCCTTAAAAATATATCAAGCTCAAGGGCCCTAATATAGATCACTAAATCATGAATTATCATCCACTTAAATATGTTTTATATTATGTTAAATACTAAAGATAATTTCAATAACAACATGTAAATTACCTATTTATTTAAATTTTTCAATTTAAATCTTAAAAAATTAATATTTGAACTTAATTATTTACTGAATCATATGTATATTTGCTCATTAGTAAAATTGAATATTTGTAGCATTTATTAATAGCATTTAAAATACAGTTTATGTCAGAGGGAAACGAAACAGTAGTGTATTCAAGTTAAATAAATAATTCTAAAATCAAACCTATAGCCCTGGCTGGTGTAGTTCAATAGTTTGAGTGTGGGCTGGCAACCAAAGGGTTGCAGGTTTGATTCAGGGGCACCTGCCTGGGTTATTGGCCAGGTCCCCAGTACAGGGTGTGCGAGAGGCAACCACACATTTACATTTCTCTCCCTCTCCCCTTCCTTTCCCTCAGTATAAATAAATAAATAAAATATTTTAATTACCATATGATCTCACCTTTAACAGGAAGCTAAACAACAAAACAAACAAGCAAACAGAATAAAAACAAAGACACTGAAATAGAGAACAAGTGGGCAGCGACCAGAGGGGAGAGGGAAGGGAATTTAAGGGGAAAAATGGGGAGGGATTTTGAGGAACAAGTATGAAAGACACAGGGATGAAGACTGGGGGCGGAAATGGAAGGGAGGTGGGGAGAAGGGGTGGGGGGGGCTGGGATGGGAGAAATAGACAAAAAAAATGTACTTGAAAAATAACTAAATAAAATTTAAAAAATTTTTAATTAAAAAAATAAATACAATTAAAATTATAATTTGCCAATTGTATTTTAATCAGGAAAGCAGAAATATATATATATGCAGGAAAATTTTTGAATTTTACTATTGCCTACCTTTCTTTTCAAAATATATTTTGCAGAAATTATTGGCTATGAGAAAATTCTTTCTAAGCTAGTAAGTGGTAAACTTTTTGTACTCCATTGTCTTAATAATGGAGGTAATTGAAGAATTCTAGTAATACTGTCAACATTTTGAGCTTATTCTGTTTTTAACAGAAATAAGAATAATTTAATATTTATTAAAGAATTCCTTTTCTTTCATAAAGGTAAAAAGGAAACACTATCTCTCTTTTGCAGTCTCTTTTGGACAAATAAATATGCTTCTTCTTAAAAGTATAGACATGTTTCTCTGCCATTAATATAATTGGGAAAGAAGACACTGAATTTTCTCAGAATTTTATTCAAATATCATTATTTTTGTACCTCTTTTTCAGAGTAACTTGGTGATTGAAAATTTGTCAACTTAAAATAAAAGATTTCTTGTTGGTATCAATTTTTATGGAGAACATCAATGATTTTTAATTTGGAAGTTTTATGGGTCATGTGAGTTTCTACTCTGAACATTTAGCTTAAGTTATAAAGTCTCTTTATGCCTCATGCATAAACAGTAAATTGTTTCTCCTGTTATCAGTGTTTACTTATACGCTAGTGATAGTTTTATGGATGGTGTTGTATTACTTTAACAAAGGTAGGAGCGACTGTGAATTATTTTGAATTAAATTTAAGTTGACTTAGAATGTAGAAACGTCCTTGAAATATCTTTCTTCGTTCTTTTTTTCAAAAATTGTATTGTACTTTTTTTCCATTACTATTTAGTTGTCTTATATCTTCTTCACTTACAGTCACCCCACTGTTGTCCATGTCCGTAAGTGTTTTCTTCTGTCTGTCTGTGGTTATAAGGCTTCTCCCCAGCAGTGTTCAGGTGGTTATTCAAGATGATTTCTCTACAATTTAGTTGTAATTTCAGATTGGTCCTTGCAGGTTCCACCATCTGGGTACTCCTTTCTTTCTTTCTTTCTTTCTTTCTTTCTTTCTTTCTTTCTTTCTTTCTTTCTTTCTTTCTTTCTTTCTTTCTTTCTTCCTTCCTTCCTTCCTTCCTTCCTTCCTTCCTTCCTTCCTTCCTTTCTTTCTTTCTTTCTTTCTTTCTTTCTTTCTTTCTTTCTTTCTTTCTTTCTTCTTTCCCTCTTCCATTTCCTTTCCTCTCAATATTTCATTAAATGGTATTTATGCAAAATTGGGATGATTTGTCAAAGTACATTTTTTCTGTAGCAATCACAGACATTATCTGCCTTGCTTCTCTCCATTTAACTAACTATATATTTACAGACACAAAATAGTGATATATTTGGCTCTCTAAGAAGATGTCACACTTCTGTTGAACACAGCTAATTCACAGGCATCAAAGTAGCTTTGATAGTGGATCAAATATTATGATTCCATTTGCTATGGAAGATTTTAGAGAAATTTCAAATCTGAAAGAACCCACACTACTGCATGACAATTGGCACATTGTATAGCCTCCTTACCCACATGCAAATTAGTAGACCCCCTCGTTTTCCCACAGCCTCTCTCAGTAGCAGTCAGGGCATATGTTACCCTATGTCAGTCAACACATCATGGCTTTGGGAGACTGACATATTGTGATGGTTGAGAAAGGTTCTAAAGGGAGATGAAAGTATGTTACTCATTTTCCAAGAGAAATCAAATAACATGCAGTTGCTAACTCTTTTTACAAGGGTAACATCTACCTTATTTGAATTTACATCACCAACACTTATCATCATGACTTTGAGACATTCTAATAGTTGTTTTTGAAAAAAATTTATTGAAAAATTTGGAACCAAGTAATATATCTTCAAAGCAAAGTGCCATCACCTATATGTCCATTGATCTCATACATAATGTATTTAACAAACCATATGAAGAGAAACACAGAACCTATTCTCAATGTCAGCAGCAAATAACTTGCAGGGGTTTTTATTTCCCTGTTTCCACTGATGTTCTTTGCAAGAACACACCCCTTCAATCCCCATGAAAATCATTACACAATCTAAATAAAAGCAGTATAAATAAAACACTTTAACAAGTGTCTAATTCTCCATTCCAATTGGATATCTATCCAATGGTCTTCCTATTGTAAAGAAGATTGGAGGAACATTACTATTTGAATTTTCTTCAATGGCAATAAAAATGATAACAATAAAATGCTTCATCTCATGTGGGAAAAACAAGTCTGTCTTATTTATGGGTGGGTGAGAAATAGCTTAATTTTATTATCTGTTTTTACTGGGATGAATAGAAAACATGTCATGAATTAATAAATATAGTGAAATGCACAACGCAATTTGTCATACTCTTTTTCTTGCCTTAGATTTTAGTCCATCCTTTCCTTGAAACAATTTATAAAGTTCTTCCAAGCCAGATTTAATTGTATAATGCCTACCCATGTTTTCAAATTTAGCATGGGCATTAACTACCCTAGGAAGACTTCCTGGACACCATGATTTTATAGCAACAATTCTGGTGGATCTCCAGTCTATACTTCACCATGTTTAAATATAGCTGTCTTACTGAGAAGGTTGAATTCATAGGGGTTATCAGAATAAAAATGTTATAATTTTTCTAACACATGCTTGTAATTGTGCTGTTTCAAACACCTTTTTCTCTGAGTTGTACACTCTGTGCAATCATGTTCTCAATCTGATTTCATAATATAATTAACTCAAATACTCAAGTTATGCCACCATCCAACACACAATGATTGAACACATTTCAACTAGGAAATGAGATATTATTTTATATGAGTTATTAAGGGGGCCTTCCTAAAGGCCTCCTTATACTTAACAAGTGCTTTCTTGGAAGCACCCTCTCTTACCCTCAATATAGGGAACCAGCTGAGCTCTAACCCTCACTGATAGAAAGGTGAAGAAAATCCTCTTTTCCAAAAATTATATATGTGTATATACATGCATATATATGTATACATGTGTACATATATACATATATGTATGTGTATGCATATATATACATGTGTGTATATATACATCAGGCCCCCTTCCCATTCGCATGCTTTTCTAGGTATAGTTTTCCAAACTAGCATATCAATCTTACCCTTGTTCACCTAAAAACTCTCAAGCCTAGAGTGAGGACTTCTTCAGGCTTAATCCTGGATTATTCAAGGTAAGACTATCTCCACCCTAATTCTCTGCGCTATTAAAAGAAGGGAAAGAAAACTAAATACCTCTGGTATTGATAGATTTCAATCAGTATCTTATATCATTGTTAACTTGTTAGAAAATTATGTTCTTCTTTGTCATGGTACTTTCTGTAGAGTGTAAGCCTATAGTATTTTTACCACTGTATCTCCAGGAAACTTGCAATACTACAGATTATAGTAAATGATTCCTAACTAAATGACTGAGTAAAGTTAATTTTCTGTTGAATTAAAAATCTTTTGAGATATATTTTAATAGTAACAGTCTGTCAGTGTCCACTGCACACAATATCATAGTAAGTGCTTTGCAGATACTGTCTTGAAGCCTCACACTACTTTGGAAAGAAGTCATGATTATTATTAATTCATCATTAAGCTGAGGCTCAGAGGAAAAAAGAAAAATAGTTTCCCAAGGTCTTACCCTTAGAAGTAGAGGCAGTATTCACATTTTGCACATTTGATTCCCCAGTTTATACCACATCTCCTATATCCTAAGGCCTTCAATCAACTACCCAGATAAAATTTCTTTTCAGTAGACTGTCCATCAGCATGCTGTGCATGCATGCACACAAGTGCACATACAATTATGTTACATTATTATTACACAATTATTGTGTTCATAGTGTCCATGTTCACAGGTATAATATATATGTTGTATATGATAAACAAATATTAGAACTGTATGTATTTGTGGTATGCTATACATAACATATTATGTTATACATAATTTCTCTTGCTTTTATTTTCTTATGTAAGGATGTTAGAGCAGTGAACAAAATTGTCTGAAAATGACCCTAGGTGCTCATTCCACATTGCCCAGATATTGGGCTACCTGGGACCCTCTCCTTCTCTCAGTGAGAGGTGATGTACTCAAGCTCAACTTCCCAAAGAACTGGAATTTTCTCCTGACAGGGATGGCTGCAACATCCTTTGGACCCAAATGTCTAGAAGGGCTGGGCAACTGGCATTTCTGTACATCTCCTGTAAGAAGCTGGCGCCTCTCATCCCAGCTTCTTGGCAGCTTGTTTATTCTTCCAATGTTGGGGTGATTTCTCATACATTCACCCCGTAAGATGGGGAACTCATGGAAAGTATCGTCTCTTTACTGAAATGCCTTATTTAACAGATGCTCTGATAAGTGTCACCATAGGAAATTGGTGGTGTGTACATCTTGATCCTGTTTCCCCTGGTATTTACAGAATCCCTTTCGAAGATAACACTGATAGCTAAACTCATAATAGATACTGTTGCAGATATCATCATAAGCTGTGGTGTGTCACCTGGTAAAATATAGAGGGATGAGTTCAATAAGGAAATGATTTAAAGCAATGGAGAAATAGTTTAAAAAAGCAGTCTTAACAAAAATTTTAATATGATAGGGCCCAACAAAGGTGTCTTATTTTTCTGTCCTTCTTAAAATTCGTCTTGGCTTTCAAAAAAAGGCTGAAGTCCTGGCTTGCCTTCCTATCATGAAGGATAACATCCTTTCATCCTTCCTATTGTCATTTGAAGGATGAAGGTTTTCCGTCATCCTTGAAGGGCTGGAGTTACAAGGAGAAGGAGGGGGAGGGATCAAGAGAGAAGGAAAGAAAATAACTGAAGTAACTACTGGAATTCCAATAAGTATGGTTCCCCACAGTTGTCAGTGAGAATTCAATGGCTATTAATGTCACTATTCCAAAAGAAAAATTACCCCCACTTGATCTATCAAATCAATATCTACACAGAAGAAGGAAAGCATCACCAATTGTAATCAGCAAGAAGCTCAATACATTGTCTGCGGTTCCAGAGAAACATTAATCAGATTCTTGTTTTAACCAATATTAATGCAATGAATTCAGATTGTATTGAATATTCATCTCTGTTATTTCAGGGATATTTTTAAAGACCCCCCCAATAATACAAATATGATTTATAGTTATAGGAAGGTGAGGAGCAAGATAATATTTACATATTTCTTGAGGAATATTTTAAGTTTATATAAAAATTTATGAGTCATCAATTGAATAAATGTATTAATGCTGAGAGAAAAAATGATTCATATTGCCTTCATAAAAAAATATGCAGCATGGTTATGTCATATTGGACAAATTGGTTTTTTTTCCTTGCTGATTCTAGTTCTGCTGTTGACCATCAGTATGTTTCCTGTGTCTCAGTCACTGAATGTCTTTAAAGCATTTTAAAGAAATATCTTATTTTACTCACTTATGGTTTCATTTACATTATTATGACTTTCCTAAAATACACTGGTGGTGGCTACACTGGTTATGAAGCTACAAGTAATAGAACCCGCTGCGCATGCTAGCTGATAAGGTTGGGGAATGGAAAGCCACTCCCTTCCACACACCTTCAAGTGAAATATCTCTGCTCACATAATGCCATTCCTGAGTGCATTTTGTTCTCAGCTGGATACTTGTTTTCTAGGACCCAGTTATATTCCTGCTGAACATGGGTATAGATATTAAAACAACAGCAACTCCAAGTAGGGCATGCCTTGCCTTCTGGAAATCCTTTATTAATACTGAACAAGAAGCTGAGATGCAAACACTAAAATGCTGACTGTACTGTCACAAGATATGAGGGGTTTGCAAGGAGAAAGTGACTTTGCAGACATGGTTAGAATAATACTATTTTAGAAGCTAGGTGGGTCATTTGATTAAGCAATTTCTTTGGCCTTAAGAGATTTCAAAAATTCTTTTCTGTGAGCTAGGTTTATCTTGGTTCTTTTAAGTTACTCCAGAACCTTAATGGCCCCGACCACTGACAAAGAAGTATCAAGTGGCAATGACTTGTGGTGAGAATTAGGCACTGGGCCAGGTGAAAGAGTAGGATGCTGTATTCTCATTCATACAGCTTTAGTGTATTACAAAGAGATCAAGTTATAACATGAAAATAAAATCGTAATAAATCATAAGTAATTAAAATCTCTTCTGTCCCAGTTTCTATACTCATGGACCCAGACCACAGTCTGTTGATGGTTGGGGGGGCAAGTGGAAGAAGGTATAAGGGGAATAAATGGTAATGGAAATAAATACAATAAAAGTAAACTTAAAGTAAGAAAGGAAATTTTTGTTTGCTGTGCCTAGTGATCAGGAAAATGGTAATTGGTATCAGATTTTAATTTTTAATATTTTATTTTTCTCTTGTTTTTGTGATGTTACACTAAAATTGGCCCTGAGATTGGATCAGGATAGCCCAACAAGGTCCAGTAACAGTTGATTACATAAAACACTGTGAAGTACAGAACAGAAAATAGAAATGCAATGAGAACATAATGCAGTGTGGTACATCCTTCATTTCATGTCAGTCAGAAGAGATGTGGATTTTTGAGAAAATGAAGCTAAAACTGATACCTCTCGTGTAAATAAGAATCAGGCAGGCAAAGTAAGGCAGCAGAGATGGGAGTTCCACTCAGATGTGTGAAGAGCAAGAAACAGTTTTAGGTAAATGAAAGTTTTAGATACTTGCGTTTTACTTACCAATATTTGGGCATTTCTTAGATCGTTTTGTTATTAATTTCAAATTTGACTTATTATGGTCTACAACCGTATTTTGTAAACTTTTAATTCTTTTAAATTTATTGTCTTGCCTTATAGCTTACCAACTATGGGCTATAGACTTATCCCATATATGGTATGCATACAGTGTGGGGCAAGAGGAAGTTACCGTTGTGACTATGTGAAACTCACAGTTTATTGTTATGTTATTCTTTTCTAATTATTGTGTTACTTTCCATATGAAAGATTGTAAACCTACTTTGCCACAGCTTGTATTCATATGTATTAGATCTACATACACTAAGAATATCACCAGAAAATACTATGTATATTTTTCTTTCAAATGTCATTTATATTTTAAAGAACTTAAGAGGAGAAAACGAGTCTGTATTAAGTATCCAGAAATATACGACTTCTGTAACTCTTTTTTAAAGCATTTTTAAAATGTAATTATTGCTCAAATACAGTTTTCTGTCTTTTACTCCCATCCCAGCCCACCCCCTGCTCATTGCTCCCCACCTCCCTCCCATTTCCACCCCCCTTAGTTTTTGTCCATGTGTCCTTTATACTTGTTCCTGTGAATCCTTCCCCTTTTCCCCTGAAATTCCTTCCTCTCTTCCCTCTGGTCACTGTCAGCCTGTTCCCTATTTCAGTGTCTTTGGTTATATTTTGCTTGCTTGTTTGTTTTGTTGTTTAGGTTCCTGTTAAAGGTGAGACCATATGGTATTTGTCTTTCACCACCTGGCTTTTTTCACTCAGTATAATGCTTTCCAGTTCCATCCATGCTGTCACAAAGGGTAGGAGCTCCTTTTTTTTTTTGCTGCATAGAATCCCACTGTGTAAATGTACCATAGTTTTTGGATCCATTCATTTACTGATGGGCATCTAGGTTACTTCCAACTCTTGGCTATTGTAAATTGTGCTGCTATGAACATTGGGGTGCATAGGTTCTTTTGGATTGGTGTTTCAGGGTTCTTAGGATATAGTCTTCCTTCCTTACTTACATTCCAAGTTTCCCTCCATTAAGGTTTTCTTTAGTTCGAAGAACTTTAGCATTTCTTTTAGATCAATTCTATTGTCAACAAATTCTCTTAGTTTTCCTCAACTGAAAATATCTTGTACCTTTTCTTGACAGATACTTGCAATGAATTTAAAACTCTGCACTGATATTTCTTTTTAGTCCTTTAAGAATGGTGCTCCACTGTCTTCTCTTCTCCATTCAAATGCATTCTCCATTCAAATACATTCAAATTCCAGTTCCTCTATATGTGATATACCATTTTCTCTACCTCCTTTCAAGATTTATTTTTGATGTTTGTTTTTTTGGCAGTTTTAGTTTGATGATCCTGGGTATGATTTTTCTTAATTTATCTTTCTGAGGATAAAATTAAGTTCTCAGTCATCATTTTTCTAAATACATTTTCTGCAGCTATTTCTTTCTAGTTTCCATAATAAGCTAAGTGTTAGAGCTTTTGATATTGTTTCACAGTTTCATGAGTCTCAGCTTCATTTTTTTCAATTTTATTCATTTTATTTCTAGAGAGAGGGGAAGGGAAGGAGAAAGAGAAGGAGAGAAATGTCAATGTGTGGTTGCCTCTCAAGTGCCCCCTACTGGGGACATGGCCTGCAAACCTAAGCATGTGCCCTGACTGGAACTCGAACTGGTGACCCTTTGATTTTCAGACCATGCTCAATCCACTAAGTCACACCAGCCAGGGCTCAGATTCATTTTTTAAATCTTTTGTTTATTTCTATTCTTTGGGGTAGTTAATTTTTCTTAATTTATTTTAAAATAGTTGATTATTCATTCTGCTATTTCCTCTTCACTATTGAAAACATTCAGTGAATTTTTCTTTTAGATGTCATACTTCACAATTCTTTAATTCAAATTCTCATTTGGTTTCTTTTTTATAGTTCCTGTCTGTCTTGCTGAATGTATTTATCTTTACCTCATAAAACATGGTTACAACTGCTTTTATAGTCTGGTAATTTCTGCTTTTGGCATCTGTTTATATCCTTTTCTCTTCAAATTGATGACACTGTCTTTCATCTTTTGGATTGTGTTCTGGATATTTTGAAATTGTGTTATGTGACTCTGAATACTGTTAAAATAATCTGGAGAATGCTAGTGTGTGTGTGTGTGTGTGTGTGTGTGTGTTATCAATAAACCCAGTTATATATAGTTACCCAATGGAATACTACTCAGCCATAAAAAGAAGGAAATCTTATCTTTTCTGGCAGCAAGGATGGACTGAGAGAGCAGTATGCTAAATGCAATAAGCCAGTCAAAGAAAGACAAATATCAAATGATTTCCCTTATATATGGAATCTGATGATTAGAACAAACTAGCAAACAAAATACAAACAGACTTCTAGATTCAAAGAATAGATTAACAGCTATCAGACAGAAAAAGGGCTGGGGAGCTAGGTGAAAAAGGTGAAAGATTTAAGGAAAGAAAGTAATTCATAGATAAAAACAACAGTATGATGATTGCCAGAGGGAGAGAGGATGGGGGAGATAGAATAAAATAAAGGGGGACTAAATAGTGAAGGAAGGAGACTTGACTTGGAGTGGTGAACACACAATGTCATATATAAATAATGTATTGTAGAACAGTACACATGACATTTATATAATTTTATTGACCAATGTCATGCTAATAAATTCAATAAAAATTTAAAAAACAATGGCATATAAAATAAAAGCTTAATCTCATGTTATTTGTATAGTAGTTGCAATGTCAAGTTCAATTTTCAAATCCACTGTTATGCTCTTTAGATGTGCACTATGCATATACCACCCTGGGGTTAATCTAGGGATTTTTCAGTGATTTATATAATAGTTGAAATCTCAGAGTTTATGCTTTGTTTCTTTGGGTCTGTTTCATACATGTGTATCTCAAGACTGGTGCCCCTGTGGAGCCCAACTGGAACTTCTTTTTGCTCTCTCTTCTTTTTGATTTTTTTCTGTATCATCTATCTCCAGATTCCCATTTTCCCAGTTCATCTGCCAAGAAAGATTAGTTTATTTCAGGATTTTAGCCCCTGTGCTCTTGTATAGCTGTGTGCAACTGGGGCTGCCCTTGAGGCAACAGACTGAGAAAAAAAGAGTGAAAAATGATACCTCCCTGAAACTACAATTTGGTTATCAGGGAATCTTTTCTTCTGATGGCCAGAGGACTTGATTTTTTCCTGTGGACTTTTAGGTACCTATGCTAGTGTTTTTCACAGGATAGTTTAACTAAAAGTTTAATCACGTGTCAAAGCTAAAAATAAAAGGAGGAAATAAAAACAAAAAAACTCACCAGTTATTTGGTTGTCTTTTATGCTTTGATTTTACTCCCCAACCTTCTTGTTATTTCTCATTTTTCATGTTTTCAGTTAGTTTGTTTTCATATTCTGTCTAAAGTGTATGGTTGTTAAGTGATGGAAGAGATAGGCTATAGTGGGCTTACACTATCTTTGCTGGTTCTAGAGGTAAACAAAATGATTTTGGAAAATCCATGAGATTTCCAATTGGTTATCTCAAGTCAGGTATATGAACCTGGATCTCAAGAACTCTTGTTGGGTTCAGTTTTGCATTCATACCTAAGTAGATGGTAATTTAATCCATAGAAGTGACTAAGAGTACTCAATTAGTGAGTTTAGATTAAAGACAGAGAAGAGTAGAATCTTGGCACCAGCAAGACTTTAGTGGCATTTTAAGAAAGGGAAGCATGCAATCTAGACTGAGGGAATGAGAGATATACGTGTGTTACAAGAAAGTTACAGTGTATGGATTCTCAAAACCTGTAATGTTGAATGTCACAGAAGTTAAAAAGAACAAAGTTTTGAAAGAAAATAAGTTGTTAAAAATTTGAAATTTTACCCAGAGATCAAGAAGGATACCATCTGAGAAGTATCCATTTGACTTAAGGACACAAGATATCATTGGCATTGTTGGCAAGAACGGTTTACTGCCAATAAAATCATTAGAGCCAAACGATTTTGACTTGACTGGTGTGTGGGAGTTAAGATAAGCACAAGTTTAGACAATGCAAAAAGAAATTTGTTGTGAAAGAGAGGGGTAGGGCAGTCGCTAGAGGAAGAAGTATTTTTGACAGATTTGAGAGGTTTCTGTTTGTTTTATATGAGTTATTATTTTTGCTTCTAAACTAGAAGTGACCTTAGTACTCTAAAATGCTAATAGGAAGGAATCAGTAAATAAAGATAAGCTAAAAACAGAGAAAGACATGGAATCCCTAAAGGGGTGATAAGAAAGGACCTCCTAGGAGTACAGGGGGGCACTAGTTAAGAATGAACAAATGAAAGTCTTCCTCTGAACTCCCAGTGGGATTTCTTGCCCTTATTTCCTTTCCTACCTCTTTACTGTATGGGGGGAGAACCCCTCTATCCTGAATTAATGGCATATAAATTCTTATTACAGAGTCTGTATTTGTCTGTCCCTGATTGCAAATTCTTCACAGAATTTCAAACTCATCTATCCAAATGCCTATTTTGTATCTCTATTTTCTGTAAAATAAATATCTGAAACTTTAAATGGTCAAAGCAGAGCTTCTGATTTTTCCCCAGTGCTGTTCTCTTTTAATTCTTCATCCTTTTGGTAAATGAGATTATTCACCCATACAAGAAAAATAATCATCTATCATTTATTCCTTCTCCTTAACCCATATCTAAGGTATCAGCCAGTAGAGTTGATTTTGAGAGTTCCAGAACTTTTTAAAACTCTGTCCACGTACTTTTATCAGTAATGCTATGACTCTTCCTAAGCCCTTATTAATCTTCTACTTATGCTACCGCAACTGTCACCTCATTTCTCTAATTTGTGCATCTGTACAATCTAATTAATCAAACATTAGCCAGTCAGATCTTTGTGAATGTACTTCAAATAATGGTGTATGCTGCTCAAGAAAACTTCAGTGATTTCTGGTTGAATTGAAAGAAAATTTCCTGCTTATTACCTCTACGTGCAGAAGGATTTGAAATAAATATTTAACAACTGGTGTGGAATGAGCAATCATCAGTCAAATATCACACTGGTCACCGTGTATAAAGCTGCAGCAGTCCCTACAGATGGAATATCAGCCTTGCCTGCAAGATGCTACAAGCCCACTTCTCCCCTCATTCATTCTTCCCAAACAGACTGTCCTTCCATAGATTCCCTTTGTCTAGAATATTTCCATGGCCGGTTTTCTCTTGCCTTTCATGTACTATCTCAAATATTATGTGCTGTTTGAGGCCTTCTCTTGCCGATTCATATCGAGTCCTTAGCTTGTCCCACTTAGTCACGGTCACACCTGTTTCTTTCATTTTCTCATGGGACTGAAAACTATGTGAAATTATTTTGTACATTTACTTATTTCTCTTGTTCCCCTCAACTAGAATTTAATTCTTCCCAGAAAATAAACCTTGTCTTGTATTTTCACCACTATATTCTCAGAACCAAAGACAGTGCCTAGCATATAACAGAACTTTAATGCTGACTCATTAAATACTTGATTATGTGAGTAAATAATATAAAAACAGGTGCATTGAGGAAAATGGCTATAAAAAGTATACAATAAAATAAAATAAATTATAACTTTATCTACCTCTTTTATTTCTAGCCTACCCATGAGTTTCAGACCTATACATCCAAATTTCTACTAGAATGCTAACCACCAACTAAATTTCAATATGAATTTACCCCTTTATCTTGATATATTCCTTTTTTCCCCTGTAATGGTATATAAAGCACATGCATCCTATCATGATTTGTTGTACAGTATAACAGGTTTTTCATTTTAATTGAATGGGCTTTCCCAGTATTTCTGCCACTTATTACACATGGCAAAGTTACTTAACTTCTCTCTGACTCAATATACCCCTGTATAAAATGATAATAAATAAAAATGTCTGTTTTATAATATTTTGAGGAGTATTACATGAATAACTTAATTCATCTGATCCCTTGGGACTATGACCGGTAGAGAGTAAGCACTCTATATCATAGATGTTAGGATTTGCCAAGGAAGAAATGTGGAAATAATCCTAGACCTCTTCAGCTCTCGTACATTCCCCGCCTAACTGGAACAGAGAATTTGCAAATTTTGCCATCCTGCATCTCCCCCATCTAACTCCCCCAACAGGCACTGATTGCCAATCCTATCTGTAGTATATCTTGACAGTTTACTGCAAGAACAGCTCAACTACTTCACCTTTCCTCTGTCTCTATTTTCTTGTCGATTCTTTTTATCATAATGATCTTCCTAAAATAAAAAAACCTAATATATGACTTCCCTGACTGTAATCTCTCAATAACTTTGCATTTCATTCAGGATAAGATGAAAACCCAGCCTGACGAGGGAAGTCTGTCATTTCCCAGCACTTCCTGCTAGAAAACCTATTCCCCTGTCACACTGAAGGGTTCACAACTGTCCCAGTGTGCCAGCTTCTGCCATGTCTCCGAGCCCCTGCTTACTCTACTCACTGCGTGGAAGGGCAGCCATCTCCTGCCATTTTCTTTCTCCTTCTCCTCCTCTCAACACCTATTTACTTACCAGATGCCCAATCTGCCTTTAAAATTGATGCAAGTTGTCATCGCCTCTTTAATGAATGGCTTAATGAACAAAGATCTATTAAGAGCTCATTACATGTCAGAGCACTTGTGGTTATTATTACCTCAACGCAATACACTCCAAGCTAGATTTCTTCTTCTAGGCCTTCTTTTATTTTTCCCAGACAAAGCTACACTCAACTTAGGATTTAAACTCTCAGAGCTCTTGTTGCTAAAAATACTCACATTTACAAGTGATTTCTCTTTATCCACTCTTAATTTATTTGAACTTTCTTAAGTTTCTCTATCCAGTACCTGGAGATATCATTGAAAGGCTTTTTTTGCTAAACTCCAGAATATTATTTTAAGTTCCTATGTGTCTATGAATTTATGTGACTATTAAACTTATAATATTAAAATATCGATGTTTGATAGGTTACATAATGGTTTATTCAGTTATTCAGCCTTCAATATAATGGATAAGAAAATGTCATAGTTTCCATCACAGCTAAAACATTATTTTGTTATTATTGTCAAGTGGGATACATGTAATGATGATAAGTTAAATATAGTTGGCCACATCCAGACTAATTGTATAAATTTTTATGTTCCTTAAAATAAAACTGATGATAATAACTACCACGACAGCCCTATTAACATATTTGGTTTTATTTAAACTTCTATTTTTAACTGTTTAGCCACTCCAACTTCTAAGCTACACACACCACCAGACTAGTGGAATAAGAACTCCCTGGTGATAAGCAAATGCATTGCTCTTAGCAACTTCTCATCAATAAACCAAAATCAGACCTATTAAGGACAACAGTGTGATTCATAGCTTGTGAAAGTGGCAAATGCTGCTGGGTTGTTAAAAATTAGGAAATTCAGAGTTGTGGGTGAGAAACATTCACTCTTTGCAAAGAGTCTTTTTAAGGTTAACTCCATAGACCTTGAAAGAAGAATTCAGTTTGCAGTTCATGGTAAAGGTATATGAGATCTGGCAACAAGAGTACTATTACCTTACTATCAATCATGTTACCAAGGAATCTTTGTACAATCCTTACAAATAAGCCAATATTTGATAACAACATTTTCATATTTTAGAAACAATATTTTTGTTGCCAGGGTTCTCTCCAGCAAGGTCATAAAACAGTTATTATTTTTAGATATATTTTATTGATGATGCTATTACAGTTGTCCCATTTATTTTTTTCCCCTTTATCTCCCTCTACACTGCACCCCTCCTCCTACCAGCATCCTCCCTTCTTAGTTTATGTTCATGGATTGTACATATAAGTGCTTTGGCTTCTCCATTTCCTGTACTATTCTTAACTTCCCCTTGTCTATTTTGTACCTACCATTTATGCTTCTTATTCCCTGTACCTATTCCCCCATTCTTCCTTCTCTCCCTCCCCACTGATAACCCTCCCTGTGATCTCCATTTCTATAATTCTCTTCCTGTTCTAGTTGTTTGCTTAGTTTGTTTTTGTTTTAGGTTCAGTTGTTGATAGTTGCGAGTTTGTTGTCATTTTACTGTTCATAGTTTTGATCTTCTTTTTCTTAGATAAGTCCCTTAAACATTTCACATAATAAGGGCTTGGTGATGATGAACTCCTTTAATTTGACCTTATCTGGGAAGCACTTTATCTGCCCTTCCATTCTAAATAATAGCTTTGCTGGGTAGAGTAATCTTGGATGTAGGTCCTTGTCTTTCATGACTTTGAATACTTCTTTCCAGCCCCTTGTTGCCTGTAAGATTTCTTTGAGAAATCAGCTAATAGACTTATGGGAACTCATTTGTAGGGAACTCTCTCTTTTTCTCTTGCTGCGTTTAAGATTCTCTCCTTTTCCTTAATAATTCCAGGAAGCTCAGAGAGTCCCAAAGAAATTGGACCCAAGGAGTGACACACCAAGTCACATCATAATTAAATTAAACAATTGTTAGTAAGAATTCACAAATTGCACATCATCCAAAATAGAGGATTCTAAATTACAGTAAACCCTCACTTAATGCTTGCTCTGTGATTTTAAGTTAATGTATAATAAAACCAATTTTACCATAAGGTAATTGATACAAACAACAATTAAGTTCCTAGGCTTCTGATAGGTATTAAAATGGCATTGAAGAAAAGGACATTATTGGAAGACCTGCTGTATTTCCATGGAGCCTGAGGGACTACGGATAGCAGCCCCAGGGCTGTTCTGTCTGGGCAAGTGCTGGGGTGGAGCTGAGCGGATGGGACTCGAGCCCGATCTCATCTTTCCACCAGAGTAATTCTTCTGTTGCCTGTTTCCAGGGGACACAGCCACATAAACTTTAAAAAATGGTTTCCAGGACATATGAAGAGTAGGATATTTTAAAAACCTTGCAGTTCAATGCCTTATAATTTGTGCAATTGTAACTTTTACAAACTTATTTTAAAAACAAAAACAAATTTTAAGGCTACAGTGTGTTTTAAACCCTCTGCTCTCAAGTAAGCCTATTTGTCCTTTATGTACTTCAAGAGCCATTTAAAACACACCAATATAAAGGTATTTATTAGAGTGCAAGTATTTTTTCTGTTATAAATAGTATATTTACTTTTAGTGAAGATTTCTTAATCAAAATATACAACTACACAACTTAAAGTAACGTAAATGTGTTTAGGGTGATCTGGGAGCAGTTGTAACTATTCCATAAGCCATCCGTGTGATGGAAAGTTGCACACGGACACCAATGCTCTGGGATCATTTAACAGACATTTCACAATCTAATGCATGATCTTTAAAGTAACTTAAGTGCTTCCTGGTGTGTTATAATTGCTCTCTGCTGTAAATTCCACATAAATAATTTGTAAGCTTTTTTGGCAGCGTTACATTCTCTCTCCTATATATCTGGTAATTATTTGTAAATACAAAACTCTTTATTAACTGGGAGTGTATCACTTTGAAGTGCTACTACATTATTTTGGGGAGTTATTATCTTGAACTTTTGGAGATATCATTAGAAATTATGCATTAGAGCCAGATTTAAACACACATCTCTGAATGACGACTAACACGATAAGATTCAGGATAAAGAACATCATGCTTGAATTTTCTAAGAAGTCTTTATCAATAACTATTTGTGTATGTATGATATGCATCTACAAAATGTGTCATAGAAAATTTGAAAGCATCCCTGGCTAATGTAGCTCAGTGGATTGAGCGCGGGCCTGCGAACCAGATGATCATGGTTCGATTCCCAGTCAGGGCACATGCCTGGGTTGCAGGCCAGTTCCCAGCAGGGGACGAGTGAGAGGCAACCATACATTGATATATCTCTCCCTCTCTCCTCTCTCCTCTCTCCTTTCTTTCCCCTCTAAAAGATAAGTAAACAAAAATTTTTTAAAAAGAAAATTTGAAAGCAATACAATAATACTTAAATTTAAAATACATGTTCTTTGAGGCAAAAGTTATTAAACATGAAATAAAGAGATGGTAAGGATATATTCAACTAATGGCTCCATATCTCTAATAGGTCACTGTTGTGGGTTGATGGGCAAGATCAGTGATGGGTCTACAACAAATTTATGCTACTTAAAATAAGTAAGTTCTCAATTTTCCTTACCAAATATTTTCTGCATCTCTTTCCTATCACATTACTGAAGATTGATATCAGAATCTCTGTTTGTTCATAGCTTTAAGGCCTACACACTCTTTCCCAAGCCATCACCCTTTGGAAATCAAATCGCCTGTGATGCATGAATGGAAAACTTGCAAACCCTTAACACATGTTGCAAGTCACTACTTAAAGCTTAAACAAAACACTCATTTTCTTCATGTTCATTTGTTTCTTTCCTGGAGGAGGGATGGACCAAATCCTTGTTGAGGTGAATACTTTTACACAAAAATAATATATAGCCCTGACTGGCACAGCTCAGTGGATTGAGCAGAAGCCTGCAAACCAAAGGATCGTGGTTCAATTCCCAGTCAGGGTACATGCCTGGGTTGCAGACCAGGTCCCAGAAGGGGACCCACAAGAGGCAACCATACTTTGATATTTCTCTCTCTCTCTCTTTCCAATCCCCTCTAAAGATAAACAAATAAAATCTTAAATAATAATATCACAATATGTATTGTCTGTCTTCTTTTAAAACTTTGATTCATCATTCTTTTTTTCTGTCACACCCTCCAGGCTTCTTATTAGCTGTATCCTCTTTTCTTGGCTATAGCAAACATGCACAAACAAAAAACAGTAACCACCAAACTAATAAACAAAAAAATAAAACTGTCCCTGATAATACAATGGCTCCCTTTCCTCTTATAACCCCACTTCTTGGAAAAATAATATACCTATCCACCTACTTAGTCATCATTTGCTCTTCACTTTGCACTTTAGTTTCTTCCTGAACCATTTTGCTAAAAATTTTTGAAGGTTATCAAGGTCTTATTACTAATTCTATTTAAGTGGTGTTAAAGATCATAGTTGAATGCTGAAAGCCATTATGGTATTTATTTTGTATCTATCTGCTTTAAGTTACATAATCATATTATACAAAAGAGCAGGGATTAACACATTAACGTTTAAAAATATATGCTAAACTGAATGAAATAAATTTGTTTAGTCTATAAAATCTAAGGAAATAATAAAATAATCAAATAATGCTCCTAGCTGTCACTTCAACTTTAGTGTAGCATTTGGTATTATTGAACAATAATAACCTTCTCTTTGTAACTTTTTCTTCTGTTGACTTTTATGAAATTCCTCACATTCTGTTGGTCAAAACAGGATTAGGTAGAATGTGCTCATTTAAAAATTGATGGGCCAAACTCGGAGTTTTGCAGTGGAGCACAGAGATGGACTTCGTGGACAGGTAGGTCCAAAATCAGGAGGGCTTGTGTACAACTGAGAGAAAAGTAACCAATGAATGAAAGTTGTCATGTGGATATTACAGAGGCAGTCCATCAATAGCACAGTCAGCATGGCAAATGGTTCTCAAGAAACAGGCAGATACTTGAGATTTAGGTAAGAGAGCCACCATCAGCATCAGAGAGTTGGGCAGCAGGAAGATTCAACTCTAGGCACAGACCTTGTTCTAGAGGAAGTGAGATGACAAACTTGGGATCTTGGAATATGTTATTAATAGCAGGATTCAGGTTCAGATCTCAGAGTTAGTATTTCAATGGTACAGAGCCAAAGAACACAGTTAGGATTACTCATACTTATCATAACCTGTAAACACAATAGAGTCCATTTTATCCACCACATTTTCTCTTGGAAACATCATCGCATGTGTTTGGAAGGGTTATTGAGATTAACATCATTATACAGTGAGAATTATATTTTAGGAACATATTTTGAATAACAAAATATCCATCAATGGATTTATGTAAGGTATTACATAGTCTTTTCAACAGTGGTAAAAAAAAAAAGTAAAACTCACTGTCCCAACAATTTCCAAATACACAATATAATGGTGTCAACCACTACTTGCACATTGTTGTGTAACAGGTCCCAGAAAGTCTCTATCCAGTGTGACTTAACTATACCCACTGAACAAGCAATGCCTCCCTGCGCTCCCTCCCTCCCATGCCTAACTGAAAGACTTTTTTATTTGGACCATTTGGCCTGAGGCACCATTATCATATCTGGAGATAGAGCTGTACAAATCTGAATCTTCTCTTTGGCATCAGAGATCAAGGTAAATGCAATCTGAGTTTGTATTGCCTAAGGGCAAAATAGGAGGCTTGGATTAGAGAATGCACATGGAGGGGTTTTAATGAGGTAATTAAATGATGAAAACTCAATTGTCTTGCTGTTTGATGTGTACTGTAACCTGTCTCTCACATGTTCCTAACAGACACCAACATTTCTCACTATTTTCGTGGACGTTGAGAAAGCATGGGAAATCAGAATGTGCAGTTCTGCAGATTACACGTGAAAGGACATAAAATATCAGTCATTGCTTGTTTTGTTAGATATTTTTGGCCTCTTGTGAAAGGGGTGCAGGAAGTCTTTTTAAACTAAGGTGGCAGTAAAATGATTCTGATACACCTCCAATTTTCAATAAAAGTCCTGAAAAACTGACATTTGCCCTGAGAACTGAAGAGAAAGACACTGGCTATCATTTGGAATATTTGTCTTACATCGGTTGTGGATGATGTGAATTGTGAAAATTTCCCCAGACTATGCCTTTGTGCTTCATATTTTGAAACAGAGCAAGGCAGGTATCTTTAATTGTAATGGGCAAAGACATTAATTCTTCCTACTCTTTGTCACTACCTCAGGACACATTAACAAACTGAACAAAATGTTATGTGCTTGCCTCTTAAAATGTTGAAAACATTTTATAAACCAGAAAAAGAACTCTGCTCCCTCTTCTTCCTAGAATTAACCTCCCAGGATATAATACAGATAAAATAAGAGAAATGAGCAAAGACATACTGACATCAAGATGTTTCATTAGAGGAGAAATTGAAAGCAAGGAAGGAGACATAACATTTCTGAGAACGATACAATGGGGGTGTAATTTTTTATGTACTAAAGTTTTCCAAAAACATCAGTACTCAATCTGTCTGTCTGTATACTTTAGAGAAACTCTTTCTTAATGCAGTAGTCTTAAAGTAGATCACTGATGCTTAGGCATTGCAATTGGGCTGTACTCATTAATATGAACTACTTTTTATTGAAAATTGTAAAAATGTTGAGAAAATGATGTTAGGAAGGAAAAAAGGACATCTAACCTCTCCAATCTGTAGCAAACATGAGATCTAAAATACCTCTTTTGGATTCAAGGCTAAAAACAAGCAGATAGATAACAAACCAGCAGCCTTGAAAGATATTAAAACATAAAAAACAAAGCATTTGATGAAAGGAGAAATGCATTTTTGAAAATAATTTCGAGAATATAAACAGAGTAAATGTACTTAAAATTTTTTTGGACAACAAAGGTCCACAACTTTTTAACAATAAATTTCTCACACAACATTAAGTGCTGGAAGACAATGCAACACCTATTGAGAAGAAAATGTTGTAACACATACATTTTATATCAAATCATAATTTCTGATATACATAAAAGTTGTAAGACATGGCTCAGATTATATAAAAGTCCTGTATACATTTTTCCAGCACATATGCAAAGATCAACTGACACTTTAAATTAATCAAGTTCAGGAAAGCCAGAATGGAAGCACATTATTCCAATGTAGAGGTACAATACAGGTTAATTAATGTCATACTGCTGAGACTAACAAAATTACATCACATTTGCCCTAACCAAGGTTGCATCATTGGTTAAAGCCTGGATTCTGACACTAGATTGCCTAGGTTTATATTGGACAAATTGGAAGGTGAGGAGATTAGTCAAAGAACATATATGAAGGACCCACGGACATAGACAATGGTGAGGGAACTGATGATGGAATTGGAGGGCCAAATGGATGGATGGGGACGAAGGAGGAAAAAATGGAAAAACTGTAATAGCACAAACAATAAAAGTTTGTAAAACCTTCATATGCCACAGCTAATATTTTATAAATGTACATTTGCAGTTTTGTTTCTACTAATACATTTGAGATGAGAGCCAAAGAGAACTTTTATTTTATTTTATTTTTTTATTTTTGTTCAAGTACAGTTGTCTCCATTTTCCCCTCTTTTAATAAATTGACAGATTTACTTCAATACAATATTCAGATATGACAAAGTCTGAATTTTGTTATATTTGAAAAACTTTAGACCTCATCCTAGTATCAACTGTCTTGTTCATTTAAATGGCATTTTTTGATACAGGTTCAAGTACATTTATCGCATTCTTTAAGTATCTTCTTTATCACTTTCCTAATATACAATAAGTACAACTTGTATATAAAGGTCTTGAAAATATAAAATTTTGACTGTTTTTCCCATATGTGATTTATATAACTGTTACTGATCACTTAATTCTAGAATATTTTCCTACATTAATTTGATTCATAGAGATTATGCCCTATGTAAGTTGTTTAATAAGATCTACTTTGTAATAAAATAGTTTCCTATATTCAAAAAAACAAATTTGGCATAAATTACACTATCTTTATGACCCAGTTTCCACATCTTACCAATAACAATATTGATAATACCTACCTCCTTGGGATGTTATAAAAATTATATCTATAATATTATATACCTGGCACATAATTAGTCCTTGATAAATGATAAATATTATTATTGTTAGATCTCTGATATTATATTTTTATTACTATAAATTATTATTTATTTGGTAATTTTAAATTATAATTTACATTTAATGTTACTTTGTATTAGTTTCAGGTGTACAGCATAGTGGTTGGATAATTATATACTTTGCAAAGTGTTCCCCTTGATATTTCCAGTACTTATGTGGCACCACACATAGTCAGTAAAATATTAATGATTATATTCCCTATGCTATACCTTCTATCCTTGTCACATTTTGTAACTGAAGTTTGGTATGTTTCTTAATATGGATGCCATTACTTTTATCAGGGAGATTTGTAAAAGTAAAATTTCTGAGTCAAACTAGAGGAATATTTTAAAGGCTTTAATACTAACTCTCACTAGCAGAGTAGATGAGAATATAAGTAAAAATAAATTACTCTTTCTTCCTTTTGAAGGTAATTCTTTAATTTAAAAGCAAAAATTATAATCAATAGATAATATTAATATGTTATTATTTATACATGGAATTTATAATTGTGA
Source organism: Artibeus jamaicensis (assembly GCF_021234435.1). Classification (NCBI taxonomy): domain Eukaryota; kingdom Metazoa; phylum Chordata; class Mammalia; order Chiroptera; family Phyllostomidae; genus Artibeus; species Artibeus jamaicensis. The sequence continues at coordinate 17,826,531 of NW_026521812.1, forward strand.
AACTGACATTTTGTACAATTAGTATCAATCTATTTTTCTGTGACTTGTCTGCCTGCAGGATATGTATATTTCTATTGGGTTACTGGTGTTTTGCTTGTTGAAGAATAATTTGATTCATAGAGATATTGTTCAAAAGATATTGTTCAAAAATAGAACATTAAAATAATAATTGTGTAGTAAATTAAGTATGTAACAGCAAATGAAATGAACAAAGTCATAAATATTAAGTTTTTATCCTTCATAATGAAAAAGAATAAATATTACATTCTCTTGACCATAAAAATAAGAAACAAAACATAGTTTATAAAATCAGAAAATAAAACAGTGAGCAAGGAAGTTAAACAAAAAAAACCTAGAAAATTTACCTATAACATAATGACAGAATTCAAGCATACTAGAGATGACAATTAATTTAAATAAATCTCTTATTAAATGGCTAACTTTCTTAGAAGGGTTTTAAAAATATTTGATTCAGAGCAGACTTCCTGCCAAGATGGAGGTGTAGGCAGATATGCTTTACTTCCTCGCACATCCAAAAGAAGGAAAACAACCAATTCAAAAACAAAAAATGACCAGAGCTGCCAGAAAATCAAACTGTATGGGAGCCTGACAACCAGGAAGTTAAAGAAGAAACATTCATTCAGTCTGGTAGCAGGGGTGGAGACAGGAGGCCAGGGTAGAGAGGACAGAAGGCAAGCCAGCAGATCAGGCAGGCAGACTTGGCAGTCTCACATTCACATGCAAATAAAGCAGAAGGAACAACCAGGGAGTGAGGCAGACCATGCACCCAGAGTTCTAGTGTGGGGAAATAAAGCCTCAAAACCTCTGTCTATAAAAATTGTGGGGGTTTTGGTGGAAAGAGAAACTCCTAGTACAAGAGAGTCCACTGGAGGGACCTATGGGGTCCTAGAAAGTACACAAATCCACATACCTGGGAATCAGCTTAGAAGAGCCCAATTCACTTGAGAGTAGCAGGAGGAAGTGACTGAAAGCAGAGTGAGAGCAAATTAAATGGCCCTGTTCCTTCTCAAACCCCTCCCACCCATGCAGTACCACAAAGCAGTGAAGTGGGTTGCCCCGCCCTGGTGAATACACAAGGCTCCACCCCTTACAATACAACAGGTACACTGAGACAAAGAAATATGACCCAAAGGAAAGACAGATCAAAAATTCAGAAAAAGAGCTAAGTGATGAGGAGATAGCCAAACTATCAGATGCAGAATTCAAAACACTGGTAATCAGGATGCTCACAGAAATTATTGAATATGGGCACAAAATAAAAGAAGTGAAGGCTATGCAAAGTGAAATAAAGAAAAAATATACAGGGAACTGACAGTGAAGGGAAGAAAACTGGGACTCAAATCAATGGTTTTGAACAGAAGAAAGAAAGAAACATTCAACCAGGACAGAATGAAGACATAGATTTCAAAAAAAAAAAATCAGGAGTGGCATAGGAACTTCTGGGACAACAGTAAATATTCCAACATCTGAATCATAGGGTTGCAGGAAGGACAAGATGAAAAGCAAGAAATTGAAAACTTATTTTAAAAAATAATGAAGGAAAATTTTCTCAATCTGGTGAAGAAAATAGACATGCAATCCGGGAAGAGTAGAGAGTCCCAAAGAAGTTGTACCTAAGGCAGAACACACCAAGACGCATCATAATTAAATTACCCAAGATTAAAGGTAAGAAGAGAATCTTAAAAGCATCAAGAGAAAAGGAGAGTGACCTACAAGGGAGTTCCCCTAAGCTGATTTCCCAAAAGAAACCTTACAGGCAAGAAGGGGCTGAAAAGAAGTATTCAAAGTGATGAACGGCAAGGACCTACATCCAAGATTGCTCTATCCAGCAAAGCTATCATTTACAATGGAAGGGCAGATAAAGTGCTTCCCAGATAAGGTCAAGTTAAAGGAGTTCATTATTGCCAAGCCCTTATTATATGAAATGTTAAAGGGACTTATCTAAGAAAAAGAAGAAGATCAAAACTACAAACAGTAAAATTGCAGCAAACTTACAACTATGAACAATTGAACCTAAAGAGCAAAAATAAACTAAGTAAACAACTAAAACAGGAACAGAATTATAGCAATGAAAATCACAGGGAGGGTTATCAGTGGGGAGGGGAAAGAGGGAGAATGGAAGAAAAGGTACAGGAAATAAGAACCATAAATGGTAGGTACAAAATAGACAGGGAGAGGTTAAGAATAGATTAGGAATTGGAGAAGCATAAGAACTTATATGTATGAGCCATGGGCATGAACTAAGAGGGTAGGAATGCCAGAGGGGTGGGGGATCAGGATAGATGGGGGTAAAGGGGAAAAAAATAAATGGGACAACTGTAATAGAATAATCAGTAAAATATACTTAAAAATAAAAAATAAATGATTCATTAACACAGTGGTGAATAGGCGCAAAATTAACATAAAGTATTATAGAAAATTAAAAATATATTGAATTTTAGAGAAAATTGAGAAAATTTTAACTTTTATTTAATTTTCATTGTATTTTTTATTACCATTTAGTCTCCTTATGCCCCTGTCCTTCCAGCAATCACCACACTGTTCTCCATGCCCCTGAGTCCTTCTTCCTCAATTTCTCCGCTCTTTAACCCCCTGCCCCACCTGACTAGCTGTTGTCTGCTCTCCATCCATGAGTCTGTCTCTGTTTTGCTTATTACTTCATTTTGGTTAATAGATCCACATAAGAGTGAAATCATATGGTATTTGTCTTTTTCTGACTGGCTTATTTCATTTAGCATAATGCTCTTCAGAGAAAATTTTATTTAAAGAATGAAAAATTAGAGAATAATTTTCTCTATATTTAAATGTGTAAGTCTAGACCATTTTTAAGAATTTGATACTTGAACAAAAGTTTACAAGTAGGTGAAATACTTTCCATGAATAAACATATCTGTATAAGTGTATGTAACTAAAGAAATTTAAGAACTAAGGAATTAACTATTCCATAAATTGAATATTTGGGATAAACTGAAATTAGCTGGTTTGCAAATAATGCAACACTCAAAATAAATTCCAGGTTATTTAAACAAATAAAGAAAAATGTAATCACACAAACTAGAAGAAGATAAAGATGAATAATCACTGATCTTATACTAAAACATATTTTCTAAGCTTACAAAAATGATAGAAATTAAACATGTATACATCATTAAATTTAGCACTATACACTAAAATCACATGCAAAAGAAAACTATGAATACATATAAGGCAATTGAAAAATAACTAGGGACATATGGGTACAAATATGACAAGCCCTGGACTGTGCCATGTATTCAGGGATCTCAGAGAAGATGGGGAAACACTTAGAAACCAATTAAAAGGCCATGAACTGAGAATTCCAGAATATTTACCCTCATGTGTAATGAAAGAGATTAAAATTAAGACAATGATGGAATTGTTTTAATCTAGGATTGCTTGACATGTTTAAAACTTTAAAGTGTCCACACAGCAGAAGAGGAGTATATAGTCCTGTTCTTCTGGGAGTGTTTCCTGGATGAACACTGAGCCATTGGGCAACATATGTTAAGTACCCTACTAACGTCCTTGTTCTATCTGTATATTTTTTCTTGTTTTTTTTTCTAATAAAAATATTAGACATAAATGTGCATATGCACCCCTTAAGTATAACAGTTATCAGATTATTATTTATAAAAGCAAATAGAAATAATCTCTACAGATTCTTGGTAGATAAATTATGGAACATTGTAAGGAAAAACTATGAAATATTAAAATTAGATTAGAATTATATTCTAAATGTACAATGTTGATTACGTAGTATTCATTGTAAAAATCGGAATGTCTATTCAAAACAGCATAGTAAATATTTATCTGCAATGCAAAATTGAAGAAACTATGCCAATATATGGATTTAGTTTGTTTTTATTTTTATGATTTCAATAATTACTCCCCCTTGTAATGCTTTTGCTTTTAGAGAAAATATAACACTAAATTCAAAGGTCAGGAAATAAAGGCAGTGCGGAGTGGAAAGGAGACCCACCCTCCGAGGAGGACGCAGCCCTCAGGGGCGGGCACTGGACGGCCCTCCGCGGCCTTTCTGCAGCAACTACCCAGGTTGCATTCACAGCTGCTGGGACGCTTGTGTGGACATTGGAGCGGCGGTGCCCTGGGGAAGCAGAGAGCACAATCAGTTTGCCATTTTTACCACCCTGAATGTATTCTCAACTTATAAGCATTCACACACATGTACACACACACATATATAGTGCTTTGTTGTGTGTGGGTGGAGGGGACACTTGCACAAGTTTTAAATCCCTAAATCCATGAATCAAACATGGCGAAACATCAGAATCCCCTCAGACATGTTTAAGTAAGAGCATGTCCTAGTCTCATCCACAAACACCCCAGTAGGTCTGAGAGTGGAAACTGGACCTCTTCGTGCTTCAGTGTCTTTACTGTTGCTCATGTGCACTTACAGCAGAGAGCCGTTGAGCATAGACTGAAGGAGGAATTTTCACTTACAGCACATATTTGACTATCATGTTCAATAAACCATATAGTAAGTACATTTAGAATCTTGTGAGAAATATGCCATTCAATTGGGTTGCAAAGGTTGTCTTGGTCTTTGTAGTAGTCAAGGTTCTCTAGAGAAGCAGAACCAATAGAATGTGTATACAGAGGGGAAGAGAAATTTATTTTAAAGACTTGGATCATGCTAGTGTGAGGGCTGGCAAGACCAGAATCTGCAGAGCAGGCCAGCAGGCTGGAGGCCCAAGGAAGAGCCCATGCTGCTGTGTGGAGCCAAGGCAGGCTGGAGGCAGATCTCCTTCTGGCACTGGGACCTCTGTCTAGTCTTGTAAGGCCTTCAAGGATTAAATGAGGCCAACCCACATTACAGGATAATCAGCTTCACTCAGTTACTGGTTTAAATGTTGATCACATGAAAATGTATATACCTTCAGAGCAATATCCTGAATTTATGTTTGACCAAAATCTGGGTGCCCTTGCCTAGCCAAGTTGGCATATTAAATTTAGCTGTACAATCTTCTGGTCAGATAATAGAATTTTATTGTCATTAAAATAAAATATTTTAATTTACCTGAATGACATGCTCTGTAATGATGTTCAATAAACTTTCTGGAGTTCTCCATCAAACTACATTCCTAAGCAACTTGTATATATCTACTCACACCTCAGATCAAGGAGGCAGGAGATGCTTTTGGCATAATAAGAACTCTCAGGTTATTAACTAGGATTCTGTAACTTCCTGTATATCAACATTTCAAAATCCTCTAAACCTCACTGAGCTTTCCCCCCAAGAGGATGAGAGGAAAATAATTCAGGAGAGAGGAGCCTAGCAATGGGTGACTTTCCGTTGACTTGAGTAGAAGACTTCACTGTAAGCCTTACTGGTTTTCTATGTAGGTATTATTATTAACTTCAGGAGCGATGGCAAGAATTCACAAGTGAGATTTACTGAGTCTTCAAGTTGAGGAGGCACAGTCACTGGTTCTTCCCGCCCCCATGCTTTCCGTCTCATCTGCCTGGCACGTGCTCCAAAACATGCATCACTCTTATTATTTTTCATCATTTCCTGTGGGATGTTTCCTCGGGGTTTCCACTGAGATCCACCAGCAAACTGCATGCTCTGTTTATTGCGGAACTAAATGAAGCATGCCGGGCAGCATCTGAAAACAATTAAAAATAATTGCAATGAGCTGTGGACTCTACTAGTCTCATTAAGTTTTATATTTCATCTTCGCATTGGGGGATTTCAATCTGAACCTCCCATCCCTCAGGCCTCCTGCTGGCAAAGGGCTCCCTTTCCCAGGGCAGATGTAGAGAGGTCCCATCAGTTTGGGACGCTGGGGCCGCGATCTGCAACCCGGCAGGGAAAAGGCCTGATCACTGCCAAGAGGCTTCTGTGGGAGGAGACGGCGCCTCTCTTCATGAGCTGGTTGTTAGCAGCTGCCTTATGAATTAATAAATACCATTATGAATATGCACACATCCCTTATTAAGAATTCACAAGCACATTAATCAAGTCGCTCACATGCAACTCAGTATATTGAAGTCAGCTTGTCTGTTGCCTTTCAGAGAGGGGAAGAAAAAGGACATAGAGGCAAAGACAGACAGAGACAGAGACGAAGAGGAAACTAAATTTTTAAAATTATTTAGTCATATAAAGAGTGGAGATAACAAAAAGTTTGAAAGAATTTCCTGAGATGAGACCATATTTCCAAAGTCCACCCTATGTTAACCTGGATACAAGTTAAACATTGCAAATGTTGTACTGGAACTGATTTGATGGTTTAGTTACTTGAAAATAATGTGTACTCTTCCGCAGAGTATAAAAATATCTATCCTAGAAGACACTGTCTCTGAGTGGGTAAGTCATTCCCTTTTTGTATCCAGAAAGGCCAAAGAAATTTAGCTGTGAGGTAATTATTCTGAGTGAGATATTTAACATGATTCGGTGACAGGTATGAGGAAATGAGATTAGCTCTCACCATGAAGGATGACTTAGATGTGAGCTTGAAATAATGTGTGTATATGAAAGATAAAAGTGGTTATTTTATTAAATGGATAACACTTGTGAAGATTATTCTAGAGGCAGCCCTGTGGATTTGCATGTTTGACAGAAAAAGAACACTGGGAAGTGTCAAAGTACAACTGACCTTTTAATTTTCTCTGTTTCAGAAAGATCCGATTACCCCTAGGCTCATCTTAAAATGGTCTTCCCCACTCAGGTGTGGGACTTTGATTTTACAATTTATTCCAAATGATCGTGTTGATGAGGTTTACAGTTAGAATCACCTTAATTTTTTCTTAAATTTTATGAGTAATTTATCCATGGGAGAAACTTCAACATTTCGAATAGAAGACCCCTTTCTTATATTATCGTAAACTTGTGCTTATTCTATCAGTGCTATATTAGACAATAACACATTTCTTTCTGCCTCATCTAAGTAAAAAAAAAAGAACCATCCATTTCTTCCTCCTTGTAAGATATGAGCTTTAATTTATGATAATAATTGCTAGCAATTTTTGAACACTTGCTATGTACCAACTACCATCCTCAGTGCTTTATATGCATTTTCTCATGACAGTAGACCTATGAAGGAGAACACCATTATCTCCATTTTTGCAGGTAGAAAGGTGCAGCTAAAGGTTGGAGGGGTAGCTTGTTTATGTAGCAGTTAAAGGCAGAACTGGGATGCAGAACCTGACATTCTCAATCTTGCACCCAAGTTCTTAACCACCTTTATGAATCTTGTCCAGACTCCACTGGTCTGATTAGGCACAGAAGAAAAGAGAGAACAGGCATCTTTGAGAAACTGAAAGAAGTTCAACAAATCTAGGGGGTTGGGAAACGTAGATATGAAGGAACTAGTGGTCTGTGGTGTGAAATGAAGCCGAAGACTAAATCAGGGTCTGGAATGTCTACAGTGTCATAGTCTGTGTTAAGGAGCATGGATGTTACTTACCATGAAGCATTAGGAGCCTCATGGAGAGTTTTAATCATTGTAGCTGAATGATCAGGCTTGCCTTTCCAATACTGAGAGAAAACTTATGAGGAATATCAGAGCTTGGTATAAGATGCTATTTCTACAGTCTATACAGAGAGGCAACTGTATATTTCCCCCCTGAGCATACTGGGAGGTTATTTTATATGTATTTAAACAATATGTAAATAAATGGAACATTAAGAAAAAGTCAGTGAGAGAATATGTATACATTATAATAGGCTCTAAATATACATGTTAATTTCTTCTCATTTCACAGAACTAAATGGATAAATTTCCCTAAGTCCTTCTCACACTTAATGTCTTATATGCCTACCTAACTAAGCAAGTATAAACTACCAGGAAAATATTATTTGCTCTAGGAAACTGGATAAGAAATTTTATTAACAAATTTAATAGCTCTCAGTGTAACTTTATCTAGTGCGCCCTTCTAGAACTATGGGCAACACTAATTTCCACATCTGCAAAATTGCAACCTTCTGATGAGGGAAATGTGAAAATGATTTTGAGATGATTATGACTCTAACATGTTTCTTGAAAAACAAATTCCACCTTTAAACTGTTCATACAATTATAGGAAATACAGTAATCAAGACTAGATAAAAATAATATAAAACAAAATTCTCTATGTCCCTAGAAACATTTTATCCTTTATTGGTTTTCTTCTACTTGTTCAGGAATACAGATATCCCACCTATAGGTTACAGTCCTTTCCTGAAACTCCAGTATGTGGAAGTGACCCCTGTTGTCCCCAGCAAGAAGAGGGGAGCTGGAATGTGAGACTAAAATATGCAATAAAGAAATAGAACTAGAGGTTATTTTTATGCAATAACTTTAATTAGGATAAAAAAAGTCTTTAAAACATGGATATTATATCTGGACGCAGAAAATAAAAACTAACTGTGGCCGCAATAACTGACAACTTATGTTTCGGAAGGCAGTCCTCTTGAGAAAAATTAAACTATAAATGCAAACATCAATATAAAATGCAAATATGAATACAGAGGCAGATAAAGAGAGATAAGGAAAAATGTTTAAATATATAAAATATATTCATATGCATGTGATATATAGCTATTTTGCATTTATAGCTTTTTCTGTCTATATGTCTATATATACATGCATATCTATAGAGGTAACTTTTAATATAATACACATATATACACACATACAGCCAGGTGCTGCATAATAATATTTTGGCCAAAAATGGACTGCATATATATGGTAGTCACATAAAATTACAGTGGAATCAAAAAACTCCTATCGCCTGTGATGTTGTAGCCACATATGTATACTAGAGTGAACAAATCTATGGTGCTCCCAGTCATATAAAAGCAGCCATACAATTATGTACAGTACATAATGTACAGTACATAATAGTAATAATAATAATATTAATAATAAACAACTGTGTTACTGGTTTATATGTTTACTGTAATTTTCATCATGATTAGAGTGTACTCTTTCTACTTATAAAAATTTTGTAAGACAGTATGCACGTTATGCTGGCAGTAGCCTCATAGATCTTGAGTCCACCATGTGTGTTGATTACCTATTTTTTCTCTTGTGTTCAATTTAGTCTTGTGTTTTCTCTTTTTTTGGCACAGTAAGATGCTGTAGAAGCTTTTACCTTAGATGCAATAGGATATACCACACAGCCTAGGTGTAAGTATACCATATTGCCACCATTAGGCTTGTGTACGTACACTCTATAATGTTTACACGGGCAAATTCACATAAACACATTTCTTAGAACACAGCCCCTGCACTTCCCATGACTGTATTTGTGTGTGTGAGTGTATATATATTTTTTCCTAGAATGTTAGCAGAGCCTGGGCAGAGGAGAGATATTAAGAATGGCAAATAAAAGTAATTTAAACTTAAAATACCCAAATGTAATATATATTAGAGTCTGTGCAGCCAGTCTTGAGTAACAACAGGCAGTGACATTCGGTTATGACATGAAGAACATTTGAGTAAGGAATTAGACACAGAGGAACTGCCAATCAGGATTCAATTTACCATAATTTGATTTGTTTTGATTAATCAGCTTAGAACTAACAAGGAGTGAAAGTATGGACAACAGACGTTATCCCACCAAGTTTCTCACAAGAAGGGGAAGTGAATTGAAAACAATTACACATTTTTACTAACTTACAATATTAAAATGTCATCACAATTCTCTTCATTTGAAATACTGCCTTTTAAATGAATTATAAAAATACTTGTAAAGCTTATTTATGACCTCTTTCATACAAACCATTTGTTTGCTATTAAGTTGTGATTACCTAGTTGGAAAATTATTTTCCACAATAATAAACATGTTTGTGAAGTTATTCTCTTTAACTGGTCCTGGAAGAGGTTTGATAATCCAGCAAACATAACGTTATTTTGTTGTCTTTCTGAAATTAATTGGTTGATAAAAATGTTTTTCCCCATAGGAAGCTTTTGGTAACCCTTAGTTGTCTTTAATCTCATTTAAAACTATTCTGTGAGATTGTATTGTGACAGATGCATTAAAAAAAACATCAAAACTGATGAATTTTTGTGCAGCCATTTTCATATTGAAGGTGGAAGAAAATATGTAACCTTTTGGCATGTATGGCATGTATGTTTTATTTTGATAAAGGTAAAAATGCAACTTAAATGCAGAGAAAGATTTGTGCAGTGTATGGAGAAGGTGCTATGACTTATCAAACACGTCAAAAGTAGTTTGCAAAGTTCCATGTTGGAGATTGCTCGCTGGGTGAGGCTCCATAGTCGGCTACACCAGTTGAAGTTAATAATGACAAAATTGAGGTATTAATTAAGAACAATCAACATTATACCACATGGGAGTTAGCTGACACACTCAAAATACTGAAATCAATAAAGTTATGGTGAAAATGAAAACGTGACTTTTATGGTACAGAAAAACACATACAGGCTTCTTGGCCAAACCGATATTTTTGAAAGAATGTCTGTTTTATTTGTTTTACACATTGTAGATTGTGTATTCACTCTGTGTAGAAATTTAAGTACTTTCTGATCATTGATTGGATTTGAGCTGTGCTGTTTTCGACTGCATCATTTTTTCCTGACATTGTGCATGTCTGCATTCACCCCAAACACGCATATGCTACCAGTTCAACAGATGAATTATATAAAAATTCACAAGTGAGGCAAATTTAACAACACGTAACTGTGGTTGACTAACATAGCCTCCATATTTCCCTCAGCTTGACTAAACTTTAGACAGGTTTCTTTCTGACAATAGACCCCCTGCTCTCCCTTTCCTCAGAGGACTCTCTAGAAAGTTTGTAACTGTAAATACTTTCTCTGCCTGACTCTTATGACAGAAACCTTCTTCCAGCTTCTGGCAGTTCTAAAATCTGGGTACATCTTTCTCAAGGAGCTGAGAACCAACCTTTTGAAATGCAGTGATTAATAAAAATGTGTAGTGCCCCTATCTGCCAATCCCTTTGTGAAGATGGGAGTCTAACTTCAAAAAGATGAGCAGAAATTAGTAAACACAGATAAACTAACCATATTGACCGTACCTCCTCCAGCATCCTCCAGTACTTGCCTGCTAGCTTCTCTCAGAGCTTACAAAGTCCGCCTTGTGTTCTACTGAGGTTCAGTTCGATATTTCTCCTCCATTGCTGTAGCACAGAAATCTTCCTCCCTATTACCATAGTGTTGAATAAAGTCTTCTTGCCTGTTTAACTCATTTGAAGCAACTTTCTTGGAAATTACCAAATTTTACATTTTCTTTTGAAATATAAATAAGGAAATGGGCTTTTTTCAAAGTATATTTGAATATGGAACCAGTACTTAATAAAAAATAAAATATAAAATTGTATATGTATATGAGAAGAATTTTATAGATTTAATAACAGAAAATGTTAATAAATTGAAAATATAACATTAACGAGTTTGATACAAATCCAATTTCATGAGAAAAAAGTATTAATAATACATATATACATATAATATGCATATGTAAATACAGAAAAATGATGTAATCAGAAATTAAAAGTGTGTAATTTAAAATTTGCCCTGGCTGGTATAGCTCAGTGGATAGAGCGCGGGCCTGTGAATCAAAGATGGCGGTTCGATTCCCAGTCAGGGCACATGCCTGGGTTGCAGGCCGGTTCCCTGCAGGCCAGTTCCCAGCAGGGGATGCACGAAAGCCAACCATACATTGTTGTTTCTCTCCCTCTCTCCTTCCCCTCTAAAGATAAATTAATAAATAAAATCTTTAAAAAAAAAGATGTTGAAAAAATAAAAAATAAAATAAAATTTGTTTTCCTGAATATTTTCAAGAAATTTAAACTTAGGCACTGTTTAAAATTATTAAGTCCTATAACTCCTTAATGATATATTTTCCTACCAGAATAGATTCTATTTTTGGCAAATGGCTTTAGGGTATATTCATTATGTTTGATGGCTTTCTGCCCTATAAAAACCATATGGACAACTAAAAATAATTTAAATTTAAGAAAACCATATGGAGAGATCTCAGCAATCTCTGCAGAAAAAAATTAAACAATTGCGTTTTCTAAAGTCAATATGGAAACAGTTCATGGAACATTCATAACTTTCCTTGGAAGTTTTTACTAAGCTAATATGAGGGAATAAAGATAATTCCTTAGCTGCCAGGTATAGAAAATAAATATGCCCTATAACCACAGGAATCAGTTTCTGTCGATTAAACATAAAAAATAAAATAACATAAACTCCCTGCAAAAGTTCTACATTTCCATCTTCAGACTTCATTTGTATACTGGTCAAACTGAAGTCTAACTTCCAGGAAGAGTAATTTACCACCTGAATGACTTTCATCCTTATTTTGTGAGCGCACTTGAGAAAGCAACATCCAGGAAGGCACAACTGCAGTGGCTGAATTGCCCAGGTGGCAGAGTGACTGGGTCCATCATCTTCACCCTGGGTTAATGTCGGTGTTGTCAGTAAGGCTTTCCTCCGTTTTCTTCAAATTTCTTATCCTTTGTTGGTTTGGTTGAAACATTCCATTACAATATGGCTGCGCAAAAGGCATAAGCCCTGCAAGTGATTTTCAGAGGTTCACAGACTGCAGAAATAGAATGTCCCCTGCTTTGTAATAATAGCACTCACACATCTAGGAAAGAAACGCAATAATACACACACCAAGGGAGAAAAAGCAGTTTGCATTACTGTATTGTCTGTATTCTTTTTGATGCAAAGCATTTAAAGAGATTGAAGAAATGTATGAGCTAACGTGTTCTTCGAAAACCAGTTGCTGAATTATAAACATGTTGCTTTAAGAAAAGTCGAAAGGTATAAGAAAATGAAAGGAAGATTATTTGCATAATAAAACATTTTCACATCACCAAAGAATTTCAGGAAGATTAAAAATAGGTGTTTTTCATCTTGAATTTAAACTACATTTTAATTCCCCAAAATGAACTTTATGTAAATTTTTAAAAAATATATTAAAGACCTGGCTGGTGTAGCTCAGTGGATTGAGCACGGGCCTGTGAACCATGTGATTGCGGTTTGATTCCCAGTCAGGGAACATGCCTGGGTTGCAGGCCATTTCCCAGTGGGGGGACACATAAGAGACAACCACACAATGATGTTTCTCTCCCTCTCTTTCTCCTTCCCTTCCCCCTCTCTGAAAATAAATAACATATTAAAAAAATAAAATAAAATAAAATAAATATTTATATTAAAAAACTTAGAAATAAAAATAATGTCTTTTTCCCTAAACATAGGCAAATTTCATAAAATGGTTAACTGCACACAAATAATTGCGAGAATCCTTTTATTACTTTCTGCTTATTGGTAGACAACACAGATCACATAATTTTCTTTAAATCTTTTATCTAAATGAAAATAGTTGATAGTGAACTATTTATGTTGTCTTAAAATATAATACTTTTGCACACATAAATCCTCTGTGATCAGTGTTTTCTTCAGCAGTGAAGAATTGCAATGTGACTCCACAATATTGTTTGACTTGTGAACTAGCTGGAGACTCATTCTCCTCTCTTAAACTGCCTTACATGGTGCAACACTTACCTTCTGCCTGGATCACATTTTGTTTAACCACTAACCTCTGTGCAATACAGATGGAGTACTAGTTGAATGGAGTCAATATCTAGTATTGTAACTCTAACAACTACATTAGAATGTGCTGGGAAGGGTGGAGCAAAGTAGAGGGAGAGTGTCAGATAAGGGGTGGGAGGCATTAACACAGTTTGGCTTTCATGTCTCTTCTCCTTTATTAAAGTCTAGATTAAGTAGAATATAATAGATTTGCGCTTACTGCCTAACTGGCTATTGGGTGCTACTATATTTACTGGGCTTAATTTGTTGGCCCATTCTTGCTTGCTTTGAAATTTTGAATGGAAAGTGAATGTGAGACCACAGTGATGAAATTACTATTCTCTTCTGTGCAGGTAAAGAATCTGGCCAGATACATACACTCAATTTCATTGAATTGAAATGGGATGAAGAACCACCTTCCTTTGTATGTTAGCACATTTACGGTGCATGTCTACAGCAGATATATTTGAAATTTTATTTGTTCCTATTGTTAGCAAACTATAAAAATTAATTTATACTATTACAAGCCAAAACACTAGTGGAAATTATTTTAGAATTTGTTAGAGCAAGGGCCTGCAGAATGACAGATGGTAGCAAAGAGGGGGACAATGTGCTTCAACTTTTCCTGATATTCATAGATTTTTTGAAATTTTTATATTCTAAAAAATAAAAATATCTTATTGGAAAAGAAATTAAAATTTATTTGTAAGTATTTAATTATATAAGGAAACATGCTTAACTTTCTCCTGATACATAATGAGCTCTAATAGTGTGAGGGATGTTTTTTGAAAGATGATTATTCTGACCTTCTCTTTTTGCCAATGGTAACAACTATTGATCAATATTTTCTGCATACTCTCTTTAAGAAGCCCAAATACTTTGTTTAATTGGCAAAAACAAATGACCACATAATAATTGCTTATGGAAAAGACATTTCTTCCAGCAAACTGAAAACTTATAAATACACAGCAAGACAACCTGAATTATGATTAGAAACACTGAAAGTAAAATCAGGCATGGCTACCTTCCCAAGGCAGATCACCAGAGCCAAGATGAAGAGAATGTGGAGGGAAGAGGAGGCAGGAGAGAAAGATTTGAAATGAGAACATATAACTTAACAGAACTAGATAATTTTTTATCTGAAAGTGATTAGGAAGTTATGGCTTTCACTAAGATGTCATTAGGGATGGGAAAAAAAGATTTTTCAGAGTGTGATTAAGGATAATCTTAGAAAACATAAAACTTGCCTATCTATAGCCCCCCATGTTGATTCAATGCAATACATCTAGGAAAATTCCAAATTAAATGTGGAAAACAAACAACAAAAAGCATTTTCTAATTTTGACTGTATGTCCTAATCTATTTATTTTTGTAGATTAACAAATGAGCACACTCATTTTATTGCACGCACATACACACACAAAAGTGGCTACTATGTGCTGTACCACGCCTGTTCCCTGAGTAGTACCAAACAAATCCTTAAAATCAGATTTCAGCTCAGAAATTTGGCTGTGCTAGTCCTGTTAAGAGCAAAACAAAGCTTCCCAGGCTGGTGTGGCCCAGTGGATTGAGGGCCAGTGCAAACCAAAGGGTCACCAGTTCAATTCCCAGTCAGGGCACATGCCTGGGTTGTGAAACCAGGTCCACAGTTGGGGGGCACATGAGAAGCAACCACACATTGATGTTTCTCTCCCTCTCTTTCTCCTTCCCTTCCCCTCTCTCTAAAAATAAATAAATACAATCTTAAAAAAATAAAACAAAAAAGAGTACCTCCTGGGCCTTTAAACAAATCAAAACAAACAAAAGACAAATTACTTACATTTCTTTTTGCCTGAAGAAGTCCAATTTGTCAAATTTAACTGATTTGAATATAAAGCCTTTCAGTAGGGGCCTATAATTCCAATATTTGAGCATCAGGAAGCAATTTGTTATAACTGAAGAACATGGATTTTGGAAAAAAATAAATGTGGACTCTATTTACTTCCCTACAATTTGTATTTATGACACTTTGAACAAGACTATTCCAAGCTTTAGTTTATTTAGTGGTAAGCAGTGTTATCATGTAATGAAGGGTGAGGTGAATTCAAAAAGCAAAGGCATCTAGCACAATATTTATACTGTATCTAGTAGCAGTCAAGCTGTTGTCATGGGTTTCTACTGTGGTTGCCATCCTTTGCTATTGTATAATTCACAGTGCTGGAGCAGATCTGTGAACCAGTGGAGTGCTTCCTCCTGCAGGCGTATGTGTGAGTGACAAGGACTCCTTTGGAGATTATCCTCTCCAAGGAAAGCCAGTTTTAGATAAACAGTAGTTTGATCAAGGGCAGAATGATTCTATGCACAGAGTGGCATCAAAATGATCTCCAGGCCAACCTCACTACGTGCTTCTGTCTGAGGATACAGAGAAGCATGAGGTCTGGGATAGAAAATGAATAAACCATTTAATCATGGTGCATGATCTTTCTAATGTATTGCTGGATGTGCTTTGACAATATTTAGTTGAGAATTTTAGTGTCTATGTTCATCAGCAGTATTGGCCATAGTTTTTCTTCTTTGTTGTGTCTTTATATGCTTTTCTGCACAGTTAAAGAAAACTTCAGCAAAATGGAAAGGGAACCAAATCATATAGGAAAATATATTTGCCAATGATACCTTGGAGAAGGATTTGTTCTCCAAAATATATAATGAACTCACACAACTCCACTCCAGGAAGATAAACAATCCAATTTAAAAGTGGGCAAAGGACCCAAACAGACACTTCTCCAAGGACATACATGGGTCCCAGAGTACCATATGAAAGGATGCCCAGCAACACTAGCCATCAAAGAGATGCAAATTAAAACCACAATGAGATACCACTGCATACCAGTCATAATGACGATCATAAACAAATTAACAAACAATGAATGTTGGCAAGGCTGTGGAGAAAAGGGAACCCTAGTACACTGTTGGTGGAAATGCAGAATGGTGCAGTCACTGTGGAAAACAGTATGGAATTTCCTCAGAAAACTGAAAATGGAACTGCCATTTGACCCAGCAATTCCACTGCTGGGATTGTATCCTATGAATCCTGAATCATCAATTCAAAAGAACTTATGCACCCCAATGTTCATAGCAGCGTTATTTATAATAGCCAAGTTCTGGAAACAGCCTAAGTGCCCATCAGTAAATGAGTGAATCAAAAAACTATGGTACATTTACACAATGGAATTCTATGCAGCAGAAAGAAAGTTCTTTCTGCTCCTCTTTGCTGTTGCAAAGAGTCCTATCCTTTGCAACAGCATGGATGGATCTGGAGAGCATTATGCTAGGTGAAGTAAGCCAGAATGTGAAAGACAAATATCATATGATCTCACCTATAAGTAGAACCTAATCAACAAAGCAAACAAACAAGCAAAATATAACCATAGACATTGAAGTTAAGAACAAACTGACAGTAACCAAAGGGGAGATGGAAGTGGATAATGGGTGGAAAAGAGGGAAGGATTTTCAGGAACATGTATGAAAGACACATGGACAAAGCCACGGGGGGTAAGATCAAGGGTGGGAAGTGGGAATGGCTGGGGTGTGGGGGAGTGGTGGGAGGAAAATGCAGACATCTGTACTTGAAAAACAATAAAAAAAATTAAAATAAATAAAAATATAATGCAAACAAAAAAGCTTATTCAAATCTGCATGAGCAATTTTAATAAGGAAAGCTAAAATGAGATTTGTTTTTGTTTTTGTTATTTGTTGCCAATCTTTTCATTTTGTGCAATCCTATCCCATTCCTTTTATGATTTAGATTCTGAGCAGAAGTTTTGCATGATTCTTTATTTTTCCTATTGAGACTTTTTACTTTTTTATTTTACTTTATATAAATTAATTGGGTAGCAATGGTTAACAACATTATATATGTTCTAAGTATGCAATGTTATGATATATCATCTGTATTTTGCACTGTTTGCCTAGCACCCAAAGTGAAATCTTCCTTCACCACGTGTTTGACCTCTTGGACTATTTACTCCCATCTCCCACCCCTTTCCTCTGGTGACTATCATAGTGTTGTCTGTGTCTATGAGTTTTTGTTTTTCTTGTTTGTTCATCTGTTGTGTTCAGTTTTTTTATCCTACATATGAGTGAAGTCATATGGTTCTGAACTTTTTCTGACTTATTTCTCTTAGCCATTACTACTGATGTTAAATTTTTATAATGCTCCTCAAGTCTTATCTTTTTTAAGGAGTTTATAAGTAACATGGAACATACATAAGAATATAAAATATGGAACAAGGCATACTTATTTATTTTATTAGTTTACAATTTTATTTTTATTCATTCATTATCTCACTTATTGGTCAAGAAGTGATTAAATAGTATTCCCAGATTCTAGGTAGTAGGAACTGTTTTTCCCTCTATTTCACACATCCTTCTCTTCTTTTCAATGCAGGAAACTTTCCATTTATTAGTGAAGATTTATGAACCATGTTACTTTCAGCATGGCATTCACAGACTCCCTGAGACGAAGTTAACTGCTACCTTCTCAGCGGTCCCCTGTGTCTTCATTGCTTATTGGAGGACCTGAGGGCAGGAGGTAGAACTTGAAAAAAATTTTTCCCTGCATCTTCTGCTTTTACAAAAATGGTTTTGTTGTTATTTCCTCTCTGGCTTTGACACACATCTCATATCTCATGGAGATGCAATGAATTATCTGGTTTCTAAGTGACAGTCAATAATATAATATATTCCAGTTTCCCCAAAGTTAAACATAATGAAGTTATTTTACTCTTCAGTTAAATAAGTAGAAACAATTAGTTATAATGCAATATTTTTCATAATCACTAATCAGTAGATTCCTCTAAAACTATGATAGGTAGTTGGGCTGGAGATGAAAAACATCTTTTGAGTTTGGAGTTTCTTTTCCAGATGTACCAAAGAAAGATTCTGTATGGTTTTCTGAGAAAAAGTAGCTTCAAATATTAGAAAATGACATTCCCTTCTATGTTAGAGAAAAGCAATGACCTCTGAGAATTTCTGAGTCACAGTCTAATGGCAAATGAGAAGTTTCTATGGTGCAGACACCTGTGTGAGCAAGAAAAATAAAAATGATTCCTTCAGTTTCACCTGAATTAGAATATCATTGATTATTAACTTGAAAAGCCTTGAGAAGGTAATGATACAGATAAATTAGTGCTATGAGCCAAAACACTGAAACATTACGAAACAATAAAATAACAGCTTTTTACTATGCACAGCCCAGGAAAGTGCAAATCTCATTTTAAGAAAAAATAATTCTCTTATGGCATGTTCTAGTGTATGGTTTTAAGGGCCATGTTATATTTACAGTAGAAAGGAAAGGACTGTGCTCCCACTATCCCAAGATGGTATGTTTACTACAATGTGTGTGTTGGATGTGAAGCTTACATATAGGGCAATAATTATTAGAAATAATTGCTGAGAACAGAATGAACCTCGGTTGATGAAGCTCAGCTCAGAAAGGTGCCTAAGTTATTAGGGGCTCCCACAGCGTGATTCCAATGCAGGTTATATTATTTCCAACATAAAATATTTCCCTAATGTTCCATCACTATCCTGTCTTTTCATCTGTATATTAGAAACTGTGAGAGAACATGCAATACCTGTGAAGATTTTCACTAGATATAAAAGGAACAAAAAATGAACACAATTTACCAAATAGCAATATATTTTTCTTCTTTTACAAAATTGGAGGAACCATCAAATTTCAGATATTATAGTCAGATTTGAGTTAACATAGAGCTCTGAACAATCACACACATCAAAAAGATGCAGTTCCATTTCTCCGTGGTCCACAGGGAAATTTCACTTATGGAGAGTTCTTCACCTTGATACTATGTCATTTTCTGAGCCTGACATGAATCAGAGGAAGTACAAATTTAAGGTAAATGTTGTTTTCTGTTACTATATATTTAGTATGGAATATAGTAAATCATAACATCATTTTCCTCTTACATTTCTAAATGCATAAATGACTGGGATTTCAGTACTTAGAATATGTCCACACTGCCCAAAACAATTGTTTTAGAAAAAATTATTACTAATTTCCTTATAGTTTTTACTAAAGAATTGTATTCTGTAATTTAAAAATAGTATAGCAAGAGGAGAATGATCGATATACTCTGTAATGGTCTTCTTAAGAAAATATTTTTGAACAAGCAAAAAAAAAACTTATTCTTACAATCTTTTTCTAATCCTCAAATAGGTATTTCATTTTATTTATTCTTTGTCACTGTTAATAAACTTTTCAAGTCTGATAAGTGGCTGCATTTGGGGTTTCTATTTTTCTCTAGCGTGTATTTTCACCTATTTTTTCTCTTTCTCTTCCTGCAGAAGGTATTCTTTCTGTCCTGCACGTGATTGCTTACATGAGAGAAAAGCTTCTGAACAGTAATATGTCATGAGAAAAGCAGATCAAGGCCTAGATCCTTTCTGAGTGAAGGCAGACTTGCCTTGCGTTGTGCTACACACAGCTCTGCCTTTGCTCCAGCAGACAATGGCTCGTTCTATCATGAGCAAGTCTTAAACTCAAAGTTGCTGTAGGATTTTTGTTAACATTTAGAGTTTTTAATCTAGTTTAGAGCATTTTCTCTATTATTTTATTTGGACATTGTATTATGTAGAAACCAAATATGAATCTAGACTTCAGCATAGTTTCTCTTCAACAGTAGTTACTCAGTAAATAGTTCTTCAACAGAATGTGTTGAACTCAATGTATGTTAGGTACTTTGAAATTATAAAAAGAATGATGTAGATTCTGAAATTATAGTTTGTGACGTTAACATAAAGAATATTCTAACCTTAAATGTAAAGATGTCTTAGTTCAGGAAATGCGGAATTATCCCTCCTTGAAGTATTCAAAGGAACAGGCCTCATTACTAGTCAGGAACACGGGAGGTAATTAACTATATGGATGATCAATATATATACACATATACACATATATATCCTTATTATATATATCCATAAAACACATATAAGTATATAAACAAACATATCCCTGTTACAATTCTATAACAAGTCATTTAATTGTCTTCTAAATTATCCAATGACTCCCTACTATCCAACACCTAAAATGTAAATGTATATTGACTTTCTCACTTTATATATAAAGACATTTTTATATATAAAGACATGTGCTACTAATTTCTTGAATACAATCTGAATATATAGCAAGTTAAAACACAGAAACCTAGCCCTTAGTATTTTCTGTACTAACACATTTGACACACTAGCATTGATCTGAGGCATTGCCCTAAACCTCTGCTGGAAGACTAGAATGGAAGGTAGCAATGCTTAGTTTTGGGAGGTATACCTGTAACTGAGGTGGGCTGGGAAGAATCGTACACAAATTTTAATGCAAACACTTTCTTGCTTGCAGGAAGCTGAGGACTATATATTCACATTAACTTAAAATACAAATGGTAATTTAATGAACTATTTTAAAATGCCATGGGTTATATATAAAGTCCGTGCTTTGTAGAAAAAAAAGATTTAAGATAAAATTTTAAAGGCTCACTCCATTCACTGATGTTTTAACATTGGTCAGTGTAGGATCTATAAATTATATATGAGGTATAAAAACTCAACAGCCAAAAAGTTATTGGGAGTATTATTTCCTAATCTCTAAACTTCTTTTTAGATCAAGACCTCAAAATCTGTGACAGTGAAAATGTAAAACAATTTATGTTTTTCACCTTTTTAGAATATGGATTCTCAACTCTGACAAAATGTAGAAGGTAGAACTTCAATTTAGAGTATAAAAAATCAAAAATTGCTGAGAGGACCACAAATGATTGAGCTGCACCAAGAAAAAATTTGCTGAAATATGGAAGCGCTCCCTGGTAGGAGAGACTTTCCTGCTGAGCTGGGTTAATGGGTTCAGATAAGCCAATGGCCTGAGTAGGTTCTTCACTGCTTAGCTTTTTTTCTTCAAGGCCCCTCCAGGTGTTTCCTCCGTGACAGCCGATTTAGGACTTGAACAACACAGTGCCTTTTGATCTCATTGGCAGCTGCCGTGATTAAACAGACACACCTCACTTGCTGTACCACAGTGAAAAAAGCCCATGGTTCACCTTTGCTGAATTAGTACCCACTGAGCACTGCAAATATTTAAAATGTCAATCTATTTGATAATGTCAGAGAGGCCTGCAAATACCACAAAGTGGCTCCAAGGAAGCATTCAGTACGGACAAAAGGACATTTAACATCTTTCTCCTTCAAGGTAAAATGAGAGCTTAAATGGATACGGGTAAACCTATGATAAAGCTACAAAGGTCAGCAAATGTAATAATCCTAAGTAGGACATAGGCTTATAACCCACTGTTTTAGTGTGTTCACTCACAAAAAGCGTCCTTTTACTGATCTCAAATGCAGGGCTGTTAGGGGAGACTTAATTTATATTGACACAAGATTACAGAGTGCCTATCACAAAATCCATCTGCTGCCACGCTCAGGCAACCTGCAGATACTTGCCCCAAGAGCCCAGCTCAAAGTGGAGACTTCATATTTCAAGTGACATCTTTATTCCATTTTCAATTATTTAATTCCAAAAGGCAACAATGAAATACACCACTGTGGTATGAAATTTGGAAATGTCAGTAAAACTGAGACCACCCCAGAAATCTCATAAATGGTCCACAACCTGCTGGTACCTAACTCAGGCTCAAACGCAATTCTCCTTTTGAGGAATTTGTGGTTTTTTAGATAACAGCTATTGATACACACATTTAAAAGAGTTTTGGGTTTTTTTCTATTTTCATGTGTATTCATTAGGATAAAATGTTCAACTGCTCTATCAAAACACCCAGGCCATTCCCCCCTCACAGAACATGTAAGTGTTCAACTGCAGTGGGCAGCTCTGATCCACCTGGTGGTTTGGGGTCCAAGAGGGCAGTTCAGCTATGTTCACAGAGCACTCATGGGGCCGTGTCAGTCACCGTGATTCTTGCCAGCAGAAAGGGGAAGAGCTCTGGGTCTCTTGTTCATTTGTGAGGTGGAAGTTGCACACACCCTTTTCACGTTCAGATGCTGTGACTTTGTCATATTACTGCACTTAGCCACAAGTGTGGGACATATGGGCTAGTGCCCAAGAAGAAAGCAAAGAAATTAATTTCTCTCTACGGTATATTTGTTCATCTATGTGTGTCAGAGTGATTCTGGCCTTATCATCAGACAGGGAAAATAATGAGACTGTGAGCTGAACCTGGGAGAGAGAGAAAGAATGTGAACACAAAAGTTAAAAATATTTCAACATCGATAAATGTATTGGTAAAATGTTAAGATTATGTTGAAACACTCGTGTCTGCACACAAATATTTTCTAATGAACATAGTTCTTTGTTTTTTTCTAAGAAAATGAGTAGAGTTTACTTTTGTCATTAGTTTTCAGATGTGAAAAAGGATAAATGACAGAATCAAATTTAACTTAAAATATGGTAAATATTTATAATGACCAGAAGTTTTTAAATTATAGAAAACTCAAAGTAAAAGATTATGAACAGCACTATATTTCTAACATTTTAATTTTATTTATTTTCTGGGTTCTAGTCCTCATGTAAAACACCATTCTAGGACTACTATCTGATTAAATTTCTGCATAATGGATGTTATGACTATTTACTCATCTTAGAAAAGCCAATATTTTGGAAAGAAATTTTATGCTTGATTGAAAATTTCCCAAGCCTATTTTTATTCTATTAATCCTAGAACTAATACTTCTATCCGACATCTGTCCTCAGTTGGTGCTCACATGCTTGCAATAATTATAGATGGTTATCACATTTCTTTTAAACTACCTCTGAGCCATGCTTTTAAATTATAATTATTTTATTTGGAAAAAATAACCTAATTTGATGAAATATATCACAATGCAAATAGTGAGAATGGAGACATAATGCAAAAAACAAGAATTGTCAAAATCTATGTAGAATGCTATTTCAAAGTTAATGCTGAGCTGATCATTATTATTCCTCTTACATGAATCAATCCCTTTAATCCATTGATCATTTTCACTGTCTTTCTTGGAACTTCTCTCACTCTTTCTTCATTGTGTATTATTTTTCCAACATGTTACACTTAAATGATACTATTGTTTTAGATCTTGTTTTAACAAAATCAAAGTGACACACTATCACACCTTTAGAGTTGGTAAATGTTCTTAATTTTAACTTAAATTTCTGTCAGGTTAACAGGTACAATAAAGATTACTTCTCAGTATCAGAATTTTTGCTCTCTTTAGTACACAAGGGGTACTAAAAAAAGGAATAATCTTCTGGAGGGTGGGCCCCTATGGTACAGGTGGGGTATTCTAGGAACCCACTTGTATCAGTGCACCAGCTGGTATTATTGTGAGAGGCTGCGTTCAGCCTCAGGAAAATTTCTTTTTGAAGACTCTCACAATGCCTTTGCCCATTTCTTGATGGGTGATTTATGAGCACACCTGACTAAACTGAACTTTATCCACCAGTTTTTATCCAAAAACAGCATGACCTCCGTGTCCCATTCTCCCTATTTATCCAATCTCACCCCAAACATCTTTTTTGTTGATTTGTTTCCCCAGATGAAAAAAGTTCTCAAAGTGAAACATCTGCCAATGTGGGAGACATGAAATAAAATATGTCAGAAGCACTAAAAGGCATCAAAATCGACAAGTTCAAAAACTGTTTTGAGCAGTGGAAAAACGTCTCAATAGGTGTAGTGCATCAAATGGAGAATACTTTGAAGGTGGCTGAAGTTTAAATATGTAAGAATAAACACATAATATTTTATAAATAAATTTTAGGTCCTACATCATAATATCAATAGTTCATTTTTTATTTCTCACTAGTGACTATTTTCTGAGTGTATACCAAGGGCTAGGCATTGTATACTCCATAGTGGGGCTTCCATGATGTGAACAAACAAACAGAACCTGCCCACATGGAGTTTATAGACCAATGGGGAAGTCAGGTATTAATGAATGAATCAAATATTTACGTGTGAAACTTTAGATGTAACAAATATTTAGAGTAAGAATTACTAAGTATTCTCTAAATTTACAATAAAGAAAATTAACCATAAGAAAAGGGAAAGTGAGACTATCAGATAATGATCTGGCTTAGCTATGATCCAGGAAAATGTTGGAAATAACTAGGTAAAAGCAAAGGCTAAGAGAAGTATTAGAGGTAGCAGTTTGTGTCATAACGAAGTATAGTGCATGCTGGAATATTAGATGTAAGCCCATGTAGTTAAGAGCATGTTGTGAAGTGAAGATTAGGAAGGTAGGAAGAGGTTTGAGTCATATTGGATTTGGTTCTTTATTTGATTCTCAGAATTTGTTTAAGCATGTGCGTTATATGGCCAACCTTGTATTTTGAAAAAATTACTCTGGTTGTCAATGGAGATCCCGGTGGCATAAGATGATTCAGAGGATTAAGTAAGGGGTTACCGCTGTCTTTTACATGAAAAATTATTTTAGTTTGGATCATATTGATGGTAATGGAGATGCAGACAGATTCACTCAAGAGCTACTTAGGGGGTAAAATCAATAGGACTTTGTATAACACACACAGGTGAAAGTGGACAGAGAGGTATTGAGCATGACTCCTTTCTGAGGGATGGTATCCAGAACCAAGGGGGAAATATCACAAAGTTCAAGTCTGAAAATGTTGATTTGAGTTGCTCTAAAGATATCCAGTAGAACTGTCATGTAGGCAGTTTGATACCAGAGGCTGATGCTCAGAGAGTAGGTATAGTCAGGGTGTAAGGAGCTATTTTATGAAGGTGAAAATTTAAACCATGTGTACAAATACAATTACATAGATTTAAAATATAGAGTGAAAAGAGAGAAAAATATAAGGAACATATTTATAGAACTTCAATTTTAATGATTTAGTAGATGATGAGACTTCAGAAGAGTCAGAAATAAAATAAATAAATGTTAAGTGAGTGTCATATCAAGTATATCAAGGTGATAGTGTTTGAAGATGAAGACCAAGGCAAACAATACCAAATGCTTCTGAAAACTTTCATAAGATTGACCATAAAAAACATGTTCCTGGGACCTAATGACATCCAGTCACAAGGTCTAGAAAAGAATAAGAGATGGATTTAGTAATAGACGAAAAAACAGAGTAAATATATACAGATCTCTTGCAAAAAGTTTATTGAAAATATAGGGTGAGATTAAGCAGCTGTTGAAAAGACTGTTGAATGCATTGTTTTACTCTTCCTTTTGTTATCTTTAAAAATGATCAGATAACAAATACGTGATTATGCTTAAAGATCATTAAAAAGAAATAAATGAGTAGAATATGCAAGTGAGAGAAAGGATAGTCAATGGTGGAGAGAGAAGGAGTGAAGGCTCAGGTTGCAAAACGTCCAGGAAAAAGGTGCCTCTGTTTTATCAGTGAAGAAGGAGAAAATGGTGGGTGAGATTAAAAGAGCAGGGTTGCATGTTCAGTAGAGGTAACATTAGGCATTTAGCCTTCTGCTGATATTCACCTTGTGTGTAAAATAGGGCCTTCCCTTTCAGAAATTTGAGGGGAGAGAAAGGTTTAAAGAAGTCCTTGCAAGAAAAAAAAAAGGTAATTACAAAAAAAGTCCTTGAATGTTAAGGAAGCAGTTGGAGCCATTGTTGTGTCTCTTACTCAGAGCCACCTCCCTTGGTAAATCCTAATTTTATTGAGATTATTAAATTAAAAGAAAGAAAAATAAATAAGTGAGTGTCTTTTTCAGGTATTCGGTCACATAAAAATGATACTAAGGGTTACAGAAAAAGAAGCCAAAGGCTCTTTTATGTGTCCTATAAAATTTGAATTGAAAACAACTTTACATTTAGAATGAGAAACTTTGCCTTTTGTCAAATATGTTCTTTTCCATTTGACTAGCACACTATTTCAACTACCTTCAAATGTGTTTGGTACAATAAATACTTTTTAAAGAGCACTTTAACTTAATTGCTAAAAGTATGGCTTTTAGAAAGACACTGTAGTTTGTAAATGGTAATGACTCTATATACTGCATCAGAGTGTTCCAGATCATTTACTTGGATGCCATATCTTCAAAATATTTAGAAGAAAATTTCACAATCAAAATAAGAAAAGCACATATAAAAGGCACATGGCAAAAGCCAAAGGAGGTCGGTTTGAGGGTAGGAGGCAGAGATGGGTGGGGTGGGGGGTGCGGTGGGGTGAAAACAGAGACAACTGTACTTGAACAACAATTAAAAAAATAATTCTTTGACACATTTTAAAAGAAAAGTATCCTTTGCTATTGTAAAATTTGAAAAATTTGGTGGTTAGAAGAGAATTCAGTCTGTTAGTTTTTATTGAACATTGTTCATGTTAGTGTTATTGTCACAAGCGCTGAGTATACCAGGGGGCAATAACCAACAGATTAGATGCCTTCTGCAACTATCAAGCTCAAAATCTAATAAACACTACCACTCCTTCTTCCAAAAATACGTTACCATTT
The DNA here is from genome assembly GCF_021234435.1 of Artibeus jamaicensis. Classification (NCBI taxonomy): domain Eukaryota; kingdom Metazoa; phylum Chordata; class Mammalia; order Chiroptera; family Phyllostomidae; genus Artibeus; species Artibeus jamaicensis. The sequence continues at coordinate 17,853,571 of NW_026521812.1, forward strand.
GCACAAGATTTCTCCCTCTCTCTTTAATTTTATCACCATCCAACTTCCTGTAGAACAAATTGCACATCAAAGGTGACAGTGGTTTTATTACGGCTTCAAGCCAATATAGTGACAACACACTGTGGATGCCATGTTCTCATCTCACTCAAGCTGAAAAGCTTTTTGGAACACCACTAAATTCTGAGTAGATAAATCAATACGTTTATTTCTGCAAAAGTAAAAGATTCCTACATTTTCAAAGGTGGATTATAAAATTACAGGTTTAATAGTGATTCTCTAGCATCTTTGTAACACCTGGCACAATTGAGGGACTCACACGATCTGATCAATAATTGTTGTTATCTAAGGCGATTGGAAGGGGTAGGAAGCTGATGCTAGGAAATACGGTTTGGTGACATGTAAGAATGTAAAAAGTGAAGGACCTCACCATACAAACAAACTAAGAGGACAGCTAATCAGGAGGAGAACCTAGAAATAAGATCACATGGAGGGTAGCAACAGGGGAGGAGAAGAAGGGGAAAAGTACAAAAATAATACAAACAGAAAGGGGAGGTAAGAATAGAGAATACAATCAATTTGAGACACCAACAAGGGGGAATGGTGGGGAGGGGTATGCAGGGAGGGGAATGGGGGGAATAGAACAAATGTAATGGCATAATCAATAAAAAAATTTAAAAAAAAGAATGTAAAAAGTATATATAGTCAGTAAGGACAAGATTATCAGGGTTTATTAATCTAATTTTTTTTCTTTAAAGATTTTATTTATTTGTGAAGAGGGAGGAAGGGAAGGAGAAAGAGAGAGAGAGAGAAACATCAGTGTGTGGTTGCCTCTCGTGTGCCCCCTACTGGGGACTTGGCCCAAAACCCAGGCATGTGCCCGAGGTAAACAATACCTTAGAGCTATTGCAACATAGTTGAACTGCTGAAAAGATAAAGTAATAATACTGAAACAATATCCACATTAGCCAGAAAAAGGACTCATATTGTTTAGAGTGAACAATGATAAAACTACTAATTTTCATTAAAAATAATAAAAACCAAATGATGAAGAAATGGCATATTCAAAATGAAAAAAACTAAAAAGTCTATAAAATTCTGTATACAATGAAAATGCTCTACACAGTGAGAGTAAAATAAAAACATTTTTAGAGAAAAAGCAGAAAGGTAGAAATTAAAGGCAAAGATAATTGTTTGGAAACAACTGAATGATGTTTACCAGAGAAACACTTTATAAATAACATGATGAGTACATTAAAAATGAAAAATATTTACCTATGAAATAGAAAGCAAAAGAAAGCTTGTATGGCTACACTGAAATTGAGGAAAGTATATTTCAAGTCAAAAGATAGAGAGCAATTTCTTAATGATGAAAGAGGCAATTTATAAGGAATGCACAGCAATCTCACCCATGTATACACTTACTAAGTTTCAAATTTCATGATAGAAAAATTAAAAGCAAAAGGAAATATTTTAAAAACTTCACAGCCATAGTTGTAAACATTATCATTTGCTATAGACTAAGTGTGTGTCCCCAAAAAGTCCATACAATGGAATATTATTTGTTCATAAAAGGATTAAAGTTCTGGTGAATGCTACAACATGAATGAACATTGTGAACATTACACTAAGCGAAAGAATAAAATCACAAAAAAGTACCCAAAATTCATATATATGAATCTTCAGAATAGAGAAATCTATAGAGAATACATAATAATTTCTAACAGAGCAGGGAGCATGAGATGATGTGGAATGACCAATAACACATGCATGACTTTTTTGGGAGTGAGATGATAAAAATATTCTAAAATTGACTGTAGTCGTGTTGCAGACACCTGTGAATATCCTAACAATGACTTCATTGTAAACAGTCAGCTCTTTGTATCTGTGAGTTGCACATTTGTGGATTTGACCAACTGCAGATAGAAAATATTTGTTGCTGAAGTATACTATGTAGTTGTGTCTGTAATGAACATGTATAGACTTTTTCCCTAAACAACTATTTACGCAGTATTTATGTTGTATTAGGTATTATACATAATCTAGAGATGATTTAAAGTATAGGAGAAGATATATGCAGGTTATATGCAAATACCATGCCATTTTCTATAACTCATTTGAGCATCCTTAGATTTTGATTATTAAAGGGGTCCTAGCACCAATCCCTGTGGATATTGAAGGAGGACTCTAGTTTATTGAATAAATTTTGTGATATAAAATTATTTCTTAAGAAGACAGATAAATTTATTTTAAAGTGCATTGCTATATAAATTAGTAATTCAGATCCTAGGTGTTTACTCAAGAGAAAAGATAAAATATGCTCATAAAATAATTATATATTATAGTATAATATCAGAATAGCCACTTTTAAAAGGTCTACATACTAGAAATTACACAACTGTTCATGAACAGATGAACAGGAACAAACTTTTATATATGCTTATGATGAGATATATAAATTAAGGAATGCATTACTTATACAGTTATGATGTAATAATGTGGATAAACTTAGAAGAATTCATGTTGAGTGCAATAAACCAAATAAGAGAGTACATATTGTATTGTTTCATTTACGGGAACTTCTAAAATGGCAAACCTATACTGACAGAAATCAAATGAGTGGTTTCCTGACGTTGGGAGGCATTCTCTACAAAGGGACATGACAGAATTTTCTCAGGTGACGAAGATGTTCTATATCTTGAGACAGGTGGAAATTACACTGATGTATTTATGTGTCAAAACTTAACAGCTACACAATTAAATATATACATTTTATTGTATATAAATTATACCTCAGTAAAGATGATTAAAGTATGGCTATTTGCTCTTATGAAATTAAATCTTCCTGTGCAGTAACAGAGTATATCTCCATATTAATTCACATTTTAAAATGTTCTTCAATAATGTTTTATGGCCCAATAACTTTTTACATTATGATCTTTGTATTTTTAAAGCAGTATCATTTTTCCTTTTCTATTTCTGATTATTGAAAATATAGAGGGAGTTTTATTCACATTTAAAACACAATTATTATTTTACTTTATTTTTATTGTTTACACTATTACAGATGCCCCATTTTCCTCCACTTTGCCCACCTCCCACCTGCCTTTGGTCTGGTGCCTTTTGCAGAGTAGGAATAAACATTGGAGATGAAGAAAAATTAATCGGAACTTTCTTTCATAGGTCTCCTCTGATATGTATATATACTCTAGCCTGTTACTGCCTGGCTTTCTCTAGTCATTGGACTAAAAGTATATGAAGTTCTGCTTCCAAGTTTACAAGACAAATGTCGATCCTAAGTAGCCACTCACAGCCATTGCTGAATCTTGCAGTTCTAACAACTTGCAAGAGAAAAATCTATTTGACTTAGCTTGAGGTAGCTGTCCAGCCATAGTCCATCTTGTTACGAGTAGCTTGAGGTAGCTCCCAGCCACATAGTCCAATTTCATTTTTGGCTGGGATCTTTCCACTGTAGATACAGATGATAGAAAAACTCCTCCAAAAAGTGAGTCACTCTGAATTAACAAAACAAGACAAAACAAAATAAGAAACTACCACTGATAAAAAAGTAATAAAAAAACTAAGACTGGACCATTAGCCTCTAGTGTGTTCACCATCACACCACAGAACAGAAGGTTTGACTTTGAGAAGCAGGCACACACACAATATACAAATGATGCGTTATCGAATTCTTCACATGAAGCCTATATAATTTAATTAATCAATGTCACCCCAATAAATTTAATTTAAAAAATAAATGAAAAATGTGGGACTTAAAAAATAGACGGTTAGCTATAGCACAATGACATCATGCTTTGGTTCCATGACTGTTTCCCTTTTTAGACAGCTTGTTCCTTCAAGTCATGAACTGTGTCTTATTCAAGTTTGCATTTCCACATCTGTGGTCACTGTCTGAGGTAAGAAGCCAGCCTAAAATAATTTGGAAGTGAACTGAATGACATACTAAATATTATTTTCTCTGTGACATGCCTATGAGTTGTTAAGTATTCTTCAAGGGGGTGAATTTGTCAGAGAAAATGACTCCAGATTACTAAATAATTATTTCCTTTTATTACTATAAGTGAATTATCTGGATATTTTCTTTTCCTTTTTTAAAGATTTAAAGATTGATCTCACCTTTGACAGGAAGCTAAACAATAAAACAAACAAGCAAACAGAATAAAAACAAAAACACTGAAATAGAGAACAAATGGGTAATGACCAGAGGGGAGAGGGAAGGGAATTTAAGGGGAAAAATGGGGAGGGATTTTGAGGAACAAGTATGAAAAACACAGGGATGAGGACTGGGGGGGGAAATGGGAGGGAGGTGGGGAGATGGGGCGGGGGGGGGGGCTGGGATGGGAGAAATAGACAAAAAAAATGTACTTGAAAAATAATTAAATAAAAATTTTAAAAAAAGATTTAAAGATTGATTGACTTATTTATAGACAGAAGAGAATTGAGGGAAAAGGAGAGGGAGAGAAACATCAATGTGTGGTTGCCTCTCACATGCCCCCTACTGGGGACCTGACCTGCAACCCAGGCATGTGCCCTGACTAGGAATTGAACTAGTGACCCTTTGTTTCTCAGGTCGGCACTCAATCCACTGAGCCACACCAGCCAGGGCTGGATATTTTCTTAATTACATTAATTGGGAGTGGAGATAGTGAAGTCATGACAAGTTATATTTTCACAAATAGAGACATTAAGAAAGTCAGAAACCCTGAATTAACATGGTGCAAACCTCACTTTGTACCTCGGGGAGCCCAGGAGAGCCGTGGGAAAGTCAGTGATCTCTCCAGGGTCAGCAGGGCGCTAACAGGCCAGAAAGGGCCCAAGAGCAGCCATTCTTTACAGGCTCAGGAGTAAACACAAATTATTCAGCTGAATTCAGATAAATAAAAAAGGGTTCAACCAAGTACTTTGGGCTGTAGTTAAAGCACTTGCTATTTTCAGTAAAAACACAGATAGTATAATATACAAGGCATAAAAATGCGTGACTTCTGAGGGAAAAACAGGCACCTTCAAGAAAATTTAGGTCTATAAAAGGCTGTCTCCCTCACTTTTCCTCTCTGCCAGACTTTCTTCACCTTATTTTGGATCACAAATACCTTCTTGAATTTGATGATGGACAACATTTTACATGCAATCTTAGGAGTTCCACACCCACCAATGTACTCTCTATCAGTCATTGTACTTCCAAATGAGAGGATCTGCCGGAATAGGGGACACCATAGAAAAACTCTGGACAAAGGCATAGGCCAAGGGTGAGAGAAAAGACTTGGTTAAGCCATTGTTAATAGCCTTTTACTGGTTTCCCCAATTCTTTTGTATGCAATAGCTAAGGAACATGCACAGAGTAATAAATTTGACCCAATACACAGTCCTTAAATACAATTATCTGAGATGAGCAAAATACTAGAGAAATTAGAGGGAGCTTATGGATATAGTAGAGGACAAAGGCCTTGCCATAATTAGCAATTTTTACCAATTTGTTATTCATCTCATCTGTGAGCGAACATAGTATTATTTTAAATGGATAACAGTAGTGCATTCTCTGACCAATAAAGAAAATTGACTTAATTCATCTCAAGAGAGGTTTAAAAGTAATATTAAAAGCTTCAGAATGATCTTTCAAATTGTGCGCAGATACTTGTTTGTGTGGTGAGTGTGTGCAGTGCAGAGAGACTGACTTGGAGGGAAATGGGGGAAAACAAAGATATAGAGAAACTCACAGCCATGAGTTTAAATAGAGAACTAAAACGTTGTGAAAATTATATTAGCTATGTCCATGAAACATTTATTTAAAAGTTTTCTTGGAATCATAGGTGTTAAAAACTGTTAGAAACAAAAAAAATGAAAGAAATAGTGATGGCTTTTGATAGTTACCGATTATTTCTGGATATGTCATTTTAATTGACAGTATCAATGAAATAATTACATGTTAAAATGTTTGGCCACATCAATATTCAATGGCATGAAAAGACTTCCTTTGGAACATGTGGGTGTCATAATCCACAAACTGATTTGTGGAAAACAGCTTACCATGTGGTCCCTATTGAAGGCACACAATTCTGTCATCAATATGTGATTCCTAAATTGCAAGTTTTAATTTAAAAAGTGCATCGAGATTCCTTTTTGTTGGATATTGGTTCCACTCAGTTCATTACATTAGAATAGAGGTAATTAATGAGCTCAAAAACCTCAGATACATTAAACTCTTTGAAAATCATAATTTTATTTTCAACATAAATAACTTTTGGTGAGGCATACTTCTCCATAGGTGAAACAGTTTTATGCTTCTCGCATTTTCTTATAGCATCATCAAGTAGTATTCTGATAATTTTATTATAAGACAATTATTTTTATTGTACTAAAAAGTAATAACCTGCTGATTAATATTTTCTAATTATTGAGATGTACTAATGAGAAGGATTTTTAATGTATCACATTATAACTTTCATGATCTAGCAAGAAAGGACTGTATTAAAGTATATAAAATATATAAATTTTTAACATGGAATTGATATATCTTTCATGAGAATGTATTAGTTCAGCAAAACATTCTTTTTTAATACAACTCATCAAGACACTGTAAGATAGAAATTAGCCTAATTATAATTATATATAACCAGTCTGATAATGAACTCCACAACTTATTCTCTGAGGTGTATATGCAAATAGGCAATATTAACAATGGAATGTTATTGCCTATATACATGCCTTTCTAACTTTAGTTGTAACAGTACATCTTTGGATGATTTATTTATCTGTCTTACTTCCTTACTCAACTAGACATGATGATAAACAATTGCCAATTGTATAAAATTCAAACCCTCTGTATTGTTTTTTATAATTCTTCATCTCTGGAGTTGGTCTGTTTTTTCAATCTTATTTTTCCAATGTACCTAATAATTACCCTTACCTCCATTTCAGGCCAAATTGATTAATTAACTCAGCCACACATCACAACTAAATGAATTATCCAATCCTTTACTCATATGCTCAATAATTCTTCTTTAACAAAATATTTTACTCAGGCTGCATTTACTATGCCAGACATCAAAAAGGATCGACACATTAATAAACCCTTATTACAATGATATAATGTATTAAGCACTGTTTAAGTGACACTGTTCTTTGTACCTTTCAGGTATCCTCTATTATTCAACATAATCTCTTAACATAGAATTTATTATCATCCACATTTTATAGATGAGGAACTGAGACTTATGAAGATTAAATAATATCTCCCTGATCAGATCTTGGAAGTGATAGAGCTAGAGGCAAATCCAAGATATTTGGATTCTTGGCATAAAAAAAAAATCACCTAATCCAATCATCCCAATTGTTCTTTTTTCTTTTCACTACTACCCCTCTCCTACCTCCCCTCTGGTTACTGTCTGTTCTTTATTTCCATGTCTCCGATTATATGTTGGTTGCTTGTTTGTTTTGTTGATTAATTTCTACTTATAGGTGAGATCACATAGTATGTGTCCCTCACTACCTGGCTTATTTCACTCAGCATAAAGCTGTCCAGTTCCATCCATGCTGTTGTGAAGGGTAGAAGCTCCTTCTTTCTTTCTACTGTGTATAATTACATTGTATAAATGTACCATACTTTTTTTATCCATTCATTTACTGATGAGCTCTTAGGTTGCTTCCAACACTTTGTTATTCTAAATTGTGCTGCTATGAACACTGGGGTACATAGGTTCTTTTGAATTAGTGTTTCAGGATTCTTAAGGTATAGCCCCAGCAATGGAATTACCGGGTCAAAAGGCAGTTCTATTTTTATATTTTTGAGGAAATTCCATACTGTTTTCCACAGGGGCTACACCAGTCAGCAATGTACTAGGGTTCCCTTTTCTCCACAGCCTTGCCAGCACGCGCTTTTTGTTGCTTTGTTTGTGATGGCCATTCTGAGTGGTGTGGAGTGGTATCCCATTGTGGTTTTAAGTTGCATCTCTCTGATGGCTAGTGATGCTGGACATCCTTTCATATGTCTCTGGGCCCTTTGTATATACTCCTTGGAAAAGTGTCTGTTCAGTCCTTTGCCCATTTTTTAATTGGATTGTTTATCTTCCTGGAACAGAGTTATGTGAGTTTTCTATATATTTTAGAGATCAAACCATTATCCAAAGTATTATAGGCAAATATATTTTCCCATACATTTGGTTCTATTTTCATTTTGTTAACTTTTTTAGCCATGCAGAAGCTTTTTATTTTGCTGAAGTCCCATTTGTTTATTTTTTTATTTGTGTCCCTTGCTCTAGAGAACATATTAGTGAAAATATAACAGTGTGGAATATCTGAGATTTTCCTGCGTATGTTCTCCTCTAGGACTTTTATCAAATAAATAGAGTACATGTTACTCATCCATTTATGGACTAGAGGTAAAAAATGATAAGAAATTAAATGACTCATTTAGCATTAGGAGGCAAGCCAGAGTTAAAATGCTGCTCCTAGCCCCATATTAATTTCTTTACCTGTACACATTGTACAAAGCTAGTGCTAAGCTATATTAGAGCATGATTTTACCTTTGGTCTCATCTTACTGGGTAGAATTAGTTCAGAAACTTGACACCTAACAATATAGTTTGAATGAGTGGTATTTACATTTCTTAGGTAAAAATAAGGAAATAGATGGGAATTTCATGGAGATTATTTGAGTGATGATAATGTTCCTGTTTCAGAAAAAAGCACAGAGTAAATACAATGTGATTATTCTTTTTCCTATGAGCTGGAACTAGATCATGGAGTGCCTTAAAACTTGAACTTTATTAGCTCAAAAAGAGAAGCACTAACTACTGTTTAGTCCGGACTGTGGGATGTGGGGTGAGGTATGTGAGGATGATGCAGTGCAGCATTATATCATCACCGGTGCCCTTGAATCAGACTCAGCCAGACAGTCCGTATGAAACACACTAGCTTCTGAAAGTCAAACTGGGGAGGTCTGGAAGAGTCCTTGGAATCTGTGCCTTTTCTATAAGACAACCGTATCTGAGCTTAGATTAGAAGATTAAAAATATACTAGAAATATAAAAATTAAATTAGGCTCAGGTAAATATTGCAGTATTGAAAGCAAAAAGAAAAGCAAATTAGAACTTGGGTACTTCTAGAAAGAAAAGAGGGGAAATGGCAAATAGGTGCTATAAAATATTCCATGTACGTTCGCAAGAAATTAAATCTGAATGAGGAAGGAACCAATGGTGTTCTAAGACATTGACACTTTGAAGGTTTTGGAGTTATATAATTTCAACAATTTATAAAAGCAGGAATGGAGACAGGGTGCAAGAAAAAAGGAAAGGCTGTGAGCTTGTCGGGAATTTTACTTTGAACATGGACTAGAGATGATTGTGATTACCTTTCTGTTTGTAGTCCCTACTAAAGGAGTCTTGCCTCACCTCCAGCTCCTACTGAAGAGGTGACTCTAGGTGGCCTTATTTATACCAAGTGACACCACCTGCTTGGTCACAGCTATTCAGATCAGAGTTGGTATCAGATCTAACCTGTGCTAGACTCCTGCTGGAATGTGTCTAGCATCTCTGCGAACAATGTTAAGGATCAGCCACAGCTCTGAGGCCTCAGTTTACATCCATCAGCAAGAAAATCTGTATTCCATATTCTGGTTATCTGGATATCCATATAATTTATAAAACTATACATCATTTAATCCAGATGCCAGCTGTCACCTCATTCTCCTCTTTGAACCCTTTCCAAAGGAAAAAAATCAACTCACAGATAATTACATGTCTTTGAAAAATAGAGTGTTTATTCTATTTTTCAAATAGGGGAAGAGGGCACAGATTCCATGCTGCACAGCAATCAATGTAGTAAAGCCCCACCAGCCATGATGCAGTAGGATGTAACTGTGTAGGAGTACAGAGCACAAAGGCAAGGTCATGTTCCACTCACCAAGCCAAGTCCTGGTGAGAGACTGCATCAGTCTAGACCAGGAATGCAGCCTTTTAGTCCCATTCCTTCTGAGAGAGCTGCCTGCTTGAAAATCATTCTCTCAAAGGAGTGACCATTTTGTAATTCATCTGAGTATCGTATACACCACGAGGCAGCCCTTACTAAATGGCATGACTTAAGTAACGCTGTGCTGATCTTCGGTGTAGAAATCAGTGAACTACGCTACTTATTATAAGCCATCAACCACTGAGTTCCTAGTATGATCAGGTGGTTTGGCCATGCCACCATTGAGAGCCTTTCTTCCTGCCTCAGGCCCCCTATCACTTCTCCATTCAGCATTTAATTTTGTCCCATCATTTTTTGGCATTAGTATTGTAGAGTATTCCAGCTATCACCAACAAATGCAGTCAAAAGGAGGGGTACAGGAAAAGTCATGTGGTATTCCTTATGCCGGATTTTGCTTCCTGTGGCTTGTTACCCATTGCCAATTTCAATCCAAAAAATATTAAATAGAAAATTCCAGAAATAACAAGTCATAAGTTTTAAATGGCATGCCACCTGATTAACATAATGAAATCTCTCACCTTTCTGCTCTGCCAGCCCCATCCAAGACGTGAGTCATTCCTCTGTACCCTTGATGTGATAGATATGATAGAATGTGATGGCACGGAAATATGTTTCCCTTCTCCTGAATCCCAAATCCCAATCTATTCACAAGAAAACTACTAGACAAGCTTCAGGGTTATGTTACAATATACAAGACCACTATTTCACAAACCCGTCAAGGTTAAAGAAAGTCTGAGAAATTGCCTCCATCAGGAGCAGCCTAAGGAGGCATGACGACTAAATGCATTGTGTTATTCCGAATGAGAACCTGGAACAGCAAAAGAGCATCAGGAAAAAACAGAAGAACTTTCAATGAAGTATGGACTCCAATCACTAATACTGCACCAATATTGGTTCATTAATTTTGAAAACTATACTGTATTAATAAAAATGTTAATAATGAAAATACTGATTGTGGGACATGTGGAAGTTCTCTACATTATTTTTGCAATTCTTCAGTAAATTTAAAGCAATTTTAAAACAAAAAGTTTATTTTAAAAAAGGTACACCCTTGTCCTATGCAGGGCCTAATTCTGAAATTCTTTCATCAGATGTAAGCATCAATTTCTTTGTTGACTACCACAGTCTTCACATTTAGGGAAGTATATAATACTTCATATATAGTATATTTAAAAATATACATTGCAATTAATATAATGTACTACATATACATTATATTTATATAAAATGGTAGATATATACATAGATACATGGTTAATCATATTTATACTCATAACATTACATACATTATATATTTAAAAGCATATGTATTCATAAGTACATTTTCATTTACATAAATTTCAACATTCTAAATATAGACTTGGATAATTATGTTGATATATATGGATCCATTTCATTCATGTTCCAATTGCTAGTGAGATAGCATTAAATGAATGTATCTTAAAAATTTAATAAATTACTTGCTAATGGTAACATATGTCGATTTTGCATATATGTGATTACTTTGATTCTAAAAGAAGACGTATTTATTAAGAAGAAGGTATAAACAAAGTGATTAATAGGCATACAAACTGCTCTCCAACAAGTGGCATCATTTCGCCATCCATCAGGCAGGTATGAAAGTACCCACTGTCCCAGAGTGATAATTAGCTATATCATCTGTTACCAACATGTTTATATAAAAGTATATCCTATGGTTGTTTTAACATACTTTTGAAAAGTATTATCAAGGTCCCACTTCTATTTACTATTTGAAAGCTATTTGTACCACAAGTCAGCAGTGGCAAATATGACCTTGTTACTCAACAGTTAGACAAATGGATAGGCATTTAGAAGAAGATTAAAATTGGATCCATATCTCATACCAAACCACAGAAATAAACAAATGCTTAAAAATGAAACTTTAAATTCATTGAAAAATATTGGGTGGATGAAGAGGGTTACTTTGTGGTTTTGAAATGAGAAGTCTCCTTCTAACCATGCTTTAAAAGTTACTAAAAATTTTGCAGGAGCCATAGAATAAAAGTAAGAGTCTTGGACTACATAAAAATTGAAATTGCTTGCAAGTCCAAGAAAAAAAACAACAAAAGAAAAACAAACACAATAAATATAAAAATATTCATATTCACACACAAAAGGAAAAAGTGATACTGAAACATATGAAAGGTATTCGACCTCATTCATATTAAGAAGAATTACACCAAGATCTATCCAGACTGTCAAAAAGCTAATCATTTGACAACACTTTATTTGCAGGGCTTTGAGAAAAGTGGTACTTTCAAACATTGCTGGCAGGAGTGTGAAATAGTTCAACCTCTAATGAAGAGAAATTTGACAGTATCTTTCAAAATTACAATTACATTTACTCCTTGACTCAGGAATTTCACTTTGGGAAATATATCTTGCAGATAAACATAGAAAATGATCTATGTACCTCATTCTTCATAGCTTTCCTGTTTATGATAGCAAAACATTGAACATAAGTCAAACGGCCATCTATATGAGAGTTGTTGAGTAAACTATATTATGTCCATATAGTGAATTATATACAGCTCTCTAAGGAATGAGGTGCTTTCTAAAGCTATATACAAAATAGAAACAGAGGCATGGATACGTGGAACAGACCGACAAGTGTCAGAGGAGAGAGAGAGGAGGACTAGATGAAAGAAGGTGAAAGGATTAGCCAAAGTACATATATGCATGACCCGCAGACACAGACAACAGTGTGGTGATGTCCAGAGGGAAGGGCCAAAAAAAGTAGGGTGGAAGGTGGGCAAAGGGGGTAGAGAATGAGGATATAAGTAATATTGTCAACAATTAAAATAAAGTTAAAAAAAGAAAGTGTTGTGTAGTAAACAAAATATTGTATGTTATATTCTGTGTAAGATGAAAGGAAATAAAACTATATATTTGCATTTCTAGGTCTACATGAGTGAACAGTGAACAGATACATTTTAAAGACCAATAAAAGTTGTATCCACCAGGCGAGATGGTATGGTGTGGACCCCCACCCAACTGGCACAAAAATAGAAATAAATCTGTAATATTCATTACTATGTATCATTGGATTCTCATCCCTGGGAATATTACTTATTGAAAAAATAACAAATAAATAATAAATTAAAAGCTGTAAACTTCTATATGCCCTTTGTCCATTTTTATATTGAGGTGCAGATTCCTTTCTTACAGAAAACAGGAATTCTTTATATAATAAAGAGATCACTCTAATGTAATATATTTTGTAAAGACATTTTTTTACATGTGATATTTGTTTCTTGGCCTTATTTGTGCTATTGTTCCTTCTTGGAAAAATACCGGTATTTAGTGATCAAATTTATCAATCTTTATTTTATGGCTAAATTAGTTTACAAAAAAATGGTCTTTGCTGCCTTATTATTAAATCAAAATTCACCCATTGTTTTCATTTTGCTCTAAATGGGTTTTTATATTTAACATCAGTCTTTGTTCTACCAGTTAATTGACTTCGGTGTTGCTTTTTTTTTTCTTTTTAAGCAGGTAGAGATTTGTCCCACCCTGAAGATTTCTACCAGTTGTTGTGATATTTATTGAGAGATGCACCTTTCCTCCACTGATTGAAATAGCACTTTCATCTCACATTCAGTCCTTGGTATAGACTCAGTCCTATTTTCTTTCTTTATAAATGTATTTCTTGCCCTGGCTGGTATAGCTCAGTGGATTGAGTGTGGGCTGCAAACCAAAGGGTCACCAGTTCAATTCTCAGTCAGGGCACATGCCTTGGCTGCAGGCCATGTGCCCAGGGTTGGGGGAGAACAGGTGAGAGGCAACCACACATTAATGTTTCTTTCCCTCTCCTTCTCTCTTCCTTCACCTCTCTCGATAAATAAATATATAAAATATGTTTTAAAAAAATAAATAAATTTAGTTCTGATCACTTGACCTATTTTCTCCTGTTTTAAATATAACATATTTCCATTATATTCCCCCTAAATTTTTGTTTGTAGAATATCTATGAATTTTTGTTGAGTAAACATTTAATTAGTCACTTACAAAATATTTTATAGTCCTCATGATTTTTAATTTCTTGGAGGGATTATACAAATATAAAATAACCAGTCAAAAAATAAATTCACAATGTAAACTTAGTGTCATAATGTGTACTTAGTGAGAACTTGGCTAAGCAAAATAACTTCTTGCTAATCCATACACAATAAGATATGTAAAAGTTGTCTGTTTTGTCTCTGGGTACCTCATTTTAATAATTTGTTTTGTTCTCCAGAACCAGTACTAGTAAAAATGGATAAAAGATAAGAATGCAAAAATGGCAGACTTTTTTCTTGTTTTGCATTCTTGAAGTAGGTAGGATTTAGGGTAGAATGGATTTGGAGTTATTTTTCACGATCAGCCACAAGCATAATATTCAACTTCACAGTGAACGTGGCTCAAGGTTCAGAAGAGTCTGAATTGCCTCTAGCAGAAGAGGATAAATAACGCTGGAGATCATTAAATCAGCCATACAAACAGATTGCTTAGTAACGTATAGCCTTATTTTCACCTCAGAATATTACATCCATAACTCTCAGCTAGTATTTTTCTCCAGCATAATCAATATTCAATACAATGTAATAATGTTAGCTAATGCTGCAGAAGGTTTTCACAAATGTTCTGCAGAAGTCTAAGGACAAATTGTCCCTTTTGCCACTTGCATTAGTTTGCTACAATTTAATGTTATTTTTAAGTTGCTCTGTGTTTCTTAGTAAAATTAATAGTCATCAGAGTTCAGTTGTGGATAACTTGGACAGTTATCGCCGTGTTCTGTTTTACTTTTTCTCTTTGGAACATTTTAAATCCTTCCTACAATCTTTTCCATTTTCAAAGCTGAAAATGATAACAAGTACTAGGTTCAATCTTACATAGATATATGTCAACACTTACAGATGTGTGCCCTACATTTTGAAAATTATACAATGATGGTATGTCTGATATAATAAAAATGATTTTGTTATCATATTTCTAAGACTATATTGGGAATACTTTACTTTAGAGGAAATTCACATCCTGTGTTATGGGGTCGTCCATGCACCAACCTGCTGTTTTTAATGTCTTTTCCCCTTAAAAGCTGAAAGCATATAAATATGTATTCACATATATAGTCAAGAATTTTCTGTCCCTTCCTTTGGATAAATGTAATTCAAAGGACAGTACATTTCCATAAGTGAAAGTAGAGATAATTGGGGAGTAAGGTGGTACAGGGAAGTTTGAAAGGTAACTCAGAAATATGTAAAGTAAGTTGTCAATTAGGGATTAATTCTCTTAAATAGTATTGTGCATCACCAAGGTTTGTTTATAAATGTAGAAGTATAAGTGTGAAAGTAGGTGTTAATATTGATCATAATGTGGAACAGAGCAGGTTGAGATGCACATATAGAGAATCTTGCCAGTCAGTAATCAGAAAACTATGGTTTTGAGAACTTTTATACTCGGGAAACTTTTACATTTGTGCATCTTTTAAAATTTGACTTACAAAGTACTTCAATTATTTAAGAAGATACAAAGACAAACTTAAATTGAAAAGAGTAAAATTTGAATGAGAATTTTCTGTTACAATAAAAACTGGGTTTTCTGGGATGGTAGTAGATTAGGGTACCTCCTGTGGTGATCAGAACACCCAAAGACAGAGCACAGTAATTCCATGCACAGTGAACTATCGCTAGATCTGAGTATTAGTGTTCGAGGGTAACACTTTCATTTTGACAGTTTTCATAATGAGCACTGATGTACCCTTTTAAAACTAAAGTTTACCTATAATTTATTTTTTATCAGTTTGTAATTTTATTAAGAAATTATTCAAGTTTCATCTTTTGAAACATGTACATACTACTTCATGTTTGTTAATATTTCATGTTAATGCTATGGGAACATAGTTCTACACATGAACTTGAGAATTTAATATTTCCATATTTAAGATATTTCTTCTGTACAAAAATGTGTAACATATATTTATGAATGTATTCAGCGTTTGTATAATTCTTTAAAATTGCATACATACTTTGAAATAATAGAGTTTCAAGGCAGAGTTAGAAAATGAATATTTATACCAGAAGGTAGTTGTTTGGATTCAGCTGGCTGTCACCCTGGAGAAAGCCTCTTATAATCTTAGCAAGTAACTTCTTAGTTAAATTAGAGCCCAGCTTCTTGTGATTTTTATCTATTGCTTTAAATTTTGATTTCTGATAAAATAAAAAACATTTATTCTGCACCATTTTTAAACCACAATTAGAAAAACCATTCTGTTTCTGGCACACCCAGAAACTAATTTCTATCCTCTCTATGTACATTAATTTTAAATGTAATTCTTGCTACTTATTCTTATAATTTTTAAAAATAATTTATATGAAATAAGTAATAAATTTGAGGACTTATGAAGGGCTAAGTCCTGGGTCAGTCAATTTTCTTAGATTATCTTATTTAATAGTTACAGAAACCATGTAACATAAAGATAATTCTCAAATCTTAATGACTGGCACACTAAGAGTTTTTGTCTATTCCTGTCACAATTCATTGAGTTCAGCAGAAACAATTACATGTGAGAGACTTATGTGGGTAAGGCTTAGGAATAATAATGCAACTTCCATTCAGGTCCAATGGTCTGAGCTCAGTCATATGTCCAAATCTAACTACAAAAAAAGAAAAATATATATGGTTTGGCTGTGTTACCAGGAAGAAAATGAAATCAATTTGCCGAACACCTAGCAATACTGCTGCCTCAATTCCCTCTTCTCATTAACAAATTTCTGTCCCTGTTATTCTTCCAAATGAAGGAAACATTTCCTTCAGTGAGCTTAGTCCAGTTAATACCTCTAACTCCTAGAGTCTCTGGTTCATGCATAGTCCTCTATTTGGTCTGGACGTGGCTCTTTGGACCCACCAGTCAATTCTCAAAAATGGTGAAGTAAATACAACACATTCCTTAATGGAAAGGGGGAAAAATAAGAATCTCAGTAAGCATGTGGTTTGTCTCCTAGTTTTCACAGGTGATAGCTTTAGCAAAGGCGTTGCCATTACTGCACATATATTTAGCCACCTACCATGTTTTTCTTTTCCTTTTCAGTTTTTACCTAAACAATTAAGCCATTAATACATAAGCTACTTTATCTCTACTTTCAGTTCAGCTATAAAAAAGAAGAAAATTTTGCCCTTTGAAACAATATGGATGGACCTGGAGAACATTATGCTCAGTGCAATAAGCCAGTCAGAGAAAGACAAATACCACATGATCTCACTCAAATGTGCAATCTAATGAACACACTGAACTAACAAGGAAAATGGGGACAGCTCATAGGAGAACAGGATGACAGCTAGTTGTGGAGGGCAGGTCAAGGGGTGGAGGGACTGAGCAGAAGGGAAAAAGGACTCCTGGACAAGGAAAACAGTGTGGTGATTGCTGGGGAAAGGGGCTTATAATGGGACTAAAATGTAATGTAATAAAAAAATAAATATTAAATTAAAAAAAACAAAATGCAAACACATGCACATGTACCTTCCTCACATAAAGAAGACAACATTAAATGCTGTGATTTTAACCACATTCTTCTATCATGTAAAATGTTAAAATACTTATAACTTGCATTTTTATTAAATAATACACATACACACCCCTCCCTTGACCACACAAAAAGAAACTGCATGTTGTAATTTCAACCACTTTTCTCCAACATATAGAGTGGTGAAAATACTTATAGTAACTTGCATTTTCCACAGATGCTTTGATATTTAATTTATACATATTATCTCCTTTAATTACAATAATTTCACATGAGACGGATGTTTCAAAAAGGTGAACTTGGGACTTCAACAAGTCAAACAACTTTCTAAGTCAGGAATTTAGGTCTGGTTAATTCTGAAGCTCACATTTTTATAAAGTAGCCTAAAAATAATTAATGGAAAAATATTTAAACATTACTCCCATAACTAAAGATTTTTTAAAACTTTTTTTAGTTAATGGGGAGTACATCCTTGCTTCCCTAAACAAGGATTTTATTAGGTTGGTCAAAAAGTCCATTTAGTTTTTTTCCATAAAGTAAAAGACATATTTTTCATTTTCACCAATAACTATATTGATTTGGAAATTTTGAGTATGTCCTCTCTCTCCTGGTATTGACTTCTAGTTGGTAGAGCCCAGGGGTTCTGCTAAACATCTTCCAGCGCACAAGGCAGCTCCACAGCAAGGAATTATTTGGCCAAAATGTCAATAGTGCCAAGAAACTTCACAAACCACTTTTGACACATTCGATCAGTCACATCACCTTCTCCGTACACTGCTTAACTCCTTTTTGTGTGTATCAGTTGTGTTTTCACCTTTCTTGAAATAATAAAGCATAATATGCCAAAAATGTTGCATATTTTATTCCATCTTTAATATTAAAATGGCAGCACAAAAAATTCATCAATTTTGGTAAGTTTTTTTAAAATGCACTCTGATATGACAGCTGCCACATTACAATCTAATAAAATTGTTTTGAATGAAGATAAAGAAAACTAAGTGCTACTAGAGCCGTCTTACTGGGGAGAAAACTTTTTTGGCCAACCCAGGATTAGACTTCTTCTCCTCCTTTAGTAGACTATTTACTAAATCTATTAAGGAGTGATTTTCAAGAGACTATAATGATGTCTATCTAATATGCCTTAGTCTTTCCAGAAAGATGTTAAGGGATAATTATATTAATAAGAATACCTTATATGGAAATTTTAAAATGGCCCTGGCTTGTGTAGTTCAGTGGATTGAACACTGGACTATGAAGAAAAGGGTCATTGGTTTGATTCTCATCCAGGGCACATGCCTGGGTTGCAGGCCAAGTCCCCAGTAGGGGGCAAGCCAGAGGCAACCACACATTGATGTTTCTTTCCCTATCTTCCTCCCTCCCTTCCCCTCTCTCTCTAAAAATCAATACATAAAATATTTTTTAAATGTTTTTCAGAGACCATAAGGAGTCTTACTTTATTTTCTCTTTAAGTCTATGAAGCAATTATGACAACCATTGCATATTTTTATGGAGAATTAAGTGCAGCACACATAAAAATATTTTATTAAAGATAATCTTTCAAGCAAAGAGGATTACAATTAAAACAGAGCTAGGCTACTTGGAAAGAATGAGGGTGGGGAGGCAGGTAAAAATTTGTGGTGG
This sequence comes from Artibeus jamaicensis, assembly GCF_021234435.1. Taxonomy (NCBI): domain Eukaryota; kingdom Metazoa; phylum Chordata; class Mammalia; order Chiroptera; family Phyllostomidae; genus Artibeus; species Artibeus jamaicensis. Next base: position 17,872,716 of record NW_026521812.1, read on the forward strand.
AAATGTGTGGTTCCCTGTTATTCAGCACTTTTTCAGTACCTTTCTGTTTGGGAGAGTTTGGCTCTATGCATCCCTTATACATCCAGTTCAAGCAGAAGCCAGAATACCACTTTGGTAAATTTTATTTGCACACAGGGTGCTGACATGTGACTTAGGCTCAGCCAATTAGACTCAATTACATAAGACTTTGATTCAGACGAGGGAAATTTGAGAAAGCAGAAACTGAGTAGATATATTTGAGGAAGATGTGGCTATAGACAAATCCAGCTTTCATGGCAGTGAGATGGAGACTCTGCAACAGAGGACAGAGACAATCATAATGACATTTGTGCCTATAGCTTCAGGGGTTAGTACACCCAGCAGGTGTAGTTTGGGCATTATTCTTGCCTGTATAGTATTTAAGTCTGATCATCTGGCTTCCCTTATTTAAATTTTAAATAAAAGAATTTATTTAATCAATAAATTCTTTAATATTCTTGAATACTTTTTCTCAAAAATACTTTAAGGAGTCTCTACTACTTGTATCTGAGATCACTGATGGACACAAGATGAAGCTACGGAAGCCTCCTAAGCCTTTAAGTTATAAATTTTATTACTGAGTACATCTTGAATAATAGTCACAATAATTAAGAGACTTCTATTTTGTTGTGAAAAAGCAAACTAAACTATTTTGAATTGTTAAATTTAACTTCTTAGATATATGCACTGGACAAACCCTAGAATCATTTATAAGAGAACATTTCACATGCTGGAAATTACCTCAAAGAGACAGTTAATTCAATAACTTTTAATCCACAACCATGCATATGGTATGTATTAAGTTGGTCATTAGAGCTATAATAATAAGTAAATACAGTATTTCTAAAAGAAAAAACAATAATTCAGGAAGACCAGTGTTGGGTTTGGGTGTAGAATACATGATTTCAGGTGTTCTTTCTGAAGTTTTATTACTGTACCATAGCAAGAAAAGAGCTCCTACCTTTGCAACAACATGGATGGAACTGGTGAGCATTATGCTAAGTTAAATAAGCCAGATGGTGAAAGACAAGTACCATATGATCTCACCTATAAGTGGAACCTAATCAACAAAACAAAACAGCAAGCAAAATATAACCTGAGACATTGAAATTAAGAACAAATTGATAGTAACCAGAGGGAAGTGGGAGGGGATAGTGAGGGGAAAGGGGTTAGTGTTTTCAGCAATAACTATAAAGGACACGCAGACAAAACAAAGGGAGGGTGAGTTCAGGGGAGGGAGGTAGGGATGGCTGGGGTGTGGGGAGTGGGGGGGAAAATGTAGACAACTGTACCTGAACAACAATTTTAAAAAGAGTCTGTGTTCTGTCATTGGTGGTGATGATGGAAGTTTCTTATTTATTTGTGCTGTTTTCTTATCTGTTTGAACTTTAAATTTAGCTAAAAGATAAGTAGTAGGCTAGGTTGCCATGAAATGATACAGTGTGTGACATTCTATAATCTATAAAAACTGACACAACTGTGAGAAATACAGTAATTGCTATTGTGTACAAGCGTAGCCCTCTAATACCTCTAGAAGAACTGCAAGAGACCATTCTGCGTGGCATGGGCCCAGCTACCACTTGGAGATGCACAGGACCCATGCCCATAAATAGGTTTTTTTGTGGGGAATCAGGCCTGCGTTGTACCTAGGCCGCTTTGAGTCTTGCTTTTGCTAAAACTCCTTTGCCCTGAATTGAGGCAGAGAGTGACTATTGTAACTTCCTAAAATCTGTGCTAAACCTCCCCGGTATAGAGTGTAGCTGGTTCAACCACTTTTCTCTTTGTATTTGCAAATATACTTCTTCTGTGATGTGATTAGCAGCAGCATCTCCTTTGTTTTCAGTAAAAGTTGGTCCTGTGCAACCACCTAAAGTGAACCTGTGCATAGTAAATGAGGACCATCATGGAGTGTGCCAAGAAAAGAAATAAAGGCCTGTCATGGCGAGGGCTGAGGCTTTTTTCTCCTCTTGAGAGAAAAGCCATGCTGTCTCTTTTCCTCCACGGGACTCAGTAGTCCATGTGAATTTCCCCTGCCTCATCCACAATGTGGTGGACCTCATGAGCCAGAGTCCACATCAAAGAACCACATTATAGAATGGGATAGAATGTATGAATGTTGATATTGGAAGCCAATTCCAGCTTATAATAAATATTAAATGAATGTACTTTGCCGTCAACTAGGTCCATGGAAGAAAGTGGTTTATAAGGTTATAAGTAAGTGTGTTATACCAATTTTAGTTCATGTTTCTCATTCCAAAATATGTGATTATTATACAGCCACAATGTACCTTAATAGATTCTATGGATATGAATTTATACATTTGATAAATTTGAAATAGCTTGTAAACTTTTCAACTAAAAAATTATAGCATATTTAATCTTAATTAATTCATTCACTTAATTTATCATCAAGATTCTTCCTTCAGAAATAGATTTATTTAAATACAAGATTTAATAAGGAAGACTATACATGTGGTTTGTAGAAATATTCTTTATATATTTAAAAGATATTTTGAGCCCTGGCTGGTGTAGCTCAGTGGATTGAGCACAGGTCTGCAAACCAGAGGATCGCGGTTCAATTCCCAGTCAGGGCACATGCCTGGGTTGCAGGCCAGTTCCCTGCAGGCCAATTCCCAGCAGGGGACGCACTAGAGGCAACCATACATTGATGTTTCTCTCCCCCTCTCCTTCTCCTCTAAAGATAAATAAATAAATAAACATTTTTAAAAAAAGATATTTTGGCACATAACCTCATTCCAGAGAGAGTTAAACCCAAATGATCTCACCACTCCTTATCAACAGTGCTCCTTATCGACAATGCCCCAATCTCATTGCTCCTTATCGACAGTGACACTTGTGACCATGTAGTACGATACTTGCTGGCTGAAATCCCAGCTCTGTAACTCCATTTTGCTCCAGAAGCACAGTGCTCCAACTCACTTTATCTCACTATCATTTAAGTACATATTGCCTTTCTAGCCCATGTACTAGGAATAAAACCAGACAACTCTGGTGCTCTAAGGGTGAGAGCATTTTACCCTATTAAGACCAGGCAGTTGTTTTTGGTCTTGTTATTCAGATACATGATTATTCGTGCCAGAAACATATAGGGATTTGGAGTTATCAGATGAAGATTTAAGGTTTGTCCCATCATTTATATTCTATTTGACACTGAGAAAATTGATAAACTTTCCCAACTCTTCATCAATTACATAAAGTTAATAATAACCCTCAGTCAACATCAGTATGATTATGTAAAGATTATGCACTGAAAATATTAAAGTGTTGTATCTGATTAAATTACAGATTCTATGTAATAAAGCCAGATATCCACAGCTGCCCCAGAGGTGACATTAAGGCAAAACGTATTTGTAAGAGAAGAAAATATTGATTCCTTCCTTTCCTTCTTGTATTGTTTTTTGGTACTGAATAAATCAAAATACATTTTACAAGCCATATTTATTTTGTTTTTAGGTGTAAGGACAATTACACAAACCAATTATTTTGTGCTTCAAATAATTTATAGACTCTGATATTTCTTTGCTCTCAAATTCTAAGTGGAAATTAACAGTCTAGCTACTCCTTTGAAATATCACTATTAAAATGTTTTATGATAAGGCAATTTGCTTATTCTTCCTCCCAATTATGGTTTAAAAATTTATTCATGACTATATATTATGTTTAAAATATGTATGTTAATTCTTCTTGAACTAGTTTATCTTTTACTGTACCCAGATAGCTGATGTGTGTCAGTGACCTAAAAACAATTAATTTATATCCAAGTTCCATCAAGTATATATAGCTGCAGAAGAGAAAACTTGGGACCCGAAATCAGGATTCTAGAGGAAGGGAATGCAGAGACTTCCCAATCCAATCTCTTCTTTGTGGATGTGTGAAAGAGCTGAAACCCAGTTATTTGATGTGACATGTACAAAGTCACATCATGAGTTAGTAATGGAGCAAAGGTAGTAAACACTATTCCTGGAACCATGCAGCTTCCATTGGCATTCTTTAGTGCTTTCTGTTGCTAACTTCTTCTGGTCTGAAGTAGCCCTGTGTTCCTGGCTGTGAAACACAGCTCCAGGGCTGTGTTTTAAAATACGTTTCAAATATTTGGGATTTCATTGTCCCTCCTGATGCCTCAAATTTGTGATGGTTCATACTATGGTGCTTTCATCCGGATATAGCCTCAAGTACTGGTTGTACCAGACATGTGCATGATAGAAAACATTTTTTAAAATACCTCAGAAACAGTGATGCAGCTGTGTAGAGAAACAGACAGCTATATGTGATGCAGTTGTGGAAAAGCAAAGTTAAGAAAACCTTGGGCACTCCACACCCTGAGAATACATCCTGTGTTCTCACAACAAGAAGTAGGAACCAAGTGCTCTGAGTACAATATGGTTCTAAACAAACTTGTGTTATTGCTAAGATGACTACTACTAACCCAACCAGAAAAGAAAGAATATTGAACTATTTTGCTGACAACTTCAACTTTCTATATATTTTCCCAAACCTGAAAACTAAGGGGTTTGAAACTAAATTGCCTTTAAGCTACTCTGCAGTTATAACTTGTAATTTTCAAGGCATTTAACCAACTCTTTACCTCCTCCATTTGTTCTTCTCTTAGGAACTAATCAGCATACATTTCCATTACCCAGAAAGTGAAAAACTTCCAGTACTTTATTCACATTTTGTAAATATCCATTTATAAAAATGTTAGCATCTAATTCTTAAAAATGTCAGCACCTCATTTATATTTTGTAAATAGCCATTGGTAGAGCAGTGCAGTATTGAACCAGTCCATGTTTAATGCATGTAAATGTAAAGTGGGGAAAAAGTGAGGGATGAGGGCTCTGAGAATTAATATGTTGCATTTCTACTTTAATCATTTACTGAGTAACACATAAGAAAATATCGCCAATGTGATGCAGTTGTCCAGGTAACCTTAGCATTTCAGTAATGTAAACCAGACCGTTACTCAATTAATACATGGAGGGGCACTATTACAGTAGTGACTACTTCTTAGCTTATTTCTTAAATGAAATGCTACACATTCTATTTATTTTTAAATCATTTTAAAGCACAGGTAACTGCTTCTAATCTCCCAAATGCTGTATAATTTTTTTCTCCCATCAAGGAAAGAGATGGTGAGAGAAAAATAATGAGCTAAATGTAAAAATATTGCTCTGTTGAAAGATGGTGATTATCTTTGATAACCAGAATCAACAATTACATTTAATATTGCATCAACTTCTATCAAGCCCTTTACTAGAAATTTTGTCAGGGATACTATAGTTGTGTTGTGAATATTTGCTCAATTCTCTGGTCTGAGTGGAGGTGCCAGTGAGCCATGTTCACTGAGAGAGGAGCAGCCACAGAGGAGCCTGCTTGTGCAATCCTCATTGGAGGGCACCTCCCTTCAAATGATGCTGTGATCAATAGTGTAAAAGAACGCAACCTGATTCTTCCTTTCAAGATATCAGAGGCCCATTTCAACTCATCGTCAGGTCAGAAATAGGTCTTTAAATGTGGGATCTGTTAATAATTTTTTGTGTTGTTTTTTGCTTAAAGATACACATATATATAAATATTGATTCAAATAACTCCCCTCCCAGATTGTACATTGTGATGTAATATACAGCAGTGTGACTACAGTTAATAATACTATATTGCACATTTAAAAATTACTTGGAGAATAGATCTTAAAGCTACTTATCACAAGAAAAAGTTCCAACTATGCTAACCAAAATTATTGTGATTATTTTGCAATAGATACAAATATTAAATCATAATTTTGTACACCCAAAACTAATATGATGTTATATATCAATTATATCTCAATATAAAGTAAGTGAAGGGTAGGAGGGAAATGATAACAGAAAGAACTGGAAAGCTAGAGGTCTGCTTCCCGCTTCATCATCTTTGTAAGCGAACAAATCATGCCCCCACATCTATATCATAGGGGGCTTAGAACAAAAACTGCAAAAATACTCATTGAACTGCATTTCTAGTTCTGCCTTTGGGTTACATTTTTCTTTGTCTTCTCTTTCTCCTACTTTAATTTCACCATGAATCCTTCCCTCCTCTGCCAGCACTTTTAAGCCTGTATTCCTGGACCACCCAATCAGGATCAATCAGAAAGCAAAACTGTGTATGGTCTCCCTAAATTTTCTTTTGCAGTATTTCTCTGCTCTAGGGAGTGCTTTTTGGCAATAATATTATTGTAAAAGCTCAAGATAGGATGTTTATCCCTTTGAGTAATAAATTAGAGTGTTCACCCTCACTGCTAACCAGCCATCCTCACTCTGCCACTCACTGTCCAGTTGAAAACACAATATACACGAAAACACGTGTATACATGTATACACGATATACATGTATATACATTAGATCAGTCTAATGTATAGGGCAGGTGGCCTATGGGAAGCACTGGTCTTTCACCATTAAAAGCTATAGAAGCCCTGCCTAGAATGGAGCATCTTTTACTCCAGTGTCAATGCAAATTACCCGGGCTGGGGTGGGGCTGAGAGTCTGCATTTCTAACAAGTTCAGGTGAGGCTGATGCTGCTTAGTAGTACACACTTTGAATGGAAAAGTATTAGAGGACTCAGACTAACCTGGAGAACTTCTGAGCCATTTATAGTTGGTAGACAACCATACATAAGTAAATTCTATCGGTCCCTTTACACCTACTGAATATACTGATGAAGTGTAATTTTGTGTTTTTGTGTATATAATTAGAAGTAAAAATGTTTGAATTACCAAAATTACATTATCATATATAAGTATATTTGGAAACATTTGTAGTGTAAATATAACAGAATACCTTTACACTTTTGTATTTTATTCTTTTTAGCTCATACTTTTCTGTAGTCTTTTAAAAAGTTTTTTATTGAGCCCTGGCTGGTAGCTCAGTGGATTGAGCGATGGCCTTCGAACCAGAGGATCAAGATTTGATTCCCAGTCAGGGCACATGCCTGGGTTGCAGGCCAGTTCCCAGAGGGGGACACATGAGAGACAACCATATATTGATATTCTTTCCCTCTCTCTTTCCCTTCCCCTCTAAAGATAAATAAATAAAATCTTAAATTTATATATAAATAAAGGACATCTCTATAAAACAGTTTTTTATTGAATTCTTTGGGTTAAGAAAATTATAGAAGTACCAGGTGTAGAATTCTATAATACATAACACCTTTACTCTTGATATACACAGGATCTTGGCTCCCAGTCAGACACAAATGTGTCTTCCAGAGGCAAAGATAGGGATTTGGTATTTTTGTCTCTCCTGGGTAGCAGCTGAATATTGTGTCACAATGGAAGTCACCAGGTATAGCTAGAGTGTTTGTTAATCCCCCTTGTGAATACAGGAGATTGCAAGTTTCTGGGATGTTTGCTACCTAAACACCGAGGAGAGGGTGATAGGGGAAATTTCCACTGAACTTTCTGATTTGGTTCAACATTCTTGAGGTGAATTTCATCTAAACACAGAATAAGATTGGTGAGGAAGATGAATACTGGAAGAGACCCTGGGCTAACAATTTAATGAACAGAGAACTACTCCTATAACTCCTAGTCTCTCCCACTTGCCTACCATCAAATCACAACTCCTCAATAGTGAGACACTAAGGACTTTAACCTACACATTGTTGACCCAAATGAATTCCCCTTCCACCTGTCTCCACCCTCATCGCCCAGCTGGCAATCTTTACTTTTAAAATAAAGAATCAAGCTGTACTCAAAAATATTTTTAAACCTTCTCTTAGATCCAGTTATTCATATGCCCATTCTCCTATCTAGAACACCCTCCTCCTCCTCAAAGATTTTTCCTGTGTCAAATCTCTACTGAAAAATAAAACTATAGTTAGAAGATCTTTTTTTCAATCATAGGAGACTCTAATAAATTTTATGAAGTTCTTTTAGAGCTCTGAATTCTGAGGACTCTGTGGATATGTGAATAAAATTATGATTTCCTGTGTGTGTACATCTTCTCTGGCCAATCTGAGTAACGAGAAAATAAAGAAAAAAAAACTTCAGAGGTAGTCTATTATTATTTATGTATTTATTTTTAATTTGATTTTGATTTTTTAATATTTCCCCTTACCATGTCAATTTATTAAAATCCCTCCTAATATTTAATTTGACATATACTAAATGAGTATTACTGATTGTTTGATGTGTATTTCTGCTTCTGGAAGTAACAAGTATTTTCTAGAATTTTGTTTGTTTTACTTTGGGGGGGTGAAAATTCTAAAATAGTAAAAGTAATTGTTAGCAAATAAAAGGAATAAAAAGCATATTGTGTTTCTTCTCACTTTCTATTATGATTAATTATCATCATTCCAATACATTTATTTTATTCAAATCTTCACAACGGATCCATAGTGTTTCTGCTCTATTAATTATAGCCCAGGATAATAAATTAATTATTTAATAATTGTTAGCTATTGCTTGTTACATCCTAGGCATCATATCAAAAATTAAACTAAGACATGCCTTGTAAAGCTTACAGCTTGCAAAAAAAGATACAATTATGATTATCAATGTTATTTTACAATTACTAGTAAAACTACAAATTCTTCCTGGAGTGCAAATTTTTTTTGAGCTGGAGAAGGTAACTTCAGCCGTGGTGAAAACTTTGGTGGAAAAGGAGGCTATGGTGGAGGTGGCAGCAGAGGTAGTTATGGAGGAAGTGATGGTGGATATAATGGATTTGGAGGTGGCAGTGGTCCTGGTTGTAGTAGTAGAGAAGGCTATGGTGGTGATGGAGGACCATGACATGGAAACCAAGGTGGTAGATATGGTGGCGGTGGTGGAGGTTATAATGGTTACAACGAAGCGGGGAATTTTGGTGGTACCTATGGTGGCGGTGGGAACTATAATGATTTTGAAAATGATAATAGACAATAGCAGTCAAATTAGGGACCTACGAGGCTGGCAGTTTTGGTGGAAGAAGCTCAGGCAGCCCCTATGGTGGTGGTTATGGATCTGGTGGTTGAAGCAGTAGATATGGTTGCTGAAGGTCCTGAAAACTCAGCAGAAAAGGCCTACAGTTCTCAGCAGGAGAGAGAGTGAGAAGTTGTCAGGAAAGCTGCAGGTTACTTGGAGACAGTCGTCCCAAATGCATTAGAGGAACTGTAAAAATTATGCCCCAGAAGAAACGATGATCCATTGTCAGAGTGGTACTGCAGCTTAAACAGGAGGCCCTTCTTGTTCAGGGCTGTCATGGCCACAGTTTGCAAACCGTGTTGCTATGGATTAATGCCATGTAGTGTCAATCAGATATATGGTCCCGAGGTCTTTTATATGTTATAGCTTTGTCATTTTCTTTTTCTTTTCATTATGTTAGGTATATTGCCCTATAAATTGTGGTTGTGGTATTAGGAATTAAAAAAACTAAGGAATTTTTCACTTAAAAATAAAGTACCAAAAATGTTCTATAGGAGAAAAAAAACATGATCTCTGTAGCATTAAATAACAGTATATTCTCTGGAGTCAAATAGACCTCAATTGAGTTCCCTTCTGTCATTGAGTAGCTGTGTAATCTTGGATAAATGTGATCTATATAGGACTTCATTTGCTTATCTCTAAAATGGGTGTTCTTAGACTCACATGACGTCTAAGCTGGAACATAAGGAATGAGAGAGAAAGGGCATCGATTCCAGGTGGGCAGAGACTCCTTCTTCCTAATCAACCTGGCTTTGCTGAGGAGTTTGTATTTCATTCTCAGTGCAAAGGGGGTTTCCTGGAAAGATACACACCAGGAAGTAACAAATGCAATTTACTTTTAAAAAAAGATCACTATGATTATGGCATAAACAAGATTGACATAGAAGAAGAATGGATACGTGGAGTATTGAAGCATGAGTGTCAGGGTGAAAAAGATGCCTATGGACCTAGAGACTAAAACAGAAAAGTCAAGGGTTACTGAAAGAGATAAGGAAGGGTGGTGTGAACTGGGTCAAAAACAAGTTGAACAGATAAAAATATGTATGGGTTTGAGAGATTATATATAGAGAGAAATCTAAAAATAAAAAATTTATATATGATGCAGTGGAATAATATTCACATGGCAAAGACTTTCAGTGTATGTAAAAAGATCAGTCCGACAGAAGAATAAATATAGGGTATGATGTGAAATAGCTTAATTATTTTTCAGAGAGAAAATAGTTTTAAGGATTCAGTATATATTATTGGGTATAGTTTCTCTATCTAAATATTCAAAAACAGGAGTGATCATTTTAAATTAGTTGTATATAGAAGATTTTCTCAATATAAAAAGGTACTTTTTAGCATTCTGAAATAAAATTGGAACCCCCTGACTAATGAGCAAGTTGAAGAACTTTTAGCACATCTCTTAGGAGGAAAAAATTATTCTATTGACAAACAAGATGATATGACATGCCTGGTATAAAAATTCTGATACAACAATTTTACTTAAACAACCTGCAACTTTTGGTGAAATACTGACTGAGAATTGACAAACAATATTTTACTTGTTTCTTCAGTTAGCCTGGGCTTATTCTTGTCACAGTAACTTATTTTATCTGTTAGATGTATTACCACCTTGGAAAGAAAAGTGGATTTTTGAAAAATATAAACTCTATAAATCTGGCAAAGTTTCGTGAGCATTAACCAGTCAACTGCCACTTGGAGACCTGGATTGCAGCTGCGGGGATCTGCCGATAGACTCCAGGAGGGCTGCTGCATATTGAGTACCTGCTGTGGCCTTATGTCAAGAAACAAACATAAAAAAAACATGAAACAAACCATCGCGATCTTAAATATTACATCATTCTTTACAGAAAGACATTAATTAAGCACCTACTGTGGGCCAGAAACTGTTCTGGATACTAAAAATATAGCATTTACTACATTAGACAAAACTTCTACCTTCATTGAGCTTACAACTTAGTATGAGAAAATTATTTACTAAAATGAAATAATAATTTTGCATATGCATCAGACATATATAAATTATTTGAATTTAAGTTACTTTTGATGCAGCAGCCAGCCTGCTAGAAATGAGACATTCACACGGACTACCATCCGGTGGAGGTAATGGGACAGCATGGCTTTTTCTCTCAAGGGGAGCAAAACCCTTGGCCCTTGCTGTGACCAGCCTTTATTGGGTTTCTCAGCACAATACAAGATTGTCCTCATTTACTATGCACAGGTTGCTTTAGGTGGTTACTTGTTTACAGAGAACAAAGGAGCCAGTGCCGATAATCACATTACAGAAGAAGGATATTTGCAAATGAAAAGAAAAAGTGGTTAAACCTGTTATACTCATCCTTGCAAGGTTTAGCATGGATTTTAGGAAGTTACTCTGCAGTAAATGTTTGCCACAAATCTGGGTGAGGGAATTTTTAGCAAAAAGCAAGACTCAAAGCAGCCTAGGCACATTGCAGGCCTGGATTCCCACAGGAGAACCTATCTTTGAGCGTGGGTCCTGTGCATCTCCGAGTGGGAGCTGGGCCCACGCCACACAGAATGCTTTCCTACAACTTCAATTTTCCATTAATAGTACAGATTATTATATTAATCAACTTTAACCCATATCTGCAAATTGATGCCTTCAAGGAATTCTATACTATACTCCTGATCTATGTCCTGTTCACTGTTACACATGAAGACTAAAACTGCTGATCAGACTTTTTAATTGCATTTTAGAGTAATATGTAATCATCACAAATATATTTTTTATTGGTTATTTTGCCATGTTTTTGTTACCGAACAAGAGGGGGTGGTCCGAGGGAGGGGCAATACAATATTTGGCCCACCCAGGGATGCCCAAAACTGCTATACAACAGGGGCCCCTCCCAAAAACCAAAATACTAAAATCTACTGGGCCCTTCTGTCCGCCGCCAATTGGAAACACATCTCTTAATGCCAGAGATTTGTGAAAAGGAAACAAAATGTTTATTTAATGCTATTCAGGCCTAATGCCACCAATAAAATATCAAAGTCCTTTAGGTTGTTCACCTACACCCACACAGCTCTCCCTTCTCCCACTGTCCCAACTCTGGGTACCGTAAATCAGGAAAAGAGCACACGTTTGTGTTGCAGGCTGCTGGCACTGTCAGCTGTGTCACCATGCAGGCAGGATCTCTCTCGAGTTAATCCAAAGTACTGTGGTACCCTCTCATGGTCCACTGGCAAGAGTCCTTTGTACCCAGTTCCAGTCAAAGTCTCTGTTGCTTTTCAGGCCCCGCGGCCAAAGGGGGCACCCCAAAGCCGCGTGGGCCTCTTCTACCAAAGCTGCAGGAGTCCGCACTCCACCAAAAGCATGTAGCTGTCTTCTTCACCTGGCTGCAGGGATCTCCATTCTGGCCAAGCTGCGTGGTTTTTCCCTTTCACCTGGGAAAGAGGGGGTCCACACTCCACCAAAACCACGTGGCTCCCTCTTTCACCCCACCAACAGGGGGTCCTCACTCTGCTGAAACCGCGTGGCTCTCTCCCTATGGCTGCCGTGCCTGGCTCTTAAATCCCAGCACCCATCTTCCTCTGTACCCCTATTTCCGACTCCTCCCAAGATCAGTTACACCTGCCAGTATTCTGTATTAATACAAGTTTACTGGGCTGCCATCGTTAGTCTGGGCAGTAATCATCCCATGTCCTCGAGCCAATCTTCTCCAAGCCCCTATGCAGGCGCTGTAACTTGGGGGGGACCTGCCCCCAGTTACATCTTGGGGGGAAGTGACTTCATCCCCCTAGCTCCAAGCCTGGCCACAGCCATTTAACATATTCAAGTGACCGCCAGAGGCTATAGATATGTTAAAAGACAATGCCATGGATTAGCTGCAAGGCTGTGGCTGTGCAAAACTGTCCCTTCCCCCCCAACTCACACCTGTGGGGGTGGGGTGAGGACATCTTATATGTCTCTCCATTATTCCCATACACTTTGAATTCTGGACACCACTCCAAATCTTTTTTGGGGGGCCCCCCTTGGCTGCACCCTGTATCATTTTGACTTTTCACAGACTGTTAATCCGCCTTTGTTGTGTGATGGGCCGCAAACACTATTTTCTGCTCTATCAGCATTCTCCACGCCCTCACCTTCCTTGCAGGATTGAGGGGTTCCTGTGTTTTCAGGGGACCTATGCTCCGTTCCACATTACAAACATATATGGCTGTTTAAAAGTACCCATTCTATCCCTTCTTCTCACAGGAGAATGTGTGGTAAGACTATTTCCTCCATACTGGTGGTCATTGTATAGCTTACATGAGCAATTATTTTTTAATAGTGAGGGTTAAAATTCTTACTAGCTGAAGTTTCCAAATGGTGCATAAACAGGCAATCAAAGGTAGGCTGGCTCCAGAAGTAGAGCCATGAAGTAGAGCCTCCACATCCTTGAAGTAGAGGCATGAAAACAGAACTGCTTAAAAATGAAGCTGTCATCACTGATAATAAACAAAATATGTCTGGACCCACGAGAAAAATAACATAAACAAGAAAGCTAAAAATAATGGATTCCACCATCTGATGAGGGGCTTTCCAAAGCTCTTGACTCAAAATAATTTGCAAATATACAAAATTACATGTTAAGTTGAAAAAAAAACTTAAATCCAAATACATACAACAAAATAAATCAACATAACCTCCTACAATAACATTCAGAAAGGGCAAAGCAAAAGTAGGTTTGCAGTTGTTCATATGGAAAATAATACAAGTATAAATGAATAATAATACAAGAATAAACTGTTGGTTTCACATGCTCACGACTGTAAACCTACTTTTGCCCACCCTGTATATAATGTTTTACAAAAGGTTAAAGACCGAAAGGACTATAGACTTTACCTACCTCACCTCTCATTTTACAGATGAGCAAACTTACTGAAAGCAGGACCTAAATTCAGCACATAGCATTATCAATACAATTCATTTAATGACCTTGCTACAATATTGTGATATATAATAAATATTTATTTGGGTTTTTTTTCTCTTCCTACCAGACTCCTAAAACCCAGCAGAGTAATAAAGGCATCATTTCCTGTGTTCATGGAGTGACTTTTGGAATGCAAATTTTTAACTTAAGGATGGGGGCCAGTTACTATCAGACCCAACAGGGTGCAACATTCAAGAAGGGGAAAGGGACTAGAGGTGTATCAATAGCCATTGGCCTGTGATTCAATTAATCATATTTATGTAAGGAAGCCTCCATCAAAACTGAAAAGGAGAACTGAAAAGTTCAGAGAGCTTTCTGGTTGGTGAACACATGGACATTTGGGAAGAGAAGGTGCTGGGAAAGAGTATGGCATCTTCATGTCCTTTCACCAGACCTTGCCCTAAGCATTTTTCCCTCTGTTTGTTCCTAAGTTATATCCTTTATTATAAATATATGATCTAGTAGTAAAATGTTTCTTTGAGTTTTGTGAGTAGCTCTAGCAAATTAATGGGGCCCAAGAAGGTAGTTTTGGAACCTCCAATCTATAGCCTCTGTCAGAAGCACAGATAAAAACTTGGACTTGGACTGACCTCCGAAGTGGGAGGAGGGGGCAGTCTTGCAGGACTGAGTCCTTACCCTGTGACATCTGAGGCTATCTCCAGGTAGGCAATGTCAGAATTGAGTTGAATCACAGGCCATGTATTTGGTGTTCAAGAATTGCTTATTATTGAAGGAGAGAAAATACCTTCCCCATTTTCAGTGGAATTTGTTGTAGAACTTTTAATGACCTATTAGAAAATGGGTAAATGTGGCTGTTTTTTATTTTGATTTTGAACTTCTGAATAAGTTATACATTGAACTTTGATTTTTGGAAAATAATGGTCTAATTTTTCCAATAGCATTTGTTAAATACACTGTCATTTCTCCATTATATTACTTTTCCATTTTTGTCAAAAATTTGTTGACTCTATTTATAAGGGTCTGTTTATGAGGCCCTCTATTCTATTCCATTCATCTGTGTATTATACTTTCATCAATACCACAGCACCATTTTTCTATTGTCCTAGGTTTGACTTTTCCCCTTTCATTTGGAAAATTTTTCTTAAATATTGTTTTAGAAATGTTGGTTTCTGTTACCTGAAGATTCACTTAACTGTCTTTGGAGGTCTTTTCTCTCGTAACCAGTCACTTTTATCTAAAAGAAATTTCTCAGTTGCAAATTGGGACTGGATAAGGGTTAAGCATTGTTGCTAGAATACTAGGATCTGTGAGGAGAAAGTTGGAGGGTGTCTCACCTCTCAGCAAGTAGACTTATTTGAGAGTAGATCCTCAAAGTGATCCAGATGTCCCTAAGTCCAGAGTCAGTTGGTTCTCCAGCAAGTGATGTCTTCTACTGAGGCTCAGAAGAAGAGGCTACATGGCTATTTGGGAAAAGGAAGGAGTGAATGAATTTAACTGCTCTTTTTAAACATTCATAATCATTCTAGATGTTCTAAATGTTGTTGACATAAATCATCCTTTCCTCCCATCTATTTTTTAAATTTATTCATTTTAATTGTTGTTCAAGTACAGTTTTCTTTCTTTTACTCCCATCCCAGCCCACTCCCCACCAGTGCTCCCTACCTCCCTTCCATTTCCACCCCTCTTAGTTTTTGTCCATGTGTCCTTTGTACTTGTTTGTGTAAACCCTTCCCCTTTTCCCCTGAAATTCCCTTTCCTCTTCCCTCTGGACACTGTCAGCCTGTTGTCTGTTTCAGTGTCTTTGGTTATATTTTGCTTGCTTGTTTGTTTCATTGTTTAGGTTCCTGTTAAAGGTGAGACCATATGGTATTTGTCTTTTACCACCTGGCTTATTTTACTCAGCATAATGCTTTCCAGTTCTATCCATGCTGTCACAAAGGGTAGGAGTTCCTTCTTTCTGCTGCATAGAATTTCATTGTGTACATGTACCCTAATTTTTGGATCCATTGGGCACCTAGGTTGCTTCCAACACTTGGCCATTGCAAATTGTGCTGCTATGAACATTGGGGTGTATAGGTTCTTTTGGATTGATGTTTCAAGGTTCTTAGGATACTAAAAATGGATCTGCCTTTAATTTCTCCCATCTCTTTATTCCTCAATCTCTTTATTGTAGGGTTTTGCCTTTTTATTTATTTGTCATCCTATCAGTACAGTTTGGGGAGAAAATGGAGATAAATGAGTATTTCCATCTTGGCAGTCATAAAAATGCAATTCTCAGGTGTCTACTGCAGGGAGGAATGGTCTTAAATAGAATATCTTATAGTAAGCCATCCATATTGGGTAATGTGGGTCCTTCTAAATTTCTTTACTTGGTCTCAATGGGCTGAATATTTTAGTCTCTTTTTTGCCAAATAAATTTTAGAATCAGCTTGTTGATTATTCCAGGAAAACAAAACAAAATGAAAATCAACCTTCTGTGATTTCTTTTAAAATCAGATTGAATCTATAGATGAAACTGAGGTGGACTGACATCTTAACAATACTGAGTCAATCCAAGAACACAGTACCAGAAATGTGATATATTTAGGTCTTTTTATTCATTTTATTCAGTAATTTGTAGTGTCCAACATTCAAACATTACAATTTTTAAGACTTTTTAAGTTTCATATTCCAATTGTTCATATTTATCATATAGAAATAAAACAGATTTTTATTTATTAACCTTGCATCCTTCAACTAGAAGAGGAATTCTTCAACTAGGAGAAGAAAGTCTCCAACTATAATGTGCATTTGTGTATTTCCCTTTTCGGGTCTACTAATTTTTACTTCATTTATTTTAAAACCCAGATGTTAGGTGTGCACACATCTAAGATTGTGTCTCTCTGTGAAACTGCACCTTGGCCTCTATGTAATGACCTTTGTTACCCTTAATCATTTTTATTCTGAAGTCTACTTTCTTTGATAATATATGGCAAATCCAACTTTCTTTTGGTTAGCGATTGCATGGTGTGTTGGGTTCCCAAGATAGGCTCAATGTTTACCAGAAGGACCCACAGGACTCACAGGTTTTTGTGATCATAATTATGACTTTTGACTGAAAAATGCAGAGTAGGGAAAGAGAAGGGAAGGGAAAAGTCGCAGTAAGTGATGTCCAAAGGAAACCTAGAGCAAGCTTCGAGGTGACCCCTCCCAGTGGTTCACGCAGGACAACTTAACTTCTTCCAGGAAAGGTATCTAATGACATGGACACAGAGTTGCCAATCAGAAAAGCTCATCCAACCAAGTTTTTCAAGATTTTATTGGAAGTGTGTCACATGGACATAAAGCACCTATGTAACTGACTTTAGTTCCTGATCTGGAACCCAAGAGCACAAGTAAATGTTCACCATAAAGTACATCATTAGCATAAAGTATCTGCACAAACTAATTTAGCATAACACAAGGTCTTAGGCCTAGAAATACACCCTTTTAGACAATACATTCCAAGAGAAGGTTCCAGGAGCCAGCCAAATGTCAGTCATGAAAACAAGGCTTTCTTTGGGATGCACAGGTTTGAACAACCCAGACCCACTGAATTAAACTTTTCCCATACATATTATATAAACTTTTCCATTCCTTTCGATTTAGTTGATCTTTGTTTTGATATTTAAAATATACTTAGGTGTAATATAGGTGGAATATACTTAGATTTTGCTTTTTACATTTACAATATGGAGATCTCTGTGTTTTAACTATGTTTAGACTACTTGTGTTTAATGTGGTTATTAATATGGCTGGACTAAAAATTACCATCTTAAGCGGAACATTTTAACAAGAGATATAAGGACACTTGGTGATCCAAGGGTGAGTTTTGTGGAACTTTGCAAACTCATAGAATTTTATATAAAATTCTGTGTGTGTGTATTTAAGAACAATTTTTGTGAGAAGGGTCAGAATTTATCAGACTCCCACATGTTGTCACCACACACACATACACACAAAATATTTACAAAAGGAAAGGAGCAGCAACATTTTAATAAACACCATTTTGAGCACATATTTATATAAGGGAACACTGTTGTAACAGAATTGCATTTATTAATTCAGACCTAATCTTTTTAAAAATGCTCTGACAAATGTATTATGATTAACCATATTTTACAGATGAAGAAACTGACAGAGATTAAACACCTTCTGTGGGATTCCTGGTACTAAGTGGGTAAGTGGATGTCAAATCCAGGCTAGAGACGACCCTTGACAGTATATTGCACTATAATCATAAAGCTCTCATGGACCCTGGGATTGTAAGTCTGCCCATGTTTACACCAGCTGCAAAATAGCATCTTCTATAGATATCAGTTTTCACTGGCAAATAACTGCAGAAAACATTTAATAAGTCCTATATTTTGGTAGTCAATTGTCCAATAATTAATAAAGAAATACAAAAAAAGCAATCCAGAGGAGCTAGTGTGTGCTTTTAGTGGGCAGACATTATTTCAAATGTGAGAAACACAGATGCAGTTAGTAATTCCAAGTCAATATGGATTTTCTTTACACTTGTTTTACTTTATGCATGACATATTTGGCCATTTGAGCCTCTTTTTTTTGCATAATCATTTACAGCTTTCTGTACTGCATGTTTAGAGTCTGAATAATATCTAACCTAACCATCATTCAAGCTTATTATTGCTGCAACACTATAAAAATATAAGGGGATTTTTTTGTTTCACTTTGCAAATAAAGAAAATGTAGTATCTAAAAGCCATAGGTAAAACTGTGTGTAAGAACTCCCAACTAAATCAGAAGAATTCCCTGCACTATCAAGAAGAAGATAATTTCATACCAAAAGAGAATACAATAAAACAGCCCTAAGATGGAGCATGGTTGTAAGATCCAAGAACAGTAGAAAGTCCAGTGTATCTCAGAGTTAAGTGACTGATGAATTTGGTAGGATATGATGCAAGCACTGACATTGATCTTGTAAATTCCTTGTCAGGGCTTAGGGTTTTATTGTGAATAAAATGAATTAATCCCACAGCTAAGTCTGTCTAGGAAAAATGATGGAATCAGGGAGGCCAGCTAGGAGTATTTTGAGATAACCCAGACAGGAGAAGACGCAGGCCACGGTATCACAGTAGTAGAGGTGATAACATGTGCTTGAAATGTAGAGATATTTTCAAGAAAGAGTCAGCAGAGTATGCTTTTGGAAGCAGTATATGGTATGAGAGAAGAGAGGAGTCCAAGATGACTCTAGAGTTTTTATCCAAGCAACTGGAAGAATAGGTTGATTTAAACTGGAATTGGGAAGATGTGAGTAAAGTTTGCAGAGAAGATCAAGAGTTCCATTTGGCCATGTTAAGCTTGAGGGATCAATTGCACACCCAATAGGAAATTTTGAGTAATGCTAAGTGCATAAGTAAATAATATTCTTATATGAAATGAGACAAATAAAGCATAAATTATTTAAAAAATAAGCCTTTTTTGTGTCAGTTCCAACTTAACATGCCCATGATGTGCCACTTTTCCAGGTCCTGGAAATACATTAGTGAAGAAAACTGATATAAATTACTGTTTTCATGATGACTATATTCTAGTAGAAAAAAGTAAAAAATTAAAATTAAATAATTAAGCAAAGCATGTAATAGTTTAGAAGGTAACACAGGGTTTGAGGACAAAATGTATGAAATGATAGGAGGTATGGAAGTGTCGGCAAGGTGGGGATGCCTGCTATTATCAAAATTGTTACTGTATGCCTCACAGAAAGTGGTTGTACAGAATATCTAGGCAGTCACACAATACCCAGAGAGGCTTTCTCAGAAGTTATCATTTTTGCAAGGTGCTTGAGAAGAGGACTGTGAGCATTATTTGTAACCTTTAATTCACCTTAGCAGGACATTTCAAATAAATGAAATGAGTCTATACACATACTAACACTACATATAACATCAACAGACATGAAATTTGCTCATATTCATACCTAAACAGTTCAGCTCCTGCTCATGGCCTGGTAAGGTGAAGGGAACTTTGCTTTTCAGTTAGTATAATCAAGAGAGCATCTATTTCCAGGAAGAGACAGAAAGAGGAGAATGAGAGCAAAATAAATACTTTGGAGAGGGAAGAGGCAGGATGGTAGAAAGCTGAGTAAAAGAGTCCTATATTCTAAAGAATTAAGACCTAAGTTGAACAATCTGAGAATGGTAATACTTAATATGTATTGAGCTTTACTGTTTGACAGAAATTGCTCTCAGTGCTGCGCAATAATTAACTCAATCTTCTCAGCAGCTCTGAGAGATAACTACTATTCTATTCCCATTTTGTAGGTGAAGAAAGTGTGGGCTAATAATGTTTAAATAGCCTGTGAAATTCACACAGTTGGTGAGTGATGGAGCTGTGATGATCTGATGCTGTATCACACGTCCTTACCTGCTAGGTGAGGCAGCCCGCCTGACTTCCAGGTGAAAATAGCCTGCCCTACTTCTACATAGGAATTGTGGCACATTCCCTTTAGTCATCTGTGTGCATTTACCGAAATAGACTACAGCGCCAGAGAAAACAAGGCTCAAGGCAAATGCCACATTAAAGAAGTTTTTATTTGGGAGCTATCTTTTTTCCTACCAGACATGATTAGCAATAGGTTGCATATGGTAAATTCAACTATATACAATTAACATATTTACACACCCACACATATTCAATTAGCCAGTTGTATTAAACTTGTAATCAGTAATCTGTCAATGTTCTCATTACATTATTTGAATGTTCACAAATTAGAATTGCGTAAACATTCAACAACTCTGTTCCTCTCTACTGATGCTCTTTTTTTAACCACTTTTAAGAGATAATAGTAATAATGGTTTTAAAATTTGCATGAAATACTTCCTTTGATATTTACACTAACCCAAGGAAGTAGAAACTTGTCCCAATTTTTCAAGACAAGGATTTTATAAACTTAGATATTGTTACCCAGCTAAATAATATCAGGGCTGGGTCAAAGCCAGCTGGCTCAGTCTTGTGTCCCTCTACATTTTGCTTTACCTTTAAACACAAATAAATTGACTGTAAAGCATATATAAAGTGTTCTATTATGCCTAAAATTATTCACTTTGTCACTTAAGCACCAGAATAACTTAGTGCCAACTCTGATAAGCAGTCTAATTAATGTGATGACAGTGGAGGAGAGAAGAAAAAGATAAAAGTAAACAAAAAAGGAAGGAGAGACTGAGGGCAGAGGGGAGGAAAGGAAATAGAAGTCTCTCTTTTAAAGGATGGCCAGCAGTTGGCTACAGTATTGGTAATACACAGAAAAGCAGCAACAAGAATTATAACAGATATTAAAGATAGTACTTGACCCTTGAGTTAAGTTATTCCTGTTGCATAATGGAACCAAATATTTTTTTTATTCTAGTATGATGATGGTTTGCATTTTCTCTATGTCTTGTTGATAATATACACAGTCATATTTAAGGAGGAAAAGTTAAATATTTTTTATTTACTTAAGAAAATAGCAGTTGTCATGGTTGATGCCTAATTTAATCATTGACATTTTTAAGAAACAGTACACTTAATAGCAAAATCCTAGAGAGTTCACCTTCAGACTGTGAACCATGATCTGTAAAGCCTTGAAATGCATAGTATTGGGATATATGGTTAAGAGTCTGGGACAAGATGTCACCAGGAATGAACCTAGCAGCCTGTCCTACAATACATTACAAAGCCATTACAGACCAAAGTTCCTCTGGTCTGGCTTTGATTTCTCAGAAGGAAAATGAAGTTCATGAGCTTAATTTAATGGCTTTTACCAGGTTTTTAATTAACTATTATATTATCTTAAATTAATAAGGCCAGTTATTGGACTTTCTACCAAAATAAATTTAAATGTCATCAATTTCATGAATGTGAAGCATTATCAAGGTCAGATAAATACAATAAGAAGAAAGATTCCAAAGAAATGAGAATGAGGCAAGTTAGAAAGTTAGAAAGGGATGTCTTAAAAACCTCATTGAAATCTTATTTATGTTAAAATGTCTCATCTTCCTGTATTTATCATTACTGATTTTTCCAAAGAGAATCTAGTTTATTCTCCCTCAAACATTAGATATGATAGGTTTCATTAAAATGGCATAACTTGTAAAATTCCCTGGGAAATCTTACAAACACCTGAATGAATAAGCAGGTATTTATTCTATCTACTTAACATCTACTAAATTATAGATATACAGCTTTGATGATAAGTTCAGTTCACAAACTGCACTTCTTTTGGTCCCATGGTACAAAAAGCCAGCTCAAGGCACTTGAAGTTAACACAATGTAAAAATAATGGGAATCATCTAATGTAGTGATAGATTATGGCTGACTGTGTTTTGCGGGGATGGAGGGGGGCGGTATGCCTTCCACAGGGAAGCATAATCATGCTCCATTTCACTAAGTAACAAAGAAGAGGAAAAGTGTCACATATATGAGAGGGAAGTGTGGCAAGTAGGAAAGCCAGTTTAGAAAAATAGAAGACCCAAAATCAGTGGCATAAACAATTTTAACACTTGCAGAATTGTCAAGTGAATATGATCACATGAGGCTTCTTAGTTGCACTATGACATGCAGAAATTTAAGAGAAGATAACAGCAAGCTCTTATATCACTAGCAATGTGCTCTCAGAATTCAGCAGGCAGTCAGGTAGAGAAAGGGCAAGGTCATGTTCCCACAGAGAGGTACCAACAGTCTTTATTTCCACTTTTTTAATGCAATTGCACAAAGGGTAAATATGGATTATTCCTCTTTCAACTTTGCACTTCATCATGTAGACTGTACTATCAATAGTGACAATGAGATGAAAGATAGATTTTTCTTTTTAATATTTTTTAGCTTTTTTTAACTTTCTTTTTATAAGGAATGACACTTTCGCATTTACTCTCAAAATACCATTTTAAAGAAGGAACCCAACCTATAACCCCATTTTCTTTTATCTAACACCAGCTGATCAAATGATGTAAAGATTTACATTAAATTGCTAGGAAGAAATCTTTAGGATATAGAAGAAGGAATTGCTTCTGAGAAATGGAGTCAATAATATTCTCACATTAAAAGAAGGTGCTTTTGGATGAATATCATCTCCTTATTATTCAGTGTCACAGAACTAAATGAAAAGAATACAGATTTCATTATGAAATATTGCCCTTTGGAATCCTGTTTAAAAATAAGCATATTATCTGTAAAGCAATTTATAAAAATATAATTAGAACACTGCACCCAAGAGTAACAGGACTCATATTCTTTCCAAGGACTCACAAAACCCTTAAATAATGATCCATATACTAGCTCGGGATAGAGGTCTCAACAATTCTCAAAATTGAAATAGTCATGGTCTACTTTCTAGCCACAATGGAATCAACCTGAACATCATTTAAAAATTCACTAACAAGCCCAAACTGCAGAAATATTAAATAATATATTTTTCAAAAATTTATCAAACAGAAAATAAATCAGAATAAGAATTAGAAAATATTTTTAAATGATAATAATAAGCAATTTATCAAAATTAATGGAATGTAGCTAAAAACAGGGCTCACAGGGAAATGCAGTTTTAAAAATATACTTAATCAGTAGGTTAAAAATCAACGCCCAACATTGCTTTTCAAACTACAGCAAAAGTAACCCACATGAAGTAGATAGACTGGAACAATAAAGATAAAACTGGAAAAAAGTAAAATGGAAAACAAACATACATCAAGAATGTCTAAAGGGAAAAATTAAAAAACAAAAGATTGAGAGAGAGAGAAGCACACTGCCAATATTAGATTTGTAAAGGACCCTAAAGACATAAGAAGCATTTATTCAGAATTTAGGCAAAATAGACAACACACATCAAAACTGATATAGTGAAAAGATCTGCAAATTCCTGTATCTATTATAAATTGAATTTATTATTTTTGTGATAAGAAAAATATTTCCTAACAAAAATTTTGGAAAAGGGTAACACTAATCCTATACATCTTGAACAAACTCTTTTAGAAAAAAAAAGAGATATTTTGCTATTTTTTTTCACCAGGCAAGAATAATGTTGACACCAAAACCTGACGAAGCTACATTCCAATTTCTCTTATAAACATTGATACAATAAATTATAATAATAATATTAGCAAATTAGTTCGTGATATATAAAAACAACTACACATCATAAATAATTGACTACTGGAATCAAGATGACCTCAACATCTGAAAGTTAATCTATAATTGTGCCATATTGACTGCAAAGAGAGAAAAATATCTAATGATCATCACAATAAATATAGAAAAGCATTTGATAAAAATCTACAAATATTATTGAAAACAATTAATAAAATCTAGATAAACAGATATACCAAACCATATTACTTATTAGAAAACTCAAAGTTGAAAGTAAGTGAATCTCCTCATATTGATCTACAGATTTAGCAAAATTGAAATCAAAATCTCAGCCTTTTTGGATAGAAATTGACAAACTGATTCTAAAATTATTAAATCAGCCAATCTTGAAGAAGACAAACCACGCTGGAAGATTCAAACTACCAAATATGAACACTGATTGTAACACGACAGTAACAAGGCCTGTGTAATACTGGCACAAAGGTAGGCAGATCAATGGAATGTTGTAGAGTCTAGAAATAGACTCAGACCTCTCTATCCTCCTGAATTCAGACAGTACTGTGTGAAAGGATGGCCAATTAAAAACCATGAAAAAAATGTAAATGTGGATTCTCACTTTAACCCTTGCAAAAATAAAACAATTGTAGATGAACTGAAGATCTAACTAATTTAGGAAGCTTTAGTTCATGCAACTACTTGTGCATGCATATGTATAACAGCTTTATTTGGAATTAACCAAAAGTAACAACCACCTCGATGTCCTTTAATGGTTGAATGGTTTACACAAATTGTGGTAACCCATATCATAGAGTACCACTCAGCAAAAAAGAAACGAACTACTAATGCACACAACTTGGTGGAGATTCACTGAATCTCCATGAATTTATGCTGAGTGAAAAATGCCAATCCCAAAATGTTACACTTATGTGTGACTTCATATATAACATTCTTAACATGACGAAATTATAGAAATGGAGAACAGATTAGTGGGCGCTAGAAGTCAAGAAAGGGCGGGTCTGGAAGGAAGTGGGTGTGCCTGTAAAAAGGCAACATGAATGATCCTTGTGACGAAACGTTCCAGGTCTTGACTGTATCAATTTTAATATCCTGATCTTGATGTGGCACAATAATTTTGCAACATGTTACTATGGAGGAAAATTAGGTAAAGGATTTACCCCATATTGTTTCTTACAATTGCAGGTGAATCTGTGATTATCTCAAAATAAAAAAAAATATTAGTTAAAAAATGTAAGCTATAATTATAAACTTCACACTGATTAGTTGAAAAAATAGTAAACAATAAATCAGAAGAGGTGATAATTAATCAAAAAACAGAAAACATTTAAAGAAAGCAGTTAACCAGTTTTTTTCTGCTATTACATAGACATGGTTTCAGTGTAGCTTCGTATGCACTGGAAAGAGAGCCATGGTTCTATGTTCCTTTCTACTGTTGAGGTACAGACTGTTGTGTGTGATGCAGCAATGAGCCTACATACTTAATCACCCTTTAATGAAAGATGGAATAATAATGCCAGCTCTTTAAAGAAAAACAAAAAGGCTTGTACAACTTGATAGCAACTCAATTTCCACAGTCAGTTTGCAGAGCTTGAGCAAGACTTGGTTGGAAAGAATATAACGAGGAGCACTGCAGTATTCTGTTAAAAAAGGATTACTATCTGAATAAGTCAAGTAAACTTACGGGAAGTGGTTCTTTGCATAGCTGAGAAAAGATGGGATATGAACACCTTAGAAAAAGAATTCTTTATCTCTGAATATAATATTGGTAACAATGAAAATATTCTTTAATGTATACCTTGTGACTATATGAAATTCAACACACACTTAAGTAGCCATTTAATGTTAACCTAGCACAGTATTAAGAACAATTTTTCTAACGAGTTAGAACTTAAGTATTCAAGCTCTATTGTCAGGAAATAAGAGAATAAAATAGCTGTCATGAGATTTATAAATCAGATCTAGGAAGCGATGACAAAGCTGGAGAGTTGTTTGGTTTTTTGTCTATTTCACAGACAGCTTCTGAAGATTCTGACTCTTTTTAAAGAATGGAAATCAGAAGTGAGAAAAGTTTCATTTAGTATATTATTCTCCGAACACCTAGAAAGTGTGCCTAATGGCATATTTTCCTCCTCACTTTCTATTTGTTTTCCTTTTACCAAGTATTGACATATGCAGGGTCCATATAAATTTTTGAAATATTGAAAAAGTTTTCTCATTCTCAGTAGAGAGTTTTTCTTCATGTTTAGCCTTAAAATAATATTTTAAAAAGACTGCTGCTTCCGCCGACCCCCCCCCACACCTTTTTGAATTTATTTATTTTTTCCTGGATAGGCTTCTGACAGCCATTGCACTGGTTTGGTGTTAGCCAATTCTCATTCCTTCATGGGCCACCAGGAAATGAGGCAGAGACAGTAAGGGTCAGATCTCAAGGCTGCAATTATCTTTCACTCTACACCACAACGTGTAACTGCAAATCTGCTCACTGACCTGCATGGAGTTTGAAACTGTTCATCAGTTCTTTCTCCCCGAGGAGAGATGCTGCATTGCCCACTCCTGACCAACATGTACTCATTGTCTCTTCAAATCTAGTTGGAATTTGAACCCAGTATGCTTCACCCCTCACTGATGCAACTCAGCTCAAGGCAGCATCGCAGCATTCGCTGTCTTTGATGTGCAGTGATATTGACTCTTTAACACTAGCTTCTGCCACTCAGATCTTCACATTCGACTCTGACCCTGGCCGTATCAATGAGGTAAGGGGACAAAGTCAGTTAAGGCATGTACGGCACCTGGGCTCTTTCTTGGAGGCTCTGTCCTCTTTCCCAGCCACGTGACGTTACGCAGCAATAGAGACAAGGACTGATGAGCTTCCCTAACTGCTCAGCAGGCTTAGAGTTTTCAAGTGATTTGAGAAACTAATTAAAAGTTTCTCTGAGTTATTAAACTTTAGATGATAAACTCAATAGTTGCATTCAGAATCAATTTATTAACTAGAAATATAGACTCTACAGTAGAAGCCCAGAACATGTTCTTTCTCGTTAACTACACACTGACAATTAACACAGGCAAATGAGAACCTGTGAAAATCCTAGCGATAACCTTGTCTACCTCTATCTACTATTGCAAGCTAGCCTTCCGAAAAGGTGCCAAATGAATTGGATAATGACTTTAGCCTGAATCTAGTCACTCTGCTTTTATGGGCAGCTGCGTTTTAACAGGCTAAAGAAAAGTAAGTGGCAGTGCTCATCAGTGAATTAGTTTGAAAAACTAGAAAACAATGTCTATAAATTCAAGAATATAAGAATTTTCCCACCAGACCTATGTATTGCATCTTTAACTTTTTCTAGCCATAGTTCTATTTTCACAATACATAGAACATTTAGATATTCTAAATCTAAATACATAGATTTAGAATAAAATACTATATTCTAATTACAATGAAGTGATTTTTTAAAGCAATCTTTTTATTCAATTCTCTTTAAAGAAGTGAATTTTAGAAAACAAAAACAATGCCATTTGGCAATGGCAAAATGGTTAATAATGATTACTTGGCAATAAACATGTATACTGTAATACATATGATCATCTCACAGCAGTTAAATTTTTACTTGACAGAAAATTAGAGAATATCAGTTATAAAAGGCCATGTAATTCAAAATCCCAGTTCCAATTAGAACTACAACAATCGATATTAGCTTCACAAGTGCTCATGGTAGTGTATAGGTATTACTACATAAAAGTTAGTAAGAGTTGCTTGTGGAAAAATTCCCTCAAGCCAATAACATACCTGAATTTCTTGGGAAGAGTCACCACCCTAGACCAAACTACAACACCCTTATTTAAGTGTCTGCCTTAATTTAAGTTAGTTAGTTTATCAGAATGACCTGAAAGTCCTTAGTAAGTCCCAAAAATGCAACAATAAATAAAAGATTTAGGAGCAAGACTGAGTAAAGCACAATAATACAAGCTCCCAAGAAACCTTCAAATAAGGATTGAGACTGCATTAATTTTCTATCGCTGTTATAACAAATTGACTGGCTTAAAAAGAAAAAGATCTCTTGCCAGGGTTTGGTTGGGGAGAAAGAAATTAATAGGCATAGCCCAAAGGACCCTTAGGGCAGTGAAACAATTCAGTATGATGCTGTAATTTGGACACACATTATAAATTTATGTAACACCAAGAGTGAATCCTCACATTAACTTTGGACTGGGTGATAATGATGTATTAGTGAAAATTCGTCAATCATAACAAATGCACCACTCTAGTGGATGATGGTGACCATGAGGAATAGAGGGGACGACTGTGCATGTGTGGTATGCACGGTACATAGGAAATCTTTATACCTTCCACTCAGTTTTGCTGTGAATGTAAAACTGTTATAAAAAACAAAAAGTGTGTATATATATATATTAAAATTAGAATTTATTTATAAAAAATGTGTGTTTATTATTACATATTTAAACTTCAGTCACCTTCAAAGTACTCTCCATTTGATGCAACACTTATTTCCACTGCTCAAAACAGTCTCTGAACTCATTGCTTTTGATGTCTTTCAGTGCTCCTGCTGATTTTTGTTTCACCTGTACCACATCAGCAAAGCATATTCTTTTGAGGACCATTTTCATCGAGGGAAACAAAAAAAAAAAAGTCATTCAGGGAGAGATGGAGTGCATAAGGAGGGTTGGGTATAAGGGTCATGTAGTTTTTGGTCAGCATAGTGTGGGCAGGTGTGTTCATAACTCACCCATCATGAAATGGGCAAACATATTGAAAGAGTCTTCAAACAAAATTCACTGAAGTGGAATGTACCCTTTCATAACAATGCCAGCTGGTACACTGATACAGATGGGTTCCTAGAACACTCATTTATTGGGGAAGCTTGTACTACAAGGGGCCAACCCTGGAGAAGACAATTTGATTTGGATTTTTGGGTACCCCCTCATATATATATATAATGCCCATTTATTATTTGTAGACCTATAGGCCAGAAGTCAGAGTACAGTATGACTGGCTTCTCTCCTTAAGGTATTACAATGCCAAGTCAAGGTATTGAGTGGCCTGAGTTTTACTGAATGCTCTGAGGAAAAATCTGCTTTCAGACTCAAAACATCTCGGTTTACAGAAATCAGTTTTATGCATCCATAGGACTGTGGTCCTTGTTTCCTTTCTGGACATGATCAGGGGTTGTTCTCATGTGGTAGAGGTCATCCACATTCCTTATCTTATGGCCTCCGCCATCTTAATAGCCAACAGGGTGTGTAGACTCCCAATTCTATTTTTCCTTCTGCTTTCTGATTTGCATCAGTCTTTGCCTTCCCCTTTTGCCACCTTCTATACTTAAAGGACCCATGTGATTATATTACCCCCACTGATAATCCAGAAAAATCTTCCTATTTTAAAGTTAACTGATTAGTAACTGTATTTATTTAAAGCCCCTTTCTAGCAGTACCTAGACTAGTGCTCAAAGAAGCAGGAGCTGGTAATTTCGGGGGTGAGGGACAGGTGACCTTAGGACTTTGCCTTCCACAGGGACCCAGATACACATCTGCTGAACTGGGTGAAATTTGGAGAAAGGAAAACCAACTACGCCAGTGTTATTTATGGAAATAACCATAAGGCCAACATTGTTTTGTTTTGTTTTCAGTTTTTAGGGATTGAACCTTTTTGTGGCTGTTTGGTCATTATTTTGAATTTGAAATTTAGTTTGTGAGTTAAAGTAAATCTGATTATTATAGAACATTTGAGGAAAAAAAATGAAAATGTAAAAAAAAGGTATGTATTGTTTCATCACTCACATACTATATTAACAACTTGTGTGTTTCTTTTGCCTGCCTTAGAAACAGCTGTGTATATGTGCATCCTTTTTATACTTAAACATATGTGTGTACATTTTTATACTTAAGTATAGTTATAAAACAATCATTTAAATTTCTGAATGGTGGTAAACTCTCTGTGGGGCAGCTTATTCCTAGAGAATTTTGTGAGGAATTCAATGATAGGATCATTCATGCCCATCATAAATGATAATAATACATTGGATTTCTTAGGTAAAGCTTCATTTATGAACCGGAAGGAGGCAACTAGTCAGTCTTATTAGAGGTTTAATCAAATGGCTAGTTCAAAGAGATGTGGTTTGGTAAAATGGTATTTCACACTATGGGTTGGTGATGTGTTTGTTGTGAATAAACTCTATTTAGCTTTTGTCCCCAAAATTCCAAAGTCTTGAATTGCTATTTAGAATTTCCACAGTCAACTGAAATGTGACTACAAATAACTTTTTGAAGAAGTTTTTAAATGCATTTTATCTGAATCTTAGTATAAATGAAAATGTTTTATTATTACCTTCACATGTAAAATATATCTCAGCTGGCCCTGGCTGGTGTGGCTCAATATATTGAGTGCTGGACTGTGAACCAAAGGGTCACTGGTTCGTTTCCCTCAGGGCACATGCCTGGGATGCGGGCCAGGACCCCATTTGGGGGTCCACAAGAGGCAACCACACATTGATGTTTCTGTCCCTCTCTTTCTCCTTTCCTGTCCCTCTCTCTAAAAATGAATAAATAAAATCTTTTTAAAAAATAAAATAAAATAAATCTCACCTGGATAGAAATACAGGGTCCAGCAGAAGTAAGGCCTACTTGAGTGTGGTTGTAAGGGTAGTATCATGGGTGTAATAACTTATAGTTTTAATTTGAACATTCCATCTGAAATGTCATATGGCGTGCTTGAGTGTGATATTGTTATATTAGAGAATTACATGCTTATGGTTTTGTATTGAACAATTTTATAATAAAAGGATGTGTTTTTGTGCCTGACCCTGCATATTGAATTATAACCTTTTCTCTGCCAAAACTCTAAGACTTCCTTCATCCAATTTTGATATTTAGGTGTAAGAGAGAAGACTAAATTTAGGATGACTTGCATTTGGGAGATAAGCAGAATTTTCCACCTGAATGCATTATAAGAGCTTGCTTTTTGTTATAACTAAAATTTAAAATTCAAGGATTTTCTAGATGGAGATCTCTTTCCATGTTTTTTTTCTTGTAGCAACACTATTTTTATGTGTATCCTGAGTTCTGTAATGGATCAAAAATAAATCAATTTTATATTACTGCTTCTATGATTATTTTGGTATTTTCTCCAAGAGCACTTAAAGCTCTTCGATTAAATCTTTTCTTTCTGATTCCATACATCATATTCTCTGTCATTGTTTTAGTGTTGTTTTTCCCTGAATATTCTGGAAAAGTGACTTTGGGAGAGTGACTCAGGTATTTTGTTCTACACCATCAGTGCAATTTGACTGTGTTAATTCTGCTATTGCCTTTTTAGTTTCTTTGAAAGTATTTTTACATTATCTCTCTTTTTACAAAATGTTGTGGGTTTTATGTCTTTATCTATTCCTTTCAAGTGATTTCTGTTTCTTTTTCATACAAGTAATTTTTTCCTACTTGCTATTAAAGATAATGAATGGGGTTTTATAATTTACCTCTAGCTCTTAGAAGAAATAATCATCAGGGTTTCTGAGTCTTCAGGAAGATATTCTCTTGCTACTGTTCTACGTCATGAATTCATAGGCCCGTGTTTGTGTCTTGGCTCTGAGAAAGGAGAGAGCTGTGTCCAAAGGCTGTGTTTGCCAACAACGTGCAGGAATACTCTTGATCTTGTTATTTGTCAACTCTCTCTTTCAGATGGCTAATTGGGGAAAAGAATAAGGCTCTAGATTTTAAAATGAATTTACTTAATTAAGATATTTTATTGAAGGCAGTTTTTTTTTCACTTATATGCTGTACTCCTCCCTTTAGCTTTTCATCTCTGAGTAGGTAGAGCCCTTGTACTTCAGAAACGTTTATTGTGCATTGGCGACAAAGCTAATCTTGACTCCTTTAACTACATTTAGCCTAGCCTAATGAGACTCCAAAAATCTCTACCAGTTTTTAGTGGTGTGGCTTTTAGAAAGTTTCCTAACCTCTTTGAATAGGTATGCTAATCACTTACTCCTTGAGATTGCTGTATAAATTATATGAAAAAAAGACATGTAAAGCTTCTAACACTGGGCATGCCACACAGATGAAAATATGTGGGAGGTTTATTACAATGATCTATTATTATTATTATTATTATTATTATTCCCAGGATGAAATGAGTCACCATCAATTACTTTTTCTTCCTGTGCAGGTTTCTCCTTCATATTCCAACTAAAGATAAAAAGCAAATTTATACTGAGGGACAAGGTGAGGAGGGGTAGAGGTCAGCACTCTACCTCAATAAGTGGCAAATCTCCAGGAGTGACAGTGGACTGCTTCTTCTATCGATGTCAATCTTGAATGTAGGAACCACAGGGCAGAAGGCATTTTCTAACTATAATTGCAGGCAGTGGCTATATCAACTACCAACTTCGTTTTTTAGTTCCATTCCCTTGGGCTCCTCACTGAGAGATACTCTCTTTCATCATTTGTTAGAATATGTTGATAGGTGTCCTTTATTATTAAAATGTTTGTGTGTGTATGCAGTCCTTACTACAAATTTTAGTGAGTAAACTGGCTTCCTTCAGAGGCTGCTACTGGATATCACTTGGAACAAAAAATTGTGATTTAGTAAAATTTTTCTCTATAACTCAAAATTCTTGAGGCCCTATTGGCAAAAATTTTAATGTGTTTCTTCCAGATGGTAATTATGTGATAAATTAGTTAAATTCATTTGGGAAACGCTGGATTAAGACAAAAAATAGTTTCTTTATCACATTAGTACCTGAGACCTGTAGTACATTATTGTGTGTCATTGGTCTCAGAAGGCATATAAGGCTCCTCACATTAGTGTGATCATGGAAAACATTTGGGGGGGTGACTAGCCACAGTGGGCATTCCTGATACACCAACTAGAAACCCCCGCGTCCTTTACTGGCACTACGACCCAGCTTTTGTTTGCTTTACTGCTAAACTGCCCTGTCTGAAAATGTCTTCTAAGGATTACACTTGGGCACAGGCACTGCCTGCCAGTTGGAAGAACTTGAAATGCATGGAAGTTTATATTCTTTTCCATTCCTATTTTGACCCTTCCCACCCCTGACTCACAGCCAATGACTGATAGATTGATGTGGGGATGTGAAGGGCAATTTCTTTGCTGGGGAAACAGTCAGGTGTACTCCACACTTCCTTTGGATTAAGCCAAATCCAGGAGGTCACCTGATCTTATATCTTTACTTGGTGGCCATATTCCTTGCCCTTCTTTCCATTCCCCCACCTCCCAGGGGTTTCTTTTTGCAGCATATTCTTAATAAATCACTGGCACTCAAATCCTTGATGCAGGGTGGCTTTCTAAAGGACACAGTCTAAAGCAGTAGAATATTTTGGACCTGTGACTTGAGGAATAAAAATTAGAAACATTGCTTTATAACATTATGATTGCATTCATAATATCCAGAAGTAAGTTTTAGAATCTGTATTTTAATGAGAAGCTGAAGTCACCTGATGCAATTTGATGTTTAAAAATAAAGTAACAGCACGGCTCAGTTCATTGGAGCATCATCCTGTCCACCAAAAATGTCACCTGGTCAGGGCACATGGCTGGGTTGTAGGTTCCGTCCCCAGTGGGGTCATGTGCAAAAAGCAACAGATCAGTGTTTCTCCCTCACATTGATGTTTCTTTCCTTCTCTTTTTCTCTCTTCCCCTCTCTCAAAAAAAGCATTATGCTGAGTGAAATAAGCCAGGTGGTGAAAGACAAATACCATATGATCTCACCTTTAACAGGAACCTGAACAACAAAACAAACAAAGCAAAATATAACCAAAGAAACTGAAATAGAGAACAGGCTGACAGTGACCAGGGGGAGTGGAGGGTGGGGAATTTCAGGGGGAAAGAGGAAGGGTGTACAGGAACAAGTGTGAAGGACACATAGACAACAACCAAGGGGGGTGGAAATGGGAGGGAGGTGGGGAGCACTCAGGGGTGGGCTGGGATGAGAGTAAAAGACAGAAAACTGTACTTGAACAACAATTAAAATTTAAAAAAATAAGGCAACAAGAAGTATATATTAATTCACATTAAATATGTCACTATAAAGATCTTCATTATTGTCTATTGGTTCCAGTTTCTATCATTGCATGCTTCAGAAATATTCTTGTACTTTCTTTTGAAGACTTTTATCCTTCACTAATATTTTTAAGCAATAACTTCAAGAAACTTTCACTACCAAAATTAAAATTTATATTGGCATATCAAATTACAAATGACAGTCTATTAGAGCTGGGAGAGACCTTAATGACCATCTATTTTAACCCTGTCATTTAAAGACAGAAGAACTTAAATACAGAAAATAAAAGTTATAGCTTAAGGTCAAATAATATTTCCCATTTTTTTGAATCCTAGTCAGATATTTTATTTTTATACAAGGGTGCTTTTTAAAATTTTACCAATAACGATTGAACAGGAATGACATACTTCTGGAATGTTCATTCTAACTATATTTCTATTCACAAAAATTGATCATTGCCCCATATAAAGATTTCATTTAACATTCAGAACCCCACAAATTGAAAACTGATTTTTTTGTTTATTTTGATTGTTAAGGAGAAAGAAATATTTAAAAATTCATATGTGCAGCAAGATGCAATGAAAATGAGTAACATTTTTCATGATTTAACTTAGAAATTTTTAGCTCTGGTAAAAATCTCAATACTATTGGTCTCAAAATAGAAAGGAAATTATCTAGACATCACTTGCTTAAAAACCAAGAAGTCTCAAGTTACAATAAAATTTTTGTTCTAAGTGAGGACGGCTTTGAGAATGAAAAAAAAAGGTGCTATTATTGATTATTCTGGATCTGTCCCAGCAAATTGAGATATGTGGTCTTTCTTCCCATAAATGTACTACTCTGCAAACCCCACCTCCCCCAGAGTTCCTCCTGCATCCTCTCACAGACTAGCTCTTTCCCTCATTGACCATCTGGAGCCCTAGGGCATTTCTCTTTTGTATCTGCTGTTACTTGATCAGTTTTTCTCTCTCTCTGTGTGTCTCTCTTTGTCTCTCTCTCTCTCTCTTTCCCCCACTCATAGCTCATCCTTTACTCTTCACAATGACTGGAATAGTGCACTTCTAATCACTGATGTCTAATAAGTAATGTTTCAACTTAGTTACTTAAGAATCAGTCAGTTGTAGATCACTGGACTTTAACATAAAAATAACACAGATACCTCCAATTATGTCAAGATCAAAAATCTTTTTTCTATATCTTGTTACCAAACACGGAGATACTTAGGATGCAGAGAAGTGATAGCCAGTGTTCACTTGTGATGTGCATATCAAAGAGCTTCAGAAAGACTTGCTGAAAGACTAAAATGTATGTGTAAGTGCCTTAAATATTTCTAACTTATATTTTATATTTTATATTATATAAAGAATTCAGAGCCATTACAGATGTTTAGTGACAAGTCATTTCTTTAGTTTTCTATTCTTTTCTTGCAACCCAAACTAATTCTCTAGTAGTTAATGATTCTTCTAATTACAGTGAAAGCTCAGTGAATATTGGGGAAAACAGAAATTAACAAAAGCAAAAAGAAAAGGTAATGAAAATTCTCCCCTTCATGATTTACTTGCATGCAATGTAATGCTTTTCGAAGTTTATAGTAATTAGCATTTCTATCTTCCTTGTTATATTTAACAAGACCATTAAAATATCAGTCCATAGTCATAAAATCAACTTATGCAGTTATTGGCACTGATGCATTAATATTTTTTACAATTTTTACTTTGCATCTTTCCTTCATGGAGTTTGAGAGTGTGGTGACTATTTTTTCAGCCATGTTTCTTCCCCACAGAATTCAGAAAATCCTATAGGTTAGATGGTAACATTTACTGATGGTGATAAAGATTAATTTGGAATCTATTGGCATCGAAAGTGCTTATTCCATATTACAAAAAAGCTGAAAATGGCAGTAAGGTGTACAAAAACTGTCAATCCCATGCATCAATTTTGTTATCTCTCATTAACTATCCCCTAATTAGGCAAATTGGATAATTCATACAGCCTGCCAGTAGACAATTTTATGTGTTTGCCATGGAAAACTTTGACGTCAAAGAGATTTAATAAAGATTGAACAGACTTTGTTTTGAAAATACATGTTTTCATAATCTTATTTTATCCTTCAAATAACTCTGGCAGACCGATATGATTTCTGTTTCTGAGATGAGAAGACCTGGCTGACAGAGATGAAGAGATTTGCTCAGTGTCGAGGTGCCCACTAAGCAACAGATTTCTGACTTGAACACAGGTTATTCTCTAACTCCAAGTGTGCTGTTCAGTATAATGGAGGGCTAGGAATTCTACCCACACGTGAAGCATCTGTCAAAATAACTTTCACTTCAGCTCCTTATTTCTTATCAATATTAATTTTATTATCTCATGGTATGAAAACATGACATGAGGCATAGGTGGGGCAGCAAGAAAGTAACCCTAAAAGTCAAAGCTTGTATAATTTAGGACAAGTCACTTAATGTCACTATCAATTATTCTTATCTTTAAAAGAAAATTAAAACATCTGTTCTATGAGTTGTGAAGATTAAATGATAAGGTAACTGACACTGCATTTTATTAACTATATGATAATATTTACATTTATCTGTTTTAGTTCTAAGACTAGATTGAATATTATAGAAAATTCTCAGACAGGGAATTTTGTTTTCACCAAGTACCAATGAAGAGAGTGTTTCCATGTCAGCACATACTACATATTGTTATGTTCTACCTGCCAAATCTCATAACCCCTACTGTGTGCCTGATATTCTAAACTCTTAAGTGAAGGTATCAGAAGCCCCAAACAAAGTATCAGATAGTTTTTGTCTAAACAATCTTTATATGCTGATTACATGTTTATTTAATGTTAGCCTTGTCTGTGTGAGTAACTCTCTGAAAATCATACAGATTTAGTTGTAACAAAATGTCAAGCAACTATGAACATGTGCAGGATTAGGTACTTATTACTCAATGATTTTGTGAGAAATGAGACATTATTCATTGAAAAATATCCATTTGTGATCATTGATTTAAAACATGGCACAGAATAAACCATTTATCCCCTCTACACCATCTTCCTATATAGAACATAAGAATTTGTACTTGACAAAGCATGTAGATGGATGAGGTAAAAAAAATTAAGCCCTTTAAATAGAGAGTAGGACTTAATTTTTAGCCCCACTCTAGCTAAAATAGAAATCCTGGAGTGATTTTTTTCCCCATAAATTGTGTTGCAAATAGGCTCTGGCTTAACAATGACAACACTATGTGGAAAAAAAGATAGAAGCCAGTAGCAATAAAAACTCATTGAACACCTTTCTGCCCTCCTGGGACAACTGGTGAAGAGAACAGACCGTATTTTATGGTATTGGTTAATTTCTGTCTTTAGAAGTATAAGCATTTTTCTATAATTGCATAAGGCCCCAGATAAATCACATTGTGAGCTCACTCCTATTCTGACATATTCATACATCCCAGTAGCACCTCCGCACATATTTTTTAAAGCATTTTTCACCTTTAACTTAAATATGTGTATGACTAGTTTGAAACTTAAGTATAAAATGTCAAGTCATTGTTTTGCTTTCTGAGGTTATTTTTAATACACTATAAAAATAAGTATGTCGCTTGTGTTCAGCAGACACTTCTTCGCATGCACGCTGGTTTTCATCCTACGGCCCTTTTCCCATTTCCAATCCCTGTGCTACTGAGCCCTTGGATACCAATCTATGTGGATTCCATTATTCCATCATCTGGGCCCTTTTGCATAGGGCCTCCCTCGAGTTCAGCCAATGGGAGGCACCAAAGAGCAGAGAGCAGGGATACAGGGTGTTGATTCCACCTTACCCCACCCTCAGATTCCCCTGTGGCCCCTGCTAGGCTGAGGGTCTGGTAGAGTCTATGTTGCTTTATAGCTGTAGTTTCTATGGAGCAGTGTCTCCTCCCAGAGCTTCAGCTCTTCCCCTTTCTGGCTTAAATGGCTGTGATTTTCCTGTTGTTCCTCTTCCACTGTTCACTGCTTGGCAAATCCCCTCCTCATTAAACTCTTTACAGTTAATCCCTTTAAAATGAGCCAAGTATTTCCTGTAGCCCTCACTGATACAACTTGCTAACATACCATTTAGACTATTGAGATCCCAAATCCATTTGAATGTGATACATGGATGTGCTTCTGTAATTGGTGTAATGGAACATTTTTAAAGAAAAAAGAAGTCTTGTGCATCCCAATTATCACTTAAAGTCAAACATTAAATAAGATATAATAACCAAAAGGGTCAACCAAAATTATTTACAAATGACATACAATTAAAACTCCCGAACAACTAAATAATTAAATACTTTGCTATGCCAAATGTCTTGCTGAATTTAAATAGCTATTTTATTCAGATAAGATGCCATCAATATACTAATGAAACTATGCAATTTTAGGGTCCTTTCTCCTTTCAGGAATCTATGGAAAAGACATCTGCATCTGTGCCGGACAGCCAATGAAACAACCTGGTGCCATCTTGAATTCTTCTTTCCATCTACCCCACCACCACCTCCAGCATACAATTAATCCAGTTATTTCTATCTTTAATGCCACAATAACACTGCAATGTAGCCTTTTCTATATCCTGGATTATTGAATCAACCTAAACTTTCTCTAATATTATCCCACTCCAATATAATCCTCATTCTGAAACATGTGTCATATTTATAACATGAAAACCAGGTAATGTCACTCACCTTCAAATCTTCTAATGGTTTTCTATAGTTTCTTTGATAAAGTCAACATCCTTTGCAGTGTTCATAAGACTTCATAAAGGAGGATTTTCAATAAAGTGTCTAGCTATGTACTATGAAAAATATCTTCATTTATTGAAGAAGATAATAATACAAGAAACATTGTATGTAGGACAATTATGCCTCAGTCCCCTTCAAAGTAGGCACCCTGAGATCTCACACAGTTCTCCCAAACACCATCAGCTACTCAGTCATGCTTCCCTAAATCTCATCAATGGTCTGAAATCTCTTGCCTCTCAAAGGTGACTTTAGTTTTGGACAAAGCCAGAAGTCACAGGATATCAAGTCTGAGCTATAGGGGCCCGGGTGACCTAGGTGATTTGATGTGTTGCCAAAACACACTGCATGAGACATAATGCATGAGCAGGTGTGTTGTAGTGCTAAAGCTGCCAATCCAACTTACCCATAGCTGTAGGCTTCTGAATTATCTGAATAGTTTCCAGACAGGAATGTTCCAGCTTAACACAAAATCTGATGCATATTCATTCCTCTACTCCCTTAGTCATTTTGAATGTGATAGCCACACAGTACACGTGCTCACTCAATGGTGTCTACCACCCCCACTGACTAGTACAGTGAAGTCATTATTGTTCATACATGCGCATTCCAGCCCACTCTTCTTGGCTGCCAGGTTACAATGATTTCACCAAACCACTCTTGTTACATCCACATTAAGTAAACTTTTTCCAGACAGAGCTTGTATGATCAGTCCCTTGTTTGGAGCTCCACTTTAATAACATGCACCCATCTAACACTCAGTATTTGAATCACTCTACACATCTCAGTATTCCCCTATAAATAAACCCTTTGTTGTGTGGGTACCACACGTGAAGTTGTCTCCCTAACTCAGGCTTTCCTTTCCATACTTTTACCTGGCACATTCCTCCAGTCCATCCTTAGAGTCTCTTCCTATAGAACTCCTTCCCTTAATCTTATTCGAATCTGATTTAAATGACCCCATTTTTTTCTCCCATACATTACAGTTTGAAGAAACTATCATTGTTTATAGTTCTAGTTCTTGAGTTGGGCATATTGTAAGAATGTTAGTAATATTTGTTTAATAAGCAAATGAATATACAATAAATGAATACTGCATTTATATCCATCACCACATTCCTTGAGGTTATTTTCATTATATACTTATTTATGATTTTTCTATTTTACCTCAAAAATTCATGTCTTAAACTGTTAAAAGCTCAGTACTATTCAATGTTCTTAGTAATTGTATCCTCAAATACTACATGGAAAAAAATAAAACTTTGGTTATTTTCATTCCAATACTTCAGATACTGATGAGTCTAAAAAAGAGAGAAAGAAAGAAGGGGAAACCTGGAAATTGATGAAATCAATAGCCAAATTCAAAGAAACATTCTCTTACCATTACCTTCATAAAAATATGCCGGTGTCTTTTTCTACTAACTAGTAAAAACCATGTTTTTGCTATTTCATACTTTGTATAAAAATACACAATATAACAAATAAAATAAATTTATTTTAGATTCTTTATAAGTAATTCAGAATAGTGACTAAAGTAACACTAAGCTTATATTTCCAGCAAAAAAAAATGGTCATGCAGTGAAAAGTCTGTATTGGATCATAATGTATTATTGAAAATGTAATTTTCATTCCTAAGTGTTTTTAAATCTTCTAGAATTATATTTTAATCAGATGTCTCCAATATAATGCTAATTCAAATGATAAGACATTATATATTTGTATCTACATTTTTAGTTACAAAAGACACAGTTCTTTGAAAATAGTCTAGGGGGACATACAAACAAAATTTTAACACTAGCATCTTTATGTGGCAAGATAGTAAGTAATTATGTTTTCTTCTGAGTTATCTGTAAATACTAATTTTCTAGAATAAATATCAATTATTTAAGGACAGTGTAAAATATTGCAAATAAAAAGACCAGTTGCTTCTATGTTACTACAACTCCATATAATTCTGTGAAGTAATACAAAGGTATTGAAAGAATCAACAGATGGGTGGAAAAGCAAACAGTGTTCTCAGACTTCTTTTTTAAATCAACTTGATTTCTACAAGTGTGAAAAAGAAAAAAACATCATGCCCCATATAGCATCACAAAAGGGAAATTCATTGTCATCTTGAATACCAGTTTAGGCCATTTTAACTATCATTAAATAATTACTGTATGAATTGATTATTTTTAATCATATTTTAAGGTTTCTGGCAAGTAAACATGCTACCCTACCTGTACATGAAATGACTGTATTCGCTCTTATTTCTTTGAAAGAGTAGATGGGCAAAGAGTATTGTAGTCTCTAAAGTAAATATATTCTTATTTATACTCACACTTCTGCTTACCTTTGGAAATGAGTACTGTGAAAGAAAATGTATTATTGTTGTTATCATTATTATTGATTATTAATTGAAACTATATATTTGCCAAGATTTCATGCTCTCATCATTGATTTTTCACAGTAAATTATGTCTGTGAAGCAATATTTTATGTAATGATGTCTAATATGCAGTAATAATGAAATATGGGTTTGCCAACTTCCTTTATTTTTTAATTATAGTAACTATATAAATATATAAACCTGGTTTTCTTATTAAATTAATCTATAGACAATTTTTAATTTTGTGATAACTTGTAAAACCTTAATAAAGCATTAAGGACTTAAAATTAAATGGTTAGAGTTGGCCATAACAATCTATTTCTTTAACAATCTCAATATTTATAAAATATTATATATTTACTAGCTGCTAACATTTAGACCCAAGATTGTGCCAATTATTAATATCCCAAATAAAACTGAAAGCAGAGGGAACTCTTTCTGTTTCAATAACATGTGGAAACACTGTTGAAGGGTGATGCTAACTTATCAAGTATTAAATAAGTCCCTCTTAGAAATAACTATGTATCTTCAAAGAATGCTGCAACTCGTAAGATTCCTTACTCAACCTGTAAGTTCCCCAAGTAAAACAGAATATAACATCTTCAAAGACAGTTCTCAAATCACATCTGTTTTTGAATTCTAAATTTGCAATAAAACCAAAGCCTTTTCGAGGCTAACATACTAAGATTCAGTGCAGATCTCACAGATCAAAAAGCAGGGGGACTGGAAACACTATTTGAGAGTCCACAAACGGGACTAGCAACGCCGCAGCCTCTGGCACAGAAAAGCCTCACCACACCTCTGGGCCTGAATGTTGAAGCTGCGATTCATGTGCGATTCATGGCACACAGGAATCCACATATGCCAGTGTCTCATCTCTGGTTCTACTAAAATTTACCACCATAATTTTAAAATACCATTATAGGAAGCCCTAAAAATAAGCCAATACATGTGAAAAGGTTATATTGCAGTGTTATTCACTAAAAGGCAGGTACATTCTTTGATCATCTTAGGTCCCTGGGCACAAATACACACCGCCAGTCTCAGATGCTGCTTTTGCATCAGTGCAGTGTGTGGTAGCAGGTGAGCTTAAAGTTCTGGCGGGTTTCTTGGTGTGTTAAAGACGCTGATCTAAAATCTAAAAGCAGCTGAGTGGTTAAGAGATCAGGGATGTCATTTGCCTCCCCTGAGTGCTTCACACACCTTTTGGCTTTTTCAGAGTCAGCCCTAATGGGCATGTAAGGGGTCCATTTCCAAACCTGCACAACACTGCGTATCACAGGGTCAGAGCACTTGTTAATATCTTCATGCTAAAGAAAATTAAATTCTGTGTTTGGTTGACCCAGCTAGAGAATATCATCAAGACAAACAAAAAAAAAAAAAAACGGTCTCTCCAGGAACCTAGGATTTGTTTCACTGACCTTGGTCTGTTACCTGCTAATAACTAGAGAAGGGCCACTCTTAGACTCTACAAATAGAAATGGCCACAAGTTTAATTTTTTCTAACCGTTCTACTTAGTTTCCCCCCCTTTGATTCAAATTCATGCAGTAAGTTTATTCTTTCCTCCAAGAATGTTGAGCTAAAATGAAACTCTGGGGTGCTCTGGAAATGCTGATAAATTGATTATTCATAGTTATACCTGACATTGTTAAAAAGAAATGAGCACAGTGAAAAAAGCTCAATGTTACTGTAGTTTTTAGTAACTCTGATTTGTTTGTATAAAGTCAGACACATGAAGAAACAATTTGATGATAACAGAACACAGTATGTCTCCAAAGCAAATCAATGATTCCATGTGCATCTTTGCAGCAATAGAGAAAATTGTTTAAGAGAGAGAACAAATATTTAATAGAAAAGTATATGAAACTGAAGTCAGATAAAAAAATGGAGGGTGAACAACAGTTAAATGCCCATTGCTCTAAATAGCAGTATTCACATTGGTAAGTCAAATGAGCCTTAATGATTTGCTTTGCCCAGGTCCATGCTATTGAAATGCCATAAGGGTCAAAACTCAGCCATCTACTTTTTAAGCATGTATAGATTTAGGTAGTAGACAATTGGGGGCTGGGCTTCCATTGGCCCACTGAACTGTAGGTGGACACTGATTTCAGGATCTGCCCACTTCAAAACCACCACTTTTACTTCCTACAACAATAAGAGCAGAGGACATTGTGACACAGCATCTCACCACACCTTTGACATAAATTGGAATCAAACCCAGGCTGGGTCATGTGGGTTGAGGGAGCATGTAGAGTGAGATCAAGTCCATTTACTTCTGTGTGCCTGGGGGAAAAGTAAGCCAAACAGAGAGAAAATCATGAAGCAATGAACAGAGCAGGGCATGGATTAGGTAAGTGCTCAGTTTCCTGATTATTTTCTAGCATCAGTCAGCCATCTGGCTACCTGTAATCCTTCCAGTGGATCTTTTCTTGTAATGGAGAAAATATATGTTTCTATCTTATAACAACTAAATTTCTTTAGAAAATATAGTTTTTATGTGGTTATTAATCTCTAGTTTTGTCCTTTTAACCACACCAGTATCAGAGTATCATGGTAGATTTTTACGTTCTTTATGGTATTAGAAAGGGCTCTCCAGACAAACAGAACCAATAGGGAGAAAGAAAGGTGGGGGGTGGACAGAGAGCCATAGAGAGAGAGATAGGGGCACAAAGAGGAGATTGAGAGGATTCATGATAGAAATTGGCTTATGCAATTATGGAGGATGAGAAGTCCAATGATCTTCCTAGAAAGTCAGGAAAGCAAGGGAGTGATTCAGTTTGAGTCCAAAAGCCAAGAACTAGAGGAGCTGGTAGTATATACAAGTCTCAGTCTGAGTCCAAATGCCCAATACCCCGAAGTGTCAATACTCAAGGCAGGAGAAAGTGGATGTTTCACTTCCCGAAAAGAGTGTTCCCCTTTTTGTCACCTTTTGTTCTGCTGGAAGCTGAATGAGTTGGACGACACCCAGCCACAGGAGAGGGAAGCTTCACTCCAGCTTTCTCAAGAAACATGTTCGTGAATTGGCTATCTGAGTAGTGAAATATAATAATTTTGATAATTCTTGCTTAGGTTAACTACTAGTTTAAAAATCCAGTATCAACTTGAACAATTAAGTCTTCTAATTTAGACTTTTCCTTAAGGGGCTTTATTTCTGGACATTCTGTCCAGTTA
Organism: Artibeus jamaicensis; assembly: GCF_021234435.1. NCBI lineage: Eukaryota > Metazoa > Chordata > Mammalia > Chiroptera > Phyllostomidae > Artibeus > Artibeus jamaicensis. The sequence goes on from NW_026521812.1 coordinate 17,917,034, forward strand.
TATTTCATTTTAAAACTCTCTACCTTATCTTCTAAAAATTTGGTACTGCAGAAAATATTTTAAAAGAAATATTCACATTATGAAATTGTAATAGGAACAATTGAGAATGAAAGATAATCTGTTTCATGATTGCTGTGAATTAGAAGGCATAAAAAATCAGTAGGCACATGGGAGAAATAAAGACAAGTATCATTAATTGGCACAGTTACAGTAAAGAAGTTAACCTCAATCCTCCATTGTAATATAATCATCCATAATATTAGGAGGAGAAAATAATCTTCACATTATACATTGCATATGTTGATTTCCTTATCTTAAAAATGTTTTGGCATTGTCAAAAGTCCCAAATTGACTTCACATTGATACAACAGTAACATAATTCACAGTAATTCTTCTGATTGCTTCTAATCTGGTAACTTTGCAATAGTGAAAATAGATAATCATTTCAGTTGTTACTTTCTAAATATTCTCCCCCACTTTGCTCTCTACTCTGTCACAGCTCTCCAATTAACTCAGCAGAGAAAAATAGAAAAGCTGTGTGGAGTTTGCTGTTTATGTAGATGCCTAGCAAAATCCCAACTGAATTTCTTTGTTCAGATCTTATGTCACTGCTGATCATTTGTCTATCAAGCAATGTTAGAAGCATAATATTACATTTCAGTGCTCTTTTTGCTCCAAAACTGACTTCTCTTCATCTAATGAAATCATACCCTAACCCCCAAGCCATCAGCCCAACATTAATAATCTTTCATATTTAATTGTCTTCAAAATTTCTCCACATTCCTGGCCCATGTTGCAAAAGCCCAGACTTTGTGTTTTGGATTCTTGCATTATACTTAAACGGTAAATAAGTGTTTAAAAGAGCCCTGTCAAGCCCTGGCTGGTATAGCTCAGTGGACTGAGCATGGGCCTGCGAACCAAAGGATCGTGGCCCTGATTCCCTATCAGGGCACGTGCCTGGGTTGCAGGCCAGTTTCCAGCAGGGGACACATGAGAGGCAACCATACATTGATATTTCTCTCCCTCTCTCCTTCCCTTCCACTCTAAACATAAATAATAAATAAAATCTCTTTTAAAATTTTAGAAAAAAGAACCCCATCAGCTTATCTAGTCTTACTTTTGATTTGCCTTAAAATTGCTACACTGTAGTTGTGAGAGAGACCGTTAGGTTTATGAGGGAGGTGAAAAAGGTATTAAAAAAATTTAAACTAGGAAGTAGTGAATGTTTAACATAGCCTTTGTCCAGCTAGGCAATTGTGTACTGAATTCTGTCATCCTGAATCTTTCTGAAAAAAGTTAATGATCTAATTAGTCCTTTTTCAGTTATCTACCTACTCTAGTGTTTACATATTATCTGATAGGATTACTTTCTGAATAAAAATAATTCACAAATTTATGGGCAAGAATAACCATATTTATAGACTGTATCTCCTAGTAGTCACTCATTCTATCCAGATGAGTTGGCTCTGCCAAGTATACATATTTGTCCAAGATACCGATATTAATTATTAAAAATTTATAAATCCAAAACTGAATTTTATGCATTTTTCAGGAGGATGGAAAGGACAATAAACACACATCAGCCAGAATTTTTTTAAAAACCCTGATCACATAGAAAAGGAGAAGGAAACAAGGAGAAGGGAGGGGAGAAGGAAGGTGTACAAGACAAAGGGAGGAGGACAGGGGCAGAAAAGCTAGGAAAGTTGGGAAAACCCAGGAACTGAACACTCAGGGGAAAGTTAGGCATGGTGTGCTTCCTTCCTGGAGCCAGAGAGGCCCGGAAAGGTCAGAAATCAAAAATCTCCTATCTTCAACCTCCCTGAAACTACGATAGGAAATTGAAACAACAAGAAACATTAGCTCGACCACATTCTGTAGTCTACTGTTTAAGTGACCACAGTAAGGGCTTGGTAGTTCAAATTGATTCATTCAAGCTATTATCTGATTGTTCTCTGACATGGGTACCAGGAATAGTTGCACTTTTCCCATGTAATACTTTTGTTTTCATCTTTTGATTCTGAGATCATGTAATTCTTTATTTTTATCAATTTATTTTGAGTACTACAAACACTAAAACAAATTTCTATCTTATACATAGAATAAGCACAAGACATAATGGTATGTATTTTGTGATAATCTCACTACTGACTTCAATAGTCAGTACTGAGATAACTTTTGTGGTTGCAAATCTACTATATAACTTAGTAGAATATAAATTGTGGGAAATCAAGGCATTGATGGGAGAAAGCAGGAAGTAAGGTTGAGAAAAGAAATATTTCAGCTAAGTGATTCTGGCTTGACCATGTTCTCAGTTTTAAATATCCTCATTTTTATCTTCATTTATATCAACCTGATTTTAGAGAATTAAAATATACTTTTACATCAGTTAGTAATAGACAGCAACAAAATATCATACAAACATGGACTTTCATAAAATAAGCAATTTTTTCTTATTCAATATCTGGTCCAGGGTTGGGTAATCCAACTTGATAAAACTACTCCAGAAGTGTGAAGTAGACATTGTCTTTCAGATTGGCAATTTTTGTGTAGTCTCAGAAAGACTGCTTGACTGCCAGTATAAAATCCCTTTTCAAACAAAAGAGAACAAAAAAAAATGTACCTACTCTAGGAACTTCATGCTGTACCTCATTTTCCAGAACTGTGCTATTAGGTCACCTCTATCTGCAAAGAATGTTTGAAAATAAAGTATTCTAAATACCAAATTTTCATTAAATTAAAATAATAAAAAAGGAAATTAGACTAGGTATTAAATATGCCATTTTATTATAATTATGTTATTGTATACTTATGACTTGGGTGGTTATTGAAAGGCAACATCTTGAGTCTTATATTTTTTATCTGCAAAAAATAATAATTTCTACTTGATATAATTATTGTGCCCATTAAATAAAATATAATATTCAAATTGCCTCTCACATAATATGTGTTCAATAAATGTCAGCACTTTTTTCCCCAAAGGTAAGTATTCAAACAGAGGCCATGAAACTATTTATTTAAAATAGTCAATTTTTAAAAAGAATTTATAAAGTAAAGAAATATGGAGGCGGAAAGGGGGAAAAAAACTTAGTCTAAAATGTAAGCAACATTCTATGCCACATATCAAACTACTTTATACATTTCATGAATTGTCTATAACTTAAAAGTTTAATGTACCATAATGTGACAACTGAGTAGTCTGACTAATGCATAACAAACTGAAATACACTTACTTAATAGCCTTTAAATATCAAGAAAAACAGAAATTCATATTTGTGGATTCTCTGCTAAAATTCAAGGGATTGAATATAGGAGTGACAGTATTCTTTTTTTCCCCATTGTTATATCTTCATTTCCGTTGTCGAGAGCAGTGCCATGTCCCCCTGGGAAGGGAGAAAATTCTAAATAGCACATCCTGACACAGTGTTTCTGAAAAGAAAAATCGGTTCCTGAAAATATATCATGAGATCAATATATTTCCACAAGTGACCAGCTTAATCACCCAACCCTCCAGTCAAAAGAAGTCTAATTGAAATGCTGTACTGCATCTCTGTCTTCAAAACTCAGAGTCTGCTCAACAATACATTGACCATTTTATAGAAGTAAGTAGATCTGGAGAGCTATGTATTGACTCGAAAGGAGAACATTGCAAGTCTAGCCAGAAGGCTGCAATGCCTGCGCTTAGAAGGAATCAATAAAAAAAAGGTATTCATAGTTCTATCTATTTATTTCTGTCAGATGTATTGTGGTGAACCTTTACATTCTAAGAGTGACATAAATGTAACAAGAATGAATTTTCTACTAGATAATGGTGCTCTCTGGCTGTGCAAAAACCTCTCAAAAGTCGCAATTTAGTGTTCTGTCAAAAATAAAAAGGCACTATTTTTCTATGATAATAATGCCAAGAAAACCCCATGAATTTTAGAGGAAGATAATATATGAAATAGTTATTTTTAAAGATTTAATTTTATTTTTAATATATCATCTTTATTACATTTTTCCATTACCATTTAGTCCCCTTATAGTCCCCTCCCCCCAGCCATCACCACACTGTTGTCCACGTCCATGAGTCCTTTTCCTTTTTGCTCCATCCCTCACCCTCTACCCCCTCACTAGCTGGCATTTGTTCTCCATCTATGAGTCTGTCTCTGTTTTACTTGTTAAAGGTTTTTTTCAATCTCTCCAAGATTCCTTTCACCATGTTGTAAGAACCTGCTTATTAGAAACAGAAAATGTAATTCTTCCTTCTTAAAAAATGGTGAAATAATGGTGAGACTAAGTTAGCTAAAAGGAAACAATGGCAATCTGCCTGTTCACTTGCTAAAACAGAAGTACTGCCGTTGAGTCACTCTCTCTATGAGGGACACACGCCTATCTTTTCCATGTGACAGGAAGGCAATTTTATTTTTATTATTTTTATTTTTGGATTTTAGGTATTTATTTTGGGAGAGATGGTAGGAGGGGGAGAAAGACAGGGAGAGACACATTGATGTGAAAGAGAAGCATGGATCCATGGCTTCCAGCACTGGACGAACCTGCACCCCAGACACATGCCCAGACTGGGAATCGAATCAGCAACCTTTCACTTTGGTGAAACAATCAAGCTACTGAGCCACATCAGTCAGGGCCCATGTAGCTATTTTAGGTAGAAAATTCTCCTTTGGAGAGTGATGTATGGACCACAATATCCTCTGCTTGGAGCTTCTATTCTGATAAAGATGATTAAAATGATAACTCTTTATTGTTTCTTGATCATAGCTTGTCCCTGCACTCCGTCAAACACTTCTGTGTTATCATGTACTTCCTACCTATGAAAATCTATTATTCTATCTATTTTACATTAAGCCACAAGATTTTTGGGCCTCTACACCAAGGATTAAGACTCCCAAAATCACATAAATGATAATAAATGTATCTTTTAATAATTTCCTGCATTTAGTTTACATTCAGCTTGTACATTTCCTTGGGTGTTAAACTGTTCATTTTAAATTCGTAACACTTTGCACCAAATTAATGAGGACAAGTCCTTCAGCAATAACAGTGTACAGCGCTTCTATTGCAGGTATCAGCTACGACATACTGACAGCTTCGGACCTTAAGCAAGGTATTTAACCTCTGTTCAGTCTTAGTCTCTTCAGTAGTGAAATAGAGATGATAATAGCTTTATCTTTATATGAGATACTATTACATATCATTTTATTTGAAACATTATATTATATTTATTAGGATATTAAAAGCATTAAAATATTTATTCTTGTCACCAGAAAGGAAAAGAGCAAGGATCAACCTCAAGAAAAAAAGAGCAGTTACATTAACAGTAGGGACACTTCATATTTTAGAACCATTTACATCCAGCTTAGATGGAATTCGAGTTACAAAGAAGATCAGAATAACCATCAAGACCAAAGAGGTGTTTGAGAATAAAACTGTAGTGGATTTAAGGAAGTTCTGGTTTTAGCCTGTACTGACCCACGGATTTAAGTATTCAACAATATGATTGTTTTTGTTTTGGTAAAAGATGTCTCAATGTATAAGGTGAAGGAGACATACACAAGCCCAGAGACAGGAACATCATCAATTCTAAAGGACTGAAATAGTACAGGCAAAATTATTAAATTGCTTACTAAGATGTGGGCGATGAGGTTGGAGGTGAGAAAGGGAAGACAGATTTTCAGAAAATAGGATTATGGGGCTACATGGCTGGTTTGACATGGAACATGAGGGAGGCAGAGGGACATCAGGATGCATGTGCCTATGACAATGGGAGAAATCTGTGCCAAAAGTTCAGATTTGGAAAACAAATCTGGATCGGATCATGTGAACTGCTGAGATGTACCAGAGAGTATGGACAAGAATGCAAAATGATGCTAAGAGGACAGAAATGCCATCTTGTCCCTGTCTCTATTGTTAGTTATTTGTCCAATCATCCAACATTAACAGAACACAATGAATGGAAACAAATAATAAATAAAATCAAACAATGAACAGTTTGACACATTTCTTAATTAGATCAATGGAACACTATCTACTTAACTTTTCCCTTCTTGTAGAGATTTCTCTCTCCCTCCCTAACTATGGGACACTGATGTTCCTTTAGTTAAAATGACTGGTCCAGAGAGGTCACCTGATCTTAAGCACTTACCTCAGTGCCAGGAACATATTAAGTGTTAAATGCATTACTCCTTAAATATATATTTATTTTTATGAAAAAATATACATATATATGTAAAAATTATATATGTGTGTGTGTGTATATATATATATATATATATATATATATATATATATATAATCAAACTGGGCATCAAGGGCAGTTGTGCCAAGAAGCATGTCATCTGCAGTCTGGATCTTTAAAAGGTACTGTGGAGGAAGACAAGGATGGAAGAACTGAGGACCACTCCCAAGCTCTCTTTACCAGAAAAGAGAGTTGAATTTAAAAATCTAGATGAAGTTCGAGAACCTCAGAAAAACTGGTGTGGTACAAGTTCTGAAATACAGCACAAGGAACCTGCCTTACCAGTAAATAACGGACATTGTTTCTTTTTAGGATGCAAAGTTTGCAAGCAATGGAAAATGAATAAACAAATATAGGTAAGCTGCAGCAGATCAGGCTTCTGAAAACACAAGAAAACTTGAAAGACTGAAAGAAATTGAAAAATTGAAGCTGAGAGAAGGCAAGTTGCACGAACTAAGGATTTTATAGCAGCCGTCATATATGCACATGCACATATACATACGTCTCTGACGTAGTTGTGACAATGTTAAGTATATTTAAGAATTATTAAAATAGTCAACAAAATGTGTTGACAAAAATGTGTAAATTCCTCTATAGGGGGGTTATAAATTACCTTTTGGGGGGTAGGTACCCAGAAGAGAGGTTTCTGGGTCATCTGGTAATTCTATTCTTAATTTTTTGAGTAAACTTCATCCCGTTGTTCATATTGATTTTACCAGTTTACATTCCCACCAGAAGTGAATAAGGGTTTCTTTCTCCCCACCACCTCTCCAGCACTTGTTATTAGTTTTCTTATTGATAATATCCATTCCAACAAGTGTGAGGTGGTATTTCATGATAGTTTTGATTTGCATTTCCCTAATAGCTAGTGAAGTTGAGTTCCTTCTCTTATACCTGTTAGCCATTTGTATGTATGTCTTCTTGGGAGAGGTGTTTGTTTGGATCCTCTGTCCATTTTTTTAAATTAGATTATTTGTTTGCTTGGTGTTGAGTTGTATGAGTTCTTTATATATTTATGATATTAACTCCTATCCCCCCCCAAATTGAAAAAATAGTCATAAAAATTATATGCATCATTGCAGCATTATTCATGGCAGACAAGACATGGAAATAACTGTGGCAGAGGAGCAGATAAAGATGTGGTATATATATATATGTCATATGTATATTAGTGGTATATATATATATATATATATATATATGAATTATACACACACACAAGGGAATACTACTCAGCCATAAGAAAAGATGAAATACTCTCATTTGCAAATATGACATTATAAAAACACTATGCTAAGTAAGTAATTCAGTAAAAGCTAAGAACCATATAATTTCATCAATATGTGGAATATAAAACTGAAACCTAGACACAAGCAGCAATGTGGTGGTTACCAGGGGGAAGAAAAGTGGAGGATCATAAAGGGTAAAGGGGGGTAAGTATGTGGTGATGGAAGATGATTTGATTTGGGGTGGTAGGAACACAATGCAATGTACAGATCAGGTATCATAGTAGTAATGTGCACTTGAAACCTATACAATCTTGTTAACCAATGTCAGCCCAATAAAACTAATTAAAAACAAAAATATATTCAATATAAAAATAGTTAATACATTTTTGTTAGTGGTTATTTAGTGTTGTCTATTTTTACAATCACATTTCCTGCTTTTCTCCCATTAGATATGCTACCAATTTTCTTTTGATCTTTAAAAATATTATATTGAATGTGATATGAAACACTTCAAATGAAGGCAAGAACATAAAATATTGACATTAAATGTGCTTAACATCCCCCCAAACAGTAAGCTATGTCATTAAAAATTAATGAAATTCTATTCAGAGTCTTAGTAAGTAGATAATCTTTTCTAGACAACATAAATAGAAGCTGCAAGCTTTTTCTCATAATTCTTCATAGGAGTACTTAATATTGCAGCATAGGTACCCCCAAATCCTGTGTGAGTCCAGTCAGTACACACGTCTTCAAGAGAAATGTCAACAGTCAGGTAAATTTAACATGTTGCACTTGGAGATTCATCCTTTGTATCCCTGCTGTCATTTTACAGCCAACACAATCTAAAGTGAGATCAGATCTTAGAAAAAAATTGTAAAATAAATTAAAATTATTATCTTCTATTATAAAACAATCAGGGCTGCAAAGTACTCTGATGAGGGGATATATATATATATATATATATATATATATATATATATATATATATATATATATATATGATGACTCCATGAGCCCCTAGAAGTTGGCAGTAACTGAGTGGCCTTGAAAATTCTTTTATTTTCATTTTTATTTTAGAATCCCAATATCCCCTATGTAATATTAGGGTGATGAAAACTATTTGGAAAGAGATGGAAACCACTACCTTAAGTTATAAATATTTGACAGTTATACATTTGTAAGAATAAATTTAATAAACATACTTAACAAGTCATAATTTTACATGTTAAAGCTTTAAGAATAATGAGACCCTTCAATCATGCAATTTGGAATGTAAAGAATGTACTATCTAGTCCAGTGATACCAGAGCACTTTGTTTACTGGTAAGAAACACAACATGGGTAATCCTTTAAGCAATGACAACAGGGTTCTCTATATAAAACAATTAATCTCTATTGATCTTTTGCCTTAATATTCTCTAAATCCAATTTCTAAACATACCAAAGCACGACTTTCATACTATAAGGTATTCAGAACTTCACTAGATCTAAGATTTTTTTCTCCTTATATTTCAACACACATACACATGTAATTTAACACTTATTACCATTCTTATTATTTGTCTTCTCCAGAAATTCCAATTTTTAAAAATTGCACTGACCATCAACTTGAGTGAATTAAGTACTTTTATTAGTAGTCTGTGGCTATTTAATACAATTATTGTAGCAATGTATAAAGAAAACAAAGCTATGGGTATCCATCATTCTAACACAGCACCTGTAAAAAAGAAGGTGGGTTAGCTTGTTTTGTGTTGGGAAGTTAAAAGGGTAAGTTAATTTATGCCGACAAAGAAAAATCAATGGTACATTGTGCACAAAAGAAGAATCAATCATCATTTCTATGGCCTCTATATTCATTATGACATAAATCTATTGAGGAAAACATTGCATCAAATATGAATTGAGTTTGCCTCAAAAGTTACTAAGTTCAAGGAGGGCATAATCCAGGTCCTTGCATCAGAATCTTTTCATGACCCCCAACATTAACATAGAAACTTGCAGCAAACAATGAGTGGTGAATATGTATATTTGGTTGGCTTCAACAGTATTTTGAAAATCATAAGTCTTATATTTCAAATGCCACATTAATAGATACTTTCATCTGGCTTAACTTTTTACATTAATTATAATTTTATCAAAGATGCCTTACAAAATAGCTCCAGTACACCAGGTTCTCAAGATTATTTTGTCTACTTGCAAATAAATATATGTACACTCATTTGTGCTTACTCCCCATTGTTTTTGTTTTTATTTTTGTTTTTCAGTCATCCTTCCTCTGAAAATATTTCCCACCACTCTGGAAGCACTTATTAATCAGAAATAGTTCACTTCTTTAAGAGCATATTTTAAGTATTTTTCTTCATAATAAAACTAACATTAATTAATAAACAAAAGAAAACTGAATAATATAAATTCCTGAAATAAAAAAGTTATCCAAAATTAAACATATTCATAATAAAAACTTGAAGAAAATATGTCTTCTGTGTGGTTTTTATATCTTCTGTGCAGTCTTTATTTCCTGGGTTGTACACAAATGGGGAGAAATTATGATATTGATTAAAGTTCATGATCTCTTGGCTCACACTAAAATTTAAAGTTGTTTGGTCCTAGCAAGTTTAGCTGTGTTTTCATGGAGGTAATATTCATTTCAATGTTGCATAAGTGTCTAAGAAACCCCACAAGCCCTCTTCTTTCTTTTTAGTGCTGCAATGATGAATCAAATTGAGCTAATTAGTCCCTTCCTCTGCAGCAAGGACCTCTTTCTGAACTGGTTCTGCCCTGACTAACGTAACATGTCCAAGAACTGTTCTTTCAACCCTCCGTTATTTCCCAGTCCGTCTGACTCTCTGCTGACAACACAATCACCACTGCCCCACTCTGGCTTCTACCGACAGAACTGGAGTTACCGTTTCCACCGATTTAAAACCGCTATATGGGGAACTGCCATGTAGGGAACTGTCTTGATCTCAGGACAAGTCTTTTCATCCAAAAGAGTTAAAAAGAAACTAGCTACAACAATTTTCAAAGAAATTGTAAAATGAACCCCTAGTTTACAAGAGAACAGGCAGAAATTGTGTGTATACATACATGGTTATAAAGCAGTGAGGGCACTTTTAATTAACAGTATGAACCATAAAGTGAAATACAGAAATCTCAGTGAAGATGACATCAAACCACATGAACTTCACATACACACACACACACACACACACACACACACACACACAAATGGGCTTCAGGGTTAAAGACCAGGTCTTGGGAAGAACTAGATCTCCAACATAGAAAACTCTACATAATGTTTGTAGTCTTAATTCTGCTGCTCAGAATAGATAAAACAAAACAAAATGAAACAAAAATTTTCTTTACATCTGCAGTTCCCTAGATGTGGCACAGAGAAGAATGTTCTTCTGACATCAAAATAATTCTACTTATGTTAATACTACAGCCTATTCCATGGATAATTAAGAGCATCTTTCTGTTTGTCCTTAGAAAGTTTTTCTTTAATTCTCTGTGCATCTGTGTTTGTCCTGTTGATTTGTTGTTTTACTGATATTCATGGTTCAGCATTTAGTTCCCTATTATATATGCTGTTGTTAATGCCTGGAAGTGCTCCAGAGATAAGTCATAATTCTCAAATATATTGTTTGGCTTTTTCATTCAGTATGAATATGGAGAAGTTGATAAACACACCATTCATTTCTTTATCAGAATTGCCAATGATCGTGTTTAGGTCAGAATGGAGAGGAGGATATAGGAAGGAGAAAGCTCAGTGTCTGATTATTCCTCTCAGCAACTCTCAGTCCACCAAACACCTCAAACATTCTTCTTCAGAATTTAAGCATACTTTATTTATGAAGGTGAATAGAAAAGTCCAAGTGCACATTTGCTTAATTGTGGCCATAAAGTCTTTTAAAGGCTGACAAAGGCTATTGTTCTGCAATTGGAGTTAAAAAATACTGATACGAAAAATTTCAGAAATTATATCTGGTTCAAAAACATTTAAAAGTAAATGATAATACTTAATGCACATATTCTGGTATGAGAGATTGCAATCAGAAAACTAGCGCAAGCCACCTGCTCACTGGGGTCACCGGAAATGCCAGCACAGGAAAAAGGAAACTGCAAACAGAAACTTCAGTATGGAAATTGAGAGTTGCAAATCACCTTACAGATTAGAGACCAACTGCATCATTTTACAGATGAGAGAAGTAAAGAAATGACTCACTAAAATTTGCATAGCTAAACAGTGGCAGAATGAATACTAGAATTCATGTTTTCTGACCCTAATTCAATATGTTTTTCGCTACCCTAAGTGGTCTAACAAACTCTAATGAGTCAATGACAGTAAGCAAATCAGTGATAAATTTTAATCACTTATAACTAAGTATGTATTTGTTAATGTTTGATGGTGTCCTAATGTATATAATACCTACATTCATTATAAACCAATTTCATTTAAATTGCTATCTCAAAATCCCCAGAACCATGGTAGAAAATCTTTTATGTTATTACATTTCCAATACTGTAATACAAAGCTGTGATTAAGAACAATTTTCTTGATCTTTCGCATTAATAAAATGTAAATACCTACCTTCTTGGCTTGCTTTATAAGCAGATACAATTTTGAGTGTGATTTTGGAAAAGCTTCTTTGCATTAAAATGAACAAACATCTTTATGTGAGAACCTGTGTATAGTAGAACATTGAAATATAAATCAATTACTTTCGAGCTAACACTAGCCAGAAACTGTACTGCTAATTAACAAGCTGAACTCCAGGATCCCTTTGCTACTGCTCATTAAAGGGTTCATCACAAATGATTTTAAAAAAATCAGGAAAAGTAAACTCCACAGCATTGCTACTTAGAGAAGTGGGCAGATGTCCATCTGGGTGGGATTACTAAAACTTCAACTATGGAAGAAATGAAGAACATTTTCCTGAGGAGATACATTGCGACATGCTTTCACACAAGAGCTACACTGACATTTATCAGAAGGATGTCTTGGTGCCATAAAATAAGCTAGTGTAATAAGCTAATGGTCACTTAGGCAGAGCAGCTATGTTTCCCCACATACGTAACAGAATAGTCCCACTGTGAACGCAGCTACATATCTTAACATACATGGGCTTGTTAACCAAAGCAAAGACAAATGAAAAGTCCACACTCTTCTCCTAATGCCTTGAGCAATAGTGCCTAATATTGCCTAAATTTAAACTACTCATGTCCAGTTTTTCAAAGATTGTGTTGCCATTTTGTTTTAAACCAAGAACTACATTGAAAGCAAAGAGACAAAGAACCTAAGAAAACTTCATAGTCTGTAAAGGTCAGGTAGCTAGTTTGTTGCTCCTGCAAAGGAAGCATTCCAGTGTTCCCAGTGGTATATTTACTGGTCAGCTGAGAGGTAGGTTATGGACATTCTCAGAGCCAAGTACTACTGTATGTGTTATAGGTCTACTGTGGGTCTTCTAAGGAGAGAGTCACATCGACACCTGATTTCAGGTGGAGGTCCTGCCTGACACAGGCGAGGACGTGACTAAAATAGGCCCAGAGAACTAAGAGCCCCACAGTCCTGTCCACTGGAAGTGGAAGGGTGAGTGAGGTCACTGGCCTTTTCTTAGCTTATGGCCATTTCACTTTCTCACAGCTTTATCTGAAAATCTACTTCAATAGCCTCCCAAGCCAGGCTTTTTATTGATTATTTTTCACTCACCTTTGTTTCTTTTCACTCACTTATGATGTTCAACACTCCTCCTATGTATCTGAATTCTAACCATTATTCAAAAGTTCATTTTAAAGTACATCTTCTCTCAACACTTACTCTAAATGCCGTGACCCACATTTGCTGTCACCACTCAAGCCCCAAGACATCATTTCAACAGGTCAGTACTCATATGGCATTTGTATTGTTACTGACTTGTTCACATATAGGTCACTGTTCCCAGTCTGGCACATGCTCTGTGGTACTAGATGCCATGTTCCATACTACTTCTTAACCCAATGCAGTTGTATTTTACAAAGAAAGAAAATCTACCTTACTGCATAAGTTCATTGAAACTTGTGAGCTGACCCAAAATCTATGCTGTTTAAGTCATTCTTTCAGACAAAAAACTATTAGCGGCTCCAAATAATACCATATAAATGAATTTAGGGAACAAATGCAGATACAAGGTTAAAAATTGTATATATTTTCACGATGCATGAAAACCTAAAATTCGTACACTATCTTCTGTTAAAAGTTAACATAAAATAGGAAATCAGGCTTTTCTGATACATTCTCACTCTACTTAGCCTCCAAATGAAGAGTTAACATTCTAATCAAGAATTCTGAAAACTTATTCCTATTAATTCCTTGGGCAAAGTACCTCTAGGTTATTCCAAATCCCATAATATGTGTGAGCATGACTCGACATGAAAAAGTTGTGGAAAATATCAACAGACATTTCCCAACTTTTCGTTCAAAGAGAAAATGAATGTGTCAACTATAGATGTACTAAACTAATGTTAAAATATCCAACTTATGTGCAGGTCAAAAATCAAATACTAGAACTTTAATAGCAAGGTTTGGCAACATTTCTTGGCTCTGTATCTACATTCCACTGGAAAATTTTTTTTCTCTGTCTAGCATATTAATCACATCCCAATTTTGTTGTTTCAAGCTACCTGCAAAACTGAACTGGCTACCTATTGTCACCCCAATTTAAACATTGTTTCAACCTCTCCGAAGATACATACCTTTTGTCAAATTGAGCACTGCCGTGGCTCACACAGCACTTCAGCGAGAGGCACATTTACTGTAATTACCCACCCAGAAGCTGGGGGAGGACATGGATTGGTTAAGTGCACTCCCACTCCTCCTTGGCAATCCAAGATTACGTTTTACCATTAAGCAAAGGAAGTCTTTAATATATTAACAGCATTCGATCTAAAGTGCCTTGCAGAGAAAATGCTACAGCACACTGCAATCATCCTAAACATGGATGCAACACTATCAGATGGTGAGTATCTTAAAATGTGAATCTGTTATGTCTGTCTGAATCAGGGACTGTTGCAATAAACATGTCAAAGTCCCTCTCATTTAGAGCACAATAATTGATTGATCATAATTTTTGTGGTACCATAAAAACTGTCTAATGGAATATGAGCAAATCCTATCCTTCTTTATCTGGAAAGCCTCCAAAATTCTGTAATTATTGTGAAAAAATATTTAGTGGCTCTCCTTTGAAATAAGGGTCTCTATGTTTCTCATCTGCCCTTTCTTAATATTAAAAATAAATCTTAAAATTTCCTAAATGATGTTTTAAATAGGATGAGCAAATCACTTTTTCTCCAAATTGAATATGCTGCTTCCAGCAATCCTGTAGTTTAGAAAAAACCAAGATGTCTATACCGAGTCTCTGTGCCTTACCACTCACTCGCTCTCTGCTCTGTCCCCGCCTACTGGACGCCCTGCCATTACCAACACCAGCGTTGTCTCAGGGCATCAGTAACCTAAGAAAAAGTGTGTGTGCACACACGTGCATGTGTGATACCACCTATATTTTATTAGTTTTTGTCCATCCATTTGTCCACAAACATTTAGGTTGTTTTCACACCTTGGTTATTATAAGGCAATGAACATGGGAGTCCAGATATCTCTTCAAGATAATAATTTTGTTTCTTTTGGATACATACCCAGAGGAGAAATTGCTGGATGATGTGATTGTTCTATTTTTTAAGTTTTTGAGGAACCTCCATATTGTTTCTGTAGTAGCTGGACCAGTTCGCATTCCTGCCAATAGTACACAAGAGTTCTTTTTTTTTCAATATCCTCACCAGCATTTATTTTCTCTTCTTTTTTATGTAATAAACATCTTCCCAGATGTGAGGTGACATCTCTCTGTGGTTTCGTTTGCATTTTCCTGATGACTAGTTCTGTGGAGCACCTTTGCATGGACCTACTGGCTGTGCGTATGTCCTCTTTGGGAAACTGTCTATTCAGGTTCTCTGCCCATTTTTTATTTGGGTTATTCTGTTCGTTAATTGGCTGATTGATTTTATTTTGTGTGCTATTGGGTTGGTCCTTGAATATTCTAAATATTAAGCTGTATTAAATGTGGTTTAGAAATATTTTCTTCAATAAGTTGCTTTTCCTTTTGTTGATGCAGAAGCTTTTTAGTTTGATGTAATTCCACTTGTTCATTTTTCCTTTTGTTACCACTGTTTTTTGGTGTCAAATCCCCCAAATCATTGCTAAGACTGTTGGCTAGGGAGTTTGCCTACATTTTCTTCTAGGAGTTTTATGAATTCAAGGCTCATATTCAAGTATTTTTTACATTTTGGATTGATTTTTGTGTAATGATGTGAAACAGGGGTCCACTTTCATTCTTTCTACACGTGGCTCTACAGTTTTCCGAATAACATTTATTGAAGAGACTAGCATTTCTCTATTTATTAAATATTGTATTTTTCCCCACACAACATACCCATAAAATATAGAAAAGAGACTGATTTTGCATTATGGTAGGGTGATTGCAATATAGTTCTTTAATTGAAAAATATTTCAAGATATAGTATATACATTTAAGCACTGCTTAGTAAAAAAAAAAGCTGTTAATTTACTCATGTAAACCTAATTATTTTAAGCAATGATTTTCTATTCTTTAACAATAAGAACAATAATAAACATTTTGTATATGTAAAAATAAAGATGAATCCCACATTTACAGTCACAGTCTTGAAAAGCAAACTAAAGAAATGCAGAGCATCACTTCAGAATGATGCCTGCATGAGCTTTATTAACGTGTATGTGTAACAGACCTTCATAGTACTCAGTAAGTATCCATTTGATCCATTAACAAAAATAATTAGCAGAACACATTATTCATGTTCTCCCACCCCCTTTATTGACAATGTTGTTTTTGTTCCCAGAATCTGTCTTGAGCCCTGAATGCAAAAGCTTCATTCCTGACCACCCTGCAGCCTCTGTAGTTAGCCTCTAATTTGAACTCAATAAAATTCATGATATTATATGCAGATGTTTTATGTAGGCCCAACATTATAGTTGGCACATGTCTGTTCAGCAATAAAGAACTGAAGGAAAAAAAGCATAAGGGATTCTAAGGAGAATAGTGGTTCGAATGAGTTTGTCCTGGACACCTCAACTTCTAACTCTTACCTCCTCCTCAGTTCCTCTCAGGGGCTATAAGCAATAACCGGCAGATAAGGCCAAGGGGACATAAGTGAGACCCCAGTCTCATAGAGTCCTAACAGAGAAAGAGATGGTAGAGGAATTTCTCCCCTGGGAGTCAGACGAGCTCTTTAGGAGAAGGGTGGGGTCCTGGAGAACTACAGGCCCCCACATCCGCAGTCAGTGAAAGGTCAGTGTTAGTCCATTCACCTGTGTTTTGCCTCCTTGCTTTTCAAAGAGGTGAGGAGGCCATGTGTTTTTTTCTTTTTTGTTCAATCTCTCCATTCTGTTCTCTATTTATGAGTCTGTCTCTATTTTGCCGGTTAGTTCATTCTGTTCACTATATTCCACATATAAGTGAAACCATATGGCACTTGTCTTTCTCTGACTGGCTTCTTTCACTCAGCATAATGCTCTCCAGGTCCATTCATGCTGTTGCAAAGGGTAAGATTTCCTTCCTTTTTTATAGCTGAGTAGTATCCCATTCAGCAGAGAGGAAGTGTCGGGGAAGGTAGAAGAAGATATAAGGGTATAAATGGTGATGGAAGGAGCCTTGACTTGGGATTGTGCACACACACTACAATGTATAGATTATGTGTTGTGGAATTGTGCACCTGAAACCTGTATATGTTTGTTAACCAGTGTCACTCAATACATTCAGTAAAATGAAAAATAAAGAGTTGACTTGAATGTTCTCTACTTATGAGCCTGAGGAAGAGTGAAGAGACCAGTGATTAGAGAGGCTACTCCATAGCAAATCCCAGGAGGCTCACAGGTTTCTTTTACTAGAAAAGTGAACAGAGTTCAGGAATCACACATCTGCTGAGACGGTATGTCCCAGAAGCTAAACTAAAATATCATAAACTAACAAAATTACAAATTACGTGCCAAAGGAGGTAAACATTAAGGAGATAAAGAAGAAGTGTACTCATAATTAGCTCACATGAAAAAGGACAAAACCTAAAAGAAATAATAACACTAAAGAGAAGAGAGAACAGCACCAAATATAGAATTGTTGGTATAAAAACACTATGCTTTTTCAAATAAAAATAAAACCAGGGAATTTGCTGACTGAAAATAGTATAATATTGTTAAATATCAAAATGCTGGCCTGCTATCTAAGGAGAAGCCATGAAATATAAGGAGAATGAATTAGGAAGACCAAAAATTAGAAAAATAGAAGTTCTGAAAAAATGGAAAGGAAGAGATGGAAGCAAAACAATAATTAATCTAATAAACAAAATGTTCCTGAATTATAAAATAACCTGGGACTATAGACAGGGTCAACACAATCTGGGGAGGATCAGTGAGAGCAGGCACACACCAGGGCGGGGCCCAGTAGAGAGGAGAAACCCTTTACAAGCTCTCAAGCCAAAAGAACTCGCTGCTTAGGATGGAGAGAGGGAGAGACAGACAGACAGAGAAAGAGAGATACTGTCACTGGACTGAACTACAACATAGGAACTTACAACATGGTAGAATAATGTAAGTAGACCACTGACAAAAAAAACTAAAGACATTTAAACTGAAACTCCTATATTCATCCAATATAGCATTTATCCATAAGGTAAATGTGGATATACAAAGATACAGCTATCACTCAGATGCCACTTCAAAGGAAAATACTCTTTCCAGACAATAATAATTCAGAATAAAATTTTCAAAATAGAAAAAGATAAGGAAAATAGTATTGATTTATAAACCCAGATTAGATACGTGATAGCTACATAAAGATATTATTTATAATCTGTGTATATCATTTGTAAATACTAAATAAAGTTTCTCGAAATAAGGAGGCTACATTATAGGGAAAAAGCTAATTATAATCAACTAAAATTCTAAATTATCTCAGCAAAATCTATTGATAATGGTAAGCCAAGAGTATGCTTGGAATTGATTTAGAAAATGGTAAAAAAGTCAGATCTATGAGTAAGGGAAAGAGCATTGTTTGAATACACTCATATACTGCATTTTATTATGAGTACTGGGGGACAGAACACAGTCAGAATTAAAATGGAAATGGACAATAATCCTTCCCAAATTGTGAGAGGAATGAGGAAAAAATAACAGTTTTGCCAATTCACAAAAAGTTGGATGAAGAGACTGAGTAAAAAAAAAGCTTTTAGTAAAAAAATAAATCATGTGTATTTATTATTTATTATTTTACAACCCAGTGGGGTCCAACCTGTACCCTGTGGGCTGCATGCATCTCGGGATGGCTGTGAATGCAGCCTGACACTAAATTGTAGATTTACTTAAAAGATTATGAGACTTTTTCATGATTGCGTGTCATTATTTATTTAACGGGTGGCCTAACACAATTCTTCTTCCGCTGTGAGCCAGAGATGCCAAAAGGTTGGACACCCCTGAATTTATGGACTAAAATTTTCTATTCAAGTGCATTCATATTGACAAAAAAACATGTTATAGCTCTGAGCCATTTACAAGGAACACATTTAAAACAAAGTATAAAAGAGCCTTGGGAAAGTAGTTGAACAAATGAAAATGTAATCAGACAGAGATACAAGCAACACTAATAATTAAAAAGGAGGATATAAAAGGCAAAGAGTCTAACAGGGAGAACAAACAGGGAAGTTATATGTTTAATATATGAGTGCGTGTACACGAAGAAACAGTTCTGAGAGAGCATGAGCAGTTCAGTAGTGACGTACGAGTAGTTTGGGGTCCTAGTGCCGTGTGCAGTGGTCGAATGATGACTCAGAGATTGACAGTCAATGTGTATCTACCTCTCTTAGCTTATACATTCAGCTCTCCACATTGCTACTTACAGGATCAACAAAAATATTAGCTTACAACTCTAAATATGTTTTAAATAACCACATAGTATCACATAGTAAAGTGAAAACCTTACAAAAAGATAATTCTGAGATTTTTTTTTACTATTGTCACACTGAAATTTTTTCAGGCTTACAGGTTCAAACTCTGTTCATTTTTGACATACCACATTAACATGAGATAAAATATCAACTGACTTGCATTCTAATGTACTTCTGGCAGAAGAAAGGAACTGTATTTCAAGTAGCCAAAAAATTGCTAAGTATAAAATCTGTACATTATCAAAATGCAAAGATTTCCAGTAATGTTAATTCAGCCATCTTAAAAATATAATAGATTTATATCTCTCATTTAAGTGGTGTTTAATGTCTATATTGACAAGTTACTATAGAATTGACTGTAGAAATTTGAGAAACAAAGACACTTAGGCTTTAAAATTCAAAAAATACATTGTGACAGATTACGTAGGTGTAATAAAAATGAGATTTTCATTTTAAGGAAAAGAATAGGTGGCAATATTTTGAAGAATATTTGAGAACTAAGAATAGTGAAATTTAAAGGGGTTCTCAATCTTTTTTTAAAATTTTTTAATTTAATTTATTTTTCAACTACAGTTTTCTGTCTATTTCTCCCATCCCAGCCCACCCCGCCCCGTGCTCCCCACCTCCCTCCCATTTCCATCAATCTCAATAAAATACCTCATCAGAATTTGTACTTTTCCTAACCCCAAATTTGTAAACACATGCCAGGAAGATTTATTTTCCTTATAATCAGTGACTTCCCAATTCAAAATGTGATATACCAGGGAGTGTTTAATTTCTTTGATGCCACCTGTTTCTTAGAGACTGAACAGACTTTTAGATTGCAATTACAAATAAGTTAGGCTGCATTTACCAATTTAAGTTAAATGTATTTGATTTTTTAATTACTAAATATCAGAAGTATTTCCCCTGACATTTCTATTAGCTTTATTCTTTTTGAGTTCATATATCTAGACATTGTGGTTATATACATTATTTGCTTTTCAAAAATGTATATAAAGAGAATACTGCTGAAAAGTCATGGCTTTGTTCCATATATATGAGTCTGTCCAGAAATTATCCAGCCATACACTATGAAAAATAGACATTTGTTGAAGAAGATACAAGAAACATTGTACATGGGATATGACATCTCAGTCCACTTCAGAGTAGGCACCTTGGGACCTCACATAGCTCTTCCAATCACCATCAGCTACCCTATTGTATTTTCCTGAATCTCATCAACAATCTGATACCTCTTCCCTTTCAAAGGTGATTTTAGTTTTGGGAAAAGCCAAAGTCACAGGATGCCAAATCTGGGCTGTAGGGGGGCTGAGTTACCTGGGTGATTTCATGTTTCACAAAAAAATTGTACGTGATGCATAAACAGGTGCACTGTCATGATAAACCTACTAATTACCAGTTACCCATAGCGGTGGCCTTTTTATTTATATTGCATCTCTGCACTCATTGCATCATCCCTAAAAGTCTTCTGAATCATCTGAGTAGTTTTCGCAGAGGAATGTTCAAACCTGATGCAAAATTTTATGCAAATTTGTTGCTCTACTCGCTAATTCATTCTAAATGCAATGGCCACACAGTCACATACTCGCTCAACAGCATCTACCACCCCCAGTAACTAATACAGTGAAGTCATCATTGTTCATGCATGTGCCTTCCAGTCTACTCTCCTTGGCTGCCAGATTACATCGATGCCTGACGAACTGCTATCATTATACTAACAATGGCTGGACTTTTTCCAGATGGACCTCATGTGCATATATTATAAAGAGCTTATTCTTTGCTTTTTCACCAATGAACCATTACAATAAATGTCACAGAATTCTTTCTTCACATTAAAACAAAATGAAATGATGACAACATGTTAAAAGTTGATTGTTTCAAAGTGGTAACGTTCATTCTGACACAATAGATTTTTAAATATTAAGAAAGATATTTTTAGATAATATGTTTCTTTCCTTATTACAAATTATAAATAATAAGTATGCAATATGTACAGTCTCTAAGAGTAAACACAGAAAATTATAACTAATCCAACTACTCAGAGTATACCACTACCACTAGTATTTTGGCATATGTAATTAGTTATTTACCTATCTGTGAACATATAAGGAAGGAGATAAAGGGAAAGAATAGAGCACAAGAAAGAGCTCTTTCAAACTTTTAAAATATAGTATGTTATAAAGCTACTTCTACCTCAAGTATTTAATGTTTGCACAATATAATATCTTGAGATTAATTTACAGTGTGTTCAATAATCTTATACTGTTAACATTCTAGGTTGTTTTTTTAAATTTCTAATAATGATAAATAATGTCACAGTGAATACCCTCATATATGAACCATTGAAACTATTTCAATTATTTCCTGAGGCCATAAAGTAGAAATAAAATTGCTACTCAATACTCTACATATACATTAGTTTGTTGGAAAGTTTGATTAATTTCCATTCTCCATAGCTGAGTTTCACATTTTTGATGCTCTTTATCAATGTTTGCCTGTTAAAAATCATAGCAATTTGACATAGAAGCTAAATTACAATGCGTATGTAAGACTTACATTTCTCACAAATATCTGAAGAATAAAAATTGTCTTCCACACATTTAAAAGGAGAACACTAATAAAAGACATCCAAAAGAGAAAAGTAGAACTCCATTTTCACAGATGATATATCCTATATATAAAAATTCCCTCGGAAATATACACACACATTCCCAAAACCTATCAAAACTAATAAATGAATTAAGTTGCCTATCAAATATAATAAATGAATTAAGGTAAACACAAGAAATTAGTTGTTTCTATATACCAAAAAGGTATAATCCAAAAAGATTATACCTTTGTTTCTAATCCAAAAAGATTTTTTAAATTTCATTTATAATGGCATCTAAGTGAATATTATATCTAGGAGTAAATTTAACTGTGGAGGCAAAAACTTGCTGGAAGAAATTTAAGAAGACCTAAGTAAGTGGAAGAGCCTCCCATGTCCATGGGTTAGAGACCTGATAGTGTTATGATTGCAAAACATCCTATATGTTCAATATGATCTTTATCAGGATTCCAGTGACTACTTACAAAAATAGAAAGGATGACCCTCAAATTCATATAGAATTGCAATAGGTCTTAACTATCCAAAATAATCTTGAGATAAATGAAAAAAGAAGAAAAGAATATTTCAATCAGCTCAGGCTTCCATAACAAAAGACCTTAGAATGGGTAGTTTAAACAGGAAAAAATTGTTTTCTCATAGTTCTGGATGCTGGATATGTGAGATCAGGTCTTCCTGGTTTTTCAGATGGCGACCTTCTCCCTGTGTCCTCATATGAGGCAGGTGGGGAAAGAGAGAGATTGAGAGATTTCTGGTGTCTCTTCTGAACACACTCATCCCATCATGAGTTTCACACCCTCACAGGTTCACCTGAACCAAATTCTCTCCCAAAGGCCATCACACAGGGTGTTAGGGCATTAACATACAAATCTGGGGACAGTGTTCAATCCAGATTTTGGAAAATTTACACTTTCCAATTTCAGAACCTACTATAAGGCTGCAGTAATCAAAGCAGTGTGGTACAGGCATAAGGACAGATATATGGACCAGTAGAAGAGCACTGAACCCAGAAATAAGCTCATAAATATATGGCCAGCTGATTATCAACAAGGGTACCTAGATTGTTCAATGGGGAAAGAACGGTCTTTTCAAAAATGGTGTTGGGATGACTGGTTGGGGGAAAAAAGAGTGATTTACTTAAAAAAAACTTATACAAAACTCATACACAAAACTTAGCTAAAAATGGATTGATAACCTAAATGTAAGAGATAGTACCATACAACTTTTAGAAGAAATATAAGGGTAAATCTTCATGATCTTATTTTTGCTGATGAACTCCTAGATGTAACACCAAATCATGAGTAATGACAGAAAAAAATAGGTACATTGGACTTCATTAGAAATTAAAAACTTTTGTTCATCAAAGGACATTATCAAGGAGGCGAAAGACAACCCACAGAATGGGAGAATGTTTGCAAATCATACATCTGATAAGGGGATAATATTGAGAATATATAAAAAGCTACTACAACTCAATAACAAACATATAAATAACTTAATTAAAAATGGGCACAGGACTGGAATGGATATTTCTCCAGAAAAGACATAAAAATGTCCTATAAGTACACATAATATCAATATTTATTAGGGAACTATAAATCAAACCCTACTAAAATAAGTATAAAGAAATAAACAAAAGCAGTGTTGGCAAGGAAATGGGGACTTTGAGACTTTCATACATTGTTGGTGGGAACATAAAATGGCTCAGCCATTATGGAAAAGTTTATCAATTCCTCAAATAGTTAACCATAGGATTACCACAGGAACCATTAATTTCACTTCTAAATATACCCCCCAAAATTTAAATGTAACACTCAATAAACACATGTATATGCATGTTCATAGCAGTACCATTCATAGTAACCAAAGGTGGAAATAATAACCCAAATGTTCATTAATGGATAAATGGAATAACAGTGATATATATGTACATACAATGGAATATTATTCAGTTATATAAAGTAATGTAGCACAGACATATGCTACCATATAGATGACTCTAAAAAGCATTATGCCGAGTAAAAGAAGCCAGGCAGAAAAGTATGATAATACGTGATTCTATTTATATGAAATATACAGAACAGGTAGAGACAGAAGGGGTAGAAAACAATAGAGATGAACTGACTAATGGGTACAGGACTCTCTTTTGGAATAATAAATACATTTTGGAACAAGATAAAGGTGATAATTGTACAACATTGTGAATGTACTAGATGTCACTTAATTGTTCACCTTTAAATATTTAATTTTATTATATATATTTCACCTCAATCAGAAAAAAAAGAGAACACTAGGCTTTCAGAGGTTATGTTTCTTACCCAAAGGTGTGAAAGAGGTAAAAGAGCCCCATATATGCAGGGAGTCTTACTGGAGCTTCTGTACTATTTTTCTTTTTGCTGCACTGCCTCCTTCTGTGCCTCTGTGCAGTTTTATCCCCCATTTACTGATGGGCACCTAGGCTGCTTCCAGCATGTGGCTGGAAATGGTGTGGCTATGAACATAGGGGTACATGGGTTCTTTTGAATTGGTGTTTCAGGGTTTTTAGAATATAATCCCAGCAGTGGAATTGCTGGGTCCAAAGGCAGTTCCATTTTTAGTTTTCAGAGGAAATTCCATACTCTTTTCCACAGTTTCTGTAGTAGTCTGCATTCTCACCAACAGTGCACTAGGATTCCCTTTTCTCTACATCCTCACTAGCACTTGTTGTTCATTGATTTACTAATGATGGACATTCTGACAGTTGTGAGGTGATATCTCAGTGTGGTTTTAATTTGTATCTCTAATGGCTAGTGATGTTGAGCATCTTTTTGTATGTACATGCCATCTGTATGTCCTCCTGGGAGAAGTGCCTATTCAGGTCCTATGCCCATTTTTTCATTGGATTGTTTATCTTCCTGGTGTTGAGCCACATGAGTTCTTTATATGTTTTGGATCTAATGAACAAAATAGAACCATAGTCAAGGAACCATGGAACAGACTGACAGTGACCAGAGAGGAGGTGGAAGGAGGATGATGGTGGAAAGAAGGGGGAAGTGACTAGATAAAGACCTTGTATAAATGACCACAGACTTGGACAACAGTGTGGGAATTAGCTGTTGGAACAGGGGGTGGGATGGGAAGAGGAAGGCAAAGGGGAAAAAATTGGGACAACTATAATAGGATAACAATTACAAAAATTATTTTAAAATCCAAACACTTTTAAGTTAAAAAATAACATGTTCTTTGCCCTTTTCACACTCATTCTCTCATGAGTGTCCTGTGGAATTTCCCAGAGGTGGCATGACTTATAAAGTCACAACAACAAAAAGAAAGTAATGTTTCTATAAATCCATAAAATATTGATGTTCTTTATACAGATATTCTGTTGATATCACTGGTCCATTTTTTAATTTTTTAAATTTATTTTTAGAGGAGGGAAGGGATGGAGAGAGAAACATCAATGTGTGGTTACCACTCAAATGACCCCTCTTCTCCACCAGGGACATGGCCTGTAACCCAAGCATATGCCCTGACTGGGAATTGAACCAGCAAGCCTTTGATTCACAGTCCAGTGCTCAAATTCACTGAGGCACACTGGCTAGGGCTCAATGATCAATTTTTAATTAGAGTGTTTTCCTTTTCTTTTTGATTTCTAAGAGTACTTTATAAAGTAAGGTAAAATTATTTATCTTTTAAGTATTATGCTAATGTATTTTTAAATTATTCTATTTGTTCTTTAGTTTTGTTCATCAATTTTTGGTATAAAGATGTTTGCTCTGAAATCTATCAATCACTGCCTTTAGTATTTTGCCTTTACAAGATAGGGAAGGTGACACTCTTATTTTCAAGGGGCCCAAGATGTAATTCCTGGTGAAAGACAGAATTATTTTAATCCCTAAATAGTTATCTCATTTATTTCTAAAGCCCAAGACTAAAATTTTAAGAGATTTTTAAATGGAAATTTTTAATTCAAGTTGTTTAAAAAAAACAACTAAAAATTAGTTTAGAAAAACTGATTTCGAGTAACTTAGAAAGTCTCAACATTTTCTTCAGGGGAACTGCATTTCCAGGGGCCAGCCAGTTGCCGAGATTTGTAGCTGGCAGCTCCTACAGGAAGTAACTGGTAAACCTGAATCCATGTATTTCCTTCCCTGCACTCCATTCTAGGCTGTTTCAAGATCCCATATGCCAAGGGAATTTTCCATCCAAGACCATTTCCTTGGCAATTTTAGATATTTAGTTGAATCAAGCTCCAGAGAAAAGAGAAGGGCCATATTATTAATCAGCAGGAAAGAAAAACAAAGGAAGACAGTGACTATACATGGATCAAGATCAAGATCATAGAGTCGGAAGAGAAAGCTTTGGAATTCATCTGCAATAAGTAGCCTTAATGGCTACTGAAGGGTTACGGAGACAATCCAGAGAATTCACAGAGCGAAAGAAGAAAGAAGGAAATATCATATGCTATAGAGTATTAACATTTAACGGCAAGGAGATGAAGAAACACCATAAATGATGTATTGGTCCATGAAAAATTCAAGGAAAGAAATAGCAAAGAACTTTGCCATATGGATAAGGAAATAAGGCAAAGCACAGATACAAATGGTGCACGCTGTCATAGATGAATCAAGTAAGACACAAAATGAAAATAATACTTGGAATTTCACATTTTTGGATTAAGGAGGGAACATAATTTTAGGCAGAAACCTGACTGAAAAAAAGTAGAGATGGGTAAGATTCTGAAACAAAGGTGAGAGAATGTAACACAGAGGGATGAAGTTTGCGAAGAGATTATAAAGTTGAAAGACCTAATCATGTGGATATGCTGAAGCAAAAATAGCAATGAAGGTGTGGCTTCAGTAGATAATAGTAAAGAAGAGAATACTGATGAAGGGCAGTACTATATGAGAGAGGACACAATTTTGAAGAGTTCAGTCACTGAGAAATGAGAAAGAGACTACTTTTTATCTTGAGTGAAGGAAGTATGTTGGAACTCTCTTGACCGTGTGTGTTGACTCCATCTACTTTCTATCCAGCTCCCTAAATTAAGCTGCCAGTATCTCTCTTCTAGATTCCAACAATACAATCACAATTGAGCTACAGGATTCCTACCCCACTCTCATTCCATTCTCCACAGGGAAGCCAGAATGATTTGTTAATATGCAAATGGCATCGTGTTATTTCTGGTTTAACCCCAGGGCAGCTTCCCATTACATTTAAAATTATGTCAAATGTCTACCAGTGCCTTCAATTTCCTGAGGAGAACAGATCATTACCTGTATTTGCAACACACTCATAATCATTGCTCCCTTTACTCAGTATGATCTAGTCAATTTGGTTTTCCTTCAGTTCTTGAACACAACTACTTCTTCCCACAGATAATGCTGATGCTGTTCCCTGTACCTGAGAGTACTCTTCTTGATAATTCACACATAATTGACTTCTTGTCATTTCTCAGGTTTCAACACAAAAACCAATTCTACAGACAGGACATCAGTGACTAATATGATTTGACCTCTATTTTTTTTAGCAACATTTCTTTTTTTTAATTTTTATTTTATTGATTATGCCATTGCAGTTGTTCTATTCCCTCCTTCATTCCCCTCCACCCTGCACCCCCCACCCCTACCATTCCCCCCCTTTAGTTATGACCATGTGTCTCAAGTTCTTTGGACTCTATATTTCCCATACTATTCTTGCCCTCCCCTATCTATTTTCTACCTACCGTCTATGCTACTTATTTTCTGTACCTTCTCCCCCCTTCTCCTCCCACTTCCCTGTTGCTAACCCTCCACGTGATCTTCATTTCTGTGGTTCACTCATGATCTAGCTGTCCTTTTAGTTTGCTTTTGTTTTAGGTGTGGTTGTTAATAACCATTAATAACGGTTGCATTTGCTGTCCTTTCATTGTTCATCTTTTTTATCTTCTTTTTCTTATATAAGTCCCTTTAACACTTCATATAATAAGGGCTTGGTGATGATGAACTCTTTGAATTTGATCTTATCTGAGAAGAACTTTATCTGTTCTTCCATTCGAAATGAAAGTTTTGCTGAATAGAGCAATCTTGAATGTAGGTCTTTGGATTTCATGACTTGGAATACCTCTTTCCAGCCCCTTCTTGCCTGTATGGTCTCTTTTGAGAAATCAGCTGACAGTCTGATGGGAAGTCCTTTGTAGGTGACTGTCCCCTTATCTCTTGCTGCTTCTAGGATTCTCTCTTTCATTTTAATCTTGGCTAATGTAATATGTTTTATTTATTTATTTTTAGAGAGAGGGGAAGGGAAGGAGAAAGAGAGTGGGAAAAACATCAGCCTGTGGTTGCCTCCCACATGGCCCCCACTGAGGACCTAGCCCACAACCCAGGCATGTGCCCTGCCTGGGAATCAAACTAGTGACCCTTTGGTTCACAGCCCACACTCAATCCACTGAGCTACACAAGCCAGGGCTGATTTGGCCTCTGTTTCTTGATCTACTAACATTAAAAGTTACCTCTTGATTTCTATCTACTTACTCATTCTTTATTCAGACAAAGTTACATCACTATTCTAATTTCTTTACTGATCCGTGCAAGCACAAATGCTAGATTTAAATCTTCATTACTTGTCTCATCAAACATAAGCAAAATCTTTTGACCCAACTTTATAAAAGAAGGTATTAACCTGCATCATCCTTGACTCATTTTGTAGATCGATCTCTGGCCACTATACTTCTGTCTTTATAAAGTCAAAGATAATAACATTCACATTCTGTCTAGTAATCATAATAAAAGTTTCCTTACTTTGTCAATGGCTTGACCTTAAAAATTGAAAATCAGTGTAATGGAGATGTATTTTATAAATAACTCTCTATCTATTCTGCCCTTTCAATAACCTTGTGCTTCCCCACCCACCTCCTGCAGCCCTTCTACCGCGAAGGGTGAGAAGGGTAACATTCCCTTAAAGAAGAGGAAGAAATGACAGTTGGGAAGTTTCCACCAAAAAAGAAACTAAAATATAAATTCTTTCTATGTTAGCAGAAAAAGAAAACAAGAATTAGAAACGTTCAGTTCATAGTCCACAGGGTTTGAGTTATACTGTTCACACTTCCCCCATCACCTCCCATTCATCTCCAGATATAAAAAATTCATATTCAGAAGCATACAAAAACAAACAGGTTTAATAAAAACATTTTTTCTCTCCCAGAAGTGTACATTGACAGCACTGTTCTCTTTTTCTTTCTTGTGCATATTTCATGAATATTTCTCTGATTTCCAAAATATAGCTGTAAACGATTCCAAGCCTCTTCGGGAAGTGCTGGCTTCCAAGGCTCATGCCACAGAGTAGACTTGGCAAACCGAGCACCTCGGCAGGAAGTCTGAGCGAGGCCTGCAGAGCTCTGCCCGCTTTCTTCCTAGCCTCAGGCCAGGAAGGTACTCTCTTTTGTTCATTAAAGGCCTATTGTGAGCACACACAGTATTAGGTGATAAAGACAGAGAGGCAGAGAAGTGAACCAAAGAGCATTACTGCAGTGATAGATGAAAAAGTCAAGATACAGAAAGCATTACTAATATATTTTAACAAGTAAAATGGAAAGATTTGTACAGTAAGTCTTGTTTCCTGTATAAAATAAGCAGTTTCTTGTAAGTGCCCATTGACAGCTGATTTTTTTAAAGAAACTTAATGTTTAAACAATATCAATAAGCATAAAAAGTCCATTTTACAGACCACATTATTTGAATGATATGTATTAAAACTAGAAGTTGATGATGAAACTTTATATTTTTAGTGCTGAAAGTAAGGGGAAAAATTATACTCCCTTCAACCAATCCATAGCCTATGAAGAAATGAAAATTGATATTTACAAAGATTTTTGAAAAAATATAATCTTTAAAACATTTGTCATCACCATCAATCGAATAAAACCAAAGCAAATTCATAATTTTGAATATTTTAATAAGTAGAGAAGAACAAAAAAATAAAGCAAATATTATATTTGATAGAAAACAGTAAAGTGAATAAAAATAAAAGCAGAATTAGGAGATAAAATAAAAAATCAATAGAAAATATTTTACCAATAATTTAATTCAAGGCCAAGTTCCTATAAAAATATTACAAAATGTACTGATACTTAGAAAATCCTAAAGCCTAACCTTATAAGGCATAATCCTTTAATTACTGAGATTATCTAATGAATCTTTATTTAGCTATGATGAGGTTGAAACACTTCCATTTCCAATTTTTCATAATATTTACCAGATTTTAGTCACTATGTATAGTTAGGCATTCTTATGTTTCTATACCATGTTTTTAATTTAAATTATGTATTTTAAACCTCAGGCATAAAAGCTAGAGTCAGCATATTTACATATGCCCCTCCCTTTCTCTCCTCTTTTTTCATATATAATATATTTATAGTGGATATGTTATATATACGTATATCTACGTTGTCAGTCTGTATATCATACAGTCTGTTCCATAACCAAATTTATCAGACTATTTTTAGCTTTAATAGGTTTATTGTTTACCATTAATCCTTTGGTTATAGTTTTTGTTTTGTTTTGAACCATTTACTATTTAGCTATAGTTCATTCCACCACAGTTTTATCAAGAAGAAAAATAAAATGTCATTTAACATTTGTAAAACGGCTTACTTTCTAAGGGCAAAACTAATATTTTATCTTCATGTAAGAATTTTAGTGATTTTAGTACAGAAATAAATATAAAAGCAAAGAGTTTTAAAAATCTTAAAAGGAAATAGACCAATCATTTATTGGACCTGTGCATTTCACAGATTTTGTAAAATCTATGACAATATTATAATAGTAAAACTTGAAAGATATAGAAAAAATTTTTTAAGTTTTATGTCTAAAACCTTCTGAAGAATTTCAGAGTAATGGAGAAAACTAAAATGAAAAAATTCTAACAATTTTAGCAGATTCAAACTAATACCTGGAATTTTACAAATAATTAATTTGTATGGAAGTCATCGGTGAGATCTTCATTTAAGAGCTCCTTTGCCCAAGGACTGAGAAGTTTTAAACAGGTAAAGAAGTATAATTATGACATTACAGATAGAAGGAATAACATGAAAAATCAAAACTATAATGAGTTTGGAAGATTTTAGGAGATAAAAGTTTTCCATTAAAATGAAATATTAGGAGTAAATGTGAATATATTAATCAAATCATTAGACTACTGAACCTGAGCATGTTTTGACTTTCAAACCTACCAGGCTCTCTAATATTTGAACTTTGAATATTGCCTCGGAAATCTCTCTGATTCCTAAAGCCACACTTGTGTAGTTTCTCGTAGGCCTGCTCCTAGAAGCCTTATCCAATGCTGAATAAAATCCTCATTTATGGGACATCTAAACCAAAATATTCCCTCCAGCATCAGCACTGGAGGAGAGCATTTTCCAAATAATTATTGATGAGAAAAATAATAATGATGTAGCTGTTCATGTATCCTATTAAAAAAGAACGATGTCTTTTTGGCTCAGAATTCACTGCCCCAACCACGAAGACAAAACGCAGTTTTACAACCAAGTGAAAGGAAAGTGGGAAAGGAAACGGAGGTTGAAACGTGGCATCTCCGGGTTGCTGAATGGTCTGAAGTGCGCAGGGTCAACGGGACATCCTGGCCTGCTGCAACTGAAGACAGAGTGGTTTAATTTGTGGAAAACCATTACACTGTCCATACTGCGAAGGCAAAAGCTACTGCCAAGGATGGAAAATTCTGCAGGCCACAGCCCTTAGCTGCTGTTCAGAATACAGGATGTCACCTAATCAATGTGTATGACTGCAGGTTGCTCATCAATCTTCCTAACCAGACAAGTAGCCACATTATGAAAAGTAACATCTTAGAAAATAAACATGGATGATCTATTTTATCTGTAGGTGGAAGTTGGCACCAAATATTTATCTCTGCATCTCTAGTTTCTACATCTAACATCTACAAAGGGCTTCTCCCCACTTTGGCTTCCCATGTTATAATAATAGAACATTATCTCAAAAAATGCACAATCTTTTAAAGCTTGTCTTCTTCTGGGAAGCAATCACTCTTATTTCCTCACAATGAATTTAATGTTCATAATAAAGAATGTTAATTATAGCAGCAGTAACCCATTTGGAATAGAAGTTTGATATCTGCTATTATTTTTATGACAAACTAGAGCTTTTTGAAGGTTTCTTTTCCAGAAGATTCAAGCAATTCCTCAAATGAGTTTGAATCTTCAATTAGGAGAAAGGCACTCATAGAGGCTTGAAGGGGGAGGCACTTACACAGTGACTTCAATTTCACTTTGCCAGAGAATGAGATGAACACAGCAGAGAGAATAATGAGCTTCTAGAGCCTTCACCAAAACCTCATGAGCTTC
The DNA here is from genome assembly GCF_021234435.1 of Artibeus jamaicensis. Classification (NCBI taxonomy): domain Eukaryota; kingdom Metazoa; phylum Chordata; class Mammalia; order Chiroptera; family Phyllostomidae; genus Artibeus; species Artibeus jamaicensis. The sequence continues at coordinate 17,949,438 of NW_026521812.1, forward strand.
AATCAGGTCTCACTGTTTCTAACCCACATCTGAACATTGTGTTGGTTGTGCAGAAAACTGCTTAAAGACAACGATGTATGGTTTTGAGCCTTTACAATTCTTACAATACAGACACATATCAGAGAAATTTTGACAAGCCTCCCCAGAAAGCAAAGATGAGCTGTCACGGAATACACAGATCCCATAGAAACAGGCCCCAATTATCAATTTTACCACTAATATATCTAGCTTAGGAAAATATATTAACCCAATTCTGTGCATAGAAGTTTAATTTTTTCCTCACCCAAGGGAATAAAAACTCCCAGAACTGGAAGTTTCTAATGAAAAGCAAAGTAATAATTTTCTGTAGTACATTGTAAAAAATTTAAGTGATTTTCAGCATTCTCAAGTGATTCTTTTTTATTCCTTCATTTTTTCCAGCCAGATCACAAATATTTTTAATTATATCAGCTTTCAAAACCAAAGTTTTGTAACAAAATAAACAAAAGAAAACAAATCAGAAGAAAACAAAGCCAATCAAATATATACATGAAAACATGCCAAGAGAGACCATTAGCATTAAATCGTCACTGCTGCATTTTCAGTATCAAACTTTAAGTCTTAATTATCATTGTGATTAATCAGCTGAAAAAGCACTGAGATACTTTTAGTTACTGTGAAATGTGAGTTTTTATTTTCTATGCTCAACTTCAAAATGAGAAATAAAGAGAGAACAAACACATTTTAAAGCTCAATTTGCTTTAAGAAAAACAAAGTAACTCGAAAGTCAGTTACAAAGTTTTGATTCAGGAGAGGTGTTACCTATCAATCTTCTAGGAATTAAAACAGTTTTGTATAGTAAAACAAGACACTCCATAAAGGCCAATGGACAGCAGGCAGAGATTCCCAGACAGCTTTAGAGAATATAGCTTGGACTACATTCCAATGAAAGCATCAAATACAAGCATGAATCCTTTCACTGAGATGAATTTGCTTAACCATCATGAATTCTCAAATAGTACGTGCCTAGCCAGGGCCAGATACAAAATTTGCTGGGCACAATGCAAAATAAAGAAAGATGAAGACCCTTGTTCAAAAAATCAGGAAAAAAAAACCCTAAAAGCTTTGTCTGTTTTTTGCTACAGTGTCTCTCTCTCTCTCTCTCCTCTCCCTCTGCTCTCTCTTACCCTGTTTTGTTTTCTCTTTGCTATTTGAAGTCACAACCCCTTCACCATGAGGACTCACCCAGGCAAGCACAGACCTTCACAAGAGCACAGGAGGCCCCTGGTGGTAACATGCAGGGCCCAGGTGGCCAGTCACTACCTCCTCTGTGCCTGCTCTGAGCCTCCTCCAGGGGTGGAGGGTAGCATCTGTCCCTGGGCAGGGTCAGTGAACAGGTAGCTGAGAACCCTGGGATGGGAACAGGAGATGAAGCCAGCATAGTGACCAGCCCCAGACCAAAGTTTCTCGGCCTTACACTACTGACATTTGGGGTCAGATAGTTGGAGGGGTTGCTTTTGTTTTTTTTGTTTTGGAGGGTAGAGACAGGGTATACATTGTATTGTAGAATGTTTAGCAGACATCCCTGGTGTCTGTCTATCTACTAGGTACTTGCCCAGTGTGAAAATCAGTAATGTCTGCAGACATTGCCAAATGTCCTCTGGGAGCAAAATTGTTCCCAGTTGAGAGCTAAGGCCTAGATTTATACCTATTTACACAAAATCAGATGATACTCACATACTTCTAACATTCCCATAGTGATAGAGAAGGGAGAGATTCCAAGAGCACAATGAACCTTATGATAAACATCTGCCTGTTAGCTGGCATCAGAAGATGAGCTTTGTAACAACAGCCTTTTGGTGCTCAGGGCTGACTCCGCATCACTCTCTCCTGCCTGGGCCATGGAGCCGGGGACTCCGCCTCATGGGAGTGATTAGAAAGGCTCAAAGGACCCGTTTAATGCTCTTCAAACAGAAGGCATGGAGAATTTACTACTTCGCTCATCTCTTACTTCCTCTGAGACAAATAAATCAAGCAATTTTCCTGAAAGTTGTAAGTCTCTTAGGAATGACTGCTTGGTCCACAAAGGCTTTGTAGAGTTGGAAGCAATAAAAAAAGATCACACAGCACCATTGGTGCTATCGGCCGGGACAATCAGGATCAGATGAGAAATGTTTCCCAGTATCAACTTCTGTGGTGGCCACGTTAATTTTATTTATTTATTTACTTATTTAAAATTTTATTTACTTATTTTTCAAGTACAGTTTTCTGTCTATTTCTCCCATCCCAGGCCCCCCCCCCCCCCGCCCTGCACTCCCCACCCCCCTCCCATTTCCTCCCCCACCCAGTCCTCATCCCTGTGTCCTTCATATTTGTTCCTCCAAATCCCTCCCCTTTTCCCCCTTAAATTCCCTTCCCTCTCCCCTCCGGTCACTGTCCACTTGTTCTCTATTTCAGTGTCTTTGTTTTTATTTTGCTTGCTTGTTTGTTTTGTTGTTTAGCTTCCTGTTAAAGGTGAGATCATATGGTATTTGTCTTTCGACACCTGGCTTATTTCACTCAGCATAATACTTTCCAGTTCCATCCATGTTGTTGCAAAGGGTAGGAGCTCCTTCTTTCTCTCTGCTGCATAGAATTCCATTGTGTATATGTACCACAATTTTTCCATTCATTTACTGATGGGCACCTAGGTTGCTTCCAACTCTTGGCTATTGTAAATTGTGCTGCTATGAACATTGTGGTGCATAGGTTCTTTGAAATTGATGTTTTAGGATTTTTGGGATATAATCCTAGCAGTGGAATTGCTGGGTCAAAAGGCAGGTTGATTTTTATTTTTCTGAGAAAATTCCATACCCTGTTAATTTTAGAATATTATATCCTTACATGTTTATTTTCATTGCATCTTCCTAACTTTAAGGATCACATCCCCAGTACATTAGTTGGTATGAACTGTCAGCAGCTTCTTTACCATCTTGACTCTCTGATACTTTTCCAATTCCCCTTTCTTTTCTCATGGCTTATACTCCTGCTTTCTACCAATTCCAAAGGGCCTCTTTACTTCTTGATTCCATCAACACTTCCTCCTTCGGGGCCCAATCAGGATTGATGACGGGGGAATGTGTGCAAAGGGGCAAGTACATAAAGTCCACTAAGCTCCCATTCCAGACTTACTTCACTCCAATCCCCTACACAAACTCATGGGGCCAAATAGGATGTACTCTCTCACTGACAACTGCTTACTTCTACACCTGCTGAACTTCTCCTATTCATTCATATCCAAATCAAGTGCAGCTTCTCCTGTGAACCTTCTCTGGCCATTCCATTCTAAATAATCACAGACTTTCTCTGTTTCATGAATATGCATGGTTTGTACAGCATATGAGGTGTATATTGCCTGCATATAGTAATCAGTCAGTGACTATCTATGGAGAAAAAAACTCACCTCACATTTTTAAGTCATCGTTACATGTTACAATGTTGGGGTTTTTTCATTATTCTTTCCAACTATATTATAACCCTTGCTAGCAGAAGCTCTGTTCCCACTGCTAAATGAAGAATGAATAAATTAATGCATAATTAGTCAATAATTTTATTCTTCTTAGTTGATTCCCTTCTCAAACTGAAGCAGTCATGACGAAGAAGGTTTTACTCTTTATTTTTGTAGTTTGTACTGGTCCAAAAATTCAGCTTTTCCCAGGCTCTCTAGATGATTCTATGTTTTTCCAGTCAAAGAAGAAATTGAGATTATTGACATTTTCTCACTTCTCCTGACAAATTATTGACTATCTATCAGCTCTTGGATTTTGTTATATTGGCTAAATAATTATCTTATTGTTCTTTTTCTGTTTTACATTCCAAATAGCACATCACAGGCACTAAATATTGTGATGATTATTGTAACAAAAGAAGTACTTCCTTATACTTTTACAACAAAATTAGAAAGCATAGAGAAACGTTTGTGTCCAGCTGAGTATTTTTTTGTTATAGGTATTCAGGCATATCTGAATTTCATAAATGATCTTATAAAAGCATCAGTGTATTAGACATCATTTGTGGCCTAATGTAATCAACTGTCTCTTTACACCAAGACAAAAACAGCATTGTAAGATTAGTCAGCTAAGCTTATAAAAAATAAAATGACGAGTGAACAAAAAGGATGAATAGTTGTGGTTTGAGATTAAAATTCATATTTTATTGGAGTATTTGTAATATCTTCAAATCAAATAATAATTTAGGTCTCAAAGGAAATGTTCAACAGATATAATCAAACCTGTCCAGGAGCAGAAAGTTACAGCAGTTAATATAGGCCAGTTTTAATTATGACTATATATTGATTCCTGGGGTACTTGTTGATGCAAGGTCTTCTCATTCCTCACTGCAGAAGAATTGTATGTAAGAAATGCAATGATAAGATCTATAAAGTACATGGTGTGATTGTCTTTTATAGCCCATCTGACTGTTCCAGGGATTAAAATTAGACTATTGATATCACAGTTAAAATGTTAAAATGGACTAAAGGTTAAAAATAACTTTTGAATAAAATAAATTTCTGTAATTAAGATCTACTAAATGAAACTCTAAAAACTGGGAGAAAGGGTCTGTTATGCTTGTTTATTTTTATTTTAATAAGAAAAGCTCATTAAGAATAAATTCTGAGTTTTTTTTAAATGGAACATATAATTAAATACCCTTAAACAGGGTAAATAGTTAAGAAAAATTAGAGAAAGGAGGAAATGATGCAGCAAAAGTGACCAAGTAGCAGAAATCATTATGTGTCCATGAAAGACAGAATGATGGGCTGGAGAAGAGAGGTCATGACAGATATTCTACCCAGAACAGATGGGCCAGAGAGAGCCCACCTGCACCGGCAGCTTCAGAGGACACTGCTACCCCAGTAGATTTTTAAGATAATAACATTTTATACTTCCAAGCTCAAAGACACTCAACAGGAGACAATTGCCATCAATTTATTCCCATCAGTGTCACAGTTTGGCATGACTGAAATCTGCCCAACATGCAGATCCAAAATTTGTAAATAATCTGTTTCAAGGTTATATGGGGGCAATATTCAGTATGAAAACTAGAGAATTGCTGGAAACTTATTGAATAAGTAGATTAGGTTTGAAAAAGCTAAATATGCTACAGAAGTACCAGAGAAGAAAGCACATTTTCAATCCTGAAATAGATTTGCTCTGTCTCCCATGTTCGAGAAAGAACGCTCTGAAAGGTGCTTGGCAAAGTTTTAGACTTTAATGAATGCAGAGCAGCCAGGCTTGAAAACTACTTTCTGGATGTGTTCCTGGAGCCTAGTGTGCTCTCATCATAGGAGTAGCAGCCAACTTTGGGTTTATCCTCTCTTCAACAAAAATCCACCAATGTGCATGACCTTTTTGCCACCCTGCCTTCATTTCTACCTGTAAAAATACCATAATAGACAATACTAGCACAGAAATTACTATTATGCATAATGAGTGCATCAGGGCACATCAAAGTAACTAGAAAAAAAACTACTTTTTGGACTGCAAACTTTTCTATCACCCTGGGGACAAGTTGCAAATTAAAGAGTGACCCATTATATGATGCTTGGCAGATGATGTAGTGTTTGTTTAGTCTTTTCCTCCTTCTTGCCACGGGAACCGAACTGCACTCAGGTGACTCAGATAAGCGGCATTAATTCACTCACCCAAACATACTCTTTGATAAAGGACAGACTCAATGTTATTTCAACACTGGAAAAATTTTGAAAGGTGTTTAACATGAATGATAGAAAATTAATTCTTCCCCTCTCTTTTTGCTTTTTAGTAATCAGCAATTTCTATATTGTATAAACATGAAAATCAGCCATTCTTAAAGTGAATAAATGTCTTCCTATTTCTGAAAATTTCATATACATAAAAAATTATTTATGTACTTTTCTCTGTAGTTCATTAAAATAGTTATGTATTCTTAAACATTGGTGCATTTGTACCATTAGTCATTAACATAATGTTCACATCACTCCAGTATTAAGTTCTTTATAAATAAACAGTTTACTTTAGATTAATATACAAAATTTATTTATTTTTATTAATGTTCTTTAGGGCAAATAAATCTAGAAAGAGAAAGAAGAAGAGGAAAAAGGAGGAGGAGGAAAAGGAAAGAAGGTGGAAGGTCATTTCCATGTCATCCTGTAGAGATAGATATAGGTTGCTTTTTTTAGAATTTTCAAAAAGCAAGCCCTACCAAATCGACTCAGAGATGACAAGACAAGAACTTCTGACTGCCTGGCCCTTGAGGGATGTGATGATCCTCAGTCATGCCCGGTCCCCAGTGACATACTACCAATCCTCTAAGGAACCTCTCCTCTTTGTTTGATACCACAACTCTGAAAGAAAGTGTGTTATATAAAAATCGTTGATGTCAGATTACATAGCCTACACTAGAACAAATGAAACCTGTTGCCAGGTATTGTTACCCCCTCATCACCTTAAACAACCAACACAGAAGATTCAGGCACTGCCAGATCTTGGTTCCTGAATTGTGAAAAATACACACAAGCATCACACTCACAAGAAGCAATGCTCATGAATGATTAGAGTTCATATGGAAAATTTTGTTTAAAGTATTAATAAGTACTCTATTTCACTTATAAATATTTGGTAAATGAAATGATATTTTATGTTCCAAATAAGTAGAAATTTAAAGGAAATGCATACTCTTTCTCTGTAATTATGGCCCTAGCTATGAGTAGATATACATCCTCTTTTTTTAGGTGAGTGTTTCCAGGTTGCATGAACTAGGGTCTAACCCTAAGCTGCGGTTCACAGTAGGTTCAGGCCTGTCTGCTATTCTTGGATGATGTCTGACTCACAATTAGCCAGACAGTAACAACTGAGACTGAGGATCACACTGAGTCATAAATGCAGGCAGCTTTTATTTCAAACACCATACCCTATTTATTTTTAAACTGAGGTGCAAAACAGAATCCAAAATGAAGCAGCCACAGCCCTGAGCTAAAAATTCATGGACTCATTCAGAGGATATATTATTTTCTGCCTCTGACCTCTAAAGCCCTAATCAGTTCAAACCCCTTTAGTCAAACGAAGAAGGGGTTTGAGAAAGGCTAGATAAAATGTCAATACTGAGAGCCAGGGGCTCTCATTAACTTATGTTCTTTAAGTTTTATGGTTACTTATATGTTTCATATAATTATTATGTTTACTATGGGTGCAGGAGGCTGCACACACATTTAGTCAACCTGTCAGAAGTGAGTACCTGAGTTACTTTCCCAGATAAGTGGAGCCTTTGGCCTGCTACACCCATGAAAGGACACCCAAATACTAACACTTCCCAAATTATAAATGGTTACACTACTGTTCATTTATTTAAACATTAATTTACATAATCTATGTAAATAGTAATTATGTAAGAGATTTTGAGTTAATAAGCTCTGACAATCCATTGCACATGATCATTATATTCATTTGATAAAACTTATCTGTACTACCTCTAAAAACAATGGGTGTTCTTTATCCTTTTGTGACCTGAATAAAAAGCTTACCCAGCCTTTGATTATACGATTGACAACTTGTCGTAACCTGAGGATTTGGAGAGAGTCTATAGACATTGCCACTGTTGTGAGATCAGACTTGTGATGGATGCCAAAAGTGAAGGCTCTAATTTGAACAAAATTTCTATTTTATAATTGTTAAAATGGTTAATTTAATACCAAGTAGATACAAATACACTGAAGCCATTCACTTTAACACTGTAGGTCAAGGCCCACAGAAATAGCTCAGAGTCTACTTTCTCTTTATTCTGAGTTGTTCTCTAGCATCTTTCAAGTTAAACCTTGAGAACTTTGGACTTACAGACTTCCCAATGCTTAAATGATGGAAGATTAAATTCAAAATTAATTCCCCAGTCAGAATTAAAATATTTTGGATATAAATAGGATGTGAACTGCATTAAGACTCTTCACAATAAAAGAGAGGTACAAAAAATTCTGTGTTAGATGTCCAGAAAAATCAGATTTTCTCAAAACAATGACAGTGCAGTAAAGAGTTACAGATTAACAAAATAATTTTCAACTCATCAGCCTTTGTCACATCACAATGATGTATAAGTAATAAGAAAAAAAATACACATGTAGGCTTTGTTTTACTTTGAATAGTTGCCCTAAAATGGATCAGTACACTGTATACCAAAATCAGTACAATTAAACCATTTTCTAAAGAACCAGTATTTTTAGTAGCAGACTTGAATGGTATTATCTTTTACTGATGCAATGTAAACACCAACTTCACATGCTCTTTGGAGTTCAATTACTTTGAAATTATCCTTCTCTGATTTTAGCTGTGAAATGATGACTAAAGATATAGCATACATAAAAGGTAGCAATATTTGTATGGTATTGTGGACAAACTTGACTATCAACTCCTTATGGTACTAGAAACCTTAGTAAGATGATTATGAAGCCATTCTTTGATAAGAATGGAACATACCAACTTCCTTGAAGAATATCAGGTACATATAATAAGCATCATCTCTAAAAACCCAGCTAGCACCAGCTGTAAATTATTAACATCACTGGAGGTCAAAATCTTCTCAGGATTAAATAATACTTAATGATTCAAGTTTATTATGTTAATATAAAGGCCACCACAAGCGAACAAAAGAAAGGCTTAGGACAATGTGATGAGCACTGCTTCTGTGGATAAGATTTATCTGAGGGTCACTCTAAAATTTATAAATACTATTAACTTTTAGCATATAGACTAGGTGTGTTTTTAAGAGTAACTGACAATTCACTTAATCTGCATTGATCAGCTGTACTCTAAGTGTGGTAGGACAGAAGTAAAGGTCCAAGTAGCTGCTTTGGTTTCTTATTAATTAGTGTACACACATGTGGTTCATTAAAAGTACATTTAAGGCCTCTTTGGACTTCTCAGGAGGTAGGCTATATGTCCTAGGGAAATATGAATTTTTCAGCAAGGCCAAGAATTTTTCAGCAATTAACTTTGTGCACCACACAGGTATTTATACCACAAAAGGTGATAAACAGTGCAGCAGGTTGCAAAAGAGCTATCCTCAACTGAGGAGACAGATTACAACAGCAACAAAACAATAGCTAGGAGAAGTAGAAAGAATTTCAGTTATTCTCCAAGGAAATATAATGATTTGCTGCATTTATCAATACTTAGGAGAAATTAATGCATTTATCAATAGGAGAAGACTAATAAACAAACCAACAGCCAATTCTTTGCAGAGAAATTACATGCCAGGTAAGTCATTAGTTACTCCTCAAAAAAATGAAAGTGAAAGTTGAAAAACAATATATGAAATGGGAATGTAGAAATAATCAAAGGTATAGGGAATTAAAATAATTATGGGATTACTTTCTTTTAAAGTAAATTAAAAAATTGAAAATCTGGGTAAAATTGTTTTTTATGCTCATGGCCTTAATATAATTCTTGGTGAGCTAATTTGCAAACATACACCAAACAATTGTACAGATTATGTCTTTCAAATGATTGTGGAAAGGAAGAAGAAAATCTCTTTCTTTGTTTACTTGTGAACAGCCTGGGTTTAAAACCTATCTCAACTACCTTTACTGGTGTTACTTAACCTATCTGTGCCTCCATTTAATAATTTTAAAAAATGAGTATTCTGATAGTATGTGCTCCTTAAATCTTTTGTGAGGACTAAATAAATTAATGTGTGTAAGCTTTTAGAACAGTGCTTTATGCATTGTGCTACATAAGATTTTGTTAAAATCAATAATAAATATTTAACAAATACAACACTTATTTCAAACCACAGATAAATCTTTTTTACAAATATTAATGTAAAAGTCATAAACATTAGGAAAACTATTTAATCAAAGCAGTAAATAAAAATAAACTATGAGAAAGATAAAATATACCAAGAATACAGTGGTAATGGTCCAGAAAAATAATTTATTAAATTTAAATACTAACTCATTTCTATGGATGTTGAAAAAGTGGTTAATAAAAGTTTCATATTTATTTCAGCTGAAAATTAATCATAAAATGTGAAGAATATAACTAATTTATACATATATCTCTCTAATATGATCCTTAAGGATCAAACAACAGAAGTAAAAATATGAATAAAAGGCATTGTCATATTTGTTGTTATTCTAGAGATGTTAGTTGGACTAAGAATTGAAGAAAAATGATAAGTATATAAACCTTTAACATGGGCATACATAAATATTATAATTTAGAAATATCATTATATAAAAATTCCCTATAGAACCAACTAGAAAAATGTTACCAAAAAGAGCAAAGAAGCCCCCAAGAGGAGAAAAAGAGATGTCATTGCCTTCATTGGGTTAAGCTGCTGATGGAACAACAGCCAGAATGGAGCTTAGGCAAAGTGACCCCAATTGTCTCTTCCATTTATTTCCAAAGTGACATTCTCCTGATCTTAGCAAATAGGAAATCAAAAATAATGGAGAGGAAATGTAGACTCCCCTTCCAACTTTGCAAATGGGTTGTTAGACCATAGAGAAATTAGAAATTGAACCTCTCCCGGATTCAATATTCTCATCTGAAAATAAGAAAGTGAAGACAAGATGCTCTCAGTTCTCACATCCCATTTCATATCCACGCAAGAGAGAGAAGTTTCCAAAACTCAGCAAACCTCTCGGGTTAATGATAGAAGTCTATTGTAAGAATAGTTTTCATAAGGTCTTCCCTGAGTAGTCTAGATTTGAAGATAAAACAAGTTTAGTAAAATGTTGATTTGTTGAACTTAAGTAAATGGAGGTTCATTATACTCATTGTTTTCATTTACATTAGAAATGTTTAATCAGATCTTATGTATTCTTTCACAAAATAATAGTATGAATAATGAAAGAGGGTGGGAGGAGTCATTTGTAAGTAATGGATATATGTTTACAGCATAGATTGTGGTGACCTTTTCACAGACTTATCTCCATACTTATTTCCAAATTCATCTAGTCATATATATTAAATATGTGTACTTTTTTGTGTGTCAATTATATCTCAAAAGTGGTTTTAAAATGTTTCATTATAAAACATATTTTAAAGACCAAAATTATGTCAAAAAATGTTTCTCTATAATTGCCACTTACATAGGGTAAGAATATTTAAACAATTTGAAAAGGAACAAGTAAAAATATAAAATGCTATACTTAATTTTTTCTTTAAAAATAACACTGCAAGCAACTAATATTTTTAAAGACATTCAATAAAAGATTCTGGAAATAGACACTTTTCACATAAGAAGCCCCATTGAATTGATGAAAACTAATTCATATAGAATTAATACTTTTTAAAAATCAAATTGTTCTACATTTTAAAGTACCCAGAGCAAATAAAAGTAATAATATATTACTTGTGATTCCTTTATGTTTTCTTAAAACCCATTATTTTTAAGAAAAGTTATTATGGTTCCATCATAATCAAGATATATTCTAATGTTCTGAATTTCATGCCTGTGAATGGAGATTTTGCTACCATGGAATCACAAGATAACTTCTGAATTGGCATTTACATTTCTATATTTTTTAAAAAGGAATACATATACAGGAAAAAATAGAATATTTTCTTTCTCCTATATTTTTAGATATTTTTACATAAAGTTTTTCAAAAGCATCTCTCAATCTCATATTCTAAAGAAATAAAACAGCAAATATTTGTTGAGTGCTTGCTATATTTCCCCAATTATGTAAGAATCTATGAAAACTGTGAAGAATGAGAACTGCTTTCTCTGTTTGAGCAGCTTACGCTCCCGTTGGAGGGAACAACACAGCCACAGCTGAAACCATCTGAGGACAGTTCTGTGCTAGAACATGTGCCGCCTATGGTGAAGACAATATGGATTCAGAGAAGAGAAGCAGTGAATAAAATCAGTGACAGACTGGTGCGTGAGGTATTATGGAGTATATAAGACTCGACCTAGTGCTGGAACAGTAAATAGGAGGATTTTAGAAGGGAAAGGGGAAAGAGGAGGGAATTTGATACTGAGATAGAAGGCAAAGAGCCTGACTGTGGCAGGAAACTATGGTATCTGGAGTCTAGGATGTTTTGATGTTAAATGAGACTTTATAACAAGATTCAGTTCATACTATAAGTTAGTCTATACTTTAGAAGAAGGTTATGGACAAAATTAGAAATGAAAGATTGAGCATGATGCAAGAGCTATAAGAAACTTTTGTACGTTGCTGAGCAGTGAGGTAATATAAGGGAAAAGTAATTCTTAAATCATTTGGTTATTCTCATCCAATTGGATTTAAAGAAAGAAAATCATAGGGTCACAGAGATCTACCAGGAATCTGTTGTGGTGCTCCATATATTAGGGGTTGTTATCGGTTTTGAATGTGCCCTCAAATTCTCTAATACACCTTCCTTCAAGAGATGGAATCTAGTTCTCCTCTCTTTGAGTCAGCTAGCTTTAATGACTCTCTGAATGAATTCTAACCAGCAGAATAAAGGAAAAGTGATGGTATGTCACTTCTGAGACTATATCATGAAAAGACATTGTGAATTCCTCCTTGCTTTGTCTCTCAGAATAGTTGGCTGTCCTACCATAAACATGGGGGAGTTCACCGGGAATGGATAGAGGATTTCAGCCAGCAACAGCTAGAAGCAGAAACCTCTATCCAAGAGTTCTGCGAGGGAGCCTTTTTGAAGCTCATTCTCCAAACCTAGTCAAGCCTCCAGGTGCCTACAGAGCTGGCCAATATCCTGACTACAAACCAGAACTAACAGATAAGCCACTCTCAGGGTCCTGACTGTTGAAGTTGTGTGAGATGATAACTGTTCTTTTAAATAACTAAGTTTGGGGAAATTTGTTATACCATAATAGAAACCAATAACAGAATGAGGATCTAAAAGTGCTGACAATAAATAGGATGCTTTTATATTATTGTTTCATTTATTTTCTAATTTTCTTTTTTGGAGTGAGAGAAAGAAAAATATGTGTTGTATGTGACAAGGTGACTATTTTGAGTAAAAATTTTAAAAAATCTCAAGTGATTGCTGTAGTATAGGAGCTTGAATAAGGTTGGTGGTGGAAGGCAGCCTTATTTTAACCTAAAGAGCATATGGGTAAGATCATCACCCTCTGGAGTCTGGTCATAATTTTGACATTTCAAGACACAAAGAGATCAGACCCTGAAAAACAAAATCAGGAGACCCATGTAAGACCCAGGGGGAAAAAATCCTAACTACGATGGAAGTAACACTGAACTTGTCTTTACTCTGAGGTACCAGTCCTAAATTCCAATGCATAAGGAATTAATTAACAATTCTATGTAAATGGGGCAATAATCAATATAAATTGGGACTAAAATAAACATATCTTATCTAAGTGGTATTAGAACCTGCAACTTCAATATAAAAGGTCAGCTCTACAGAGTCTGTTTCATGTGACCTTCACTCTTTGTATTTATTAGCTGACCTCCACTCTCCACCTTAGGCATGGTGAACAAATATTTATAACCATGTATGCAAATGTCTTGGTTGACATACCCAACAGTACACAGTTTATTTATGTTGATTATGTTGGTTGTTTCTAGATGATATACCATATAACCTCATCTTACTAATTAAGTGATCTAAAACACTAATAAGAAGTAATTTTACCACTAAAGTTAGTAACATGCACTAAGCATGACATTTCTTATTCTACCCCTATTAAAAAACAATGTTTCTTAGTGCTTTTTGTATGTGTGTATTCTATAAAATAGATTCAGTGAAATTAGAAAATATAGTCAATGGACAGACTTTAATTAAAAGATGAAAGTTTCCTTTTCTCTTGCTGCTTTTAAGATTCTCTTCTTATCTTTAATCTTGGGCAATGTAATTAAATGACAATAAACTTGCAACTATCATCAACCAAACCTAAATTAAAAAAAAAAAAACAGAAACAAACTGTCTTGACAAGCACAGAGTGGGGGTTCCTGAGTGGGGTTGATAGGAGATGAAGAAGAAGCAAACACAAGTAGTTTAAGGAAAAGTGGGGACCAGGGGGACATTGTCCTCTGATGGAGAGACAAATGAGCCTTGAACATGGTCTCTGCATTTATTGTATAGAGGTTGGTTAGATACAGCTCAAGGATGTTTTGCAAACTTAGGGAGATGCCGCACAAACTATTCCATTCTCAGGCTATCTAACTGATACATATGTCTACTGCAAAAGTTACAGTCATGTTCAGCTGAAGCTTATGGTTATCTATCTCCTGTTTAACCCCTGTGGGTCCCAGCTGTTGTCGCTGCTGGCTTCTTCCACCTTACAGATGCAAGAAGTCAAGTGAAGCTTTGTTAAGCACTCAACCTTGGCAACAACATCAGCCTTCACCATCCCCCACAACAAACTAAGCAAACAACCAGAACAGGAACAGATTCACATAAATAGAAATCGCGGGGAGGGTTATAAGCAGAAAGGGAGAGGGGGGAGAATGGGAAAAAGCTATAAGCAGAAGCATAAGTGGTAGATGTAAAATAGACTTGGGGATGTTCAGCATAGTATGGGAAATGGAGAAGCTAAAGAACTTATATGTATTACCCATGGACATGAACTGAGGTGGGGAATGATGGTGGCAGGGGCGGGGTACAGGGCAGGGGGAATGAAGGGGAGAAAAATAGGACAACTGTAATAGCATAATCAATAAAATATATTAAAATTTTAAAAAGAAAGATGAAAGTCTTTCTGCCTTAGTATCTGTAATAATATAAAGAATCTACCTTCAGAAAATGGAGGAAAGTTGATGTTAGTGAAAAAATAAAATAGTTGATTTTAGAGCTGATTTTGAATAGAAGCAAAAGTTGGGCTAAACTTGTGTTCTTCAGAGGATGTTTCTTGGTATAGTAGTTCAGCAAGGTAATAGCAGTTATTCATAAATAGGTTCTGTAGTTAGAATATGTGAGTAAAAAGTAACTGGCCAACACATTTTTGTATGTGGCAGACTGGATGATATCTGTGTTAATTTTTATTGCTTGAAACCTATGGTAAGTTTATTTTAAGTCATATACACAGAAATAACAAAAGAAAACCACACACTGACCCATAGTTTAAAACAATACCATGATACTGTAAAAAGTTATACTGATCTTTACTGCACTGATTTAAAATGAATAAAAAACAAGATACTTTCTGAAATGAATCCACATTTCTCCCTACATTTCCCTAATAAAATTGAATCCCAAAATAAAAGTAGCAGAAAGTCATTATCTTATTTTTAATCCAATAATACATAAACAGCTTCCTTGTACCTAGATGAACACCAGTCATCTGGATTCTGACTTTTTAATGATTCAATAAGGAGGAAACAATTAGAGGGTTAATAGAGTCAGTAGGCAAATATGAATCTTGCTGTAAGAGTCATTTCCCAATATTCCCAAGATACAAGAAAGGCATTTTTATATCTTCCATGGTAAATAATCCTACTAATTAGCAAAGCAATACCCATCATCACATGCAATGAGCTTAAAAAAAATGAGGTATTTGCAATTATAGAAAATGACTTTAAAAGTCCTCAGGATGAGAAGTATGATTCCTGGTGATATATATAATGGAATAATGTATCTATAAAATTTTCTACCTGCTAAATGTCTAACCATCTGCATTCTATTCAAAATAGACTCAAAACAGTATTCAAAAAACACCCTAGATAATCTGAATGTAGGGTTGAAGGTACACTTTCTTTCATTGGTACAGGCATGTATGAATGAAGAATGGCTTTCATTTAAAACTTTACTCTGTTCACATGATGTTCTTACAAGATTTTCTTTGTATGATGGAATATTTTTTCACATTTTTTGTTGTTGTTCAAGTACAATTGTCTCCATTTTCCCCTCACCACTCCCTGCGCCCAACCCCAGCCATCCCCACTTCCCAACCTCAATTATACCCTTTGGTTTTGTCCACGTGTCCTTTATACATGTTCCTGAAAATCCTTACCCCTTCTCCTACCATTATCTTCTTCTACCTCTCCTCTGGTTATTGTTTGATCTTAATTTTAATGTCTCTGGTTATATTTTGCTTGCTTGTTTGTTTTGTTGAAGGTGAAATTAGTTTCCAGTTAAAGGTGAGATCATATGGTATTTTTCTTTCAACGCCTGGCTTATTTCACTTAACATAATGCTCTCCAGTTCCATCCATGCTGTTGCGAAAGGTAGGAGCTACTTCTTTCTTTCCACTGCATAGAATTTCATTGTGTAAACGTAGCATAGTTTTTTTATCCATTCATTTACTGATGGGCACTTAGGTTGCTTCCAGCACTTGGCTATTGTAAATTGTCCTGCTGTGAACATTGGGGTGCATGGGTTCTTTTGAATTAGTGTTTCAGGATTTTTAGGGTATAATCCCAGCAGTGGAATTGCTGGGTCAAAAGGCAGTTCCATTTTTCATTTTCTGAGGAAATTCCATACTGTTTTCCACAGTGACTGCACCATTCTGCATTCCCACCAACAGTGCACTAGGGTTCCCTTTTCTCCACATCCTCTCCAACACTTGTTGTTTGTTGATTTGTTTATGATGGCCATTCTCACTAGTGTGAAGTGGTATTTCACTGTGGTTTTAATTTGCATCTTGCTGATAGCTAGTGATGCTAAGCATCTTTTCATATGTCTCTGGGCCCTTTGTATGTCCTCCTTGGAGAAGTGTCTGTTCAAGTCCTTTGCCCATTTTTTAATTGAGTTGTTTGTATTCCCGAAGACAAGTAGCATGAGTTCTTTATATATTTTAGAACTCAAACTCTTGTCTGAGGTATCATTGTCAAATATATTTTCCTGTACAATTGGTTCTCTTTTCATTTTAATGCTGCTTTCTTTAGCTGTGCAGAAGCTTTTTATTTTGATGAGGTCCCATTTGTTTATTCTTTCCTTTATATACTTTGCTCTAGGAGACATATTGGTGAAAATATTGCTGCACGGAATATCTGAGATTTTCCTGCCTATGTGCTCCTCTTTCATGGTGTCACGACTTATATTTAAGTCTTTTATCCACCTTGAATTTATTTTTGTGTATGGTGTAAGTTGGTGATTGAGTTTCATTTTTTTGCACATAGCTGTCCAGTTCTCCCAACACCATTTGTTGAAGAGGCTATTTTTACTCCATTTTACCCACCTGACCCCTTTGTCGAGTATTAATTGACCATAAAGACTTAGGTTTATTTCTGGGCTCTCTGTTCTGTTACATTTGCCTATGTGTCTGTTCCATTGCCATTACCGTACTGTTTTGATCATAGTACCCTTGTAATAAAGTTTGATATCAGGTACTGTGATCTCTTTTGCTTTGTTCTTATTTCTCAAAATTGCTGCAGGTGTTCAGGGTTATTTATGTTTCCATATAAATTTTTGAAGTGTTCTATTTCTCTGAAATATGCCATTGGTACTTTAACAGGTATTACATTGAATCTATAAATTGCTTTGGGTAGTATGCATATTTTGATGATGTTAATTCTTCCTATCCATGAACATGGTATATGTTTCCATTTGTTTGTGTCTTCCTTAATTTCTTTCTCTTTTTTGCATAGATTTTTAAAATTTTATTGATTATGCCATTACAGTTGTTCTATTCCTCCCTTCATTCCCCTTCACTCTGCACCCCCCACCCCTACCATTCCCCCCCTTTAGTTTATGACCATGTGTCTCAAGTTCTTTGGATTCTATATTTCCCATACTATTCTTGCCCTCCCCCTATCTATTTTCTACCTACTGTCTATGCTACTTACTTTCTGTACCTTCTCCTCCCACTCCCCTGTTGCTAACCCTCCATGAGATCTTCATTTCTATGGTTCTGCTCCTGATCTAGCTGTCCTTTTAGCTTGCTTTTGCTTTAAATGTGGTTGTTAATAACTGTGACTTTGCTGTCTTTTCTTTAGTGTTGTGCAGTTTTCTGCATACAGGTCTTTTACCTCCTTGGTTAGGTTTATTCCCAGATATTTTATTTTTGTTTTTGCTCTATTGGATGGGATTTTTTTCTTGATTTTTGTTTCTGATATTTTATTGTTAGTGTACAAAAATGCCTTTGATATCTGAACATTGACTTTGTATCCTGCTGTTTTGCCAAATTCACTGATTAGGTCAAGTAGATTTTTTTGTGGGATAGTGTTTTCTATGTATACTATCATGTCATCTGCAAACAATGACAGTTTTGCTTCCTTCTTTCCAATTTAGATGCCTCTTATTTCTTTTTATTGTCTCATCACTGTGGCTAGAACTTCCAATGCTATGTTGAATAGAAGTGGTGAAAGTGGACGCAGTTGTCTTATTCCTCATCTTAGTGGGAAAGCTTTTTTGTTTTTGCCCACTGAGTATGATGTTGCAACAAAGACTGCTTTACCCAGCAAGGCTCTCATTTAAAATGGAAGGCTCTTCATTTTTATAATCTTTTTGTTTATAACTATCCTACTGCATATGAAGTGATATCTTATTGAGTTTGATTTACATTTCCCTAATGATTAATAATTCTGAGCATTTTTAGGACTCAATAGCCATTTTTATATCTTTGTTGGTTAAATGTCTATTCAAATATTTTACCCATTTATTAATTGGGTTCTTTGTCTTTTTTATTACCGAGCTATGTAAGGAAACAGATTCTCTCTTACAGCTTCCAGAAAGAACACAATTCTGCCAACCCATTTTAGATTTTTGTGGAGAGTCAGAAGCTTGTTAATACCACTGTCTCCTGAAACTTTAATAAGTTTATTTATTGGTTCTAAGTTTTTTTGCTGAGTCTTTAGACTTTTCTAAATAATATTGTTATGCCATCTAAAAAAAACAGACAGTTTTACTTCTTGATTTGGGTACTTTTATTTCTTTTTCTAGTCTACTTTTTCTGGCTAGTACCTCACATTCCATGCTGAATAGAAGTGCAGAAATTGAGCATCCTTGCCTTGTACCAGATCTTAAAGGAAAAGTTTTAATTCCTACCCCCCAAGGATTATTATGTTAATTGTAGTCTTTCACATAGAGACATGTCAACTGTAAAGAAATATAGCAAAAGAAACAGGTTAGGAACTAGAATGGCATACCAGAAAATATTTACTTTAATACAAAAGTAGTGGAGAAATAGAGGCAAAAACACATAAAACAGAGGAAACAAAGAGCAAAATTATAAACAAAAAATAACTATTTATCAGTAATTATATTACATTTAACTGAACCAAACACTCCAGTGAAGACAGGTTTTGGCCCACTTCACACACATACACACAATACTCCAACTACATGCTGTTTACAAGAGACACACTTTAGATTAAAAGACAAACTAGATTGATGGAAAAGAAAAAAAACATACTATGTAAACAGTATCAGGATGATAGCTATGTAACATCTGCACCTAGATTCATCTTTGCATGTAGATGTCCAGTTATTCCAGAACTATTTTTGACAAGGCTGCTTTTGCTTTGTTGCACTGATTGCTTTTGCTTCTTTGCCTGAGATGAGCTCATTATATTTATGTAGATCTATGTCTGGATTCTCAATTCTGTTCTGTTTATCTATTTGCAAGTTCTTTTTACCATGCTATGTTCATTTCTGTAGCTTTACAGTAAGTCATAAAATCAGGTAGCATCAGTCACTCAACTTTGCTCCTCTCCTTTGATATTGTGTTGGCTGCACTTGGTCTTTCGACTCTCCACATACATTTTAGAATTAGCTTATCAATGTCCACAAAATGACTTGAGAGATTTTGATTATGAATCATAGATCAAGTTGGTAACAACAGACATCTTATCAATGTTGACTCTTCTTGTCCATGAACATGAAATATCTCTTCATTTATTTTTCTTTGATTTTGTTCACCAGTTCTATAGTTTTCTTCATACAGACCTTGTACATGTTTTCTTGTACATGTACAAGTAGCTTATTTTTTTAGTATAATAATATAAATGGCAGTGTTTTTAAATTCAAATTCCTCTTGTTTATGCCTGGTATATAGGAATAAAATTAACTTTCATATATTAACCTTATATCCTTAAATCTTATTATAATAGCCCATTACTTTCAGAAATTATTTTTTCAATTCTTTCAGATTTTCTTCATAGACAATCATGTCATTTGCAACTAGTTTTTCTTCCATGCATGCATGTGTGTGTAATTTCTTTCCTGTTCTTGTTTACCGCATTAGCTAGAACTTCCAATTACAATGTTGAAAAGGAGTGGTGAGTAGGAACATCCTTGTCTTGTAACTAATCTTAGTTGGAAAGCTTTGAGTACTATTAAATCTGATGTTAAATATTTTCTGTAGACTTTCTTTATTAAGTTTAGGAAAATTTTTTTCCTAGTTGACTGAGAGTTTTTATCATCAATGTGTGTTGGATTTTGTTAAATGCTTTTTTGCATCTATTACTATGTTATGTGACTTTTCTTTTTCAGCCTGTTGATGTGGTGGATTATGTTCACTGATTTTCAAATGTTGATCCAACTTGTATACCTGGGATAAATCTTATTTGATGCTGGTGTATATTTATTTTTATGCATTGTTGAATATAATTTACTAATAATTTGTTAATATTTTTGTATTTATGTTAAATTATTTGTCTTTAGCTTTATTTTATAATGTGGTTGTGTGGTTATGATATTAAGTTAATGCCGGTCTCATAGAAGGAGTTGGGAAGTATTCCTTCCACTTCTATTTTCCTAAAGTGATTATAGAGAATTGGTATAATTACTTCCTTAAATGTTTAATAGAATTAACCAATGAAACCATTTGGGCCTGGTGCTTTCTGTTTTGGAAGATTATTAACTATTGATTTACCACCTTTAAATTTCTTTAAAATATGTAAGCCTATTTAAATAGTCTGTTTTTAAGCCCTGGCTGGCATAGCTCAGTGGATTGAGCACAAGCTGCGAACCGAAGTGTCACTGGTTCGACTCTCAGTCAGGGAACATACCTGGGTTGCAGACCAGGTCCCACTTGAGGGCACACAACAGGCAACCACACATTGATGTTTCTCTCCTTCCCTTCCTCTCTCTCTAAATATAAATAAAAATAAAAAATCTTAAATAAATAAATAAATAGTCTGTTTTTTATGTATGAGTTTTGGCACGTCATGTCTTCAAGGAATTGGCTCATTTAGTCTGTGTTGTCAGATTTGTGGACATAGAGTTGTTCATAAAATTTCTTTTTTATTCTTTAATGTCCATAGGATTTATGGTGATATTCTCTCTTTCACTTCTGATATTATCTCACTTTTTCTTAGTTAGCTTGACTAGAGGATAATCAGTGTTATTGATCTTTTCAGAGAAGCAGCTTTTTAATTTTAATATTTTCTATTGATTTTCTGTTTTTCATTTTTCTGATTTCTGACTTTTTTTATAAATCGAGATATAACTAAAATATATTATATTAGTTTCAGGTATATAGCATAATTTTTATGTAAATATTATGTGATCAAAAATATCTCTTTAATATTCAGCACCTAATGTAGTTACTTTTTTTGCCCCTGTGTTGTAAGAACTTTTAAGATCTACTCTGTCAGCAACTTTCCAATACTCTGTACAGTGTCGTTAACTTTAATCACCCTGCTGTTTATCACATCCCCAGGACTTACTTGCTTTGTCATCACAAGTTTGCTCTAATTCTTATTATTTCTTTTCTTTTGCTTACTTTGGATTTAATTTGCTCTTTTTTTCCTAGTTTTTTAAGGTGAAAGTAAGATGATTAATTTTTAATCTTGAATTACTTTTTAAATATGAAGCAATAAATCCTAAAAAAATCCTTATGTAATAGTTGGAACTGGCAAGTATTATGGTCTTATTTAAATTGTAAATGAACAGGGACAAAAAATTAGGGATTTATGTAACATATTTCAGAATCTTAAGTAGCATGTGCACAAATTAACTCTATATATCCAAAAGTTAAGATATTTATTTTTATTTGGAGTCTTCAGAGTTTTTTCTCAGGATTTTGCACTGGTAAAATTGCATGGGAAATGAGATCTATCTAAACACGACTGAACAAACTACAAAGTTTTTGGAGAGAACCGTAGTTTACTATTTTAGATTATTATTGCCCCTTCATCATGATAATTGGCTACTCAGCTATGACAGCACATTATGAACAGTTAGAAAGCAACAACAATAATTTTATAAAGTATAATAACTAAAAAAACTTCTAAAAGAAAAACATTTTTCTAAGTCATATATACAATGTTTCCAACATCTTTACCCTGTGAAAATTGAGGACACGCTATGGCATGCAATAATCCGAGTTCATTTTACCTTTTATAATACATTTAGTTCTACTATAATTTGAGGTAGTACATTTTAAACAGGTTAAATATGGTACTGTACCTTGAAAAATACCTGAACTTTCCTTGTAGCAGTGAACATAAGAAGGTTTTCAGCTTGTGATTTTTTGTGAAATGGTGGCAGTAAGCTTATCTGAGTTAGGAGGGAAAGCTGCAACTCCTAATGTAATGAGTGTCTCCTAGACATGTGGAAATGGGTATGTGGTTGAGATGTGCATATGTGTGATTGCTGTATTTCCTCACAGCTCTATTCAGCTGAGTGCATTTTTTTGCACTACCTAGTGTTTCTTTTGGAGAAAATTGCACAAAGGCAAATGCAGAATTTGTGTTACATTCCAATTATTACATATATAAACTGCCCTGGAACAAATCTGAATTTTTAAAACAAACATTGTAGTAGAATTATCTGTATATTAAAACTTCTACATTAAAAAAAATGGATTGCAAACACATTGTAGACACATGCTTGAGTTAGGAGACTGAACAAATAACCCATCTTCTATAGTGGGCAATCCAGGGGCTGTTTGGGAAGTCATTTGGAATTAAACAATTGAGGTGGCAAAGATACGTGATGGGTCTGTTGGAGAACCTGAAAGTGTGCTGCATGAGAGAGCAGCCAGACCATGTAACTTCAGAAGAAAACACACTCGCCTAATCAGTTTACAACTGTTCTTGCTCTCCACTGAAACCTGGCTCACAAATACAGCACAATTCTCCTCTAACTAAAAAACTCTATTTTCCTTGTGTTAAGGTTAAAATATATATACATATATGGTTATTTTAAAAGACTTCTTGTGGGATACTTAAGAAAAGATTATTTTATTTTATGTCACCAGCATGTCACACTAGTTAATATGTTCCTCTGTATATAAGTTACCAAAAAGAAGAATCCAAACTTTAAAGATATCTAACTTCAGAATAGCCATGATGTTTTCATTTGTGTAACTTCATACTCTTGAAGATTTTATTTATAGGAAGAAACATGCAAGAGGCTGGTACAAGATTGATATGAGAAGGTTCCAAGTTTTTTAATTCTTTCTTTATAAATATTTATTTTTAAGGCTTTTTTATAACATAGTTTATATGCTTCTTTGTTTCTGTCCTATCTTACATATAGTTTTGTGGTTTATCAAGTCATAGCATACTTCAGTATTTTTTTCATCTTTTTTGTTATTGGTATTTGAATAGCAGTGTAGGATATTTCTTACTTTTAATTTTTTCTATTATCCTGTCACAAAGTATTTTCAAGCCACATTCAAGCCTAAATGCTTTAATATTTGTTAATTTTAAATGAGATTTAAAGTAGATGTTATATTTTTATATTTGATTTATGTATTTATATTTAATGAAGTGGATTATATACTTTATCTAAATATTATAAACATATATTGTAGTTATACATTTACAATATATGTATTTATTTTTGTAATTTATATGTAAATATAAGATTGGGCAGCAATGAGCCACATATTTTTCAAGGTTGTTTGTAGTGACTTCTTTATATTTTTTTACAACCAAATACATTAAAAAAAGAAAAATTTCAGAGATTACAGCATAATCACATTATACAAACAGACAGGAAGAATGTTTTTTAAAACTTAATATTTAAATTTTAATAGTTTCTTATCAAAGAATTGTGTTCTTTTTCTCCTTTGGTTCCTTGAAATTTAGAGCGAAGGATGTAATTGCATGGTGCTAAGTATAAGAAGCTTTTAGATGTCCTTGCCATTCAATCTTCCTTTTCTTGACTGAACCTCAAGCAAAGAGAATTACCCAAATCCTATTCCTTGATCATTACTGGGAAATTTTCAGCCCAATTATTAGGCTTGCAGGTAAAATTGCAGGAGCAGCCATTCTTCAGGTGTTTTGTTTCCTTCTATAGCCCATGATTATAGCTGGCCTTGGGTGTAACTCCCTCGTATTAGAATAGTTTAAATTATATTATCAAATAGCCCAACAATAAACTCTTGCTTTAGCATAATAGCACTATAGTTCTTCACACGTCTTGAATTTAAGTTGAATTTCTAACACACGTTTCCTGCTTATGAATAAGATTTTACCTACATAGCCTTTTAAGTTATTTTAATTCATTTTTTGTCTACTGATTTTAGAGGTTTTTTTAAAAAAAGTTGTTACATTATCTACATATCTTAGGCTGGTAAAGTTCAAATATTTTTTGTCAAAAGAACTTCAAAGACATTTTTGTTTATAATTTCATAATTTTAGATAAATTCAGAGCTTCAGATTTTCACATGATTAATTCTGTTAGCTTAGAGCTAATTGTTTTATTTTATCTAAAATTATTATATACAGACAACTAACTCAAACATTTTAACAGTGAAATACTCATCACCTCAAGTTGAATGCAGAGATCTCAGTTCAAAAATAGTCAAATTCACTAATTCTATATTAAGAATTTTGTTTACTTATCAAACTGAGGGGTATGTAAAATCACTTTTAAGTAACTTATCAAGTGCACTTTATCATAAGACAGTTTTCTATAATTAATCTGGTTAATCCATTACATGAAAAGTCAGCAAACAACAAAACTTAACATGACACCAATAGCACCACAAAGAAGTCAATGTGAATTTTCCAACCCTGACGGCACTGAAGTGCTCCATACACTGTCAGTGTCTTACTGAACAGATTTGGGCACAGCTTCATACTAATGGAAACTTTTTAGCCAAAATTAGTTACTAATTTAATAACAAAGCATTGACAGTAACTATTTATTAAAAATGCATACTGACAAGTATCATAAATTTTTCATTTATTAAAAATGCATACTGACAAGTATCATAAATTTTTCAGAAATAAAACTTAATGTTACGTCTAATTTAATTTTATTCTAGAATTCTGATAAAAAATAAAACAAAATATTTTTGATCCTTATCTTTCAACACATATTACTCGCACCATTTATCTACTAAAATTCAGATTTTATGATTTTCCTGAGGCTCTTTTTAGTTTTACATAGTTATTTATACAAAGGATTTGTGATAATTCTTACATAAAAGAGTCAATAAAACTTGGCACCACAAGCATCTCCCTCCTTTCTCCATAAATCATGTTTGCAGTCTCAAGTTGTAGGTTACTGCCTATTCTTCCCAGTCACTTTTTTATTCATTCATTTATATTTCAGCATGCATGTATTTAATATCTACTATATATCAGGTAAATACTATAGACGTGAAAATTTAGAAAGATTGAGTCACAATTTCAAAATGCTCAGAAGAGAAGGGAGAGAAAGTAAAAAGAAGATATGATACTTACAGTACATGTTAAAATAGGCATGCATAGAACTATGAATTTCCTGGAGTAAATACACTGGGCTGAGTCCTGTCTTAGTAATAGGAGTTAACCACATAGAAAGTGAAGGGGGAAGTAGGGCAAATTAATAGGAAATAAAAGGACTAACATGAGCAAAGACTTTGGAGTGTATGGCACGTTACCTGCAGGCTGATGATCATGGGTGGAATAGGTAACATAGAAAGATGTAAGAAGGAATGTGTTGTGTAAGGAGGCTGGAAAGGTCCAGAAATATGACCGAGAGCTGTGCTTCTGAAATCCAGTGAGTCACTGAAGATTTTAAGACAAGTGTCTCCATTAAATTTTTCTTTTAGAAAGATAATAAGAGTAAAAGAACACACCCCCAAACAAACAGCTGAAATGTGACACTAGAAAATTGTATATATGATTAGGAGGTTGTTGCAATTAGCCAGAACTAAAATATAAGAAGCTAAACTGAGTGACGTGGAAATGGGGATAACAAATAGCCTTTAACAAAGCCATGAAAGTGATTTTGTATTTGACTGGCTGCTCGTTTAGAAGTAGAAATGGAGCACATAGCCATGGTTGACTTCGAGGATTCTGCTTTTAGCATTAGGAGCTAAGAAGACATAAATTAAAAGGGACAAGTTTAGACTGGAAGAAAATCAGTGCAGTTTATGTGTTCAGTTTTAGATGCCTATCTTATATATTTAGAGATGCTCATTACAGAATTGGACATGTTGATTTGAAGCTAACAGATAACTGGATTAGTGATAAAGATGGAGAAGAAATTAGCACATAAATGATAACTTCAGGCTTAGAAAGAGATGACCAGGAAAATCAGGAGTCAAAAGTAGGTTTTTTTGAGCCAGTAAGGCATTTATAAGTGTCTGCATTTGAACATCCCTCCAGGAAGCGGGTCCTCTCTAGCTTTTCCGCAGTTCTCACCAGGCACTATCCTAATAAACACAGCCTGCTCCGCATTTCCTCTGTTACCAGCCTGGCCCCTAAAGGCAATTAATTGCAAAATCCAGGAGATAAGAGAAGAGACTGACCTCTGAAAAACATCAACATTTAAGTAGTGGAAGGAGGAAGGTAATCACATGAATGATACCAGAAAAGGGATCTACAGAGTATGAAAAGGAAATTCGGAATAACCCTGGTTATGTTGGGGTTCTTCAATTGATTTGCCCCCAACTAATGTTTTTTTGTTCTCATATATATTTGACTAAACAAAGAAAATAACTTCTATTCTTCTTAATAGTATAAATAGTCTACCACATGTTTTCATAGAATAAATTATGAATCATAGAATAAAAACATTTGAGATTCAAGAGTCTATGGTAGTTATCCTTGATTTTGCTTATTTCCCCTCTTATTCTTTATTATTTGCAGACTATTGTTAAGGTGCCTGGTATTTCTTTTTTTCATATATCATAATTTCTTTTTTCACAAAGTTGGAAATGCAAACATTTGTAAAAATACCCTCTACCTTATTAACAGTGAATTTTTGTAAAAAGGAAGGATGGTGAAAAGGGGGAAGGGCTGGAATAGAGAGATAGTTTTGTTTATTCTTGAAAGGCAGTTTAAATGTAATAGTTTCACTAGACAGGAAAAGTCTGTGGAAGAATAATAGGGAGGAAGAGCTAGCTCCATAAGCTTATAAAAACACATTAGGAAATAGCTGTATAAAAACTACTGGAGAAATAATAGGTAAAAATTAACAGAACAAAATAAAGAACCCAGAAATATATGAAATTTGATGAATTATTTTTTTCAACAAGAGGTATGATCAATAAATAAATGCCATTGGGACTAACACATATTTATTTGGAAATTAGGTCCCCAACTAACATACAAACGCAGACTGATAAACACAATTGCATAAACATTTTAAAACTGGAACAATAAAAGACAGCACTTACATGGTGAAAATGTACATAAAATATTGGGAATCATTTTCAGTATTAATTTTTAAAAGAAACACGTGATTGGTCAACCACAATAAGGAGTTTATATGGATAAATGAGAAATGACAAAAAGAAATGGGCAAGATCATAGAGAGAAAAATATTGAAAGGATGCTCAATCTCACTAACATTTAAAGAAATAAAACTAAAATAATAAAACTATATTTTTCTGTCCAACACCTAGCTAATTGAAAAAGACTGATTGTATTTGTTAATCACTCATTTTGAAAAAATGGCCATCATTAGATTGTATTGATGATGGGTAAATGGGTTTAGTTTTTTTAGATCACTTTAACACCATTTATTATCATTGTAAATTTTCAGACATATTCAACTTCCACTTTTATGAACCTATCCTAATGAAAGACTTGTGTGTGTACATAGAGACAATTTTTTTTTCAAAAAGCAACTGAAACATTTCTTGTAATACTGAAAACAAATTTCCATCACAATGGATATAGTTAAAGGGTACTCAGCATGCTATGGGAAACTACTTGGAAACTAAACAAAATGTAGAGCTACGTGCAATGACCCTGAGATTCTCCAGGACACATAACGAAAGGGAAGTAGTGAGGTTGAGCTGAGGACGGGGTGGGCTCTGTGGGTCCGGTTGTTTCTGTTTAGATCAATGTTTCTCAACTGAAGGTCCACAGACTGAAGGGAATCACATGGTATCCAGGGTAGGACCCAGGAACCTGCATTTGGATAAGCATTTTTTAACTTTATGGAGGCATATCTAACACATTATATTCTGCACCCATTTCAAATGTACAATACAATGATTTTTAGAAATTTTGCCTACCAGTGCCACCATCACCATAAATTAGTTCTGGAGCATTTTTATTATCCCAATAAGGTCCCTCACATCTTTTTACTTTTAGTCCCCATCCCTACGCCCTGCCTCAGGCAGTCATTATTCTACTATCTGTCTCCTTCAATTTGCCTTTTCTCACAATCCATATAAACGGAACCACACAGCATGTTTCAAAGTTCAGCATACGTAACAGTCACCTGGGATCTTGTTAAAATGCAGATTGAGCAGGCCTGCAGTGAGGCCCGAACATCAGCAGTTCTACCAAGCTCTTCCCGGATTCTGACACTACTGGTCCCTACACCAGGTTTCCTGGAGCAGCCTGGGGTACCTCTGATTCTTATGCACAGTGAAGTATGAGGACCACTGCTGCATATCTGCCTGTACTTTTAATTTTTAACAATGAACATTTGTTCCTGTCTTACACCTACTATTTTTCAAGAAGAAAGTCTAGTATAGTATAGGACATTCATGGCACTATCTAGTAATAGCAAGAATTTTAATCCAATAACAATAACTGAAAACTTTATTAGGTCCCTGAAAACTTTGCAGCTTCCCTATGCTTAAGTGTCCTTGTTTATATCATGTTTTACTTTCTACAGGGAAATTAGTCATAAACTATGAGGATTATCCAGGGTAACAGAAAAATGGAGAGCCATCCTCATAGAGAGAAGAGTCTCAGAAAAGAGAAGAAAAATATTTAGAAGAAGTATACCAAATAAACTCCTGGGCCTACGGAAAATCGTGCAGGTGGCTGAAGGGAAGATGGAGGTAGGACTCAGTTTGTTCCCAACTCCTGATACTACAAAGAAGTAACAAAAGGTATTGTACTTAAGTGCATCCTCTTGGCAAGTTTAGTTTTAATGCTTGCCCTTAAATTGTTTCTCCAACCCTATTAGCAATTGAACAAATTTATTTATGTTTTCAGGTTGACATTTTCTATGTGTTGTATGACATAAACTCCTGAAACAGCACTTTCCTATTATTATGTACACCTCCTTGGAGCCTGAGGAATGTCACTAGTTATATTAGCATTCAGTTTCTCCCTGAGTAATATCCTGTTGTGAATACAGATAAAGAAAAAACAATAACAGGTATCCAGGGCACTGTTATCTTTATTATGAACTCTTGGCTGAGTAAATCTAATTATATATTATTTTAATCCAAGGCAGTCAATTTTATTCAAATTATACTTACCATATTCCATTGTTCATCCCCTTTCCTTTTTAATATTACTAACTGATAACTTTCTGTGTAGGGAAAAAACAGCTATGGGTTGAGATAATCCAAAGTAATAGTTAAATCAAAACATTTGGCTTTGAAATACTTTATAAAAGTGTTTTATTTATTTATTTATTTATTTATTTGCTTGAGTTCCTAAACTCCAGAAGTTAGGTTCCCAACAGGGAGGGATACTGGGGCTATGAGAGGTATTTGAGAAATATCAGAAAGAAAGGAATGATATATGAAAGGAATATAACATGTGTTTCTATTTTCTGCATTGATTTTTGTATTACCCAAAGAATATATCTTTTATCACACCAATCATTATCTATTTTATAAAACAATAAAACACCTTTTGACCTAAAATTTAACAATACTAATACAGGGTGCAGTCAAGAAGGGGGGCCCAAAAAGGGATTTGGAATAGTGTCCAGAACTCAAGGTATATAGGAATTATTGGAGAGGCATATAAGATGTCCTCACTCCTTCCCCCACAGGTGTGAGTTGGGGGAAGGGACACATGGAGCAGGAACATGTAGGGCTGTTTTGTACAGCCACGGCCTTGCAGCTAATCCATGGCATGGTCATTTAACATATCTATAGCCTTTGGCGGGTCACTTCGATATGTTAAATGGCTGTCGCCAGGCTTGGAGCCAGAGGGATGAAGTCACTTCCCTCCCAAGATGTATCTGGGGGGCAGGTCCCTAGAGTTACAGAGTCTGCATGGGAGTTTAGAGAGGATTGGCTCTATGACATGGGGCCATACCTGCCCAGATTCAACGATGGCAGCCCAGTAAACTTGCAATAATATAGAAATACTGGCAGGTGTAACTGATTGTGGGAGGAGTCAGAAATAGGGGTACAGAGAAAGATTGGTGCAGAAATTTAAGCCCAGACACAGCAGCCATTGAGGAGAGAGCCACCTGGTTTTAGCAGAGTGAGGACCCCTTCTTGCCCAGGTGAAGGGGAGAACCACACAGCTT
Source organism: Artibeus jamaicensis (assembly GCF_021234435.1). Taxonomy (NCBI): domain Eukaryota; kingdom Metazoa; phylum Chordata; class Mammalia; order Chiroptera; family Phyllostomidae; genus Artibeus; species Artibeus jamaicensis. The sequence continues at coordinate 17,979,908 of NW_026521812.1, forward strand.
TGCCAGAGTGGGGACCCCTGCAGCCAGGTGAAGAAGAAAGCCACATGCTTTTTACGGAGTGCAGACCCCTGCAGCTTTGGTAGAAGAGGCCCACATGGCCTTGAGGTGCTCCCTTTGGCTGTGTGGCCTGGGAAGCAGTAGAGAATTTGCCTGGAAAAACAGGTACAAAGAATTCTTGCCAGTGGACCATGAGAAGGTGCCACATGACTTTGGATTAATTGGAGATCCTGCCTGGATGGCGACACAGCTGATGGCGCCAGTGGCCTGGAAAAATGGACATGTGCTCTTTTCCTGAGTTACCGTACCCCGAATTAGGCAGGGGGAGAAGGGAACACTGTGTGCGTAGATGGACTTTGATATTTTAATGGAGACATTAGGTTACTACGTTAGGTCTGTATAGCATTAAATAAACATTTCCTTTCCTTTTCACAAATCTCTGGCACTGAGTGATGTTTTTCCAACTGGAGACAGAGGATCGGGCCCAGTAGGTGGTCCGGACAGTATTAGTATACCATCCACTGGAATCCATTCCGCTGTATCTGTTCTGTAACAGTTTTTTGGCGTCCCTGGGTGGGCCAAATATTGCCTGCCTTGGACCACTGTTCTGTAACAATACTAGGAATTTGTCATCTCTAATGACCTGAATGGGTAGATTGATTTTTTCCTTGGAAAATGATTATATCTTTGGCTGATTAAAGAACATTATAGGATATCAGTACTTCTACAAATGTTTCTAAGAAAATCTCAAAAGTAGAAAAAAACTTTACATTTGAAGATGCTCATTGCATTATTATTTATAAAAGAAATTACTGAAAATAAGCTAAATGCTGGATAATATGAAAATATTTAGGGAATTATGGCATATTTGCTTTACTAAATAAGCCAAAACTTATAAATGTTTTTATGGTGAGCTTCAATATGCATAGTGTACAATAACGTTTTTCATTAACTCATTCACACATTTAACAAATGTCTTAGTATACGTTAGTCACCATAAAATAAAAATAGTATTTATGTGGTAATAAATTTTAAAAAGTAGCATGCAAAATTATAAATTACATATTATTGAAACTACTTTAGTACCAACAAATCAAAAAACATATATAAAAATAAAAATGATCAAAAGAGTAGTTAGTAGCTGTGAAAAAATATCTTCCAATTTTCACTATTTTTATATTTTACATACTGATTTTTACAAAGGCAATTTTAAAAATTTAAGGAATAAGTAAAGCTTGAAAGCTATGACATAAAAATTACTGGCAAAGTATTAAAATACACTGTCTAGGATTTTACAGATATATAAAAATGCACTGTCTTTTTCAGTTCTCTATTCTCTTTATGCATAACAGAGCTTGTCTACTCTAGTTATTTGCTGTTTCAATATCAATGATAACTAGGCCAGAGGACTCCTGATCTTTGAAACTGTACTGTATAGCGGATTAGTTATAGGGTATCAGTAAATTGGATCTAAACCCAAGGCATTTCTCACAACATGTCTTGATGTTGTTTTTCATACTCTTGCTTCTAACTTCAGTAGCAGTACAAGTAGAAATCTAGCTTAGCTGCCAGAAAAAAAAACCTCATCAACTGATATTAATTTTTATGTCCAAGTAAAAAATTTCAGGGGTTAACTCACTTCTTGGCTGCATTAATTCCAAATCAATTGAAATTTCTATATAGTAACATACATAAGTTCCTCTCAGCTGGATTCCTAAATTTTTGCAGAATACATCTGAACCTTATGGGCACAAGACAGTGACAGGAGAAAGAATGCAATGAGGGGCAATTGCTTTAATCAGAAAGGTGTGTTTCCTGCTACAATATTTTCTTTCTGTCTTAGAAGCTGTAAAGACCATTTGTCATGGTTAATTTTATATGTCAGCTTGGCTGGGCTATACTTCAATATCATTCTACATATTTCTATGAAGGTAAGGATGGTAATAACATTTAAATTAGTAAACTTTGAGTATAGCAGATTGTCCTTCATAATGTGAGTGGGCCTCCTACAATCAGTTGAAGGACTTGAGGAAAAGAAGCATCTCATCTGAAAGAGGGAGATTTCTACCAACAGACTGTGTTTGGGTGAACTGCAGCTCTTCCCTGCTTCCCTAGCCTGCTGGTGGTAGCCTGCCCTGCATATTCTTCACAGTCTCTTTCTTTCTCTACACACACACACACACACACACACACACACACACACACACATGCTCACATGCTCACATGCTCACATATGCACTGGTGAACCCTAAATAGTATATGATCTATCTGAATCTGTCTCCTTCTCACATTGTCTGTTATCAATAGCAAGTGTACTTGTACTGGCCTCCTTCACTAAGTATCATCATTACACAGGGTTGCTTGTGGGACACAAAACAATTAGCCGTATTATAAGTTTATAAGAAATTTTCATAATTCAGCTAGGGATTCAGATGGTAGCCCAGGTGTCTTCCCCATCCACCTCTTTTGGATCTATCGGCCAATAAGAGGACACTTTGGACACTAAGGCAACGGATGATTGTCATATCAATAAAACCACAAGTACATAAGTCATTACATTTAGAAGTTTAATTATAGTCCAGGTATATCATAAAAGCCTATGTTTATGTCATTTTATTGAGAATATTTACAAGGTGAAAGAAGTTGCTTTGAGTGTCCTTGGTTATAAGTACGTAAATCCAAATGGTTTAATAAAACTACCTCAGATCAATGCCACACAAATATTTTGCAAACTTTGCATTTGTTGTGAATTTATTTTTATGACTCCCTGTCTGTCAGAACAAAACTTCTAAACTCTCTGGAAAGCCTGGTAATGAAGACGGGTGCAATATTGTTTTACAGAATTTTTTTCTGAAAGCAAAGATGGCATCTTATACAGTTTTACATTTAAAGAAAAGAAGGAAAAATTAAGAACCAAAATTGCTCCAATCAAAACAAATATTTTTCTACCAAAAGTCTTCATTTATAGCACAAAAGCATGTCACAATGGAGAAACCAAATAAAATCAGTATGTCCATTTGATATACTAAAATGAGGTCAAAATTCAATTTTACATTTGGGGTTTCATTGATTGAATCAGATATTGGACATACCCATTATTGATTTGGGAGGATATATTAAATCAGTAGTGTTTCACATTTCTTTCCTAGTCCTTTGCTTTTACTTGCAGCCACATTTCACCATGATGAAGCTTTAAAATTGCATTAAAAGGGATATATGGTATACTGACTATATTGCAGAGCGCATTCACATGTACGTGGTCATGGAATCATCTGTTCAGCTATCCTATGGACTCCACATCATAAGTTTGTACATGAGGCCACCTTAAGCTACTGAAAAAAAGTGCATAGAAAATTTTGAGGTAGATATAGATATTTGTACCCTAGCTGCAGGGATTAAAACAGCAAAATAAAGAGGATAAATGTGTGAGCATTAGACGGACAGACCGATAGAAACCTTGTATGAAAGAGTATGGCACACCTGGGCAAGGACACAACAGGTGAAGTGAAGAGCGTTCTGGTGCACAACAAAGAAAAGTCATTGAAATGCCTTCAAACTTAGCTCTAATACACTTCAAAGAAGTAACCTGTGAAATACATTACATTACAATACAATTAAACAGCAGCTTAAAATTACTGACAACTAGTGCAAGCGATAAAGTGAAAACAGTGAAACATGGTTTAAACAGCAGGAAGAAATGTCCACTGCCAACCACGTGAGAGGAGGTACCACCAGGAAGCAGCGGGTAAACAAACTGCCGCATTCTTCACAGTTCACAGGGAAGACGCGTAGGACTCAAAGCCATTATAGTTTCTCAAATCTGGGTCGTTCTTCAAAGAAGTTTGGAACCAACGGACACTGATCTAAGCTACATGTATTCAATTCATCTTATTTTCTAAATACCGAAATTATATATAGTATTAGAATATTGGTCCACATATTATAATTAATCAGTAAAGAAGACTGGTAAAACTTTTATTTCCCTGAGAAAATACAGTCAATAATAACCTTAATTTGAAAGAGTAATTCTAAATACAGCTGTAGTATTCAACCATAATCACCGGCCCCTTTGAATATGTTATCTCATCAAAAACAGTTCCAAAACATGCAACAAAAATAATAGATTTTATAGTCTTTTCTCTTAGCTTTTCTAGATACTCCTTTGTCATGAGGTTACTTTCTTCTCAACTTCTCTGGCAAGCTTTTCATTTATTCGGGATATTTAAATAATCAAGCTTCTCTGCATTGAGTCTTGGGTTCTGTTCTCACTCTACACTCTATTCTTTGATTTTCTTGCCAATTCTCATGCCTTCAATTTAATTACCACTGATGGCCAACAACTCTCATATCTCTAGCCCAATCACCTTGATTATTTCATCTCTTTATGCAAGAATATATGAGTAAATTGGAATGTAAGTGTCAATTTGGATGGCCCATGAGAATTTTAAATGTATAAATACTGAAACGTGTGAAAGTACAAATCATTAAATCTTCCTCTGCAAAATTTGCTTTTCAGTCTTTATTGTATCAGTAAAGAACATTTCCTTCTCTATCATTCTCTGTGTTCAGTTCATCACCAATCTTCTTGTCTCTGCTTCAAAGATATAGATCAAATACATGTGATTCTTTTTTTTTTACTGTCTCTGCACTAATTCCAATCATTCCTTACCTGGATCACCACAAAGGACTTCTGACTGTCCTCCTTGCTGCCCCTTGGTAATCACTGTAATTCTTTCCCAGACATATGCTGAAATAACCTTCCCAAAACATCATTTGGATCACGTCACTCTCCAACACAACACATGTCCAGGCCCCATGTTATTCTGATTCATATCTGAAAATCCTTCACATGGCATAGAAGGTTTTTTCAGATTCATCTTATACCACATTTCTTACATCTTCACCTCCACTCACCTCACATCCCATGATCGCTCAACCCCCAACCTATTCAGCACCTCTCTTCCTCAAAGTCAAGGCCTTTCTGTACAGCTCCTAAAGTTGCTCTTTCCTCTAACTGCATTAGTCTTCCTACCTCCCATTTTTCCTTCTGGAGATTCACGTGGATAAATTTTTAGTACCTCTATATACATCACCATTTCCTCTGAGAAGACATTCCTAAGTACTAAATCAAAGCTCGAGTCTTTATTATACTCTTCTACTGCATATACTACTTTCCTATAAACACTTTTATATTATATAATCATATATTGGAGCAATTATATGTTAATGTTTTCCTTTCTTCTTAGACTCAGGAGAATGCACTATATTAGTTTTAAGTAATATATGCTCTGTTTACAATCAATAAATAGCTCATGCTAAATGAAATGCAGGTGTTATTCTGTTCAATGTCAATATTAAATATTCATAATGACACTGATATGTCATTTCTCTCAAAATGTTTTATCTTTAATGTATATATATTAATATGATTTATGAATTTGTATACAGTCATTAAAATTCATTATGAATGATGTTTCTAGTTTCATGAAGGACTTCTTGACTAATACCAGTCACAGGGCCCAAGAGTACTTGCTCACAGGTTGCTTAGAAGTCACCTTGTTACTTTGGGTAAGTTATTTTCCCCTAATCTGGGTGTACAGTCTTTGATAACTTCCTCCATATATTAAACTACATTGTACATCTTAAAGCAAGCAGACCTTCTCTACCGCAGGACTTTTTTCCTGTCAATAACTATATGGACCTGGCATGTGTTATTCACTAAATTTGTATTTTTTTGTATTTTCTAAAGTTCTGTTGGCATGCAGAAGGGCTTCAGAAGACAGTATACCTCACTAGAAAAAAATTACAAAGAAAAAAGATTACACAGTGTTGACAATTCAGAAACTTATTTCGGAAACTAAATTAAAGGAACTTGATTTCCATAAGATATCACTTTAGAGAGTTAGAGATTTATGTAATTTTGATCCACATTGTTTTTCTTTTATTCTCACCAACTGTGTAATTTTTCTCTTTCAAGCTATGTTTTCTATGAAAAGTCTGGAACAGTACATCATTTCCTTTGACCAGTAACTTGCTCCCCCTGGTGGTCTTGCTAATTTCAAATTCTTGACCAAAGTCTAGAAATTTAATTTATAATTTGAACTTTTTCTTAATATTTTCAAACACTGTTATATCCATACTCTATTTCTAGGATAGTATGAGTAGTCGCTGAACTTAATCTTTAGATATTCTCTCCATTGGTTTGGAAGTATAATTTAAGTGATACTCTATTTCAAAAATATCTTATTATTATAGTCCTTAGACAAACTATTTTATGTGTCTCTATAAGAGTTAACACTAAGAAGAATAACAAAAAGATAATAATTGAATGCTTATTATAAGACTCTATCCAGATGGACCAATATCTAGGAATGTGGGGGAAGGGCGGGAGACAAAGATGACCCATTTGGGAAAAATCTTCTAGTTTGATGCTATAACATTGTATCTCATTTCACTGACTATTATTACAACTTAAAAAGTTCCTTTTGAAGTAACTGAATGTTTCTGACATAAAAGAGAGACAGGCTGAAAAGGAATTGGATTAAAGAAAGTAGCACTTAGCTGAATCCAGTTTTCTGAAATAAGGCAGATCATTAAAAATAAATGGCCACGTGTCTAATGATCATTAAAAATACATGAAATTTTCTAATTCGACATCATATAACTACTTGAAATGTTTAATGGTGGTACAGTACAAGCTAAAATCTCAGTCAAATGTGAAAACAGTCTATGTGTGTGTCAAAATGTCATATTGGCCTCTCACTTAAAAAGCTTCTGTGAAATGCTCAGCTAAATATATGTATGCTCCCAAGCCTTACAGAAAATGTTTTACTCTAGACTCTTCAGCTGGAGAAGGCTTTCAGAAGGAAATCTACAATATATTTTCCTCAGATGCCTGAGAGTGAAGACTTTGCATTTTTTAAGCCTCCCTATCTGTCAGATCCCTGCTGCAAGATGGATTCACTCCAGTAAGTTTTGAAAAAGCTACTGGCTATTAAGTGTAATGAATAAAAAGGGAAATGAGAAAGAGAGAAGAAAATAAGGGAGAGAAGTGAGTTGAACATTTACATCGGAAATATAAAGACCTTCAAAATGTTTTTGGCTTAACAGTATTGTTTACATAACAGCTATTTAAGAAGATTTGGAACTCCTCCGAATCATAAGGATTTAGGTAATTCTAGGGACTTTTCATTCAACTACTGTTCAGCACAGGTTTCTATTAATGGTACTGGATTTATCACATCAACATTAGCTGCTTATGGGCTAGAAGGTACTGTAACCTGTGCAGAAATAATAACTAGTAATTGTAGCATATTAAGAATCATCTGGAGAAATCATCTGTGACATCCTTTTGTAAGATCAGAGCACCTATGAGGCTTTTCTGTATGGAGCTGGAGATATTGGAGAGTCTGGGAGGGGGTTAAACCTTCTCCATTTGTGGTAGCCCTAATCTTAACAAAAAGCCAGCTGGTCCCTGCAAAGCCCTCAGTTACATTTAGCATCAGGCTTTGTTGTACACAGTTCTCTTGAGCCAATTAAAATTTGACATTTTGTAACTCCTGTAATTACAATGCAAATGAAGGGATGAATTTTGTTTTCAAAAACAGATTACACGGGTTAATTAAGATGAAAATGTACCTAGACCCAGGTTTCCAGATAAATAGTATTTTCCAAGAGCCCACACTAGCATGGTAGAATATGAATTCTGAGCTTATGTTCTACATAATGGAAAGATTCATTATCTGTATGTCAAAGCAAGAAGAGGAATTACCAGAGACTGAAAAATATAGGTACATTTTTTAAAGTAATGATGAGGAGAAAGTAATTCTCCAATGCCTGTTTGGAGTTAACTTTTCTATGGCTCTATTTATTTCTGACTGAGAAAATGCTAGCTTTAAAAAGCACATAGCCTTCCGATGTTACAGATAATGAAAATGGCCACAATAGATGCATTTGTGAAAACCAAAAACTTCTGTGCATTTACTCTATTTTCATCTGTCCACCCAAGTAATTAAAGGGTAGCGTCTGGTCACACTGGAGACATTTGGGTCACAATTCAACACATAACCTTCCTCTCTAAGAGGAAAGGTGAACAAAGCTAAGAAAAACAAACACTTTAGAAATGACCTTGCATTATTCTTAGTGTTACTGCAGAAAGATGCAGTTCTGAGGGTGATGATGGAAAGGAATAAAATGCAACATTTATTCTCCACACTGAAAAGCCAAATAACGCTTCGTTAGTGGTTTTTCTAAAGGTATATTTTCTATCTTTGCCACTTAATCACCGCTGAACTCCTTCCACATACAAAACACAATGTCATATTTAATTTTTAGCCATTAGAAAGATGGATACTGTGTAGATATTAAAAGCAGCAGAGATAAAGAAACAATTACATAATATTCATGGCATGACAAATATCACAGATCAAATACAGTAATTACTTTAAAAAAGGAAAAACGTGATACCAAGTTGAAATTTTAAGGCACAGGATAATTAACATGGGGTTAGAAAAGGTCATCAGAGCTACGTTGAATCTAAAATTATTGCCACAATATAAATTAGGCCATTAGAAATTGAGTGTGGGAGTGAATCAGCGTCCACAGCATGATATAGCACCCCAGAATATCTCATTAAATACTTCAAATTGATGAAGAGCTTTAACACCCTTATGCTTTTATTTACTGGTTTGAATTCAGCCCCACAAAGCAGAAAATAAGGTGGAGCCCAGCCTGGAGAATGAAGGAGCGCTAGGAGAGAGGAGACAGGGGCACCGAACTCTTCCGAATACACTGCTTTCTTGTGCGAGTCGCTTCAGGCGGCTTCCAGGGCAGGGCTTTTCCTTAAGTGAAAACTCAGACTGCAGACTTTTCTTTCATTTAGACTCATACCCCTTTTCTGTTGTGCTTTTTCAAAGAACCAAATCTCTAATTTTTATACCTTTATTCTGCAATTTAGACATGACCAGACTGAAACCCCAATCCAACAAAATCTAAGAGCTCTTTGCTTTTAAATAACAATGAATTTTCCAAAAATACTGCTTAGCATTTTTATCATATACTCAGTATGGCAGTTATTCTTTAGGGTTTTTTGTTTTTACACATATGCACATACACACACCACCTTTAATGTTTTACTGTCTGGAAAAAGGTTTCTTCTTAGCCATATAAACATTTATAAGCACCCCAAGAGTCTTTACCACCAAGTATGTGGTTGTGGCTCTTGGTCTTTGTAAGTCTTCTTAAATTCTTTCTCTGAATCTTTAGTTCACCCCCTTTTTCCCCCATAGTTTTCACCGTGTGTTTCCAGAAGGGTTTCGCTGTGGAGCAGCAGGTTTGGAGAAATATGGGGTGTCTGTACAATTTGGATAAACCCTGGTTGTTTAGGTAATGCAGCCTTTTCATCTATTCTGAGGATTTAAAAGGAATTCACAAGCCCAATCTAGACCACTCTTAAACTGCAGAAAGTCAATGATTGTGTCCTCTGGGGCTGACTCACACCCTTTTACTCCCCAGGCTGCAGGTCAAGTTCTTCAAAGAAGGCAATGGGTAGCAGCTCTTGAGTGTTGCCAGGGGAAATTCTATCAGCCATAGAAACAAGCCAACAGCCCCTTTGGGAAAAGTAAAGATTGTTGCCACAGAGCCAGTCTGGCTTCTCCCTTGTTAACTTTCTCTCTTCTGTGACTGCTTATCCTGCTCTCAGAAAACAGTTCGTTTGTCTTTCTACAAGATTTCAGTCCACCCTAAAGGAGATTCCCTGTTTATATTTTCCTCCAGCCTTTAGGAAGGCTACTTCCCTTGGTCACCAACTACCATTTTGATAGATAGTCAGGAATCAATACTGGGGATCATTACTATGAGAACTATTTTTGAGTTCTCTGGCTCTTTCCCATGGATTTTTCCCATCAACCAGGAACTGCTACAATTTCCAAAGAAGGCATGTGCCCCAGGAACTGAATTATTTTTCCCCTCCAACCTTAGTCTAGAATTTTCCACTGGCAACATAATGAGTCCTTACTAGCAATCTGATGAAACTCTGAAAGATACTCCATCTGCCCACATCATGGGTTATCTGACAATGCCTGGAACCTGACACTGAAGACATCCTGAAACAACCAAATCACAGAGATGCATGGAACTGCAGGATACAGCAATAATCCCACACAGCACCCCTGCGACTGTTCATCAGAACCCAAAGTGTATCCCTCCACTCTCATGTCCACACACCTTTGTACTTGACTTTCCCTACTTAGCTTTTGCTGATCTTTTCCTCCCCAAATTTATCATTCTTTCTAAAATCTCTACTCCGTGGTAAACAATGCAAAGCAAAACAAACAACAAAACCCTCTTTCTTGTGTCCATCTCTTTATCAAACATTCCCTCCAGTTCCTTGCTTTGTTGAAAATTGCATCGCCTCTTCCACTAATTCCCCAGCTGTTTAAATGGAGACAGTGGAGTCGTAAGGACAGGAAATTCATGCATCGGGAAGGGTGTCGGCATTCTGCTAGTCCCCAGCTCCTTCCCATCCCCAGACCTTGCACTTGGGAACTCTCACCCCTATACCTCCATAGATGGGGCCTGCCTTGGTTCATATCATGCCATCTGACTCTGCAATCCAGAGTCATGCTTCAGCCTCTGAGTCACTTCTCCATATTTACCATATGACTCAATACCATGCTCATGAAATTCCCCTCCACTCACACTTTTATCAGTATTCTGGGTTAGCTCAGTACCCATGCATAAGGCCAGTCCAATTGCTTGCTTCATAGTTTTTTGAGCTTTTCACCTCTCGTGACCTTCATATTCACCTTGTCCCAGCGTCTCTACCTGGCTCTATAATCACCTAAAACTACCCACAGTAAAGTTTTCAGCTATAGATTCCCATTTGTACAACCACTTATCCTTTCAAATTCTTATGTATTTCCTTTCTTTTTTTCTAATTTTATTTATTTATCTTCGGAAGGGAAGGGAGGGGAGGGGAGGGGGGGGAGGGGAGGAGGGAGGGGAGGGAGGGGAGGGGGGGAGGGGAGGGGAGGGGAGGGGAGGGGAGGGAAGTATCAATGTATGGTTGCTTCTCGTGCATCCCCTGCTGGGAACTGGCCTGCAACCCAGGCATGTGCCCTGACTGGGAATTGAACCGCAATCCTTTGGTTCACAGGCCCGTGCTCAATCCACTGAGCTACACCAGCCAGGGCTGTATTTACTCTTTCTATAATTGAAGCCCATAAACAGCAATCTCTAACCTTTTTTGTCACCAGGGACGAGTTTTATGAAAGATAATTTTTCCACGGCCAGTGGAGTTGGGGGTACAGACAGGAAGCTTTGCTGGCTTGTCCACAGCTCACCTCCTGCTCTGTGGCCCTGGGATTGGGGACCCCTTCCATAAAACCTCTAGGTCCTTATCTCCCTACCTTTCCTCAATCCATGCATAAACTCCCTTTTCCCTCCTATTTAATCTAGAACCACCAACATGGACTAGTGAAGACTTCAATACCAAGCCACACTTTAGCAAAGCTTAATTTTTTTTTAGGAAAAATATAAAATATAAATATTAGTGCTAGTATATTCTTCCCACACTTCAATGGGTTATTGTTTGTATTTCACAGTCACTTGCCCCAGTTCAGAGACCACTGATTTACACATGAGTGTTTAAGCCCTAATTTCTGCTGGTCTCTTTTCCATATATTTCAGCAGAGCAGCCAAGATCTCTTTAACCTTTGTAACGTATATTTATTTTCAACACAATTAAATGAAATATCATGTTTCTGCTTTCTTCTTAGTCTGTATATTTCATGACACTACACTAAAACCTTCTTAAATTCCACAACTTTCTTTATTAAAAAGGCAAATTTTCATTTCAACCATATGCTAGGACAGTGTTTAATTTCTAATTACTTCATTCATTATTAGCAAATAAAGGTAATTTACTTGACTTAGGAAATCTGGCAAATAAACACAATACCTTGCAGCTAACAATTCAGGCTTCCAGCTCTTATGGATGGGGAGAGAGAGACCCAGGTTAAGAGGACCCTCCCCTGCCTCAGTTCTTGTCTTGCTGGCAAGGGAATAATCCAAAGGAGAGACAAATACCTATAGTGGAAATGCAATAGCAAGTTTATCTACAAAACACATATAGACACAAAGCTGTAAGATGGCACCCAAATACCCTAAATGCCTCATGTATAGAGGCAATAAACTTATTGGTTAAGTTTGTTAGTAAGTTCATTCTATGTACTTGAGCTGAGGCTACCAGTGTGTACTTAGCCAATCTAATTATGCCAACTCTTGGGGTTCAGGGGTTACATACCTTAGTCAGCTTTAAGATTCCCTCTCCTTCTTCCCCTTAGTAATAATGTACAGCTAAAAGCGTTTTCTTTCTTAGTGAAGGCACTCTGTCTTAGTGAAGTTGTTACAGGCCCCCCCCCACCCAGCATAGGCACCCCTCTTCCTCCTGTACAATCCATGCTTGTGACGTTCAGAATATCCAGTAATCTTAGTAAGATTGTCACAGAAGCCCCTTTTCTCAGCAAAACCTCAAGGACTCCCCCCTCCTCCTGTGCTATTTTGCTCACAATGTTTGGGACCCATGGCAGTCTTATTAAACTGAGTTTAGGGCTGTTGAATTAATTGGTGAGATTTGTCCTCCTTCTGCTTCTAGCCTCCTGTATTAAGTTCTTTATTAGATTGTAATGGTGAGGGTCCTGCCTTTATTTCCCCTCTGGCCGCTCATTCCTAGCTGCTTCCTAACATGGCCAGCCAGCTTTATTTGATGGACACTCACTTCACCCTCGATAGCAAACTATCTATCTATATGCTCAAGAGATGCAATGATTGTTATTTCACTGCCGTTATCTGAAGGAATTAAATATGAATCCCATTTTTATATATTCCTGCCCTGTAAGAACATTAATATTTAAACAGTATTAAATATTCAATAGTTTAATTTCATAGCTAGATATTTAGAAAAAGTCAGCGAGTCTTAGACACACAGGGTATTGAACAGACAATACCTGGAAAGGCACTATCTATGAGTTGAGCAAAATAATCTAAAATGGGACATACTACTTCAGCAATAATTTTGCATGAGTGACACATAGAATTAATCCATTTATTTAATTAGTGTCCACTGTGTTTAGAACAAACTAATGGGTCCTGTTGTGAACCATCAAGCTGACTGAAGAACTAATTGAAGAAAGAAAAAAATGTTGAAGACAAGCACTACATATAAAGACGAAGGGAAATAAATGTGTGGAAAACAAGGATTAGGGGTTTTCACTGAGGATATTAGAGGGAGTAAACATGCGTGTTCCTTCTCTTGGTAAATAAAAAATCTGGAGTTTGACAGCTTGACCCAGAAAACTGTCTTCCTGATTATCTTTCAACATTTTTAATTTATGACTTTTGGTTTAATGTACTCTTTTTTTAGAATATCACTTCTACTTAATGCTCAATAAATATTTGGTAAATAAACTAATACAAATGAAGTAGAAAATGATGGATAGTCATATAAAGTACACAGTTTTTATTGCTTTGGAATGCCTAGCACAAACTTGCACTTTCTTTCTTGTTATGGTTCAAAATATTAAGATTATATTATATACAACTTTACATGGCCTCTGGTAGTAAGAGAAAAAATGTTCCTTAAAATTTTGAACATACAGTGGACTTTGGTGCTTTATGAAGCACTGTAGTTAGTATCAGGGTCTGGGTTATTGTTGGATTAAATGTACAGAAGTAATACATATAACCTACACCATATACACTCAATCTTTGGGAGGTTTTTGTGCTTATAGCTGGACTCATGTAGCAGCGCACATTTTGTAAATAGCCCACAGGCAGGTCCTAGCTCACTTATGTTCTACCAGCACTTTTTTCTGACTATAGAAGTAACCTAATAGTAGTTTGAGAAAATTAGAACATTCTGCAGAATGCAAAAGACTAAAATAAAGCCTACCTACAATTAAGATTAATATTTCAGTGGATTTCAGGTTGCCTTTTTTTTAGGTATTATACATTTTTCACCTTTTTTTTTTTTGTTCTTCAAGTACAATTGTCTCCCTTTTCACCACCTCAGCCATCCCCACCTCCCACCCCTGATCCTACCCTCCCTTGGTTTTGTCCATGTGTCCTTTATAGTTGTTCCTAAAAACCCTTCCCCCTTTTCCCCTCATTATCCCCTCCCACCTCCCCTCTGGTTACTATCAGTTTGTTCTCAATTTCAATGTTTCTGATTATATTTTGCTTGCTTGTTTGTCTTGTGAATTAAGTTCCACATAAAGGTGAGATCATATGGTATTTTTCTTTCACCATCTGGCTTATTTCACTTAGCATAATACTCTCTAAATTATACACCATGAACAAGTAGGATTCATTCCAGGGTGCAAAGATGGTACAATATTCACAAATCAATAAACATAATATATCACATAAACAAAAGGAATGACAAAAGTCACATGATCATATCAATAGATGCTGAAAAGGCATTTGATAAAGTACAGCACCCATTTATGATAAAAAATTCAGCAAAATGGGAATACAACATTATTCCCATTTAATAATAAAGGCAAAACATAATAAAGGCCATATACAAGAGACCTACAGCCAACATCAGACTCAATGATCAAAAATTAAATGCTTTCCCATTAAGACCAGGAACAAGATAAGGGTGAGTGCTTTCACCACTTCTATTCAACATAGTATTGGAAGTCCTAGCCATAGCAATCAAAGAAGAAAAAATAAAAGGTATCCAAATTGGAAAGGAGGAAGCAAAACTGTCATTGTTTGCAGATGGCAAGATAGTATACATAGAAAATCCTATAAACTCTACAAAAAAACTTGATTACCTAACCAAGGAGGTAAAAGACCTGTACTCAGAAAACTATGCAACACTGAAGAAATAAGTTAAAGAAGACACAAACAATTTGAAACATGTACTGTGTTTGTGGATTGGAATAGTTAGCATCATCAAAAATGTCCTTACTACCCAAAGCAATTTACAGATTCAACACAATCCCTATTAAAATACCAATGAAATAGTTCACATTTATAGAACAAACATTTCAAAAATTTATATGGAACCATAAATGACCCCAAATAGCCACAGCAATTTTAAGAAAGAAGAACAAAGTAGGAGGGATCACAATACCTGATATCAAACTGTATTACAAGGCCACTGTAGGTATATACATTTGTAACATGAAATTATATTGCTACAATATGTAGTTCCATCATATTTTTATTAGCCTATTATGAATATTCCTTCATTCATTAATTACATTCTAAAACTTGACTCTAATTTATTAAATAATCTTCCATTCTATAGGTGTATTTATAATTTATATAGCCTTCTCATATTTGTGAATACTTTGATTATATCTGATCAAAATTCATATATTTTGAAAAATTTTCTATACATGGAATTTCTGATTCAAAGTTTATTTAAACCTTCTGATATAATTTGCCAACAGAACTTCCAGAAAAGCACCCCACTTGGCAGTGAAAAACAGAAACTCCCACTTTACTGTAGTCATAAAAGCACTAGATATTATGTTATAATACTGTTACTATGTTTTAGTTATAATTTTCCTTTCCTTATAAACTACTGTTAACATATTTTGACATGTTTGCTTCCATAGATTATTCTTGAGTCTCTGTATGTGTTTTTCTGAATTTTCTGCTGGTGTCATAATTTTCTAACTTGTTTAATAATGTCTCTCTTTACATATTAAGGATGCTGCTGCTATATTTAATTTATGTGTTATAAACCTTTCCTTCAGTTTATTATTTCTTCTAATATTTTGCTCTTCGATGTTTAAATAATCATTATTGTATCTTTATTCTTTGTTTTTTCTCGTGTTATTTATTCTGCTGTTTTTATGCTTAGAATAGTTTTCCATTCTGAAACCATATTCAAAATATTTACCTAAATTTCTATATGGCTGTTAGAAGGGTTTTTTTTTTATTTTGTTGGTAAATCCATCTGAAATTCTTTGATGCAGGGTGTATGAAAAGACTAACTTTGTTATTTTTTTTCCTGGAGCAATTGTTACAGAACCATAGAGTGAATCTGCATTTTCATTCAATAAGCACACCTTCCTTACAATGAGCCAGCCACTGCCCTAGACACTGCACCATCCTCCCTTTACCACACTGGCCACAATCAGTCTTTGCAAACCATCTCCTGTCACTTCTAATGCCAGTAACGCATTATTTTAAGTATCGTCTCTTTCTAATCGTGCTAATACTGGGCCTGGCAGAAGTAAGGCCTGCTTGACTGTGATTGGTAGGATGATAATAATAAGGGTGAAATAATTTATAGTTTTAATTGAACATTTCGTCTAAAATGTCATATGGTGTACTTGAGTGTGATATCATTATGTACAGAATTACATGCTTATGATTTTGCAATCAAAGACTTTGTAATAAGAAAGGGGTGTTGTTTGTGCCAGACCCTGTACTTAATAGGCTCCTCTTCTTCAGATGCCCTAGCTATTCTGTTTGTGTGGACACTTTGGGAGAAAGTGTGGGGCTGGAAGGGACAAAAAAGGGAGACAATAATTTTACTTCTTTCTTCATTAATTATGTAACATAGATGACTTTTATAACTTTATAACTGCTTTATTACTTTTTAACTACTTCATCAAATTTAATATTCTTATTATTCTGTTTAGAAACATATCTTATTAATGAATTAATATGAAAATAATTAATGTATCTATTTTATAATATTCATCTTCCCATTTTAGAACATATCACGTCTCTTTGTTTAGCCACTTCATTTCATCCTCATTATTATTTGTGATTGTTTTTACAAAGGCCTTGTGTGTTTCTTTTTCACAACCCAGTTGTTAAATAATTGGAAATGTTGAAAATTATTTTTGCACCTACCAGTATTTTTGACTAGTATGTAGAACTCAGTTTTTCGGGTCAGAGGTCATACTTTCGGTGACTATACAGAACTAAATTATTTTGTACATATATTTATTTGTAACAAGCCTTTTCAGTAAACTTTTCATATTTCTAATTTATTTTCAGTAGAATCTCTTAATGTATATTTTATCTGAGAATGCTGTGAATTGTATTTTCTCTTTTTTAAGTACTAACACTTACATCTGCTGATGGTCTGAATTGATTGGCTCCCGCTCCCAGAACAATACTCCTTGTGCATCAGTGCCTCTTGGCCTGTTTGGTTTTAATGCAAATGCCTTTGGTGTTTCAAGGTTAAGTATAATGTTGTGTGTTGACTTTAATAGATAGCTTTCATTATAAAAGATAACTATACATTACTATCATTCCATAATTTTAAAATAAGTCTTGGTTGTTACATACTGTAAAACCGCCTTCCTGCATCTTTTGAAAATAGTGTTTTTTCCTCTGACTTATTGATTGTATGTATTATACTGACAGATTTTCTAATACAAACCATATTTATTTTCCTATAATAAACCCACCTTGGCATGCTATAGTAGTCTCTTGATTGAAAGGTCTTCATATAAATAGTCTGTAGTTTTCTATTTTGTGCTTCCTGTGACAAGTTTCAGTATATGTAGATTATGATTTAATAAAATAAAGTGATATATTTCAGTTTTTAAATAAGACTTTTTTGGTAGGGAGTGGGTGGTAGTAAGGGATTATATGAAAAAAAAAGTCAAACAGTTGCTATATTTAAAAACTGAAGAGAATATATTCCTTAAACTGACTGGGTTTGAAGCCTTTCAGACGTAATCCTTTGCCATTTTGTTTTCTGTTTGTCATGACGAACGATCAACAATTTCTAAGAACTCTGTAGCATTTATGTCTTGCTATGCTACTTAAATGGGGTTCTGGGTAAATCTTCTTGCATTTGACATTCATAACACTATGAATTTGGTGGTAGACAAATGTAATAGCTCAAACAGGCTGTGATGTGTCCAGTGTCACACCTGTGTAACAAGTAGCAGTCAAGGTTAAATCCTAAACGATTCAGTTAGGTTTTTGTTTTTTTTTTACTATACTGCACATTGTCTCTTACTGTAACTTTTAAGTGGCACTATATGTCACCTTAACTTATCACTCCAATGTAATTTAATGTATTTTTATATATTCCTTGAGGAAAAACTCCATCATTTTGCTCATCACACTGTACCGACCAAGATGCCCTTAACATTTCTGGTAAATTAAACTTGAGAGGTGTTTCTCTTGCCCAAAGGCCCCAACCTCCCTTTACTTACTTTAGAGACAATTGTAAATGCTTTCTTTGGCTCTTTGAGATGTAAGTTTTCTACCACCTTCTTGCCAGTTTTACAACACAGGAAGGTACTTCTCAATGACCTTGGAGCCATCCCTTTAAAATACAATCATCAAGAAAGATAGCACTTCTACCTCTCAGTTTCTATGAAATATAAGGGGACTAACTTCTATAAATTAAGCAACAACTAGCAAACACAGATGGACTAACTACATTGACCACTGTTCCCTATACTGTCCTCTGGTACTTTTTCATTAGTTGATTAGGTGCTTAAAAATTCTTCTCTTTATTGTTATAGAGGAATTGGGTTCAAACTCTCTCCCATTATTGTAATAGTCTTGAATAAAGTATTTATTGACTGTTTAACTGTCAGGTACAATTTTTCTTTTACAGTATTAAAATGTTTCAATTTATGTGGCAATCTTCCTCTCTGCACTGAAACTCTTGGAAACAACCATACTGAGTTTTAATTCTATTTTGAATCCCTAATATGTAACAGAAGTGCCTAAACACACTAGGTATTTAATAAATGTTGACTGAGCACATGGAATATACTTGAATTAATCAATAAATGAATAAATAAATAGGCTGCAGGTAGGCAATTCAGAGTCTCCATTTCCATTATAAGTATCACTTTTTTATAAAAGAAAAGTGCTGACTGTGTACTGCTATCTCCTGCTATGCAGAAATAGAAAATTAAAAAGTCAATGGTATCTAAGAGATAACATTTTTAAAGGAGATTTAGATATTGTTGAGAGGGTGATCTCATCCTTTTGATTAAAGGCATCCATAAAACCTTCAGATGTGTGCCGCAAAAATAATGAAGTAAATGACAACCAAAATCACCTTTGACAGAAGGATCAGATAGAGAAGATGCGGCACATGTATACTATGGAACACTACTCAGCATAGAGTAGTGTGCTACCACTACATGGCATACTACTCAGCAATAAGAAAAGGTGACGCGCTGCCATTTGCAACAATGTGGATAGGCATTGAAAATACTGTGCTAAGCAAAATCAGTCTATCAGAAAAAGCTAAGAACTGTATGATTTCACTCATATGTGGGATATAAAACTGATTCTCATAGACACAGACTGCGTGGTGGCTACCAGACAGAAGGGAGTAGGGGAGCATTAACGGGTAAAGGGGGCCAAATATACAGTGAGGGAAGATGATTTGCCTTTGAGTGGCAGGCATACAATATATGGATCATGTATCATAGGAATGTACACCTGAAACCCAAATGATTCTATTAACCAATGTCACCCCCAACATTGACTAAAAAAGGGAAAAATAATAATAAAATAAATGAGTCTTTCAATGGTAGATGTCCCAGAAATACAACAAATCCATATAGAAATACAACACACATAATCTGTGTGTTTATGTCAATGAGAGTTCATCCCCAACCACTAACATTCGCCTGTCTTCAGATATCAGAAGATTAAGGCATTTTTCTGTTATCAGTTGAAGGGACAAGCATATAGTTTGGTAAAAGCACAAATTGTCAAATACCAATGGCTTCTCCAGCCCCTTTCTTTTAAAGCTGTCTTTTGTGAATGTTAATGTAACTGGACTTCCTCACTAATGAAAGACAGATCATTCAAGTCCTCATCATGACACACCTGACACTGCAGCTTTCCTCATCATCACTAGAGGTCAAAGCCTTGGCATTTCCTTTTGCTGTCTTATCATGTTGGCTTAACTTCCTAGGGTTTTGCTATTTTATACAGCCAGTTAGTATGTACAGTATTTGTAATCATGACCCATTTATAAGACACAGACTTTCTTTCAGACTAAAACAACATAAAGTCTGTTTGGTTCAACTGTTCTCTGTAGGGTATATGTAAGCCTTCCCCCCTCCTTCCATGGAGGAAAACCTCTTTAACTTCACTGCAAGCAGGCCCAGCAGAAGGCCAGCCAAGGCACCCTTCTCTTCTCCCATCCTACCTATATTTTTGCCTCCAAGTGCTTCTTTAGAAGTCTCTGTATTGACGTTTCCTCTTTCCACTTAGCATAATTTGCAAGTATGTATTTATAATTATAATTTTTTATCCAATGTATATTTCTTTCATTAGACTGAAAACTCCATGACTACAAGCCATATTTTTACTGACTTCTATGTCTGGACACATGGTAAACATTGGATACATACCTCCTGATTGCAAAATGATCATCTTGAAGGAGCCAGACCACAACTGAGAGGAAGCCCACATGCCTTGGGTTGAGAGTTCATGGGGCACCGGTCATCCATCAAGGATGAAGCCCAGGCCTGGGACTTTGACAGGTCTCCCCAGCTGCCCACGCCAGGAGAGAACGTATACTAAGCATGTCACCTATGCCACACTCACAGGCTTCCATAAGTTCTTTAACATATTTGAAAAATGGATGGTTGCAATCAGTACCATTTCAGCATGTAGCATTTATGGGGGAAGGGTCTATAACATCTTGATAACTTTCTGTAAAGCAAAACAGTTTAGCAGCAGTGTGTACAATGTTTCTGAAATGTTTTCTACAACTCCAGAAAATATAACTTCTGAACATTAACAACCATTTATTCATAAACTGTCTAGGTCTTGAGTCAAAGGGGGCAGACCTTCAAGGAGGCAAACTAAGGAGTCCATATGCCATTCTGAAATCTTTCTCGGCCCGCTTCACCTGTAACTGCCTGCAGGTGTGTGCCTCATCACTGGTTTGCATTTTCCTAACACAAGGTACACATTTCAAGCGAAGAATTGCAAGACAGAGTGGCTAACATTGGACGTGTCTTAAAATGGTCCCAATATCATGATACTCATCTGAAAGTAAGTATAAAAGTGGGAATGGTAAATTATGCTACTTTGTTAATATTTCTGTTTGGACAGAAATATTAGAATAGTTGTGGGCTGATGTAATTAATGGTTAGAACACAAGTTTAAGGGAAAAAACAATCTATATTAGTGCCTTAGCTCTATAACTTAGTAATGATATACTTTTTACTCAAGTTTCTTCAACTTTTTGAGACCATGACATATAAATTAACGCAGTATTCTTTTTTTCAGAGCCAAGGATGTGTAAAGTGTGTAGTGCAGTGTGGGGCACACTGTTAGCGCTCCACAAACGGCGATGGTGTGATGACGGTGAGGTTGGTGACGACAAAGAGCATTTTGCTGTCAGCTTCTTATTCTGAATCACTCTAAGAAGTTTGTCATAAACTCGCATGCTATAGTAGACACCCTCAGCCTTTAACTGTTAATTTTGACAGTAATGCGTATATATGCATAATACCTTTTAATCACTTTTTAAATGATCACTCTTCACACCTGTTTATCTCCCCTTTTGTTTTTGTCATGTCTGTAGTAAAGGCGTACATTATCCTAGATGGGGGGGGGTGGGCCAGGGGCAAGGGACAATCTGGGAAGGCTGGTCAATGTAAGAAGAACAGTCAAACCAAGATATCTAATGCCTTTTCCCAGAGACCTGGATTCTGGTCTCAGCTCTACCACCATTAATGACATGACCTTGGGCAAGAGACAGCCTGTCTAGGCTTAACTCCCTCATTTGTAAAATGAGAGGATTGCAAAGACTCTCTTCTAAAGCTCCTTGCAGTTCTACAAGACTGTGATTAATACATGCCACTCTAGGCAACATCTTACTGTCTTATTTAATAAGGTAATGTATGTTCAGTCCATCAATGAAGCATTTTGCAGAGGTAATACAATTCTTTATTGATGTTCTTTAGATCAGTTTGAATGAATGCTGTTAGTTGAAGTGCTCTCCCTAAAAATGTAGCAGGTAATAAACTTGCAGTTTAACCCACACAGTCATTAACAAGTTATTCCCAGGAGTTCAATAACAATATTTCTTTAGGCATTCTACCATCTTTGCAGATACCACATTGGTTAATCCTGACATCAATGGCCATCATTATCCTCACCAATGACTATTATTAGTGATCACAGCAAAATCACATGCATTTTTCTGGGACATCCAGAAATTATGCAGCTTTGCCAATAAGGAAATCAACCAAGAGAAATAAAGTAGCTCTTTACATTCTTATGCTAAGTTCCTATGGTTTTCTCTTATTATTCTTTTTTAATATTATTAGAAAGTGGGGCATTTTATCCTTGCTGTTTTCATTTAATGGATTTTTTATTATGTAATTTGTTCAAATAGTTTTTACTCAAAAATTGTTCTCTTTCAGAATCATATTTGTAGGCTTTAATAATTGTGTCTCACTTGGTTCCAACAGGATTTAAAACGCACAGACACACACACACACACACACACACAGAGCAGGGTTTACCCTTCTCTATAACAGAGGTCTCTTTGCAGGACTTGACTTCATCAGATTCTTTAAAAATGCTTACGACCCGTGACACAATAACCCCACAGGTAAATATCCTGAGTGGGTATCATAATTAAATTAAAAGTTGGAGGCCAATTTCCTTCACCTTGTGGTGC
Source organism: Artibeus jamaicensis (assembly GCF_021234435.1). Lineage (NCBI taxonomy): Eukaryota > Metazoa > Chordata > Mammalia > Chiroptera > Phyllostomidae > Artibeus > Artibeus jamaicensis. Next base: position 18,002,574 of record NW_026521812.1, read on the forward strand.
TAGTAGAGGGATCAAAGTATTTACATTCACATTTTAATCCTTTAATCTACAAATCAATGTCTGACCTGAGGCAACAAGTTAACAGCTTGCCAGAACTGAGCCTGGACAGATGGCAACACTGATCCAGACTTCAATTTCTTAAGACCCCTGGGAAGATCTGGTATGAGGTCCTGGCAAACGGTCACCACTGCTTTGGGAAGTCAGGGCCCTTCCCACCACAATCTCCACCGCTTTGCCTTTCTTTCCCAATTCCAGGAACTGAGTTTCTGACCTTTTCTGTAAAAATTATACACTTTATTCACAAGAGCTTTTTTCTTTAGGGCACCAGAGATCTAGAAAATCATATTTCTACTTAATTCACTTGGGTCATTACAAATAGGTCCTCTCCTTTCCCAACGAGTCCAGTGACATATCTCTGTAATTCCAAGAGTTTCTTCTGTCTTTAAGTTCTGCCTTGTGCAGTTGTCACTATTCATCTTTGGATCTGTTCAGTTTTTATAATTCATTCTTTTTTTATAAAAATTCCCCACACATCTTAAGATGTCAATTTTCTTTGCAGGTAAAACCTTCCCCAGGCCTTCACAAGTAGCTGGCAACAATTTTCACATTTAAAGCAACAGTACTGTTCCCTGGTACGTACTTTCTGATGAATGGATAGAACCTCTCTGCTATTCTGAACTTTTGTATTCCTTAACCAAGAGCACACTTCCTCATGTGTTTACCTGGCTCGTTATGTGTTTTCTTAATTATTTTCTTCTAATCATTACCTGAAAAGCATATTCCTTCTCCTTATCTTCTTTAGTTTTTTATCCTGCAGGTTGTGTTGATCCCTAATGTCCCAATGGATGTTTGATGGTGATCAAATAGTCCATTTTCTGGTGACTATTTATAGCTTCTACATCTTCAATTAAGTAGATCCCATTTTTATCAATCCAGCTCTTTCATTTCCCTCTAATATTTAATTAATTAAGGATAGTTAATTAAGTAATTGCCATGACTGATTTAGTTGCCTTGCTTATTTCACCTTCACATCAAATGCACATGGCCCTATTAGTTCCCTGATCAATTCATAACCCAGCTCAGAATCTAATTTTCTCCAAATTATATAAGCTCATTTTCTACTTTTCCCCAACATGCCACCTTCACTTCACTCAGGTTGGACTTCTGTTTTTTCACTGAACATTTGATTCTAATTTCTCCTGCTACTGCTTAGCCTGCCTGGAATACTTTATTCTTTCCATGAACAATCTGCGCTCCTGTCAGCCTCAGCATCCTCAAAGCCAATCTGCCCACAGCAGCCTGCATACTTCACTTTCCTATTTACCTCCTTAGCACTTCAACAGGCCTTGCAATTTAGAACACATTAAATACACTCTTGTCCTGTTCCAACTACCAGCAACTCTCTCTGAAGGTGCCTTAATACTGTTTATAGCCCCGTGCATGGTGCTTACCACATAGTAAATACTTTGTGATTGCAGTGTATCAATGCACCACTTTGTATAACAACTTGGTCTTCTATAATTACAAAGTAGAAAATATCTTAAAATTAATATCTCCAACTTATTTATTTCCTGAAATAAAAAGCTAGTATAAAACTCATAGTACAAAATATAGACAATAATAACAATCATTGTTATCTAAATATTTGAAAAATATCTACTATTAATATGTGGACATTTATTTCCAGTCTCTTATAAATAGAAAGGGAGATAGAAAAGCCACTAGTTTTTTTAAGTATTAGAAAATGTATATTTCCATTTTATTTTTTATTTAGAAGAAAAGAAGAAGTTTTATGATGACATTATATAGCCTTCAGAAACATGACCACATATTGTGTAATCATCTGATTATTTTCACATTATTGGACAATTGGATTTAGTCTAATATTCTAATTTTATAATATTAACAATGCTATTATGAATGCACCTCACATCAATTAAGGTGTTTCTGATTATTTCCTTAGAACAGATTCTTGAAGTGGTACTGTTAGACCAAAAGGTAGAAATTAATTTAAGACGTTAGATTGATATTGCTAATTTGGCATGGTTAAAGTGTCCTCTTGATTTCTTTTGAACTGGTTATTCATTGTTTTATTAAATTCATTCATTATCTAAACATTTGTTGAGTAAGAGTATCTGATGCTTGCCAAGGAGAACCTGAAGCCAACTTCAGTCCAATCCTGTGGTTGTTACAATGAGGAGAAATTCCTCCAGGATTGTGGTGAAAGGTTATCTGTCAGTCAATGTGCCATTATATTTTTCTAAATGAGGTGGGATTTTTGGGTTTCTTTACTTTCAAGTGATGTCCCAAGATTCATCAGAGGTCTTTGGGTATTCCTTTGATCAAGTCTAACTCAATTAAACCTGAATAAAAGGTAACTTGGTGGTATTTACTCTCTTAAGGTTTTTCTACTCCTCAATATAAATTACCATGTAAAAAACCATTCTGCTATTTTACCAGCACCATTATAATTCAAATTTGAACACCTCATACCTACTTTTTCATTTCAAAATGCAGTAAAGTATGTTGTTTAGAACTACTTCTTTACTGAAGGTACTTAGTCTTTTCCATCAGCTCTTGGATTTTTTGGTTTTACTTAATAAGTTGTAGAGAATAAATTTAATTTCTCTACTGAGCTAATGATCACACTAGAACTCTTATTTTGAAAATTAAATTGCCTTCGAATATTTCCCTTGTGTTTATTCCAATTGAATAGCATGAGGATCCCTACCATTTTCCCTTCTCTGTGAACATCTTCAGTGTATTATAAAATTTTACTTCATCGAAACTTCAAATGCCCATATCCAGCTTCTTTATAGACAAGAGAAATTAGGAGGCAAGGTAAGTAAGTCAGCATGAACAGAAAATCAAATGGTGAGTTTTCTGATCCTAAAGGACAAAATTTTCATCATGGTTTTACATGTTTGTAACTATGAGAAAAAGCTACCTGCCCTAGTTTATATCCAATGGAACACTGAAGGATATGGATTCTAACACTGGTTTATAAAGCTGCAGAAGTACTATTCTTTATAGTGCTTTCTCTGTATTTCCTTGGCTTCACAGACTGTCCAGAGAACAACACAGAAAGGATGTATTTCCCCTTCTTCCAAGCTGCCCTTACACCATGTCTACCAGAGTGGGTTTCACTATGACACAGCAGCAGGGAAAGTTAAAATGCAGAGACCAGGGTTGAAAAAACTAACTCACAAGGCAAGAGAGATAGGCTGAGAGCTAGAGCTTCTGCAAACTCACTGAACTTCTCAACAATATGTCAACCTTATGAGGGAGAAATGAAGTGCTCATCACAAACCAAGACAGAACTACAGGTGATAGGACTTGGCTAATACAATGTTAAAAAGGTTGGAACATGAAATGGGCACACGGAACTCCCCCGAGACCCAGAAGACCTCACTGTTTGTTTCAGTTTTCTCTATAGTTAAGGATGAGTATCCTGTAGAGCCCTTACCCTGATCAGAATGGCTAAGGTGTTTTGGTGTGGAAGACTTTTACAATTTAGACAGAAATTTAATAAGAACATTTGTGCTTGAAGTTCGATAGCTACTTTGCAATGTTTTTCTAGCACATTATTGTAATTTGACTTGAAGTATCGAACTAAATCAACTTCAAGGTTTACTTTAAAATGCAGAATATTATAGAAGTATGCAGCTGTCCTAAGATTTACTCTCTTGACCCAGCTGTCTGGCAGTCTGAGCCATAACTTCCACTATGAACACTCAAGAAAGAGAAATATCATATCAGGATAACCAGAAACTAAAGACTAAAAGGCAAGGGAAAACTGGATGAAGCATTAAAGAATCAATCTGTTGGATGGGGTGGATAAAGGGAAATGAGGTCAGGCCTATCTGGCTCCTGGATCAGTTTCTTGCTCCTAGCCTGGCAGATAGGTCAGAAAGGATTAACTGAGGCACCTGCGAGGTAAGGAAGGTATTTGTTCTGCCTCTTCCTCGCTATCACTTCTTTTGCCTTTTATTTCCCTGCTCTTGAGCCTCTTCTCTGAACTTTTCCTCTTACATTTGTGATTTTCATCTTTTATTTCACCTCAGAATTGCCTGATCTGAGTTATGATTACTTTAAGTTTGTTCAACTTCTTTAAATCATTCAGCGACAGTTTCCGATTTGCATTTCTATTTCTGGAGTTGAGGGAGTGCTTTCAAATGCCCCCCTTTGTTCTTCAGAACCACCTTTCTCTTATCACATTTCTAATCAAATTTTAGTCTTAAAATACCTGTCACTTCTCATAGATTTTGGAAGTGTTCAATGTTCTGACAGAAGTTTTTGAGGAGGTTGGGCATTTTTTTTTTAAAAAAGGAAACTATAATTTGAGAGAATAATTAGCCTCTTCCTGATGGATTTATTCTGTTAACTATAGCCATCAAGAACAAACATCGCATTGTTTTCTCTCTAAGTTTGTTAACAGTGTTCATTTCATCAAAGCATGGTTTTAAACAACTTTTTCTAGAGTGCTTTGGATGAATTCAGAAACACATTTATAGGAATTTTTAGACTACTTCATTTGTATCGCTTTTACTAGTGTCAACAACTTCTGGAAGATCACATTTGATTATCCCAGTGCCTCTCAGATCTGTCCTGTGTGGACCAGGGAGGGAACCTGAAGTCTGCTGGAGCCACTCACCTAACCTGCATCTTTCGGTTGCTCTGTAACAAACAGCAGGTCCTTGCCTGCTGCTCTCCCTCCCCACGCAGCCTCTGCTGGGAAACCCGGTTCTGAGGACCTCAACTCCTGAAAGGAGACTTCCTCTACTTGCAACCCTGTTGGGCCCCACCCAAAGGGTCAAGGTACTCCCCAGGTGTCCAACCTCAGTTTCCAATTTATTGCCCTCTCAGCACATTTTTTTAGGACTGGCCCGGGTCTCTATCCTCTATTCCACTATCTTTGTCAACTGGCAAGTGTCCTGTCACAGAGAGACAGTGGAAATCAAAGAAAAGGACCATCGTGGGGTTTTGGGGCTCTTCAGCAGGCCTTTTCTGACCACCCTATGTTTAGAAAACCCCCTTCAAAAATGACTTGCTGGTCCAGTGTGTTGTGTGTGGTCCAGTGTGTTGTGTGTCCAGTATGTTTGTTTTCTTCATAACGTTTATGACAATAGAGTCCTGGTTTTTATTGTCTAGAAATGTGGGTTTTGTCTGCCTCTATGGGAGTCATGGCAATGCCCAGTTCCTGTTTGCTATTTTATTAGCAAAACCTAGAGTAGTTTCATAAACATAGCAAGCACAGACTAAATGCTTATTAAGTTAAAAATGGCCATCACTGAGCTGTTGAATGTTTTCATGCAAGTCAGGCTCCACTGTCCTGAGTTCCAGTACCAACCCAGATATCTCGTATCATGCTCACTGCTCTGATTCTAGCACCTGCCCAAGGCATCTGTTTTAAGACTTCACTGCTTCTTCTCCAGTGAACACGTAATGACAGAACCAGAAACCAATTATAGGCATTAGAGATTCTGTAATTGTCCCCAGAATATAACTCAGAGAGAGAATGGGCTTGGGCAGCACTCCTACTTTTGTCCTGAAGACACACGAGGTGTCATTTCTAGAAATAAGTACTACTCCTCTGAAGCCACTCCATTCTTGTCCTGACTAAATGCACACACCAAAGCTTTTCAGTCAAGCATACCCCACCCTGCCTCAGGTTCAACACAGACCTGACCAATCTGATCCTGTATCAGCTAGCCCCTCGGTAATCAAGGTCTAGATTCACCCATTGCCTTTGTTCTGGCATTCAGTAGACCTGGGACAAACCTATATTCATTTGTACACTCACTGAACTGCAGACTTTTTTCCTTTCAGCCTGTGTATAAAAAATGTATGACCAGATATTTATCCTGATTCCTGATTTATACTCAAATTTTCTCAATTGGCACTAAAGCATTTGCCAAACCTTGGGTCATTTGGCTTGACCAGAACCCTAACAAGCCAACCAGTTCTTGCCAGCATTCCTCTCCAGGAGCAAGATACATTTCTCCCCGCAGCTGCTAGCTCCAAACAAAATCTACAATGCCACCACCACCTGCCAATCCTGGCACTGCCTGCTGCTTCTTGTCCCTCACCCAAGCAGAGCCCATGTGCATGCATCAGCCTAAATCAGGTCAAGAGTATCAGAGACCTTCAGCTCTGTAGTTTGTATTGTAAACTTTCAGTTTTCAGAAGTGAGAGTCAGTGCCAAGAACAGGCCCTCACTCTTCATCCAACTATTCTCTGATTACAATGATTCCCAAAGAGGCCGTCATCAGTTCTGGTATACTCTGAGGCCCTTGAACTATGAATGTACTTTAAAAAAAAAGAAAGAAATTATTAATGTGCTCCTTTAAGGAGGAAGTCACCACTGGCATTATGAGCGCTTCCTTGCCAATTCCATAGTGGTTTTTTTTGAAAGGAACTCTCAGTGGAAAATAACCTTTATTCAAAGAACTCTTCATTCCAACCCTTTTCTAAATCCTTGCCTAACCAAATTATGACACTATCTCTGTCCCTTTCTAGTCTAGGTCCCAGACGCCTGAACATTTTTCCACTGTCTCATCATTATGTTAGTACTGCGTCTCAACTAGTTTTCCCAGACCACTGGGGCTAGACCCAGACCTTGTCTAAGTTTTATCACTCAACAGCTATAATAACTACCTTGTACCTTTTATTTAAAACACCCTGACTAGGCCAGGATGTGGATCCAGACTTTTATAATATGACAAATCCTGAAAACAAGTTACAGATCTAAATCCCTAGATCTAATGCTTGCCCCACTAATGTATCCAAAACACCTTTTGCAGAGTCACCTGTAGATCTTGATATAGCAAAACCTGAGATAAATCAGAGAGGGCAGCTGACTGCAGCTCAGCACAGATGCAAGAGGAGATGTGTGTCCAAACAACTCTGGGCATAGGGACAGGAAGCTCCACTCACATGAGTCAGGTAGGGGATGAGCATCATGGGAGACAGATGAATGATATGGACCTTTTCCATTAAAAGAAAAAGCTTAAATTCACAGGTGCACAAATCAGATCTAGAATAGGTGGAACTCAGAGACACGTAAAACTCATCCATCAGTGGGCCCCAGGTTAACAACAGCTAAAATAAAGTCCAACAGAGATAGTTATTAAATCTGTGCCAAGACTTGCATGAGTAGTGAAAGCTTCTGCAGAAGCATTCTTTTTTTTTTCATTCCTTAACTTTCAGGATACACATTCTTTAAAAAAGAGGTTAGCAATTATCTAAAGACAATGTCGAGACTCCAGAGACTGTAGGAATCTAGTATCTTCCTACCCAAAGTATGAACCAAGTCAGATGGGACGGACAGAAATGCATAATCTCAGGCCCTGACCTAGACCCACTAAATCAGAATCTGCATTTTTAACAAGGGCCCCAGGTGTAAACACATAAAAATGATAAAAATTCATCTAGCAAATATAAGAGAGTATCCAGATTGCCTCTACACATTGAGTAATGTTATTTGGCTCACATGGAAAATTAATCCTGCCTTTGCCTACTTGGCAAGCTTCTGTGTCTATTTTTCAAAATCCTAGTCAAACACCATCACTTTCATAAAGCCTCTTCTGCACCTGCCCCCAATCCAAGAAAGAGTAATTTACTCCTATACTCCTCTTAACCAATTTTTATTCCATTCTTTACACAATATTATACACAACAAGAGGTTTTTCATAAATAAAAAATGTATTTTCTTAAATCCTAAATAAAATATAGACCATAAACTATTTATTAAATGCTTCAGTTTCCAAAGTTTCTTGCCCCTAATGTAACATCAGACATAAAGTTTCCTTGAAACCTCAATTTCACATTCAACAAGGAGTTATTTCTTTTTAAATAGAGGGTTTAATCTTTAAATTGTTAGCAGAAGGACTTCCGGCCAAGATGGAGGTGTAGATGGAAATACCGTACCTCCTTGCACAACCAAATTTAAAAACAACAAAGATTTAGAAACAAAAACACAACCAAAACAGACAGAAAATTGAACTGTACGGAAGTCAGACAACAACAAACCATTCATCCAGACTGGTAAGAAAGGCGGAGTCAATGGCCAGTGCAGAGGGGTCCTGGCAGGAAAAAGAAGCCGGACTAACCCAGGTATGCAGGTGGCAGTTGGCAGATCCCAGGCATGGGGTGGCAACAGGAGGACCCAGTGAGGGCGCAAGGTGGCTGGCTGACCGCGGTCACACATTCACACACAGATAAACCAGGCAAAGGAGCGAGCAGTGAGACAGACCTCCCAACCTAGGGCCCCAGCGACGGGAATTAAAACCTAAAAGCACCGATTAGAAAAACTTTGGGGGGTTAAGGTGCTGGGAGAGACTCCCAGCCTCACAGGAGAGTTTGTTGGAGAGACCCACAGGATCCTAGAACGTACACAAGCCCACACACCTGGCACCAGCACCAGAAGGGCCCAATTTGCTTGTGGGAAGCAGCAAAGGGACTGAAATCTGAGAGAGAGCAGAAGAAAAAACGCCATTGCTCCCTCTCTGACCCAGCCCTCAGTCACAACCCAGCTACCTGGTTGCCCTGCCCTGGTGAGCACCTAACGCTCACCCCTCATACGTAACCCGAGTGACCAGACCGAAACATTATGGCTCAAGCAGAAGAATAGCTCAAAGCCCCAGAGCCAATACTTCTAAGCAACAAAGAGATAGCCAACCTATCAGGGGCACAGTTCAAAACACTGGTGATCAGGATGCTCACAGAACTGGTTGATTTTAGCCACAAATTAGATGAAAAAATGAAGGCTACACTAAGTGAAATGAAGCAAAATGCACAGGGAACCAATAATGATGGAAAGAAAACTGGGACTCAAATCAATGGAGTGGACCAGAAGGAAGAAAGAAACAACCAAACAGAAAAGAATGAAGAAATAAGAATTCAAAAAAATGAGGAGAGGCTTAGGAATCTCCAGGGCATCTTTAAACGTTCCAACATCCAAATCATAGGGATACCAGAAGGGGAAGAGGAAGAGCAAGTGAAAAACTTATTTGAACAAATAATAAAGGACAATTTCCCCAATCTGGCAAAGAAAATAGACTTCCAGGAAGTCCAGGAAGCTCAGAGAGTCCCAAAGAAGGTGAACCCAAGGAGGAACACACCGAGGCACATCATAATTACGTATACAAGATTATAATGAAGGAGAGAATCCTAGAAGCAGCAAGATAAGGGGATAGTCACCTACAAAGGAGTTCCCATCAGACTGTCAGCAGATTTCTCAAAAGAGACCTTACAGGCAAGAATGAGCTGAAAAGAAGTATTCCAAGTTATAAAAGGTAAGGACCTATATCCAAGATTGCTCTATCCACCAAAGCTTTCATTTAGAATGGAAGGGCAGATAAAGCACTTCTCAGATAAGGTCAAATTCAAGAAGTTCATCATCACCAAGCCCTTATTATATGACATATTAAAGGGACTTATCTAAGAAAAAGAAGATAAAAAATAGGAACAGTGAAAGGACAGCAAACTCACAGTTATTAACGACCAGACCTAAAACAAATGTAAACTAAGCAGACAGCTAGATCAGGAGTGAACCATAGAAATGAAGATCACATGGAGGGTTAGCAACATGGCAGTGAAGTGAGGAGAAGGGGGGAGAAGGTACAGAGAATAAGTAGCATAGACGGTGGGGATAAAATAGACAGTGGGAGGGCAAGAATAGTATGGGAAATACAGAATCTAAAGAACTTGAGACACATGGACATGAACTGAAGGGGGGGAATGGTGGGGAGGGGTGTGCAGGATGGAGGGGAATAAAGGGGGGAAATGGGACAACTGTAATGGCATAATCAATAAAATATTTTTCAAAATTGTTAGCAGGAACAATCCTAGAATGTCCTAGATCAACTCTACAGTTGCTTCTCTAACTCACAGTATTAAATTCTACTCACCCAACACAGCTCCAGGTGTGAGCTTGACTGAAGTTCTCTGGTGATCTGAGATGCACCTGGCTGTTTTGTTAACTCACGCTTCTTCACAGTTCACAGTTACACACAGAGTAGACAAATAATGTGGAGGTCTAGTGCAGAAACCGCTTTCTCGGGTTTCTGCAAAGCGTGGCGTGGCATCAGAGCATTTGGTCTGACCGGAGCCATGTAAACACTGATTGGCTGTTACACAGCAGTACTGTGGCCAGGCTCCGCCCCTCAGACCTGTTCCCAGGTGGAGCCTCTTTACTGACCCCTCCAAAGGGCCCTTCCAGATTCTAATACAAGACCATTTTCTCGGAAAGGTTTTATCTGACCCTTTAAAAGTTTAAATTGTCTTCTTTACACACTTCATTTCAGAGGTGTAAAAGAGAAACGGGAGAAAGAATCTGAAGGTGGGGGCAAGGTGAATTAAACAATGAAAGGCAAAAATGAAAATTAAGGAAAAAGTCACTGCATATACTCAGTGGTCAGAAGAACTGACTTCCAGTATTTTCCAGTATTACTTCATATTACTCTGCTTATTGAGGTTATTGTGGCTGAAGATTGTATCCTCCCATTCTCCTGTTTCCAACTAAATAAAATCTTAAAGGGTGCCAAACTATTAAAGAAGAATCAGCTTAACGCAGGGCACACATACATTGATCAGTCGAGTGATCTAATAATAAGAAATTTAATATAAGAAGGAAAACTCTCTGATTAAATCAGTAATCACTTTGCATCCAACTGTATAGTGTAAGGTAATACAGAAACAGACAAATTAAGAATCCATAGCTCTTATCCTAAATTAAAGATTGTATATTTTCTTTATCAGTCTCATTCAACTTCAAACATGATTTCACTAATATCAAAAGAAAATATAAACAAGTCATAGTTTGCCAAATAGTAGACACAACTGAAACACATACGATGTGTAAATCAGCAAAATAAAAAGACAAAGATTTTGGAAGTTCAGTAAAATATTTTACTGCCACCTAAAATTAGTTAATTCACTGTTTCTTACTCATCATTTACTATAAAATTACCCATTTGAAGTATTTGAATAAAATTTGTGCCTCCTGGGGTTTTTAGACATTTCTAACGCATGTTGAGTATAAAATTGAAGGGGATTTGAGACCCTCACATTTCCTTAATCTGTTTTGCTCATCTGCAATGTGCTGTTCACGCTGCCATTGACACAAACAGTGATGATACTCACTCTGTCAATAAAAACAGCATCGATGCTAAAAAGCAATTTAGAATATTGATCACTAGCAGTCTCCTATAATCTAAAGCCACTGTTTATTATCCATTATCACCCATTGCTGGAAAAACATTTCCCACTCTCAAATTTCAGACCATTATCAAACTGCTGAGAGTGCTGTTGCTGTTATTATGGAGTCAAAAGCTTTCAGCACGCACCTCCCTAGTTGTACTACAGGGGAGAACTCCACGCTAACTCCACTTGAGTTTTAAAGAACAGGGCGGATTTGCGGGGGTGGAATTTTCTCTGAGGAAGCTGTCTTGCTAGAGTTCCTGAACAGCCTGGCTTCAAAGGACACACTGTGCTTCCATATGAACAACCTATATTGATTCCAGCTGCTGCCTAATTGGCTCATGACTGAATGACACCCCTGAATGGGTTGCATTTGTATCACCAAAGTAAACAAGCAATCTCCAACCGGCATAATGCCAGTGCTAACTAACCCTGCCTGAGAGAAAATGCTCTTAATCTGAGTATTCTGCTCCCACATTTCTGGATGCCTTGGGGCCTTTTGTTCAATGTCTGATTGAATTCCCTGACAAGTGGAATCTTAGCAGACCTCTAGTGGGATGCCATACACTACACTTAGACAGCTTCATAATAGTAATGGCAGTAGTAGTAGTAATAAACACTTGAAGGAAAGTCCAATGCATGGTGTGCAAGAGCTTCAAAGAAATAAATTACTGTTTATATACATATATATATATATATATACACATATTTATACACAAACTGCAAAATTAATTTGAATCCCATTTTCTTTTTTTGCACCTTTATTTTTCTTTCTTCACTTATTTTTAAACTGAATTTACTGTGGTGACATTGTTTAATAAGACCATATAGGTTTCAAGTGTACAAGTCTGTAACATATCATCTATATACTGCATCGTGTACTCACCACCCAAAGTCAAGTCTCTTTCCATTACCATTTACCCCTCTTTACCCTCTTCTACCTCCCCCATCCCCTTTCCTTCTGGAAACCACTACACTGTTGCCTGTGTCTGTTTTTGTTGTTGTTGTTTCTTTTTTTTTTTTGCTCAATCTTTTCACCTTTTTCATCCAGCCCCCCAGCACCTCTCCCCACTGACAACTGTCAATCTGTTCTCTGTGTCTATGAGACTGCTTCTATTTTGTTTGTTAGTTTATTTTGTTCATTAGATTCCATGTGTGAGTGAAATCATATGGCATTTGTCTTGCTCTGACTGGCTTACTTAGAATAATACTCTCCAGGTTCCATCTATGCTGTCACAAAAGTAATATTTTCTTCTTTCTTATGACTGAGTAGTATTCCATTTAATAAAAGTACTGTGGCTTTTTTATATATTCATTTAGTCATGAGCCCCTGGGCTGCTTCCAAATCCTGGCTATTGTAAATAACATGGCGATGAAGATAGGTAGGGGTGCAGAAATTCTTTCAAATTAGTATTTCAGGTTTCCTCAGATATAGTCCAAAAAATGAATTGCTGGGGCATAAGGCAGTCCATGCTTTCTTAAATTTTTTTAAAAGATAAATTCTAACTTCAGGGACATATCAAGAATTTTTTCTTCTACACTATTTCTGGTGGTCAATTTACTTTAAATCTTTAATTTAAGAAAGTAAAAATTGTTGGTTTTGTGCTGGATTTCTTTTCTTTAAAGAAAAAAATAGGATAATAAATGTATTTTATAATCATTCCAGGAGGGCATTTTGCCATCCTTGTTTGTGTTTGTTGTGATGTTAGGATAGCTGTTGCCATCTGCAATGCCAATAGTGAAGTAGAACTTCATTATCACCAGCTGCTGCATAGGGTTAAACTTGCTTGATGACAACCCAGGACAAGGTCTTTAAAAAGCAACAAATAGAGTACATAAATTTGACAGTTTTAAATTGCAGTAACAATTTTCAAGGCATGTGTTAATTTTAGTAGAATGCCCCAAATCTCACCTTCATTGAGTAAGGTATATAATTTTATTTTGAGGGAAAAAATGTGTGTTATATACTCTCTACATCATTCATATGATACCATAATAAACTTAAAAAATTCTTACTAATGCTCCCTGGCTGGTGTAGCTCAGTGGATTGAGTGCAGGCCTGCGAATGAAAGGATCATGGTTCGATTCCCAGTCAGGGCACATGCCTGGGTTGCAGGCCAGTTCCCAGCAGGGGACACACAAGAGGCAACCATACATTGATATTTCTCACTTTCTTTTTTTCCCTTCCCCTCCAAAGGTAAATAAACAAAATCTTTAAAAAACACAATTATTTAAAAATTCTGACTAATGTAATTATAGCAATATTAGGAATATATAATAACAGGGATCCATCACTTTAGAGAAACTATGGTTTAGGAACTGAAGAATCTCCTGGGTTTTTTTCTTAGTCTCCAGATAATGATTTTTAAAAGTTGTTTTTGATTAAGTAATTTGTATCCCTCTGTCCAAGATTTCTAACCCTAAGGAAATCACTTGAAATGCAAATGACTTTTAACAAGTAAGGATCCAGAAATATTTGGCAATTATTTTTCTGATGGGTACAGGCACCTAATTAAGATTGATGACTGAGAGTGGTTTAGTCCATTGGAGATTGCTTTTTGATTTTCACAAAGCTATGCCAAGTTTAAGGTGTTGGCATAGGACATCTGGGAGCCAATGATGCTGTTCGTATGTTGAAGGTAGTATAGCTGCACTGAGCAACTGAGCTTCATGGAGAGAAGGGATCTAAATACTAAGGGAAGGTATGCCTATGAATTGAGAACCCTGAAAATGTAAGGACTATTTGAACTACTCAAGTAGTTCTGAAGTCCAAGGTCAAAGCATTTTAGATCATTAATAGAATATCTTTGTCAAAAATGCAAAAGGGTTTAAGATTATCTATTCAGCATAGCACAATATTCTAGGCAGGTAAAATTAGAAGTACAAAGTGGTATGGATTTGCTGTTATTGTTTTGTGTAATACAGTTATTCCAAAGATGTATCTCAGTAAGAACATTTTACGAAGTAAAAATGGGGGATTCAGATGAAGTCCCAAAACAGAGATATAAAAACATTTTGATAATTTCTAGATTAGAGGGTTCTGGGAACGAGAGGAAGAGTGGCACTCTCATCTCCAACAGTTCATTTTTTGTGTAGATTTCAGAAATAATATAAAAAGCCTTAATCAAGCCTTTTTATCTCTCAAGGCATCTGTAAAAGTTCATATGGAATGAAATAGGTTCCATTCTACACCCCTTATTGTGTAATTCAGATAATGTTTCTTTAATTTATATTTGATTTATTTATTTATTTACTTATTTATTTATTTATATTTGAATCTCCTTCAATGTTATTTCTTACCAGCAGACATTCTTGGATACCTATTAAATACTTAACAGAATCTTTATTCCAATTCAAAGGGATGACTCCAAGTGCACAGTGTCCCAACCAGGAGAGTTCTGGTATTTTATGAGTAGTAACATTTGACTTAAACTGGAGAAGTTTGTCCTTTCAGACAGAAAAATTAGCTCTCCTAGCATGCTTACTGCAGCAAAATATGTGTCTCATTATATTTGAAAATGAAAAGTCCAAGAACTCTGCTTTCTTACCTAAACACTGGTGTCTGCTGGATGTTCAGTATAGCCCAAAGGACAATGATACATGGCTAACACAAGCAAGAAAAGAGAGATGAGCATTGTCAACATTAGGAGGCAACTGTCCAAGGTCCGGAACCAATGGCTGTACAGAATTTAGGAAACATAGGTGAACTCGTTCCTATATAGAGATTTTCCAATTGCCAGAGATTTACTGAAATGTCTCTGATCAACCTTCAAAATCATTTAACCAACATGAAAACAGTGCTAATTAAAACCTAGAATGCAGTTAATCAGATGACTTCATGGATAGCACACATGTCCTAATAATAAACTAAAATAAAGTACAAGCATTTCATCAAAAAGGTTGTAGTGTTTATTTTGTGAAACAGGTTTGATTTCTATCTTGAAAGGGAAAGAAGGGGAAGGGTCATCATGGCACATGTATAAAGGACCCATGGACAGAGACAATAGGGCAGGGGAGGATTGAATGTGGGAGGCAGAGGTGGGTAGAGTGAGGAAGAGTAATGAGGGGGGATGGGGACAACTGTAAATGAACAACAATGAAAAAGTAGAATGGGAACCCTTATAAAAAAAGGCAGACAGGAAAAAACTGAGCATAAAGAAAGTGAAGAAATTCAATAAAATTTAATAAACACAATACATTTTAAAATAATTTATATCATTTCACAGTTTGTAAAAGGTGTATAACTCTACACATTGTTTTCTACTCTGTTAACAAGTCTCCTTTAAGTAACAATGGTTGCTTTAATTGTTCAGCTAAAACTATTATTTTTTAAATTAATTTATTTTTTATTGATTATGCCATTATAGTTGTTCTATTCCCCCCTTCATTCCCCTCCACCCTACCCCCTGTCCCCACCATTACTCCCCCTTTAGTTTATGACCATGTGTCTCAAGTTCTTTAGATTCTATATTTCCCATACTATTCTTTCCCCCCCATCAATTTTCTATCTACCGTCTATGCTACTTATTTTCTGTACCTTCTCCCCCCCTCTCCTCCTCCCACTCCCCTGTTGCTAACTCTCCTTGAGATCTTCATTTCTATGTTTCCACTCCTGATCTAGCTGTCCTTTTAGTTTGCTTTTGTTTTAGGTGTGGTTGTTAATAACTGTGAGTTTGCTGTCCTTTCACTGTTCATCTTTTTTATCTTCTTTTTCTTAGATAAGTCCCTTTAACATTTCACATAATAAGGGCTTGGTGATGATGAACTCCTTGAATTTGATCTTATCTGAGAATCACTTTATCTGCCCTTCCATTCTAAATAAAAACTTTGCTGGATAGAGCAATCTTGGTTGTAGGTCTTTGGATTTCATGACTTGGAATACCTCTTTTCAGCCCCTTCTTGCCTGTAAGGTCTCTTTTGAAAAATGAGCTGACAGTCTGATGGGAAGTCCTTTGTAGGTGACTGTCCCCTTATCTCTTGCTGCTTCTAGGATTCTCTCCTTCATTTTAATCTTGGCTAATATAATTATGATGTGCCTTGGTGTGTTTCTTCTTGGGTCCAACTTCTTTGGGACTCTCTGAGCTTCCTGGATTTCCTGGAAGTCTATTGCCTTTGCCAGATTGGGGAAATTGTCCTTTATTATTTGTTCAAATAAGTTTTCCACTGGTGGCTGTTCTTTTCCCCCTTCTGGTACCCCTATTATTCGAATGTTGGAGCATTTAAAGATGTCCTGGAGGTTCCTAAGACTCTCCTCATTTCTTTGAATTCTTGCTTCTTCACTCTTTTCTGTTTGGCCATTATTTGCTTTCTTCTGGTCCACTCCATTGATTTGAGTCCCAGTTTCCTTTTCATCGCTATTGGTTTCCTGTGCAATTCCATTCATTTCAATTAGTTTCGCCTTCATATGTTTCTCTAATTTGTGGCTAAAATCAACCAGTTCTGTGAGGATCCTAATCACCAGTGTTTTAAACTGTGCGTCTGAGAGTTTGGCTATTTCTTCATCGCTTAGATTTATAGGTTCTGGTGCTTTGAGATCTTCTTGAGCCATTTTTGGTTTGTTCATGCCCATTAAGTATGAGGAGCAGAGTCTTGGACTCCCAGGTCGCTGCTGTATGTGGAGGCGGGGTCAGAACGGGGAAATGGAGGTGCCCTCTGCTGCCGCTTGCCACTGGGGTCTGCTGGCTCCTGTCCAATCACCCACTGCCTAGCTCATCTATCTTCACACAAATGGGCGATCACAGTCAACCCGCAGCCCTGCTCCCTCGCTGTTTTCCCGTGGTTGCTCGCTGGGTCTCTTAGTAGGTCCAACCCTTCCCCTGGGTTCCACACGCCTGAGTCCATCTGACCAAGTTTTTCTGTACAACTCCACTCTGCCAGCTGCTGGTTTTGCCCCTCTTACTGGTTAGGCTGTAGAATTTGTTGTTATCAGACTTCCGAAAAGTTCAATTTTCTGTGTTCTGGCTGTGTTTTCTGTTGCTAATATTTAGTTGTCTCTAAACTTGGTTGTGTGAGAAAGCACGACGTCTCCACCTATGCCTCCATCTTGGCGGAAGTCTAAAAGCATTATTTTTAAAAGTTGTCATTAACTATGAAAGCTTCGAAATGGGGTAGGTAGTCATCTAGAAAAGGTATAATGAATGGAAAAGAATAATGAAGAGGTCCAATTGCTTCAAGTATTGGCAGTTCAGTTCACAGGGATATGTGATACTAACGGTGAACAAAGAGATTTGAAAAAATAATTGCAATTTATAATTCCTCTGAATTCAGTAAGGTAGTAATATGCAAAATTTTGAAACCATGATAAACTTTCTTTCTATGATGTGTTCTTTTTGTTTTGTTTGCTTCTCATATTTCTTCTATCTTAAAGTGGCTTTCATCGGTTAAAATACAGTGAAATGTAACAAATTTCCAAACTCCTGTCAAAGGATCATCTTTGAAAAAGTAATAGATGTGACATGTTGCCCTCCATATTTCTAAAATTAAAATGGTTACTCTGATGTCTCTGTTGATGCCATACAGAAAATAGCTTTCATTCTATTTTAAGCTTGACTACGAGACACAATACCGTAGGATACACTAATTTTAATGTTTTTAGAAGTATAATTCATTACACTCTTTTTGCAGATCCAGCAGAACTTCAACCAACAAGGCAAAACACCAAACTTTTATAGTACAAAGAAAATGTGTTTAAGAATGACAATAGCAAAATGTGTTTAAAATTTCAGCTTTATTAATTTATCAAAAAAGAATAAATATGTCTTGAAAAATAAAACATGAATGTTCCTGAACTAGATACAGAGTCCACCAAGTGTGACTGAAATATGATCTGATTACACATATACATGTACACTCAAAATATCTCCTGTCAATGTTACAATTTGTGATATACTCTTATCAATCAGGTTTGCCTAATCAGAATATAAAATTTCATAAAAGCTATACTCAAGAGAACAACATTACCACACTCCTAATATTGCAAACATAATTAACTTTGAATTATGTGAATTAATAGTGCCTAACAAATTATCATTCAGCTCTGAAATTAAATTCTTTCATACCATTAGATTTGTTTGTCAAGCTCAAGTAGGCAAAAGTTGTGTCTAATAAAGCAATAATGGTGTTTGGCTAAGAGTGCCTTTGAGAACATATATTTATCTAAAATAAATCAAGGAATGTCTATTATTAATTTGTGAATATCATAGCATTTACATAATAAAATTAGGAATATGCATACAGAATACTGTATGTTTACTACCAAAAGTCCTTTTACAATTACCTCTTTAATTAGACATTTTATATGATTATTTTGTGGTTGCATACATGTAATATGAACCCATTTAATATTGTTTTAGATTTACAGATCTTTTTAATTAAAGTGAACTAGTTTTGCCAATTAAAAAAAGAAAAATAATCAGAGTCATCTAAACTTCAGTTTACATTATCTAAGATAATTCCCTCTATTTATAATCAAAATGTATTATACATAAACAAATAAGAAATCAAGGAACATAAGATTCAAATATTTTCATGTAACCACAGGAACTGGAATTTGGATACATAATTCTTATACTGCGTGGCCTATCCACATTAATTCCAGTGTTTCACTGAACTGAAGTTTGACTAAATCAGGAGCAGGGATGAGGACAGACTTCACTTTTTTTTGGAAAGAAAGGGACTTTGCTCATATGTTTGATTATTCCTGCAGGGTGGTATCTGAACATTACAGATCCAAACAATGATTAAAGGGAGGCTTCAGAGAGGCCCGGGGAATAACTAAATGAAAAAAAAAGACAAATGATTTTAAAAAAACAACAAAAAACTCTTGCAGATTCAGCTGACTTGAATGCTGACATAATGCATCTGGTTTCTCACTCAAAAATGACTCCAAGAGATTTCCCAAGATCCTGAGACCCTGGTAAGCTTAGCCAACTTAGCTTTTCAGTACTTTTTCAATGTGGTTTGAGACTAAGTGTGCTATGCGGGGTAATAGAAAAGTGTTTGAATAAAAGGTGTTTGGAGACTCGGTTTAATTTTAAGGGTCATTTTTCAATAGTAAGGCTTTCTGTATATTCTAATTATAAACCTGAGCTGAGAAGATGACAAGAAAGATGCTTATCAGGAATTTCATTCTACACTGAAGGATGTTGCTATTGTCAGGCACAATGCTGGCTTTCTTCCATCAGCCATCTCTTCTCTCCCACCATTAGCTGCACTTGGGATATATACAGCAATTTTCCAGCCAGAAAGATGGGCTTCTTCTCATTCCTAATTCTGTCCAAAACCCCTTTCTGCAGCCCTCCTATAACAAGTGGCTCAAACATATAAGGTGAATTTTCAGGGTTAGATGGTATTGGCCTTGGTGAAATAAGATGATGATAGATAGATAGATAGATAGATAGATAGATAGAGCCAACTACTTGTTCCCAGGAAGATAGATCATGTGTCTTAATCATGACAGACCATTAACTACAAGCCTATTTTTAGCTGAAAAATATTTCATATAATTTTAATGAAAAATGGTACCTGTTACCTCAAACTTCAGTAAAATGAAAATTTGGAATTTTTATAGCATTGCAGTTTGTTTAAATATTTAGCAACATACTTCCCCAATAAAAGATAAAACTTTCCCTTTTGAGACAGAAATATGCATACCAAAGTCATGGATCACCAGAGCAATGCTAGCTGGCTGGTCATCAAGATATGACCCCTTGCAGGAAGGCTTAACTCTAGTAAATGCATATTAGTCCAGTATCTGGCCCTCATAGCATAGGTTTATGCTAACATTCCATGATCAGGTCTGTCTCCTAAAGGGGCTATATTTTATTAACTGAGCTCACAAAAACTCACATAGGAAAACTAGAACGTTTACTTATCCAACAGAAGCAATACTGCCTAGGAGATGAGTCTGTCCATGTCTGTGGAACAGAACTTCTTTGCTGAAATCTAGTAGAAAAACAGTGCACAACAGAGGATGTTATATCTGTCCTGTGTAAGCCTGACCAACCTTACTCATTCCTTCAACACATTCCTTCTTCAGGAAAGGAACACATTGACTGTCTAGACAGAGACTTTCTCAGGAGTATGCAGAATCGGGCTGTGCCTCATTGCATCTGTACTCATAAGTATGTGATTGCACTTGGGCTAATGTCTCTAGACCCTACAGAGACCTCACCAACTTACCTTTCCTTCTTTTTCTTCCTATTTCATTCTCAGAGAATGGGAAAAGTGAGGCCTTTATTCAACCAACTGGTTGTTTAAGTGCAATATTCATTTATTTTTCATGTGTAAAAATTTTATTTTGAAAACAATAGCCAAAGAAGGAAATGACTGCATTTGATCATTACTACTCTAGTTTGACCCTCAAACACTTTTAATTCCAATACTTCTATTTTCCTTGAGTAAATTTTGGGTTACTTGAGGCCCTTGACATCATATCAATAACACTGGTGTTTCAGTTTCTCCTAATGCTCCTCCATCTCCTTTGAGGGCTTTTCCTCTGTTGCCAATTCCTTACAATTTGGTATTTCCCGGTATTTTATCATCAGTCATCTTATCCTTTCAATCTGACCCCTCCTGCATCATAGCTTCCTAAGAACCAATGTCTATTCCAAACTCATGCTTGAAAGTCCCATAATTACCTTAAACTCAACATGCAAAAGTTTGTACTAGGAAAATCTGTCATTTAAACATTTTTCCTTCCCACAGAACTAGAAAATATTATTTATTCCAATATATTCAATTTCTAAATCCTACTGATTACACCTATAACATTATAAAAATTTATATATCTCCTCTGCCACTGTTTCTGTCCTTGTCACCAGTAAGCTTCTCTCCCATATTACTAAAGCAATTTCCCAACTCACTTCTATGTCTCCATCATTGTCTCTGTTGCAGTTCATTCTCCATATTGTGCAAGAAGTGATCTTTCTAAAATGCATCTAATTTCACTGCTTACAACCCTTAACGATTCCCTTTTTCCTGATAAATGCTACCTAGTGTGAGATTTAATGCATCATACAGTGATTACCTAGCTACTTGATCAAAGTCTTCCTAGAGATAGTCACCATATTTTGTTCATTTTACTCTCATTACCTACCAGCATCTGACGAATGAGAATAGCTCAATAAATACTGGTGAATCAATTAATGAATATAAACTTTGTATGAGAGGGATATCTGCAAACACAGAAAATAATGCATTTGTAACATTAGGGACATGTTACAGTCATACACAGACACAACAACAATTTTTAAAAATCACTATATGTATGTAAAACAGCATTATACATAGTGGTAAACAAGGAGGTGAAATGACCCTGTGTCCATTATCCTATTTGACCCTTAAAGCCAAACTGTGAACTAATACTTAAGGGAAACAAACAAAAAAGATAAAAGTAAACATTTTAGAGGACTAACTATAGACTTCCAATTTTCTAGTGCACGCTTTTAGGTATAATATAAATCCTAGTTTTCTCCTGATAACTTACTCTTTTTACTTGCTATTAAATGTTTTGACTCACAGAGCATGTATATACCACTAGTATTTTCTATTATTTTTCTAATGGGTGCACATTTAAATATGTGCATATATATGCATAAAGAAAGTAGACCATAAATAGAATTTGGAGCTCTGGCAAATGGCTTCTTTATGTCTCATTTACCTTTCCTATTAAATAACGATAGTAGTAGTACCTACCTAGTAAGTCTGTGTGAGGCTTACATGAGTTTCCTAATGGAGTAATAAGGGCAGATGCTGGCACACAGTATACACACTAGTTATTAGCTTTTATAATTATTAAATGCACATGATAAGTTACTAATCTGAGTTCTATTATTTTACCTGGAAGTTAATGTCTATATAGAAGTCACTTTCAAAAATATATACTAAGCTTAATTAAAGGCAATTAATTGTAGTGTTTATTTTCACTTAAATCGTGTGTATTTCATTTTTTCTACTTAGGTCATCATTCTCCTAGACTTTTGTTTTTCTTTTTTCAAATATTATTTTAATTAATTGGTAGGGAATGTTGGGATTACTATATTCAAACAAATTTCTTCTAGAATAAGTTTACATTCAATGAATTCTATATTCAAATTCCCTAAGTACTTCTTGAATATTTTTCCTCCTCCCTAATGTTTATATAACATTTTCACTACTTAACTTCTAAGAGCAAATGACTGTTATTAAAACCAAATTTTTACAGGCTGTTAGTTTCTAGTGCAGATCATTGCCTCTAGGTGTTGCAGAATCAAAATCAAAACTACTAAATAATTTAGAAGTAAATTACCAATTAACTGAAAATGACATTGGAAACTGTGTCTCATATGGAGCAAGTGGGCTGCCAGAAGTATTACAATCTGGCAGATTCATCAAATCTCTTTTCATTCCTTCCTCTCCCCAAAATATAAAAGCCTATAAAGGACATTTCTATGTCAGAAATATGACATTTCTATATCTAGGACAGTTTTATAATACAAATATTTAATACCAGCTTATTTCTGCATAATTAATTGTGGCTAAAAATTCTAATGTGCTAGCATAAAATTGCTAACTATATTCTTACCTATTAGAAAAAAATCCTGCACATTCAAAAAACTGGAGGGACAGATATTTGATATCGAGGTAGAAGTTTGTAATTTCATCTAATTTTCTAATCAGCTGTACTGTTAGACCCCAAATCATTTAATTGTTTTAAAGGAAATTAAAAAATAGAAAGCTGTATTTGGGGATAGCATGATTTTGTTAAAGCCTCGTATTGGAAAGCAAAAAGTAACACAGTAACAAATACTTTGTTTTCAAGACACCAACATAAAAGTCACTGCAAAACTCAAACGTATAGAATTGGAAAGGATCTTACAGAATGCCCTCGGACTTTACCACAGAGGGTAGTGAGATGCTGCGGGAGGGGGGGGGTAGTCATCATGCCAAACGCATGACGGGTTTGTACCACTTCTGGAGCAAGAACCTCTGTCTTTTAATGCCAAACCCCACATGCTTCCTGTGTCTCAATTCAAAACATATTATTGTGGATCATTGGTTTCTTCGAACTAATTTGTTTTTGTCTTTCATACAAGATCACCCAAACTTTAGAGCACAGTCAATGTGGTTTGACTCAAAGCCCAATAAATAGAAGCAAAGGGCCACAGGGCTGCAGAAATACACCAGATTTCTCACATTGCCCACATTTCCCAGACAAGGTCATGTCAAAACTTTACAAGAGAAAAAAAGGACCCAATATCTTCTTCCCCCATTCTAGGAAGCCAGTTACAGATCTCTATCCTCCCCTTTCTCACTCTGGTATCTAAGGGTCTCCTTTGTATCAGTTTGTCCTCCATGGGAAAGGGAAGACCTGACCAAGCATCCAGGAGTGCTTTCTCCACTTATGTATTCACTCCACAGTTTGCTAGAACATGACTTTCTTGAGAGCCAGATGAGTTCTTATTTTGGCACCCCTATAATGTGCCAAATTAGTGTCTGATAAGTGCCAACTACATTTTAGAGTAAATTAACTATTGATTCAATTAGTTGTTGATCTCAAGGATTATTTTCTTCATGCTAGCCATTAACTTTTTTCTATATAATTTTCTTTTGGGGGGGGAAAGTTTATTTATTTTTACATTTTTTCTCCCAACATTTCTAAAGAGAAGTACAGAACTGTGTACTGTGCTCTAATAAGAGCACAACCGTCTAGTGTTTAATGGAAAGATTACTTCATATTTTTAATTTTAATAAAATGTTCGGAGTTCTTAATACTATTGTTTTCTTAAATAAAATAGTGCTTTACTGTTGACTCAGGGTAAGCCTAATATCTTTTTTCACAACCCCCCACCCCTCAGGGCCTATTTCTCTTGTATTAACACTTCGGCAATCATCCATTATAATAGAATCCCAAGACAGAAAGACAATTATCTTTCCAAATGAGCTTGTTGCTAATTAGTGAAAAAACATACCTAACCCAGAGGTGTTTATTTCCTTTGCATCTCTACATACATGAATACTATTGTTTTAGCTGTCAAGCACGATTAGGAGCATGATTTCCTTCTCTCCTTCAGTAACAGGATCTGTAGGCAGTAAAGATACATTAAAGAGCCCAAACCAGGAAAAGGTCCGGGTCTGTAGATGTGAGCCACTAATAGAAAGCAGTATGCTGTTGCAGGGCAATAGAAAGCTGTCCAGTCTAATGAAGGATGCACAAGCATGGAGGTCAGAATAAGGCAAAAGGCAGGAGAAAAAGCCAAGTGGTCAGATCAGAGGCTGATGGATACAGAACCAAGAGGTCAGGTAGATAACTCAGACTAGAAATTCAGCTAAAAGCTATTAGCCAAGAGAATTTCTATTTTGGGAAAAGCAGAAAAATAGCAAAAAAAAAATTAGCTGATACAGGACTTCCTGTAGGATCAACTATTGTTCTGGCAGCCTCAAAACTAGCTCTATTTTCCTTTCCTGAAAGAGACTGGGCTGGGGCTGCAGAAGTGGCCCGTGGCCACAGTCAGTTGGGGAGAAGAGTATGGGAGGGGGCATACCTATTGATTGCAGAGAATTTCTGTAAGACCTTGCTATTCTCAGTCTGGAAAAGCAAAACTCAGTTCACAATGAATTTTGATTAGTACAAAAATAATTCAATTAATATTAATAATATTAGCTAATTTATATATTGAAGTCACACATTAACATTTAAGGACATTGATATTGAACTTTATATCTCATGTTCTTTCTAAAGAAGTTTATTTCATATTGTCTTCTCCTTTTTAAATTTATTGAATAACATTGGTTAATAAAGTTATATAGGTTCTGAGTGTACATTTCTATGATATATGATATATATATATGTTGCATTGTATACCCTCCACTTAAAGTCAAATCATCTTCTGTTACCAGGTTTTTGGTCACTTTACTCTTTCCTACCCTTTATACCCCTTTCCTGTGGTAACTACCTTACTGTTGTCTGTGTCTGTGAATTTTAGTTTTATATCCCACATATGACTGAGATTATATGTCTTAGCTTTTTCTGACATATCACTTAGCATGATATTATAAAGGTGCATCCATATTGTCACGAATGGTAATATTTCACCTTTTCTTATTGCTGAATAGTATTCCATAGTATGTAAGTACCACATTTTCTTTATCCAAATATATGCTCAAGGACACTTTTGTTGTTTTCATGTCTTGGTCACTGTGAATAATGCTGCAGTGAATGAGGGGTGCATGTATCTTTGTGAATAAATGTTTTCAGTGTTTGGGGGTAGATACTAGAAGATGGATTGCTGATTCATATGGTAACTCTATTCTTAAATTCTTGAATACCTCCATACTGTTTTCCATAGTGGCTGTACCAGTTTACATTCAGACCAGCAGGGGAGGAGGGTCCCTTTTTTTCTACAACCTCTCCACTATTTGTTATTCCTTATCTTGTTATTAGTAGCCTTTCTAACAGGTGTGAGGGGTATTTCATTGTGGTTTTGACTTGCATTTTTCTAGTAGCTAGTGAAGTTGAGCATTTTTTTTTCATATGTCTATTGGCCAATTTTAAGTCTTCTTCGGAAAAGTGTCTGTTCATTTCTTAATTGGAGTTTTTAATCGGATTGTTTCTTTGGCATCGAGTTCTATGGGTTCTTTATATGTTTTAGATATTTACCCCTTGTCAGAGCTCTTGTTTGCAAATATCTTCTCCCATTTGGTTGGCCACCTTTTTTTGCGTTGCTCTCCTTTGCTGTGCAGAAGCATTTTAGTTTGATATAGACATGTAGAAACTAAAGAAAGAAACCAGTAAGAAAAGGCTACAAACTGTATGATTCCAACTATATGACATTCTGGAGAAATAAGACCTAGGGACATGGTGAAAAGATTAGTAGCTTTCAGGGGTTAGAAAGGGGGCAGGTGATGAAGTATAGCACAGAGGATTTTTAGGACAGTACAGATACTCTATGATGTGAGAATAATGGATATGTGTCACTATACATTAGTCTGAAAAAGCAACCCAATAGAATAGAACCCAAGAGGAGATGATAATGTAAACTGGGGATTAGGGGTGATTATGATGTGTCAACATAGGTTCATCAATTGAAACAGATGCACCACTGTTAATGTGAAGGCTGCGCCCTGTGGTGACAGGGAGTCTGTAAGCTGCACCGAATTTGGTGCCTTGCACTAAATTTCATACCTGGCACTAAATCTCTATACTCTGCATTAAGTTTGGCTGTGAATCTGAAACTTCTTAAGGAATTAAAGATTTAATAAAAAGCAAAAAATTAGAAACAGTAAGATGATGCTTTAATTAAAACAATTATCACTTGCTTATGCCTCTCAACCACAAGATAAAATGGTGTACACATAGTTTAAGAAATATATCTTTATTCTAGTGTCTCAATTATTACACAGTAAGCAGTCTTTGAAAAGAATTCTAAAAAATCCCTATTTTTCCTAATTCTTCAGAAATCATAATCATGTTTCACATCTGTCACTCTCCGGTCCTAATACCATAGGTACCATGGATTACAGTGTTCTCTCTAAACTTTTGAGATTACTTCATGAAAAGTCTAATCCTTATTATGTGAATGGCTTGAGAGACTAAAACTAAGTTGAGTGAACATTAAATCAAGACGAACCTAAAGCGAATTTCTGCAATCATATCACATTACAGTACCAGTTTGAGCCAAAACAGAGCCATTAGGTGGTTGATAAATTCTCAGAGTGGGAAAAGACTCATCAACATAAATTTGCCATATGATAATTGAGTTGCAGAATATTTGGGAACAAAAAGAACTTTAGGCTGTAAGTATGATGATCTCTCACATCTACATATCATTATCAAGAGTATTAGAAACAAGTTTAAAAACCTCAGCAGTCAGCATTTCTCATCTGTGTTTAATTACCTGAAAAATCTAGACAAGTTTGAATTATCCAAGCTAGTGATGTTGCTATAACCAACTGTTTCCAATAAACATACATGATCAGAAGCAGTTATGTTTTCTTAATTCTCAGCATTTTGAAATATCTGTAGAGAGAAAAGCAATGTTGGAGAGAGCACGAAATATGTCCTATGGAGTGTTACAAGGCAGTGCATTCATTAAGCGCTTCTATGACACTTTAAATATTTTATTCATGAACACCATATAAAATAAATCTTCCTAATGCTGCAGTTGAGATTGCTTTACTTATTAGATGTCAATTTCCACTCCCTCCCCATGATTTTTACCCTCGATTCTTCCCAAAATATACCAGAAGCTTACTTTATATAAATTTAGGTTGGTTTCATCATTTCTGGGATAACTGTACCCACAGTTGTTCATGGTTTTGAAATGAAACTTTGTGATTTTTAAACAATCATTTATCACTACTCCCACATTAAAAATTATCTGATGATGACATAACTGAACAACAGTTGGAAAATCATTCACTGTAAACAGATACTGATGAACTCCTCAAAAATCTAGATAACAAATATTTGTAATCTATAATTATATAAAGAATAAAAACACATGGTGAAGTCAATTCCTATCTAAATTAACCCTAAAGGAAACTTATATAGTACAAGTTCCCAAATCTGGAATAATAGGGAAAAGTTTGCTTCAATTATTCAATACTTCACAAAAATGCATTATTAATACATTCAAACAAATAAACAATAAAAAGATAGGCTTGATTTAAGGTCCTGCTTTTCTCATCTACAATGTCATCAGAATAAGAGGGCTATTTTTAAGCTTGCCCCTTGGATTTTTCAAAACTACATTGAGGTTTAGATAAATCTTTTGTTCTAGCCACACAGTGGTGGTTCCTGTCTTCCTCAGCCCTGGGTTGTTGTGGGTACTGGAAACATAGAATCTACACCCCACTGAGTTCCTTTGCCTTCCAGTGGAGGAGATAGTTAAATAAACAAATACTTGCAATATAATGACATAATGTTATATTAGGCAAACACACAAAACAGCAAAACCGCACATAAGAAATTGCAGGATTGTATATTACTCTCTTATACATAATTCTAATCAAGTTTACTATATGATACGCAACAACTAAAACTACCAAGTTAAGCCAATAGCACTGAAGTGCCATTTTCAAACCCTGATCATGAATAATCTTTAAAGGAACTACCATTTTACAGTCTTTAAAAAGTTCAGGTAAAATGGCTTCTTGCAACTGGTGCACAGAGAACAGAACAGTGTGACAGGGAAATAAATCAGAGACTTAGTTCCCTAAGGGCCCTAATAAAATATGTTTCTACAATTAAGTTGGTCCAGGAACCTAAATATTTTTAATACTAAGAATACTTTTTAATACACATGCATAATATATATAACTGACTGCTACATGTTGAAACACTGGTTAATAAAATACTCTGGATAATCATTAATTTTTTAATACATGGATTTTATATCAAGTATGACTTATATTAAAAGCGAGGGGTATGTCACTTTCTTTGTCGCTGGATTTCCAGCATTCACAAGCACCTCAAAAGTATATTTCTATTTTGTTTATAAGCACGAAGTGTGAATCACCAGCCTTCTCCTTCCCTCACAGGCCAGATGCCTCGCTGAGCCATAACCTTCCTCTTGCTCCAGACGTGAGAACTGTCCATTTGTACTTTGTGAAGATTTTCATTGGATGCCATGTTTCAGTCATAGCAAAGCTATAAAATTTCATGAAATTTCATCCAAAAGTCACTTGCTATGAGAGCTTTGCTTTCCAATATGTATAACTAAGGTAGCCTGGTATATATTCAATAATCAAATCAACCCCTTTCCACCATTTTATTTGTAGGAATTGATGCTAAAGATTCAGATTGTGATAAAATGGCTGCTACTTGATAAAACATCACATGAGAAATCTTTAAAGATTGTGTTAGCCATGAATAAAAATATTTTACTTAGCTTATTATAAATTATTTTCGGCTTTTGGTAAAAGGATAAACATTTATCAAAGACTATATCATGATTTATACTCCAATGTAAGAGGACAATTTTTTGTTTCTGTTGTATGCCACAGATGTATACAAATTACATATAAAGGGGGGTACCCTTGCACAGAAATGTAATTATGGAGATTAAAGAAAGCAGATTAACAAAATATACTTATTAAATTTTAGTAAGTCACCAATGGCCCCCCAAATTTGATTGAGTGTTACAGGTTAATACAGTTTTTCATGGATTCCAACTTTATATGTCTTTGAGTTTTCCAAGTTTAAGTATCCAAGCAAAATAGTCATGTATTTCAAATACATTTGCACAACAGGACCATTTACAGCCAATGAAAGCATGTTGGTAGCATATTTGGATTTTAGAATTCAAACAAAGGTGATAACAAGATATGCCTTAAAAATCCATCTCTTCTTTTTCAAAATAATTTTCATTGTTATTCAATTACAGTTGTCCCATTTTCACCCATTACTCTCTACCTGCCCTACCCACTACTGACCTCAATCTTCCCCACCATTGGCTTTGTCCATGGGCCCTTTCTACATGTTCCTTGACTTGACCCTTCATCTATTTCCCCATTACCCTCCTCCCCTTCTCTCCAGTCACTGTTAATTTGCTCTCTTGCTTGTTTTGTTGACTAAATTTCACTTATAGGTGAGAGCATATATTATTTGTTTTTCACCATCTGGCTTATTTTGCTTAGCAAGATAATAGACCTTCCTTGTGGACTCCACTTTCTCCTCAGAACTTCTATTGTCTGCTTTAAAGATGACACCCTCAGAATAAGATGCTATTGGGTCCTACCCAATATTCTGGTGCCCCAAATGTTTACTGTAGTGACTATAATAATCAAAGGGGGTGTCCTAGTTGAGCTTTCTTTCTCTCACTCTCTCCCATATTGGGGTATATTGGTGTATTTATATATTTATATTATTTATAATACATGTCATACCGTACATCTATCTTCATAATGATACCTTGAAGAATCATTTAAATAAATACTTCCAAATGTGACTAAAAATGTAGCTAGAATGGCAGAGTCCACATCCTGGTAAAAAAAAACCCATATGCAATGTACTAAATATATTAATATTTATAAGTGTGGTATAACAGTCCCTAGCAGTCTTCAACTGGTCTTTAGTGAGGAACAAGAAGTAACTGTTAACCTGTGTGACTGAGCCCTTGTCCATTCACTATGCTTCTCTGGGTATCCCAGTCCATAGTTCCAGTTCCATGTAGCCAGTTTTCTTTCAGATTCCTCATGACTGATCACACAGTGCTATAGGATGCTTTTTATGTATTCTAGGCATGGCTGATACAGCATTATTTTCAATCATTCTGATAATTCATCTATATGATGTGTCTGCTGTGATGACATTAGGGTGGCAGTGTGTGCAAATAAGTTGCAAGAGGGACAGCAGTGGGATAAATGTCTTTAGTAGGATTTTTAAATTTCTTAAGTGAGAGTTTCCAACTGATCTCTATTTGGACAGCCATGATGTATCTGTGAAATAACATTGATCATTCCTTCAATTGCTACTTAATCCTTTCATGTCCTATTACATGTTGGTTACATTTGCAGAATATATTCTCAATCTTTATAAAATCAGAAGAGCATTGGAATGAAAGAGGTCATGGCTAAAATCACAAGCTCTGGAATCAACCATATGATTCAATCTCAAAGACTTCGTTAGCCAATTGTATAAAACAAAGAAAGTTATTGATTTCTCAGTGTTCTCACCCCTTAAATTGTAACACTGTGAGTAATGACAGGAAAAAGAAATATAAAAAAAGTAGCTTGTGTTTTTATTGTAAATCTCATTAGCAGAAAGGGACATCGAGAAAGCTTCTTCTAAAGAAAAAAGAAAAAATGGAAGATTCTGCTCAGCTTCTTTCTCAAGCAAACTGACAAATGTTAAATGGTGGAATGTAGGCTGAAGAACAGAGTAGGGATTCCTGATCTCTCAGGATTAAGTGCTCCTTTCTAGTCTATTACTTTATTGTTTAAAGGCTTTATTGTTCTCTAATTGCTATCTTTGTCTTACAATTGATTCTCCAACTCAAAACTGTATTAGATCAATTCACATAATATTTCTTTAATGCTCTAAATAGTCTAGCACAATGTTGAAGATGTAGCAGGTTCTCAATAAATAGCTATATGCAATTTTGATACTAGAATGAATCTGCGGCTCTCATTCATTCATTTTTTTAAATAAGTTTTTTCTAGATGGTTTTAATAATCATCTTGGTAACACATTCCTGCCATGCTAGTGTTTTTGTATAATTTTATTTGCCTGCTGCATCCCAACCCCACAAATGTTTGATTAAATAAATACACTAAATATAGCCCTGGCTGGTGTAGCTCAGTGGATTGATCACAGGCCTGTGAACTAGAGTATCAATTCCTAGTTCAATTCCCAGTCAGGGCACATGCCTGGGTTGCAGGCCAGTTCCCAACAGGGATGCACAAGAGGCAACCATACATTGATATTTCTCTCCCTCTCTCCTTCCCTTCCCCTCTAAAGATAAATAAATATTTTTTTAAAAAATACACTAAATATAAAAGTGTATTTTAAAATTTCTAAACTATTTCTTCTTCTTTATCTATTTCTCACATCTAAAGTTTAAAGTACTTACCTTTTAAATCAATAAACAGTGGGAGTATGTCTACTAAAGGAAGTCACTCTATTCAATTCTATGCTCTAAAATTCCTTCTATCCATTATTGGCTACTCCCATACACAGAAGTCATATCAGAAAGTACATTATTAGAGAATGTATTAAAACTATTGTCTAATATTAATACCTGATTTAAGTACATTTATCTACCAATTAAAAAATTTAAATTATTTATCACACATGTTATTGTATATTTCACCTGAAAAACATTCTTTGGCTTAGATTTGAAAACTATATATTTAATAAGTTCAATTAATCAAAAGAAAGAAGTAAAGAAGTCATTTTTATTTATTTTTTATTATTGGAATGAACATCATTGATATGAATTTTCTAGAAATTGAAGTTGCAAGGTGTCATTATATCGCTTATTGGCAATCAAATATCACAGTACACCATATCCCAAACTTTAATTCTTCACTGTCCATCACCCTTATCACTAAACCTGCTCGGACTCCATCCATCAGACCTCTCTTGTGTTCCTTATTATCTCATATCACACAGCTGAGTGTCTCTTGTTCGTGCTCTTTACCCATTTCGATGCCTTTTCTTCATCTCTGGTTTACCTCTGCCACACTCTCTGTCAGTCTCATTGGTCACAGCTCATGGAGTTACAGAGTATAGCTGCGCCTAAACACTCTCTAACTCTCTAAAAATCTTACATCCATCATTGTTTAATTTTTGCTAAACATGGGTGTGGGAAATATCAGGGCCAGCATGAAAAATCTGATATTCTAGCCTACCATTGGACAATGTACTTCTGGTCTCGCCCAAGCTTAGAGCAGCTCCTTCAGGGATTTCAGGGTGCAGTGGTAGAATGCCAGCCATCCCTTCATTACTGCCTCCCTGCAATAGTTGTAGACATAAACACCGATGAACCAAGTTACCAAAGTTCACTTTGTTGGTAAGTGACAAATTTTAAACAGATAGCAACCTGGGGCTCCACAGCTCATTCGCTTTCTGCTTCACCCCATGGGCTTGCATATTATAATATTTCAATATTATGAAACTCAGTTTAAGTAGGATATACCTTACAGATAGTAAATATTTTATATTAATATTCATTCAAGATTTGTGAAAAGTTATGATTGTGAATCCACCCCCACAAAGAATGAAATAATAATAAATAGCCAAAGGTACAAATATGTTAATTTAGCCAAGAATGCACATATCTAGTTAATATTTTTATGAGAGAAATAAGCTCTAATTTATGTATTTTATTGATAGTTGCCTGAGTTTCTTTCATAAGAGAATGCTGAAATCAGATCAGTATTGTTAGTGTCATTTTACAGAGTGGTTTGAAATAAAGGCAAGTATACACTGAGAGCAATGAACAGATAAATGGACTATTTCCGTGGAAGTGCTGAAAGAGGCCTCACTCATCATCTCCCTAAAAATGTTGAGCTGTGAAGCTACAGAAAAAAAATTATTTTGACAACTACAGTGAGAGCCAGGCAATTTCTGCTAATATTTTGTAAACATTCCTTGAGGATGGTTCTTAACAAAAATCTGTCTCCTCAGCACTTGCCACATCCAGACATCTGGCCCCATAACCACTTTAAAATATATATATATATATTTTATATATATATATATATTTATTTATTTATATATATATTGATATATATATATCAATCATATACCCTGATTATTAACAATGGTGACAACTTGATGAGATGGAAAACTGTCATGTGCAAATAAAAATGATCAAAATTGATTTTATACAATATAGGAAATCTAAACTGATGGATAAAAAGAAGAAAAAAAGAGACAGAGGTCAAGAATGAGAGAGAGACACAGAGATGAAGAGAAAGGAGTAACCATGGTAACGGGCTACCAAAAGGTAAAAACAATAAGTATTCATGGACACACAAATGTGACCCTTCCCCATTTTTTGAAAGAAAAAATTATTGAGAAATGAAAATTGTTCACTGAAAGATTACTATAAATTCATTTAATTTTTCTCATTTACCTTTCTCAAATTTAGACCTTTTCTTTTTGTTATCTCATTAAGAGTTGAGACTGGTAGCTGAGCAAGGCAACCCACCAGGTCCACCTCTTGTAAAGAGAACCAATAGTCATGCCGACATAATAATTTCACTGAGTGTTTCAGTTCGGCAATGAGGACCTAAGCCTAGGCAACCCCAGGCCAGTCCGTTCAAGTGCCACCTCAGTCAGATCTGAATGGCAACAGAACCTTGCAACAACATCCTATCAAAGGTCCACCAACATATTTTGGACCAAAGTACCCTGTAGCTTTCAAATTTATACCAAATTTTGATCTAAAGGCTTCAAATAGACTCTTCTGCAATGATGCTCATGAGGAAGAAGGCACTGTTATCTCTTCCTGGAAAAGTCAGTGTTGGTTTCCGAAATGAGAAGATTCTATGGTCAGTATACTTTATTTGGTGATCTCAAAATAATTGATTTCAAAAGTAATTGATTATTGATGTTATCTAGTATAATAAGCTAATTGAATATTTTCTTATAATTCACATCACACCGGTATTTGTGATACAATCCCAGGTCTGCTTCCTTGCCTTTCACATCCACTCAGAAGCATCAGTAGCCAAACCAATTCGGGAAAAGCAATTGTTCTACATAGTCTTAAAATGGTGCCTTTACTTAGACAACAGACGCTCTTGTGCTATAATAACTGTGGCAAATATCAATGTCTATTAAATTTAGCAAAATAAAAATCTACCTTAAGTGCCAAATAGTATTTAGAGTGCCTCTATTACTCAAACAGAACACTTTTATAGTTTAAAAGAACAGTATCATTACAGTATCACATTTCTGAAAAACAACATATGCCAGCTTTCACATTTAAAATATTGTATTTGTCAGTGGTTTATGGGGTGTGCTGAAAAACCAGGAGTTACTGATGTAGGACCTATGCACTTCTTTGATAGACAAATTCCATGCAACTATACCAGAATGTTTTAAATAAGTTATTTTTGAATGAGGGCTTTTATGTCCCATGCAGTTCAGTGCCCCAGGCTGCAAGCTCCTATAACTTGGGTTGAAGGATGTCTAGTTTCTGCTGAAACAAAAGTATAAGATGAATTGTGTCAAGAGAAACCCTAGTTTATGTGCTGGGCTCTGGCTTACTCACAGAGGTTTCTTTATAAAATACAGTGCCTGAGGGTGCAGACAAGGAGCAGATTCTAGTATTTCTCTGGTCGATTCCAGACAAATAAATGAAAATGAAAACGGCAGTAATAGTCTTGCAAGTATAGAGAAGCTTGATCCTCCTGTCAGCCTCTAACTTTTTCCAGTTGTGTTCAGTGTTCTTCCTTTATTATTTATTGACTTAGAAGCAAAGCTTTCTTTTGCATTTATCTCTTGGCTCTACAAAAATTGAATTTCCAACATAACATGCAGGTAGAATGTTGCAAATTTTAAAGCATTCTGTTTTAAGTATTTGCTTCCAAATTTTACCTCCTTGGTAAGATCTTCATGAATATGAAACACTGATTTCCTAACCTCTCTCCTAGCTCTTTTTCTAAAGCATTTATAAAGATCTAATGTGCTGTAAACTTTGCCTGTTTGTCTGCCTTTCCTTCACCCTACGTTATAAACTCCATGAAGAAAAGACTGTTTTAGTCACTGCTAAATTCCCAGTGATGGGCACCTATGTTCCAAGCCTTGGTTTGGGCTACTCAGAGCTGGGGTTCATGACTTAAATAAGAGAGGTGGAAAAGTAGGCCGAATACAACAGGAATAGTGCCTGTGATCTCTCTAGAATGTTTTCTTACAGATTCTGGGTGAAGATCGCCCCGAGGAAATTTTTCAAAATAGGCTATGCTGATCTTTTAATATCCCTTCTATCTCTTCCCTGAGCTTTGGTTCGCTGTTTCCCCAGGCACACAAAGCTCTTTCCTGCCTTATTTTCTTACTTAGCCCATACCTCCTCTTTAGAAAGTACATAGAGAGGCTTTCTTTCTTTAAGATATGGTGTGCCCATAACTCGAATTACTTCAGTTTTGGTCCTTCTCCACATCTGACCCCAAACTCCCCTTTGCTCTGAGGCTATAATAAATTAATTCTAGGGACAGAGGCATAGTTTAAACAATTTTATTTTAACTCCTTGGGCTTCCCAGGTTCTATTTTCCTGTTTATCTGTTTTTCTTGTTAAATCAAACTAATTTTAAGTTTTTGAAATACCAGGAGTATGACAAAGCCAAATATTCTGAATAGCTTTAGAGATCTTTCAGAATAAGACCTCAGACAACCAAAGTATTCCAGTTTGTCTGGGACAAACTGAGACAGTTGCTAACTATAAAAGGCAAACTGAGACAGCTGATCACTGTAAAAAGAGCTCAATATACCGGCATGGTTTCCTTGCCTGGGAACATGTCCCTGTGCGTAGGTCTCTTATATGGTCTCAGCTTGTCTCCTCCTCTGCTCTTTCAAAGCAACAGAGCTTTGCACAGCAGCCAGCCCAGCAGTGGCTCTGCAGGCTCCGGAAGTGGGAGGTGAGAACTGGAAAGAAACCAGATGTCAGTACAGCTACAGCTCTTTGGAAGCCATGAACTTCTATTTTAACTTGCTGTCTTGGATGCTCAGTCAAAACCATTCATTCAAATTGCCAATGTGACCCAATCCATAAGACAACGTGCCTCTGAAATTCAATGCAGAATTTAAATGTTGCCATACAATCAATAAACAAATTTTGCTGAACATGCATTCTAATCTATAAGAAGTGATATGCCCTTTGTGCAAAGAACAATCTGACATTAGATCTCTGAAGGCTACAGCAAAGTTTTTGTTTATTTTGTACATATCACAGGTGGTAAATATTCTTTATTCATTCAGAAGGTGCCACAGGCTTTGCAAGGGGACAGTACCAGATATGCCAGGGGCGATTCATTCCAACATAGAACTTAACTCCATGTACCTCTGACTCTCTTACTCTCTGTTGTGGGATCAAGAAAATAATGAACATAGAAGGTTTCTCATATAAGTAAAACGTTATTGACTTTTCGATAGGACATGCATCTACTGAAAGGAAAATTGCATTATAGCAACCAAAGGGGATGTTAGAGAGTCAGGGACTCTCTACCTTAACTGGTAGCAATACATATAGTTTAAAAGCATAAATTATATCATTTAACACGTAGAGAGACCAAGTAGAGCAGTCATTAGAGGTTGAGGTACTGAGAGGTGGGTGTGTGGAAACTTATGAGGCAGAGAACAGGATCCATGGTTTGTTCAAGGTCACGAGTGGTATCTTTTGTTTATTTTTGTTTTTACTTCCTTCAAGTAAAATTTGATATTCCACAATACTGAAAATGGAAGAATGAACACTAAACCCGAGTTTTGCAAAATGTACTAATCCTGAGTTCTTTTCCCTGAACCGTAACAGGACATATTCTGTCCTGGGAGTTAAGGCACCAGAGGTCTGCAGGAAGCAGTGCGCCTCTCCCTGGGGAAGTCCCGCAATCTGTCCGCAGCAGTTCCCCATTCCCAACGTGAGGTTAGTACTGGCTTGTGTTCTTCACGCTGTCAATGAAATAGAATAAAAATTTTAAATAGTTAAAAGTTACGTAGCATATAATAGGAATAATTATTGTTTCTTTTTTATAAAAATATGTTTTATGTTTTATTCTGCAATGACAGCTGGCAGTCAACGTTATAGTAATTTTAGGTGCCGCACAGCAGTTAGACATTTTTCTAACTTGCTAAGTGACCCCCCAGGTGACTCTAGTCCCACCCAGCACCATACATGGTGATTGCCACACTATTGACTATATTCCCTGTGCTGGACTTTACATTCCCATAACTACTATGTGACTACCAATTTGTACTTCTCAGTCTCTTCACCTTTTTCACCCAGCTCTCCAACCCACCTCTCCAATTATTGTTTTTGGAACTGTGTTTCAGTCATGTATGTGTGCACACATATACACTGGATCACCATGTAAAATATATTTCTTACTGTGATTCATGGTCAAAGCCACTTTTTCTTACATTTTTGTTCAGTTCCTTCTTAGGTCTTTTCCAATACTTGTCTTCACTGATTCTTTTATGCCCTCTCTGGTTTTAAATAAATAGGTATCACCTAGACTTCAATTATTTTCATACTTGGTTTATTGCTTTAAAATATTTTCCTAAGTTCCTATGTCATACAGTCAATTTTTTTCCTCTCTCTTCTCCTTCCTACTCTTCACCCCTGCCCTACCCTTACTCACAAATACTTCGAAACCCTGTGTGTTTTAAGGATTATTGTGTTATAATCATATTTCCCTAACCACATATTAATTGCAGGAATATTTTGCACTTGAATATTGAACCATTTGAATATATTCTCCTATAAATATAATACTTAAAGGTAAAATTTATATTATTCTGAGTGTAAGAAAATGGCCTACAGCAACCCTAGGATACCTGCTTTTGATGTTTTAAAATGTCCCTATAATGAAATAGTCCCTATAATGGAGGCAGAAATAGACTCTGGGAAATAAAAGTGATAAAAGGAGGAAAATGATCATCACAAGCCATGATCAGCACAATGGAATAGTCTCTCCCCCCCCCACACACACATATGTTCAGACTGAGACAAACATGCACATACTTCAGTGACAAGCAAAACTTCCTTGAGAGGCAAGTGGCAGAGAGCACTGAAGCCGAAAGCAGTGCGACAACTCAGTGGCACACGATGGGGAGAAACAACTCAACCCTGTAATTAATTTCTATCATTAAAGTCCCATCAATACCACTTAGTTGGATGACTGTGACAGGATGAAAATATTACCTAGAGACACAATTCTCACTTCAAAGGTTATAGTGCTGTTTGCATATGCACTTTAGAATAAATTATAAAAGGTGAACAATGTAAAAGGCACCATGTATAACCTCAGAATAACTTAACAGAGCGTAAATATATGTGCTTGGCTTTGATGATCACAAAGCTTTGCACAATTTTATCTTCGCAAAAGAAATGCAAAGTTTCAGTTCCTAAAATTGGATTAAGGAAACAATGTACATTAAGATTAATTTATCCTAAATCCTGGTGCTTTGTATTTG
This sequence comes from Artibeus jamaicensis, assembly GCF_021234435.1. NCBI lineage: Eukaryota > Metazoa > Chordata > Mammalia > Chiroptera > Phyllostomidae > Artibeus > Artibeus jamaicensis. The sequence goes on from NW_026521812.1 coordinate 18,041,395, forward strand.
TTGTCCCTAATGGTTAATACTAACAAAGTATACAAAACTTGCCTCAAACTGGAGTCATTATCACAGGACACTGAATGAAGGGAGAAATGGGGTTAGATTTAATCAATAGCTTTTAGGACACAGTCGATTGAATGGATATGACTAGACAATGTAGAAAGAAAAAGTTCCCTTTGCAGTGTGGCTAAACAAAGCAAAACTACAATAGTTGTCATTATGAAAGAGGTTATATGAAAAGCTGTGAAAATTTCTTTAGGGTCAAAATGAAGTTTTTCTCATTGTAACCGAAGTCTGTCAGGTGATTTATTTGAAAGACATCCTGAGCTCTCCCAAATGAAGAATACCACATCACATAATTTTCCCCAAGTAAGATAGAGTATCGTACAGTTTTACTGTATCTTTAAAGCACAAACACATCACTTAAAATGACTTTTAATCCTCAACCCAGGTACCTATTTCACTCCCCCTTCCTTCTTCCTTTTTTTCTTTTTTGAACACCTAAGTGGATTCCAAGAAATGAAATAAGAATAACAGGACACTACGTTGTGAGCTATGGCAGACCCTGGAATTAGAATTATCTATAATTTGAACTTAAATTAATATGCGAAATAAATAAAACTTTTAAAAATCTTTTCTTCAGATGAAATCAATGTAAATAACAAAATGACTCTTTGTTGGATGTTTCTGATTTCTAAATTTAATTTTTACCTTGATGATAACTTAAACATGCTTCCGGCATATGTATGAGTAACGTAGTGACATTTTCTTCAGCATTTACAAAAATGGGAAAATGTTGAAAAGGTGATAAGATGAGTTACTGGTGGAGAACTGATTCATATTTCTTCTTAACTTTGCTTCAGGGACACCACTTTCATTATACTATCTCTCAGTTTTTAAATAAGTTTTTGAATTATCTCATTGTGAGACTCAAGATAAGTTGAGAGTAAGCTGGTAGAATTTAAATACCATACTCTGTACTCAGGTGAAGTTCAGTGTTCATATTCTACAGAATTTATACCAGGTGTACCACATGTGGTAACACTATTTACTTGCTAATTTATTCAACAAACATTTTTGAGTGTTGAAGATATACCAGAGATTATGCCAGACACTATGGTAGGACTAGAAATATAATAATGTACATGACATCTATGGTCTCTTGTAGAGAACAACAAAACAAAACAAGTGTACATGAGTAATTTAAAAAGATGAGTACAATAAAAGAGAAAACTAGGATTTTGTATTTCATGTAGTTCTATTTTTTATTAAAAAGCTTCTGCACAGCTAAAGAAACCATCATCAGAATGAAAAGAGAATCGACTGTTTGGTAGTATATATTTTCCAATGATACACCAGACAAGGATTTCACCTCCAAAATATATAAAGAACCCATACGACTCAACACCAGGAAGACAAACAATCTGATTAAAAAATGAGCAAAGAACCTGAACAGACACTTCTTCAAGGAAGACCTGCAGATAGATGGCCCAGAGACATATGAAAAAATGCTCAGCACAACTAGCCATCAGAGAGATGCAAATTAAAACCACAATGAGATATCACCTCATATATGTCAGGATAGCCATCATTAATAAATCAACAATCAACAAGTGCTGGAGAGGATGTGAAGAAAAGGGAACTCTAGTGCACTATTAGTGAGAATGCAGAATGGTGCAGCCACTGTGGAAAACAGAATGAAATTTCCTCAAAATGTTAAAAATGCAACTGCCTTATTACCCAGTGATTCCACTGCTAGGAATGTACCCCCAAAGTCCCTAATCACCAATTCAGAGGAAATTATGCACCCCTTTGTTCATAGCAGCCCTATTTACAATAGCCAAGTGTTGGAAACTGCCTAAATTCCCATCGGTAGATGAATGAATTAAAAAACTGGTGCATTTACATAACAGAATGCTATGCAGCTGAGAGAAAGAAGGAATTCCTACCTCTTGCAACAGCATGGATGGAACTGGGTAGTTCCATCGATGGAACTATTATGCTGAGAGACATAAGCCAGTCGATGAAAGACACATGCCACATGAGCTCACTTATAAGAGAAATCTAATGAAAAGAATGAACTAACAAGCAAACCAGAACCAGAGACATGGAAACAGGGAACAGACTGACAGCTGCCAGAGGAAAGGGGGTTGGGGGAAAGGTGGGAAGAAGGGGAAGGGATTAGTCAAGGAACATGCAGGACATGAACAGTGATGTAGGATGGACTGTGGGAGCAGGGCATGAGCTGGATGGAGGAGGACAAAAAGGGAAAAATTAGGACAACTGTCCAGAATAAACAAGAATTAAAAAAAGAAAAAAGAGATTAACAGGAGGGTACCAAATTTATATGGAAAAGTAAACATTTCTACAGGAGATCATATTCAGGCTAAGATCATCAAGGATGAAGCAGCCAGGGAGAGACTGGGAAGAGAGTTTTGTCAAAGTGGAGAAGTAGCTTATCTAGAGCCCTGAGACAGAGCTTCCTGCATTACAAGGACAGAAAAAACACTGAGGAGACTGAAGCAAAGGTGAACATCCAAAAATGGTAAACAAATCAAAAAGGCACAAGGTGACTTTGGAAATACAGTTAAAGCCAGATCACACAGCATTTCCTGATGGGTCGTAGTAACAAGGTAATATTTTTTTTCTGAATAGAATGAAAGCCATTAAATAATATTAAGATGGAACACTGTAACTAATGAATTTATAATATATAATTATTTATCTACTTGAGAAATAGTGTTTCAAACTAATACGAGCAACTAATGGCAATATAATCAAGAAACAAAAAGCGGATGTGAAACTACACAAAAAATCAGAGATTTAGGGTAAAAAAATAACATTATACTTGGTATAGAACATGTATATAATATTATCAAAATTGATTGGCTCAAGTATATTCTAAGATTAAGTTTGCTTTCCACCATCCCACTTTGATCCTCCGGTGGATGACAACATGTACCTTAAATGCATCTATAATGGCTAAATATAGTGATGGCTTCATGACCACAGCCATGGTCACTGCAGAAATTGCTGGCTCTCCACTCAGTGTCCACAGAGGATTGATCATATGTTATTCAATAAGGAACAGCCAAGAGCTTCTGCCTTTTTCCCCCCTTTGGCTGATGAAACTGAAGACAGAAAAGGGAAGGCACTTCACCACATTGAATTGCACCCTAAAATCAATGGCTAGAGAAATTACGATCCAGATCTCCCACTAAATAGCTCTTAAAACTATGATTTACGATTTTTTTCAGGAAAATAAGAAATTTCTAGGTTGTTTGGTTGGTTTCATATCTAATTTTCATTTGTTGTTTATTTGTGTACTTCTTCTAGGTTTAATCTTTCACATAATTTTTGTGTGTATGTGGTGTAATACATTGGGTATAGGGGAAGGTTTGCCACATATCCATATTTTTTCTTGTAATTCTTTATGATAAAAACAGGAAAATATCACCAAGATTTATTGAGCTTTTGCTGTGTCTGGAAAAGGCAATGTCATCCATTGGGTTTCCGTGGCAAATATCTATGAGTTGTGTGATAGTTTCTTCTCCTTTACTCTGAGCATCTAATCAAGTACCAGGTCCTGTGAGTTCTGCTTACCAAATACATCTCCAGTCTTATTACTTCTCAACGTTGCCATTGCCACCAGTCTGTATCAAACCTTTATCTTCTGGCCCACACTGCTGCAATAGCTTCCCACACCTTTTCTTAGTCCCTTTTAATCACTCTCAGCACAGCAGCCAGTTAATCTGAAAATATTTCTCTACTTGAATATTTCTGTGGCTACTCTGCTGCAACAAAAAAAGCAAAAATCCCTTACACGCGCTGCGAGGCCCTACAGAAGCTCTGGTTTTTGTTTGCTTGTTTGTTTTCAGCAACTCTCTCCTTTGTTTGCTGTGCTGCAGTCTCAAAAACAGAGTTGTTTTTGTTTTACTTCTTAAAAATGTGTCTTTATGCTCCAGGTTTGAGTTCCAGACTTAAGGTCTTTACCATCACAACTCCCTTTGTCTGGAATGTTCAATATCTCTCTCTTCTATTAGTGAAATTCTCCTTATCCTAAAAGAGTCATCTTATATGTCATTTGCATATAAGATCTTAGATATTAGCTTTATCTCTTAGATTTATAAATATCCTAAGAGTGAGCTATCTGAGTTGGAAAATTACCCTGTGTTTCCCTACTCTAGAACTTATTGCAATATTATATTAAATGCTTACTTATGCATGTCTTTGTTTATAATCATATATTTTCTCCTCTTCTAGTTTGAAAGTCTCAGGAGTATGGGGACCCTGTCTTCCAGGTTTCCAGATCTACTTATAATACAGAACACAGAAGCAAGTTCATATTTGCATTTAACAGTTATTTTTAATGAATGTATAGAATGTTGTTATTCTCATTTTTAAGAAGATTTCCAGATACAAAAAAATCATCTTAAGGAGATTAGAGTCATTTTAGCTTGGCACTGAGTACCAATACATTAATGTAGCTAAAGAAATCACAAGCCAAGAACAAACATTCAAGGGTCCTGATGGCCAAGGCATTCAACTAAAGCATCTAGAAGTGCGGTCCCAGAGAATCAGAAACCTCAACCAACAGGTCACTGGGGCATCTTAGTCCCCCTGAAAATGAACCACTGCTGCAGTATCTTGGAAAATAACTCATTTTTTACCCAGAATTCTACTGCTAGGAAAGTATCTGAATGAACTAGTAATGGATGTGTGAAAGCTTTGAGTTTGTTGACCTTCATTATAACGTTTCTCTTAATGACAAAAATGGGGAAAAAAACAATAGAAATGCCAAAGAGCATAGGAATGGGGTGGGGGAGATTATGACACGTTCATGTTACATGGTATTATGCAATTAATAAATACATTTTAGGGAAATTATTAATGATATTGAAAATGTCAAAGGTATATAATAATGAGTGAAAAATAGCAGGATATATAGCTACATTCAGGGTGACAAGAAAAACATATACAGTGTAAAGAAAACACACCAAAAGTTTTTATGTAGGGGATCATCTATAATAAATTTGTCATGTATTATTTATTCTTGATACTTTTCTATATTTCCCCAATTTGTTTAAATATTACTTTTAATGCTAAAAAAATCTCACTTTTTATGATAAGAATGTCTTTATTGATAAAATAATTAGAAGGATAAATTTCCTCTATATGATCACAGAGTAAATACATGCTGTCTTCTTAAAAGTAATTTTGAAAATATTTTAAATTTGCTATTTCTCTTTGATAATGATAAAAATGAAACTTATTTTAGTATAGGTACAAATATTTTATTAGATTTCAAATTTCAAGTGGCTCGTTATTATAAATACTTCTGTTTATTATTTGACTTTTAGAGAAATATTTCAGTGAAATTTAAAGTAAATTTTTTAAATAGCTTTTTAACCATTAGTATGCAAATGCTGCATATTCACCTTTTCCCAGCTTTATGTGTAAAACAATTATACTTCATGAAGACCAGAAAATAAATAACATAATAGAACAGAAAAATTTACTTCTATCTAGTAGAAGAATACAAAAAGGAAATGGTGACCTTGAATAATGAAAATAAGTCAGATTTATGAAAGTCTTTAGTTTTAATAATTGACAGTGTAATTAGTATCATGGACAACTAAAATGTACAATCTTTATTTTGTCAGTGCAATATTATTTTAATTGGTTTTCTTTATTTTTAGGTAATGGACATTGTAATCACATATTTAAAATTTCAAGGAGACCGGTACTTTGAACCTGAGCAGTTTTATTCAGTGGATCACTCACATAATTTTAATTTATTTGACTCCTATAAAAATAAGTTGTAGCCTAGGCTGAGTGGGTTGGAGCATCATCCTGTATACCATAAGGTTGCAGGTTGGATCCCCAGGCAGGACACATACCTAACATGTGGGTTCAAACCCTAGTTGGGGCATGTATGAGAGGCAACTAATTGATATTTCTTTTACAGAGTTGTTTCTCTGTCTCTCTCTGTCTCTCTGTCCCTCTGTTTGTCTGTCAGTCTCTCTCTCTCTCCCCCTTCCACTCTCTAAAGTTTCTAGATGACATAATTCTAATAAAAATATATTATTGTCTTTATTATTCTGACAACAATAACCAAAGGATGTATTTTACCCCAGGAAAAGTGGCTGCATATTAAAACAACAACGTAACTATAAATTTTAATTTTTAATATTTAATTATTTCTATATTAATTATGTATTATATACATATAGTATATGAGGTCTATGCAGAAAAAGCCCAGCCATTGTTAATATAACAAGAACAGTTTGCATGCCATTAATGTAACCTGGCAATCAAAGTGAGTGGATTGGGATGTGTATGAGTGAACAACGGCACGGTCAGTAGGGGTAGTAGACACATTTAAATGAGCATGTGTACTGTGTGGCCACGACATTCAAAAATGACTGAGCAAGTAGAGCAATGAATCTGCATCAAATTTTGCATTGGGCTTGAATATTCCTCTGTGGAAAATATTTGCATGATTCAGAAGGCAGCAGCTACGGGCAACTGGTGATTGGCAGCTTCATCACAATAATGAGCCTACTCATGTATCACATCTCATGTAGAGTGTTTTGGTGAAACATCAGATCACTCTGGTAACTTAGCCCCCCTACAGCCCAGATATGGTGCTCTGTGACTTCTGGCTTTTCCCATAACTAAAATAATCTTTGAAAGGGAAGAGATTTCAGACCATTGATGAGATTCAAGAAAATATGATGCGGCAGCTGATGGCAGTTGGGAGAACTGTATGAAGTCCCAAGGTCCCTTTTAAGGGGACTAAGGCATCATTATCCTATGTACAGTATTTCGTGTACCTGTATCTTCTTTAATAAATGTCTCTCATTTTTTGTATTACATGACTGGATACCTTCTGGATAGTCTTGCATTTTCATACACAATAAAATATTTTTTAGCCATGATAAAGGAGGAAATCTGTCATTTGTGAAAACATTGATAGATTTTTTATAATGTATTTTATTGATTATGACATTACAGTTGTCCCTTTCCCCCCTTCATTCCCCTCCACCCTGCACAACCCCTCCTGCTCACATCTCCCCCCTTTTAGTTCATGTCCATAAGTTCTTTTGCTTCTACATTTCCCACATTACTCTGCCCTCCCCCTATCTATTTTCTCCCCACCATCTATGCTACTTATTCTCTGTGCCTTCTCCCCCCTTCTCCTTCTCCCACTCCCCTGTTGCTAACCCTCCATGTGATCTCCATTTCTGTGGTTCTGTTCCTGTTTTAGGTGTCTGCTTAGTTTGCTTTTGTTTTAGGTGTGGTTGTTAATAACTATGAGTTTGCTGTCCTTTCACTGTTCATATTTGTTTCTTCTTTTTACTTAGATAGATCTTGAAAACACTATGCTAAATGAAATGTCAGAGAAAGACAAATACTGAATATATTATTCATATATTAAATCTTAAAAACAACAAACTCATGATAGAAAGTTGAATGGTGGTTACCATTCAACCTCCTAAGCTGGAGGTTGGAGGAGTTAGGGGAATGCTGGTCAAAGGGTACAAATGGGAGAAAACTCCCATTTTCTACAGAACTTAGAAGATAAGCTAAGTTCTGTGGATCTAAAGCACAGCATCAAAACTTCTGAGAGTTGGGGCTGGGAGATTGTGTGTTTCCTTCTAAATAAGAAATATGGACAGGACCCCACAATATTCATTTGAGCTGCTTAGATCCAATTCCTTCATATGTTAAATTGACCTCATTTGGAATAGCTGTTCCAAGATTTGAAAGGATCTCTTTTTGTGGGAGGGAAATTTACAAGTGGATATACATTGAGGTCACAATTTTTACCCATCACTCTCTTCTTTACTACCCAATCTGGATTTTACTCACCCTCAGCTAGTACTTCCACTGGTCTAGGCATCACGATGCACTGGGTGAAATAACATAGTCCCTTATCCTTTGTCACCTTGACCTTCTCATTCTATGCTGATGCAATGGTCCATGGATTCCCAGTGTTGGACCAAGAAGTCCAAGGAAAGTTCCAGCAGATGATCCAAGTGTCAAGCATATTCTTCCCTGCCTAAATTATGTAATAGTATATCCTGTTATCCTGGTATGCCTACCATATCCTAATAACCTGTCCATTACCACTGACAGGATAACTCTTTGTCTGCTTATCTCTTGTCTACAAGAGGTAACTCTAAAGGGTCCAACAAGAGACAAAGCTTAGAATTTAATGGGATTCTCATTGTGTCCCACATTAGAAGCATTTCCCTTAGGCTAGAGCAAAAACCTATAGACACAGAGAGAATACAATTGTGAAAAGCAAATATTACCCAAGTAAGTCACTAAAAGTGGTGATAAACAAGATCACTCCAACTTCCACCCACTGTTTTGGAGACCCAAGTATGCTATTATTAACATCTGAGTCCAGACAAACCAAGATGGTTGGCCATGCTTAGATGAAGGGTGCTAACTTCTGAAAGATGCCAGCAATATCTGATGGCAATGGTATAGGTAGTAAAAACCTATACCTATGGTTTATAAGTATAAACCATAACAACTTGTGTTATGGTTTATACTTATAAGTTTCAGCTTGTGTTCATGGGTTCCAATTTGTTTTTCTTTCCTTTCCTACTTTACATTTTTTTTCTTTCCCAATTACTTGTCCTGTGAAATCCCAGCATCAGATAAGAAGGCAACAGATTTACAGAGACTGTTTAACTAGTTCCCACAAATGTGAATTACAGGGTTCAAAATGAGGCTCTAATACTTGCAATGAAGAGATTTCTGCTTCTCTGCTTGAACATTGAATGAAACAACACATGTCCTCAGAGTCTAGAAGCCTCCCACTGCAAGGTCAGTAGGTTTGTGATACTGTCTCTTAAAGTATAGTTGTGTGGTAACTGAGAGTACTGCTTTTGGAGACAGGGATGCAAATATTTAAATCCTTCCTGGGTCATCTAGTGTCATCTACTGGGTGTGAAATTATGAACAAGTTAACATAAATTCTGTGTGACTGCTTCCTCATCAGTCAAATGTGAGGCCACTCAAAGGTTACCATGAGGGTGAAATAAGACGACGTTAAAAAGGGATTAATAGTTTTTCTGCCATATAATCAACACACGATGAAATATTTTGATTATAAATATTAAATTGTGTTAGCTTTCTCAAAATCCTCTAAAAGTTTAGGTTTGTCCTTATAAAAACAAATTAGCAAAAAGAAAAAGAAAGAAAAAAAACCCTAAATGCTCTACTGTATAATTAGCATGAATGGAACACAAAAGTATTCTAAAATTTGACAAAGAATTTTAATACCTCTTTTGCTAAATTATTACCTTTTTAACTTACAGGAAGGAAGGAGGTAAAACCATCTGGGGAAGGAAACTATTTGTCAATTTGAAAATACTTTAGATACATTATATCATCAGGTTCTGACTGCAGATCAACTATAAGAAGGCACAGTTCCTTCTCCCCCAGCCTTGAGAAAAGAGCCCTACCTAGGACTCCATTTCCTAGTAACATAAGCCTTCATTTATTTTCCTTCCTCACATTTTCTGCACTAAGAACCTGTAAGGGCTCTACCTGTCTGTCTACTTAATTGACACAGACACCGGTCTGCAGTGTCCACGGCATTATGGATGAGACATGAGACAAAATCACATGGACTACCGAGTCCTGTGGAGGAAAAGGAACGGCACGGCCACTCCCTCAAGTGAGGAGCACCTCGGAGAGGCCTGGCCACTCTCTCAAGGGGAGAGCAAAAGCCTTAGCCTTTATTAGGTTTCTGGGCACATTACATGATGGTCCTCATTTACTATGCACAGGTTGCTTTAGGTGGTTACCTTTTACAGAAAATAAAGGAACCAATGCCACTAATCACACCACATAAGAGGGATATTTGCAAATAAAAAGGCAAAAGTGGTTGAACCGGTTACACTTGTCCTTGGAAGGTTTAGCATGGAATTAGGAAGTTACTTTGCAGTAAATGTTTGCCACAAATCTGGGTGAGGGAGTTTTCAGCAAAAAGCAAGACTCAAAGTGGACTAGGCACATTGCAGGATTCCCCACTGGAGAACCTATCCGTGGGTGTGAGTCCCGTGCACCTCCGAGTGGGAGCTGGGCCCACGCCACGCACAATGGTCTTCTACACTTAATAGCTTTAATTCAGCAGAATTGACAATTGTTGATTCCCTAATGGCCTCAATAAGTCACTGAGATCAGGTAAGTTTTACATTTTTCAGAATAGCAAATAAACCCTTTCTCCTAGCTGTCTCTTATGGTCAATTTACTGACCCCCATAGATCACTCTGGCTTTTTATTGACCTACTGCTGAGGCACAGCTGACTCCTCACTCCTCACTTGTTTCTTCTGCCTGAGAAATGTAAAATTACCCTTAATATAACTGCATTCTTTATCCAATACTGAAGTAAAATTATCTATAAGGTAGGCAAGGAAGCCTTCATGCCATAAAAACTTCAGAACTAATGGAATATTGTACACCCTGTAGACTTTTTCTAGATTCTCCAGCATTTACAGGACTTTCTGAATCTCTCAGACGATTTCAGTATCTTTTCACAACAACAAACATAAAGGTACAGTCGATAAAGGGGTTGGGGCTCAGAAGATCATGATGGCCATACGCACTCATACAAGTCCTCATGCCATGAAATTATGCAGGACCATGACCTATGCTTCTGCCTCTCCAACCCCAGGATCTTATACAGACAATTTCAGAGCAAACAACAGTATTGTAGGGTGACCCTCACTGTGATTTGCCTGAATGTCCCAGCTATAGCATTCAATACCCTACATTCTGGGAAACGTTTCAGTTCCAAGCACAGCGGAGCAGTCTGTCACCTGCTATAGAGCCACCAGAAATATGGGCCCAGATAAACTAGTCAAAGGACAAGTACCATATAATTTCATTCATATGTGGAATCTAAAAATCAAGATAAACCAACAAACAAAATAGAAACAGACTAATAGAGAACACACTGACAGCAAGTCAGAGGGGAGGAGGGTTGCAGGGCTAGGTTAAAAAGGTGAATGAATTAAGCAAAAAAAATGAAAAAAACTCATAGACACAGATGATAGTGTGGTGATTACTAGAAGGAAAGGGGATGAGGGATATAGAAGGTAAAGAGGGAATCAACTGTGATAGAAGGAGACTTGACTTGGGGTGGCAAACACACAATACGATATTCAGATGATGTATTATAGAATTGTATACCTGAAACCTATAAACCTATATAATTTTATTAACCAATGTCACCCCAATGAATTCAATAAAAAAGTAAGAAAATAAATATGAGCCCCAAGACAAGAAAACCAGGGAGCAGTTGCTGGCTATCTTTCTTACAAGTTGTGTCTCCATGGACAAGTAGTTTAAACTCAATCAAACTTCAATTCCATCAACTGCAATTAAGAGCATAAAAACATTTTTAAATAGAGCTGCTCCAAAGAGACAATTAAATAATGAATTTAATTATCTAACATAGCTCCAGGCATATTAAGAGTTATCAATAATTATCAGCTATTGTGAGTGTTGGTGATGAGGTATTTGACTTAGAGTATCTCTCAGATTTGTTCCTTTTGGACAGTGCCTTTAGGATAGTGACAGAATGGGGACACTCTAAGTTCACTCTTGGGAACGGTGGATCTGTGGTTCTAGAATCAGGAACTTTTGGATTCCTAAGCAAATTTCTCCACTGAGAGAATCCCAGAAACATACTCCATAGGTGTTAGCAAGGTTATGGTTAAATGTATGGCTCTGGTATCAAAAAGATCTAAATTTCACTCCTGGTTTCACCTTATACATCATGCAACCTAATCTCTCTGAGCTTCCTTATTAGCAAAATAGAGATGATGATACTGATCTCACAAGAACTGGGGGAATTCTTAAGTGAGGTAATGTTTTGTGAGTTGCTTAAAGACACTACCTGGCTCAATAAATACTAGAAAGTAATAATAGTTAATATTTATTAAACATTATATACCATGCATCATCCTAAGGGTTTTTATGTGGCCAAACCTAAGGGTTTTTATTGACCAAATTAATATTCAAACTAACTGTGTGAGATAGGTATTGTTACTTTTTGTATGTGGTAGACGTGAAAACCAAAACCTGAGCGAATAAGTACAATAGCATGCCCAAGTTACATAACAGAGGGTGTGTGATTCAGGTTCAGATCAAAGCCATCAAACTTCAGAGTCCCAACCTTTAATCACTAACTGTTATTAGAGCACACACATGGTAGAGCACACAAAGATGAGATGTCCAGAGAGATCCTCTTCAACATCTACCTTTAAGAAGTAGGAGATAGGCAGATGTATCAAGAAGTTATAAGCTAATTGGAAGTTCAGGGACCTTAGTGTGTGGAATCATACACATAATCACACGAGACTTCTTAATCAGAGGCCATGATTCCATTCACATAAATGTGCCCTCAGGGAAATCACTCTCAAGTATGGACATTTGCTGATACTTTTGTGTACCTCTCTGACCGACACTGCTTACTTAGGCTACCAGTGCTATAGCCACATAAGAAAAAAGTGTCTTAATGTTTCTCTTATTATTTCTATGAAACACCAGTCAGTTTTTTCTTTCCTGACTAAAATTAAAAGTTCATGTTAGGTTATCCCAAAATTTCTCTTTTCACATTTAGATGTCTTTTTATCACCATTAATCAATGATGGAAAATCAAAAACAGAACAGCATAAGACCAAAGAAGTTGCTTTGGGCTATAGGAATAGCTCCATGCTACTGAAGAGCCCAGTGCTTTCCTGAGCTCACTGTTCGCACCACAGTGGCTTTAAAGCAGCATGGTGATTTTAGACTCCTGCATCCAGTTAGAAAGACTGTTGCTCCCAAATGAATAATAAGATCAAGCCTGATAAGCTTTAGTATTATACTTTTATCTTTTTAAGTTACCAGAATGTCAAGGTCACAAAAACATGAATAAATTAAATTCCAGAAAGTAATAAACTCTTCTAGGGGAGTAGACACCAATAGTTGTTTTAATCAAAAATACCAGAACATCAGTAAAGTGAAGCCGGCTGAATTTGTAATAATTATTTTAACTTTAATTTTTTTAATGTATTTACTTTAGAAAGAGAAAAATGGGAGAGAGAGTGACACATTGATGTGTTGTTCAACTTATCTATGCATTCAGTGGTTGCTTCTTGTATGTGCCCTGACCTGAGATCAAACCCACAATTTGGCGTATCCGGATGACATTCTAATCAACTTAGCTATCTGGCCAGGGCCAATTTCAATGAACTTTTATCAGCCACATGTAGGCTGTACTGATAAGACTAAAATCCTAAGGAACTCCAGCCACCTGGAATCTGCACTTACCCGTTAACTCTTCTTTATTAATCTTCAGTGATCATGCAAATAATTGTAATGCAACAAAGTCAGGGAGAGCTGATAAAGTTTTCCATTCTCTGAACAACAGGTCTTCCCCCAAAGAAGTAAGGGTAGGGCTTGTTTTCTGAAGACTGTGGCAGGCAAGATGCTGAGAGAAATTCATCTGAAACACTCCAGGCTGTTATGGATTGCACTATGGAGGCTCTCAGAAAGCTGGGGAAGAGTCAATACGATGGGAAAAGATCTGTTGTTTAGAAAGCCAGAGGTGAAATTGGAAAACAAGGATACTTCAGTAAGTAAATGCTGACTGCCAGACTTTAAAGGAGAGAGAGTAAGAGAGAGAGAGAGAGAATCTCCTACAGTTCAGAAAGGGCAGTGTAAAGAGATTGCTGAATGTGGCATCTAAGATTTCAATCCCTGATTTAAAAAAAATTGTGACTCTCAATAATTTGAAACCAGTTGTAAACTAAACTAAAGCTCTTTCCAAACCCTAAAGCAAATCAAATACCAATTAAATTAATTCAGCTTCCCATGCAAACAGCCCGACTAAAGATGTGTAGCTTTTTTAGGTGTAAATATTTCAGCCTCTATTTTACACAAAATTTCCAGCATGTAAGGGAAGTATATGATTGACAAATAAGAATAAGAATGTGATTCATAGTAAAAAGCAGAAACACTCAACTGAAACAGACACTGAGATAGTCCCAGGTGCAACAATTACCAGATAGAATTTGTTTAATGTTTATGTTTTTTTTTTAAATTTCTCCTTCAGTGTGAATTGTGTGAATTATCTATAGATCATATATATGGTAAAAAATAAAATTAAGAAAATAATACCATCAGAAAATATCAAATATTTAGGAGCAAATTTAACAAAAGATATGCAACCTCTACATTTTAAATGCAACAAAAATATATTTTGCATATATTGCAAATAGCAATTAATGAAAACATAAATATTACATGATAATAGATTATGACTCAATAATGTTAATGTATCCATTTTCCAAAAATTGATCTTCAGATTCGATGCAATACCAAGAAAATTCCAGACATCTTTTTTTTGAAATTAACAAATTTATTCTAAAATTGACATGAAAGCCCAAAGTATCTAGAATAGTCAAAACAATCTTGAAAAAGGAAGAAAAAGAATAGAAGACCTTTTATATTGATTATAAGGTTTAAAGTGTAATAACAGCATAAAAATATAGAATATAATAGAGTATAGAATAGCTATACATCTATATGAACAACTGATTTTTTACCAATTTTAGCAACTCATTTCCATGAGGAGGGAAAAAAATCTCTTTAAAGAAATGGTACTGGAACAACTAACAAAAAATAAAGATCAATTCCTGTTTTATTTCACACCCAGAGATCCATTAGAGACAAATCATAGATCTAAACATAAAAGCTAGACTCTTTAAGCTCATACAAGAAAACATAGAATACCTTCATGGCTTTATAGTAAGTTATCTGTCAGTGTTCTTCAGTGAAAGGGATAGAACAAATAGTGTGTGTGTCCATGTGTGTGTGTATAAAAAAGATTTTTTATAAAGAATCAGCTTCCACAATTATAGAAGCTGGCAGGTCCCAAGACCTGCATAGTGAATTGGCAAGTTGTAGATCCAAAAGAGCCAATGGTTTAGTTCCAGTCCAAGTATAACGCCTTGAGAAGCAGAAAGCCAATCATGGAGTTCCAGTTCAGTTCTAAGGCCAGCAGGCAGAAGGTCCACAAAAAGCTGAAGTTTCCTTTGGAATCTGAAGGAGTAAGAGAGCCAATAGGGCCGGCCCAGTGTGAAGACAGTCAGACAGGAAGAATTCTCTCTTAAGAAGGGCAAGATTAGCCTTTTCTGGTCTCCATAGGTTCTCAGCTGATTGCATGAAGTCCACCCACATGGAGGGGGTGACAATCTTCTCTATTCAGTGTAGTGATTTAAATGCCAATCACATACAGAAACACCCTCACAGAAATGCTCAGCATAATGTTTTACCAAATATCTGGACACCCTATCGTCCTGTCAAATTGACACAAATGTGTTACAAATGTGATGTAAGCAATATTTTTCTTAGATATGAACCAAAAGCACTAACCACAAAAGGAACAGAGTTATAATTAAACCTTGTCAAAATAGGTATCTCCACTCATCACCAAACATCCTCAATAAAATAAACAAGTCACAGAATAAAGGAATATTTGAGCACATATACGTCTAACAAAGAAATCTTATCTAACATATATTTGAAAATCTCCCACAAGTCAAAACAAAAGAACTCAATTTATATTTAAAAATGGTCAAAATATTTGAAAAAAGGAACATATAATAATGTCCAATATGTACATGAAAAAGTTGCTAACATCATTGTCAATACGTAAATGCAAATTAAAACCCCAATAATATGCAATTAAATATTAGGTAAACTAGCTAAATTTAAAAAAAGTCTGCTGATGCAACGGTGCTCAAGAATATAAAACAACAGGAGTCCTATACTATCCTATATTCTAGCCAGCAGAGCTCGGGGAGAGGTGTCTGGAACTTTCTGAAGAATATAAACACTCTTGTGCTGCAAGAGCCAGTTACCCAGCCCTAGGCATGAGGACATTTGTCAACCAAATATTCTGCAATATTTGAAAATGAATCAAAGCTTGTTAAATGATTTTAAAATTAAGAACCATATATTAAGACATTTTTTAAAGTTTCAGAAATATATAGGTTGTATGAATCTATTTGACAGAAGCTAGCTAGGTTCTTGTTACAATCTGTAAAATGGAGGACCACTAGGAGCTACCATATGTGAAATCAGAGGACATAATGAAAGACAGAGTACTGAAGGCATCAGACTGAATATGTTCTGAGGTCACACTAATAATTCAGCATGTTGTATCATGATCAGTTGTATTACTTTTGTTTTGCTTCTGTAACAGATTATCATAACTTGGTGAAACAACATATCACAAATGTACTATCTACCTTACACTTCTGTAGGTCAGAAGCCCAACACAGTTTCCTTGGGCTAACTTGAAGGTGTCAGTAGGACTATATTCTTCTCTGGAGGCTTTAGTCCCGCAGGGGTGTTCAACCTGCAGCCCACGAGCCCCCTGAAGCTCAGGATGGCTATGAATGTGGCCTAACACAAAATTATAAATTTACTTAAAACATTATGAGATTTTTTTGGTAATTAGATGTTGCAGTGTATTTAATGTGTGGCCCAAGACAACTCTTCTTCTTCCAGGGTGTCCCAGAGACACCAAAAGGTTGGAAACCCCTACCAGGGGAACAACCATTCCCCCGTCTTTAGGTGCTAAGGGCTGCCCACATTCATTGACTCATAGTTCACTTCCTCTGTCTTTAAAGCCAACAACTGTAAATTTCTCTGATGATGTTTTTCATAATAGCATCTCCCTCTGACCATATCCTTGAGGGGTTGTTTGGGGGTTCTAAGGATTTTAAGGTCCCATGTGTTTAGACTAGCCCCATCTGGAAAATTGGGGAAAACAATCATCTTAAGTTGTTATTATATCTACAATGTAAAGTACTATATTTACAGGTTTCCAGGATTAAGACATGGCCCATCTTTGGGAAGGCATATTCAGTATATCACAGCAGAAAAAAATAAAATGAAGCAGTAAGCAAAATATAAATTTATTATTATTTCAATATTATCTAGTATTTCTCCATTTGATAAAATTTCTCTATTGCTTAACACAAAATATTTACCATGCTCATTTCTCTCTGTTGTATAGTGCTAGTAAAAAGACTGTGTTTCATAACCTCAAAATTATTTGTATAAATCTGTAAGAAAAACAATATTTCACTCTCACTGAGTGTACCTCAGAGGTACTTAATAGTATCTCATTATACTTTTAGTATCTGTTAGTGAGTGCAGTCACTGGCAATAAATATTTCCAAAAGACTAAATGCCTTCTTTGAGTTGAATTAATTTAAAGTGTGTGCTGAAAATAATGAGTGTCAGAGTGAGATATTTATTTATAGTTATCCATTTGATTTTGCTATAACTTGGGGTTTCTTTGGAACCAAAAAGAAGAGGGAGTGATTTTAACAGAAATTCCGGTAAAATGTGGCCAAGTGTCTGCTACAGTGGAAGCGTTGGTCAGGTCGGCACGAGGGAGCTGTGGAGGTAGAGACTAGGAAGGGACATTTTATCTCCAGCTGAAAATGCTATAATATTAGGTCAATGTACCATGACCTGTTTCAGTCCTATAAGAGCTATGAACTTTTAACATGATAGACACTAATATAGCTTTAATATCAGAAAACTACTGATTTAAAAAACTTGGGTAATGAGAATTTTTTAAAGACTTTACATAAAAGTCCTTGAGGCTACATAACTTTAAAATTGCTTTGTGAAACATTACAATATATAGTTGGTAAAAAGTAAATAGCAGAATGCATACTCCAATATCATAAAACTGTGATTTTAAATGTACAGAACGCCCAATTTTCAGTGCTTGGAAATTTTATTTCCTGTTATCAGCATACATAAAATTTTGGAGGCTACTGTCATTAAAATAATGTGTACTAAAATTGAAGTTGCATAATCTTGTCCTGTTTTCAGCTTCATGGTTTATAAAATACTATTAAAGCTTAACATTATAATCTTCACCACTACCAATTATGAATTCTTCATTGAGCATATATTGAATTTTCTTATTGTGCTTTATGGCCTTTAAAATTCTGACTAAATAAAATCTCTGGTCCTGCAATTTCAAGGACTGTGAGAGGACACTTAGACAAAATTACTATATCTTTTTAGTTTGATTATTTTTAATACCTGAAATTACTATTGTTAGTAGTTTAATTCTAAAAGATATTCCTATTTCAAAAATTTAATTTACTAGTTCAATTGTTTAAATTACTTTATTTTATAGGGAAGCCAAAACACCTCATAATACAGTCTTTCCACTTGCTGATCATTTCTCTTCATAACATGATTGAGAAAAAATGCACATTGTTATAAGCAGGTTGATTTTTAAAGTTTTGTACTGTTACTCAGCATAATGGAGAAAGCCGAACATCTTAGCACAGGCTGCCATAATGAAATACCAGAGACTGAGGGGTTTAAACAACAGAGATTTATGAATCACAGTTCCAGAGGCTGGGATGTCCAAGATTTAGAGGCCAACCAATTGATTCCCTAATGCAAGAGCTTTCTACTTGGTCTACAGATAACTTCTTCTTTGTCCTCACATTACCTTTTATCTATGTTCCCCTCCTTATTATGGACTGCCAGTTCCATCATGAGGGACCCACCGCCATGACCTAATCAAACTCAAACTACTCCATCTCCAAATACCATCTCACTGGAGATTAGGGCTTCCACATACGGATTTTTGGTAGACACAAACTTTTGGCCCAAAACAATGACAAATACAAAAATTGGTATCTGATGTGAAGTGCTGACACAATTAAAAACCTAAAACATGTAGCCCTGGGTGGTGTAGCTCGGTGGGTTGAACATGGGCCTGGGAACCAGGGCTGGCTGGTTCAATTCCCAGTGAGGGTACATGCTTGGTTTGTGGGCCAGGTCCCCAGTAGGGGGCGCATGAGAGCCAACCACGCATTGATGTTTCTCTCCCTTTTTGTTCTTCCTTTCCCCTCTCTAAAAATAAATAAGTAAAATATTTTAAAAACTAAAACATGTAATGTTAGATTTAGTGACAGACATAATAAGACTACTATCACCCATGATGATTTAGAAAACTTTGAAGAAATAGCTTAGTGACTTGAGAATAGTGGTTTTTTGCCAGAGACAATTTTGCATCCCAGGCAAAATTTTGCAATGTCTAGGGGTTTACTTGTCATTGCTGGGTGAAGGGGTGCTACTAGCATCTAGTTTGTAGGGGATGTGGGTGCTCCTAAACACCCCACAATGCACAGGATAGCCTCCCATAACAAAGAAATATTCATCCTAAAATGTAAACATTGTAAAAGTTGAAAAGTTCCGCTTTACAAAAAGACATTAAGAATAAAATTGTCAGCATATTTAGTTATATTTAACAAAATATTACAAAAAATGACAAAGTCACAAAACAGGCAATTTGCAAGCAGATGTGATTCTGCACACGTGATTAAACCAAAATCAAGACTTTCCAAGTTTTGTACTGTTAATATCACAATTCTGGTGTCAGCAAACACATCCAAGCTAAGATAACACAAAGAACAGCTCATTTCCTTTCTAAAAGGCTGTCTTAATGGCAAAGTCAAATTCCTTCCTGCAGTTCTCTTTCTCTCAGTTCATCATGTCCTATATATAAATCGCTGCTCAACCAGGACACACCTTCACAAATACAAATTATGTTTTATTTTACAAACCATTAATAATCCAAGTCCATCAACTGGTAGGGAATTAATATCCCTCACATAAGAGGCAGCATAACTTGTATTGAACATACATGACAGCCTAAATTATTTAACAGAACTTTTAGTTGCTCTATCTTAAAACAACCATTCAGATTTCTAGTTTTATTCATGACCAGTAAATGGGTACTTCACATATTTGTGAACTTAAAGAAGCAATCCAGATAATTTTTCCAAAACAAGCAGGCAAACAAACAAAAAATAGTCTTCTCCAAAGATTAATTCAAATATCTATTTTTCTAAGAATACCAGGGAGAGAGAGAGAGGGAGACAATTTGCTTTATTTTTTTAGTTTCTACTTATCAAGATTTCAAAATCACTTTCAAGGTTGAACATGTATAGGTTGCAATCAACAAAGATCAGCAACTGACAATGTGAGAACTAGAAGCTGATCTGGGGATTCCAAAACCTACTATAATCAAGAATTTGATGTAGGATCTTGGCATAAAATATGTCATGGCAAAATTTGTTCCAGTGCTTCTGCTACCAGAGCAGAAGGAACATTATGCTGCAGTTGCTAATGACTCAATTAAAACCATTACCAATGAACCAGATTTCCTCAAGAAGGCCACAATAGGAGATGATTTGTGGGTCTACAGCCATGATTCAGAAACGAAGGCACAGTTTTCCCAATAGCCTGGTTCTGCATGACCAAAGAAGGCACAGCAAAGTCACAGCAAGATCAAGACCATGTTAACTGTGCTTTTGATTAGGAAAGTGTTGCCCATCATAAGTATGCCCCTCCAAGCCAAACAATCGATAAGGAGGACTACCTCAATGTTTTTCATTGGTTAATAGATGCAACACAATGAAAACAGCCGCAGCTATGGGCAACTCATGATTGGCAGCTTCATCAAGACAACACAACTGGCCATGCTTCATGTCTCATGCAGAGTTTTTTGGTGAAACATCAAATCACCCAGGTGACTCAGCCCCCTTACAGCCCAGACTTGCTGCCCTGTGACATCTGGTTTTTCCCAAAACTGAAATAACATTTAAAATGGAAGAGATTTCAGAGCATTGATGAGATTCAGAAAAATATGATGGGACAGCTAATGGTGATTCCAATAAAGGATTTTGCAGAGTGTTTTAAACAGTGGAAGAGATGCTGGGAAAACTGTTTCAAGTCCCAAGGTGTCTACTTTGAAGGGGACTGAGGCATCATTGTCCTATGTACTATGTGTCTTGTATCTTTTTTAAAAAAAAAAATTATCTTTAGAGGGGAAGGGAAGGAGAGAGGGAGAGAAATATCAATGTGTGGTTGCCTCTCATGTGTCCCCGTCTGTGAACTGGCCCGCAACCCAGGCATGTGCCCTGACTGGGAATTGAACTGCAATCCTCTGGTTCGCAGGCTTGTGCTCAATCCACTGAACTATACCAGCCAGGGATGTTTCTTGTATCTTATATCTTCTTAAATAAATGTCTCTATTTTTCATAGTACATGGCTGCATACCTTCTGGAAAGACTTCATAAATAAACAATGGCAGCATAATTTTCTAATACACTATAAGTAAATTTCTCAATAGGATTGAAACACAGACAAGGGCTAACTGGCAAAAACACATGTACTTATAAAAATCCAGAATTTTCCCTCTTAGTCCTTGATCCCTACTAGATCACATTTCTCAGTCCTCTTGCAGATTAAGTGGATAGTAGTACAACTAGAAATTGTATGTACACTACTTTTAGTATTAGTTTTATAAACTCTCTGCTGGTGCTCCATGCTCTGTCTGTTTTCTAGAAAAGACCCTAGAAGATGATGGAGCCACAAATGGAAAGAGCCTGTACCATGAATCTTCATGTGAATAAAAAGATTCCCCCCAAACACTCCATTACACCAGGAAAAACCAAGGTAAAAGCCAGCAGGGCATGAGTTCTTTTTGGAAGCTCTTTAGTTTGCTTACTATGGCTTTGATGAACCCAGAGCAGGTTTGTGGGTTCTCAGAATGGAGGACACATGCACTCTCTTTCCCATAGACAGCTTGGTAAGGTGGCAAGAGCCTGGAGAACAAAGGGATTTACGTGGCTCTAAGCAGAGAGAGACATGGACAGCTTCACAGACACTTCCAGAGCGTGGTGTAGTCTCAAAACAGGCATTTGCACAGCACAAGGGAAGCGCAAGGGTGAAGGGCACACAAAGTCAATGCAGTGTGTTTCTGTTTTCACTGCACACTGCTGCAACCAAGTTCTCCTTTGCAGTGCTTCCATGGACTGACATATGCTCCCTCTACCACCCTTCATGTGGCCCAGGCTTGGGACAAGAGTACTGGAGAGAGCTGCCAGAGCAGAAGAAACCTAGCAGAAAGACATACGAATAGTGACCATACATCTGGTTTGCTCTATGCAGTCATGACTTACATTGGTTGCCTTTACATTGTTAATTTTTAGCAGCCCCTTTTATTCTGTAAAGTGTCTGGCATAGATGATAACTAGTATGGTATTTATAGGAATAAAGGATGTCTATAAAGATATGTTCGTGGATATGCAATATTAAGGATGAAGTGCCCCTCCCTACTATATTCCAAGACAAGCCCTCGAAAACTTAAACTCAGCCTCAACTAAAAAATACCAAGCTGACTAAGATTCTATTTCTGCCACTGGGTAGAATGTAGGCTCAAAAGAGAAATTGAAGTTAACCATATATTAAAAAGTTATAGTTCTTGCATTCCTCAGTTGTAGTGAGATTTATGTCTCTACCCATACATGTCCCGTACACACACACTGCAGTACAGTATAAGAGAGATCAGGATTCAAATGAAATTTCTTTATTTACTATTAAGATTTGGGTTTGTTTCCCGCCTCCCTGGACCTGAGTTTCCCCATCCTCATCTATAAAATGAGAATCGATTCATTTTTATAGTTATTGTGACAACTAAAGGAATTAACATGTTTAATGTATTTGCTTGAAAATATGAGTTTCTGCTGAAATTTATATTTATATGTTTATATGTAGTTAAAAATTTTCAAAATAAAAAGGAGTTTACCCAGTTTTATCCATTTGACTACGCTAATAATAATGAGTATGAAGAGTCATGTCACATATATCCCTTTGCTCCCTCCCCTCTCGCACAGGTAATTTGCAACTTTTAAGATATATCTAACACAGAGTCAGCAGCCATGGCCCTGCCAGAGCTGATTTCAAACAATCTTAGAGAAACAAAAAGGCAAAGTCACCTGGTGGCCATTGTCTCCCCACGTTAGCACTGCATGCACCAGGCACTGGGTCCCCAAAACAACTAACTGCTCATTCACCCAGCAGGCAGGTCCCTGTGGTAGCAGAGCAAGTTCCTTTCCCAGAGCTGCTCTGAGAACTGGGGCTTCTTACCGTAGCTCCAGCCTTCCCTTCACCCAGCTGGCCTAGCCTAGTCCTCCCATCTCTCTGTATTCCACCTATTTCCAATACTTATGGAAGAAGCCCAATCATATGGCAATAGCATGCATGCAGGTGTGTTTAGACCTATGGTAATCATGTCTGGGAGAACAAAGTAGTTGACTAGAAGGATGACAATGGAGAGTGATAACACAGTCACTGAGTGTAACTTTATGCCAGACACTATAAGAAGCACTTTCCATTTATTATCTCACGTGAGCCTCAAAACCACTCTGTGTAGCAGAGGTTATTATACTCATCATGTCATAGGTGAAGAAGCTGAGTCTTAACAGGTTAAATCCCTTGCTCAAGTTTCCATAGTCCTGGGATCAATATTTATTGAGGGCTTACCAAAAGCCAGCAAGAATTTGAAATTTTGTGCATGTATTAGCTCATTTAAACTTGTTGCAAGTCTGTGAAATAGTACTAATATTTTACCTGTTTACAGGTGAAGAAAGTGAGTTACAAACAGTGAATTGTATTTTCCCAAGGTCATCACTAACTAGTGGTGAGGCTATTTCAAACCCAGGCAATCTAGTCTCAAAATGTACATTCCTAACCACTTTATTACAGCTAAGAACTGGTTAAGTCTTCTGGATTTCAAAGCTCAAGCTCTTAACCCCACAGGCATATCCGACCTCAAAGGGTCATTAACTTTCAGAGATCTCAGATGGATTCCTTTTCTTTTCTACATGAGGAATCTGAGATCTGAGGACGAATTTGCCCAAGATTCTTCAGCAAGCTCCTGGCAGAACTTTCTGCAGTACTTCTCATTATGAGGGAAATGTCCATTGAAGTGACAGTCATTTTTATATTTCTGAGAGCCCATGTGAGACATCCGAAGTAGCCTGATACTCAGGGCTGAGTGAGGACCCCCAGTCCAAAATGTGCTAGATTTCCTGCAGTGTGGCCCTATAGGAATGCACCCAAATTTTCCTGGGTCTCCTTGCTTAGAAACAAAGTGAGATAATTAAGGAGCTAAAGCAAAATTCCCCAAATGTCCAGGCTCATAGGCATTATTATCAGGAAAAATATGTACAAAGAGGCAACATAGCATAGAATTTCATGTTAAAGATCATGGGCCATAAAGCCACCCTTCTGATGTTTAAAGCTCAGCTCTGCAATTTACTAAGTGGGTAATCTGAGGTAAACAGCTGAATATTTATCTTGCCTTTGTTTCTGTATCGTAAAAGGGGGCAGTAACTGGGATTGTTTTGAGGGCTGGTTGAGTTCATATATGGACAGCACATAGAAAGGTTTATTTAAGTCTTTTGCATTGTAATTACCAGGTTCTTCATGTGCTCAGGGCCAAGCTATCATTCAGTTCAGCGGCCCCCAACATTTTTGGCACCAGGGACCAATTTCATGGAAGACAGTTTTTCCACGGACAGGGTTGGGGGATGCTTTGGGGACTGATTCAAGTGCATTACATTCAAGCTCACCTCCTGCTGTGCAACCTTGCTCCTAACAGGCCCAGACCGACCGGTACTGGTTGGGGACCCCTAATCTAGTTAATCTATCTTCATCTCTTTCACCCCTTTTTCCAGTTGGTCTTCCAGTCTGATAGAACATACTTTCAAAAGATCTTCTCCTGTCTCTTTTATTTAATTCCCACTGCCACCTACCTTCTGCCTTTCATTACTCTCTATCCCCCAACTCCCAAAACTGTACTTTGGAAGTCAAAAAGGGGCAGGCTCTGAGTTTAAGGTATATCACCTGCATTAAAAGACTATTTTCTGCCCTGGCTGGTGTAGCTCAGTGGATTGAGTGCAGGCCTACAAACCAAAGGATCGCAGTTTGATTCCCAGTCAGGGAACACGCCTGGGTTGCACGCCAGCTCCCAGTAGGGGATGCATGAGAGGCAACCATACACTGATGTTTCTCTCCCTCTCTCTTTCCCTTCCCCTTTAAAGATAAATAAACAAAAATCTTTAAAAAAGGATTATTATCTTCTCACACACAGCTCACTTAATTTTTAAAATTAAGACAATAAGTAACTTGCAGTGGGCTTTAGAGTTAATAATTAGAAAATCAGAAGTAAATTTGTGGGTAATTTTTTTCACCTTAGTGAATCACAAAAACTGGAAACTGACAAAATTTGGGAATTAGACTTAACCTTGTCCATATATGAAATATTTTAGAGTCTTTTGATCAGTCATCACTTTTTTATTTTCATTTTTTTAAATGTACATATTTTATAATTTTTCTCAATTTCAATGTCTAGGAACTTATACTATCAACATAGCTGGCATTGTTTAATAATTTAGTAAACTTGAACAATAGTATTATAATGGTATAGAATCATAAAATTTAGACCAAAATTTTGTACATATTTTGATTTTTTTTAATGTTTTTATTTATTTATTTTTTAGAAAGAAGGTAAGGGAGGGAGACAGAGGGGGAGAGGAATATCAATGTGTGAAAGGTACATCATTTGCCTCTTGCATGCCCCCAATCAGGGACCTAGCCCACAACCCAGGCATGTGCCCTGATTGGGAATTGAACCAGCAACCTTTCAGCTCACAGGCTGGCACTCAATCCATTGAGCAACACCAGCCAGGGCCATTTTTTTTTTATTTTTAATTAACAATATGTCTATGGGTTGATTAGCTCAATTGTGGGAATCCTTTCAGAATGTACATGTGTATCATATCAGCACATTGTATGCTTCACACATATTATAATTTTGCCAATTATACTTCAAAAAAGCTAGAAAAATGTTCAAATTTCTATAAAGAAAAATTAGTTTTTTGCATCAAATATTTTCTATATATTTTATTAAAATATTATCTACATATATAAAACACATCGAAAGGACAATATACAAAATCCATTCAGAAAAATTGTTTTGTTATTCTATATTATTTTTGTTACTAAGTATTTTTTCAAATGACCATGATAGCAATTACCCATAAAACTTATACAGGGATAATTTACTTATCAAATTTATTTATTAAAACAAATTATTACATACAAGTTGTGAGTAATAATGAATGATATTTCGAGTTGAACTTTTCTACTGAGAAGTCTCCTACAAATTCAGGATTTTATTTATATATCAATATGCCATCTATTATGAAACTTTCTGCAATTCAAAATCCAATGACCCAATAGCTCTTTAATAATAGTCTTGTATTATGTCAGTGAAATTATGCTTATTATAGAAATAACAGAACTGTCTCTTAAACCTTCCTATATTGCTTCAGTTTTTCTATTCTTAAGAGAATTAAAAATTATTAGACTCTATTTCTAGCAAAATTACAATTGGGAATATGAATGACTTAAAAGATGGAAATAAACCTGGTTATTAAAAAAGATAATCAAATATATTTTGAATAATATTCTCTCATGTCCTTTTCCAAGTATAGTAAAATTTTGACATAAAATATATGACCCATTAACCAGTTAGAAATAGAGAAAAAATATAAAATGTAAGTATGCTTTAGGTAAGTTCAATATAGCAGAAAACCATGGAGAATAAAATTAAACTTGAATCAAATCCAGAAGGTACAGGCATTTTTTTAAGCTCAAGAAATAACTATATCCTTATGGATTGATTCTCTTTTCTTTCAAGTTGTTGGAGAACCATTCTTTCTACAACCTTTCATAAAAATAATGTTCAAATCTACCAAATAATTCATGAAGATTTAATATTGGTGTTTTCCCAATCCCTGTTTTTTTACTCACAACCAAAGAATGTGCAGGGAATAAGACAGTCATTACCCGAAAACTTTGTCTCCATCATGCCATCGCAAGCAGTGGATAGAGAAAACCTCTCTTGTGCACACAGGTCTTTGGGGGAGACCCAGACAACTATTCGAGTGAATGAACCCCAATTTGCACTGCTCACTTGAAACAAACTACCATGAAGGGGAGCCACTGAGCCAAATATCCATGACCAGCCAGCCAGGGCACACCATGTTAGAATGATGGAGAGACCACAGAGTGAGTTACAATCAATGGTTCTCCACACGACAGAGTTTACAGAACTTTGCCTAGTCTCATATACAGCCACATGCCCATTTAAAACTCTGTGCCTCAGAATTTACGCAGGTACACATGAAATATAATAAGTATTTTAGTGTCACCTAAATATGATCAATATAAATAAAACTATGTCTACATTCTCAAAATTCAGGCTTAATTCTGACTTTTTTGGCTACGGTAAATTAATATTACAATCAGTTGAATGACAGAGGAAACAAATGAAAGTAGGAGAAAAAGTGGGGGAAGGAGAGAGAGAAAATAATTCTTAATTAAAATAATTTAACTTATTGGATTACTTCTCTCTTTATACCTTGTTTTATTGTTAAAAATACATCTAAATGGCACCAAGACAACTAATTAACTCAGCTAATCAATATTATAATTCAGAGAATAATTCTATCCATATCAAGAATAGGATATTTTTAGAATATTATATTTTTTAGTGTCTATCATTGTTAGGCATATAGAACCAAAATGTCTTTTTTTTTGTCTTTCAAGGTCCCTTATCTCTATTTTCTTTAATTGGACTTTTATATATATATTTATCTTCTCTACTTAAGGTTTTAAGACTGTATGTACTTAGTATAAAAACAAACTTTCCAATAATATGTCATCTCTAATTTAAACAAAAAAGTTAGCATGTTATCTATTATTTGTACATCTACTGTATAATTAATTCTAATACAAATGTGTGCTAATACTAAGATTCAGCATTAATCCATTAGTTAATTTGAATTTTATAAATATTGATAGGCTCTCAACATTATTACACCTGTTAACAAAACATTACAGCCAAAAATGCGCAACTTCCAATCATCTGTACAATTATCTTCTCGGCTGAAATTTGTTATTACTTTTGTTGTCTATGAAGACTTTATTAAGCCCTATAAAATTATGTGTGAGCTTTCAGTTATTTCTAACAAAGCTCTTATGGCAAAATCTTGCCATCTCTCTCTTGCAGATGAAAAAATTGACAAGCAAATTGCTTTCCTGTGATTTAATCATCTGGATTGCACCAACCCTCATCCACTATAGTAACAGCCAATTTCTGATTGATAGCAGTGTGAGGGTACTGCATGTCAATTTTGTTTATGACAGTTCTGAGATGGTCATTTCAATGCCTTTCTTAGTGGATTTGTGTTCAGCAGCCAGTACAACATCACTCTGGATCCTAATTGATACCCAAGTGAATAGCCTCAACAAAGAGACCTGTAATTAAAGAGCCATATGACTGAAAATGATGAATTTCCTCCTTAGCTTCCATGCTGCTTTTTCTAGAACAGGATGGAAGTACATATTGTGGCCACAAGACTGAAATCCCATGGCAGCAGCACAGAAGCCATTTATCTCTGTTCCAGCCAACCAAGAATTTTAACCAGTATTGCATCTACTTACAGTGACAAATTAATAATTAGGGAGAATATTTTAAAGTGCAAAGAAACCACCATAGATATTTGATGATGAGGTGTTCCATTTAAATATACCTTAACCCAGTGCCCAGTCTGTATACAAAAGGTTATAATCTGATGTTAAAAGAACTATAAAAATAGAATCTTCATATATAAAATTCTCTGAAGGACATTATATAAATATTGCAATGTGAGAACCACTCAGAAGTTCCCATATATAACTGAACTAGTGATGCTTTAAAAACTCTCACAGATAAAAATTAAGATTTCCTGAATGGGATGATAAAGTCAGCAACCCAGTGTTTTTTTTCAAATTTCAAATTAGATAAATATATTATTCTCTTCTGCCTCATAGAATCCTTGGTAAGACATGCATGGTCAAAGTTACAGAATTTATAGGAAATGAAGGCAAAAAGTGTTTGAAATAAACATTTAATAGGCATAGCCCCAAAGAAGGAAGAAAAAAGAAGATGAAACTCAATCTTTCTGGATTGACCTGTCAGGCTAAAGTCACTTAAAAATATAGACTCCTAACTGTGAAAGACATCAGGTGGTAGTTTTTTTCCAATGTATACACTGCTCAGTCTATGTGGTAATTAAAACACTTGACAGTCTGCAGTATGGCAATATATGGTATGTCCTGGCCAAAGTGTTCTCAAACATGGTTCCTTATCTTTCTTCCTGTATGATACTTCAGTGTTTTGACATGCTGTTCTTCTAGGACAACTATATTTTTCCCCCTAAAATATCTTAACATGATGGACTTATGAAGTATAAAATGAAATGATATCTTCTGGTCATAATTTTATTAAAGTGAATGACCATAAGTTATAAATGGTGTGGTCTTATAAATGCTCTTTTCATTCATACAATTCTTAGCATCATCCAAAAACACAACATTCTTCAAAAGCACTTTACCAAATGAATAATGGGGCCTTATGGACACCATATAGGAAAATACAATCAGGGAAAATTAATTTTAAGCAATTTTTATACTAGATGTTTGAGAATAAGATAACACATGGTCACTAGTATTTGGCAGTTTCAGAAAAAATACTTTGCATCTTTTCACTAATGCTTTTGCCTTAAAGCGTCTTGTACTATCCTCATTAATCTGAACTAACTCAACAAATACAGAACAAGGCTGTTTTGTCAGAGGGACAAAGGACACTTTCCCCTCAGCTCATAACAAATTGCTTACATTAGAACAAATGGTCTCAGAACATTATTCTACTTGAGTCTTCGGCCTGGTGACAAGCCAAAAGAGTAGGCCCAAAGCTCACTGTAAACTGTAAGAATGAGTCCCAGCAAGTGCCCTTCCATTGTTTAAGAACTCCATGTTCTGGTTACATGATACAGGCCATTGCCAGCCATAGATTCAGAGTTTGTCTGTAAGACAACTCCGAATAGAATGAATCAGATAAATTGGCACAAATTTTTAAAACACTTTATTTTTATCATAAGAGATGTTGCTTCCGAAGTCACATTAAGAAATGAGTAGTTTATATCTTCAAAGGAGCATCTAGTTCACTTAATTTATTTTGTGGTCTTCCTATATTACCTGGAACTGGCTCTTCAGGAAAACAATTGATTTCAATTATCTTATAGGGAATTCTTGCAAAAATTAAAATGTGTGTAACTAAAAACAGATTTCAGCTTAAGTGCAAAATAATGTAAGGGAGGATTGTAACATAATACAACAAAATATTTGGCATTTATAGATTTAGCTGATTTTTTTGAAATCGCTGTTATTGTTTTTCTCACAAACCTCTGATCAGTGAGACTTTTAAAAAGACTAAAATTTATAGATATTTCATAATGTGACTTTTAACTCTTTTCTATTTTTAAGCATGTTTGATTTGGAAATAACTTAGCATTGGTATTTAATACTTGAAAACTGGGTTTCAAGTATATATGTCAAGCACTCATGTTATTTTATTACCTTCTATTGCTGTATAACATCTTCACTCTGCATTTATAAATCTTAGGTTTCGGCATACGATAACTCAGCACTTTAAACTGAATCAGATGTCCAGATACAAATGGTGTTTTTAAAAGGAAGATTAAAAGCTAGCTAAGCCAGAGCACTTCAAAAGCTCATTGGCCTTGCCCTAAGCAAGAAGTTGAGGACCGAGGAGGGAGTTATAATCAGTACATTTTTTGTTTGAATAAGAAATTGATTTGGGAAAGAACTCCAGGCTAGCTGAGACAGAAGATCATAATTTTCTATTCTTCCAACACTCTGTCAATAAAAGAACATTAGAGAATCCATTTTCTTAAAAAGCAGCCTATCTTTTGATTTCATCATCACCATCAAAAGCGTTTTTGTTATTCACACAGCGGTTTCTCCACAGGAAGCAGTATGGATTGCTTTGAGTATGGGAATGAACTACAAAGGAATCACCATTATCTAATAAATCCTTACAGAGTCTATAAGGTAGGTGGTCAATGGTGTCTTTATCTTGGCTCTCTTGGCAGCCTCAGACATGCATGCCAAGAGAAAAAAACAGATACAAAAAAACTTTTTTAAATCAAATAAAATTGAAACAAAGAAAATCAAAGTGAGTATCAAAATACTATAGATAAATTAATATTCTTCACTTATGTCACTTAGGTGCCTAATCACTCTTTAATTACAGAAGTTATTTTCTTGGACCCCACAACTATTTTAGGAACACCTATGCGTAAGCGAAATTCAGAAATGGAAATGACCAAGTCGCAATTGAAAAAAGAGGCACAATTTTTTGTCAATGGCTAATACTTTACAATTTTATACAATAGAAAGAGAAGACATTTTTATTAAACTATTAAGAATGTGTTAATATTTTTACAGAACCCCAAATCCTTGAATTTGAAAAATTTTTCGTTGAAGTACATTATAAACTAGATGACAGCAATATTGTTGAAATGTTCTTTGATGCTTAATTCTCTCACTTCTTAAATAACAAGGGTCAAAAAAGAGCCCAAATTATCAAAATAGGAGAGAGAAAGATTCCCATTATCTGACAGAAGGTAAGGGTGGTTTCAATTTTGGGAACATGTAGACCTCATGGTGCAGAAAGTGAAGCAGATGGCCGTCTCTGGGACTCTAATTCCTGCTGCAGAGCCGGACAGCCCAAGCGCCAAGCTAGCTCTGTCTTTGGAAGCAGGGCCCATCATATGGGAAAAGAGTTATCAAGACTTAATTTTTATATGAATAGCTTTTAAAAAATAAAACTCTTGAAGTATCTAAGATTGGTCAAATACAACTATTATTTAAAGTTTTTCACAAGAAACAAACCATATCTCCATGCTCTTGGTCAAATAAGAAATAATAGCAACATTGTTATAGGGCCAGAATGGCAGGAGCCTCAAGTAATTATGTGACACCATCTTCTAAAAAGTGATGAAACTAGGCCATCATTAAGTAAAACAATAGAACATTTTGGTACAGATTAATATAATATAATAAATATAATATAATATAATATAATATAATATAATATAATATAATATAATATAATATAATATAATTAATGTATTATATAATGCTTGTTTTCTTAGGGCCTAAGTCACAATGGGAAACAATAGTTAACAATAGGCTATCAATACACGGAGCTCAAAAACTATGCTTTTCTTTTCCACTTTTGTTTTCTCTATTGCAGTTTCATTATGGCTCATATAGAGTAGGGAGTCAATGAATAGATTGTTTATTTAAAAAAAACATGGGCCCTACAAATATCATAGTGATAGAAGGAAGAGAAAGATGAGGGAGGAAAAATGAAAAGTCATATAATATCTGCAGTTAGTCATCCCCTAAGTATTTTTTACTCTAAGTTTTTTAATATCTTCAGTTTCCAGATCCTATAATAAACCTTAACACAAATAAAATGATGACCTGGACTTACAAACACCTCACCTAGTAGAAGAGACAGATACTTCAATAAGCTGCACATTAGTAATATGATCACTTGGTCTGTGATCAAGGTGTGTAAAAATATAATGAGAGTGAAGAGAGAACAATAACCCCTTAGCCGAGGAAGAGGCTTTCGGAAACAATTCATATCTGGACTGGGTTATAAAGGATTTCATTAAGTGCAGCAGAAAGGGAGCATGTTCCAGACAAATAAAAGATTATCAGCAAGTGCAGAGAGAACTGAAAGGTGCATTACATTCAGGAAACTGCATATTCAAGAAAGTATTATCAAAGAGGCAATCAGGCTGAAAACTAGGTGGGAAACACGAAATTCCTGCATATGATGTTGAAAACTTGGACATTAATCTTATTGAATTGCATTTCCTGTATCTATTTGATCAAGAGATTTTCTTAAGTACAGAAGAAATATCAATAATGATTCATGACATGGATAAAGAACAACAACCCTTCATTCAAGACTAATTAATTCCATTAGAAAATTACCAATAAAGACCAAAATAGAATTACAAATTTATGATAAATTAATAGGATGGCACATAATGTATAAGTAATTTATACCAACTTGATCCAATAGACATTGTACAACTTAAAGGAAATTTTATAAACTCTACACATTCATTAATGGCAATACATAATATGATCACATTTGTGATTTCCTGGGATTCTTAACGATGGCATGTTGTTTTAAAACAACTCCTTATGTAGGTAATTCAGAATAGATTATTGAAAGAAAGGTCTTGCCATCAGATTTTTTTTTCTTTATGGAACAGGTTTTGGGAATCACTGCAGTAGAAAACAAGAAAAGAAAAGGAGAAGCAAAAAGTGGTGAGAAGATACACTCTATGTGAAATCCAATTAAAAAGCAATAATATCCAGAAAACTCCTAAAGAAGTGAAGCTGCCATAAAAAATGTTAAGTACCACGGGAGAAAATGATGCAATCATTTTTATTAGAAAGGTTCTGTGATGCCAACAGTGTGCCCGTCTGCCCATTGGTGGAAGAGTGCATCCTTACAAATAAGTGATTTGCAAAGGAAACCCAATTTTAACTTTGCATTACTGTCTTAATTAAGAGAAAAAAATTTAAAAGATAAAAACATAAGCAAGACAGTTATTTTTTAAACAAATGTAAATGGCCAATTGAAACTAACAGCTATGAATTTCTGTTATAGTTATTATTCTCTAGATACTCTATTCTTATCACTATCTGTCATGTTTATAATAATACCAAGAAGATAGTAAACTTTGGAGCTGGATACACTGAGCATAAAATATCAGGTCTGTCACTGTCTTGAGTTACTTTCTTGACCACTCTGAGACTTAGTTTGGGGATTTTCTTAATCTTCAAAATGAAGACATTTTCATTTCATTGTTATTTCAAAGATAAAATAATAAGTTACTAACATTATGGTGATGCATACTCTCTTAGTTTGAGTTCCTACAGAAAAAAAAGCTTTAGAGAAGAATCAAAACTTAAGTAGTTTATTTGAAAAGTGATCCCAGAAAACACTTGTGGATAAGTGCAGAATTGAAAAAAAGGGGAAAAGGCAACAAGTATATTATCATGTTTCCCACCATTGAAGGTCCTGCTACTCAGATTGGTTGGGTACTCTGTGAGACAATGTAAAATAGTCCTTGAAGTTCTCTCAACAAAGTGGTGAAAAATGGGGGGCGGGTTATGCACTGGATTCCCTTTCATTATTGGCTGATGCCTGGGTTCCTACAGCCAGAGAGTGGGAGGAGGCAGGTGTTTGCACTCTGGGCATCATAGATGTTAAAAGTTAAAAGTTAAATTTCATAGTCTTTTGTTGAAATTCATTAATTCAGCAAGTCGAGAACACAGTGGTACACTGACATCATCCTATACAAGATTTATCCTCTACTCAGATTTATAGCCATAGTACATGCCTGTCACAATAGATACCAAACAAATGAATGAGTGAGGAAGGAAGGAAGGAAGGAAGAAAGGAAGGAAGGAAGGAAGGAAGGAAGGAAGGAAGGAAGGAAGGAAGGAAGGAAGGAAGAAAGGAAGGAGGAAGGAAGAAGGGAGGGAGGGAGGGAGGAAGGGAGGAAGGGAGGAAGGGAGGAAGGGAGGAAGGGAAGAGGGAGGAAGGGAGGAGGGAGGAAGGAGGAGGGGGAGGAGGGAGGGAGGGAGGGAGGGGGGGAGGGAGGAAGGAAGGAAGAAGAGGGAGGAAGGAAGGACATTATTTGTGGAACAAATATAACTCTCTTTTCCCAGAACATTGATTTTATCTCTTAGAGGTACTGAATACAAAAATGAATATTAATCACCCTATAACTATGAAAATGTTATAAAATCCTCAACATGTTCTGAGTCAAACCCATAGGTCTAAAAGGCTTAAAGCCTTCATTTTGTTATTAGACACATGTTCTCATTTCAACCACAAACAAAGATCCAGAACAATTTTTTAAAGTCATTAGAAACACAGAATTTAAAGCAAATTATTTGAGCACATTTAGGTTGTACTCATGGTAAGTCACATTTAGGTTCTCAAGTAGCAGATAATTTCCTCAAAAAATTAAGAATATGACAAGTAACCATATGATTTCACTCATATGTGGAATCTAATGAGCAAACTGAACTAACAAGCAAAATAGAGTCAGACTCAGAGAGAAAACAGGCTGACATCTCTGATCAGGACAAGGCGGCTGGGATGGTGATATGAACAAAAAAGAAAAAGAAGAAGTCTCACCCTCATCGACAGGGTCAACAGTACAGTGATTGTGGGACGGGGGTTGGGGAGAGGCGGAGGATGGGGAGAAATAGTGATAAAAATTTTTTTAAGTTATTTAACTGGATACATGTTATTTAGTATAATAATTGCACTTCTCAGAGGGGGCAAATAATTTCTGGCTGTAATGAGGTAGCATATTTTAAATATGCAAGCTCTGATGTCTTTTAGATTCAGGGTGTCAATTGAAGCACCCACAGTTTTTTTTTTTGTTTTGATTTACATTTACTGATTCCTCTTTCCTGATGTAAATCAACTTACATGTCATGAGAATAAAGGCTGTACTAAAAATTAAAAAAATTAAAAACAGAACTACCATATGACCCAGTAATTTTATTTCTTGTTATTTATCCAAAGAAATAAAATCACTAATTCAATAAGATACATGCTCTTCCATGTTCATTCACTGCAGCAGCATTACTTACAATAGCTGAAATATAGAAGCAACCTAGGTGTTTGTTTTGTGTGTATGCATGTGTATGTTTCTGGAGCGCTGGGCCATAGCCCTCATATTATTTTCCAATGGATCTCTGCCACTCCCCAGAAAATGCAAAGAAGCCGGCCACTTTCAACATTGGTCTTGTTTGCTCACGTATTGCTCAGTTTCTGTGGTTTGTCCAGGACACTACCTCGGATTCACAGCATACTTCCAATGAGAAAATGTGTTTGTCCACTGACTTCCTAAGAAAAATGGTGGAATACATCCCCTTTGTAAACCAGGGATTGTCAGTCTGCCAGCACTACCATTTGAATGTAAATAGATTATGAGGGTTTCACACCAATCATGCCCTCCCCAGCCCTACGCTCCTTTTTCTGCCTCTGATCTCTAGTCTCAAGGGAATCGGCTCCTATATTCACCATCCTAGGGTGTAATGATTCTCAAATGCAAACCACATAACTTTTTAGAAGGAGAATTGTTCTCATACACTGTCAAGAGCATGCTTTCAGCTTGAAAAGCCAAGCCTTATTCAATAAAAAATGTTAATCCATTGTGATTTATTATAACAAAAGAGGAATTTTGCCTCCAAAACTAGTAAAAAAATTAGTTTATTAGATTATAGTGGAAGTTTAATGCCAATTAGTTTTTAATTTTTATTGTATTTTACTTGATGAATGTGTAAGAATATTTATAAAAATAGATCTAAGGCCTAATGATAAATGAGTTTGGCTTATTTTTAAGAGAAAACATTCTAATTTTCTTGGTCTAACAGTTACCCACTCAGTTTTCTAGGCAGAAATGCATTACCTGGCATTGATACCTTCCAAAGATTAGCCCAAAAATGGCAATTCCAGGAGCACTGTAAATTTTTTATCTTTATATGCACATTTCCTCATCAGGTAACCAAACTTGGCCAGGCTGCCTTTGCCACAGAGGAGGCCCCTGCACACCGAGGCGGGGCTTGCCTGCCTCACATGCGGACCAACAGGCTTTCCACTACTCCTGTTTGCTGCGAGCACACATGAGCACCTCTGGTCCCTGTGCCAAACCCGCACCTCCACCCCAGACAGGAGTACAAGCCTGGAAACAAAGAAATACATGGTTTGTCTTTACCTCTAGTCCTCACAGATTCACAGTTCTGAACACATTTCTATGAGCATTACATAGAAAATGTCTAACTAGTTAACTAGTCAATTTAACTACCACTTATTTCCAGCCAGAAGTTCAGATTGCATTCTCTTTTTTATTACTACCAGGGAGTCACGTGCGAGATTGCTTTGCCATCTCTACCTTCTATTGCACCCCAGTGACAACCTAAGTAAGGTGCTTTTGTCAGCGTTCTGGTCTTTCTGAACAGAACCACTCCAGCACTTCCTGTGTCTTACCACTGACTTGCCTCCTACCTGAGACCACTCTTAAAAGGTAAGCACTGGCAAGATTGGCTTCTGGTTCCTGTTCCTGTACCAAGTGACTTTAACTGACTCTAAGGCTGGTATGAAGTGGTGGTTAAGAGTCCTGCCTATAGCATGAGGTCTCTGGCTTCAAAATCTTGCACTCCAGCTGCTTAACTCTATGGCTTTGAACAAGTTTTGTAACCCCTTTGTTTCTTTTCTATAGAATGTAAATAGTAAAATATACCTCTCAGCATCATTTTAAGGAGTTAATGAGTTAATATATATAAAGCACTTAGTACAGGGCCTGTCACCCAGGGAATCCTGGGAAAATATGAGCTGGCATCATAATCCTACCCTGGTCCTCCCTGCAGACCATAACTTAACTGGAATAAATGGATCATTCTAAAGATGAGGTAGTATTCCCCAGGCTGTAGGACTCTGGGGTGTCTCAGATTATACCCCATAGGCAAAAAGATTCTTCTGCTTATCTAAAGGCATAGTAACTGTGCTCAAGTTTCTGACTTGGAGCAAGGAATTTGTAGTGGTATGACAAAGTAAACTGGCATGGAACCAGAATTTCGGTATCTGGAAAGCAATATAACTGTGTAAGTGAAACAAGAGGTCCCAATGCAGCAGCTTACATTCCAGGACTGGCTACAGGGATGGGAGTGGGGACAATAATATGACGAGAGCATCACCCCCAGAAAGAGCTATGTGTGTGCATTCACATGTGTGTTTAACCTTCTCTTTATTTATATTTGGCCTCACCGAGGCAACAGTCATCCTGGACATGGAATTCCTACCTCCCTCAAATTGTCTAGCCCTTGGGAGTCATCTTTATTTTCTAACTTAGCAGCTAACCAAGTGGATTTATAAATCTCTTGTCATAATTCAGAAGAAATTGCAGCTACCCGTATCAAATTCCAGCTCTTCATGGGGGGTGTAGTTTGGATTCATGGAACCACTGAATTCTATTGTCAATTTATATTTGGACTTGATTGACTATTTACACCTCCAAGGCCATAGTCTCTGATATTCATAATGCTATGAATTCAGTACAACTATACATCAGACCCAGTAGGTTACCTGTCTGGTGGTCAGATTAAAACAGCCTCAAAAACTTATCAGTTAATTTGTCCACTCAACGCTATGTCTTCTTCACAGAAGATCATTCACATTATTTGCATAAGGATTAAGTGAATGAGTAAATGGGTGACAAAACTCTCTAACAGAGAAAACATTTTTAAAGTAAAAGGAAAGATAACCAAAGTTATACATAAAACTGATTAGCATATTATAATATTATAGGATTGGGCGTATGATAAGCATTTATTAGCCCCACACTAGGTGTAAAAGCTGAGCCCCTTAAAAGTACACCATGCACAAAGGCCCCAACCCCTGAGAGCGTTTTATAATTCACCATATGTGTCATTTTTTAAATGCACAGAACATGGTAAAGAAGAAAAACTAATAACTTTACTCAATACAAGAGATCAAAGAAGCCCTAATGCATAATTTGATGCTGAAGTAAAACCTCAAGAGAGAAGGAGAGGTGATTTACTTCTAGATAAGATTATGGTATGGAAGCCCCATGCTCTTGCTGTGACATTTAGATAAAATCTGTGAAATAACAAAAGCATATTTTGACGAACATTGGAAAACTGTGGAAACAATAGCCACATGAATTGAGGCTCTACCTTTGAAGGGCAGAATCCAATCTGCAATCAGTAGACACGTTCTCAGTTTCTCTAGAACAAGACACAATGAGTCAGATACAGACCGAGCCTTTCCAAAACTGCAACCCAGCTCCTGCTCAACTCACTGCCTGATTTGATTGAAGCTATCACTCATCCTTTCTACCTGACTGACTTAAAAAAGGGGGGAGAGAACACTTTATTGCTTTTACCACTATAATGCATCATCTTTTAACTATTGTAGTTATACAATAAAAATTAATAGAAACATGAAGCAATGAGAAAATGTGACTAAGAAATTATATAATAGAAGCAGATCTGCAAACAATCCAAATACTGGACTTAGTACAGGGGGATTTTAAAATAACACATATTATGCTATGGAAAACAGCAAAACTGAACAAAGTGAATAAAAATATGATAAATTGCAATAAAGAATTGGATCTCTACAATTAATCAAATCTATATTCAGGAACTAAAAAACAAAATATCTGAAATTAGAACTCGTTGGGAACTAAGAGCATGTTGGACACACCAAAAGATAAGATTAGTGAATTAAGAGACAGATAAATCAAAAATAAATATAAATTAAAGCAAAGAGAAAAAATAAAAGACATAGTCACAAAGGTAAATATACATATACAGACATACTAAGTTTTATTGTACTTCACTTTGTTGCATACCACAGACACTGAGTTTTTTATAAGCAATTGATGAAGTAAACTTCATCACTGTCATGTTTTAAAAAATTGCAACCATTACCCCATCAATCACCACCGTGATCAGTCAGCGTTCTTCAACATCGAGGCAAGCGCCTTCACCAGCAACGTACATGACTCACTGAAATCTCAGATGGTCTGAGCACTTTTTAGCAATAAAGTATCTCTAATTAAGGTATGCACATTTTAGACATATACCATTGAACATGTTAATAAACTACAGTAGAGTATAGATGTAACCTTTATACAACTGGGAAACCAAAAAATCCATATGGAAATTTGTTTTATTGTCATACTTACTTTATTGTAATAGTCTGGAACCAAACACACAATGTCTCTGGAGTATGCCTGTAATTGTAGTTTAAAACATAGGTGAATCAGAATATGACATAATGAATATTTAAAAAGATAATTAGTGAGTATTGCCCCAAATTGGGAAAGACTTCAATCCATACTTTTAAAAAATCTCTGCAACTCCTGAAAAACAAAAATGTATAAAGAACACACTGATAGGTAACATATAATTGAAAGTGTCAGGCAAAGAGACAAAGAAAAATCTTAAAAGAAGCAGAAGGAAGACTAGACACATTACTTTTAAAGAAATAAGAGTAAACAGGAAAAAGATAACTCATTTCTCAGTAGAGGATATCAAATCAGAAGGCAGTGAAATGACATCCTTCAAGTGTGAAAATAATACAAAACTGGTAACATAGACTTTTATGCTCATAGGAAATATCCTTTAAAAACTAAACAAAATAAGAGGTTTTCAGACGCAGAAAAGATGCCTTCCAAGAAATATTAAAGAGAGCTTCTCCTAAATGGTAGCACACAATTTCAGAAAAGAATGAACAGCAATAGAAAGATCTAATAGGTAGGCATTTCTAAAAGTGAAATAGATAAACATGCTTAAAATGTATTTTAAAATTACTAGAAAAAAGAGCACATAGTTTTTTTTATTAATCCCAAGAAAAAATAACAAAGAAATAAAAATAAAAATAAAATAAAAATGAATAAACTCAAACAACAAAATGGCAGGTATAAGCTAAAGTACATTAACTCTAAATGGAATAAAGATTTTGATAAAAAGAAGAAGAATCTCAATTTTAAATTTTGATACATGTTTATAAAAGATAATATCTGAATATTAAGAATACAGAGTGTTTAAAAGTAAAAGAATGAGAAAATAAATCCTTTTTATTAGTATAAGATATATTAGCTATTAAGAGCAAGGCAAAAAGGATCACTAAAGGTAAAGTGATATTTTATAATAAAAGAGCCATGTTAATAGAAATATAACAATCTCAGAAAAGTATTAAAAATATGCATTTCATTTAATAATTAGGAGGTACTTTTTGATCTTATGAGATGTGGTTGCTGCAGAAATCAAGCTGCTTAGAATTTAGAGACAAATTACTGTGAACAGGGACTGAGAGTAGAGCCTATGCTGCCAAAGTTTAAATGAGAAGAAAAAGAAAGAGATAAATTACAACCTCCCTCAAAAGTGAAGGTCTTATAAGAGAAAGGCTTAGTGTAAATTAAGCTTACAACGTGGAAGCCTTTGAGACTTTTTGAAAATAAAAATACTGCTACCGAATAGTGCATTGTTCATCTGTGTTGCACCAGGTATAAGAGTAGATTTGCATCACAGCTGAGCACTGATCAGAACCCTGTCTTTCATATTCACAATCCTTATGACCTTTAATGACTCATTTATCCTCTGAGCCTCTATTTCTCCTTTTATAAAATAAGAATATCAATACTTACCTTATAGGGATATTGTAAGAAGTAAACATAAATTTTACAGAAAAGTGCTTTTTAAATAAAGCATATTATAAGCATGACACATTACAAGATAAGTGCAGCTGACAAATCTAACAAGAGACATGGTAAAGCACAATGATAAAACCATCAGAAAGTCTATTCCCTTTAGAACTTAATAAAACAAATCTTTGCATACACACTGGGGACAATGTCTATAATTTTTTGCTGCCCAAGTGTTTTGTCTATGAAATATAAATATTACTTGGTGCTGATATATCTCCAAGAATCCTGCATGCTCCATCATTTGAATTCTTTGATGCACCTAGGACCCTAGAGTGTGCTTCACCATGCAAATGTTATCTCCATCATTGTGATCTACTTGCCAATGAGAGCCATTCTAGTCTGGGAATGCGGTAATCTCTGATACCAGAGTTCCTGAGCTTATGCAGAAAGATAACCAAACAAAAAAATGTGTTTGTAGAAAGAGACTCCTATTTAGTATTACCTTGTCACAGAACATAACCAGAAATATCCCCAGTATCTCTCCACAGATGACAGGAGCCAAGCAAGCACTGCAGAAGGAAAGTTGCTTGGCAGATACAGGATCCAAGTTATAAAAACTAACATAAAATATTAAATCCTCAATGGCATGTTCCTGACATTTTCAGCAAATGCAGAGATACTTGAGGATGGAACATAGCATTAAGTTATGAATTAAAGAACAAGGAACAATCCTGGATGATGAGGAAGTCATTTCTCCTCTGTCTTGTCTTACAGAGCTCAGGAAAAGTTTGATGTAGTTAATGATGCCAAAAGTGGCCGCTGTTACTTCCTCTGGGAAAAGTTAACCTCAATTTAAGTTGGCTGCTCCAATTCCTCAGCATTCCTTGCTGTGCAATTTCTGAGAGCTCAGACATTTCCAGTGGACAAGCATCCTCCTTTATCTAAACTGCCGCACTAAATGCAAAAGAAAAACAGAGTACAGTAAGAAATAAGCGCATGAGTAGGTGAGGTGCTGAGAATGCCAATCTTAGAGTCAGGAGGCAAAAGTCCTAAATAACACCCTCAACCTGGTATTCTTAGGAAAATCACATGCTCTTTCTTCACCTCAATATTCCCCTCTCTAATTTTTAACCCACCCCACAGATCATAGAGTTTTAATATGCCATCTTAGTTAATCTGAAACTGAATAGCCCAGAAATTCCTTGTCTGAATAATTTGGGTTAAGGTCACCACAAGAAAAGCTTGTGTGTGATATGGGAAGCAGCTATATAGAAGTAGCTCTTGCGCTCTAAGGAATGACAGTGGTTACACTTTGCTTGGCAGGTTTCAATTTGTCCTCACTTCAATGCTCCGGGTACGGCCCTCATTGACAATTGCCCTATGGATCCAAACATCCCAACAAACCTACGCCAATGAAAGTGCCTCACTGAGGACTCAGAGAAGCAATCCTGGAGACCCACAACCTGCACAAACTTCTACACCAGCAGGACCCAGAAGTGCCTGGTTCCCTGCCAGTTCCACATCATTCATTAACACCAGGACTAACTATGAATTTTTCTCTGATTCTTTTCAGACCTTTACTGCCCAGTTCCTCTGACAAAGGTGTAAAGCTTGTTCTGTATAACAGAGTTCTTACCCCATAATATTCATAGTGATTCTGCCTCTGTAATTGAACCCCAATTAATACAAAAAAGAAAATGAAGTAACCATCAGTAAAGGAAGAAAGGATTTTATTTTGTTTTGTTTTAATTATAAAAAATAATCCTGCAAGTCTATGCAGACAAAAAGAAAAGGAGGAAAAAGAAGACACCTAAAAATACCTCATAATACGTGACATATTATGACCTCATTTGTAGAATAT
Organism: Artibeus jamaicensis; assembly: GCF_021234435.1. Lineage (NCBI taxonomy): Eukaryota > Metazoa > Chordata > Mammalia > Chiroptera > Phyllostomidae > Artibeus > Artibeus jamaicensis. The sequence goes on from NW_026521812.1 coordinate 18,084,431, forward strand.
GGTTCATGTACAATGTTACTAAAAATACATAAAATATAAATTCAGCTATAATTTCCAAGGAAAATGTTCTATTTCCCTACCTTGAAAATTATATCTTCAAATTCAAAAAATTTGAAAATATTAATAAAGGCATGACTTTATGTGGCTTCAATATCAAATTAGAGAAACTTTATAGTCACTCTAGTTATTATATGTTTTTATTAATTTCAAAATATGATTAGACAATAGTAAATAAAATTGTCAAAATTCTTAAAGAAATATTTATATTCAGAAACAATGAATTTTTACATATCACATTCAAACATCATAATGAGGAGAAACAAAAATTGTTTTTAGAAATAAAACATTATAAAATATTCCATTTCCTCACTATTTTGAAAGTGATAATTTTTACTATCTTTTAAAGTATGAGCTAGATTTATACTATAATGTAAACACTAATGTAAATTGTAGCAATCTAGCTGCACTTTAAGGGAGTTGCTTATGTACAAATTTAATTTCACTATGGATTTTTTAATGATGTAAAATATTCTTTTGCTTCACATGTAACTTACAAATATCACTAATTCACTTATATTTAAGAATATGATGGTGTGAGGGTTAATTTGGTTTCAACTTCATTGAGCCAAGGTGACTAGGTTACACATTATTTCTAGTTATGTCTGTTAGTGTTTTCAGATGAGATTAGCATTTGAATTGGTTAATTGAATCAACTTGATGACCCTCCCCAGAGTGGGTGGTCTGAGTAGAACAAAAGGCTGAGGAAGGGAAGATTCATGCTCTTGCTCCTTGTCATCTTGAGCTGGGACATAGCTCTTCTCTGGTCTTTGGGCTGAGATTTATATCCTTGCCCCTGTGATTCTCTGACCCTTGGATTCATACTGGAATCGCACCACTGGTCTTCCTGGATCTCTAGCTTGTAGACAGCAAACAGATCATAAGTTTTCTCAGCCTCCATGATCATATGAGCCAACCTTTCACAATAAAAAATATAAAAAATGTCTCTTTCTCTGGAGAACTCTGACTAATACAGATGGTATAGTTCATGTCTGACAAAAATTCTAGTCAAGAAAAATGAAAAAGTCAGATAAAGTATACAGATTCCCTATTTAGAGGCATCAGAGAGCTGCTTGGCCCGGGAGCACTTGCCGTCCTGCTGCAGACAAACAGAGTAGACCTGGCTCAGACACAGGGTCTCATGGGGGGACAGAAAGATTGGCAGGGATTTGGGTGGTCTCCTGGTACTGCAGTGACAAAGCAAGACTTGATGAATTTCAAGTGCAAAAACTATCTCCCTCAAGATTCTAAAGGTGATTTTAAGCCACACACGTATAGGGGATTTATTGTATACTCTCTCTCCTGAAATTAGGAATGAAACAGGGATCACCATTTCTATTTAATGTTATAATGAGGTTAGAATAATTACAATACAATTTTTAAAAGGGACATAAAGGAAAGAATAAACAAATAGGATCTCATCAAAATTAAAAGCTTCTGGACAACTAAAGAAACATTAGCAAAATGAAAAGAGAAACAGCTATATGGGAAAACATATTTGCCAATGATACCCTAGACGAGGGTTTAATCTCCAAAATATATAAAGAACTCACACTACTCCACTCTAGGAAGACAATAAACACAATTAAAAAATAGACAAAGGACTTGAACAGACAATTCTCCAAGGAAGATATACAAAGGGTCCAGAGACATATGAAAAGATGTGCAGCATCACTAGCCATCAGAGAGATGCAAATTAAAACCACAGTGAAATACCACTTTATATCGGTGAGAATGGTCATCATAAACAAACTAACAAACAACAAGTGTTGGAGAGGATATGAAGAAAAGGGAACCTTAGTGCACTGTTGGTGGGATTGAAGATTGTTGCAACCACTGTGGAAAACAATATGGAATTTTCTCAGAAAACTAAAATTGGAACTACCTTTTGACCCAGCATTTCCACCACTGGGACTATACCCTAAGAATCCTGAATCACCAATTCAAAAGAACTTATGCACCCCAATGTTCATAGAAGCAAAATTTATAATAGCCAAGTGCTGAAAGCAACCTAAGTGCCTATCAGTAAATGGATGGATAAAAGAACTATGGTACATTTACACAGTAAATGTAGTAAAACAGTAGAATAGTACGCAGCAGAAACAAAGAAGGAACTCCTACACTTTGCAACAGCATGGATGGAACTGGAGAGCATTATGCTGAGTGCAATAAGCCAGGCAGTGAAAGACAAAGATCATACCATATGATCTCACCCATAAGTGGAACCTAAACAACAAAGCAAGCAAGCAAGCAAAATAGAACCAGAGACATTGAAATGAAGAACAAACAGACAGTAACCAGAGGGGGATAATGGGGGAAAGTGTGAAGGGTTTTCAGGAACAACTATAAAGGACACATGGACAAACCAAAGGGGCATGGAACCTAGAGACGGAGGTGGGGGTGGCTCGGGTCGTGAGGGAGAAGTGAGGGGAAAAGGCAGGAAACTGTACTTGAACAACAATAACATTTTTGAAAATGGGAAAATTTTTTTAAAAAATGAAATAAAAAGTGTTAGAACTGAATATAAGTAACACTGTCAATATTCACATATGACTTTTTTAAAAGATTTTATTTATTTATCTTTAAAGGGGAAGGGAAAGGGAAGGAGAGAGGGAGAGAAATATCAATGTATGGTTACCTCTGGTGCATACCCTGCTGGGAACTGGCCTGCAACCCAAGCATGCATGTGCCCTGACTGGGAATCGAACTGCAATCTTCTGGTTCAAAGGCCTGTGCTCAATCCACTGAGCTACACCAGCCAAGGCCCACACATGACTTTTTATAATAAGAGTAAATCAAAAGAATCTACAGAGAAACTATAACAACAATAATGATCATTAAGTCAAGGTCAACAAATTACTTATATTTCTATATACCAATGTACCAGTTAAATTTTGCTGTGTAAAAGCTATCATAAATTTAGTGATTAAGAAACAAGGATTTTTTTCAGCTCACAATTCTCAACAGCATTGATTTGGTCTGGCTCAGCTGAGCAGTTCTTGGGGTTTGGCTCAGCTCCCTCATACATTAATGGTCAACTTCTGGGCAGCTGAGGGTTGACTGGCTTGGGATGGCCATAGCTGGGATGACTCACCTCAGTTCAAGTTGCTTACTCATTCTCCAACAGGGCATCCTAGACTTGTTTACATGGAAGCTAGGATGGATTACTAGATTTAAAACTAAAATAATGTCACTTTTACCAGATTCCATTGGATAAAGAAAATCAGAAGGCCATGTAGATTCTAGGGGTGGTGAAATAGACTCCTCCTCTTGAAGAAAGGAGATAACAACTCATGTTATCTCCTTGCAGAGGATACAACTAAAAAAGGAGGTGGGGAACTAGGGTAATACATGTGATCACTCTACTACAATCAGCAGCAAACATACAAAATTATGTGAGGTCTGTCCGGAAAAAGTCCAGCCATTGTTAATATTATGAGAAAGGTTTGCACAACATCGATGTAACCTGGCAGCCAAGGAGAGTGGACTGGAATGCTCATGTGTGAACAATGAAGACTTCACTGTATTAGTCATTGTGTGCGGTAGACGCTGTTGAGTGAATATGTGTACTGCGTGGCCATCACATGCAAAATGACTGAGTGAATAAGACAATGGATCTGCATCAAATTTTGCATTAAGCTTGAACATTTCTCCACAGAAACTATTCATTTGATTCAGAAGGCCACAGCTAGGGACAACTGGTGATTGGCAGCTTCATCACAACAACACACCTGCTCATGTATCACGTCTCATGCAGAGGTTTTTGGCAAAACATCAAATCACCCAGTGACTTGGCCCCCATAGCCCAAATTGGGTGCCCTGCCAAACTCTGGCTTTTCCCAAAACCAAAATCATCTTTGAAAGGGAAGAGATTTCAGACCATGGATGAGATTCAGGAAAACACAATAGGGCAGCTGATGGCGACTGGGAGAACCCGTGTGAGGTCCCAAGGTGCCTACTTTGAAGGGGACTGATGCATCATTGTCCTATGCACAATGTCTCTTGTATCTTGCATATTCATAATTGTCTCTATTTTACACGGCTGAGCACCTTCTGGACATACCTCATACAAAAAATTAAATGTAACACAAAACCATAAAAACATAAAATACCAAACATCTGGACAAGATAGAGTAAGAGAGAAAAGATTTTCCTCCTGGCTGAGCTAGGTAAAATACATGAAACAATGTTTAAGACAATGAGCATGAGGGAGTAAAGGACAATGATCCTAGAGAGAAGAATCAATAAGATGATCCCTATGATTGTCCTCAGTTTACTGCCTTAAGAAAGTACCTAGGTAATAAAGAGGGCAAGAATAAGCCTGGCATTGTATAGCAAGCTCCATTAGTTGGGGAAATAGAGTTGGGAGTTCAAGGACACTAGAAGCTAGAGTTTGCCGGACTGAGTGCTACAAAGAAGAGAACTATAAAGAAAAAGAAACCTGAAGACCTTCAGAATATATTATTGTGTATTTAGCAGAATACTGAAAAGCATATGTGCATGAGGAAATACTAAGGCAACGTTTGTGTCTGATGTCAGCAGCTATACCTGCCACAGACCTTCATGGTATGGCACCGAGTCACCTTTCCTTTCAAGGTCATAGGGCGAGAGATGCAGGACAAGCATTTATTTCTTTGTGGCCTAAATGATATAAGACACAAGAGCAGATGTGCAGGGTTACAGGTCACCAGTGCCAGACCCCAAGTGACAGATGGCCTACATGTTGTATATTCAATGAATTTTTGTGCCTGTGACATGTAGGGCTCCCTGAAACACAGGACCAAGAGCAGGGACCAGGGACTGTCCTTGCACAGGTCTAAGGTGGTCCTGCTTCTGGTTAGAATTACTTGGTGCATTTGGCCATAAACTAAGTTTAGATGTTTGTTTGCTTGCTTGATTCTACTACTACTTTTATCCTTTGCTTCTAAATATTTCCTTTATTTGGGAGGAAATCTTCCCCAAAAAACTTTAATTCTTTGCTGTATTACCCTCAGATTGTATCTAAGCAAGTTTAAACTCCAGTAAAAAGAAAAACAAGAGGGGGGAGAGAGAAATAATTTGATCCCAAATAAATGTGGACCAGGTTTAAACCCATTGACTCCTTATTTTTATTACCTGTACCCCATTTTGTACACTGTATAATGTATATAAAGCTATAAAGGTCTAAGTGGAGGTTCTTTGGCAGGTGATGTTGATCTTAAGTATCAGATTCAGGATTCTAGAAGAAAACAAATGCTGTACATGCCCAATTCACTGCTAATTAGATGTGTTTGCAAATTGGAATTCCCTATCTCATGGGAATAATTCTCTGCAGACTTGAGCACAGAGAGGTACCCTGAGGAAGGGAACTGCACTCACAGAGGTATGTCGCTAATTATCACTTCTGTGGGCCAGATCGGCACAGGAAGGCATTTGGGGCTTAGCTGCATCGCGTATCTGTCAGCCAGCTGCTACCACCTTGCTTCAGCTCCCACCAAGGGAAGAGACAGGCCTTTTCAAAGAATCTTGTAGTAGTTCTGGGCACTTGGCTGCAGCCTGCTCCGAGGCGTCTCCTGGGTAGACCAGACACACCTGCAGATCCAAATGACTTGGAGTAGGGTGGACGGAGAAACAGAGAGGAAGCAAAAGGAGAAATGAGAAAATGTATTTATCCCCAGAGGATAGCAAGATGTTTAATGGGCAACTTATTTCAAAGTAAAAGAGGAGATGAAACAGCTTTATGAACTGTATAACTGCGTACTGAATATAGTAAATGTCTTTTAAAAATTAATTTACAAGCATCCAAAAGATTATGGAAAATTGAGGAAAAGTCAAAAAGAAAAAATAGTCTGACTAATCTAATTTTTTTCTTTAACAGAGTAAGTGGGCGCTGAAACAATAGTTATAATTAGTCTGATTATCTGAAGGGGACTGACCATAGTAAAGATGCAAAGCAGGTTGTCTTTGTTAAATTTTTAGTCCTGGACACTTGACAAATGTCTTTAAAATGGAGAAGATAAGAAAAGGACAGGGTTTAGCTTATCTTGGGTATAGGACAGGATTCTTGGGTGCAATACTTGTGTCAACAAAAAAAGTAGTGGTCCTAGTTTGCTCGCTTGTTTGTTTTGTTGATATGAAGAACAAATTGACAGCGACCAGAGGGAAGGGGGAGGGGGGAAAAGGAGGAAAGAAGGGGAAGGGTCAAGTAACTTGTATATAAAGGACCCATGGACAAGAACAACAGCGGACAGGATTGAATGTGGGAGGTGGGACGGGCAGGGCAGGGGAGAGCAAGGAGGGCGGGGAATGGGGACAACTGTAACTGAGCAACAGTAAAGAAAGAAGAAAGTAGTGGTATGCACCCCTGTGTCAAACTAAACTCTTCAAGAACTCTATGCCTGTCTCTCTTTCACATCCTAATTAATTACTTAAAAAAGGGTCAACTATCAGATCCTTGCATATGAATGGGAGCATTTTTGTCCATCAATTCTGTAACTCCTACTCTTGGAAATGTTCCTTCTTTCCTTCTCATACCCTTTAGTCCCCCCAAATCACCTGTTTATTTGTTCAAACTTTCAGTGAAGTATTATGTTTAAAAAATTTCTTGATTGAAGTGAGGCAAGAAAAATTCTAAATAAACAGAAGAAAAGGGAATAAAATATTAAAGCTAAATTCTGAATATATTATTCTCTCTTCCCTCACTGCTTATAAGTCTGGCCCTTCATTATTTCTTGTTTGAATCTCTAAAAGCCTCATATTCCTGGGAGAACCTGTTTATATTCATACACATTTACTTTCAGAGATGTTTCATAAACATAAATTTGACTGCTACCCTGTGGTCCAAAAACAAAAACTTGCTTAGGCCCTTCACTCAAATCCAATCCTTCTATCCAAAATTACCTCCCACCACCACCAATCATGAATATCTTTGATTTCATAGCCAATCAACCTTCTTTTGGTTTCCCTGACTTTTTTCCAATGTTAGCCTGTCTATTTCTGTGTGATCCCACACAGAGGGAATAACAGACCACAGATGAGGAAAAGTGTTTCAGAAATCACCTCACCACAAAATTATTTTAATTGATAAGATATAATGCAATATAAATTTGTATTTGAATATTAGAAAAATAATTTTCCATTCATTAACTTTAAATCATCTAACATTTTTAAATAATTGGAGATTTGTAGAACATAGTAAAATATTTAAACTTCAGACTGTCACTTTTCTTTCCAATGTTTTTGTTACTTTATACATGTTGGACTAAAAGTGTATCACAAAAATATGGTCATCTAATGGGTAAGATTTCTTTCATTTTTATTCTGCATTCCCATCCTAGTTTAAATGAATCTACTTATTAAATTCTACATGACTGAAACAATCTGAATCAATTCTGTGATTATAGGTATATACTGCAAAAATATTCTGTGGACCTTTTTTTTAAGAAGTCTACTTAAGCATCTAAATACTCAAGGAAAAAATTATTCAGAGGGCCTTTTGAAATACTATAAGAGATTGATTGCCTCTAGCATAGGACCTGCCTATGACACTTTGCTCTTCTAAGCACTAATCAGTCTCCGATATGAAAGTAAACAGCCACAAAAGTAAACATCTAGTTTCCATGGAAAGAAAACAAATTTTTAAAGGTTGATTATAGAAGAATAATTTTTCTATTGTGCATCTAGATTTTTATACAAAATTTATAAGCAAATTTGCACTTTTAAGCTATATATTAATTTCAATGTAATTTTTAAAATATAGTGCCATCAATTTGGAACACTGAGCCAAATTTTCCTAGCTGTGGGCATAAATGGATTTATATCACTGTGTGAAGAGAAGAGAATTGCTTCTTTCTTTACCTGTTCTATGTATTCCTAAAATATGCTCTGTTCTTCTTTGAATTATGTGTGGACTAAATCTTTGGTTCACAGTCCTTTGTATTTAATAAACTTGTTACATTTTTAAAGTAAATTAGAGGACATAGAATTGTCAATTTATTTGGAAAACTAAGTGGTGTAAAATAAAAAAAGTATTATGCATTATCATCATATAAATTAGAAAGAACTTTCCCACAATCACAGTACATCCCAAAACAGTACTGTTGGTAATCTTATAAAGCCTCTGTTTTGTCATTTCTCGCCACATATTAGTAAAAATATCATCAATGACAGCCAACTGCATTTACAGACTAATGTTTAGGAGCCACTAGACTGGGCTATGTGAGACAGAAAGTTATTTCAGGCATTATTTAATGCCTTTAAACTTTTGCTGCTGAGATAGTTAATGATTATATGAAACTTTCATAGTGATGCTGAAAAAAAAGTTGTGACTGAAAGTCCAAGGAGGAACTGATTTTTTTCTGATGAAATAGATCTTAAGAGGCTCTCTCTTCAGTGCAGTTGCCAGACAAGGCTCTTCTTAGGGAAGACGCATCAAACCAGGGAAAATGTAGCTGGCAGCCACCATGGCCACAAGGCTGAGTATTCTGCCTAGTTTGAGAAGGAGGGAGCGACGTCACACAGCCACTCACATAACCTAGAAAAGCGGGCTGTCTGTAGTGTTTATAGCTTCAGCTTGTTGGAGCAAAGCAAGATACTCAGTAGAAACTGACAGATTAAAAACTCTGTTCTGAAGATAGTACTTTACCAAGTGTCTAATGTATTTAGAATACAATTAAAATGCATTTTTGAAATTATAGATAATAAAGCCAAAGCCATTCTCGGAGTACCACATACTTACTCTGAAACTTAGAAGACAAGGTAGACTTCCCTAGAGAGTGAATTCTCCACACTGGTTTGGAGTTACTACCACTTCCTATGAGGACCTGAAATCTATTCTCAGGAGCCCCTTACCATTTTTTACCATAGTTAAGTATACAAAGCTCTCCTTTATTTGGGGTTAGTCTTTCTCAACGAGCCTTTAAAGGCTTTATTCCTCTCTACTTAAAAGACCTCCAAGAATTCTTACAAATTGATGCCTGCAAATGGAAGGCTCTGTTACATTTAAGACTCTCAATCCAAATTGGGTAAAACCTGGTAGGTAATGCCCACTTTTAAAAATCCTAACTTTAATTCTCACTGCAAATGTTTGATGCCCATTTGGTGTAGAAGTGCTACAATTATCATGATAATAAAATCTAACTTTATATTCATAAAAACATGTTCACTAATTTCAACCTAAATTCATGTCCACAAATTAAGAGGACTATCTTTTTAAGATTTCATTTATTTATATTTAGAGAGAGGGGAAGGGAAGGAGAAAGAGAGGAAGAGAAACATCAATATGTGGTTGCCTCTCACGTGCCCCAAACTGGGGACCTGGCCCGCAACCCGGGTACATGACCTGACTGGGAATCAAACCAGCAACCCTTTGGTTTGCAGGCCTGCTCTCAATCCGCTGAACCACACCAGCCAGGGGAAGATGACTTTTACTGTTGTCTAATCATAGTATACTTGACCAGTCCATTCTCTTGGCCTAGGCCCATGTCTCATGCCTTCTTTTTTCTCTTCAAACCCAAAGTATTTCCTCACCTATCCTGAAGTAAAACTGTGACTGTGCATCCTACCTCACTGAGAAAGTTGAACCAATCAGAAGAGAACTGCCAGTGACCTCCACCACCTGCTCTGCCTGCCCACCAGCATTCGTCACCCTGTTTTCTGCCTTGCTGTTTGCTACTCCAGATGCCAAGCTGGAGATTCCTACATGTGACTAATTGAGCCACATTATGACTAATCTGTTCAGTCGAGGACATTGTTCCAGCAATTAGTCTTTTTCTATAATACATGACTAATATTTTCTTCTATTTTGGATTATTCATATCAGCAATATCACAATGAAACACTCTCTTCACTTGGCCGCTAGCACTACTGTCGTGGTTTTCCTGCCACTACTTGGTTTTTCTTTCATAGTCTTTTTTTGCTGCTCCCTCTTCTTCTTCCCAAACTTTATAAAAGTGAACATGCCCCCAAGCCTTCGGTCCTTCTTTATCTATATTCACACCTTTTGTTACAGCATTTAGTCTCATTGTTTTAAGTTCTATCTACAATTTTGTGAGGCTAACAACTCACAAAATTTCAGCTCCTGGCTCAGAAATCCCAATACCTTTGCAACACCTCCATTTGGATGTTCAATTGACACATAAAAATTAACATGTTACGGTTACCAGAGAAATACACAGTTAAATACAAATTTAACAGGTGGCTTGTATTTTTACTTGCTAAATCTGGCAACCTTCCGACATGTCCAAAGCTGAACTCTATCCCACAACTGTTTCCCACTCATGTGATGTCATTTCATCTTTCCCAGCACTTACGCTAAAGCCTTATAGCCATCCTCACTTTACAGTCGTCTTGATTTTCCTCTTTCACATGCCCAATTCCACAACCAAGCCACATCCTGTTTGTTCTACCTTCAAAATATAGAAAGAGTCAGACTGTTCTCCACTACTCTGTGTCCTGTGACCCCTTCCTCATTACCAAGTCACCATTATCTCTCTCCAGCATCACAGCAGTTGACCCCTAACCTGGCCTCCTCTAATAGATCCTGCCCTCTTACAATCTACTCTGCACATGGTGTCCAAATGATGCTCTTAAGACATGGGATCACGCTTAGAGTAAAAGCCTTTCTTACAGTGGACTATAATGCTCTCCTTGCTTTTCCCTTTCTGACTTCATTTTCTACAAATCTCCTCTTCTCTAGTCTTATTTACTCTGCTTCTTGAACACATCAGGCGAGCTCATGCCTTAGATCCTTTGCTCTAGTTGTTCCTTCTGCCTGGAGTGTTCTTTCTTCTAGTATTTGAAAAACAAAACCCCCCCACCTCTTTTAAGTCTTTTACTTTAATACATATTCTTGTTGGGAGTAATGGGATCACTCTACTACAAAATGCTACTTGTTCCTCCCTCCTTATCACTTCTAATCTCTTTATTCTCTTCTCTCTTTTATAGCACTTATCCTTCAATACCCTTTCAGTCAGGGTGTTTCTTCATTGTCCCTCTTTCTCCACTACAATGTAAAATTCACATGTATAGGGATTTCTCTCTATGTCAGGTTCATTGTGTGTCCTTTGCGCTTAGAAGAGCACCTGGCACATCCACAGAATAAACCAATGAAAATTCAGCATCAGATTGGGGTAATGGAGCTACACTTCTAAAACAATATTCAGAGAGTCTGCTGGAATTGTTATTTCCTCTATGCCTTCCTGAAAGATACAGAATAAAGGAAATGCTACATTGATTCACATATCCTATTTTTTCTGATGCACAATCAAACAGAACAACTTGAAAAGAACAGGGGTTCAATTCAGAATGGAACAAGCCAGTGGAGAGAGCTTCTTTTTAGCATCTCCACACGAGACTGCTAGGTCTGCTTCCCTAGATATAAAAACAATAAGAGGAGGTTAAATGGGGCAAAAGTAACAAAATTAGCAAAAGAATTTTGAGCACTTAACTATATAAAATGCTTTGGAAAGGGGTAGAGGATAACGGTGGAAAGAAAGGGAAGGGACTAGTCAAAGCACACGTGTGAATAACCCACAGACACGTACCGCAGTGTCAAGATTGACTACGGGAACTGGGGTTGGGGTGAGGGAATGGGCGGAGGAGGGCAAAAGGAAAAATTGGGACAACTTTAATAGAATAACAATTTAAAGTGATTTAAAAAGTAAATACAATAAAATACTTCCATCTAATTTTCTTTTACCATAATGTTTATTAACTATATAAACTAGCTTCATTGTAAGACAATTTCACCCACATATGGTTGCAATAGACATTTTCCTTATCCATAATAATATTTAATTGAAAAATTTCAACACAAAATGAAATTCGAGATGAGTCTACATCTGTACAGCTCAGATAAAGTCTAAAAATCAGCTAAGATATATCAACAATTAGAAGTTTCATAGATCACAGATTTGCTGATTCTTTTGTTCTTAGTCCAATAGAATATTTATTCAACAGATGACTACTGGCATTGTTCGAAGGCAGTAATGCATCTAGGCCATGTTTGCTTAGCCTAGCAAAATAATAAATTGTGCTGTGTTTATTCTTTTGTTTCCCAGGCCAACTGTTGGCTTTATTTAGTACCCTCTTAACACACTAATAGCTCCTAATGGTCACATCAGCCATCAGTTAAACAAACCATTAAGTTGAGAAAAGAAATTTCAATAAAGACAATTTACTAATTTGTTGATTGTTAATGGACATTAGCCCATTTAGGACCTTAGCTTAGACATATAGTTTAACTCAGAATCTATTTAGCAGTTTCTCTATACATAGCAAAGAGGCTAATTCAACATTCTCAATACTTCTATTTCCAGAAGACATGCTACCTAGATTTTTTATATGCAAATTAGATGTTTTCAATCTATAGTAGACACATAAAAAAGAACCTGTGAAAAATAAATTGATTTTCAAATTAAATGATTTTCACACTGTTTATGATCAAGGATAGATTTACATGGGTCTTCTTAACCTCTTTCTCAAATATTAAAGCACTGTTTCTGCTATTTTAATTTTAGAGTTAGCCATTTCTATTTTAGATTCTAAGTATCCCTTATACAATCAAAATATCACATCATTATGCCAGCAAATGAAAGTCAAAGACATTTGTAAATAAAATTTTCCTGTTCACTTCATGCTTGCCTTCACTGACAAGAGTTTAAAATGCTGAAGAAATTTTTTGTTGCACTTTTAAACTTTTTCAAAATTTTTAAATAGAAATGGAATTTGATTACTATTTTCAGAACAGGTATGCAAAATTTGATATTTGAGGTAAGAAAAATTCATGCACAGTTCCTCAGTCTTAAGAGGTAAGTTAAAATACTCCTATGTTCCTTTTTGTAATTGAATCATTTTTGTCATAATTCTAGGACTTGTACAAGGCTTCCCAGAAGCCCTTTAATTCAGTGTAAATTCAATTACTGCATACATTGACCAATATCAAAGCACACACATAACTGCGGAAAAACATTTAATTGTGCTCATGTTTTACACAGATGCCATTCACATTATTCAGTAATAGGGTAACTAGTGCACGATTAGATTTGGCATGTAGTAGGAAAGCCAAGCAATGAATAAACTCAAGATTTCACTTTGTTTTTTTCTGTCTTTAAAAGTAAATTTATTGCGTAATAGTTGAGGGGAAGCTGAGGACTTCTGGCACTTTGAGGGTGTTATCACCATACCCTATCATATTTTTTTATTCTAAAAAATTCATGGTAAAGACGCTGCAGGTATTAAAACAACCCAATACTCATAGGTCAAGTTTCCCAGCTTTAAAATTTGGAAAACTATCTATGGACATGCAGTGTTCTCACAACAAATTAACAGGAGCTCCAAAATCATTCTCCCTAGTGCCATGAACTCATTTAATTACCTTAAAATTTGGAAATGAAATATGCTAGTCATGCAATCAGCTAATTATCATGATTGGAACATATAATAGCTCATGTGAATTTCTTTTTAAAACCATAATGCAATATAGTGAAAAACTTAAATGAATTTCATATAAGTCTCCAAATTTATTACATAAACTAAATGAAATGTCCATAAAATCATTTTCTTCTTTTTAATCTCTAAAAACATTACTAAAAGTAGATACCACTGGCTAGCAGCCCTATGTTTAGGTGTTAAACTTGCAAAGCTCTTCTCAATACTCCTTAGGAGGTTAATTATTTGTCTATTTTCATCTATACGCTATATCCTAATTATATACTACTGTCATTCCATGTGTCATACTGTACTTTTTACACATATTAAACCATTATATAATATACATATATAGTTTTTAACATAAATATGTAAAATCTCAACATATGAATTATTTAAAAATTATCAACATTTTCCAATCTTGAAATGCCATAAATGTCATTTTCAACAACCTGAAACTAATCATTGTATTTACTCAAGAATTCAGTTTATAAACACCGACCAACATGGCAGACTTTTAGTGCTGTGAGAATTAAATATGATACATAATACAGTGTAGCACTGAGACTCCCTGAACTTTACAGAGCTATATGATGTCAAGCTAGAACCTAGATGGTGGAGAGTTTGGAGTGGGAGAGAATAATTATGCCATGTTTTTGGAGGACAATGAACAATTTTTCACTAATTAATAAAACAAAGAAGATCTTTTTATTTACACCCAACGCTGCCTCCCATTCTGCCTGAGAATCATAGTCATGTTTAACTTGTTATTCTCATCACAAGGAAACCAGCTGGGAACACAGAGTCCATTTTTCATTCTACCATTGGTACTGAAATGATAAGTTGGCAACTGTAATTGATTCTCCCTCAGAGTTCACTACAAAGTCACCATGTTGATGTATCAAGTCAGAGTAATTCGGTTGATTGATTTTAGACTATTATTGGATTCAATGGCCTTAAAATGCCTCTTTCCACAAAGCAAATATTTTTAGCTAATAGGTATTCCATATGAACATATATAAGCTTAATCTGATTAATTAATTAAGATGCTGAGTTTTGTTTGTACTATGAAATCCACACCAACCATCATTGTGGACTGTGAAAACAATCACTGGGGGGAAAACAATGGCAACAGCTTGAAAAATCCTAAAGATCAGCACTTGTTACCTATGCAGCTCTAAAATCTTATCAGGTGATTTCGTATTTATCGAAATTTGAATCATAGCCCCTTTGTCTTAGGCTGTGAGAGACGATCATAATTCAACCCTTTTTAAAAAGGAAGAATTAAAAATATTTCAAAAACTTTGTCTTCTCAGCTTTGTCACCTTGTTTCTAATCATGTACTTTGGAGCGCCCAGTCCCGTTGAGACTGACTCGTCCTTCCACATTTGTCCCTGGCGCATGCGCACTCCTCTTTCCGTGGGGGTCTGTGGCCGTGTTTTCTGTCTTCCTCAGTGGGCTCTCACCTCATGATCATCATCATTATTTGCTTACTCTCTCTAAAGGACCGCTCGTTTCATCTTATTTTTTTACTCAAGGAATGTAATTGAGCACTTTATTTCATGCCAGCATTACTCAAGGTTACAGAAAATCAGTAATACTTCACAGATTGGAGATTTTAAAAAAAGCTGAGATTATATTTTTCAATATTTTCTTGTACAGAGGGAAACTGGATCCAACCCTTCCGAGTTCTCTTTTTATGCATTAAGTTCCTTCACTGATGATTTGATTACTTATAAGGAGTTTTCAGGGAACGTTTCACCCAGAATATCTCCTAATTTGGTTAAAGAATTCCACTAAACTTGCTAAAATTTTAAAAAGTGATTCTACTAGAAATTGTGTAATGATTGATGGAAAGAATATGGCATTATAATATGTTCTTCCTTTTGCATGTATAAGAAATAGCTAGGAATTACTAAAGTATAATCAGTCTTTTCATTTTTAGACTGGATTGTAAAGCTGGTTTTGCCTACAACTGTAAAATTAAGATAATTTCACTTTGTACAAAACATCCATAAATAGGCATTAGACTCTAACATAGCCAAACCCAGTAAGGTAGAAAGTGAATCATTTTACTCAGCTTTAGGAGTATAAGAGAGGTCACAAAATGGAACCTGAAAACCATGAAAATTTCCCTCTTTTCAAGTAATTTTTAAAATTGGTATTATATTTTTAGTTGTACATTTTATATAACATTCTATAATATATCTTGGCTTACAAATTAGAAGAGCTGGTCTAGCAGTGAAAGGCCAGATTTTCCATATGGGAACACTGAGCAGCTGAGTGATGGCATTTCTGTCAGTAGGATATACACGTTCCAGATGACCTCATCCACACCCCTCCCCATCACCGTGCTCGCCACTTGTTACATTCATGTTTATTACTTAGCTAATCCCACAGGCATTTGAGTTTATGGACCATGACCCACATTAGAAAGTATGATATAGACAGAAGCCACTGAGTATTGAAATTCCAAGTAATTCATTAATTGATGTGAGGAATGGGAGACTCTCCCAAGCAGAATTCAATCTGAAAGTCATTCTGTCCTTACCCAAATTCAAAAAATGGCTTTCATATATCCCAGCATATCTGAGCTGAGACCCTTTATACTATTTATTTTTGTAAAGGAGGCATCCATTGCAAAACCAAGAAAGTTATAGGAAAGCATGCCATAAATTCACTAAACTTTATTAGATGATTTTTGAATAATAGAATTCACTCATTCTAAGAATGAATGCTCTGAGAATCTGTTATGGGCTCAGATACAAGTAATCACACTAAAGTGATTTGTTGTGGTTTCACATGCAACCAGCAAAGGATAACATGTAACCAGCAAGGGACATAAAAGAACAGAGCCAAGGTGGCTTGTATCAGCTTTATGAGAGCGTGAAATACAGGCATAGCACAATGCGTTTCACGTAGCAGCCTGTCAGTAAATATTTTTGAATAAATGGATAAATGGATAGAAAAGTTAACTAATCAAAAATAACCCCCCAAATTGTGACTATTTGTTAGCAATTTCTTTCAAGGGTTACATTTATCCCCCAAGTCCTTTCAAACACCCTGAGAATCACGTTGAAGTCTTAGCTCAACATTATTTCTATTTTGTTGAACAGAAGCTTATGCTTCACTTATTCATTAACTTCTCTAGAGTTTTATTTCATAGGAGCAGTTTAGTTCTCAGTTAATCCTTTATTGTCTTTAGAAGGCTATTTGGAAAGGTGCATTTAACAGGGAAATCTACCTTTGCTGCTAACACACATTCTGGACTATGCGGGAGAGACAGCACACCTTATTATGTGGTACCTAATCTGGATCTATTTCCACTTCGGTGTATTAAGCACTTTAAGTGCACTATAGCTAACCGCTTTGTGATATTAACGATACGCAGAAGAGGCAAATACAATGAAATAGACTTTAATACAGATTTTACAAAGCCCGACGTAAAAGGACCTGATGTTAGATTTTTGTCTTTCCCAATACTTCCCAGCTGGAGGTACTGGCCTCTCCCACCAGGGACCCACCCCCGAGCAGGTTCTCCGCTGGCATGAGAAGGAGAGGTGAGTGTTGAGCATCTGCTCTGTGGGCATCAAATCTCCCACTGCACCCCTGCCCCCACAGTCTCTTTACTTATTTCACTTGACACTTCACTCTCCTGCTGTGTTGAAAGTATTCTCTCAAGTAAGTGTATAGAGTACTCAAGTGAGGTCTTGGAATTTCCTCTCTCACTCCCACACCATTGTCCTCTGTGATCAAACTGATTGTCCAAACAACATTGTTGCATCCCGCCTAATGCTAAGTGCTGTTTGTAGCTAAGACCCCTACTGCTCTGACCCAGGGGTGAACTCAGAACGCCCTTTGATACTGGTGTCTCCTTGAATAACCCTGAGTTCACAAAGTCACTTTGGACAGTGCACTGTCTTCCACAGCTGGAGTCAGCAAGAGATATTAGGCCAGGTTCTCTCACAGGCTCCCATCTTCCCTAAGCCTATCTGATTTATGACACTCGCAACCGTATCTCGGGACTTCTCCTCAAGTAAGAGCTGTGTGGCCACACGTTGAAGCATTCCTGCTGTGCCAAACACACAGCATGGAGAGAGAAATTTATAAAAAGGAGAAAAACAAACACCATCAGTATCCAACACAAAACAAAATGAAGCAAAACGATAAGACGCGCAGGAAATAGCGAAAGGAACTGAAGCCACCGCCTGCTGGGTTTTGAGTCAAAACCAGAATAGGCCTTGGATCTGTCTTCCTGGAGGCAGCAGAAACCAGGCCCTGGAGTAGAATTCTCTGCCCAAGAAAGGAGTGGAAGACACAGCTGCTGCCACTGCAGAGGCCGGGGCTAATATAAAAGTGCAATCTAGGGAGGCAGGGGACACAGACAAAGCTAGATCGGGAGGCAACTCCAGCCACCTGCTGGTTTAGTCACTAGTTTGGAGATCTGTCCAACATCACCAAGGGGCCAGAGGCTTGACATGGCACACCAGACCTGGCTCTAGATCACAAGCTCACCTCTTCCCTCTGCCTGAATCCCCTGCCCTCCATCTTCACATATCTGGGCTCTTCCCACCTCATGAGGGTCTGCTCAAATACTGCTGCCTCCAGAAGACACTTTCAGAACTGTTACTGAACAGAAATAGAATGTCTTCCCAATAGTTTCTGATAGATGTATCTGTTGAAAGCTCATTCTAAGTATACGCCACCCTGGTAACTCTGGCCTGCATGTATGAAGACCTCAGGTTGAATCCTGGTTCAGTCACTCAGAGGTGGGTAATATTAAACAGCAAACTAAGCTCTCATTCTGCTTATGTGTAAAAATTGGATTGTTCTGAGGGTCAGTAGTAATGTGGGTAAAGCGATTCGTACTGTACCTGGCACAGAGTGAATCTCCAATGAATTTGAAACTATAGGTCTGCTGGACAGTAATACTGAAAAGAAACCTACCTTGAAAGAATAAAACATTCCATTAGAGAAATCAAGTAAAAATTTCTGTATCAGAAATTAGTTGGTAAAATATGTGATTTTTCAAAATGACATCAGTTCAAACTCATTAAAAATGTTAATTTTAAAAAAAGAAGAAAGTGTTAGACAGGATGTGAAGAAATTGGAATCCTCGTACACTGCTGATAGAAATGTAAAACGGTGCCTCCATTATGGAAAACAGCATGGAGTCGCCCCCAAAATGTTTAAGAAGAACTGCCCAGTGAGCCAGCAGCCCCACTTCTGGGTGTAAGGCCAAAAGCACCAAAAGCAAGAACTCAAACAGATATTCGTATGCCCATGTTCGTAACAGCACCATTCATGATAGTCAAAGGGTGGAAGCAACCACAGTGTCCATCAATCAATAAATGAATAAACAAAACGCCATATATACACACAATGGAATACTATTCAACCTTAAAAAAGGAAGAAAATTCTGACCAATAACATGGATGAACCTTGAAACTATTATGCTAAGACAAATAAACTAGTTCCCAAAGGACAAATGATTCTATATTATTGCACCCACATGAGTTACCTAGAGTATTCACAATCACGGAGACTGAAAACAGAATGGCGGTGTTTCAAGTTCAAGGGAGGGAAGAATGGGTATGAAGGTGCAGCTTGGAAAGATAAAAAGTGCCCTGGATATGATGGTGGTAAGGGTTGCAACAGCACTGTGAATGTACTAAATGCCACCGAATTGTACATTTAAAGTAACTTAAGTGGTAAATTTTATGTTTTGTATGTTTTAGCACAATAAACAAAATGGATAGTAAAACACAGTGAACTCAGAGGTGTTCAACAGAATCACACAATTCTGTTCCATTTTTTCCCTCCCAGTGATTATATTTCTTATTGCTGCTTAGCTTTTGTTTCAATGAGTTTGTATGACTTCCTTATTCAAATAGGAAACCGCATCGTAGACAGAATGCAGACTATTAATCAGAGACACACCGAGGGTATCTTCTAAGTACCCTGACTTTCTGGATTGGTTTCTAATACCAATCCCAGGACTGCCTAGTGATGTGTTACCTGCAGGGAAGAGTGAAAATGAAAGTTCACATTAATATCTTATCTCTAGTCAAAATCAAGCATGGATGAAAGGAGCACTAGACTGAGCATTTTCTACAAAATACACATAGACACACACACACACACACACACACACACACACACAAAGGGTTAGCTGCAAATGACAATGCAAGCAGTTCTTTTAATATAAAATTCAGCAGAATAACTGTTCCAAAAGCAACAACTTATGCAGTGTAACAGAAGGTGCTTTAAAAAAAAACCTTCTTCTCAGCAAGTGACTAGGCACAGTGACCACTTGCCGTGGTGCCAGCGGGGAGCACCATTCTGTTTAAGGCTTCTCTGCTGGAAGATTTTTTTGGTATTTGTCCTGTATATATTTAGCCCATCTGAGAGCTGGTCCCTTACATGCTTTTTCTTTTTTGAAGTAAGTCTAATGGTCCTTTTCCCCTGGGTCGAGACAGGAGATTTATGTTTCCCCATGCCATGCACGCTCCAAGGACCACTCAATAATCAAGTAGTTAAAATATATAGGATTCCTCATTGCTCTTTCTCATTTTTCTTGCCAAGTCTGCTACTTCAGAGACTCATTTTCCTGGATTCTGATTATTTTCATTTATTATCCACATTCCCTTTTACTACCTCCTCCAATTTGTTTCATCCTCAAATTTTTCTTCCACATTCCTCCAGGACACCTTCTCGGTTTTGGGGGGCCATGTTAGCCAAGGCCCATATGGAGACCATAGGCAAACAGTCCATCAGGCAGAAGGAGATTGTGTCTGGCCCCTTGCTGGTCATCAGAATGGATACGGGGGCTGCAACTGTGGTTTTGGGTGCTGAACATTGGCAATGACAAAGAATTTCTTTTATATGTCACGTTCACCAACCTTCATCTGGCAGTTAGGAACTGGTCTGACTTTATTTTATTTTGGTACTCTCTCACATCACAAATCCTTGTAACACATTATTGGAAGCTCTCAACACCATTCCTGTTTCTGGATCTTATCAGTAATATATAATAGGGGCAAAACACAGTAATATACAATATACTTATCAGTAATATACAATAGTAGTGAAATCAGAAAGGGAAAGACAAGCATTAGATGATTAATGAAGAAGAAGCAAGGAAAGAAGATGAGAAATGTATGTGGTACCCATTCTGGGAAGACGACAGGAAGGACTGGAAGTAGGATCCTAGGCCCTTGCTACTAAGCCATCTTCTGTCCTCACAACAGTCGAGGGGCATTCACAAAGACAGGAAGGTAAGTAAGCCACCTTGACTCCAAGGTAACTCACCATTCTTCTCTCCAGTGACTTAGCGAACAGAAATACTGCGATCGTTTGCCACTAAAATTAGTTAATATTACTGAGATGTGTGAATTATAGTCTTTACAAATTAAAGCTGATTTGAGTAATCACTGTGTTCTTTTGGAAGTGAATGAGGTAGAACTAGTTTGCAAGGAATGGTGCTTACATGGCTAATTGTGGTAGCACCACCCATACTCAAGACTGATAAAAATGAATGTTAAACAGCTTTCTTCATGGCCTATGTGCTTATAGAACACTTCTAAAAGTACCTGGCCCCACCCCTCACCACATACCCAAAGGTCTACAGCTCATACTTCTTTTTTTTAAGAGACTGTATTTCTTTTTTTTTTTTTAAAGATTTTACTTATGTATCTTTAGAGGGGAAGGGAAGGAGAGAGGGAGAGAAACATCAATGTATGGTTGCCTTTCATGCGTACCCTGCTGGGAATTGGCCTGCAGGGAACTGGCCTGCAACCCAGGCATGTGCCCTGACTGGGAATCGAACCGCGATTGTCTGGTTTGCAGGCCCACAGTCAATCCATTGAGCTACACCAGCCAGGGCAGAGACTGTATTTCTTTATTAGAGACGGGAAGCGAGGGAGAGAAGGAGAGAAACATCAATGTGTGGTTGCCTCTCGCGTGCGCCCTACAGGTGACCTGGCCTGCAACCCAGGCATGTGCCCTGACTGGGAATCAAACTAGTGACTCTCTGGTTCACAGGTCAGTGCTCAATCCACTGAGCCTCACCAGCCAAGGCAACAGCTTTATACTTCTAATTTTCTGAAATACAAATCTTAGAAAATGAGTAAGAATCTGTGGCACATCGGTGAATATCATCCTCTACACTACAGTGGAAAAAAGAGGTTGGGACAAGCTGCTTCCTGCCCCCCACCCCTCCCCTCTGCCCACATTTCTTGTGTGTAACTTGTGTAATATGCCACAGCTATAAAGCACCACTATGGACCTTGATTCTTATACCTCTGAGGTGAAAAATTGTTACCCTTTTTTATAGACAGAAAAAGCAATCCTCTTACGCAGTATTCTACAGGTAACCTACCTTTCGCCTGGAAGACTGCTTCCAAAACACAGTGTTTGTTACACTCATAAATGTCTTTTCCTTCCCTATTTCTTTCCATTTTTAAATTCAAGCCAATCACCTTTGCTTGGCTTTTAATCTCCCCTTTCCCACTCCGTCCCCCAATCTGTGGCTACACGCTGCTTATCCAATCTTAAAGTTACTGGCTTTTAGTTAACAAAGAAGCATGTTCCTGGAGGAGAAAGATCTTACTATAAAATTAAACACATATGAGCATTTAAGTGTGCCAGGCCTATGTCCACAAAGCAGGTACCCTAATTATAATATCCCCATGTTGTTGATGAGACCACACATCCAATGAGAGAGAAAAATGTAGTTTGAACTGAATTCTCTATCTTTCACGTTCACTATAGTATCTTCCTATGAGCCTCCCACATGTCTTGTTGATGTATTCTCCAAAAGCGATTGTCTAACAGTCCTTTGAGTTTACCAATCCATAGCCAACATACTGGCTGAAAAGAGCAGACAATACTAGATGTTTATAGTTGACTGAGAAGATGGGCCTAAATATATCCTATGATAATCAAAAGTCAGAATCACGTGTCCAGGAAAAGTATTTTCAATTCTATTTTTTTTAAAAGAAATAAAATCAGTGAGTGGGCCTCACGCTTCTAAGACTAAAATCAGCTTTCAGTTGTGCTTATAAAATGGAGAGTGTTTTCTATACTGCTGTAGGAAAAAAAACCTACAGAGAAAAGGAGATGAGAATTTATTACACTGCTATTACTTTGCAGCTTTTTATTATTACATTTCCTCTTAATTCTATTGAAAAATCCATACTGTGTTTGAAAACAGATTTTTTATTAGATTTTCAACTTCTGTAAATGCTCTCCAGCACATTTGAAATATCACAGCATTATATTTCACTCCTGGTGGAGGACAAAGGAGGAGAATATATTCTTTTATAATCTTAAGCATCTATTTCATAAAAATTGGCAAACGTTATTTGTACATGGTGTTCCCACTTTTTAAAAAAATCTAGTTTTCCTAGTACTAAACAAAGTGTTATATAAATAAAAGTGTAAGTTACTTGAACATGGGTTTCAACAACCCAGATGCCCCTGAACTTTCTGAACTGCACACCAACATTTTTTAATGTAGCTCATACTGTAGTTTATTAGTAGCAGAAAGACAGCCAAGGACAATAAAGATGATCAAATAAGCAGAGAATAAAGCAGGGTGCAGATCCTTTGATATAGTTTAGAAGGGTTAAGTAGAAATATAAAAAACAGAAAAATTTAATTATGAACTAAAGAGGCAGCAAATTAAATTAGAACAGTATGGATATGGGAAAAAGAATGAAAAGGGAAACATTACTGTCGCCTTCTGCCCGCACCTCCAGCCCTTGGTTTCGCCTTCCATGGTTACAGTTACCTGTGGTCAGCCATGGTCTGAAAACATCAAATGGAAAATTCTACCTCACTTCATCTCATCCTGTAGCATTTTGTCATCTCACATCTCACAAGAATAGGAACACTGTGTACAGCACAAGATATTTGGGGAGAGACAGACTATATTCACATAACTTTTGTTAGAGTACATTGTTATAATCGTTTTTACTTTATTATTATCCATTGTTGTTCATCTGTTACTGTGCCTTATTTATAAATAAAACTTTATTATAAATATGTGTGCACAGGAAAAAACATAGTGTGTACAGGGTTCAGTAATACCTACTGCTTCTCATGGTTTCAGGCATTTCCTGGGCTCTTGAAATGAATCCCCCATAGGTAAGGAGGCATTCTGGATAAAGGCACAATATCAGTTAATATATATCTAGAAAGTTAATCCTGACATTAATATTATAATAAGTAAACAAAGGAGATAAATTTTAGTTCAATTTAACCAAAACTTAAACAGTATCAAATGTGGGAAAGTTACGTAAGACCCAAATATGAATTCAAATATATCCCTATCCTTACTAAGACCTCTATCTAATATGACAATAGAAGAAATACATAAGCTTTTAAGGTTTAAAGAGGAGCATGATCATTGTTCCTAGGTATAGAACAAATAAATGTGATATGGAGAGACTAGGTCCCTATTAAAGTCCATTATGAGATTAGAAAGTTAGATCATAGAATTTCAGCAGAAAAAGGAAAAGAAATGATCATGCCAACTTTTTAATTCTATCACTGTGGAAACCGAAGACCAGAGATGTTAGAAGCTAAACTCTCTTGAGGAACACACAGTATTTGGTGGCCAAGACCCCAAGGCTCAGAGCTGCAGGTACAGTATGTTGTCACTAACCCCAATGTTAAAATAGTACTTAACTAGTAAACATGCTCAGCTACTTTCGGGTGACTATGCATACTGCCATCACATATTGTTAGCTCTTTGGTGAAGATCAGGATTCCCTCCTCAGCACCATAGAAAATATTTATGAATTACATTGACTTTTATAACCATGTGATAAATTTAGACATAGTGACCAATCAGTCAGGAATTTGCCAAGAACAAGGCCCTCTCACTCACTCAAAACTACACTAAGTCAGTAGCTGGAATCCAAATTACTGTGAAGCAAAGAAGTACTGGATATGCACAAACAAGCCTGAAGAAAACAAAGATTTTGATGGTACAGAGCTAAACACATTTTAATAAAAAGGAAAAATAAACTCAGACAAAATGATTCATCCATCAACATAAATGAGATAAAAAGTGACTGTTTCTATTACTGAAATATGTTTGCTTAGTGATTACCTCATTTCCTCCCTTGGAGATGATTCTCTTGAGACGGCACTGAGATAGGCCTCGACATCCAGGGACCAACTATTGTCCTAAAGATCCCCTCGCCTTGAAACCACAGCAGAGGCTCTTGTTACCACACCCAGGGGACCCATGTAAGAGCCAAAGCCACAGCCAGGAAAATCATGGCACAGGCACATTTGTCTCTGCCGCTGCCCCCTTGCTCGCTCTCCTGCTCTGCTTCCACCCAGCTCCCTTACTCTCAGGAGCCAAGGCCATCCCCAAGTGCACTGGGTCTCTCTGAAGAGTCAATGCACTTTACTGTAAGGTTGTGCAGTTTGGGGGAGGATCAGTATTTAAGTAGACTCCAAAAAAATAAAATCCTCCCAAACTTAATCCTTTATACATGCTAATTCTATGATGGAAGAGAATTTTCTGACTTCTGCATACCTCAGAGGAGTGACCATCAAACTTTTATGCTCATGTATCACCTATCACTTGAAAGTCTAAATGACTCTCCTGTATTTTTAAACTGAGAGTAAAACATTTGCTCAAGTCAAAATACTTGTGAAGGATGTAATTTCTAGCATATGGCAAATATTGAAATTTTAAAATGTGGTATTATACTTTCAAACATTTATAATAGTAATTTGATACTGTTATCCATTAAAAAATACATGAAAAAGACCTTCTGACCATTACTAGAAATTTAACATTTTATTATCTCCTTAAACTTGTATTATCATTTTACTTCTCCTACAGAATATTTTCCTAGAGTAATATGTTATTTTTCTTGAATGTTTATTGTTACTCCAGTTATCATGCTTTCCTACAACTATATGTACATAGATTATATACATGTATTATGTATAATTATATATAATATAATATATATAATATATCATACCACATATATAGGAGTATATAAATATATATTTTGTGATTTTATTTTCAAAGACTCAAAAGCTCTACATGTTAACAAAAAATTATTTTACTTATTTTTTAAGGTTTTATTTATTTATTTTTAGAGAGAGGGGCAGGAAAGCAGAAAAAAAGGAGAGAAACATTAATGTGTGGTTGCCTCTCACACACCTCCTACCAGGAACCTAGCCCACAACCCAGGCATGTGCCCTGACTGGGAATCAAACCAGCGACCCCTTAGTTCACAGGGCAGTACTAAATCCACTGAGCCACACCAGTCAGGGCAAAAAAAAGTTTTCAGTATTTCATTATTGCTAATACATTATTGGTCAAAACAATATAAACATGGTTGATAATAATTAAACAAAAAAGTCAAATTTGATAGGAAATGTGTTCCTTAATGTGATGTATGGGGGTTTCACTACTTAATCTGCATGTGTAACCATGGGTAAATATTACTTATTGACAAAAATAAGACAATTAAACATCAATTCAATTTTTAATTTCTTTTTCATTTTTGTAGAGTTTGGTTACAATTAGATGAGAATGAAAGGAGTTTGGCTATAATACTATCTCTCAACTTATTCCATTATTTCTGAGTTACCTGACGGAAATCATCACAGCCAACAATACACTTGGGTCCTCCTTCAATTGTGTTGAAAACAAAGAAGTAGAATCAAATTCCCTTGCAAATAGGTCTGTTACTATGCAACTATAATTATTCACTTTCTTAGTGTCTATATCAATATTTCCCATGAAAACTTTATTCAGTATCCCAAAGGTTTTACACAGTGGAGTAACCCACCACACCTTGATGCTGGACAGGTAAGAGATTTTCCTTTCTCCTACAGAGTATGAAAAGAGTGTGAAAGATGGAATGGACACTCAACTGACTTCAGGCTTATTCATAGACAATCAGTCTTAGGAAAGAGTATATAAAACTTAAATTTCTAGAAATTAATGCCTTTGAATCTCTTACTATCTCTGTACCCTTTACATCCAGTGGGAAGGAAGACTACTGACTTACATCATCACTGAACGAAATAGAGACAGAGGTAAAATTTGACTTTAATTTCTCTATCTTCCCTGTTTCTGTTTTATAATACCCCTTTTACTTTCCTCAGATTCTCTGAAACCATACAGGTTTTTTTCTCCTAACTTTTTTTCTACTGGAAAAAGACCTAAAACTCTTATTTTAAAACACAGTATGGAATTTTCTAAGAAAACTAAAAATGGACCAGCCTTATGACCCAGCAATTCCATTACTGGGATTATATCCTAAGAACACTGTAACACCAATCCAAAAGAACCTATGCACCCCAATGTTCATAGCAGCACAATTTACAATAGCCAAGAGCTGGAAGCAACCTAGGTGTCCGTCAGTAAATGAATGGATCAAAAAATTATGGTACATATACACAATGGAATTCTATGCAGCAGAAAGAAAGAAGGAGCTCCTACCCTTTGCAACAGCTTGGATGGAACTGGAAAGCATTATGCTGAGTGAAATAAGCCAGGCGGTGAAAGACAAATATCATGTGATCTCACTTTTAACAGGAAGCTAAACAACAAAACAAACAAGTAAGAAAAATAAAAACAATGACACTGAAATCGAGAACAGGGGAGGGAACTTCAGGGGAAAAGGGGAAGGATTTACAGGAACTAGTATAAAGGACACATGGACCTGAACTAAGGGGGGTGGAAATTGGAGAGAGGTGGGGGGCATGGGGGGGTTGGCTAGGATGGGAGTAAAGGACAGAATACTGTAGTTGAAAAATAATTAAATTTTTAAAAAAAGAAAAAAGTCAAACTGAGAAAATAAAATAAAAAATAAAACACAATGATTTATAATAGCCTAAAGTGATATATTTTACACTAAAATATATGGATTTATGTATTAGGAAAAATCAACACCTTAATATTAGAGGAATGAAATTTGTGTACTTTTAGACATTAGTCAAATAAGACAGAGAGATTGAACAACTGATCTTCCTCTGAAGGCTCTTCACATAAGAGTGATTCTGCTCAGATCTCACTTTGACTCATTAGTTGCCCACTGCAAGCAATAATAATATACGCCCACTTCAAAATGTTAAAGACAATGTCACCTAGCACTCGATATTCAGCGTTCAGGTGTATCACTGAAAAGTGAAGTCTTTGCAAAGAAGAGGATGTTTAAACAAAGTCCCAAATAGTGCTTTCTAACTTTGTAAGAGTCGTGGCACCCTCAGGAAAATCTATTTGATCCCTTGAAGATTATGTATAGATTCTTCTACGTGTCTTTAGCCTTCAAGCATAGAATATCTCCATATTTCAAAGGACAAATGTAGACTTTAAAGGTAGGTAAGCAGAGAAGAGTATTTCTTGCAGAGAAAACAGCACGGACAAAAACCAAAACATGGCATTTTGAGACTGATTGCCAGTAAGTTTGTGTAGAAGGAGAATAGAATGTGAGGAGTGTTGAAAATGATATAAAGATAACAAACTAGACTATGAAGGATCTTAACTGTTTCTGAATATATTTGGTGTCATTTAATGATAAAGTAACTGTAATGTTCGGCTAAGAGTAGTACAATGTTCGGGTAGCTCTTTGAAGGATGCCTTTGGTTATAGTGTGGAAGCTAGATTAAAGGGAAAACTATTGGAAGCAAAAAGGGCAGTTAAACACTACTGAAATGTATCACGAGAGTTATGATAATGGCACATATTACACATCACCCTAAAGGAGGAGGAGTGCATTCCAGAAATATAAAGAAGGTTGAACTGGCATGACTGCATAATTAATTATATGAGATATTGAGATAGGAGCAAGAGAGCCAGAAATTAATGTTGTTGCTGTTTTTTCCTTTCCTCAATGTCTGGAAGATGACAATAGCTAGTATTTACTGACTGCCTACTCTTTGTGAAACAGTATGCAAGACAATGCATTCATTTTTTCCTAATTATTATCACTACCCTGCTAGGTCAATTATATTGCCCCATTTCAAATAGAAAATTTTGGCTCAGAGGTGTTAAAAACTTATTTAAGATGACATAATTAAACAGTACCTAAATTATAATCCAAAACAGATTTTTCTAATTTCACAATCCATTACCTAAGGAAAAGATAAATATTTGGGGAATGAGAAATTGCTGTATATTATATATATAAATTATAATTTTCAAATAATTTATACATCAGTTTTTTTCTTTGGGTCCATAAAATTCCCACTTCACTGGAAGATAAAATGATATATTACTATCGATGTCTATTTTACAATCAAAATTGACTTGCTCAAACTCATATAGCACCCTAATGTTAAGGGTAATTGGCAGGTCTTCTTTCCAGGCCTTATATTCTTTCTCTGCTACATCATCTCATATTTTTTCTTCCTCATGGCTACAAACTGCTAAGCAGCAGGCTAGTTTGTGAATGTAAATTGCTGTCAAGGGAGACTTGCTGTGAATATAGAATTAGCTCATCCCAGCTTCTTCCCAAGTTTGACCCATGAATGAATGTCACATGAATGATGGGACTGGTAGGACTATAGAAATCTATAGACTCTCAGTTCCTCTGTATTTCTCACTCTCCCTCTCTCTCATTTTGTGTGTGTCTCTGCCTTACACACACACACACCCCATTATGCCAACTTTTGCCCTATAAAACATAAAACAGTTGAACCTGATTTTTCTAAGTTCTTTGAAGCTCCCAGTTTTATTTTTAAATCTCATTAGAGACTGAATTCATGGGATTAAACTTTTGCATGAGAAATTTAAGCTAAACATAAGAAAGAATTTCCTGACATAGAGAATTATGAAACATAAAAATGGGTTGCCTCTAGAAGTATTAGTATTTCTGTCTTTGAAAGACTGTAAAATAATAGAGACTGCTCTTTGGATGCAGGAGTTTAGATATGGGTCTAAATGGAAGTGGCCTCTTTAGGAAAGTGGTAGACCAGATGACCTTTTAGTCTCTTTTAGTCTCTAAATTCAATTACTCTGTAATCCCATTAAAAAGATCAAATATATTTAATAATGTCCATTCATACAGTGGTCAAGCTTCTAGAAACCTCAGGAGTTGATATATAGCCTTAAACTTCAGTGGAAAAAGAGAAGAAAAAGGAAGCTCTCAAACATGAAGAAATATTAACTGGTATACTCAGAACATCATATTATTCTACTAAAAAGGTAGGGCCAACCTCAGACCTCTCCTAGATAACTATGTTTAAAAGAAGACATCAAATAACAGTGTAAAAAAGGAACAAATCTAAAAGAACAAAGGGAAGCTCATTCGGTGCATTTAAAAAATCCAACTTTTCTATGTCACGATAGTCCCTGAAAGCATCACTATAATGCACCGTGGCTAAATTATTGTTTCATCATAATCATTCTAATTTTGCACACACAAAAAAGCTTGAATTATTTCTAGTCTTGATTGCTTAGAAATGTGGAGACATATATTTTTATATTTAAATTGTTATTTATATTTAAATTTACAAAAAAGTGTTAAAATTTAAAAACTAAGAAAATTTTAAAGGAGTAAGCCTAAAACATATGGAAAATTTGTTTGTATGAAAGACTTTATTCTTGTGATGCCAGGTAAATGTGGGTGTTTTATGGTCTACTATTAATAACATTTTTTGATAATCTATTAGTAACAGAAAAAAATCAATGCGACAACAAAAAGGAAATGTCTAAGATAATGGGTATTGTTTTAGAGAGCAGTATAGCAGTTTGCCTGAGTTACTCTTACCATCTCCTTTAGCTCTCTAGTCCTATTTATGTGCATTAGGTTGTTTCAGATACACATTTCTCATAAACGTATTCTTCTTTACTTAACTTTCAAACAAATTTTTTATTTATACACCATTTAAAAGAGTTGAGGCAGCTTATAGGAAAAAGTTACAATAAAACAAAATAAAAACAAACAAATAAGAATATTAGAATAAAAAAATAGGGGTAGTAAAGCAAGTTGAATCCAGGCATAAAATTAGAACATAAACTATACTCTATTCGATAGACAGATCCTGTTCTGCTACAAAATGTGGGATAAATTTGTCATGCTTTTTTTGTTTAATTATCTATTATCAATTTAGCCTTATCACCAGCTTTTCTAAGGTCTTCTGTGTATTGCACAAGAGAAGTTGAAAATACATGTCTCTAAATCTCTCTCCTATATTGTTCTGGTTAGAATCTGCCAAGGAGAATTCATGTGCTTTCGTGAAGCAAAGCAAAAAGAAGTCAGAGAATATGGAAGCTGCGCCAGACAGGAGAGTATAACAGCTTCCTACTGAAATTTTTGAGAATCACATACTTTACTGTTTCAAATTGAAATCTTCCATAGTGACAAACTTTACAACCCACAGATTTTCCAGCAGTTGTGTAAACCTTGAACTCTACAAATTATAATCCTTTATATTCGGAAAACATAGAGTGGCTTTTGTTTTCCTATTCAAATCCTGGATGATATACTTCCTTAGACACCAAAACAGAGAGAAAACCATCTACTCATTCAATTCACTGTCTTTATCAGACAAACACAAACCATTACCTCAAAAGAATTCCAGTTTTTCCCATTATGGAACACTGAAAGCAATTTTTCCTAGAGTTCTCATAAGAGTGTATTGAACAAGTACTTGACAAGAATTTTACAATATGTCTAATAGTATCTTTCCTATGGCTTCTTTTTCTAACATCCCTGAATTCAAGCCAATGGCATAAATCTGAACTGCAATTTGGTACAAGCACGTCTACCAGGGGCTGAAACAATGCAACACACATGCAGTTGTCTGGTAGGTTGATTAAATCTAAATATAAAATTTAAAACAACAGAAAGGGTAGATTTATAGCATGACCTTCAAAAATTATATAGATACTACTTCATATTATACTATAAGGAAATATTGCCAGCAATAAGAGAAAAAAAGGATAGAACTCATGAAGATTCAAATATTGACAATGATTTGCAAAACTGGGAAAAGTCAGCTTTAATGTTTTGATTTCTATAATCCTACCCATGAAATCCATCTTTCAGTTATTTATGCATACCTCAAGATTTTTCCTTATTAGTAATTCAATTAAATAACTCAATAATAATGAGTTAATAATTAGATTTTAACCTGAAAATTTCTCAAATGATCTCTTTACTAGCCTTAGAAAAACTTTTTTCAACCTTGCAATCCTTGGCAAATCAGGCACTAGAATAACAGATCTAACTATTGAGGCTAATAAAACTGCCACCCATTTGTCAGCAATTTTGGACAAGAATGAAGCAGGTAATAATTTCAGATAGCTGAAGATCAAGACCAGATTTAAAGTCCTTCAGCCCACTTCCATTTTCTTGTCCTCTTTATCTCTTATCATTTCCACTTCAAGAACAAACAGGCTCAGCAGTAACTCTGCCAAGTATTCCAGATTAAACTGAAGGGGGAAATGGTTACTTTCTTCACAGTTCACATTTTCCAAATTAAGACAATAGTGTACAAAATGAGGTTTCCCACAATACATTCTTTAGGTTTGACATTGAGACAGAAAAAAAAGAATAAAATATCCTAAAGTTTCATGTGTCTCTATCAAGTTATTTTTAAGATAAATAATTTAGTAAAAATATTTTCATGTTGACATAGCCCTTATCCCTAAGGATATGTCCTGTAAGAACTCACCCTCCTTCCTTAGTAGCTCTAACCATCACATCTAATGCCATTCCTGCCATCTGAGTAATCTAACATAATTAGTATTTCCTAAAGTAAACTTTTGTTGAGTATCCCCTCTATGTTCAGCACTGTTTAAGATTCTGAAGATACAGTAGTTAACAAAGCTAATGAAATTCCTTATTCTTAACGCTTAGATTATATTGAGGAAAATAAAACAAAAAAATAAGTAAAACTTGTATGTGTAAAATGAGTGTAGGTGTTGTGAATAAAATCAAGGTAACAAAGAGGAATAGAAAGTTTAGAAATTGGAAGGAGGAAGATTCAAAGACCAGAGGGAGATGAAAGAGCATGTACCGTGAATATCCAGGGAGCTCTTGAGCCTCAAGTGAAGAAATACTCGGCCAAGGCTTTAGGGTGGACGATTCAAACCTAGGTCAATATGAGGGTAAAACTGTTATCTGCACACTCTAGTATTTACCGTTTGTAGCATTGGTGCTTTAGGAAGGAAGGAGTAAGAAAGTGATCACATGAGGGATGAAACTGTGCACAGGAAGTACAGCACCTACAGGAGTGGAAGTAAAGACTGGGGATGTAGCTGTTCAAGTGATGGGTAGGAGCCACATTAGGAAAAAGAAGCAATGTGTGGATTCACTGAGGGGCAGAAACACATATCCTCAGAAAGACTTCAGTCTAATACTAGGCTTTGCTATTATGTGAATAAAAGCCAGCTAGATGCAGACAATGGGGTTACAGTGTTATTGACAAAAGTCAGAAATTGCTCTCTTATTATTCCATCATATCAATTACTGTATTTCAAGTAGAATACAGGCCATGGTAAGAGATGAGATACCTCATAGTTTAGTATAGGTTAGGGTTACAGAACTCTAAATTCTAATTCTGGAGATGGATAGCTATGATGGGATAGACTGACTGGGCGCATAACTTTTTTAGATCTCAATTATCTCATCTTTAATACAGGCATGATGTCAAAAAGTGAAGAGGTTTATAAGCATTATAAATGATGTAAGTAAATTATCTGGCACATGGAAAAAACATACTAACTGCTTTGTATTATAATAGGGTGACTCTGAGAAAAAATTTAAATTAGTAAAGTTTGTTTGGCACCAAGAAGGATTTCGCTAACCATTCTGTATCCTCCTGCCTGATATACTATCATATTAACAGAAAGTACTTCCATGTACCACAGTTAACAAGACTTTTATTAAAAGTCTCCATTCAAAAGAATGAATCAAAGTTGAGCTTTTTGACAATGTGGCAGGAGATGAGAGATGGAATAACTGAAATTAATATTTTAACATATGTGAAGTCATACCACAGAGATGACCACCTAATTTGTCTACTTATAGTCTTAGTCCCAGGAACAATTTCTTTATTCTTTCCCCTCCATTTTGCTGTGACCAATGGTTTCCCTCTCTGTTAGAGCTCTCGCTTGCAATGTTACAGGGTGGTAAGTCACTTTCAAGAGTTAAGTAAGGGAAAGGAGAAAGAAGAGTTGCTGGACAGGGATTCAGCCAATCAATGGTTACTTAATAACCACTGACTATTCTGTTCAATTCAACAAACAGGAGTTATGTCAGACAACGTGCATGGGTATAATTATAAGAATGCTTTTTGTGCTCTAGGGACATACCATCTGGCTGCAGAGATTAGAGTTAATCACATAAATCAGTTAGGGAATAACGATAACAACAATAACATATATTTTAAGCCCTTGCTCTGCTAGTTGTTGTAAATGTGCTAAATCCAACCCCTACAATGAACTAAGGAGGTAGATATTTTTACAGTAATTTTACAGAAAAAGAAATGAATTTTAACAGGTTAGGCAGGTCTTCTATTTTATGATGGTATGTAACCCTGCAAAAGAGTAGATCAACTCTGAACCTGACATGTGAGTGAATCTACCATAGATCATCTGAAGGACTACCCTGCATGGAATAAATGACCAAATAAGGAGGCAACACATGAAAAGATGAATGCTAAGGAGCAGAAAAAGGAAACAGACCAATTAAATTAATTGATGTATTGGTCAATGGATACATGTATTTTGATTATGTCTATATAAGAAGATATTTATTATGGAAACAGGTTTATGTGGTTATGGAGGCCAGAAAGTCCCATGATCTACTATCTCCAAGTTGGAGAATCAGGAAACCTGGTGGTGTAATTCTGTCTGAGTTCAAAGGGCTGAGAACCTGAGGGGCTGCTAGTATGAAACTCGGAGTTTGATGGCCCCCAAACCAGGAACTTTGATGTCCAATGGCTGGAGAAATTAGACATCTGAGCTCTAAAGAGGGAGTGCTGTTCCATAGATTTGTTTTAGTCATACCCTCCACGGATTGGACAAAGTCCTCCCTCATGGGTGTGAGTGGTTCTTCTTTACTCAGTCTACTGATTCAAATGCTAATCTCTTCCAGAGACACCCTCATAGACACGCCCAGAAATAATGTTTTACCAGCTCTCCCGGCATTCCTTAGCCCACCAAATTGGCACATAGAATTAACCACCACATATGGAATACATATTGTGGTCAAGAACTATGTGTAATGCTATGAAGATTCTAACAAACATTTTCAACCTAAGTGGGATGAGAAGGAGATCAGAGGAAAAATAAATAACAAAATGTTGAAAGTACCACTTTAATACTAGGAAATAAATACAAGAATGTTCATAGCAGTGCTGTTAATAGAACTAGAGAAAACCAAAATGTCTCTCAATAGAAAATCACACAAATAAACTGTAGAATATTTTTTAAATGAAATATTCTACAGCATCAAAAATAAGTTTACTACTGCTATGTGTAATAATACAGATGACCTTCAATAGAAAATGTTGAAAAACATAAGCCACTTGCTTTTCAAAATTAAAGAATACATACAATGTGGCACCATTTATGAATTTTAAAAAATTCTAAACTAAAAAAACAATTTTAAGAGATACAATGTGATCAAATTTCTGGCAGAAAATAAGAGGTACACACTGGGAAAAGGTACATAATTGTTTCAGTGATATTGGAGAATTTCATTTTTAAGTGTATGCTTCTATGTGTTACATAAGAAGTATATCATTTATCATTTATTTCATAATGCAATTAAAAATCAATTTAAGATAGAAATAAATTCATGAGTTACCATATTTCATAACAGAACTAAGTAGCTAATAACAGTATGATTTGCATATTACGCGCTAGGAACTAAATTCATTCAATACTCACCACAGATCCTTGAAGTAGATGTTATTATTACCCTCATATTATAAAATAATAACAAGAACAAACCAAACACAAAGGAGGTTAGACTATGCCTAAAGTCCAACAGTAATTGCTACAGGGGTTCAAAGGAAATCACACGCTGGGTGCCAAGGTCAGAACATCTCTATGGTAAGGTAAGCTTTACCTTAAGGTAAAAACTTTACCTTTTCCATCTCTATGGAAAGGTATGCTTTATGGAGGGAAGGCTGACTTTGGATTAACAGAGTGAGTTAGTGATTTACTTCAACTCCTACAACAAATATTTTTTCTTTAATTCATGGTAACATTTGTTTAAAGAAAATATTCTACAAAAAAGATGACAAAACCCGTGAAAGAAGAGCAGCTCTTAGGACAGGGTAGAAACTGTTTCCTGTTCATCCCCTCTCCCTGCTCCCCACCAGTGCTCTCACACTCCAAATGCTGTTCAGAAGGTGAAAACAACTGCGCAGAGGTAGGTTTCATCTTTTCCTTTCTCATGCCTCATGGCTACATGGAGGGATGTTAAGTTTCATTACTAGATATTATTGAACCCAGATGCTTATAGTTGGAAATCACAGGGAAAGGGTTGAGGCTAGAAAAGCAGAAAGTGTCCAGTAGGTCCTTCATGGTCTGATTTAGTTCACTGGGACTATGGCCCCCTCACAGGAGCTTGGGGGCGCAGCCTCACAAAAACAAGCAGTGGTTTCCCTGGAGCACCCCCCACTCCGCGTGTATCTCTCGATTCTGTAGCAGAAATAAGCCACTGTTCCTAGTTGGCCTGGTGGGGAGACCTCAGGGGAGAGATATTTATGTAATTATCTTTTCATAGGGACCCATAAACAAAAAGGGGGAAGATGTTTCCCCTGGATTAAACAACGTAAATAGACAAAATAAAACAAACGTAAAATAGAGGTAGTACCGTATGTACCAAGGAGACATGTAGAGAGCTATTTCAGCTAGTGTAAACAGTATAACAAAGCTGGAAAGGCTGGCTGATGGAAAGAAAAGCTAATGAGTTTGAATTTTTATCCACAAAGCACTGGCAAGATACTGAGATATTTTTGGCAGAGCAGCTTCATGTGGTCATAGTAAGGTGCCTTGGTTTCATCTCCACATCTGAGTTTCCATTCTTTCCAAGAGTGAGAAATTTTACCTATAACCTGCAACACATTGATAGTGAGTAAACTGTCTAACAGAGAAAAATAATAATGAAATCTTGTGAAAAACGAGGCTAGAAAATCATCTCACTTGGACCACAAAGTTCAAAGTCAAGCTGAGATTGTAAGGAGTATATCCATTGACAAACACACTTTGTCAAATACACTGGGTGGAAGAGAAACATTGCAAAGGAGAAAAAAGGTCATTCTAGACACAATCCTAAAAGCCCACTATCTATTGTTATCTGTGAATGTTTTCTTAACATTTAATTAAATGGTAAATGTTATTTTCAATACCAAGTTCTGCAGATTATAAGAATACTTTTACAACTGTGCATTTTTCTAACACATATATAAACAATTCAGCATTTGACCTATTTGGTACCAAGCAAGGTCAAACTTCATAATGCTGACATCTTGTTTTGTTAACACATAGGCACAGTTTATTCCACAGGAAAAAAAAAGACTTAATTGCTGGCCCTATTAATTCACAATTTGTGCTACATTTAAAAATTTTTGCGTTTTCTTTGAATTGAAATAAAAAAGAGACATATGCACATAGCATGTTATTGTAAAAGTGACCTGTCACCTTTTCTGATCTATAACATTTAAAGAAGAAAGTGTTCGAAAAATGTCAGAGTACTTAAAAAATAATATTTCTAAAATTTTCATTATACAGGGTCATAATAAACCATAAAAAATCAACTTCAGTGTGATTTTATGATTCACTCTTTTATTTAAAAAGACAATTGTAATTTGGTTTATAAGAACAAAAGATAAAAACCGACAAAAATAAAAAATGACATGGAGAACCAGAAAACAGCTCTTGCGTATTCTTTCCTTTTCTTTAAAAAAATTTATTAACAGCATTGTTCTACAACATTCCTTGTCACAAATTTTGTTAGGATCTTGAATTTCAGGTAGATACAACATATAATTTCTGTCATCATTTCAGAAGATATTAAATGAGTAAGCCATGTGGAATTTACATGTAACTGATTAATATCTAATAGTCTAAGCCAGCAACAAATAACTGGCAACAAAAAACAACCAATTATTTAAAAATAACCTTCTGTGAATAGAATTTACCTAATTCTTATTATTTATTCCTCATTTTTGAAGAATATTCAAATTTTATTCATTTATTATCCTTCATTTATTCTTCAGTGCAATAAAATGTTATGAGGTCAGTGCATATTTACCAGTATGTATCCTGCTCAGTGGGTATATTTACTAATATTATTACTGAATTGTGTTAGACATAATTTCAATGCATATTGTTTTTCTTGCCCTATCATTTTTGATAGTACCTGAATACAATTTTAAAATATTCTACTTTTTTCCATCCCTGGCCAGTGTGGCTCAGTTGGTTGTAGCACTGTCCTGTAAACTAAAGGGTTGCACATTCAATTCCTGGTCAGGGCACATGCTTGGGTTGCAGGTTTTGTCCCCAGTCAGGGCATGTGCAAGAGGCAACCCATAGGTGTATCTCTCATGTAGTGTTTCCCTCCCTCTCTCTTTTCCTCTTTCCTCCTCTCTCTAAAAACCACAAACATGTCCTCAGGTGAGAATTTCTTTTAAGTTCTATTTTTTCTAGATAGTCACATGCAAAAGAGTGAAGCCTTCCCACTGTTCTACACCAAAAATAAATAAATAAATAAATAAATAAACAACTGAAGTAGGTTAAGGATTTTAATGTAAGACCAAAATCCACAAACCTCCTAGGAGAAAATGTAGGCAGTAAGCTTCTTGACATCAATCTGGTGCTAAATTTTTGGACCTGATTCCAAGTACAAGAGCAACAAATACAAAAATAAACAAAAGGTACACATCAAACAAAAAAATCTCTGAACAGAGAAGAAAACCATCAACAAAGTGAAAAGGCAATCTACTGAATGTGAGGAAGTATTTGCAAATCATATATCCAGTAAGAGGTTAATATCCAAAATATATAAAGAACTCATACAATTTAATGACAAAAACAAAACAATATAATTAAAAATGGACAGACGATCTGAATAGACTTTTTTCCAAAGAAGACATAAAGATAGTCAATAGATATATAAAAAGAGGTTCAACATCACCAATCATGAAATAATGAGAAAGTGCTACGTATATACCAGGAACAGGGAAGACACTCTCCTGACCATGCTGGCACCCTTATCTTGGACTGCCAGCTTCCAGAACTGTAAGAAATAAATATCTGTTGTTTATAAGCTCTCCACTCCATGGTATTCTGTTATGGTAGCCCGGATGGACTAAGATGAATTCCTGAACATAGAGAGGTAATCAGGGGCCTGATCACTAAAGGCACTTTATCTGGAGGGTGTTGGGCATTTACTGGTGTGCACTACAATGTAATAACTTGATCAGATTCCAAAGTGAAGGATCTAGGGCTGCAATGTAGAGAATATATTGGACAAAGATGAACTTGGAGACAATGAGCTCAGTTAAGAGGCTGCGCTGTAAATCATGTGTCCTGGACAAAGGTAATGGAATCTTGAAAAGAAGAGTGGAAATTTTTAAAAAATAATTAAGTGGTAAAATAGCTATGACTTTGCAATTACTTAGGTTTGAGAGGTGAGGAAAATAGAAGCATTTGGGAATGATTCCTACGTTTGGTTTAGGAAGCTGGGTTAATGCCACTGACTGAGGGGGTATACCACTACCCAGAGATTTGTAGAGAAGATGAGGTCTGTTGGTTATTGCACTCCAAGGCATGTATTGATTATAGTGGGCTTACAAGTACATGGTGATGTTTCTCCTTTGGAACGGCCATACTTCCCATTTTTGGGAATCTAACTTTTACCTTTAGTAGGATATATTTCTGAAGACAGCCAGTAGGATTTGCAGTCAAATCCATCTGGCAGCATTTCCACTAAACAATTCTAGTATTATTTTCTCAATACAACTGGCTCAGTAATAAATACAACCTATCTACATATTTGAGGTCTGTCCAGAAGGTATCCATGTACTATGAAAAATATATTTATGGGAGAATATACAATATACAAAAAAACATTGTACATAGGACAATGGTGTCTCAGTCCCCTTCAAAGTTATGAGCTTCTTGAGGAAATCTGATTCATTGGTAATGACTTGATGCAAGTGACTACCAACTGCAGCATGAGGTTCTTTCTGCTCTGGTAGCAGGAGTCACAGAATGAATCTTGCTACACACTTCATGCCAAGATCCTGAATCAAAATCTCAGGCACAGTAGCTTTTGGAATCCCCAGATCAGCTTCTACTTCTCCTGCTGTCATTCGCTGATCTTTGTTGATTGCAGCCGGTACATGGTCAACATTCTCAGGTGTTCTGCTTATTGCAGGCCTTCCAGAATGTGTATCACTTTCAACAGATTCTCAACCATTTTTAAAGCATTTCTGCCACACTTTTTTTGTGCTACACTCATTGCATTGTCCCCAAAGGCCTGCTGAATCATCTGAACAGTTTCTGTGGAGGAATGCTCAAACTTAATGCAAAATTTGATGCAGTTTCATTGATCTACTTGCTCAGTCATTTTGAATGTGATGGCCACACAGTACGCATGCTCACTCAGTGGCCTCTACCGCTCCCACTGATTAGTGCAGGGAAGGTGTCATTGTTCACATGTGTGCATTCCAGCCCACTCTCCTTGGCTGCCAGGTTACATCGATGTCATGCAAGCCATTCTTGTTGTATTAACAACGGCTGGATTTTTTCTGGATATACCTTGTATTTGCCAAAGTGGTCACTAAATAAGGATGAGGATGCTATAGTCCCTAGTACACAAGTTTAAAAAAATTGAATTTTTTAATAATTGAAGTATAACTGACATACCTTATGTTTCAGGTGTACAACATAATGATTCAACATGTGTGTACACTGAAAAATGATCCCCACAATAAGTCCATTTACCCTCGCTCCCATACAAATTTTAAAAATGTCCATTTGTTGTTTTCACCTCCTAGTCATAAGTTCTTTACCTTCAGTACCTTCCTTTCTAGTTAAAAACAAAGACAAAAAAACAACAACAGAAGCCCTGGTCTCTGTCGGACCCTGAATCCTCACACTGTGTGGCTCCACAAGGCTCTGATCTGCCAAGTCAAGTCAAGTCTACAACCAGTTTTACTTCGAGAGTCTGCTCCTTGTAAATCATATACCGCTTGCTTTCAGACCACTGTGTCTCTTGGGACTTTAAATAACATATTTTGGTTGACTCAGCCAAAATGTTTGTTTTCAGTGGCATTCACATTACCCTTCTTATGTTCCATGGCAGTAAGTCTCAGCTTTATAGCCTAACATGAGTGGTGGAAGGTTGTAAGAAAGAAAAAATAAATAAATTACACAGAAAGAATATGTAGGTGATATTTTAAAGTATTATTATCCTGCTGTGCATTACCACCTTCCCATCCTATTAATCACTCTGTAACTCAAGGGAAAAATAAGGTACCAAGACACAGAGAATATGGTGGGTGAAAATGTTGCTTGGCTCTTCGGTCTTAGGCTATATACAGAATATTTCCAAATTTCTGCTTCCGAATTCCTTTCTTCTGTACCTGTAGTTGGTAACTGGAACTCATAACTGTACTAAAGCCAGTGCCCAGTGTGGCCATCTCTGACTTCTATGATGCACAGGGAGCCAAGCTCCGCGATGCCTCG
Organism: Artibeus jamaicensis; assembly: GCF_021234435.1. NCBI lineage: Eukaryota > Metazoa > Chordata > Mammalia > Chiroptera > Phyllostomidae > Artibeus > Artibeus jamaicensis. The sequence goes on from NW_026521812.1 coordinate 18,125,598, forward strand.
TCCCTTTCTTAGAAATCCACAGCCATGACACTTCATTTTATTCTGTAAGTTCATGACCCATAACCCACAGGCAAAAACAAACAAACAAAGAAACAAAAAACAGAGCAACCATTCTCTTATTCCTATCATAAAACTGAAGACTTCAGGGATTTTTTTTTGTCTTCAAACAACTTAGAGTAGAAATGCCAAACTCTACCTAGGGTGAACTTTAACTATAGGATTTAATTGCCTAACTGTATTCTGGACTTGGATTTTGCATATTGTTAATACAGGGATAGTTATCATTATGTGTGCCATGCAGTTCTAATGTTTGGTCCAGTTCCTAAGAAGCTGAGCATCTGCAAATGGTACCTAACCACATTAGCATGCTGGAAATTTTCAGCCCTGAAACAAGTGCACCTTCCATGGAGAGAGGCAGTGTGTGCCTTAGTGACGGCACAACAGCACATCGAGAGATGATACACTGAGCTAAATTTGATTTCTCTTCACTTTAAATTCTCATCCAAAGGAGGCCTGCCATTTTCATCATGTTAAAATAAATTACAGATTTACTATTTTGTTTGTTGCTGTGACTTGTTAATTAAATCACAATGTGGTTGTGTTTATTAAGTTACAAATTATACCTTTTGGGGAAGAACAAGTTCTGAAGTGAAACATGTTTACTTGATGTTTTCCCTCCCATCTGCCTTAAGGGGAGATATAATTAAATCTAAAAAAGCAAAAGGCAAGTGAGAGGAGAAAACATTGTGAGGAAATTTCTTCCAGCTGAACAAAGCTACAACATTCTAGAGGCAGACAAATTGCTACGGATGAAAAGCTAACTTGAGTCTAAAATAAGATTTAAAACTAGAAGAGTTTACCTTTCAACATCTTTTCTTGGACTTTCAAAACTGTCCAAAACATAATGAAAAGTTAAGCGCACCACACTGTGTCTTCCTAGTCTATCCAAATGTCTTCCCGTCACCACACTAAAAGCTCCCAGATTTTACTTATGGGTCAAGGGCAAAGTGATATCCAACTTCACTTAGGGTCTCCAGTAATTAAAATTGCATCATATTCTAGACCCGTACTGTTCAACATGGTCACCATCAGTAATGATGTGTATCTATTTAAAATTTTTAATTAGTTATTTAATAAATTTAAAATTAAAATCAAAGTAAGAATTTGGTTTCTCACTAGCTGTCTTTCAAGTGTCAAATAGCCATATGCAGCTCCTCACTATCTCGGAGGACAGCATAGATGTGAAATAGTTCTATCATCAGAGCACGTTCTACCAGACGACAGTGCTCTAGCTGCACATTAGATGGAAGTTTATCTTTTGTAGGGCTTCTGTGAAGCACTCTCCAATAGGTCCTTCTGTGGTGACAGAAATGTCCTACTGCTGCAATTAGTCACAAGAAGAAGGACAGACAACAGGAAGAACGTCCCCTGAGGCTGAGACTATAAATATACCCAAATAAATAACTACATGCATACATGCATGCATTCATACACACCACCTCTATTTTATGACTTAAGTCACATTAAAATACTCTCTTAAAATATGTCACCTCTTGCCTGCCTACACAATCTAAAATTTCCAGTTTTAGTCATCTCCTGAGTTAAGACAATGAAAGTTTTATTAGCTGTTATATAGAAGTGATAATCCATGCCAACTATTAACACCTTCACCCCAAATAGAACTTTCTGTGATGATGAAAATGCTCCATAATTGCACTATGATGTGGCAACCACTAGGCACATGTGACTATTAAGCACAAAAATGTGGGTAGTGCAACTGAGAAAGTAAGCTTTTCATTTTATTTAATTTTAATTCATTTCTATTTAAATAGCCACATGTGGCTCCATGCTAACAAACATATTATACAACACAGGTCTATAGCGCAAAGCTGAAGAAAGCAATAGGCAGCTCAGACAGTGTGATGGACAGAGTGTGACTCTAAGTGTGGTTCCAAGATGCCACCACCTGGTGCACACACCCTGTGCGATCTCCACCCTGAGAGAGAGCAGGACTTGCTGAAATGGTGGGATGTCACTCTCATGATTAAGTTGTTCTTTAGTTAACTTTGCATTAGTCAAAAGAGAGATTACCCTGGATGAGCCTGACCTAGTTAGGCGAGTCCTTTCAAGGGACTTTGCTCTTCTTGAAGAGAGAGATTTGAGCATGTGAGAGGCTGATGTGTTTTGGAGAGGGTCATGCAGCAAGGAAGAGTGGGAGATCTCCAAAAGCTAAAAGCAGTTCCTGGCCAGAAATCAGCAAGAAATAGGGTGTCAATTCTACACTCACAAAGAACTGAATTCTGCCAACAACCTGAGTAAGCTGGAAAGAGAACTCTGAGCCTCAAAAGGTATCACAGTCAACACCTTGACTGCAGCCTTGGGAGACCCTGAGCAGAAGACAATGTCAATCCGTGCCTAACCCACAGGAACTGTGAGATAAGAAATGTGTAGTGGTTTAAGCCACAAAATTTGTGGTACTTCTAATGTAGCAGCAGAAAACTAATACAGAGAATGAGAATTTAGGCTTAATCCACTTAAGGGAACATGCTTTTTAAACACTTTCAGCAGAATACATAAAATTATATAATATTTTCTATTATTAACTGTTTCCTAAAGTAGATATTAAGATATCTCTTTGAAATTCTGTGAATTGAAGAGAAGGATAAGAAGGAACAAAAGGAAAACTGCATGACAATGACAATGGTGACAACAGACATCATTCCAAATGATGATATTAATGATGCTGATGAAAAAATACACATTTACAGAGTCGTGCCATGGTTTGAATAATGGTGCGACCAGTGAGGTTATACTCTATATTTATTTCAATGAACAACATGGGATGGCTGAGAAAATGTTCTTGTCATCAACAGGAAATATCAGCTTCGAACGAGACATCATTCTTTTTTATTCACCAGGTAACCATCAATATATAAAATCCATATCTGAGTTCAAAACGTTACACAATTAGGATGTGAGCTAAAACAACACAGAGACATTTTAACAGAACTTCATATTTGAAAATAACCTCAAATTAGCCTTTATTTTTTACATTTACAAGGACTATTTCTAACTTCTTAGATTGGAAGACTAAATGCATTAGGATAACCCTATTATTAACCTCAAACAAAAAGAATTATAAAGATATATAAAAATATTAACTTTTCTGTTGATTTAGTTTATTCATTTTTTAAAATTAAATGTTTAATGTGAATCATAATATATAGAAAGGTTTTCACTGTGAAAATATAGTTAATTACATGTAGGATAACTTGACCGCCAAAAACTGTATCATTTATATACCTAAACACAAAGACATAATCTCTCCTTTTAATAAACCATAAGTAGAACATAATGTTCATTTACATGACAATAAAAATAAAATGTAGGTCAGAGATTCAGAAAAATAAAAATGAGGAAAACCTATCTTTATCATTTTTTTCAGAAGAACTAAGTGGACCAGGTCAGTCCCAGTTCTTGGGAACAGAGAGAGATGGTGTGCTGATGATAAATACGAAGGCAGACCGGCCTACCAGCATTATGAATAATAGCATGAGGTTAGCCAGATTAGTCCACCTGTAAATGTTAATGAAGCTCTATTGGCCTCAAGTTTGACATTCATAGACTAGACAACTTTTTAAGGTCCCAAGTTCTTTTTAAATCCTTGTTAATCAAAACCCAAAAATTGCATGGGTGTTATTTCTCATAGAACTCTTCTCATGAAAGATCAGTTGAAGTGTGGATAATGTTTAGGACTGTTTTCCTTCAACCCAATGCATACTTCAAGCAGAAACACTCTGCACACTACTATCTAATGCTAAACTCTGAAAAGGAATTGCCCTGCTGTTGTCGTCTTTGTTATTCCAGAAGGAAGTTAAACCTCTAGCGTGACGTTGTCGCATCACAAGGCAGCAGGAAAAATATCAGCTCTGTGTCACAACCCACGGCACTGAACCAATGCCCTCTCTTTTTGTAGATTTGACTATCTCTGCCTTAGAGAAAGAATGCAGCCTTAATAAAGACATCTGCTCCTTGTTTCTGATAGAGAAATGCCCTGTCCTTGAGTGCTAGTATATTGTGGTTATGTCTGGGGAACTGAGAGAAAAAAGGCAAAGGCACCATCTTTTTCCATGACTCATAAGCAGTTTTTTTTATTTACCCAACAATAGTTATAGAGGACCTACTCCATGGAGACATTGAGTTAGACCACGGAGATAGATATAGGGGGGAAGTGCATCATTGGAGTAAGTCCCAGAGACTGGATGTATACCAGTGTGCTTATAGTTAACAATATTGAACATTTAAAATTTGTTAAGAGGGTAGTACTCGTTATCCATTTTTACCACACTGAAAAAATAATATATCTTATATTTGTCACGTAAATATGTACAAATTAGATAATCAATATTTTTTAGTAAATTGAAATGGGGGGGAAGCTTCAGCAACTTTGGCCCCTCATGGCTTATAAAGCCATGTGGACAGCCAAATATTAACACATAAACACACGAAAATATGTGATTAGAAATGTGACAAGTACAAAATGCAGAAAATAATAGATGAAATCCATTTTAAATTAGAGAGAGCTTCAATTAAAGATTTGCAGTGATGCCAACATTTCACCTAAGGACAGGTAGGTGCAGGAAGAGGTTCTGTGGATGGGAAGGTGTTCAAAGCAGAGGGGAGCAGGAAAGACAGCAGGGGGAGGCCCTACGCAGGAATGGGCTTTATGCATTTGAGAGCTAGAGGGTTAAGTGAGATGGGAGACAGCAGACAGGGAATCCTGATAAGTGGCTAGAGAATGAGTGAGGACCAGATCATGCAGAGCCTTGTGGACCACTTAAGGAGTCCAGATTTTTCCTGGGAGCAATCTATTAAAGTGTTCTAAGCAGATGAGGCTCATAATTCAATTTATATTTTAAAGGAAAGTTTTGGGGGAGATATTTATGAAGGTAGTAGGGCTCATTACACCTAAATTATTTTGCTAGTTTAAAAAGCTTCTTAGCAATATATTCTCTAAGCTCATTCAGTTGTCATTACACAGGTTTCTGACTTTATGAAATGAGATTGCTTGTGAAGCAAAGAAAGGACTCATGTGTCATTATCTTTTCCTCAGCCTAGGCTTTCTCCATGCACTAGCTAGTCCAGGCTTTCTCAACTGTAGCACATTGAACATTTGGAGTTGGATGATTCTTTATTGCAAAGCTGTCCTGTGCATTATAGGGTACAATGTTCAGCAATATCTCTGGCCTCAACACAACAGATGCCAGTGGCACCCTGTTCCCTCCACCCTCGCTGTGACGATCAAAAACGTCTCCAGATGTTACCAAAAATTCCCAGAGGGCTAATAATGATTCCAGTTGAGAAGCACACTAAGCTAGTTGTAGTCCAAGAGGCAATGCTATTATCTTAATGTATGTGATTTCTGCAGGAACCAGCAGCTATAAAGGACTCCAAAAACCATCCCCAATAGTACCTTACCCATTCTCACAAAGCACAGGAGAGTTTGTTTCTGAGTGTCCTCAAAATTACCTTGAAGTTCTTTGTACCTAAATTATAAATCTCAGCCCACTTATTTAAACTCCTTAGAAATGGGCTTGATGAAGTTATTTGGCTTTATGAAGAGCACTATTCTCACCTGCCCTAAGACCCTGCAAATGTAAGTTGAATGAAGAAGACCCTGCCACTATTCACTGACTTACTTCTCACTCTACCTGCTCTAAAAGTTTCTACCCAACACCCTTATTTCAGAGAATTTAAAATCGACTTATTGTTGAATGTCTCATTTAGGAAGGTCCTGGAGATCAGTAACTCCGAAAAGCTCACATTAAAATATAAATTGGATTATAAGAAGTGTGACTTGTCCAGGATCATAGCCAATGCATTTTCCCCGATGGGAAAGCAAAAAAGAAGACCTTTTCCAAATATTTGATTGAACGTCCTGCAGTTGAATATTCCCTGCAAACAAACCACTTTGTGTGGCATGAAGGATAGAATGTGGCATAAAACCACGGCTATATATATTTAGAGCCACTCATATGGGGTATTATATCTGCAGTCTCATTGACTAGAACCATGTTAAAGTCTCTTTGTATATTCAGAATATTAGTGGCATTTCCATTTCAGACTTACGTGATCTCACAACAGGAGGAGGGAATCCGCAGTGCACGCAGAAGCAGCAGGTGCCTCTCCCTCAGGACCTAAGGAGAAGCCTGTTTAAAGCATTTCCTCTATCCTCACCATAGAGCTTGAAGTTTTTATTAGTCTGGTCCTGTCTCCTCAGGTCTCTGTAATGGTAACAGTGGAACCACATTGAATCAAAAGAGCTCATTAAGTACACAGAACCTCATCAGCTAGTCGGAAAGCAATTTGTGTAGAGATAAGTGCATAGATTTGGAGGCAGGTTTTTGAGGGCTGGAATCCTGGTTCTGCCACTGTTTGGGCAATTATTTAATCTTCATATACCTCGTTTCCTCATGAAGTGGGACTACTAAACCTGTGTTATTTGGCTGCTGTGAGGAACAAATGAGTCCATATGTGTGAATACAAGTTAATATATGTGAGAACAGTCCCTGGAATATTGTATGTAGTATATTTGTCTTATTTTCATTATTAGTTCATAAAAAACTAACTGTGTATTTAGGTACATATATTTACAAGGAGAATCAAAGAATAGATACATTTGGATGGCATAAAACAAATCAGCAAACGTCTAGAACACAGAAAACTGGTTAGAGGCCACAGATCAAATTGAGATAAAAATCCATCTTTAAACATTAATATTTGATGATCTGTTATTATATCAATGGTCTGTGTTTTCTCTTAAGAGGTAGGGAAGGAGTAAAGAAGTGGAAGAGCTAATTTCATTCTCCAGTGGACCTACACCTACATGGAGAACTGAACACATTAAAATGTGTACTAACAGTGCCAGGTACAACAAAGAACATAGAAAAGAGGCAACTACCTGGGACAGAAAGAAGTACCAGGGGGGCAAAAAAAGAGAGGTGGTGGCAATTTATTGGGGTGCTATAATGGAATGCTTTGGACAGATATAGGTGCCTCATAGATTATAATAGTGAAAAATTTGAAACACAACCTCAATCAGTAGGCAACCTTCTTCAGTAGGTACCTCATTACCTCATAGGGCATATGTCCATTAAAAATGATGACAGAGGATGGCAGGTTATTGTGGAAAAGTTCAGGTTACAGAATAAAGTGTATGACATGATCCAATTTTATGCAGCTGTGCGTATGTACACATTATCTATGAATACCTCCAGGTGAAAGTATGTCACTGTCAGCAATTATTTCTTTAGATGTAAATCTTTGGGGGGCATGAATACATTTTTATTTCTACTATTTACTTTTTTTACACTAAGCACTAAAACTCTTATTTAGGAGAGAAATTGGGAGAGAATGGGAAAAATAAAAGAAAATATGTTTTTCTAATACTGACCAGGCATATTAAAGAGCTGACACAATGTGCATTTTATACTATATTTGTCTCAGAATTTATTCTAGGGCCACTGGATGAACTTTTTATATAGTAGGGACCTTATATTATGAAGTTCTTGAGTAAAATTTGGGTTAGCTCTGCATGCTCATTATTTGTGAAAGTAGCAAGAACAGCCAACTTTCACAGCATGAAAAGTATTGATACCACTGATGGATAAAATGTTTTCTATGTTCTGAAATGGCACTTTAAAAAGGCTAGGGAAAAGCTGCAGGTTTCCTGGCCACTGGACTATATATAAGGGTCATTCAAACAGTAAGGGTTCCAAACGCTAACTCTCTAATCAGAGAACACAGCTGGAGAAGAAGGAAACAGTTGGAAAACACTCAAATTTCATGGCCCAAGTCTTGTATTTAGTGCTGCAACTTTGCAGCAAAGAAAGTCTGTTGAGACACCAGAGAGTCTCAGACAAGTTAGCATCTCTCAGTTGAAACAGACACTATCACAAGTTAAAAATTGTAAATACTCCTTCTTTGGAAGGAAGTAGTTCAAACCTTGAGTAGACTTTACACCAAATTATCCTTTTTCTCTGCATGGTCATGGACAAGTTGCAGTCAACTAAACTGAGAAGGAAGGGAAATTGCTCCTTTATTTCTGTCTTCCACCTTCACCTGTTACCAGGTAGACCTGAGTCAGGGGGCTCCTGCCTCGATTCTTGTCTTGGTCACCAGAGATGAAGTCAAATGAGAGACAACACATATAGTGGAAATGAAGTAACATGTTTTTTTAATGAAATATAAGGAGATAAGATAGTAAGTTTGTTCTACACACTTGAGCACCTGGCTACAAGTGGGCGTTCAGTTCATCTGAGCGTGCTGACCGTTGGGGTTCAGGGGTTATACACTGCAGTCAGTTTCTAGGTTCTCTCTCCTCCTCTGCCTTCCAGACCTTGGGACAGTCACAAAGGCTTTCTTTCCCAGCTAGTGAAGAATATACACACAGAATTTCAAATGCTCCCCTTCTCCTATACTATTATTATTTTGCTTATGATGTTTGGAACACATGACAATTTTATCTGACCAGACTCTGGACTGTTGAATGAACGGGTAAGCCGTGTCTCCTTCCTCCTCTCTGCCTTAGTTTACTACCTATCCCACCTCGAACTTCCAGGATTAAATCCACAGGAGTTAATGGAGGCATTAATCACATCAAGGGATATCTAGATTTTAGATCATCAAGGATTGGAAATACTTAGTTTACAAAATTTCCTTCAGGATAACATGGCAAGCGCTGACAACTTGGGCAAGAGCGAGAACCTGGAGCCTTTACAGAATCCTTCAGACAACACAACACGTGTGGCTACTCACTGCCCCCAGCCACTCACACCCACTGTGCTTAGATAGTGAACTACTCACAAAGCCTTCAGAAGGCCCAGAGAGTTCTAAGTGGAGCAAATCAGAAAACATGGACAGACTTATCAAAAATAGTCCTCTTTTATGTTTCCAGTGAAATGTCTAAACAATTTAGTTTCAGATGAGCTCTAAACTTATGGCAGCTCATCAGAACTAAATCCTGTTAGGATTCTCCCCATTACCAACTGTTACACATCAAACTATATATAAATTCTTAAGAGAGAGCCAGTGTGTTGTAGCGTGTTTAACATATTGAAGGAAATATTTTTGTTTGTAGGAAAATTACACTGACTGTAACAAACATGTTTATTCTAAATAGATTCCTTCACATACTGCAGCGTATATGAAAAAAATTAAAAACTGAGATTCTATGTGAATTGACAAAGTCCTTTTGTACTTTTCTTCTCTAACTCAACTTCAAGGGCTGATTTCATATGTTAGGATCATTCTGTTACTTCCCTCTCCATGTCCATTTTTTGGCAAAACATCTTTTCATCTTGCTTTAGGTTTTCTTTCTCTTTTCTGTACTTATCTTGTTCAAACTTATCATCTCCAGAGCTCTCTATTATTTTCCCCCAAGCCTATTTTTCTTGCAACCCTGTGTTTTCCCTCTTGAAGAACCCAAGAATAATATGTTCTTTTTTTTCCAGATGGCTTCAATCTCATCATTAGTCTTTTTCTTCTTCATTTCAATATGCACTTCCTGTTCAGCTAGTAAGCAAGGACAGAGAAAGTCTGTACATACAATTTCGACTTTGCTTTATGCTCTCATTAATTGGCATTGCTATCTCTTCCACATGCAGGTAAACTAAACCATCAGTATAAAATGAAATTACTTTGGCTCAGGTCAGATCTCTCAGTGTTGGCTTCCTCAGTTTAAAGGTAGGTCATATCATAGCACTTCCTAGTTAGAGTACAATCTGCAGTGAATCTCTATTCTCTTCAGATTGGCCCAGGCACTCCCTCCATAAGCATCTACAATATCTAGGCCCTGCTGATTCCTCAGGTTCATCTTCTCACAATTTTTCTATTATATTTTCTGCTTAAATCCTGGCACTTTTCCCAAACACCATGTTCTCACACTTTGTCAAGTCTCTGCTCCTACTTTTCCCCTTCATGGACTAGCCTTCCCCTTCTGTGATTTAGCTCAAATCTCACTCCTCTGAAAAGCCTTCTGACTTATTTCCTCTCCCACCAACTCTAGATTGGGTTGTTCTTCTCTCTCACACAACTTACCACCAGGTTCTGGTAGTAGTGGTGGTGGTGGTGGTCTTCCCCCAGTGGACCCTGAGCCATTCTGAGGAGATTGTGCCCCTTGTTATTTATTTGTACCACAAGAATTTAGTTGCCACAAAATAATGCTTGTGGGAGAAATTAATTTCTACTATGAAAAGACAAATGAGAAGGGCCTCTAAAATCTTCAGTGCCACACAATAAGATCACCACAGTTAGTAATCTCATTATCTTACACGTGCTTAAAGGGGAAGAAGGTCAAGTGCATAGGTCTGCTTTCAACTCTTGGAAAAGCTTGAATTATGGACTGGACACTTCCACCTTTGCTTTGAACTTGGAAGGGAGCCAAAAGCCAGCTAAGATTAAGGTCTCTTACTATTTCTCCTTCTCAGGTGGCTTTTTGCCTCCAGTCAACAGAAGATATTTCTGAACCCAGGAACCTGACTACTGTTCCAATGGACGTATTTGACCAAGACGCCGCAAACCCTCTCACTTTCCCCACCTCCCTCTTTTCTGGGAAGCTCTTCCAATGGACTCTGCTCATTTAGTCACCACCCCATCCTTACTCAGTGCATCTTTTAGACACACTATGTGAAGTGACTTCCAGTTATGATCTCATTTAAATCTCACACCAATCCCATGAGGCAAGTTGTATTATTTACCCCTATTTTATAATTGAAGGAACCAGGGCTTGAATCAATTAATCAACTTACCACAAAATGAAATAGGCAAGAAGAGACAGAACTGGGATTTGAACCAGGTTCTGACTGAATCCTGACCCTGAGTTCTAAGTCACTGCTCAACATGACTTCATTGTTTGATCTCAGCTTTAGAAAGTCTGCACTAGGGGATGGACACCATGCTTGTCTGACATCCCTTATATAAATGGTCTGGAAATAAACTTTTTCGCTAATATGTCTTTATTTTTCCTTTCTGTTCATCTTTTTCTTTAACTTATCATGACCCTGAGTAAAACCTTTTTTTATTGGCTTTGAATATCAAAAGTATTCATGAGGATGGGTGGAAACTAAAATTACTCCATTTTACTTCTCTAGTTAGGATCGTCTTGGGAACTTGGATGGGACCAAACCTGAAGACAAAATGTAAACTACAAATACTAACATTTATAGTCATTTTAAAAATATTCTACTCACTTTGCTCTAAACGTTGTATGGATTGTCTCATTTAATCTTTATGCCAATTTCATAAAGTAGTTGTTTTTATTATCCTTCTCGTATGAATGTGGACACTGAGGCAAAGAAAGTTCATGTGGATTATCCAAATTCTCACATTTGTAATTTATGAAACCCACTTTCAATATCAAGCAGCCTGACTCTAGAGCCCGAGCCCCTAATTCATCTCTGCTGTCTCTCAGGGAGCTGACTTTTGCTGACTCAGTAAACTTTAGGGGAAAGCAGATGTAAAGCAGAGGAAGAAATAGGAGCTGTTAGCACGGGCTCCCTCAAGAGGTGGTCCCTTTCCCATCAGTGGAGGCAAATATTAGAGTGGCGTTTTTAAAGGAAAATTGCAGCAGGAGCATTTAGTGCTGAGTGGAAGAAGTCCGTGGTATTCCTCCAGAACAAGAAAGAAAATTGCCACCATAGAATCTAGAGAAGTTATTCCAGACATTCTCTGACACCTAGGCAAATAATACAGACAGATTAGTTAGGTTGCTACACAGGCTGTATCTATATCTGGCATAAAGATCAAGAAGTCTAGCCTAACCTACTGCTTTGGGTTGGCCAGGCAGTGAGGCTATATGTAGTTTTCCCTGTACTGGATATGGACAACAAAACAATGCTTTGATCTGTATTAGAGCATTTACCACAAAATATTACAATGATGTGTTTACATAGCCATCTCCTCTCCTAAACTATTAGGTACTTAAAAGTAGAACTATCTTAGTTCTTGCTAGTGTTGCCCAATAACCTGACACAGTAGGCCCTCAATATGCATCTGCAATGTTTCTTCTACTGCGAGGGAGTTTCACTGAATAGATTGCAAAGAACCACTCTTCAACTTCAGAGATGTAATCCCTGGATTATCAATCACAACTGGGAAGATAAAGAGTCAAGAGAGTCTCTGGAACCACTGACAACCAGGACCTGGAAGCTGCTGCCCTCACTAAACATCCTCAAGACAGCCATGAAGCTAGCAATGGACCCTGGGGTGCAGCTGCAGCCAAATCAGTCTCCTTGGCCATGCTTGGTAGTGGCAGGAGCAAGAACACCAGACCTGCCCGACCGAAGCTTTGCAGAATGCACAAGAAGCATCTACTTGCCAAAATCTATTTACAGTCCAAATCTTCTCTACAAAAGCATCTAAAAAATATTTTTAAAGCTTTCTAACCTCTGCAGTACAGCAAAGCACCCTGGGAGGAGTGAGACCACTGCTGAGTGACGATCCACCATCTCCACCACTGCACTGTGACGTCAGTACTTTTGCATATGAAACATACACATATATTCACATGTGTCTAGAAGAAAATGCACTAAATATTAGCAATAGCTCCTCTGAAATGGGAGAATATAGGCAAATTTTACTTTTATTGTTATTTGCTCCAAATTTTCTATAATAAGCATATATTACTTTTATCATGATATGTAGAAGCATTTTTAAACTATAATGTATTAATTATTAATAATTCACCTCTTTTATTTTTGAAATTTTCTGTAATTTTATTCTTTACCTTTACCACCCATAGTTACCCTCATAAAAAGACCCAGGAAAATGAAAAAAGGAAAGGATTGTTGATAAATGTTAATCACTGAGTCTGTTACCTTATTTTTTCTGCCTGTGTTAGACTGTGATTTGTCTCCATAATGAAATTGGAAACCACCTTAAATACAGGAACCATTTTTTTACACACACATAATCATGTTAAAATTGGATTATTGATTAAGCTAAGTAGATTTTTTTCCAAGATTAGTAATGATATGAAAAGAACTTGTCAACAAAGCTTATAAGGAAAAAATATATAGATTTAAGAAAATGTGATGTTATTTTGATAACAGGTATAGTAACAAAAAGAAACAGACAAACCAAAAAAGTGCATGTGTGTATGTGTGTGTGTGCATGCCATTCACCCTAGAAAAGGGAATGATTTTGCCAGAGATTTCCAAAAGGGTGGCATTCTTCTGTTATTTTCAGTGAGCCAGATAGAAAAAAACATAAAAAATGAACAGTTGATGATTAAGTGTGGCCACTTCTATAGTCTCAACTCAGTGAAGGGAATTGTGGTTTTTCAAGCAACATTCAGAATCCATTTTTCTGCCATCATTTATCTCTATTGCATATTGAACATTCTATCTTTCTAGCCAGCACTCTGATAACATATAAGTAAAGAACCACCAGTGATATTATAAATGAAGTTGTTAGGAGCTTGCCGTAATAGGAGATATTAATAATAACCTTAATGAAAATTTGTAGCAACCCAATTTATCATTCGAAAAAGTAGCAACAAATGGTATTTTTCCCTGTTGTCAAGAGTCCAGAGAGGAAAACCTATTAATTAAAAATGTTTAAGCACAAAGTTGTAATACTGTAACCTCTACTGAGATATATGAATATATCGTAAGCTACCTCTCAATGTTCCTAGCCATTAATATTTCTTGGGTTTTTTTTCCTGTAGAAATATACTTAGAAGCTTCCAAGAGAATTCATTTAATAAAAAAACCTTCTTCAACCTGCTAGCAGCTACAACAAAAACTATGCCAGTTTGTATTTTCCACTCTCCCACCTTCTGTGTTCATCTGCAGTGAGATTTTACCTTGCTCATCAAGCTAGAGACTTAATTCCCCTCCCCTGTTTTCTGGTAGAGCTATGGATGCTGAGACCAGTAGACTACAAAGACAGTGACCCTATGTGGCTTTTTCAACCAGGCCATAAAAAGTCATGCAACTCTACTTTAGTCTCTTGAAATGCCTGACTTGTGGATACTCTCTCTAGGAACCCTCACACTGCAAGCACAGCTGCCATGAATAGAGAGGTCCAAGCCAAAGTGAGGCTGCTGACAGTGCTCTGGGTGACAGTCCCATCTGAGCCCAGGCTTAATCAGCTTACTTGGGGCCTTATCTTAGACAATACACAAAACCCAAATCCACAGCTGGGATTATACCCTAAAAATCCTGAAACACCAATTCAAAAGATCTTATGCGCCCCAATGTCCATAGCAGCATAATTTATAATAGCCGAGTGCAGGAAGCAACCTAAGTGCCCATCAGTGAATGAGTGGATCAAAAAACTGTGGTACATTTACATGATGAAATACTATACAGCAGAAAAAAAGAAGGAGCTTCTACCCTTCATGACAGTATGGATGGATCTAGAGATCATTATGCTATGTGAAATAAGCCAGGCTATGAAAGACAAATAGCACATGATCTCACATATAAGTGGAACCTAATCAACAAAACAAACAAGCAAAGAAAATGTAACCAGAGACATTGAAATAAAGAACAAATTGACAGTAACCAAAGGGGGGATAACAGGAGGAAAAAAGGGAAAGGGTCATCAAGGAGTACGTATAGAGGACATATGGACAACGCCAAGGAGGGTAGGATCAAGGGTGGGAGGTGGGGATGAGTGGGGCAGAGGAAAATGGTGGTGGGAAAATGGACAATAATTTTTAAAAGGCCATTAAAAATTTTAAAAAAAACCAAATAAATAAATAATTAAGTAATGGAATAAAATTGGCATGCACTTGAAAAAAGAAATACAGGCTTTGAAATATAAACTTTAGAACAATAAACCTCCTAGAAAAAGCATAAAGGAAATATCCCTTGGCATTGGCCTTGGCAATTACTTAGGCTACGATATCAAAAACTCAGGCAACAAAAGTAAAATTAAACAAATGGGACTACATCTAAAAGTTTCTGCCCTGGTTGGTGTGTAGCTCAGTGGAGTGAGTGCGGGCCTGTAAACCAAAGGATTGTGGTTCAATTCCCAGTCAGGGCACATGCCTGGGTTGCAGGCCAGTTCCCAGCAGGGGACGCACAAGAGGCAACCAACCATACATTGATATTTCTCTCCCTCTTTCCTCCCCTTCCTCTCTAAAGATAAATATATAATTTTTTTTAAGTTTCTGCACAATGAAGGTAAGAGTAAACAGAATAAAAAAGCAACCTAAAATTGGAGGAAATATTTCTAAACCATCTATCTGGTAAGGGGTGTGCATTCAAAATATACAAGAAACTCACACAAATCAAGAGCAAACAAAACAAAACAATACAAAACAAACACAACCTGCTTTTAAAAAATGAACAGAGGACTTGAACAGGCATTTTTCCAAAAAAGACATACAAAGGACCTACAGATGTATGAAAAGTTACTCAACATTATTAATCATCAAGGAAATGCAAATCAAAACCATAAAGAGATATCATTTTACACTTGTTAGGATGACTGTTACAAAGAAAAGATAAACTAATGTGGTTGAAGAGTTAGAGGAAAGGGGGCTCTTGTACAGGGTTTTAGGGAATGTAAATTGATAAAAATAGTATCCATTATAAAAATAGTATGGTAGTGCTTCAAAAAACTAAAAACAGAAAAAGCATTTGATCCGGCAATCCCTCTGCTGGGTATATACCCAAAGGAAATAAAATCAATACCTTGAAGAGAATCTGCAGTCCTCTGCTCACTGCAACATTATTCACAATAACCAAAGTAATGAAACAACCTAAATATCCACAGATAGATAAATAGAGAAAGAAATTAGGGTACATATATGCAATGAAATATCATTCAGCCTTTAAAAAAGCAGAGACCCTCTGCCTTTTGCAATAATGTGGATGAACCTGGAAGACAATATGCTAAATAAAATAAGCCAGACACACGATAAATCTCTGTATGGTCTTAATTTTATATAAAATCTAAAAAGTTCAATATAGAGAAGCAGGTTGTGTAGAATGGAAGTTACCAGGGATGGAAGGCAGGGGAAATTAAAGGATGTAAGTAAAAAGTTACAAAGTTTCAATTATGTAAAATGAATAAGTCTAGGCATCTAATATACATGAGTGTGACTGCAGTTAATAAAACTGTATCAAGTGCTGGATATTTGCCAGGAGAGTAAACATCAGGTGCTATCACCACACACACAAAAAACTGGTAACTACATGAGGATAAGATATGTTAATTAGATGGACAATAGTAATTATTTTCTATGTATCTGTGTATCAAATCATTATGTTGTATACCTTACATGTATGTGTTTTTTTAGTTTTTAATTAAATAAAATAAGAAAAGAAAACCTTATACAAAGTCTCGAATTGTCTGGAGTGGTGTACAATGTTCTTCATGATTTCCGCAACCTTATTACTCTCCTCCTAGCACATTGCACTTTAGACGAGATTGGATGCACTCAGAGTGCTACGGCCGCAGACACCACACTGCACTTTATGCTGTAGTATCACCAAATCTCCTGTAGGTCCCAAACGGAACTCACTTTTTCTCACCTCCAATCACAACATTGTACATGTTGCCTACGTCTCAAACGTTCTCTGCACAGTTTTCCAGTTGTCAAACTTGTTTTGATTCTTCAAACGGTCACCTAAGTGGAGCTTCTTTCAACTCTCAAAAGATAAATTATACCTATATTCCCGCTGCACTTGATAAATATCTTTATAACTCAAAAGTCTACCACAATGTCTAGTGAATATTATCTACCCCGAGAATCATTGTTGAGCTACTGAATAAATGGATAAATGGAAGAAAAATGGAGAGATAAATGGACACTGGAGGGAGGATAACAAAAAAGAACTTTCTGAGGAGGTATATTATAGTTTCCTTAACCCATGGCTAGGATTGAAAGGATTGTAGTGAAGAAAGGAATATATTCCAGGTGGATAGAATAATTGGAAATGTAAGGAAGAAGGTGAGAGAAAGTTTTTGTGGAGACAGTGATTTCATTTGGAAAAAAGTTTTTATACAGAATAATATTAAAAGATAGCTAGATATGCCTCCCCTTGAAGGAACGAGGGGATAAAAACACCAATGTCGTTTTAAGACATGTAAGTAGAGGTGATGGAGATCAGCGGAGAACAACACTCTTGCATGCAGACAAATTTTCATGAAGTTTTATTTGCCTTTAAAATCGTATGGGTTGATTCAAGTTAATCCTGTTGAAGTCACGGAAAAGTAGTCCTTTTATTTTTAAATAATTCTGTAAAACATCAGGTTAGCTCTTTAATTTTGTTATAAAAAATCATCAGATCCAATTTTTTATCCACTTAAAATACTATTATGTTATACATATATTGATATTTGGTAGGTCTATAGCTATGCTTTACATCTATTTTGCCAAATATTAGTCATAATCCATTAAGCTCAAACATTATTTTGAAATATAACATAAGATAATAAAGTTTCAAATAAAAAAGATCCAAGGGACCTTTTAGGTTGCTTGCTAACATAACTAGAAAAGCAACCAAATACTAAATAGAAGTATAAGAATCCTTCACTCACACCTTTCACTCAGAGAATCCATCTCTCGAATTCTGAAAGCTAAATGGTTTTATTTCCTTTGAATAGTGTGGTATGTTTCTGAAGTTAGGCAATGGGGAAGCTGTTAAAGTCAGAGGAACAAGAATGGCAAATTGTAAATTTTCCAGAGCCATAAGGAAGAAAAATGGGAATTGTTATTATTCACTCAAGGAACAGCGAGTAGCAGTAGAATGAGATAAATTTAATATATTCTAGAAGTTTACAGGCAAGGTGGTGACGAAAGAAATCTAATAATTTTATAAATACTTTAAAATTGTGGCCCATTATCACATTTCAATATAATTGCAATAGCCTCATGGTTATAGGAAGTCTGTAGAGAGACAGGGTTTTAGTGGGGAAAGGAAACCATCAGAGAGAGAAAACTCCCTGGGCCTAGAGTTCTCTCCCTCTCACCAGTAAAAGGAGTAAAACAAAGTTGTTCGCATAAACAATCATGAGAACCTGAGAAAAAGTATACAATGTGTGTACTGCAAAATGATCTACCATAAGCAATTTTTATCATTGATAATATTACACAGAGTTTGATGTACAAATAAGAGGGATTTAAAATCAAAAAAGAAAAAGGTGATAGAAATGATGGAAAGTCATTGAAACACAGCATCAGGTAATTGATTTTTATGCCTATAGAGTAAGGAGAAAATATTCATAAGGAGTCTTTTTTGAAAGACTGTGTAGGCCCGTTTTCTCTGGTCTCGTGTCAGGGGTACTGCCTGCTCCTCCAGGCTGCACAGTGCAGACAGGTTGCACTGCAAGATGAGGGGTCTTGTGTGCACAGGACCTGGGACCAGGAGAGCCAGTGCCTCAGGGAAGGGACGACATCAGCAGACTTCCTTGAAAGGCAAGCATCTAAATGTGCAATATTTCCAAGCATCTAAATGTGCGATATTTCCAAGAAATATTTCCAATATTTCCAATGTGCAATATTTAAAGTTTATTCTTTAAATGTGTTGACTCTTTAAAATGTTTTTCTCTTACAGCTTCAGCTGTAAAAAAGGAAACCCAAAACAAAAAAGGTTGACCTCCATGGACAAAATGTAAATTTTGACATCAGCCTCTCAACTCGTACAAAAGGTAACTCAAAAGAGATCACTTTAACATAAAACAATAAAACCCTTAGAAAAACAGTCTAGAGAATTGTCAGGAGATAGAGTTAGGCATACAGTTCTTAAACTTGACAATGAAATATGATCTCTTAGGAAAAAATTATAAATTAGACATCATAAAAATTTAAAACTCTTCTTTTAAAAAAAGATACTGTTAAAAGGCTTGAAATACAAGCTATAGAGTGTGAGAAAATATTTACAAAACACATACCCAGCAAAAGATCAAAATCTACTCATAGTCTTAGTATTTAGAATTCACAGAACTCATTGGAAAAAACTCACTTATAAAATGGGCAAAAAATATAAACAGAAATTTCACCAAAGAGGGTATACAGATGGCAAATAAGCACATAAAAAGACATTCAGCATTCTTATTAGGCAAATGCAGATTAAATCTACACTATGCAATAGCACTTTACATGTGTCAGAATGGCTAAAATAGTAACAACACCAAATGCTGACGAGGATGCTGAGAGAGTGGATCACTACTACATTGTATGTGGAACGCAGCCTAGCAGAGCCTCTCTGGAAAAGTTTGTCAGGTTCTTCCAAAACTGACACGCAGTTACCATGCTGCCCAGCAGTAAATTCTTGGGCATTTATCCCAGAGAAGTAAAAATGTATGTTCATATGACAAACTAACTGTACAGGAATGCTTGTGGCAGCTTTACTCGTAGCAGCTAAAAAGTAGAACCAACCCAAATGCACTTAAATAGATGAATGGTTAAACAAATAATGGCACATTCATACCATGGAATACTGCTCAGTAGTAAAAGAAATGAACTATTGATTCACAGAACAGCTTGGACAAATCTCCAGAAAATTATGCTGAGTGAAAAAACCCAATCCAAAAAGATTACACACTATACAACTCCATTTAACTGGCACTTTAAAATGATAAATATATATAAGTGGAGAAGAGATTAGTGGTTATGAGGGGTCAGTAATGGTAGGGGGTGCAGGAGGGAGAGGCTGCCAGGGATTAGGAATAAAGGGGGGGTGGAAGAGGGAGAGGAATAGAGTCATGGAAGGACACCCACTAGTGTTCCTCATGTTTATGGCATTGTGTTACATCTTGATGAAGGGGACACACAAATGTACATCTGTAATAAAACTGGGTAGAATTAAATATGCACACAAGTATAACTAGGGAAATTCAAATGAGATAAATAGATTATAGTCTTGCAGAATATCGTCATTGGGGGAAACTGACAAGAGAGGACACAACATCTCTCTGCGTTATTTCTTACAACTCCATGCAAATATAGAATCATTTCAAAATAAAAACTTTAATTTTCCAAAGCTTTGACTTGTGAATTTAATGATTTCCCTTAACACTAGGTTACAATACAAGGGAAAAAAACATTACTTTTAAACAACTTAATAGTTTAAATATTTGATACATTATTGCATGAGAAAAAGTCATGCAGTTTTCCTAATCCAGATCATTCTGAACTAATTAGAATGATTTAATGACTTTGGTTTCAAAATTGTTTTATTCTTTCTTCTTGATTTTACCACCATATAAAAATAATGCAAGCACAATATTTGTTATGCAAGTCTTACATGTGTTTTCTAATTAATAGTCCATTTTCAATTTTCTAAACTTCTGCTGGCTTAGTGCATCAGATAGACTAACATCACCTAGACAATTGCAGAATTTTGTGTTCAACTAAATTAACTAAAATTAATTATGTCTTAAAAAGATCAATGAAGACAATGTTATAAATCATAGAATTTCATATGGTAGCCTACATGGTAAGTTCGAAGTCTGTAATTAATTTTGAGATCTTAGCCTTAAAATGAATTAGGTAGTGTCTATATATATATATATATATATATATATATATATATATATGGACATCTTTTTTTATTTTATTATATTTTTATTGTTGTTCACTTACGGTTGTCCCCATTTCCCCCCCATCACTCTCCCCCGCTCCACCCACTTTCCATCTTCCACATTCAATCCTCCCCCCTCCCCGTTTTCTTGGTCCACGGGTTCTCCATACATGTTCCCTAACTTGGACATCTTTATCTTAAAATACCTGTGCTCTTATTTACTACACTGTATAGTAGCCATGAGGTAACAGGTTATGAATACAAGTCTGAGTCAGGCTGGTAGGGCGGGGTGCCGTTCTGAGAAACGGTAACTGCTGCTGCCAGGGAGACATAAGATACGCATGGAAGAGGCTTTAAAATGAGAGGAAGAACAGGCGTTTAAGGCACAGAATAACTTTAAAGCACAAACTTTTCTCCCTGTGAACATAAGATCTTCCTCAATAGCACATATCGTTCTAGCATATTTAAGAACTTTATGAGAAAAATTCTAGAGGTTAAAAAATGTCATTACTGCCTCTCTCAAATGTGCTAAAATTTTTTTAATATTTTTAAATAAAATTACACATTGCCCAAATATAAACAGATTTTCATGATGAGAGAGAAACAATTACCAGCACTTTTTGCTCTGTAGGACCAGAGGTTCAGTGAACGCGTACTCACTGAAGACACCCCTGTGATCTTCACTGTGCTGTTGCCATTTCTTGCTGAGATTTTGTTTCGGAAGCTCTGCTGCCAGGGGACTGGTAGCGGAGGTTGAGTTCATGTTGTTTCCCTGTATGCTTAATTTTTAATGACAAGTCTCTGAATTACCAGATTGTGTCAATTACCCCTCCAAGAAATTGAATTTTGTTAATGAAATTAGTTGTTTGGGAGGGAAACAGAAGCATTAATTTCAGTTTAGTCGTTTCTTTTTGAGCCGTCACAGGTGCTGTTTGACTGAATTGCTGGTACTTAACAAAGAGCTTACCAGGCCTCATGCTCCAATCAAATTCCTGCTGTCCCAACAGCTCTGCAGCCAACGACACAGCTCACGGAGGCAGAGCTGAGAAACAAACCCTCCAAACGGCAGGCAAAGCACACGGTCATTTCTCTGGGAGAAACAAGTATGCCTTAAAAACATTATCCAAAGACTAAAATGTTTAAATACAAGAGAAAGTGAAAAGTTAAAGAAATCAGCTATGGTAGTTCAGAGCCAAAGCACAGGTTTCCTACAAATACTTCTCTAAATATGGCTGAAATGTAATTTTTATTTGAATTATCAAGATGATTCCTTATTCATTGTTCTACATCTTGTTGGTAACAGAACACTCTTGGTATAATCTATATTCTACAATGTCATGGCTTTTAAGGCATTATGGCAGCCAGGTCATGTAATGATCATTCCTATTTCAGCAAAATCACAGAACGAGTTTTTATTCCCACATGTATTCACTTATTTTGAATATTATGTGCTTGACCCCAAAATAATATAAAAGTCCACAATGCCACAGAAATGCAACATTTCTTTACTATCATGTGGAAGTACACTGAATTATTAAAATATGAAAGAGCAAATCATAATTTCAGTCAAGACTTTCAACTATCTACTTCTTCTCCATAGCCTGCTAAAAAAAACCATTGGTGGAGCAACAGATATTTATTGAGCACCTTCTATAGCCCAGGCATTGCTCCTGGTTCCAAGGCACAGTGATGAATACAAACTCAGTCCTGCCTCTCCTGAAGCTGACCTTTGGTGAGAAGCTTACCAGATGCAGTCTCTGCCCTTGAAGAGCTCTGCCCCAGACCTAAATAGAGCAGGAAAGGTTCCCTCAGGAGACCTAGATTTCAGAAACAGAAAGAATGAGCATGTGGACGGAAGGCCTCACAGGAAGCAGGAAACATGAAGGTGGTCAGGAAAGGCTTTGCTGAGGAGGAGATACCTGAGTAGGTCTTGCAGAATGAGTGTGAATCCAAGAGAAATGCACTCTAGGAAGAAGAAGAAATAAGTTGCCAAAGGCATGGAGGCAGTAGCCTCTGTTGTTCTTCGGTCAAGAGAGGGCCCCTGAGGTAGTGAGGGGAGCTAAGGCTGAACACATGAACAGGCCTTGACCTTGGTGGGCCTGTGGGCCAAGGCCCAGGGCTTTGGGGATCCGTCTTCCCCAGTCTCTCTTATCATAGAGGGACACTGATTAATGAAATAACTAAAAGGGAGGAGGAAAAGAATGAAAGCATTATGCCATTGTTTGATTGGATGGTGGATTCTGGAAAAGTTCTGTGTAATACATATATTTTTATTTTATTACATTTTAAGGTATTTAGTAGAGTTCTAATAGTTTTTAAATTATAGTTTCAAAAGTAATTATAACAAATATTTACATAACACGTCAGAGTTTACAAAAAATACTTATTATATATAATAAAATCTTATATATTATTTGATCGTCTCAGCAATGCTAAAAAATAGGAAGAGTATTATTCACTGCAATTTACACATGAAGAGAATAGGTTGTTTTCCCTGGGTTAGACTTCCAACAATGCCCTTCTCACTCCAAATCCTGGGATCTTTCTACCATACATCACCCTCCACACATTCCATTAAAAATTCCCTTTTAAAGTTAAGGTTTGCAAACTATAACTCTGGGCTCCTCTGGGTCTGACTCAGAGACATGCTAACACCAAGTGTGGTGTCGTCCCTGTCAACCACATCATTGGTCCACTCTGTGGGGTGGCATTTCCCAAAAGAGATTCTCTGGTGGCTTCATGCCCTAAGTCTGATTTACCTTCTATACTGCTTTTTGGCTCTAAGTTTGGCTCCCAGCCTTTAAAATAATTCATGTTTTCTATGGTCATTGCTGACTTGGAAAGCCTTGGGTTTGTATCCCTTCTGGTGTCCAGGACCTCCTATGGAAGCTGAGCTTCCCTTCAGTGCAATTTTACACTCTTCCTTTCTTTTCTGTTCTTCCTTTCTTTTTCTTTCTTTCTTTTCTCTCTCTCTCTCTCTCTCTCTCTCTCTCTCCTTCATTCTTTCTATTGCTAGATGGAACCCAAACTCCACCCTCAAAAATTTATATTCTCTTGAGAAATAAAATAATTACCTACATAAGACTATTAAAAATTATTTAAAATGGTAGGAAGTAAAGGGTTAAATTAGGTACACTCTCCATTTACCTTGATTACAACTGATTTTTAAGAGAAGCAGTTTGGAGACCCTCATAAAATTCTCATTTCTGGGTTAAAAATGTGATAATCTATCATATACTTAAGGATTTTCTGCTTGCTCTTTGTATAGCAAATAATAACAGTATATTAGAAACATTTTTGCTATCAGGGTATTATAATATTGTTGAATGTCAAGTTAGCACAAGACATTTGCATTAAAATGCTATATACTCCTTTGAGATTATTAAATATATACTCTTATCAAATCTGATTCTTACAAAAATTATGAATCTGTTGTTACTTTGTGGGTATTCCCATGGTGAATATGTCACTGTGGATATTCACCAATATGCACCAGGTAAAGTTGGATGGGGACTTAGGAACCATTAACTCAGTATTAAGCCATCCCACCCAGGGGTGAGTCATCCCTGCTCTCTGAAGTCTTCAGCACTGGTCCCCCTTCTCTTGGTTAACTCCTACAACTGCTCTCTGGAGTCAGTCTGCCTCTCCTGCTTCATTCTGAGGAAGCTTAGTGGAGTCTCCCCGACACATTTTCCTTTTCTGTGCTGCTTTCTTACGTACAGGAGTCACTCTATTTTTCTTCCACCCCAGTGTGCTACAAGAAGCTCCAAATCAATTGTGGATCTATCTACCTAGATACACTGCATATATGTAGTAAGTTGGAACTTCCTGAGTTGGGCCCAGGAAAAGTGTTCTCTGCTCTTCAATCTTCAGATCTCTGTGGGGTGGTTGTTCCCTTTAAGTCCACCAGATCCTGGTTTCTGGGGGACTACAGCCTTCACTCACTGCTGGTTTCCTAATAGACAGTTAAAGGGCATACGCATTAACCATTAGAAAATTTTTCCATTTTCTTAA
The DNA here is from genome assembly GCF_021234435.1 of Artibeus jamaicensis. Taxonomy (NCBI): domain Eukaryota; kingdom Metazoa; phylum Chordata; class Mammalia; order Chiroptera; family Phyllostomidae; genus Artibeus; species Artibeus jamaicensis. The sequence goes on from NW_026521812.1 coordinate 18,150,152, forward strand.
AACTGAGAAATCTTCTTGGCTCTTGTCTGAAGGCAGGACTCTGATGAGCAAATGAAGGCCCTCCTACTTGTACTTCTCAACTTCTTCCTCCATCTCAAGTTCTTCCCCATCTTCACATCCTCTTCTCCTATTTGCCAAAGTGACTGTCTCTCTTCACTGAGACTTCTGACCACCCCACTCTCCCCTCCTCCACGAGCTTACAACACAGCATCACAGGGAGTGTGGAGTTTGCCCTCACATGTGGACTCATGGCATGACTCTGTCCCTTTTTAAGTGCGAGATCCTAAGCAAATTAACTAGCATCCCACAACCTCAGGTTCTGCCTTTGAAAAATGGGATCGTAACACTACCTGACACATAGTAAGCTTTTGAAAACTGAGAGATGTTCTAGCACTACATCTCTCACCTTGCATCTTCAACTTTTTTCTTTACTGATTCTCTTTCTTTGGCAATGGATCTCCTTAATTCTCTCTGAATTTTTTGTAAAGATTTTATTTATTTACTTTTAGAGAATAAAGGAGAGAGAGAGGGAAAGAAACATCAATGTGTGGTTGCCCCTTGTACACCCCCTCCTGGGGACCTGGTCTGCAACCTAGGCATGTGCCCTGACTGGGAATTGAACCCATGGCCCTTTGATTTGCAGGCTAGCACTCAACTGAGCCACACCAGCCAGGGATAATTCTCTCTGAATTTGAAGAAAAACAATTCCTCAACCCTGTAGCCTCTTCTCCTTACCAGCATTCTCTCCCTTGAGCACCCAGTTTTTGAAAGAGTAGCTAGTCTTGTTAACTTTTCTTGATCACTCCAAATCTCTTCATTTTCACTACAATGTTATCGAATTTCTTCCCTCAAAGGTAACATTGACCTTCTAAACTCTTAGTCCTGTGTCTTTTCTCTAGTTTTAAATTCATGGAAAACTTCATTCCACATTGTTGTGTGTCCCTTCATTTAAAATAATTAGTGCCTCAGCATCTCTAATTGTGCTTATCTGTGTATCCTTGGCTTACCATTCTTTGCCTTCCTACCTATAAATGTAGCTGCTGCTTCATTTCTTTCTTTGATCCTTTCCTATTAGATGTACACAACTCTTCCTGAAAGTTCTTCAAATCTAACACTTCTATCCAAATGACCCAAAGGGTCTGGTCTCCATACTAAATTAAGAACTTCATTAATTATCTACTTGAATATTCCACCAGACCCCTGAACCTGAAAAACCCCATCAATCAAAATCATCCCACTCCCCCTAAACAAGCTTTTCTTACTTCTATGTTAAGGATACTGACTTTTTGTCTGGTAACCAGATTCAAAACCTTAAAGTTACTTCCTCTCTTACCATCTCCTATCACCAATCAGTCACCAGTCCTATAAATTATAGCTCCATAATATTTTCACATTTATCACTGTCTTCCAGTTTAATTGTCATCTCCATGGTTGGAAGTTTATTACTTCTTATCTGAACTCCTATAATAACCTTCTAATTTGTTCTAACTCATCTTAAGTCTCTCCCTTCAACTTCCACCCCCATTTTCATTTTTTGAACTAATCCATCATCAATGCCAGATAGATAAAGCCTCAGTTTAATTTAATAAGTGCTTATGAATAAGAAACTTGCAACACAGAAAAGAGAGGAATTAGCATTTTGATACAGCAGTTGGGTGCCATGCTATGTATTTTACTACATTCTCTCAATATTCAAAACAAATTGTGATGGACATACTTAGTTGCCCATATAATATCCATTCCTTCCTCCTCCTTCCAAATAGGACCCTGATGTTATTTACTTTCCACGTGCTCCCATTCTAAAGGTGAATTCTAATTAGCCTATGTTCATTTTGACTACCCTTGTTTGTAGTCAAAACACAGTTAAGGGTAACTGTGTGTCCTAAAATGACTCCTCAGGTAAAAGAAAGGACTTTATTTTATGGTTGGGTAAGAATCTCTCCTTTTCTCTTTAAATGTGAAAAAGGAGCATCTTGCCCAGGTTGCCCCAGCCACCAGTTTGGAACCATGAGAAGAGCTAGACTGAGAATAAACTTGACAGAGGCAAACCCAAAGAGTAGTAAAGAAAGAGCCACAGAGAAAGCACTTGACCTCCCTCTCCCTGCACTACTGGGTACACAGGTAATGTCTTCCCTTGTTTGTTAAGCCATTCTGAGCATTCTATTACTCGTGGCCTGAATCTGCCTGATGAGCAGTCCTGTGATGTGAGCCAGGCTCAGAGCAGCCCGAGTATACATGGCTGATAGTGGTAGAGCCAAGATCTGAAACTAGATATTTGCTTTACTACAAGATATTTGCTTTACTACAAAGCCCTTGCTCTTTCCACTAATCCACATTATCTGATTAGAATGCTCATCATCTTAAAACCTGTGGAAATATTTCTAACATTTACAGAGACATTACTATATATTGTGTACAAGTATAGTGCTTTCCAGGTATTAACTCATGACTCCTTGAAATAAGCTCATGAGCCCATATATTGTCATCATTTTGTGAAAACTGAAAGAGGTTAAGGTATTTGTCAGGGTTGCACAGCAAGTCATCATCAGAGCATGGACTTGAACCAATGCATTCTGATTCCAGAACTCCTGCTGTTAATCGCCAGCTTTACACATTTCTTCAAGTATGCTTTGCATGGGCGCAAAGCTTACAAAACAGGTTATATTACTTCCATGCATCCTCTGAGATAAGTTGTGGGCACCAATGCAAGAGAAAGTTGGCTTCCAGTGGTAGTTTCTGCATGCACCAGAGAGAGGCTGGTGGAAAGATGGAGGGGGGTGGTACTTGAATGAAAACATGGGATCTGAAATGAAATAATCTTTTGGCTGAAGAGGAGGCAGGCCACACTCTCACACCAGGGAGGAGGCTTGGTAATGCTGCTGGCAGTGAAAGTTCTCAAAGAAACCTTGACCTTGACATATGGCTTAAATTGGAATGTGTAGTGATACCCACAGACCCAGGCCAACTACTATGAGGGATTCTCCACAGTACCAGAATTAATTCCAGCCTCTTTAGCCTGGCATTTACATTCTGCTTCCAATCTACCTTTTAATCTCCCTCCTCCAACCAATGCCTGCTCCATTCTTCTGTCCTGTATTTGCAATTTCCTCTAACTGAACATAGGTATTGAAACATTTAGACATTAATACTGATTATTTTTTCCTTTTGGAAATTTAACTTGATAGAGGCATTTTTAGAAATACAATTAGCATCTATTTAGTAGAAACAGCGATAACTTCAGCAGTTGGACGCCTTTATAATAATGCCGTGGGACATATGGTGAGGACAATGGTAGAATCCTAGAAAATGAGGTTCGTGCAGTGGGAAACTCTGGTTTATATTTCCAAAAAACTCTTTCAAGTTCTACTCAACTAACAAATGAAATAAGGTTCCTGTGCGTGCTGCACGGTGGAAATGTGCACTATTTGTCCTCACTCCTAAAGAGAAGCCAGAGGCACAAATTAAAGAGGCCTGGCAGAGCTTCACGCATCTGTAATTTAATAAAGTAACTGGGGAATAACAGCTGCGGGGTTGATACCTAACTCTTGAATTTTTTTCACTGTGGACATAAATCAACCCCTCGCTCCAAAGCTTCTGTTAAAATGACGTCTTGAGAATAAGTGAAATGTCATTTATTATCTTCATTCAATAATAATAGGTTATCAAGGTCCTGTTTGTAAGAAATGGTAGGCCTCATCAAAAGATAATAATCCAATTTTTTTCTTAAGATTAGAAATGTTCTATGGGAACAAGATGAATACTGGACCCTCATCTTTCTTCTTCAATTGTCAGTAAGATATTGGAGAACAGTATAGAGTAAAATGAGTAATTTTATGCTGTCAGTAATACAAGGAGTGAGGGAAACTTTTTCAGTTCATTGTCCATCTAAAAATTTTCCCCAAAGAAATCCAGGACCTTTAAAATCCCTCTAAATACCACCAGCCACACAAGAGAAAGAATTCAAAGAAAAACAAAAACAGACCTGGTCCTATCTGGGGGTTTTGTGTCTCACGAAGATTTCCTGGCTACCAATGGAAAGGCAATTCACATTACATACAGCAGTACAGTGTGCTAAACTTTATTAATGGAAACCTATTACCTATCCAGTTGGAGAAATAAAGAGGGCAAATAGGTTAACATTTTTCTCTTTACTATTAATTAATATGCCTCAGGTGGTCTCCTTTCTGTTAATTTTATTGTGCTGCAAAAAATATAGTGGAGCAAGCTGTACATGTGAACCAGTGCTGCTTGCAAAATACTACAAAAGAGACCTGAATGTCTCTCTCTGAATCAATAACAATAACACCACCACCATCAGAGCAGAAATTAATAAACATGGCCCATGCCAGCACGTATTCCATGGCTAATTCTACCAATGTTGATGTTTCTAACTGGATTAGTGTTGTGTTAGGAAAACCAAATCAATAAAATGTCTTATAATCCAGCCATGGTCTACATTAAAGTCAGAACAACAAGAGCACAAGTTAAAGTATGTAAACAAAATTTGAGTTATGCTGATTTTATTTGGTTTGAAATATTTAAATATTGTTGAAATTTTTAGAGAAAGAACATTTATTAACCTGCTTTCTAACCCAGATCTAAGACATAGGAATCAGAATCTCAGAAAGTCTTTTTAAAAGTATAGAAGAAATGTGTATTAGGACTTCTTTTCCCCCAGAAAGTTACAGAAATACATTCTAGCCAGCTTAGGAAAGGAAGGAAATATACTGTTCATGTAACTGAGAAGGCCAGAGCTGGACCCAGCTTCGGAGATGAACAGGATTCAAAGACCATTTCATCTCTCTTTTATCTTGATTTGTTTTTTCTTCTCATTTTCCTTCCTTGTTTCTTTCTTTTCTCTGCAGTAGCCTGATTCTCTTTTTTATTTTCCCAACTTTACTGAGGAATAACTAGCACATATATGTATATATTTAAGGTACACAATGTGATGATTTGAGATAATGTGTGGACTACCAAGATCAAGATAATTAATACATCCATCAACTTATTTAGTTAACTCCTATTTGTGTGTGTGTGAGTGTGTGTGTGTTAAGAACACCAAAGATCCCCTCTCAGCAATAATACAGAATTAACTATAGTCACCATGATGTATTGCATCCTCAGAACTTATTCATCCCTTAACTGAAAATTTGACCAACATCTCCCCATTTTCCCCTGCTCCCAGCCCCTGGCAACCACCATTCTGTTGTGTTTCTATGAAATTGGTATGGACATACATGGGTCTCTCCATGTGTAATCCCACACAAATGAACATAGGCAGAAAGACAAGAATAGAGTAGTAGAGTAAAAGAGGAGGAATTTCCCAAATGAACTTGCAAGGGGGTAGGGAGTGGAAAGGAAGCTATTACAGAAGAAAAAAAGTTGGACAGAAACATAAAATATCTTAAGTTTATTATGAAGTATTTTCTAATGTGGTCTGCAGACCAACTGCATCTGCATCACTTGGAAAACTATTAAAAATGCATATTCTCGAGCCCCAGCCCAGACCTACTAAATCATAAACTCAGGGTGTGACCTAGCAACCTGTTTCCATGAGCTTTTTAAGTGATTTTCATACTTACTAAGGTCTGAGAGGCACTGTTCTATGCAAGGATTCCAGAATGTCCTTATGCTTATCATCCCCTATATCCTCCGACCCATGTTAATTTGTATACCTTAATCCCAGGGATTTATGATAGAGCATTTTATGATCTGCCAAAGTTGCCCCTCCTCTGATATTTGTATTCTCAATTAATGCTACCATAGTCCCTCTGAAACTTGAGATTGACCCTAGAATGCTCCTACCCTAGCCTTCACTTTCAGTAAATTATAAAGTCCCACCTCCGTGACCTCTTGTACATTCACATCAGTCCCCTTTCTGATCAGGCTGGCACCTGCTCTTCCAATAACCACAGTCACTTCTTCTCTAGAGACAAAGTAATCTGATTATCTGTGATAAATGTAAATGCAGTCACTTTGTCTGTAGACCTGATATGCCTCTCCCTTGTTAAACCACTCTGAAGGCTTGCAGAATAAAGCCTACAGAAGAAATATACACACCTGAGCTAAGGCACTGACTGTTGTTCCTCTGCTTTGTTCCCCCAATAGCCCAAGTTGTTCTTGCCTCAGAGATTTGGGAACACCCCAAAGTTCTAAAAAAATTCATGCTATGTTTATATGAGCATTATTCTAGGGAGGGGTTCTTAGCTTTTATAAGCTTCTTATTGACCCAAAAGTTTAAGAAATATTGGTACAGCAGACAGAAGAAAAGTAATTTGGGTTGTCGGATATGTGTCAATGAGTATAAGGCCTCTGAAAAAAGTGAAGTCTAATCTCCCACATCATGCAACACGAAGCTGTGCCTGTGCTTGTAAGAGAGTGCCCAGATGGGTGAGCCGCAATATAAATTCCTTGTGTCGAATTAACCACAGTGAAGAAAGTTTTCTTAAGGGTGAAAAGCCATAGTTCTACTTGTAATGATTAGAATCACACTAATTATTTCCTGAGAAGCTTGATGGAGAAGCTGGAGTTCACATTTATTTAATTTTATTTAATTTTTTATTTTATTTTATTGTTATTCAATTACTGTTGTCCCAGTTTTTCCCCCATTGCTCTCCCTTGTCCCACTCACCACATGCTCCCACAGAAATACATTTTTTAATGCTTTGAAAAAGTGTACTTAATTTGAAAATAGATTTGGTAAGGAGATTGTGTAAGGATCATGGTAGCTATCTGGGGGAACTACCAAACACATTTCCTACTAAGTCTCATTATTTTTCTAGTCCCCTATAGTCACTCCCTCTCCCATTCTTAGGGAGCAGTGGATGTATCACCCAAGCACAACCAATTATTGTGAACAATTTCCCTATCACAGTAATTGACCCAGGGGTGACCATTTAACAAATAAGCAAGGCCAAACAGATGTCTTCCTAAATTGACAAATGGATATTGGAGAGAAGTCCCATTCAACTGGATGTACTAAGATAGAGCCATGTAAATGTAAGGTTGCTAGTGACAATAGAGAACTTGTCAGAAGGAAAAAACTCATCCAATAGACAAGGAACGCCTAAAACAAATAAAACAGAGAAATAGGGAGCTAGAAGAGTCCTGAAGACATTGTATGAACCCTTAGATTTATTTACCTATATCTAAAATCAGGTTCCCTTCAGACTTTTCAGCTAATGGACTAACGCATTATCTTTTGTTGCTTGAATTACTTTCAAGAATTCTAGCATTCGCAGCAGAAACAGAAGTGCCTAACCTGCTAGAACTCAGACTCTGTGCTTTGATGTCATTCTATTCATCACTGGGACAGATACCAGGTATGAACCGCCAGCCAATTCCCTTGTTTTAAGGAAACTCGCACTCCATTGCTGATGAAAAAGCCCCAAGATGAGGTGCTCTCCTATTGATATTTTAATATTATCACTTGTTACATATATATTTTCCTCCCTTGAATTTCAACAATGGGATAGATATTCTATCTGATCTGCGCACAAAGCAACTTGGCACATGGAGAGCTGGAGGCAGTGTGGCTTGGAAAAATTGCTGATCTCCAGCTCTGTATGTTTGGACAAGTTAGCTAACTGGCTAAGCCTAGGTATCCTCAGTAGTTAAACAGATACACTATCTACCTTACAAGATGATATGGACAATGAGGTAAATCATAGGGGTTATAACTGCCTGTTGCATATTTGTACCAATAAATATTTTTCATCACAGATACATGCAAGCATATGGAAATCAACTATCATTGCTTGGGAAACACCATGAGTCCGTATTGTACAGGGGTATCTAACTCATTTTCACTGGGGACTACATCAGGCTTGTGGTTGCCTTCAAAGGGCCTGGTATAATTTCAACTCCTTAACTGTTAAGGAGTAGTTATATTTACACAGTCTTAAAATTATTTCAGCCCTTGGAAGGCAACCACGAGGCTGATGTGGCCCCCAGTAAAAAGGAGTTTGATGCCCCTGATAGAATGTTGCTCCTTAATGGAACCTGGAAGAGTAATCAGGCTTTTGCCAGATTGGAAAGTAGGAAAGGGCATTACGGTTTGAGAAGAGCATGTGTGTCCCAGTTAGTTATTCTTCCTTTTTCTCCCAGGATCTCTTTTCTGCCCAGCCCCTTTTGACCTGATGCACTCACTACCCAGGCTCCCTGGCCCACTGGCTTCTACCAGGATCAGCCCCTGGTAGGCACCTACAGGATAACAGAGGGTGGGAAGGAAGTTTAGGATATTAATGTTGCCAAGCCAACTAAGTCTCATGCCTACAATTCTTATGGTTTCTGTTAACAACTTCAGGTCAAGGGGTGGTAACAGCTTTCAAAGTTCCTATACACCTTACTGTCTTCAGTTAGTTTTCCTATGCTTTCCCATACCTTTATAGATAGTCCCCACACTTAGTTAAAACCTTTCATTTAAATCCTTTAAGTGTGCATCCCTCTTTCCTCTTAGCACCCAAATATGTGCAATATACAAAATTAGGGAATAAAACTGCTTGGTCTATATTTGGGGGATAATAAAAATTTCAATTTTCTCCAATTATCAAAGTAACCGAAATAAACAAGAAAAAATATTTCCTAACATCCTCTTGGAACTATCAACATTTTTCTCCTTTCCCTGTCATCCTTAATCTTTGTGAAAAACAGTTTGTGTGGAGACCCCGAATACTTCATTTCATTTCAGACTGACTTCAGCCACTATATCATTTCACAAAAACACTTCTGAAAGTCTGCAGCAATAGCTTCTAGACTGTAGATATCCTTTGTCAGATTTAAGAACATTTCTTTCAATTTCTAGTTTACTGAGAGTTTTTATCATAAACAGGTGTTGAATTTTATCAAAGATCTCTTTGTGTGTATTGAGACTATTATATTTCTTTTACCTTTAATCTATTAATACTATGAACTGCAAACTTTAAACCATTTCTGTATTCTTGGAATAAACCTCAATCAGTTGTTTTTCTTTCTGTGTATAACTGGGTTCCTGTTATATATAACTCAACTCAGAAATTTTGTGGTCCACAGTCATAAGGAACACTTTCCTGTAATTTTCTTTTTTATTATCCTTTTCAAGTTTTGGTATCAGGATGATGCTATGCTCAAAAACTGAGTTAAGAAGTGTGTCTTCTATCAGTCTCTCATACTTCACTCCCTAAGTATTTTTCTCATAGTGTTACTTCTTCTCAGCCATTTTTTCCATTTTTAATTCTGTGTTCACTCTTTAAATTTCAGAATTTGACAACATTCATTTTAATGACCCACTGTATAGAAAAAAGAGGCATAATAAATAAGTAGGTTGGGTCCAGATTATAAAGAGATTTATATTAAACACTTGTTACATTTCACCAAGTAAAAAATACCCAAAGAATCTATGTGACCTGCTGAGGTGTTTGTCTGAATGTCTCTTAAGCACCACTGTCTAAAATACTACTCTAATCTCTATCAAAAGCCTTCACCCAAATTGCTGGCAAAGTTAAAACAGTATTTGTTTCACAATTCCACCTCCTCCCAATGTACCTTTCTTTCTCTGTTTTTAAAAAAAACTTCATTTGTGCCCTGGCTGGTGTATCTCAGTGGATTGAGCAACAGATTGTGAACCAAAGGGTCGCCCATTCAATTCCCAGTTAGGGCACATGCCGGGGTTGCAGGCCAGGGCCCCAGTAGGGGAGGGCACAAATGGCAACCATACACTGATGTTTCTCTCCTTCTCTTTCTTCCTTTCCCTCTCTCTAAATATAAATAAAATCTTTAAAAAAATAAAATAAAATCTTCACTTGTTCCAATGTTTATTTAAAAAACAGCTCCCTCCATGAAGCCTTACTAACCCTCTTGGCCCTAAAAGGATGACGTCTCTGATTGGGCACTTCACATGATAGCACTGTACTCACAGACCCTTAACACACTTGTGTATTCTTGCTTCCTATAAAAGTCACATATGTACAGGCTTTATGGCCTCCCCCAGACCCAATAAAACTAAACTACATAGGAGAAGAAATGTATCTCACATGTTTATCTTCTGCCAAGTTCATCCAAATGTGTTATCATTTTTAGACTAAAAAAACCTCTTTGTTAATGTGAACTGAATTACAATTGAAATGGACAATCCAGGATGCCTGACCATCTTAATACATATCTTGCTGAACAGTATGCCAAACAAAATCTCCTTTTAGGTAAGGACCTTCTCAGTGCTCTCTTTCCTTTCCTACAGTATTTTGAGTCCTACTGTTAAAATAGTTAAGTTAAAAAAATGTGTTTTTCATTAGTGAATTGAATGTAACATTCTTACAAAAATAAAGTACTGAGACTGAGCATCCAATTAGTAACTATTAATAAATCCATGAACTTAAACAGAAGTTACTATAAAGTTCTACAGCAATACACAGGGAATTTTTACAAACTTTCGTATATGTACACTCTATTCAAGTGCCTGTAATCTATTCTGGGTCTTGATGAAAGGAAAGAAAATAAATAAACTGTATCTTACAAAATTATTTATAGCCTGTAGTTGGTGACCTGCAATATAATGTACATATCTATTTATAGTGACTTCTCAATCAGAAAAAAATGATAAACAGCAGCAACAAAAGATCAACAGACCTTCTGCCTCCGAAAGTGTTATTAAGGCTTTGTGCTGAGATACAGCACCTAGCAGTCAGGCTGTCAAAGCATAGCATGTCAAGTCTGGGAACGCACGGTATTTCTAAATCAATAGAACATAAAATTGGTCTTACTTACGGGGAAAAATTCTAGTGGCTTAACCTAAAAATAGAGTAAAATACAGAAATAAAAAAGATCAAAGTTTTATTCAATACTACTTGTTCTGTTTGTTGATACAACTTGCTTTGCTGTTGTTTTTCAAATGAATGAATACTTAAAATTACATATAAAAGTGCTCATCAAAACTAGTCAGTAGGGCTTGATTAATAACAGAGGCATTTCTCAGCTAAAACTAATGTTGGCACCATAACTATGGATGCAAATTGTTACTTGGATGAGTTAAAGTCCTTGCGTGCTTTCTGATCTCTCTTCTTCATAATTAAGTTGTTCAGCACTTTTGTAAACACATGTTCCTAATCCTGTCTCCAATTTTCCTTCTGGTCCACACTGGGCATTTTCTCTCTCTGTTGCTTCCTCTGGAAAACTGTTTTGGAACATGTTAGTCCAGCTAATCCACATAAAAATAAAATAAAATAGGTCTTTAAATTATAGTTCAAATCACACCCAATCACCGGAATGTTCAGAAATACTTAGGCAAAAAATGAATACATAGAGATCTCATGCTCATGTTATTTGTCTTGTGTTTCTGCTCAGGCACTTTGGAAAAGAACTACCTTATAAATTTAAATTGATCTGTAAATTTAAATCGAGTTTGAACAAAGAATCACTTCAATGACATTGTTCATGGAGAAGAGAGAATGAGAGAAGATGTGATGATCTTTATTAAGGAAAAGAAGAGGAAGGATATCGAACTATACAAGGGAAATAAGCTATCAGTAGAAAGGCAATAAGCAGGCCAAAGCAATTGTTAAAAAAACAAATGTTAAAAAGAAAAATATCAAAAAGAAAACAATTTGAAGGAGTAAAAAGATGTTGGAGACATATCCAGAATAAAAATAAATGAGGAGAACTTGAGGAAGATGGCGTCGGAGTAAGAGGGAGCGGATTCTAGCTCCCGCACTCGTGGGTGAAAATCCTGGCAGATCTATAGAAAAGCAGCGCACCAATCCATCAGTTATCCAGCATTTGTGAAACTAAAAGAACAGAGACTCTGTTGGATGCTGAAACACCAGAAAGCGGCAGGTCAGTGGGGCTTTGGGGACCCGTTTAAAGACAAAGCAGCGGCGGGGGCTGGTGCCCCAGGCCAGGTGGCCCCGGTGCTGCATCTACAGCCGGGGTCCAGAACCATCGGTCTGAGACCAACACCAGAGAGGTCTACCACAGGAGCTTGGGCACCCAGCGGCTCCAGTGGCCACCAGCGTGGGCCAGCAGCTCCCCTGCTTCATGTATAAGCAAAACTGGACAACACCGGGCAGAGACCTGTCTGCTTGCCGGCTTGCATTTTTGGGGAGGGGTACAAAGACACAGGGCCCGGTTCAACTGCAGACTCTGTGATTGCAAGCCTGGGAGGAATCCAGAGACGCATTAGCCTCACGGGTTTGGTTGGGGACTGAGCAGGAATGAGAGACAGGATGTCCGGAAAGTTTTGTTTTGTTTTGTTTTATTGAAAGTGGACTGAGGTGTTCTCCTGCCAAGGCAGATTGGCTTGTTTCCTATCCGGCCTGGCAGCGAGCCAGGGGGAAAGTGGAAGCTTTTGGGGACTAGCCACACGAATGGGAAGCGCCCTGCCGGTTACTCCGGGTCCCAGAAGGTCTGTTGGAAGCGGAGGCCTCTGAGCCAGCACCAGGGGGCTGGGAAGCCCGCAGCCGGTTACGCCAGTCCCAGAAGGACGAGCTCGCGGGCGCAGAGAGTTCAGAGAGGCGCCGCAGGACAAAGACGCTCCCTGACGGTTTCCTGCTCGCACCCATAGCCGGACTCTGGCGCGCACTGGCGCAGGGTTCTTTGAGCCGGGGCTACTGGTCCTAGAAGCACCAGACGGTTTCCCGCGCGAGCGGGGGCGCAGAGAACTCTAGGCTGACACCACTAGGGTCGGGAAGTGCTCGGGGGCCGGCGCGGACCGGGAAGCGCTGGTTGCGCAGTCCCGGCCAGCCCGGGAGTGTGCCCGAGGTTGGCCAGGGGACCCAGACAAACACAGGAGCAGAAGGGATACACACCACGCAGCGTGCCATGACGAGCACGCAGAGTTTTTAGGTCTGCGCCCAGTCCTCAGATCGGCTCCCGGCTTCCAGTCTCCCCGCCTCAGACTATCTGGAAGCCCGGGACGCTGAGGGGTCCTGGGAAAAGAGCTGAGACCCTCAACCCCCTCCCTTTCCGGCCAAGCAAGGTGGGGGGCCAGGAGAGACTTGTTTGATAGAGTTTACAGAGAGGGTGCGGAGGACAAAGGGCCCCAACCAAAGACTCTGTGGTTGCCAGCCCAGGAGAACTCAGAGGTGCAGCCTGGGGGTCTGAATCCGGTAGACTCGGCAGCCTGCTCTGCTTCACACCCAGCTTGGCAGCGAGCCCAGGATTGGGCAGAGGGTCTGCGGCCTCCCAACTGAACGGGGGCAGGCCTGTGCTCAATCCCGAGGGAACCAGGCAACTAGGCCAGTGCAGGTGCCTGCAAACACAGCAAACCAGACTATGGCAGTAACCCCTGGGAGGGGAGCGCTGCGAGAAAGTCCTAGCTCCCCATTGTAGGGAGCTGGGGGAGAGGCGCCAAGTGTCTGGATCCTGAGAGGGGCTGGCTGAAAAAAAAAAAAATCACAACAATCGACCCTCAGCCAACTGTAACCAGAAAAACCGGTTCGGCTAGTTTGAAGCCAACAAGTGACATTCCTTTTTCTGAGGGTTTTTTTTTTTGAGAGATTATTTTGGTGCGTTTTTTGGTTTTTTTTTTTCTTTATTTTATTTTTATTCTTTCTTTCTTTTTTATTTACCTTTCTCCCCTCTCCATTCCTTTTCTTTATCTTTTTGCTTTTTTAAAGTAATCTGTTATTTCTTTTAAACTTTATTACTGTTTCTTCTTTCCATACTTTTGTCCTCTTTTCCCGGATTTCCTGTTTTATTTCTTTTTCTTTTCTTTCTAAACTTATTGCTCTTTCTTACATTCCCCTACTATTTTTCTTTCTTCCTTTTATTTCTTTCCTTATCATTTCTTTCTTTTACCCACAAGAGTCACAATCAACTTGAAAATATAAAAAGACCAGAGCTGGACCCATAGAAGAGGCCTCCCAATAGTAGAATCAGAGAGACAAATTGCACATTGTTGTAGGAGAGAAGCCACAAGTTGCTGCATATTTGAGTAGGTGGAAGCAGAGAACAGCAGGATAACCAAAAGAGGCTGCACCATTGAAATTCACAGGCATTCCACCACAAAAGTTCATACAATAAACCCAGGGTGTCAAAACAGATTAATCTAAGAAGCTGAGGCTAACAAGAAGAGTCTCACAAACAATGGGAAGACAAAGAAACAATCCCCAAATGAAAGGAAAGGAGGAAGCCTCAGAAAGAATGCTAGATGAAACAGAGGCAAGTCAACTATCAGATACTGAATTCAAAGCACTGGTGATCAGGAAGTTCAAAGAGCTCACAATCAGCTACCAGAAACTACAGGGAAGTTACAATGATCTCACTGTGAACTATATCAACATGAAAAAGGAAATGGAAATTATTAGCAAGGGCCAAGAGGAAATGAAGAATACAATTTCTGAATTAAAAAGCACAGTGGAAAGCATTAAAAATAGGGTGGATGAAACAGAAGATCGGATTAGTGAATTGGAGGACAAAGTAGAAAGCATCTCACAGAAAGAACAGGAAAGGGAAAAGAGGCTCAGAAAGAATGAAGAGAGATTAAGAGAAATGCAAGACAATATGAAACGTAATAATATCCGAATAATAGGAATACCAGAAGGAGAAGAAGAAGAACAAGGGATAGAAAACATATTTGAAAGAGTAAAGAGAGAAAATTTCCCTAATTTGACAAAAGAAAAAGTCACACAAATCCAGGAATCTCACAGAGTCCCATTCAAGAGGAACCCAAAGAGGCCCACTTCAAGACACATCATCATTAAAATGGCAAACTTCCAAGACAAAGAGAGAATCTTAAAGGCAGCAAGGGAGAAAAAAGAAATAACATACAAGGGCGTCCCAATAAGGTTAGCCACTGACTTCTCAATGGAAACACTCCAAGCAAGAAGAGATTGGCAAGAAATATTCCAAGTAATGAGAACCAGAGGCCTACAACCAAAGCTACTTTACCCAGCAAGGCTCTCAATCAAGATAGAAGGCCAAATAAAGAGCTTCCAAGACAAAAGAAGTCTAAAAGAATTTGCTGCCACCAAGCCAGCTCTACAAGAAATACTAAAAGGTCTGCTTTAAGGAAAGGAAGGAAAAGAGACAGACAGAGAGGAATACAGGTACAAAAATGGCAATGAATAAGTACCTATCAATAATATCCTTAAATGTAAATGGATTAAATGCTCCAATCAAAAGACACAGAATAGCGTCATGGATAAGAAAGTATGACCCACACATATGCTGCCTACAAGAGACCCACCTCAGGACAAAAGACCATCACAGACTAAAAGTCAAAGGCTGGAAACAAATTTTCCAAGCAAATGGACAAGAAAAAAAAGCTGGGGTAGCAATTCTCATATCAGACAAAATAGACTTCAAAAAAAGAGCCATAAAGAGTGACCCAGAAGGTCACTTCATAATACTCAAGGGAAGAATCCACCAAGAAGACATTAACATCATAAATATATATGCACCCAACATAGGAGCACCAAAATATATAAGGAAAATCTTAGAGGAATTCAAGAAAGATATAGACAGCAACACAATTATAGTGGGGGATTTTAACACCCCACTATCAAAAATGGACAGATCTTCCAAACAAAATATCAACAAAGACATTGTGGCATTAAACAACACCCTTGATGAAATGGACCTAACTGATATATACAGAGCTCTTCACCCCAAAGAAGCTAAATACACATTCTTTTCAAATGCACATGGTACATTCTCAAAGATAGATCACATGATAGGGCACAAAACAAGCCTCAACAAATTCAAGAATATTGAAATCATACCAAGCATTTTCTCTGACCATAAGGGACTGAAACTGGAAACCAACCCCAAAGGAAAAAACCCAAAACACCCAAAATCATGGAGACTGAACGGTATGCTATTAAACAATGAATGGGTCAAGAATGAAATTAGGGAAGAAATCAAAAAGTTTCTGGAAACAAATGAAAATGATCACACAACAACCCAAAACTTATGGGATACAGCCAAGGCAGTCCTGAGAGGGAAGTTTATAGCAATACAGACCTACCTAAAGAAAACAGAAACATTTCAAACAAATGAACTTACTCTACGCCTACAAGAACTCGAGGAATAACAACAAAAACAGCCCAAAGCAAGTAGAAGGAAGGAAATAACTAAGATCAGAGCAGAACTAAATGACATAGAGACTAAAAGTACAATTCTAAAGATCAATGAATCCAGGAGTTGGTTCTTTGAAAAAATAAACAAAATAGACAAGCCTTTAAGTAGGCTCATCAAGAAAAGAAGGGAATGGACACAAATAAACACAATCAGAAATGAAAGAGGAGAGATTACAACTGACACCACAGAAATAGAGAGGATTGTAAGAAATTACTATGAAGAACTGTATGCCAAGAAATTTGAGAACCTAGGGGAAATGGACACATTTCTAGAAAAATATAATCTCCCAAAACTCAATGAAAAAGAAGTAGAACACCTGAATAGACCAATAACAGCAAAAGAAATTGAAGCAGTAATCAAAAAACTCCCATCACACAAAAGCCCTGGACCAGATGGATTCACAGGAGAATTCTACAAAGCATTTAAGGAAGAGCTAACCCCCATTCTTCACAGACTATTCCAAAAAATCCAAAAGGATGGAAAACTCCCAAACTCCTTTTATGAAGCCAGCATCATCCTAATTCCAAAACCAGATAGAGATACAACAAAGAAAGAAAACTTCAGGCCAATATCGCTGATGAACATAGATGCTAAAATCCTCAACAAAATATTAGCAAATCGCATCCAACAATATATCCAAAAGATTATACACCATGACCAAGTGGGATTCATCCCAGGGATGCAAGGATGGTTCAACATTCGCAAAACAGTAAATGTAATTCATCACATAAACAAAAGCAAAGACAAAAACCACATGATCATATCAATAGACGCAGAAAAAGCTTTCGATAAGGTACAACACCCATTTATGATAAAAACACTCAGCAAAATGGGAATAGAGGGAACATTCCTCAATATCATAAAGGCCATTTATGAGAAACCTACAGCCAATATCATACTCAATGGACAAAAACTAAAAGCTTTTCCACTAAGATCAGGAACAAGACAAGGATGTCCACTTTCACCACTCCTATTCAATATAGTATTAGAAGTTTTGGCCACAGCGATCAGGCAGGAAAAGGAAATAAAAGGCATCCAAATAGGAAAGGAGGAAACAAAATTGTCACTGTTTGCAGATGACATGATAGTGTACATGGAAAATCCTATAGACTCTACCCAAAAACTGCTCAAACTAATTAATGAATTTGGCAAAACAGCAGGATACAAAGTCAATATCCAGAAATCAAAGGCATTTTTGTATACAAACAACGAATCAGCAGAAGCAGAAATCAAGGAAAAAATCCCATTCGATATAGCAAAAAGAAAAATAAAATATCTGGGAATAAACCTAACCAAAGAGGTAAAAGACCTGTATGCAGAAAACTACACAGCACTGAAGAAAGAAATCAAGGAAGACACAAACAAATGGAAACATATACCGTGTTCATGGATTGGAAGAATTAACATCATCAAAATGTCCATACTACCCAAAGCAATATACAGATTCAATGCAATACCTATTAAAGTACCAATGGCGTATTTCACAGACATAGAACAAACACTTCAAAAATTTCTATGGAATCATAAATGAGCCCGAATAGCAGCTGCTCTTTTGAGAAAGAAGAACAAAGTAGGAGGGATCACAATACCTGATATCAAACTGTATTACAAAGCCACTGTAATCAAAACAGCCTGGTACTGGCATAAAAACAGGCACATAGACCAATGGAACAGAACAGAGAGCCCAGAAATCAACCCAACCCTCTACAGTCAATTAATATTCGACAAAGGGGGCAGTAACATAAAATGGAGTAAAGATAGCCTCTTCAGCAAATGGTGTTGGGAGAACTGGACAGCTACGTGCAAAAAAAATGAAACTTGAGCACCAACTTACACCATACACCAAAATAAATTCAAGGTGGATAAAAGACTTGAATATAAGCCATGACACCATTAAAGTCCTAGAGGAGAACATTGGCAAGAAAATCTCAGATATTCCACGCAGCAACATTTTTACGGATATGTCCCCTAGAGCAAGGAATATAAAGGAAAGAATAAACAAATGGGATCTTATCAAAATAAAAAGCTTCTGCATGGCTAAAGAAAACAGTATTAAATTAAAAAGACAACCAACTGTATGGGAAAACATATTTGCCAATGATACCTCAGACAAGGGTTTGATCTCCAGAATATACAAAGAACTTACACGACTCCACTCTAGGAAGACATCGAACCCAATTAAAAAATGGGAAAAGGACTTGAACAGACACTTCTCTAAAGAGGACATACAGAACATCCAGAGACACATGAAGAGATGCTCAATATCGTTAGCTATCAGAGAGATGCAAATTAAAACCACAATGAGATACCACTTTACACCAGTCAGGATGGCTATAATAGGCAAAGCAACAAACAACAAATGTTGGAGAGGGTGTGGGGAAAAGGGGACCTTAGTTCACTGTTGGTGGGATTGTAGACTGGTACAACCATTATGGAAAACAGTATGGAATTTTCTCAGAAAAATAAAAATGGACCTGCCTTTTGACCCAGCAATTCCACTGCTAGGATTATACCCCAAGAATCCTAAAACATCAATTTCAAAGAACCTATGCACCACAATGTTCATAGCAGCACAATTTACAATAGCCAAGAGTTGGAAGCAACCTAGGTGCCCATCAGTAAATGAATGGATCCAAAAATTGTGGTACATATACACCATGGAATTTTATGCAGCAGAGAGAAAGAAGGAGCTACTACCTTTTGCAACAACATGGATGGAACTGGAAAGCATTATGCTGAGTGAAATAGGCCAGGCATTGAAGGACAAATACCATATGATCTCACCTTTGACAGGAAGCTAAAGAATAAAACAAACAAGCAAACAGAATAAAAACAAAGACGCTGAAATAGAGAACAAGTGGGCAGCGACCAGAGGGGAGAGGGAAGGGAACTTAAGGGGAAAAAGGGGGAGGGATTTTGAGGAACAAGTATGAATGACACAGAGATGAGGACTGGGGGGGGGGGGGATGGGAGGGAGGGGGAGACCGGGCGGGGGGGGGAAGAGAAAAAAAAATGTACTTGAAAAGTAACCAAATAAAAAAAAATTAAAAAAATAAATGAGAAAATCATAGGTCACATGAGTATAGGACAAAGTTTCTTGGCCTTAATACTACTGACATGAACTCACTGACATAAATTCACTGTTGGAGTTGGGGACCAGGGGCCTGGGCTGTGCGTTGTATAATAGGCATGATACTTAGCAGCAGTCCTTTTAAGTGGCCTAACAAATGCCTACTGGCTTCAACCTTAGTTATTCCCATGGCAATGCAAATATATACACATATACATCTAACTTTAACTATCAATTTAAGGTGTAATTGTTTTTTTTACTCACATGTCTTTTTCACCCACTGGTCTATGAGGTCATTCACTGTAGGTAGGAATCATGTACTTCTACCTCTCCCAGTACTGCAATGTATATCCTGATAAATATTTAGTGGAGGAAGGAAGAAATGAGGGGTGGAAGGAAGAAAGGGAAGGAGGGAAGAAAAAAAGAGGGAGGGAGAGGGAAAGATGGTCATAAGGAGAAAGTCAAGGCAATCATTTTGTGCATAAGAGCTAGTGGAATCATTTGCAGACCTGAAAGGGAGTGAATGACCTGGGTCCAGGAGTGCTACCTGAGAGTCTATCTATAAAACATCGCTTGATATTGGCTACCTTTTTGACTGAAGAGCATAAAATTAAAACTCTCATTAAGCACCGGGCAGTTCTGCTCCCAAAAAAATAAATTTAACATGTTATTGTTGATTCTTCCTTTTCTTCTTCCAAGTAGTATCAGATAAACATGCACATATAATTAGAATGAAAGATTGATTTTATATTTTATTAGAGAAAAGATTTGTGGAGGTTTTTTTGTTTTATTTTTCAGTAAATATATCAGTGAGGAATGTCAAAATAATTCTTTTTAATCTGTATCTAATGATCTTGTTAAAAGGCATGTTATTAAGTCCATGTGTGTAATAAGGAATTGAGCTCTTTTTTATTTTCATATATAAAATTCCAAGAAAAAATTAGAACAATTGATATGTTTTTGTTATAGATCTTTTATAATAAGAAAACTTTTGCTTCATTCCCTTAGTCTTAATATTTAGTTGTATAGTGCCTGTGTTGTAGTAAGAAACAAAAATAAAAAAAAATATTGAGATTAAAATACATTTAGACCAAAAAACTCCCAAACTTTACTTTTATCTTACTGTGTTATCTATGTATATAGGTGATCCCCTTCCTCTGCCTTCAAAACCATCAGCAGTAGGTCACATGTGTCTCACACTTCAGTTCTTCCTTGTCTTTTTTCATTGTCTCAAATTCATGAACCATTTCCACCTTAAAAGGCCCATTTGATTACATGGAGACCACATAGATAATCCAGAATAATCTTCCTATTTTGAAGTTTATAGCCTTAATTCAACATGCAAGATTTCTTTTGCCATGCAAGTTTGCTATATAGGAAACTAATTTTCTCCTGGATGAGATTACCAAGGGAAAGATATGGAAGATCACTAAGGAAAAGTGTAAGAGAAATCCAAGATCTTATCCCTGGATCATACCAACAGAAAGAAGTAAAAGAGAAGAGGAAAAATGAACTAATGCAGTTTGGAGGGAGAGTTCAGTGAGATAGTAGGAAATTAAGAGATTCTAAGGGACTTGAAACTAGGAAAATAGTGCATTGTGTTCCAGGCCCTGTGATAGCCTTTACAATGAGGTCATATTTCCACTTTTTACACATAGTTTCCTGATATTAATTATACTTAACATGTACTATATAATCATTACATACTGCAGAAATATCTGGGCATTTTAAATATATTATTTTATCCTTATAACAAATCAAGAAGAAAAGTTTTATTATTCAGAATTTAAAGATAAACATGCAGTCCAGAGAGTTAAATGACTTGCCTAAATTCACATAAGCAGACTGGCAAGCCCATAACTGAATTATGGTCAGCCTGATCCAAGACCCAAGCTTTAGCATCAACTTTCAAGAGAGACACTAAATTACAAACACTTTCAAATGGCTATCTCTTTTATTTACCAGTAGTTAGTTAATTATTTTAGCCATAGTAACAAAGTTAGCATTACTAAAAATTGACCATAATCTTTAAGAATCCAGAAACAACTTACTTTCAAGAGTAAATCAAGAGGTTTACTCTATCATGCAGAGCATACAAAGAATAATATCTTGTCAACACGACAAAGCATGGTCCCTCTTTGGCACTGTTGACAGTAGGTATTCTATATACAACCAGAGAAAATGAAGAGAGCTTACTTTGCATCTTGTGCTCGTCTAAGAGTTTACACATATGAAATTATAAACTTTCCCTTTTAATTTCCTAAAACTTTACCAAATGTCTAAAATTCCCTTTGGAGAAAAATGAAGGAACCATGGAATATACTAACTTGTATATTTTAAAGAACACATGTAACATAGGCCATACATACCATGTAAAGCTTCAGCAAAGTACTGTGTGCTTTTTGCTTCCTCATCAGAGTACAAACAGTGAATATTAAAGTGACTGTGTCACGTTATTTACACCTTTCTAGTGGTACTCTGTTTGCCTCCATAAATCATCATCATCCTTATCCTACCTACCCACTTAAAATAAACATAACCACTGACTTACGTTTCAGTATACAGTTAGCATTGTTAGATAACTTCATTATAGAGCACTTCATTACCTTGTGCAGCTAGGCCTACTTTGGAAAATTATGCTCCTATAGTGCAAAGTGACCTCAGGTGTCTAAATCAATACACAGGGGTTATCTTCAAATGATGCTAATTGTAAACACAGAAAGGATCAAATCATACAAAGTAGCTATACGAACACTATGAGGTTGGATATCCTGAGGCTTCCTTTTCTCACACAGGCACAGAATAGAAAGCTAACATTTACTTTTTCTTGACAAAGAACAAGTCTTTATTGATACGTGAGAAAAGAAAATTAACCTATTTGTTTTTAAAATCAATATATTGTAATCTATGGTCTTTTTTCTATACATTGTCAAAAAAAAAGGCAACTGATTTCTGTGGGTCTAGCAGTTTCAGAAATGGAGCATTTTATCAGTGATAACAAAGACATACTGAAGTTCCGAAGGAGGATACCTGGAATTGGAAATCCTGATAAGGTAGAAACTGCTTTGCAGTTTCTCCAAGGTGCTCATTTCACATTGTTTCCTAGTACTTGGCAGATTCTCTTTCTCATCTCCATTCTGCTGTACCTGAACGTAAAGATAAATGTGCCTATAACATGCCCAGCTCAGAAGGAGAGAGAAATGGCATTTCTGGGCCCAGTAAAGAATTGTGCCAGGAAGATTTGATGAGCTCCCCAGAATTCACTCATGATGTCTACTGTGGTTCGGATTTAGTCAGAAGTGTCCTATGGCATTTTAATGAAAACAAACAAACAAAAAACTGTTACTTTCTTGAGCTATTACAAAGGAATGATTATCTAGCAACATATTGTTCTCATTGAACTAGGTGAAACTTAAGTACATTTTTCCAAATCCCCTCATGGTTTAATCTTGAACTGAGCATCACAGAACAAAAGAATCAATTTCCTTTTTAAGAAACAAATTCTTAATTATCACACTAAACCAAAGCCAACCTGAAAAATCCTTAGGACTGGCAAAAATGCAAAAATAAAAACAAAAGGCGCTTGGAAATTGTTTCAAAGATACAGCTCACTCTCCCCATTATTATTAAATCATTCAAGTTTGTCTTTGGCAGATCCAAGTCCCTACTTTTCTGTCCTTTTTTTTTACTTGCTATTATTCCTCTCCAGCATCTCACCTTAGGTTCCTAGAACTATCAAATCCACCCCTGAAACTCAAGCTGAATAAGTAGAGAAACTAACTAAAATCAATTTCTAAGAAATGCCAACGCTATTATTTTTTCTAAGGTTTGTATATTTTAAATTCAATTCGTAAAAAAAAATCTCCTGAGCACCCATTCTGTTCCAAATTCTTGAAAAAGAGAGAAGAGGCCTACGCCCTGCACCCAGGTTCTCAGAGTCTGGCAGGGGAGATAGAATTGCAACAAATGACTGACCCTACACTGAGCTAAGATCATGACGGAACAGTGGTAAAGGAACTGAGGAAAATACATTTTTCTCTCTACTTTGGGGATCACTAATGCCCTGGAAGAGGTACTTAGTTTGAGATATCTTGGGGACTTTAATCTAGAGATAAATATCTCTAGATAAGAAGAGTTGATTATGTGGGTCTGGGCTCTGCAAAGGATTAAGGCTGAAAATATTAATTTGAAAAATGTCATCATCATCCATCCTTAGATATTAGAGAAATGTGTATATGAGTGTTTCACAAAGCCTATAACCTAGACTAACAATTTCATGAGAATCTTTGTAGAAAATAGAGCACTAGAATTGAGTAAAATTTTAAAATACCACATCCTTTATTTACCCCTTCCTTAGGAAATCTGTAAAAGACATTCACATTTTAAAGGTACTGACAAGTCCTATAGTTAGTGAAGATGTAGAAAAAGAGTCAAAAAGAAATGCTTATTAAGGAATCCAAAAGAAAAATACATTTTGAGAAGATAAAGATGATTATTTGTAGATATGATAGAAGTCCCGAAAGTTAAGAACTAGCAGGGAGAGTGTCTCACCCGGTTTGTTGTTCCAGAACCCGACAGAGACCACGGCATATATCATGTGATCCATGAATGTTTTCCAGATTAATCAGTGAATTTAAAAAAGTAACTCCTTATATAATTAATTCTCAGTCTATTAAGGTACTATAAAGATAGAGAAAAATGGCAGCAGTACAAGAAATCAGATAAAAGAACATCACTCCATTTTGGAGAAAGCTTCATAACATTTACAGCATTTAGTACAAATTTAGACATATATTTTTAGAATTTGTAGCAATGGTTTTAATAGGAAGAAGGGAGAGTGATTTTGCTCCCCAAGTAACATTTAGCAATGTCTGGAGACATTTTGGGCTGTCACAACAGGGGCTGGGGTGTGGCTACTTGAATCTACTGGACAGAGATTGGTGACACTGCTACACATCCTGCAATGCACAAGATAGCACCCCACAGCAATGAATTGTCTGCTCTAAAATGTCACCGGAAGGGGGCATCTTATGCCGCATGAGATAAAGTGAGGTGAACAGACACATCTCCGTCTAACACAAACAAAGATGAGGAGGAGGAATCCAATGAGGAAGCTGTGTAGAAAACCAACAAATGTGTACTAGTCTGGGAGGGTTCAGCCAAAGACTGGAGCTCTGGGGATGTGAAGTTCAGATGGTGCCCTACAGAGAACATGCCTTGGGGAGCATTTCAAAAAGCATGAGGCTGAACACCACTGGGACTGTGCTCTGAGTGAAGCTGGTTGGAGACACTGACTGAGACTGCTGCAGATCCCTGCCTCCGCCCTCTTGCCTAGGCCCCTTCACTCCTCTCCACTATTCTACTTCCCAACCTAGTCCACTGGGGTGTGTGATCTCAGAACTGTGCTGAGCAGATGTTGGGACAAAGGAAGAACACATTGTTCCCTTCCACTGTCAGCCTGGTGCTGCACTTTACTCCCCTTACGTGCATATGATTAAAGAGTTATTTTTAAAACATCACAGACCGGAAACATGTGGCTTTTTAAGCCAGCTAGAGCCTGCCCGTACATCCATTCAGGGGCTTCTGCCCACAAAGCCATCAAAGGTGTATGTCAGCAAGCTTTGGCTGAGAAGCCTTTCCCTTCAAGAAAAGAATTCCTAAGTCCATATTTTCTGGAATAATCACTATTAGAAACAAACTTTCTAAGATATGTGCAAATCAATCCGCCTTTGGTTCCAGAGCCAAAGAATGGTAGTGTTTGTACCTAGGAGAACAGCCCAGGCTAATGAAAACAAAACAAGACAATGTAGAACAAAGAAAGCATCTTTTAGAAAATGCCAGGTTTGGATGAAAATCAGTAAGAAATCTGATGATTTTTTGCTATATTTCTTTAAAAATTGTCATGAGAATGGGGATTATATTAAATCTTTATATTGCTTTGGCTCAAATATATGGTGACAGAAGATGGCTTGACTTTGGGTGGTGGGCACACTGCAATATGCAGATCAAGTATCATAGAATCATACACTTGAAACTTACATAATCATATTAACCATGGTCACCCCAATAAATTCAATAAAAAACATGTTAATGGATATACAATATAAAAAAAGGAAAAAGTAAAGTTTATCAGACTATGCTTGGTGTCTTCAAAAACAAAAGAAAGCAACCTCTGGAGCAAGAAAGTGAATACTAAAAAGTGTTTGATACAAAAGCAGGAAGGCAAAGAAATCTGACTAAAATGATGAAAGAATGCAAGGAAACCCAAGAGCAAGAGTGCAACTAAACTTCCCAGCAGAGGCAACAAAAATACATGCGACCAAATCAAATCTCCGAAAAAGAGAGCACATTTGAGAAACCTTAAATACAAAGGTAAACGACAAAAGTGAAAGTGGCAGGAAAGGATCATTATGGAAGAAAGAAAATAAAAACTCAACCCAAAGAAGTCTTTCTGACAAAACTATAGGAAGTTCTAAAACACACACATTTGCCTAAGGTTAAAAAAGAAACCAAATATATAGAGTTTAAAGCTACACTAACCATCAGGCTAAAATAAGATTCATTCTGGAAATAGTGCAAATCTGGGATTATAGGATAATATAAGAATATTAAGACATCAAAGAAGAAGAAAATAGCCTACAAATCAATAAAAGTCAGGCTAACATTACACTTTCTGAATAACACTAAGTACCAAAGGAAAATAGAGCAAGATGTATATATATATATATATATATATATATATATATATATATACACACACAAATCTATGATAAATATTAAGGGGAAATTGCTAAAACACAACT
Organism: Artibeus jamaicensis; assembly: GCF_021234435.1. NCBI lineage: Eukaryota > Metazoa > Chordata > Mammalia > Chiroptera > Phyllostomidae > Artibeus > Artibeus jamaicensis. The sequence continues at coordinate 18,176,075 of NW_026521812.1, forward strand.
GTGATGGGAAATTTGTATTTATACTATCAGTCTGTGGCAAATTAGTATGTAAGAGAAAAATACATAATTTTTATATTTTAATCATATTGAATTAATAGTTATGCATTAAATGGAATAAACCATTTTCAACATCAAATATTACTGAGATTTTTATAAATTATATTTTAATCATAATACTTGTCCCCTCTACTTGCAATGATTTCCATCACCTTCTCCCCATTTTCCAGCTCAAATTCAGTGTTGTTTCATCCCTCACACCAAAATCCTCCCTCACACCAAAAGACTGTGGGTTTCACCCCTACCCAGGGCACACACCCCGTCCAGGAGAGTCTAGGAGGCAATCAATTGATGTTTCCCTCTTACATCAATGTTTCTCTCTTTCCCCTTTCCTCTCTCTCTAAAATCAATAAAACATACTCTCAGGTGAGGATTTTTTTAAGTCCTAATTTGTAGCATTTGCCAATTTCCATGGTGTCCACATTCCCACCATGGTCAGTTTCAAGCTACCAATGATTTAAAAACCAGCTGACAAGATTCTTGAATATTTAATGATAGAGCTGGTGGAATCTATCCCATAACTGAGAAATAATACCTTCACTGGTGAAGTAATTCTCTACTTACCACATTTCATTATGGCTAGCTATTTGCATTTATGTTTTTATCACCAGGCTAAGAATCGCTTGAGGGTAGGGACAGTAACAACAAAAATAGTAAGAATAACCTCATTGTTAGTTTGGTAAAGAAGGGAAAAGTTGGCTAGCAGTCTTGAATCCTTGACAAGAAGACTACTGGCACAGCAGATGGAAAAGACCATCAGAAAAGACCAGCAAACTGCATGCTTTATTACTGGAGTTTGGCCTCCCAGCTGGGAATGGATCCCAAGTTGCGGTGCAGTAGAGCAGAGCCCACGTGATTCACCGAAACTCTCTGTGCGTTTCCAGTCTACATGAAAACGTGTCAGCTATTTATTGTTGTTCCTTGTTTCTAAACACACAACCTAACTTTATTATCTTTCCACAATAACCATGAAAAAGCCATGAAAGATAACTTTAGGACCTAGAGCAACAAGGTAGCTCCAGGTCCCTTTCCTCTCTCTCTAAAATCAATAAAACCATGAGGAAAGTCCTAATTTGTAGCACCAACCAGTTCCACATCCCAGCAGTTTCAAGCTACCAATGATTTAAAAACCAGCTGACAAGATTCTTGAATATTTAATGATATCCACTCCAGTCCTCTTAAACTGCGGGCTCCATTCTGACTACCAATGGGCTTTCTCGGGAGGTTAGAAAGGGAGCATGTTCTCAAAGGAAAAAAGACTTTGGAACCCCATCTAACACTGACATGGAGGAGAGAATCCAAAATCCCCAAAATTCAAAAAGTCTACTCTATGAATCCCTGAGATTTTAACTCCTTTGCTCATCCCACCCCAAGCTCTGCCCTCTGGAGCCCTGGCACAGTGTCACCTGAGGACTTCCCAGTCGGTGTCCGTGATCTGAAGCAGAGTCAGACCTCTAAAGTGGGATGGAGGGCTGACTGATTGAGAGCGGAAGAGCCTTGGACTCTCACCAGAGGGTTATATTTAGATGACCATTTGAGGATATGAGGCGTTTCATAGAACTTCCAAAATGTCCTCTCTGACACCATTTCTGTACAGCTGAAAAACAGCTGCAAAAGTCAATCCAGGACTTGCAGCTCCCTTAAAAACCAAATCAAATTGCTACATGGTCAATCAGCTGATCAATGCATAATTGACTGTGAAGATAGCCAGAAATATCAGCAAATGTGTTAGCTGTGGAGAGATATGGACAAAGTCAATGAGCAAATTGGAGCAAGGAAATTAAATGAATGTAATCAGAATTACTGTGATCAAAGGAAGTATTTGGATGAATGAAAAGACCTAAATTATACTCAATTTTTTTTCTCCTGGAAAATCTTAAATATTTCATGATTAGAATTCCTGGCATTTATTAACTACCTCCAGCAATCTCTTCTATGGACCTTGTTTGAAATATGCTCTCCTTCAACCCTCCATCATAACTTTGCATTTATTAAAATAAAAACAAAAACTTGAAACAGCATGCTTTCTGAAGTTGTCATAGATAGTAAGGTCATTTAACCAGTTACTTTCTATAAACAATCTTGGCTATATCAACAAACTACATAGAAAGAACAATACAATGGAGCAAAGGGGAGAGAAAGCCACAGAAGAAGATGAACATTAAAATCAAAGTACATTAAAAAGTATATAAAACCCTGGCAACATAGCCTCACAAATAATTTCAAAAATAAACTTTAATAAATTATTCAAGTCACATGTAATACATATTATATGTGTATCTAACATATGTACAAACTAATTGGCATTAGAAAATTTTATATTTTTGTGTTTTATTTTATAAATGTTATATAATTTCAAACAGGTAGATTAATGCCTCTCAATAATAGAAGATACAGATACCCTGGCTGGTTAAAAAACAAACAAAAAACCCCTCAAATTTTACATTCAAAATATTTGTGGCTATGTATATGCAAACAGATACTATACTACCATAAAATTTTATTGATTTAATATTAAAATACTAATGCAAACAAGCTCTATATGGCACTTTAACACCTCTTACTGTTCATAAGTCATTTGAGCCTCACAGCACTGTCTAGTAGGTCACAGAAGAATTAGCATCAGTCATATTTTAGAGATCGGATACCTGAAGGTCAGATGAATGAGGTAACTTTCTGAGGTCACACTAATAGCTAAAAGGTGAAACTGACATATGATCAGTGTTGTGACCTTTTACACTGAACAATTTTGCCTTTCTTTGTATCAATACTGGGATGTGAAAAATAAGTTACTTTACAAATAATTAATCTTTTTTCCTGAAACTTTCTAAAATCTTGCTCAAACTTTGTGCATAATGTACATGCATATTCCAGAAGAGCCAGAATAAGTTAAGCCAGCCCAGTGAGTTAACTGTCTTTGATTGTAGAACAAAATAAAAACACACCCAATGTGAGTCTCATTTGGGTTCTTACTTTAAGAACTGAGTTGCCTGTTTGTCCAGACACAATGTGCTAACAATGAGGGAAGGAGAACAGACTTGCTCTTGTTTTAGAAGGTTGATATGGAAGCCATAATTCCTTGTTCTTTTAGAACTACAATGTAAAATTATCAATACTTAATGGGTGAGATAGACTGGTGTACATACTTTCTTTAAACTAGGTTTTTATCTTTTCTTCTTGAGCCGTGGCCTGTCAAAAATACCAGAAAATAAATAAAAATTTTAAAACATAGGTCTAGCAATAAGTCTAGATTTTTTGCTCTTAGTCAGGTCTGTAGTTAACACTAAGAATGAAAAACAACTGTGAGAGACTTTCCAGTGGCTTTAGAACATGTAGAAAGTTAAATTTCCCTCCTAATCTATAGGTTTTTAAAAGATTTTATTTATTTATTTATTTACAGAGAGGGTAAGGGAGGGAGAAAGAGAGGGAAAGAAACATCAGTGTGTGGTTGCCTCTTGCACACCCCATTTTGGTGACCCATCCTGCAATTCAGGCCTGTGCCCTGACTGGGGATCAAACCAGTGACCTTTGGTTCACAGGTTGGCACTCAGTCCACTGAGCCACACCAGCCAGGCTAAAACCTATAGTTTTGCTTCTGCATTTCAATAGTGTTGAAAACACGATTATTAGAAGGCAAGCTAGCTGGTTTTGGCTACAGTGAGAAAGAAACATGTTCTCTAATTCTCCCCGCTCTACTGTCTCCTTTACCGGTCCCTTTCAAAGGCAGCCAATTTCCCTCTTAATTTCTTCATGGTAATTCATATTCTGCAGCATTTGTTGAGTGTCTTTTATCTGCCAGATATTGCAAAAGGCATTCCACATAGTTCATTATTATTTAACTATTCAAGTCTGCCTGTCTTCATTTTTTTAAATGAATGAGAACAGATAGAGGCCTTCAGTATGACTCACGGTTCATGGTTTTTCTCATTAGTGCTTTCCTCCTATTTTTTGTTTGCTTTTGCTTCGTATCAATATTTTGATTCCTGTCATTTTCTTTTTGTGAACTTCAGTCACAATTTCTTGAGTTTTTGTTATACAACAGACCCAATACAATACTTTATAGACATTATCTTACTTCACCTTACTTGACCTTCAAAATCCATAAAGCAGGCATTATTGCCTCCACTGTGCAAGTAGAAAAAAATAAGGCTCAAAGTTTCATTCATCAGAGCTCACACATTCACTCAGTGGCAAAGCTAGAATTAAGATTACCTCACTTTACATTTCAGGTTTTAACATCTAACCAAACCAATATCTGGTTTGTTAGGTTATTGTCTACACAGAGGCAAGCTACATAAATATGGATTGCAATTAGATACCTATGATGGATATTCCTATAATAGTTTATACAAAGAGGAATAATTCATCTACCTTCCTTCCACAAATTACCCTCCCCATCACATCCTCTGACCCAAGCATGGTCCATGAGACTGTCTTAATGTCTTTCTATTGACAATAAGAAAAAATGTACCCAGCTAACTAAAACATTCATAGGTAGTAACTTTGCACTCCCCTAGAGAGGGGTGGGGAAATTTTCTCCCTGCCAACTAAAATTTCAATTAGTACTTAGAGCAGATAGAGATAAACTCAAATTCTTTCATACTTTCCCCATTTCCTTTTTCTTCTCTTGAATCTGGGATGGACTATTGCTTTGACCAATGGAGTACAAGGACTCTATTGGTCAATGTTCTCTAATTGTACTCAGATGCTCTGCAATGTATTCAGATGCTCTGCAATTGTACTCAGATGCTCTGCAATGTACTCAGATGCTCTGCAATGTATTCAGATGCTCTGCAATTTCTAGGCCCAAATGTTCAGAGGACTGGATGCCTCTACCTTGGTCTTTCAAAGCCCTGAATCACCATGCAAGGTGTCTGATTCTCCTTACAGAAAAAACTCACGGGAAGCCTGGAGACTACTTGAAAAAAGACATAGGCTCAGTGGAACCCAATCTTTCATACACCCCCACCAAGTTTCCTGGCGAGGCTTCAGGCATAAATCACATTCCCAGGAAACACACTGAAATCTGAGATTTGTGTGCAGATTACTGAGAAGTTCTCCTAAGAACAATACATATGAAAGATAAGCAAAGCGGGTTGGACCAAGGGAGAAGTTAAACTGTGACATAGTGGTAACAGGTAAGTATGGAGCTAGATTGCCCTTGAAAGTTGTCCTGTCTTACAGCAAAGAGGCAGAGACATTATGCTTCAGCACGAAGGAGTCATTGCGTGCAGGCTATGTCCACCCATTTAGTAGGCAGTGTGCCCTTGGACAAGAAAGCTCAGTCTTGAAGAGTTCTGGGCAGTGTACTAAGGCATCCACTAAATGGAATTTCAGTGAAAAGCATTAGTCAATTGATTGACTTTAATTCATGGGGATTTCAAGAGGGAAAATGCTCTGGCAGAAAAGCTTTATTTCCCTTCATTCAGTTAGACCATCATTTTAAAAAGAGCTTACTTTTGCAATAAATGTTAAAGTATACATTGTCTTATTTCTTCCAGTTTTTTTAGGTATAAGGAATACTAAGCATGAGTCCAAGGAAACTGTTTGTTAGCCGTGTGATCTGAGACAAATCACTCATCCAACAACAGACTGAGTTTCTATTGTGCCAAGAACAGTGCACTAGGACAGGCTGAGGAGGAAGGCTACCATGACCTTAGGAAGATCAGGAAGCTGTAGTCAGTGACCTTTTCAGACCTTCAGAGGCCTCATTTGTAAGGTAGAGACAATTCTATCTGTCCAAATTTTATATTAGATTTTTTCAGCAGTTAATAATTGTTATGGGTATCCCTGGCTAGCGTGGCTCAGTGGATTGAGTGCTGGCCTGGAAACAAAAGGGTGAAGGTTTGATTCCCAGTCAGGGCACATGCCTGGGTTGCGGGCCAGGTCAGGTCCCCAGTAGGGGGCACACGAGAAGCAACCACTCATTGATGTTTCTCTCCATCTCTTTCTCCTTCCCTTCTGCTCTGTCTAAAATAAATAAATAAAATCTTTTAAAAATTAAAATAAAAAATAACTGATGTGGGTAAATTCTACAAAAATAGTAAAAGACTATAGAAAGTTAAGCTGTTATTATTATTGTTGTTATTCTTAATAATAATATTTATTTCCTGCTGTATAATATCTCATAAAAGTAATCAGTGAAAATCGTATTGATTATCTTAAGCACACACTTGAAAATAAATGCAAGAGTTCAGTTTATTAAAATTAAAAGATATCTTTTCTTTAGAGGGCTTTTATTTAGGAGTCTATGCAAATCAGCTCTCATTGTTCTTTCTTTTCTACAAAAGGGGAGTCTCTTTAAATATATACTGTTAGCACGTAAGTTGTATTACATTTTTGAAATATGTTCTAAATTAAAATTGACAAGATTCTTCCTGCAAGACCCATCCCAAAAGTTCTTTTCTGACACACACAGTCTTCAAATTAATTTTTGTGGCGATGTAGGAAAGTCAAATTAATGTCAGTCTACTAGTAATATCATGTCCAAAATCCTCTACATCCCAGAGTTCTTTCATTAGAGTTTGTTCTATTTTTATCCTAATTGGATGCATAGAAAATCAGTTACAGAACTATATAGACAAAAAATTGAGTATGAGTGTGTCAAATCAGTAAGAAAACCTGCGTTCCACCTACTCTGATTTCAGACAACTGATAATGCGGAGATCACACACTAGGCTGCACACACAATCACTGTCAAAATTAGAGAAAAAGGAATTATTTTATCTTTTTTTAACAAATTAATTTTCAACTTCAAATGCCATAAAGCAGCTGTGAGCTCTTGTTACACTTTCAATTTATAGTAAATTAGTAGAGGTAGGTTTTGAGGAAGTAGGGCCTTCTCTTTAGTCCTTCTTGATGTGGTCTGTGCAGCTGGCATCTAATGCATGTGGTTTCTCTTGATTCAACAACACAGAATCCTGGCCTTCAGAGCATTCATCAGAGAGTTTTCCTAAGAACTGAATCCCAGCACCTGCCAATGACTCACTTAAGACAATGAACGTTTGATACAAATGGGACAAGGGACCTTTTAATTATCCATGAATCCTGGATATTGTGAACACGATACCTTTATCACTGGCTACCCAGAAGCTTATCAAGAGTTTACAGAAACAAGCACTTTTATTTTCTCTTATTGGAAGTAAAAAGTTACTCAAACAGTCTCTTGAGCATTTAACAATTCGAACTAAAATTGAAAATATACATTTGATTTGACATAAAAACTGCATGTTCAAGCATTTCTTTTCAGAAAATTTAGACTTTGCACAAAGCTACCTGATGCTAACTGAAATATATTTATATACATTGGAAGTAGTCTTAATATTCATAGATAGCAGATTAAGTATGACATAGCATCACAATGGGATATAATAAAGCCATTTTAGAGAAACTAAGGTATCTCTATGTATAAAGATCTATAAATATTATTGCTAAGTATAAAACATGAAAAAGCAAGTATAATTTGATCATTCTTTCATTTAAATGTATATAAACAAACATATGCATAGAAAGAGTTTAGAACTATAAATGTAACTGTTCGATGATTGTAGAAACTCCTACATAGACTTTATATATTTCCTTATTATTAGATTTTTACAATGACTCTACATTATTTTATTATTTTAGAAAACATAATTTATTCATTACAAAAACACTTTGAATGAAACCAGGATGTACCATGTTATCTTAGTTTCCATGAACTTGTGAAGTTAAAAATGTAATGTTAAGTTCCCAGATTAATGAAGAGATGATATAAGACAATTGGAAAGTGCTTTTAAGTGAAACTGTAATAAATCATGATGACAATTGCTAACAACTAGTGCTGTGCTAAGTGCTTCATATAGTTTGACTTATTTGTATTCAGAACTACTTAAAAGAGGTACCATTTTATGATTCTACTAACAAAAGTACTCTTATGATCCACATTTTTACAAATGAACCAATTAAAATTCAAATATATTGAGTAACTTTGTCCAGTTGTAGTAGAGTCAAATGCTAAATTAAATATATCTGATTCAACAGCCAGTGATCTTAACCATTATGTCACACTATTTCATTATTTTATTAAGGTGTGATCAGGAAAAGAACAGCCACTCTTTGCCTTCTAGATATGGCATTTATAATAGGGCTCCAAGGTTAAAAAGTTGGAAGAGCTGCAGGGAAGGGGCCAGAGAAGCCTCCACCAATATCAAAGTCAGAAGGTCAGGGGCAGGTGGTTCTTAAGAGCTGACAAAAGCTTCAGCATTTCTTAATAGTCTCTGGAAAGATTCCATCAACTGTCTCAGTCTGCAGTAGGAAAGCAGGTGCTTCTCAAGAGCTTCTTGGGAAGCCTCTATGACATCTCACTTCTGTCCATGCATCTGGCTGCCACTACCTCTGCAGCATGCTGGTTTTTCTATTCCACCTTCCGGTTTTATCTAGTACCACTCATTGGCAAACTCTAAGCTGAAACAACACCAAACAAAGGATTTTGGGAAATACGATTCTTGGTGAGTCTACAGGGCTGAGGTGAAAGGGGGGGTGGAATGCTGATTTAACAACAGGTAATCTAAAGTTATTGATTTGTGAATATTTCATAAATGTGTAGATATCTATAGCTATAAAACCAGAAAAAGTCCATCTATTGTTAATATGACAAGAATGGTTTGCACAACATCAATGTAACCTGGCAGCCAAAGCAAGTGAACTGGAATGTGCATGTGTGAACAATGATGACTTCACTGTACTAGTCAGTGGGGGCAGGAGACACAGCTTAGTGAGTATGTGTACTGTGGGACCATCACATTCAAAATAACTGAGCAAGCAGCGCAATGTATCCACATCAAATTTTGCGTTAAGCTTGAACATTCCTCTATGGAAACTACTAAGATAATTCAGAAAGCCATAGCTATGGGCAACTGGAGATTGATAGCTTCATCAGGAAAACACACACATTCATGCATCACGTCAAGTTTGTGCAGAGTTTTTTGGCAAAACATCAAATCACCTAGGTGACTCAGGGCCCCTACAACCCAGATTAGGTGCCCTGGGACTTCTGACTTTTCCCAAAACTAAAAATCACTTTTGAAAAAAAAGAGATTTTTAGACCATCAGTGAGATTAAGGAAAATACAATGAATGGCAATTGGGAGAACTGTGTGAGGTGCTTACTCTGAAGGCGACTGAGGCATCATTGTTCTATGTACATGTTTCTTGTATCTTATATCTTTTTCAATAAATGTCTCTTTTTCATCAAACATGGCTAGGTACCTTCTGGACAGACCTCATAGGTATATAGATACATGCAAACTTACATACATATATACATTTTACATATGTGTGTGTGTGTGTGTGTATATATATATATATATATATATATACACACACACACAGTGTAGCATAATAGTTAATTAAGAACATTGACTCTGAAGCCAAATGGCTTGTGCTCTGACCCTGGTTCCCCATTTATTATCTGGATGACTTTGGGCAAGTTGCTTAACATCTCTATACCTCAGGTTTTTCCTTTTTAAAATAGGAATAATAATATTGCCTACTTCATAGGGTTATTGTGAGGTTTACTATAAATTATATATAGCTTAAAATACTGTCTGGCATGTAGTAGTGCTGTATAATGTTTTAATTATTATTGTTATATCACTTATTATTTTATGTCACATAATAAAATCTCTTAGTATGCCATGTCATGAAAAAAGTTCACTTTTTGAGACAATGTGCAACAAAATTTCATCATCTTTTAGTTTTTATTGATATTTAGAAATAAATTTAGCCATGTTAAAAATAACTAACTCATGACAGTTTCAGATATTTTTATTCATTGTTCTTCATAGAATTTTATCCTCCATTGCCCCATTTATAGATTCAATTTGGTAGGTAGTAGAATATACAGGTAAAAAGAGGTTCTTAAGAAAAGGAGGACCTGGACTTACACTTTGTATTGCTTTATTTCTACTTCTCCCTTCCCCCTTTAATATTAGCTTCTTAATTAGACTTTACTTTTAACTTATTTCAATTATTATTTATGATTATTGTATGATTCACCTATAAGTGGTTTTTATATTTCCTATTAGCTGCACTTTCCAATTTCCTAAAGAAACTCATTAACTATGTTTATATGTGTGTGTATGTGTGTATATTGCAATTCTACAATTTGCCCTTGAGTAGAGAGCAAAGTTGCCCATGTGAGAAATAGCTCGAATGCAAACCAACGCCTAGAATTCTGAGCATCTGTCCTATTGTTTGTTAAAGCCACAAATTGTTTTCACTACTCAATGTATCTTAAAATGAAGGATAGTTCTTTTCCAAGGAGCAGCAGTAGGACCTAGATTTTAACCTCTGGAAGTTGAATTCCCTCTACTTGAGGTGTCCCCCAGTGCCCTCAAAAAATAATTTCAAGTATGTCATAAATTTCTAGTGTAGTTGCTTTTTAAAGTCAGATGATCTCTCACTTATCTCTAATATTTACTGAAAAATACCCACCCTCACAATCCTTCCCCATGAGGGGGTCTTCGGAGCCCCCCTAAGTGAATCTTGTAGATGCTACACAGCTTGCATAGTTACAGCAGACCATTTCAAACTTAACCAACACATTTGCTGACAATTCACATATCCATTCTATCATGAAGCATTAATGAACCAGCAAGCAGATTTCACTTTTATGCAGCTTTGAGAGATTAAATAAATGGAGGTAATGTCATCCCCCCACACAGATACATGTGATTACTTCTAAATCAAGCTGTTGATTTATTTTTAAAATTCAAAAGAATCAGGAGATTAATAAATGTATTTGGCATGCCCTTTGAAATCGTGGTAGGTTCTTTTTTGACAAGCTTGATAATGAATTTTGGGATGTGCGGGAAAAAAATGGCTAACATTTAAAAAAAATCTATACTGCTAACTCCCATAAACTCGGTTTTCAAATAAACAATAGTTTTATCTGCCACAACAGTATTTAAAATTTATAAAAATTTAAAGCATTAAAAATATCTTCCTTTTTTGTTGACAGCCCTAGTAGACACACACACATTAATACTTCATTTATGTTTGCATTGTTGAGAGAGCATAAATAACAGTAATCTCACTAAATAGAGATTCTTGAGTTTCCACATTATTTACATTGAGCTTATATCTCAATATCATAGCCTAACCTCCCACTATACTTGCTTATGACTATGAAAAAGACTAAAAGAAATGATTCAAAAATATGTTTCTATGAATAGCATGTCTCTGTGCTTGGCCTTCTTTGAGGTCATTTACTGCAGGGTTAATCCAATGCCAAAAACAACAGGTCAGAGTACAGTTGATTTTGGAGGAGAGAGGACACATTCTAGATCCCAATGGCCCTGCTTCCTGTCCAGTCTTTAAAGTGAGCCCTGTGTACAGATGACAGGTTCCAGCTGCAATTCCTCAGGTATCCACACTCTCCTGGAGCTCTGCAGGCAGTGCAGCTGGAGATACATGATGGGCAAGACTGAGAGCCCCTGTGCATCCTGAGGGCAGATCTCATGAAGCTGACTGACACCGAGCTACTAGGAAGCAGAAACCACAGGCTCCAGTCCCAGTGATACCTGCCGCAGAGCCCCACCCTGACCAGGGCATTCTGGTGCCACCTAGGCTCTCCCACAATATTCCTGTGTCCCTTGCTGCATAACTTCAGAAAACTTGTTTTGGCACTGCCTTGGTTCCTGAGCCCTTGGGTCTCATCTACTCTGAGTGGCATATAACTGCCTAGGATGGGTCATTTCAATCTGTCCATCCTCAATTGACTATAACCCTTTACTTACTCCACTTCCAGCTGGTGTCACAACATCTATTTTTCCTGATTGCTTGTTTCTAGTCAAAAAACTGGATTAACAAGAGCAAATGTGTGTACCCTGCTTATTACATGGCAGGGGTTCTGCTTGGAGCTTGACAAGCTCTCTCTTGCCTATTTCTCATGAACTCATATGAGGGACACTGAATGTCCTCACCTTACAGGAGAGGACACTGACAGTCAAGGATCGGGAAGCTTCCTGAGTCATAGAACTAGTAAGTAACAGAACCAGGCTTTGCACATGTCAGGTGACAATGGCCACTCTTTAAATCACTTCACCAGACCTCTTCTTACCAGAGAGGTGAGCTGCTTCAACTTAGAAACAGAACCAGGCAAATTTAGTACATTCGTATGTTATTAAGAAGTATATTCTATATAAACAACAGCATTTGTCAATGCTGTGTATATACACACACACACACATATACACACACACTATTATATACTATATATATACACCATTTTATATGTATATATACACTGTTATATATATATACTATATTCATATAAAGATAAAACTCAAAAAAGAGAGAGATTTAGCCTCAGAAGTCAAGCTCACACTTCTGCATCTTTCTATGACCTTCCACTGCTCAGTCAAGGATCCTAAATTCACTCCCACTTATCAGCACAACCTTTACTCTGAAGTCACCTAGTTTCAGGAATTCAACTGAGACCATTTCACTACAATCCATGCAGATCTGTGCCTTCACCATCAGCTACATGGTAATCAAGACGGGAATGTCCAACCTGGCCACCTGCGGTTGGGACGGAGGTTTGGGGCAACAGTGAACAGAGCAGTATGCTTCCTCTCGCTGCACTGTGGCAACAGTCTCCCACACAGACTTTTGCCTCATTCTACACCCCCTCCCCCGGTATGTTCCCCACAATGCAGCCACGGTGTTCTTTTCAACACGCAGATATGATCCTGTCTCTTGCCCTAGAACACTGCTCCCTCCTTTCTATTACTTAGTTCACCTTCCCTTTCAGATTTCAGGTCAGATTTCAACAATTCCGACCATCACTTCCTGGGGAGACCTCCCCTAGCCTTTCTGACCTTGTTAAATTTAAAATCAATCCTTTAAATTATTAAACTTAAATAACTTAAAATATTGTATGTCCTTAGAGTACCACGAATCTCTTCATAGGTTGTGCTACAAATTGCAATGTCATATTTACAACAGTTTGCTTTTCTGTTTCAGCATTTCTCTAAAGTTCCAGCACAGGGCATGGTACCGCAGAGAGACTCATAAACATTTGTTGAATGAAGGTAAGTGATCTGGTGAAGTGAGTAATAGTGGAGCAGGGAGGGGACTTCAATTTGCATTTGTACCTGGACATGATTAAATATGACTCCAGTGACCAATACATGCAAGCTCATTAAACGGTTAATAAAGGGTGACCTTTACAATATAAGGACCATAGTTCATACACAATCCTGGAAAATATTGTGAGATATTGTGTGAGATATGATAAAGAACAAGTTGTCTGTCTTATAGTTAGGAGACCATCTCTTTGATAGTTCCTGTTTTATGTTTTGTATCAAATTAACTGGCTAGCCCTGGCTGGCATAGCTCAGTGGATTGAGCGTGGGCCTGCAAACCAAAGGATCGCAGTTCAATTCCAAGTCAGGGTACATGCCTGGGTTGCAGGCCAGTTCCCATCAGGGGACACACAAGAGGCAACCATTGATATCTCCCTCCCTCTCTCCTTCCCTTCCCCTCTAAAGATAAATAAATAAAATCCTTTAAAAAATTAACTGGCTAATTATATTGTGCTCAGGAAACCTAGTCCTCTTTGATTATAAACTAGTATGATACTTCTCAGGGAAGTATTCTCTCAAGGAAATATGCCTGATTGCTATCTTGCCTTGAAGGTATTCAACCGAAGTAGCGTTTGGGAGAATATTTCTGCTTGTTTCACTGCTTAACCTCCAAGTAGAGATGAATCGCCAGACACTGTTCTTTCACTGAGTTTGTGCATTTTTGTCAAGTGAAAACCCAGCATCAGATCATGGTTCTCGTATGCTGGCGACAGACAAGACACACGTTCTAGAGACTCTTTTGTTTCTCCCCTTTTTACCCTTTTACATGGTGATAATCAGGAAAAATTGATTTTGTTTCTCAGATTGCTAAAATCCTCCCAACACTTTTTTCAACACTGTTGCTGAATAAATCATTGTAATGTTCCCCTGAAGTGAATTGAAAATTAATTTACACGACCAAGATGATCCTCCTAATAACAGGGTACACGGAATGGGGAAATTGGAAATCATTACCCAGCAAACATTATCTGCATTATTTTTGTAGCTGCTGTAGATTGCATTGTAATAGAAAATTAGGAGACCGGCTGTGAAGAAGTTTAAGAGGGTCCCCTGAAGAGCGTCTGTTTTAAAATTGATTCTTTAAGAAAGCATTAAAAAGCTATTGGAATTGATTGCCTGCTAATATAAAGGAAAAACTCTTTGCCACCATTTGAGTTAAAAAAGAGCATCTTCATTCATGCATGTTATTAAAACTACTGGCCTGAAAGCCCCTGTAGAAAGATAAAGGATATGGATGGGATATTAAAACGGCAATCTTTACCTTATCTGGGATTTAAACTTAATATGTTGCTTTTATTAATTTAGCAAGAACCATTAGTTAGGATGTCAAAGAGTGGATTTACAATTAAAGTGCTGTAAAATGGTACTATCTTTAATAAACAATGGATCAGGAATTTTTCATTAATCTTCCAAGCACAAGGTACACCCCTACAAAGAATAAATCCTGCATTTACAGTTTTCTTTATAGCTAAGTTTTTAGAGCAGCAGCAATAAAAGTCATAGCTGATAACACCCCTGATTAGCTATTGAAGCTTTCTCTGAAATAGGGTAATGGCCAATCAGATTCTAGCAGTTGGCCAGAGGAAATAAGATGGCATTCACTGTCTTAAAAATATGCCTTTTGAGTTTAGAGAGGTTTCCATGGACCTGATGCAGTGGCTATAGTTTGAGAAATGATATTGTAGACAGATATACAAATACATAAGTGAGCCCATTAGGGTGTCTTGACACTAAATTATTTTCTTTTTATAGGCTTTTGATTTTTACCACATTCTGTGGAAAATTGCCTTGTCTCTTTTAATACATGATAAGTAGGACTATTTAACAGCAAGGAGTAACGAGTAAGAAAAGCCTTTTCAAATGCAATATATTATTTTTCTTTAAAAGTTATCTCAGAATTTGGTTAAACTTCACCCTCACATCAGTGACTCCCTTTATCTCTCTCCCTCAATTTTAATAGATTGTGAATAATGTCTACACAAATGAATACATCAGAAAAATTTTGGTAGAGAAATAGTAACATAGCTGTAAAGCACATAAACAAAAATTGCACTCCTAGAGGGAAAATTATACCCCTGTAATACCTCGAAGCCATCTTCTTAGCTCTTACCATCAGACCCTTGGTGATGCAGGAGAAACAGGCTCATAATGAGGTCCTGTGGGTACCTGTGTTATGAACCCTTTGGAGATATTGAAATGAGCCTGCCTTTAGTATCCTGAATTCTGCATTATTCTGACTGGTCTAATAATACATTTTTCATAAATCAGCTTCAAATATCAACATGAAACCTTAAATGCTTTTTGGACTAAGTGCCATGACAATTATTAACTAAATTATATTTGTTAAAATATGAATAATAAGATGGCAACAAATGCATATCTATCAATAATTGAATCTAAAAAAAACAGAATAAACTAAGAAGCAGAACAGAAACAGACTCATAGACACAAGGAACATTTTGACATTTGCCAGGTGAAGGGGGTTTGGGAGAAAAGAGTAAGAAAAGGTGAAGGGATTAAGAAACACAAATTGGTGCTATAGAATAGTCCTAGGGATATAAAGGACAGCATAGGGAATATAATCAATAATACTCTAATAACTATGTAAAGTGTCGGATGGGTACTAGATTTAATAAGATGATCACTTTGTAAGTTATATAATAATGTCTAATCACTGGGGTATGCACATGAAATGAATATAATATTGTATGTCCACTATAATATAAAAATAAAAAATATTTAAAAAATAAAATCATTTCTTTAAAATTTTATATCTATTTTACTAGTATTTTAGTTTTAGTTGTCTTTGTTTGGTAAATAAATTATATGGCCACTTTATTTATAAATAATTTCTGAAGCATATAATTTTTAGGTCATTTGTATAGAACCTACAGTTATTTTTGTCAAAATAGTTAGGCTTAAAGTTAAAAGAGCAAAGACTTTATGCTTTCGAATAAACTCAACTTCTCTGCCACCCATAAAAGTCCTTAAAATCCAGGACCACAGTTGCTCCACAAGTTATTATTATAGATATTTAAGTTTGCTAAGATCAGTAATAAAGATAATTTATATAATTATATTATTAAAATGTAAGTAAGTAATGGAAGAAATTAATAGAAACAATAAAAATTAATATTATCTTTGTTGGTTTATAACACTCCCAAATTATAGAAGTCTTTTTAACTTAGTTAAAAAGATTTTAATGACTAAAATAAGAGAAAATTCTCTAAAACTAGCTCCACAAAGACAAACATTGCTGACAGATCTTTGTGTAGAGATACAAAAACAGAGGTTTAATAATTTTCACAACGGGTCATAATATTTTTAAAACGGTCAATTCACTCTGTTGCAGAAACCAGAGAAAAAGAATGTTTTAAATAACAAACATAATTCTGTTTCCTTATTATGTCTCTGCTTCTGTTGATAACAGGCAAAGGACAAAACAGCCTATGTTGGCAAAGAGGGAGGCAAATGCAGGGGTGTCCAACCTTTCGGTGTCTCTGTGCCACACTGGAAGAAGAGTTGTTTTAGGCCAAATGTTAAATACATTGCAACATGGAATCACAAAAAAACCTCCTAATATTTCAGGTAAATTTATGATTTTGTGTTTGGCACATTCACAGCCATCGTGGGCTGTAGGTTGGACACCCCTGAGACAGCATATGGCAGCCCCAGAACAACATACATCTCTCTTTCTTGACCTCTTTCAGGTCCAGGTTCCTGGGCTTTCTATTTAAAGCCATCCCCAATATTACTACTGTTAAACACCACACTGAAACTACAACCAGATAGAGGAAAAAAATGAAGTTGACCTGAATACTTGGATTTTTTAGAAACCTCCAAAATCAACAATCTAGTATCTTTTTTAAATTGAAAGGTCTATTTATCATGTGGATGCCAATGAGTAGTACAAATAATAGAAGTTTACTAATGCTTGTGATAAAGATAATAATTGTGAAAATGTAAATAAGTAGTAGCAGAAATTAATGAGAATGACAAAATGTGACATAATCTGTATTAATCTTATTTTATTATTGATTTATACTTTTGAGATTATGGAAGTCACATATAGTATAATATAGAAGATATTTGTACAAAATTATTCTTAATGTGAGCTCTGCAATTTTCTTCTTTCATAAAAGTTCTCACTATTTAGAAATTGGGATTTTTCTATTCCAGCTAATATGGAGGCACAAATAACCTCAAACATCGTATGAGTTTGATACCCAAATAATATTAACATTAAACTAGGTAATAAAAGTGTTTTCTACAATCACTGATGATGGAGAACAATGGAGAAAGGCAGATATTTAATCTTATTGTCCTAAAATTAAAATGGAACAGCAACCATTTTAAAAGTTGGGTTGTTTTTCATAAGAAATTATATTTTATTAGTACTTTTTAAAGACTCCATGTTTCTCACTCTTGAAAAAGGCAAAAGCTAGAAACTGGTTCTATGATTCTAAGAGATGAGAATGTCAGTAAACAGAAGCCATATTCTTCTAGAAGAAATTGGTTGAAAAATGATTTGACTATCTGCATGTATCAAAAGGCCAAAGGGAGGGGGGAAATGAAAAGTGAGATCATCTGTTTATCATGTGTCCCACCGAGAGATATAGCTCTGGTCCTTCAAAAGTATAAGATATTAGTTGGCAAAGAAAGCATCCAAATTAGTTTCTTAATAAATCCAAATTGCTACTCCACTACACACACACAAAAGGAAAGTCCAACAATACTTCAGTGGAAAACAGAAAATATATATCTCTTAGATGAACCAACACGAGTGGAAAGAAGTCAGGAAATGAAAAAGGCAGAAAGTTAGCTTTATCTTTCATAGTTTTCAAAAGTAATAAAAGACTAAATAGCATTGTTTGTATATGTTTCGCCACTCCTTAATCTTTACAAAAGAGATGACAGGACATTGAAAAAGTAAATAGTCTTCACCTTTATTAACTGTTAATTTCAAATAAACAGTGGGCACATCAGCTAAATTGCTTACCCCCTGGGGAAAGGGAATATATGCACACCCACCCCACCCCACACACACACAGCAAAGCTGATAGAATATCAGATATTCCCATTTGATATTGAAAAGTCCCGGTCAGTGTCAAGTTTCCTTTGAGATGTTTACAATGAGACATGCATAAGTTCAAAATTTCACGTATGTTATCCTTTTTAAGAAAGCACTACACTCACTTTTCTCCCCTTAATTAACATGTTAAAAGAAACTTTCAATTTGAAGGACTAGCTTACTGAAAGGACATTCTCTTTAATAAACTATAGACTTCATTCTTCACCTGTCCTGACCAGATCTGGAAACCATTGCCATGTCACTGTGGGCCACTAGAGAAACCGGGCCCCCACCCAACTGCAGCTCAGCAGCCATGTCATCATTCCCTCCATTGTGGTGGCAGTCATCAAGAAGAATTATTTGAACAGAAGCATCTCAAACAGATGGCTTAGAGACAGGTGAGAAGTGGGAAAAAAATTGCAGGAAGAAAATTCCAGAAGTCAAGCCCAGACTTCATAATACAGCCCTACTCTGTAGCTATGGAATGGAAAAGCAGAGTTTTCCTTCCCGTGTGTTAGCCATGTGTTTCCTTCCCATGTCTGCCTCTTTGGTCCATGCCAAACTCCCACTGGCTGCCTACATGACTACTCCAGCTCTGTCAATAATGAGAGACAACATATCTTTATTCTTTCTTTCCCAGCAGCCAGATCTTCAGGTAGAATCAATCCTAGGCTGTTAAATGAAAGAAATACTATCTTCTAATGCTCCTCCCTTTTTCTCCTGTGTTTCTATGATCTGGATCAGCTTTCTTAGCCGTGTGCCCTAATTTTCTTTATCATTCATTCTGGCTGTGGGAGACATGAGAATGTGCCTTGCAAAACTCCAACCACGGAAACTTAACTGACCAAGGGGCCAACCTGCTGCCTCTGAATCCACCACCATGCTGGCTAAGCCCAGGCATCCCACATACTGCTTCCAGGATGTAGCAGGGGTACTAACGTGTGCTCATTTCTGAGAGATAAAAGTCGTCTGATGGGACCTCTGGCTCAGGAACTACTATAGGACTCGCTAAACTTTCTTACAACCATACCATACTACACAACTTTTCCTACCCCCCTCTCTCCCTCCCTTCTTCCCTTCTCTCCTTCTCTCTTGCACATGAGCTAGGTATGCCTTACTACTTGAAAGCTCTCCCAGCCTACTCTCACTTTCCCTCTAATCTACCTTTCGTGTCTGCTGCTTGAAGGACCCACCCAAACTACAACTGTGGCTCTGCCCCTTCACTTATCTTGACCTGTTCTGCGATATATTCCTTGGTAATCTGCTGAGGATAAGCTGCTACAACTTGAGCACCTAAAGGGGCCAAGTGTGAGAAAGTTTACAGTCAGTTATGCAGCAAAATACATTGGTACACATGACCAGTGATACGGAGCAGAGACTCAAAGGAGAGAATTCAGAGTCAGAAAGTCTGATCGTGTTGCTCATCTTCAGATCCTAGGAGACTGAAGCCGTGCACAACATTGCCACAGGCATCCAGGACGAAACATAGTATATGGTAATATTAACAAAACATGCCAGAAGTACACCTAAGGCAAACATTCTTTTCCTGCTCAGAGACGGATTTTTGTGTCAACTGCCTGGAACAGCACAGAAGATATGAACTGTGCCGTTTACCAAGATCTGCATGGTAACTGTGAAGAAAGGGGCCAAAACTCTCAAAGAAAATATGATCATGAAACTGTACCAGCAAACTTTTTCTTAAAAATGCCAGTTAAATGTAAAAGCATTCTCAGTTGGGGGCCCATGCAAAAAGAGACAGGGGGCCACATGTGCTACACAGGCCACAGTTTGTAATGCCTTGCCCAGAGCAGTGGTGACCAGTCACCTCTGCTCAAGGGCCAATTCAGGAAACATAAAAATGCCACATTTATATTTTATGCCAAATAAAAAATGATTTCATAGCAGAGAAGTGCATATTGGTACAATTTCAATTAACTTCACGGAATAGGAATGTTACTGAAAGAATCTGCATTCTTTTAAAGTCATTAAAATGCTAAGTATCTTAGTATATTTGAGAAGTAGGAAGAAGGGAGTTTTCTGGCCTTTGGCGCATAAGTTCTCTTTAGAGCGACGTCGTGGAACTCACTGGTGCCCTGTAGCCAAAGACCATGGGTTCTCATTGGAGCAAAGAGTGTGGAGACTCATTGGTCCTGCCATCTTGTTTTATTTTCAGCAAAGAATCTACCCTTCCTCTCTTTTCTGAAATTTTGGCCTCTACCAGCCAAAATTTGCTAAAATTATGTAGTATTTTAAATTTTGTAGTATTAGACAATGATGGTATAGTTATTTACTAAGTATATTTTCTATATGCTTAACTTTATTACACAAACAATGTAATTTGACACAATGAGGTTGTTGCTATTTGGGTGGTGTAACTGGACTTAGAAGGGTGATATGATTTGACTAAATTCACAGAATTGATCTATCTACAGCAGGCTTTGTGGGGGGGGGGGTTGCCAGCACACTACTCTTTGCCTTTCTACTAAGAGTAGAAGGACCATTTTTCTGCTGTCCATTCCACACTGGATGGGATTCTGGTAGATCTGTCATCTACATGGCCCTGCTTGTCCCAAACCTAACCTAGCAGGTGCAAGTCAGTCGCTACAGTGGAAAATCAGGGTGAATACAGTGAGTTTTCTAGGAGTGTCTAGGGGTGACCATGTGTTCTTTGCAGGACCAGGGCCAGGACAATGGATATGAATGCTGGGAGAGAAATCATTTCTCTGCTTTTATAATAGCAATATGAATCCTATATATTTAGGCTACCAGTCACCTTCTTTATCACAGCACAAACACAGCCTACTGGTGAGTGAAGCCAGTATTGAGGGAAGCAGAGATGAGAGATGGAAAGAAAGTCAATGATACAATACCTGCTAAATCTGGGGGTAATTGAGGTAATGCCCATGCTCACACTTGCCAGCATCAAAAGCCATTAAATGCTCCTTTTGGTAAAATGAGAGTAGAATTTCTATTAATGAACAGGAAAAGTTCTGATTAATATAATACTAGAGTCAGAATTTAACCCAATCCCTCTGATCATATATTAATTGCTAAAAGTCTTCATTAAAGACAAATTTGAGATGGGAGTCATATTATTAATAGTATAATAAAGATGAAATGTAGAAATTGGACCTAAATGATCTGTGCAAAGCCTCAATCATGGTAGTTGGCATTTTTGTTATAATTACATTTTTATGTTTTTCCATGAATATTTTGATGACAAATAGTGTATCTTATCCACCCTTGTAATCCTTCTGATGAGCCCAGTCCCTAGGCCTTAGAAGTGCTCAATAAATATCTTTTCAATAAATAAATATTTATAATAATTTATCTATAAGAGAATGTTACCTTTTACTTCCATTTGACTTAGAATACTGTTGTCCACGATAGTTGTGTGTCCTAATCTCTCACTTGCCTTAACTCTTTACTTAAATGAAGAAGCAAAAATTCAAAAAAATGAAGAGAGTCTTAGGAACCTCCAGGACAGCTTTAAATGCTCCAACATCCGAATAATAGGGGTACCAGAAGGGGGAAAGGAACAGCCACCAGTGGAAAACTTATTTAAACAAATAATAAAGGAGAATTTCCCCAATCTGGCAAAGGAAATAGACTTCCAGGAAATCCAGGAAGCTCAGAGAGTCCCAAAGAAATTGGACCCAAGAAGAAACACACCAAGGCACATCATAATTACATTAGCCAAGATTAAAATGAAGGAGAGAATCCTAAATGATCAAATCTTATCTGAGAGGTTTCCCATAGTGGCTCTGACACAGTCTGCTCTTTTCTGCCCATCACTTTTCTGCCCATCTTACCTTAGTTTTCTTGATAATGACTATTATCTATAGGAATATTTACAGTTTATTTCCTATCACTTTCATTAGAATGCAAGTTTCTTGAGAGTAGTGCCTGATATATAAAAGGCTCTCAAATATGATTAAATGATTGAATATTTATATTGTAAACAGTGTAACTGAGAATACATTTAATTTCACATTTCTAATTACTTCTAACATATTTTAAATATTGATTTAATTTGATAATTAAAAACATAACTGTTCGATGTAATGTTTATATATTCCAATGTAATGAGTATATGTTTTCAAAAACTACAAAATGTGCTTTTAAATCAAATATTTTGCCACTTTGTGAACTTTACCTCTAAAATTTTTTTAATAAATCCATATTTGTAATCATATTGATTAACACAGTATTGCCTCAAGACAACATGCTAAATCAGCCATCTGTTTGCTCATGTTGTTATGATAATGACATCCTAGCCTAGATTAACTGTAATAATATACTGAAGCTTAGTGAAATCTACATGTATATCATGATTGATCCAACTAAACTAGACATAGGTTATTTTTTAAAATACTTTTTTAACTTTGATTTTTAGTAAAACCCAATGCAATTTTCTGCATTCATCAGTTTGTAAGGAAATGTAGATATTGATGCAAAGAAATAATAACTTACTAGTAAAATTGTATTTTGAAAAACTGTACATTTTAACAATAATATATTTATGTAGAAAAAGCTCAGATAAAAATGATAGAAAGTGATCATGAAAAGAATTATACCATGACAGATTAACTAGAGTACATATATAATTTTAACTTCTGGTTTTATTAATCTCCCACTTAGATTATTTTAAAATAGAATGTCAGAAACTGTGGCATCCAATCATCAATCCAATCCAATCATCCAATCATCATTGTTCCCTCTCTCCCAAGATTTATGTGCCTAACCATCTGTATGCATAAGCATTGCTCTTATTGGTAACCTTTAGAGCTACTGAAAATGACATACTAGGTATTTTCCCATGAATATCATGAACTTTCAAAAAATATTATATTGCAATTATGATATAAATAAGTGGTCCTGAGTAATTATAATAATAACAGTGCATTGTCTTTTGCTAACTCCAAATGTCTAGCTCCTTGCTCTTTATTTCTCCCCTATCAGAGAGAACAGCTGTGGTTTTACACGGGATGGACCTGGCAACTTAAAGCATCCAGGTGCCAACTCCTGCTTTAAAATGGAAAAGAAGAAAAAAAGGCACTCCTTCTCCAAGTAGTGTTTATTTCAGAGAAAACTAGTGTTGGAGAGGAGATTAAAGGAGAGATATTGGAGTCCTCAGCTGGTTAGAGATCACCCCATGCATCAAATGTTTGCACATTTGATTCCTATTCAGGGCACACACCCAGGCTGTGGGTTCAATCCTCAGTCTGGGCACCTACAAAAGGCAATTGATCAATTTCACTCTCTCTCTCTCCCTCTCTCTCTAAAATCAATAAACATATTCTCTTTTGAATTTTTTAAAGGAGCCAGGCTTAATATCAGGGAGGAAAGGAGCCAGGCTTCCATTTGATTTTCACCTGTAACAAATAGAGATGACAAATCTGTAAAACACCAGTTCCCTGGAGAAAGGATCACTCCCTTATTTAAAAGGTGTAAGTAAAGTCTCACCTCATACTTCTCTGTGCAAATGAGTGATTTGACTGTAGTGACCATGCTACTTCTTAACGTGCAGCTTGGCCAAGTTCTTCTCTCTTTTCGCAGAGAAGGGATAATGAATATTTACACAATAGATAGGGTCATGAGAAATATAAACTGAAACCCTGAAGGATGAGGACAGCAAAGTTTCATGTGTGTTACATTAAAATGCAATTGCTTTTAAGAATGCAATAAAATTATACATACAGTATGATTAACCAGTTGAATATAACAAATGACCAGAGTTGAATTAGACTTACTTGTTTTACACAGATCACACTAAGTTGCTGAATTTGTAAATGCCTAGTATTGATTACCTAAAGACCTCTATCTTCTTCTGATCACTTATTCTTGTGTTCCACAGAGGAAAATTTCCCAGTGATACTCACTTTTGACTTGAGACCAAAAGAACACCAAACCATCATATTTATAGATATGTTCAAGAAAATAGATTATTTTCTTGTATTTTTAGTTTTTTTAAGAAAAATATATCCTTCCTTTTCTTGATATTCTAATTATGAATTGCAACTCAAATGGACTCAGTAATTTTTACCAGAATGAATTTACCCATTTGAATCGAAATTCAAGTTCACCGTTTATTTCTCATATTCTCATATTCTATATACCTATGTTGGCATACATGCACTAAGACTGAAGCATTTTCCTTCAGCTTCTCTGTTAATCCCCACTAAGAATTCCTGGAGTCATTTTGCAGCTATTCTTCTTCCAGTGTAACTTTATTATTTATATGTAATATTTCTTTTTGACTGCATGTATGTCTAAATAATACCTTTCTTCAAACTTCTTTGAATAACTATGTTCTTCCACTACTTAAACTTGAATGTCCCTTTACTTGCCAGTTCAGAACTTGCTCCACAATGATTTTATTAATGCACTATTAAAAAATGAGGTTGTAGTCCCCCGATTAATAAGTAACTCATCGTAAAGCTGAACCTAAGAACAGGTACTTAGTCCTTTGCTCACATTCTCAAAAATGTTTCCATTAGCTTATCATCAGGTAGTTATGCCACATTCCAATTAACAAGAGTAACCATCCTCATTTTAAATTCATTAACACTGAATCATCTCAGTTCCCATTCTAGCTAAAATCATTTTAGTCAA
Source organism: Artibeus jamaicensis (assembly GCF_021234435.1). Lineage (NCBI taxonomy): Eukaryota > Metazoa > Chordata > Mammalia > Chiroptera > Phyllostomidae > Artibeus > Artibeus jamaicensis. Next base: position 18,200,947 of record NW_026521812.1, read on the forward strand.
TACCTTTTCCACAGAACCTACAATTCTGAGCCATGTGTCAAAGGCTAAGAGCATCTAGGGACAACTGTCATCTACAGATGATCTTATTGGGAACTCTGAACAGCTTCCACCAACAAACTAAGTAACAAGAAATAAAGGACAAAGCAATGTTTGGAGAAACTCAGGTCAAAGATTCTTTAAAATTAAAGTCCAATGCACACACAAGAAATCATCTGAACCCCTGAAATTGACCACTGATAGTTATACCACCAGTTATTTTTAATTAAAAAGCCTGCATTTTAAACACTAGGTTGGTATCAATATAGTTAATGAGGAAGTCAGAACAGTGATCTGTTTACGCCCGCTGGCAGCTGTAAACTCCATCTCCCACCTCTCATCCCAGAGCAGGCTCAGGTGACTGGCAGTCAGTGCACCTGCCCCCTCAAGGCATCCGATATTCCCCTCTGGCCTTAGCAGTAATGACCAGAGTCCTCTTCAATCTTCTGGGCAGGAAATAAACCCTCGTTGGCCTATAGCTTTCAAACTCATCACATTCTCTCAACTTGCAGGCCCCTACCTCATGACTCAGCTTTCCTCTCTTTGGATATTGTTCAATTCCCTATTGGATACCTCTATTTTAAGAAATTGCTTCATCCAATACTCATTATCTCAGTATTTTCTTCTTTCCAGTCCAATCCCTATAATTCAAAGAGCATTATTGGAATGGCTCTATGTGTAAAATGTGACCCTCATGGATATTCTAGTCACACTGAAGTTTAAAAATTTAGCCAGGACTCAAAGAGAAGATAAAACAAGCCTCTGAATTTTTAAGTACTAAATGCTGTATTTCAAATGTCAAAGACTAGGCCTGTTGTTCACCTTCCCAGGAACAGGCACAAGCATTGACATTTTTAGAAAGCTTTCTAGGTTATTCTTTTTTATTGTTTATTCTATTACAGTTGTCCCGATTTCCTTCTTTTTTCCTTTTGCCCTCCTCCACCCAGCCCACCTCACTCACCACAGTCAATCACCTCTCCATTGTCCATGTCCCTGAGTTATTCATACGTGTTCTTTAACTAGTTCCTCCCCCTCCTTCCACTAGCCCCTGCTCCTCCCTTTCTATACGTATCAGTCTGTTCCATATTTCCATGTCTCTGGTTCTATTTTTCTTATTAGTTTATTCTGTTCATTAGATTCCAGGTCATATGCTATTTGTCTCTAGGTTATTCTAATGTGCAGCCAGTGATGAGATCCATTGTACTGGAAATTCTCACTGATTAACGACCAGGTTTCTGTTGTAGTTTATGAAATAAAAAAGGTGAAGACACAGATGCTAACCCACTGCTTCTCAAATTTCAATGTACACAAGAATTCTCTGGCATTCTATTAAACATACCAGTTCTGGGGCTTACTCTGCAGAGAATTAGATTCCACTGGTCCATCCTGGGGGACCCAGAAATTGACCCTGATGATTCTGATGCAGTGGTCACCAGACCACACTTAGTCACTCAAAATCCAGCTGGGCTCCGGTCAGTGTGACTCAGTTGCTCAGAGTATCATTTCATAATTGAAAGTTTGTGGGTTCAATTCTCAGTCAGGACACATACCTAGGTTGCAGGTTCCATCCCTGGTCCAGGCACGTCTGAACCCTGGTCTGGGCACATACAAGAGGCAACCAATGGATGTTTCTTTCTCTCTCTCTCTCCCTCTCTCTCACACAGAAATATACAAGAAAAATGTCCTTGAATGAGAATAAAAATTCGATTAGTATCTAGATATGGGGTGGAGATACTTTATATCATAACAACACAGCCCAGAATCAAGAAATCAACATAAATATTTTGAAAAAACTAAATTATTTTATACATTTACATTGCTATCCTTATATTTCAATATTTGACTTATACTCATCTAGTTTTGTTTGTCTAAAGCCAGTTTTGTTTTATAGTCACTAGATTGATGTCTGTAGCACTTTGAAAATTATTTTCCCCTTATTCCACTACTGGGATTATACCCGAAGAACCCTGAAACACCTCTGTACCCCAATGTTCATAGCAGCACAATTTACAATAGCCAAGTGCTGGAAGCAACCTAAGTGCCCATCAGTAAATGAGTGGGTCAAAAAACTATGGTACATTTACAAAATGGAATACTACACAGCAGAAAGAAAGAAGCTTCTACACTTCACAACAGCATGGTTGGAACTGGAGAGCATTACACTAAGTGAAATATGCCAGGTGGTGAAAGACAAATACCATATGATCTCACCCATAAGTGGAAACTAATCAACAAAACAAGCAAGCAAAATATAACCAGAGACATTGAAATTAAGAACAATCTGACAATAACCAGAGGGGAAGTGGGAGGGGATAATGCAGGGAAAGGGGGGAAGGGTTGTCAGGAACATGTATAAAGGACACACAGACAAAAATTGAAGCGGGGTAAGATCAAGGGTGGGAAGTGAAGATAGCTGGAGTAGAGGAAAATGGAGACAATCGTACTTGAACAAAAATTTTAAAATGTGGAAAAAAGAAAAAAAGAGGGTTTTAAATTTTTAGTTCTAATTTATGTGTGAAGAAAATTAGGCTCAGAAAATCCAAATGACCTGTCCAAGGGTACTTAGGTAATGTGTAATAAAGATAGCATTTGAATCTAAAAAAAATTATTCTCCCCTTGGTATCATTTTGACTTATTTAGAAATCTAAAATTCTTTACATTTACTGTTTTGAAAAAATAGAATGAAAAATATGAAAACAAAGACAGAAAGGGAGAGAAAAAGGACTTTAGTAATACATGCATGTGTTTACGTGGATGTGCTTTCCTTTTCTTGTTTTTAGGGGGATGGAGGAAAGAGGGGTAGCAAAAGAGAAAATTCATAGGTCAAGTAGCTTTTTAAATAGTATAAATGACAACTACATGTCCAACTCATTAGAAGACACTTAAAAGTTTTAACTTTAAATTATTAAAGCTTTCAATTAATGTATGCATAAAATAAAATTCTGTGACTCTTGTTCATTTTTGCTCAATGTAACCAAATGTTCTTAATCATCTACTAAGAAAATTGTTATAAACATGTCTGCTCCCCAAGATAGAAACTTTACATAAACAAAAAAATGTGGAATGAAGGCACATAGTTATTTTTTCCATCAGTAACTACTTAGGAACTAAATGTCAATGTACATGTAAAATGTAACAACAGGAAAAACTCCCATGCTATACAATGCATATCAATGTTAGCTAATATATAATGGATGCACTATATTCATCTTCATTCTATTTTTTAGACAACATTTTCCTTAATGACACCAATAAAAATTTATGTTTCTTTTAAACTTTTTGATTTTTAAAATTGAGAACAAGCATTTTATATAGTCAATTTATTCCCTTCCTCAAACCAAGGCCTGAAACCCATCTACCTTAAACCACCTGAATCCTACCCCCCTGAGAACAGGCACACCTGCAGAAGATCAAAGTTCTCATTGACCTTGGGAAGGCAGCAGTTTCAAAGGAATAATCTCATTTAGTAAAAAGAAAACCATATGCGAATCAGCATTAACCGCTCTTAGCCCACATCAGGGATGGTGGCTCCCTTGGCACCAGTCTGAATTTTGAGCTGAGGAATTTGGCCTGAGCTTTCTCGAGCTTAGCCAGGACAGATTGATAAGGAGGTGCAACATTAGCTTAATCAGTTGTGCCATATTTCTGAGTTTTTCTAAATATAGTCCTCATAAGTTTGCTTTCAATAGAAATACAGAAAGGATGTTTCAGACCTATTTTACTTCTGAAATCAGTGCATTGGATAGAACTGAGCTTAGCCAGTATAAATAACAACTATTAACACTTTTATTGAGTGCCTACTCTGTGCCAGGAACTAGTTGAGTTGTGCTTATTATGTGTATATATATATATATATATATATATATATATATATATATATATGATATCTGCAATACTACCTCTAAAGTAACAGTTATAATCCCTGCTGTACAGATGGGAAAAGTAAAGCTGAGTGGTTTTTTTGTCCCTGCATATTAATTAAAAGGACAACAAAACACTTATAATACAATAATGTTCCATAAGCATTAAATCACATTTTTCTACCTTCTGTTCTGTGCTTTTTAGACTTTATGTATTTATTTTTAGAGAGAGAAAGGGAGGGAGGAAGAGAGGGAAAGAAACTACATTGATCGGTTGCTTCTCACACACTCCCAACTGGGGACCTGGCCAGAAACTCAGGCATGTGCCCTGACTGGGAATCAAACCAGCAACATTTTGGTTCATAAGCTAGCACTTAATCTACTGAGCCAGGGTCTGTTCTGTGTTTAAAGAATAAACAGCTAACTGTTATTTATTGTTTACTAGTGTTAGGCACTGTTCCAAATGCTTTATATGCATTAATTACTTTAATATTTCTAATAACTCTGTGAGGAAGGTACTGTTATTATTTCCACAAGTGGTGAAACTAAGGTACAAAGAGGTCAAGTAACTTGCCTAAAGTCTTGAGGCTGATAAATAAACGACTTGTGATTTAACCTAGGCAATTAGTTCCAGATTATGTGTTTTTAACTAGGATGCTATATGATATTCATAGTTAACAAATAGCCATTTTTTAAATTTAGTTATTAAAATGTACAACTACATGCTCCAACTACATACATCAGGGTTTATCATAACAATACAGAATGTCAATGTCAGTGTGAGTAATTTTAGTTGATAAAAAGGAAGACACTAATCTTCTACCTGCCAAAATTTGGGCAGGAAACATTTAACAGACATCAGAGACATTGTGCTGTATAAGTCAACTCCTGGGTTTTTTCTAGAAGTCAAGAAATTTCAGAGAAACAAGGATTTCATCCTACATGAAGGTATTTCTGCAAACCCCTTAGTCCATCTCAATAGTACAACAAACAGCAAATGGGAGGAGATATAGATAAACAATATTGCAGTACATAAAGTGACACTTTACATATAATTTCAATTAAGTTGCCTTTGCTGAGTTTTAGTGTCATAGTTGTGATGCATGAAGATAAATATAATGAACTTTACTGGAAATAAACGCACAGCTCTTCACAAAGGGTAGAGATCTAACAAGGAAAATTTTACAGTAATAGTGGTTTCAGGTGGCTTTGTCAAATGGGAAGTAGCGGAAAAGAGATGATTATCGTTCTGTCTTGTGGGAACTGGTCATGATGTAATAGCTTGAATTCAGAGATTTGCTCTGTAAAAGTCCTAAAACTTATTAGCAAATAATGATTCCATCAATGAAAAACAAAACATACCTGCAGGTGGAAGAAAATTGTAATATTCTTTAACTTCATAAAAGAGAAAATATCAACTCTGAATCTGAATATATGCACTGCCCAGATTTTAAGTGTTGAGGTGCTCAGGAAAACGGAGTCTCTCTGAGCTCTGCAGTTGTCCCCTTTCTCGACCCCAGTCTCCTTTCCTCCTCTGGGAGTTCAGCCCAGGACAATTACAGCATTGCTATCACAGCAGCTGTCCCCGTTGCATGGTGCTGATTTTCTGCATGCAAAAATGTGGACTCCAGAGAGATATGACAGTGTGAGTTAACATTTAGTATGATTCTAGTCTTCTGGGGAGACAAAGGTTCAATGTGTTATAAGAAAAAAAATCTGAGTAGTTCTCTCCTTAGAATTTTGATTGTCGTTCTAGTTTTATTTAACCACTAATACCCTGAAATGAATTATTTATATGGAATTAATGAAGTGCACATACAAATAACTTAAGGAATGTTAACCCCAGCTTTTGATCCATCTATGTATACTTAATGAATAAACAGAAAAACAAGGGAAATGGCAAAAGGTTTTTCATTTAAAGTGAGTATATATTTTTTTAACTAGAAAACATGGTTTTGAAAATTTCATATTCTTCCTCAAGCTATAAAACATATTAAGATGACTTTTCCAAAAATAAGCCTTCCTTTTTTGATCTCTCAGAATTGTCGGATCTACCTAAGAGGAAATTTCTGCCTTTCTAAACTTGACTGCTAATTACCCTGAAAACAGGCTTTCTATGCAGTCCTTTAGAAACTTTCAAAATGCTTCACATTTGATAATTAAGTACTCATTGTGACTACATTTAAAGCTTGGTATCACAACCTAAATTTTTTTTTGAAATATAAATAGTGCAACTTAGGTGGCATGGTACTATTGAAAACAGCTTGCCATATGCCTTTGATTTCACTGAGAGACATGCCATCTGCCACTACATTCAGTAACAATTCCAAGAAAATGTAGAAGGAAGAAGAGCAGGAGGAGGAAGAGGACAGAAGATTGTGATCAAATGCAGGAACGCTACGCATGATGTTCAGTCTGGGATCTGGCCTGGTACTGGTTCGGGTTACCTCCAGTCAGGGAGGAAGTCAAAGCCAGACAATTATCAACTAAATCCCCTTTCTGTAGGCAATGAACTGACTACAGTGCAGTTCACTCAGCATGATTATTGATATAGGTTTAGAAAGAAATCTTTGATATGAAAGTAAAACCCAAATGTCCTAAGGCAATTATATTTTAAAGGAGTTTGGGTGCAGGGAGTGGAATTAAAATAGAATTTTTGTATACATAATGAATTTATTTGTAAAGATTACTAAATGGTTGGGAGGAGAAAGAAGAAAATATCAAATTAGAGACTTGGGGAGGACTTATTTACATTGAGGAAAATATCTAAATCTATTTTGATACTATATTTTATCAAGTGTGAAATCAAGAGTCTATTTTAACTCTACATAAAAAAATACTGTAATAAATCCCTTAAGATGATTCCAGAAAAACAAAACTAATTTTTCTAGGAAACATAAAAATAGAAATTTTTCTCAAATGCATCCAGACACAGTCCCTTCACAGTCAATATTGTCCCTTCACAGTCAATATTTTGCCAAAGAAATTTTAAAAAGCAAAATAAATTGTAAGTTTTACAGGAAACATGTTCATAAATAACTGTGTGCTTATTTGGTTTTGTTTACTTGAAAGAGGAAAATATTCAAATACTATGGAGAAAATATTGGCTGGGAGAATATCATATGAACAATGCAGCTGGATTTTCACCAAATTTTTTCCTTGTGTAAGGAAAGAAAAACACATGTTACTAAGCCGTAACACTGGGTTTGAGGATGAAATGCAATTGTTTCATAAATCTATAGACAATATTACAAGGTAGTCCCTTACCTATCTTGTGAAATGTATTTAAAATATTTGATCCCATAAATCCAAAGGAAAAGATATTTTCCAAATAATTGAATTTCCAGTACTATTCTAAGAAATAAAATATGATGGAAATATATGCAGCTCCTCAAAAGAGACTAGTTATAATAAATAATTTTATTTGACTTGTTGTACAAACTCCATGTCACCATTTATTGAAAGCATTTAATGGGCATCTAAAAGGGCATTATAGGAAGTATAAAAATAAGCTAAGTAACAGATGGCATTTATACATTGCTTCATAATTTATTTACAATATGTTTTTACCTGCTTTACCTATAAAATATTTTTCTATTATATGGATAAGAAAACTTGGGCTTTGCAGGCTGAATCCCTGCTTAAGTCAAATTGCGAATAAGAGTTGGATTCAAAAGTGAACTTAGGTCTTATGATGCCATATCAGAGCTCCTTCCCTCTCAATCAAAAATACCAGTGCTTCAACTTCCCAAGCCTGATGTATAATCCCATACAGTTACCCTCATGTTTTCCATCTTCTCTGAATGGCAGTGCTTTGGAAACAATAATGTTTCAAGGTGTTCTCAACAACAAACACCTCTATAAATTAAAGATTTAAGAATTTACTAGGGAAAGTGAGAAGAGGTATCTTTAGGTTACAATTTAACACAAGCTAGTTATGTGATAATGTACATATGTATGAAATAAATACTATAGCAAACAGTATGCCCTTGCTGATAAAATCATATATTAATATATCAGAGTTATAATTTAATCAGTACAATTAGATAATCAGACATTATATAACAGGGTTTGCATAGAATAAACATCGTATAATTTGCTTATCCAAGTCAAATTTGTGCATATAATTTATTAAATATGTTAGCATAGCACAGCAGTGTTAGAATTTTGAGTTTTAAAATGAATAATCATTCTGCAAATTATACATAATTTATTTGTGGGAAATGCCCAATTTCAGAAACTCCTTTGTTGCTGAGGAAATAGAACTTGAAAGGTAGAGGACAATTCAAATACAGGATGTCTCCCAGGGGAACCTCCAAAGACAACATGAGCGGGGCAACAAGAGAAAATTAAAGTATGCCAGACTTCTCATAGGAAAAAAATAAGTCCTTGACTAATATTCCTCTGAATCATATCACATCTTCCACTTCTAGAAATATATAAAGCTATTAATAGGAAAATGTAAAAAACAATGAGAGCTGAGGAAAGACAAGGAAAATAAAGCAGATGATAAAACTCTTCTTCACAGTACAATTCTTAGGAAATAAAATTGAGTCAAAATACCCCGGGACCATGAGACTGTGGTTACGTCCAGTAGGGAGGGAGGACAGGTTTGTGGATGGAAGATTACAAGAGTCTGGCTGAAGACCCTGGTCCATCCATGGTCTGTACTTGGAAATGAGCACCTAAAGCTGGGGGAGTCCTTTCACTTTGTCAAGCTATGTTCATAAAACTTTGTTTTCTGTGTGCTAATATTGTCTTATTCAGAGTTCTTCATCAAAAATCACATATCGGACACAAGGTGGAATAAAATGAACTCCAAGATCTCTTTTAGCTCTAACAAGAGAATTTGATGATAAGTGAAAAGAGCCTAATTGTATATTTAATAAATAAAAAGGTGTACATTTTTATTAAAAATTCATGATCTGGGGACTCTTGTATTCAGAGGGCAGGAGAATGGGTAGCTCAACTCAAACAACCAAATTTCTGTTGCATTTGGAAAGCAATTTTTGTCCCTAGATAGTGGATGCAATTTTCTCAACTGATACTTGTTTTTAATTCCTCCTCTCCCCCTGCTTTTTTTTTCCCATTTGCCAGTTGCTCTTTTTTTCACTTACTGGCTTAGGAATTTGCTTGATTCTTTTCCTCCACTTAATGACTATGTTTTAAAAAGTATTTGGCTAGATGCCTAGAGGCTCTTGGGTGTTGGGTGCCATATAAACAAAATTAATTACTAATTTCAGTGCCAATATTAGATCACTGGCAATGAGTGGTTAGCTGGAAAAAAATACAGTATTGAAAATTTCAACAAATAATAGTATTCTTTTTAAAGTAAGTCAAAGGTATGTAAAAAATAATATAAATTACTTTACATTTACACTTTACTTTACACTTTACACTTTAGGCATTTACATAGTGTTTATTTTTTCAAATGTCCTCATATACATTATTTCATTTGGTTGTCAATAAAATTTCATGTGCTTGCTACTATAGATATTATCAACCTCATTTTACAAAATTAAGGAACCAAGCCTCAGAGCTGTTGAGCTACCATAAACATGTTTTTCATTCACTTAATACATATTTATAAAAAACCTAGTAAGTGCCAGATGTCATAGTAGGAGTTGTGGGGTGACCAACCATCCCTGTTTCTCCAGAGATGAGGAATTTCTCGGGGTGCAGACTTTCAGTGCTATAGTAAGACCACCTGAGTAAACTAGGCTGGCTGGTCACCCTAACGCCATTCAGAACATCTTAGCAGCACACCATGGTTTAAGTCATAAAAGAAGCTATATGCCAGGTAGAGATCGCTCTGTCTCTTATATTATCCTTTCCTCACTCAGGACTTTTCTCTGGGCCCCACCCCCTGCTCTCTACCTAAAGTTCTCTTCAATGTTACTAATGATCTCCAAAGTACCAAAAAGAGTCTCTTGCTCCCCAACTTTTCTGAACTATTTAACATTCAGCTATCTGATCTCTCATTGACTTCATTTTTCCCCTTGCCTTCATCTCTCCTTTAGTAATGTTCTATATTTTCCCATCTATAATAAACTTCCATCATTAAGCACCGATGCCACATTTATAACCACAGCAGCAATGATACAGATGTGTCTGGTAGAAAGAGCCCTTCTCCCACTGGCCTTCCCAGCAAGTACTGAAGTGAACCAAATCTCAAAACAAAATGAGTGTTTCCTCTGCAGCCAATTCCTCCTCTCCCTTCTGTTGTTTGGCAACGTTCCTCGGTAGCCAAGTCTGAATCTCAGTCATCATTGGTTCTTTTCACCATATGTAGCATGTTGCCAGTTTTCAGCAAGTGGTTCTTTAAAACTTTTCACAAGTTCTTTCCATGCTTTTCCTGCTGTTACCACTGTAACTAAGTTCCTCTTTATCTATCTTGGATCGCCGTTCTAGTCTACTTGTGAACCATCTATACCTGCCCCTCCTCCTCTCATTTCTTTCTTTACCCAGTTGAGACTACGCTTCTCCCAGGTGAGAGTGGATTCCGGTCTTCATTCCCAATGTGCTTTGTAGGCACCCTATTCTCCAGCCAAAAATAAAGTACTCGCTACACAGTCCTTTCCTCTCTTTGCCTTTGCTTATGTTATTCTTTACATATGACATATTTTCATCTGCCAAAATCTTACCATCTTTCAAGCAAATCTTACATTTCAAAGTTTCACAGAATTTTTTTTTTTGCAGTTCCCAAAAGGATGTCCCCACTTCTTCCTTTGGACTCATTTCACTTTGCACTCAATGACTCATCTCACCTGCTTAATATTATAATAATTTTTACGTCCTTTTCTTAGTCCTCCAACTAGACTGTGCACTGCTTGAGACCAAGGCTGTGTCTGACTCATTCCAGAATCCACAGGCATTCATTAAGTTTCTATTAAAGACTGCAGTGACTTAACTCCTCTCCCAATTCCAGTTTTAAAAATGTATTTTGTAAATAAGCCATTTTGGAAACTTGAAATTTAGTGTGACTTAAACAAACATATAAAGAACCCATAAACACTGAGATTTAAAAAAAACTGAAATGCCCAGGGATTATCTAACATCAAGGCAAAATTTCCCAGTACAGAGGCATTCCCACCTGGGGCATCGCTTTAGTGTGTGTGTGTGCTCACAGCCAGCGCCTTATCAGCTCCCCTGCAGAAAAGGCCACAGAAGGAGAGCTATTCCAGGCTGGGCCATCACGTGTGTTCAGCAAATAGACTTTAATTGAGTAATTTTTCAGATGGTTGAAATTGAATTGGTTTTGTACTGTAGAAAGAATGCCTTTTGGGGGTCTAAATCATTTCTCTCCATTTAGAGGGGGCCATGATGTAAGTTTGCGATTCATGCAGTTTGGGAAGTATAAATATTGGGCTTTTGGGACAATCCCCCCAAAAACCCGTCAAGTTGGGGCCTTAAAGAGTTTCAGTTAATTAACTTGGAATCAACTAAAACATTGGAATGAAAGGTTAATTACAATGTTTATTGAGTCTTTACAGAGACAAATTTCACAAATAGCAAAGTTGAAGAAAATTAGAGTCATTTTTCATGTTTTCAAAATATTCTCCTCAAGGCTTTGGGTCTGCATCTGAGGAGAAAAACCAGAGACTGAAGGAAATCGTATTATATCTCACCTCATTTGTTCACTGTCCCTCACTTTTAAGGCTGCTCACCATGGTCAGGTTCCCTGAGCCATGCAGAAACGTTTCAGGCACTGCCACTTCGGCCAGTGCTGTCAGCGCCCAGAGGAGAGACTTCATGGTTGCATCTTAATTACAGCTGACTCTTTTCCCTCATTCTGAGCCGAGTCATAGCAAGGAAAGGGGGAGATAAATGAGTGGCCCATGCATCTGACATCTAATATCTGCTACTTCAGATTTGGGGTTTGATTGAGCATCTCTATCAGAGAGTTTGAGGAAACAAAGCCTTTATCTTCTTAAGTAAATTCATGCCCTGATGCATGATTTACCTTCTCTGGCAGTTTTATTATTCAGAACAATGGGCTTTTTTATTTCTGTGGTATTTTGGCTTTTCTTTTTCTTCCCACGTTTATAAAGAAAAACATTCAGTTTGATAACTTAAACAAGATAAAACAGAAGTAACACAGGACACTAAGACTGAAAAACTGCCATATTGTCATTGTCTGTTTCTTTTTTTTTTTTTAGTAAAGGACACACTATGGAAAAGAAAATAGCCCTCACCTTAGTATGTAGATAAAAATCTGAAATCGGTTTACTAAAATTACTTTTTCTATAGATGCACTGTAGTCATTATCTCTTTAAATTCAATGTGTATAAAATTTTATACAAATCAGTTTGTGAACAGGTGGGGCCTTTCTTCTGTACAAAGGGTCCTGACAAAGCAGGGACTGGAGACCTGCATCCAACCTGCGCTCCAATGGGTGTGGGTGCCCTGGCTTGGAGCTGCCCCTTCCCAAGAGACAGGGCACCTCTTTCTCAACACAAAGCACCATCTGCTCTGCTAAACTTTTTTTGGCACTGCACTGACCCAAGGGGTAACTTTTTCCTGACTGGCATGCAAGGAGAGGGCACCTTTCTCTATTTTGCATAGAGGTAACAAATAAACTAGCTTAATCTTGGTCTTGAGGATCTGATGCATGTTTCTAGGTGAATGATGAGCACAGAATGCAACCAGGATTAAGCAGTTTTCACTAATAGACAGGAAAGAAAATCACTTGAGTGTTTTGCTAATCCAAAATGTATTTGCATTGAGTCAATTGATGGCATAAAGGGAAATTGGGAACATACTTGGGTTCTAGCAGAAGGTGTTCAGAAAGGAAGAAATTATGGGATGAATGGGTCCTCAAGAGAAGGGGACACAGGAACAATGTGTCCATCTCCCAGTGTAGAGTCTTTGCCAGGAGGACAGGTGGAGCGAAATAAGCTGGTGACTACCATGAGGTGGAACATGCCTTGGTGAGGTGTGTTGCAGGTGAAATATTAAATCTACAATTGACATGGTACTGTAGGGTGAGGACACACCCTGAGTTTAACTGAGAAATTTTACTTTATGTTTCATTTATATAATCTATATAGTTTTTCACATTGGTACTCCATTACATTCTCCCAACTCCCATTTCTCAGATTTTGTTAATTTAATCTCTGTCTTAGATTTAGATTGTTATTACAACAGGATAATAAAGACTTATCCTGACTATGACGTTGTCCTTGAAAGGAATGGACCAACCTAATTGTTGTCTTCATCTCTCTGTGGGAGCTGATGTAGAAAATCAACTGCTGTTCCAAAGATTCTACTGTGATTCCATGGTCTCTGCCTTCATCTACCTTCCAATAATGACTCCCAGTAATCCTGGCGCTTCTCTCTCCTTTTCCCTGCTGGGGCTTTTTCAATGCTTCTCTGACCCCACCACCTGCCTTCCCCTTTACTTATCATAGATGTTAACTAACATTTTACAGAGAAATTGAAGATGAGCTGCTGACACCTTCCTCTACCTTAATCATTCATGAATTATTAGGTATTGATTAAGGATTTACAATAAAAGGTGCTCCTCATAAAGAGATCAACAAAGTGATAGGTGCCTGTACGCTTCAAGCCTTCTCACCTGAACAGAATGACCTGTATACCACATTTGTCCTTCCTTTCTTCCTCTCTATTTTATTAGATTTTTTCCCATTAAATTTTATATGTAGAGCCAGTGTTTTGGTTTATCCCACAACACTTTCCAGCAATTGAAAAAGAAAAACTCTTGATTCTTTTATCTTCTGTTTCTCCTTCCTAGCAACATGTAATATTCAGTTTTCTTTTTTAAAAAAATCCTCCTTCAGATTCTGATTACTCATCTTTCTCTCTCCTTAATCCTCTTCTGCACAGGTTTCGTGAACACTTTGCAGGCTCTTGACATGCTCCCTTCCTCACCCTCTGTTACACAATTGCTCAACTTACTCTCACTAGAGTCACGAAACCCAATGAGTGGCTTTTAGTTCTTATCTAAAGAGTCTCTTCTTTAGGTTTCTAACACAACGCAATTCTGTTTTCTTTTAAATTTCTGGCCACATGTGCTCTGGCCACACAGCAGCTCTTTATGAACTGCTTTCCTTGGGCTTCTGCTAAATGACAGTGTTCAACCCTCATCTCTTTGCACTCTGTCCACTTCCCATGGGTGAGCCCGACAGTGAAATGATTTCAGTTATTTTAACCAGTGGAATTCAAATCTCAGTGTATGTACAAATAAACTGGAAATTTAATATTTTAACAAGCACTTACAGTCAATTCTGAGAAAAGCAATCAGCACAACTAAGCAGTGAGCTGAACTACAAATTCTGAGTGGTAACGAATTGTGTCTCTCTTACACAATAGAGAGTAAGAGAGACTCTCTTACACTGTCAGAGTCTAGCAGGGTATCTAACAAACAGAAGTATTTTTTTAATGTTTATAGAACAAATAAATGTAGATGTGGGTGACGCCCTATCTGTATCTCCAGATGACATTTCATTTTACATTCTTTACCAACCCTCAGACTCAGTGATTAGCCGCATCATCCACTGATAACACATCAGAAACCCTGATTCTTCCACATACCTCCGCACTCCGTCCAATTCACTGGTAAGCATACCCACTTCAGTCTTCCGGTATCTCACAAAATCCTGCTCTCCTTTCCATTGTCATTGCCAGTGTCCTAGCCCAGGCCACCATCATTTCTCAACTGGATTGCTTTGATGTTCTTCTAACTAGTCACACTGCCTCTATTCTTACTCCAAGTTATTATAGACAAAAATGACATTGTTAGAGTTCAAGATTATTGATGTGACTTAACGAGTTCCTGTATGAGGTGGTCTCTGCTTGCCCTACAAACTCATCTTGAATATCTATCCACTCCCCTCTATGCTCTACTCATAACGCATTTCGAGAATTATTTTTCTTGCTTTTGATTCAAATTGTGTTTCCTTTTACAAAAACTTTAAAACATATATTTATTCGAATGCCAGTTCCAAGTGGGAAATTTTACTTTATGTTTCATCTATATAAGCTATATAGTTTTTCATATTTGCACTCCATTACATTCTCCCAACTCCCATTTCTCAGATTTTGTTATTTAATCTGTGTCTTAGATTTAGATTGTTATTACATGAAATTACTATTGAATTATTAATTTCACATGATTGTGTCTTTTCTTTCAAGAATAATTTTCAAAATTTGAATCATTTCTATAACAAATATTTTTAAACTTTTTTCCGGTTTTAGTAAAAATTCTTTTTTAGCATTCATGCTTCATCTTTCATTATACTGAAGTACATCACTAAATAACTTTTTATGGGTGTGGATGAATAATATATTTTCTTAGCCCTAATAAAACATGAGATTATTTTCCTGTTACCTAAGTGACAACAGGTTGATAAGATAAAATATTCTTAGTCCCTCAGTATTTTTTTTTACCTTCATTTTGTATCAGACAACCTGAGGCCAAACTGGATTCTCTTTTTTTGATGGTATATTATATTTGTCTGCATTGATACTTATGAAGTATTTTAATCTATGCAGTTCAAAGGTTTTTTGTTTGTTTGTTTGTTTGTTTATTCTGTGACCAGGTGGAGACATAATTTTACTGAATATTTTCTGGAAGAGCATAAATTTTCCAATCCTCTTTCGAAAGCTGGCTCCCCCAAATAGCACCAAATCCATTTCCATTTACCTAATAACTATTGTCAATCTCTTTCAAATGGTTGGAACTTTTTTCTGTTTGTTTTTTTAATATGTAAAATAACTTTTCCTTTGGAAAAATTTTAAATTTGCAAGAAGATATTTCAAAGACAGTACAGAGAGTTCCCATTGATCCCTCTACCACTTTTATCCATTTTTATCATCTTACTTTATCATAATATGTGAAATTAGCATTGGTATATTACTAAACCACAAACTTTATTTGGATTTTGTTATTATTTTTTCCATTAAGGTACTGTTTCTGTTCTAGGATCCCATCCAGATACCACACTGTATTTGAAAGTCACATTTCCTTGGTCTCTCCGCTGGGATTTGACTGTTTCTGTCTTCCCTTGATTTTATGTTTTTTGTAAGTCTTGAGGAGAACTGACCAAGTATCCTGTAAAATTTCCCTTAATTTGGCTTATATTCACAGAGAAAGAGAACTAGGATGGATGGATAGATAGATAGATAGATAGATAGATAGACAGATAGATAGATAATGGATAGATAGATAACAAAGAATTGGCTTAGCAATTTTGGGGTCTAGCTAGGCAAGTTCACAATCTGTTGGGCAGGCAATCAGGAAGCATAGGCTGGAAACTCCCAGGTAAAAGCTGACCTGCATTCCTGGGAAACACCACTCCTCTTAATACCTGTCAACCAATTGAGTCAGATGAGGCCTACCTCGACTACTGATAATAGTCTCCTTTGCTTAAGTTCAATTGATTGTAGAGGTTAAACGCATTTACAAATTTGTTCACAACACATAGATTACTGTTTGATTAGATAACCCTGCGTTATACTTTAGCCAAGTTGACAGGAAAAAAAACTAGCCATCACATTGGAGTTACAGATTTTTTGCAAGAATGCAATTGAGGTGCATTACATTACATCAGGGGATGTACAATATCTACATGACATCACTGTACATTGATTTTCATCATGGGACTTACCAGGTTTACCCACAACCTATCATTGTTCCCATTACCTACACTATTCTTTGGAAATGAGTCACAAAGTCTAGAGCATTCTGTCAAATAGAGGGAATTAAAGCTCAACTCCTATAATGAAAAATATATACATATATTACTTGTAATTCTCCTGTAAGAAATATCTGCCCCTTTTTCTTATTTATTTTTTATTTAATCACTCATTTTTTTCAGTATGCACTCTTGTATATACTCTGGATTACAATATAATGCTATACTCTTTGTTGCTCAAATTTTTTAAGCTCTGGTCATTGGAGGTTTTTTCCAGTTGTTTCCCATATCTCTTCGACACGTTCCCTTCCTTTTGCTTTCTGAGCACATTTTTTCACTTTGTGGTACTCAAAAATACTCAAGGTTCATCTTGCATTTTCCCTGCCCTGTTCCAGAATCAGTCAATTCTCCAAGGAGCCCTGTTGCTTTCATTGGAGAAGAGTATTTAGAAACCAAGATCTGAGTATTGGGTATGCTTATTGTTTCTGGGGTGTCACAGTCTCCAGGCCCCCTCAGAGGATGGCTGTAAGTATATATGTACTTATACTAACCTGAGTACTTTTACTAGTTGCTATATTTACTTAGCTGTATCTACATTAAGCTCCACCTTAGTTTATAACAATATCTCCAACTCTAAACAAGCACTGCAGGATTTATTCTGACTACCTTTCTTGTCTGTAACATCTCTCTCTAACAGTGAGAAACTTGGTTCTTTCCCACTAACATTCGTATACTTATTTGTCCAAACCTAGTATAATTGTAAAGCAGTTTCAGACTTTTTAATCCATACTGCCATGAGAAACAAATTTTCCAACAAAACTACAGTGTTTATTGTTTTTTTTCAGTTTGAATACATTATTTAGTTTTTTATTTATTGTTTTTATTTTGTATATATTGAATTTCACTCTCTGTTATATACAATTTCATGAATTCTGACAAACTGAGATGTAGCTATCACCCCAGGACTATACAGAGCATTTTCTTTACCCTAAAATGTCCCCTGTATATTCTTTTCATAGTCAGCCACTTGGACTACCATAATATGACTACATTTTAACTATTATTCATACTTTTTTATTTTTTATATGTTTATGGTTATCCTATTGGAAAATTATAGGGGAAGCTCAAATGAGATATGTGAGCCAAGTAAAATCTATACATTCATTCTATTTTGAATAAGTGTTTAACAATCTCTTCATGTTAGCATGCATCTGGGTAGGTGTGAAGTGAACACAAAAGATACTTATTAAATGTTATGTTCATTTCAGATAGTATAACCTTTTAATTATTTTATTTATTTCTTTTTAAAAATTTTTATTTTATTGATTATGCCATTACAGTTGTTCTATTCCCTGCCTTCAATCCCCTCCACCCGGCACCCCCCACCCCCACCATTCCCCCCCTTTAGTTTATGACCATGTGTCTCAAGTTCTTTAGATTCTATATCTCCCCTACTATTCTTGCCCTCCCCCTATCTATTTTCTTCCTACAATCTATACTACTTATTCTCTGTACCTTCTCCCCACTCTCCTCCTCCCACTCCCCTGTTGCTAACCGTCCATGTGATCTCCATTTCTGTGGCTCCCCTCCTGATCTAGCTGTCCTCTTAGTTTGCTTTTGTTTTAGATGTGGTTGTTAATAACTGTGAATTTGCTGTCCTTTTACTGTTCATCTTTTTTATCTTATTTTTCTTAGATAAATCCCTTTAATATGTCATATAATAAGGGCTTGGTGATGATGAACTCCTTGAATTTGATCTTATCTGAGAAGCACTTTATCTGTCCTTCCATTCTAAATGAAAGTTTTGCTGGATAGAGTAATCTTGGTTGTAGGTCTTTGGATTTCATGACTTGGAATACCTCTTTCCAGCCCCTTCTTGCCTGTAAGGTCTCTTTTGAGAAATCCGCTGACAGTCTGATGGGAAGTCCTTTGTAGGTGACTGTTCCCTTATCTCTTGCTGCTTCTAGGATTCTCTTCTTCATTTTAATCTTGGCTAATGTAATGATGATGTGCCTTGGTGTGTTTCTTCTTGGGTCCAACTTCTTTGGGACTCTCTGAGCTTCCTGGATTTCCTGGAAGTCTATTTCCTTTGCCAGATTGGGGAAATTCTCCTTTATTATTTGTTCAAATAAGTTTTCCACTGGTGGCTGTTCCTTTCCCCCTTCTGGTACCCCTATAATTCGGATGTTGGAATGTTTAAAGATGTCCTAAAGGTTCCTAAGCCTCTCCTCATTTTTTTGAATTCTTGTTTCTTCATATTTTCCTGTTTGGTCATTTTTTCCTTTTCTTTCCTTTCCTTCCTTCTGGTTCACTCCCTTGATTTGAGTCCCAGTTTCCTTTTCATCACTGTTAGTTTCCTGTGCAATTCCCTTCATTTCAATTAGTTTAGCCTTCATATGTTCCTCTAATTTGTGACTAAAATCGACCAGTTCTGTGAGCATCCTGATCACCAGTGTTTTGAACTGTGCATCTGAAAGTTTGGCTATTTCATCGTCGCTTAGAATTACGGGCTCTGGGGCTTTGAGATCTTCCTGAGCCATTTTTGGTCTGTTTGAGCCCATTAAGTATGAGGAGCCGAGCCTTAGGTGTTCACCAGGGCTGGGCCGCCCAGCTGGTTTGTGACGCTGTATGTTGGGGCGGGGTCAGAGCAGGGAAATAGTGGCCCTCTTTGCTGCCTCCCAACGCTGGGGCCTGCTCGGTCCAATCTCACTGCCCACTCCCTCGCCAGTCTATCTGTGCAGGAATGTGCCACCACAGTCAACCCGCAGTCCTGCACCCTTGCCGGATCCACTGGGTCGCTCACTGGGTTGCAACCTCATGCCTGGGATACGCGCACCTGAGTCCGTCTGACCAAGTTTTCCTGTGCAACCCCGCTCCACCAGTTGCTGGCTTCACCCCTCTTACAGGTCAGGCTGAAGAATTAATTGTTATCAGACTTCCAAAAAGTTCAGTTTTCTGTGTTCTGTGTTTTCTGTTGCTAATATTTAGTTGTCTCTAAACTTGGTTGTGTGAGAAAGCACAGTATCTTCACCTATGCCTCCATCTTGGCAGAAGTCCTAATTATTTTATTTCTTTCTAATTAACACATTAAGATCTAACTGAAAAAATCAGCATGATATGTATTTATTTACTTATTTATTTATTGTGGGGAGGAGCTGGCCTGGTCTGCTTTTTGCTCAAGGTGCTTTCTCTAGACACTGCCTCCCTGGACACCACCTTAAAGAGCTCGACCTGGACATTTTTCTCAGCCCCTACAGGACCAGAACCTGTTGAAACCATACAATTTGCATGCCCTGTCTCATTTAACTACTTATTTTTCCCATTCCCCCCATTGTCCCACCCCTTTAGCAACCATCAGCTTGTCCTCTATATCTATGGGTCTATTTCTGTTTTGTTTTATTAATTTTTTTAAAGGTTTCACATATAAGTGAAATTATATAGTTCTTTCTCTGTCTGACTTATTTCACTTACTATATACTCTCTAGGTCCATCCATGTTGCACATCCATATATGCGTGTGTGTGTGCCATAGGTGTATGTGTGTGTATGCCATATTTTATTTATCCATTAATCTATTGATGAACACCTGGGTTGCTTTCATATCTGGCCATTGTAACTAATACTGCAATGAACATAGGAGTGAAGATATATCTTTCAATTATTATTTTTGTTTTCTTTACATAAATACCCAGAAGTAGAATTACTGGGTTGTATGGCAGCTGTAAGTATGTATGCATATATGTATGTATGTATTTATTGTTGAATAGTCTTTATAATGTTTTCCATAGTGGCTGTACCAATTTACATTGAGTTCCCTTTTCTCCAAATCCTCACCAGTATTTGTTATTTGTTGATTTCTTTTTTTTTATGATAGCCATCCTGATGATGTGAAATGATATCTCAATGTAGTTTTAATATGCATTTTTCTAATTATTAGTGATGTTGAGCATCTTTTGATTAGTCTATTGGCCATCTGTATGTCCTGTTTGAAAAAATATTTATTCAGATCTTCTGCCAATTTTTTATTTGATTTTTTTTGGTGTGAAGTCATATGAATTCCTTACAAATTTTGGATATTAACCCCTTAGTAGATTGATCATTTGTGAATCTCTTCTCCCATGCAGGAGGTGGTCTGCTTTGTCTGGCCGATGGTTTTATTCACTGTGCAAAACTTTTTAGTTTGATGTAGTCCTATTTGTTTATTCTTTCTTTTGTTTCTCTTCCTGAAGAAGGCATATCCAAAAAGATATTGCTAAAAATAATGTCAAGAAGTTTACTACCTATGTTTTCTTCTAAGAGTTTTATGGTTTCAGGTTAGGCATTTTATTTTAAAAAACCAATTAGAATCACAAAAATGCTTAATGTCATACCAATAAGGATCATTAAGGAAGAAAAGAAAATGGCCTATATGAACTATACTTGCTCTTAGTAATGATAATTATATATCTAATTCTATGTTTTAAAATAATTCTATATTAAACATAGAAATTTAAAATGGACCACCCATGCAGTTTTAATATATTACAGTTCATTGTCATATTTATTTTAGAGTTTAAAAATATCAAACCAACAGAATGTACTTGTTAAATTTTATTTTTACATGTAAGAAAACTCAGGAAACTACTTTGCTTTGTAACAAACTGATATCTCAGACCAATTATGCGCGTGTAGGTATGGAAGTTATTTGGTGGGAAGGGGATTGAGCTTCATCCTTGAACAATTTATAATTTTATATTTCCAACTATCATCTTTCTTTGACTCTACATAGCTCAGTCTGCTTACATTTCAAATAGTACTGAAGAAAATGTATTCAGAGAATTCCTAAATAAGGTATAACTACCTTTAAAAGAGACAAACAGAATTAGATGATTATTTCATTGTAGTTATTTTCTGTTGTGGAAGTTGGATGAATTTAGAAAAGTAGTGGGTTAAGAAATAAAATGTGTAGCCCCATTTCATCATACAGAGAGAGTTCTTGAATTAGCAAGCCTTCTACTGTAAGAATCTCAGAGACCTTTTTATTTCTTTGCATCTCCCAAATCAAGTCAGAAAAATATTGCTATTTTGCTTAACCTGAGATTTTTCTGGGCAAAATGATACACTTGTTTTAACCTACATGATCAGATACTACTGAATTCAGAAACATTTTAGAAAAGACTGCTGCCTTGACAAATAAATTTCTCAACTAGATGTATTATTGCATTTTGAACAATTCCTAGAATAGGAGAGAAAACAGAAGCATTTGTAAACTTTGCTAAATAAAATTGAAGGCCACAGGGGGTGAGGATGATAATTCTTTTTTGTACGAACCTGGTAAAACCTTTCTTTGATTTAAATCCCAGGACCTGAGAGTTAAAGGAGACAGCAGGGGTCATCTAGATATCAGGCTTCCTAATTCAATCTTGTGTTTGCAAGTCGAATGTCACTTGTATTCTGTTATCTCTTAACTAAACATAATTGTATTGAATGCTCATAGCATGTGATCTCTTTGGGAAACTAGTCAACAGAATGATTAATTATTGGAGAGAAAGGTTGGGTGATAACTGAAATGAAAATGAGTGTTTTTTTTAATTCAACATTCAAAAACACAGTTGACATTTTGTTGTAAACTATATGTTTCTAGCAGCTGCTATGGTGATTGTTTTGCCAATGTTTAACTGCAGATGTTGGCAGCTGGAAATTAGAAGCAAGTAGTAGTTTCTTCAGGGAATGGAATTAAATATGTGAAAACATAAAATTACATTCTTTCTCGGTCTTCTTCAAAACTGCTATTAAGAGCAGAGTTTTAGAAACTCTTCAAATTATTATAAAGGTGTACTAATGTTAACCATTAAATAGCTTTAAGCCTCTACTATTTATAAAAAGCCTGTAATTTTTCATAAGTAAATCAGATGACAAAGAAGTATCCATGGCCAGAAAAAAGAAAAATAAAGGTTTATCTGAATAATTAAATAAAGGAAGAGTGGTATTGAATTATCCGAATAACTGCTTCAATTCGTCCACTTAGCCTTGCCTGTGAAGACCTGACAAAACACCCTTTCTCCTACATTTAGTCTCCAGAGCAACCTAAAAGGATGCTGACAAACATTAATTGTGAATTATAAAATAGTCTCAGCAAATAACAGCAATCTTGAGATTAATGTGCTGGATTCCCGACAGCAGATTGCAAGAATAAAGCAGGTGCTCTTAAAACTTTTTAAGTCTTATACAGTGTTGGTCATTGTCTCGTAACAGCATTTTCCAGTCAAAGATACTGCTAAAGAAACTTCTCTTCCAGCCACAGATTACTTCCTTCTGCAATTAGGAATAAAGAGTGTATATTCATGGAGGTATAGTTTGTATTGTGTGGCTCACTCTCCTAGTTAGTCATTTACACTGAGTCCCAGGGGTGCCCCTTTAAGATTTGCACTCAGGTATAGGGTAGAGGATAAAAGCAGTAAAGATGAGGAACTTAAAACATATCCAAAAATTTGTTATGTGAAAGACATTGTTAACAGAATGTAAAGACAAGCTACAGACGGGAAGAACATTTGCAAATTACCTATCTGCTAAAAAGCACAAGCTCTTGGGATATAAAAGAACCCCCCAAAATTAATTGAAGTAGAAAATAAACAACCCAATTCAAAAAATGGGCCAAAAATTTGAACAGATGCTTCACCAAAGAAGATAACAAGTAGCAAATAAGAGCATGAAAAGATACTCAACATCATTAGCCTTCAGGGAAATGCAATTTAAAAACATAATGAGATACCACCACACACCCTTGAGAATAGCTAAATTTTGAAATAACTGACAATGTTATTTCAGACTGGCAAAAATGTAAAGCCATTGTAAATCTTAACAATTTCTAGTGGGTATGCAAAAAGAAGCAGCCACTCTGGGGAACAGGCAGTACTTTATATGTGAGTGTACACTTAACCATATGACTCAGCAATATCATTCCTATGCATTTACCTAGAAAAATGTTTTAAAAACTCTTATATTCATGCAAAGCCCATACATGCATGTTTTTATAGCAACTCTGTTCATAGTCCCCTAAAATGGAAATAGCCATATGTCTTTTAGTAGGTAAGTGGATAAATTGTACTTCGTTTGTGTAGTGGAATACTACTCAACAACATAAAGGAATGAGCAATTGATATATACAAAAACATGACTGAATCTCAAAAGCTTTATACTGAGTTTTATTTTTAATTATATTTTATTGATGATGTTATTATAGTTGTCCTGATTTTTCCCTCTTTGATCGTCCTCCACCAAGCATCCCCCACTTCTGGTCAATTCTCCCATCATTGTTCATATCCAGGGGTCATGCATATAAGTTCGTTGGCTACTCCATTTCCTATACTGCACTCTACATTCCCATGGCTATTCTGTAACTCCCTATTTGTATTTCTTACTCCCCTCACCTCCTCACCCATCCATCCATACCCCCTTCCCATCTGGCAGCCAATAAAACACTCTCCATATCCATGATTCTATGTTCTTCTGGTTTGCTTAGTATATTTTGGGGATTCAACTGTTGATAGATTTATATTTCTTGCCACTTTATTGTTCATGGTTTTGATACCTTTTTAAAAATTTAGTCCCTTTAAATTTTTATATAATAATGGTTTGGTGATGAGGAACTCCTTTAGTTTTCTCTAGTCTGGGAAGCTCTCTATCTGCCTTTTAATTCTAAATAATACCTTTGCTGGGTAGAGAACTCTTGGCTGTAGGTCTCTGCTTTTCATGACTTGAAAATTTCTTGCTAATCCCTTCCAGCCTGCAAAGTTTCTTTTGAGAATTCAGCTGACAGTCTTATGAGAACTCCCCTGTAGATAACTAACTGCTTTTCTCTTGCTGCTTTTAAGATCCTTTCTTTATCTTTAAACTTTGGCATTTTAATTATGATGTGTCTTGGAGTGGGCCTCTTTGTGTCTATCCTGTTTGGGTCTCTCCGTTCTTCCTGGACTTGTACGTCTATTTTCTTCACCAAATTAGGAAAGTTTTCTTTCATCAGTTTTTCAAATAGGTTTCCAGTTTCTTGCTCCTTCTCTTCTGTTTCTGAGACCCCTATGATGCAAATGTTGGAATACTTGAAGTTGCCCCACAGGCTGCTTACACTATCCTCTGTTTTTTTTTCCTTTTTTTGTCTTCTCTTCTCTTCTTGATGTTAGGATTGGTTGTTTTTTGCTTTCTTATGTTCCATATCATTGATTTGAATGTCAGCTTCATCAATTCTACTGTTGTTTGCTAGTAAATTGTTCTTTATTTTAATTAGTGTATCTTTTGTTTCTGATTGGATCATTTTTATGCTGCTGAGACCCTCACTAAGTTCCTAGAACACCCTTATAGACAGTGTTTTGAACTCTGCATCTAATAGATTGCTTATCTCCATTTTGTTTAGTTCTTTTTCTGGAGTTTTGATCTGTTCTTTCATTTTGGTCATGTTTCTTTGTCTTCTCATTTTGACAGCCTCCATGTATTCATTTTATGTATTAGGTAAAGATGCTTTGATTCCATGTCTTGGTAGTGTGGCCTAATATAGTAGGTGTTCTGTAGAGTTCTGTAGCACAGACTCCCCTATCACCCAAGCTGAGTATTTTGTTTGGGATGAGTAAACCCTCCTCTTATAGTTGAGCCTTGGTTGCTGATGGCAGATCAATGGGAGGGATTTGCCAAGACCAGTCACCCACAAAGATTGACTGTGACTACTTACCACCAACCTCTGCCCTACGTAGAGGATCAGCTGTGCAGGAGCAGGATGGTGGTTCTCCAATGTGGTCTGTAGCTGTCCACTGGGTGCACTGGCCCTGAGGTTTCCTGGGTGATGCAATCCAAGGTCAGCCCCCACCTGTGTTTTGCCTGGGCCTACCCTTCCTGAGCTATAAAGCAATCTGAGATGGCTGCTACTTGTGCTGGGCTTGGAGATTCCCAGGAGAAGCCAAAGTGTGAATCGATGCCATGGCTGGGGCTCACTGAGACAAGCTGTTGCTTGCTTGATAGGATTTAGGAAGTTGTAAAGCATGAGCCAAGACCAGCCATTTTCATGGAACAGCAGCTTGGGTGGGCCCAAAAATTGGGTGGGCAGAGTCCCTGGAGATCTCCAAGGAGGGTCAAATAAATTAGCCAGGTTGATGGCGTCTCAGATATGGCACTAGCTTGATGGCTCTGTGGCAGGAGGGTTTTAAAAAGGAACAATGGCCTCTGCTCACCTTGATGTCAGACACTTCAGTTTCTCCCATTATGCCACCTGTACCTTTCAAGCTGCTACCCTGGTGCAGACTCTGGCCCACAGTGTCTGCGGTGTTGTGGATGAGACAAGAGAAATTCACATGGACTGCGGAAGTTCTGTGGAGAAAAAGGGACAGCACAGCCACTCTCTCAACGGGAGAGCACCTCAACCCTTGCCTTGACAGGCTTTTAATGGCTTTCTAATAGTGTAAATCAAAGAAGGTTCTCATTCATTGTGCTCAGGTTTGCTTTAGGTGATTACTTTTTACAGATAACAAAGGAAAGGATGTTACCGATTACTTCCTACAGATCAACAAGGAAAAAATGTTGCAAATGCAAGGGAACAATGAGTAATCGGTCTGGTTACACATCAGTCTTTGGGAGAATTAGCACAGACTTCAGGAAGTTACTTTAAAGATATATAGTAAGCATTTACTGCTTCAACTCAGCGTGAGGGAGTTTTAGCAAGAGCAAGCCTCAAAGCAGCCTGGTTTCCCACAGGACAGCCAATCCATGAGTCTGGTGTCCTGCGTGCTGCCACGTACCTATAGGCTTTCCAGTAGGGCTGGGCTACATTTGCCATTCCACATGAATAGGTTCCCTATACTACCCTGGTATTGCAGCTCAGAGGATGTGAGTCTGAGTAGGCGAGTCCATCTGTGTGTTCATTCATAGGAACTGCTTAGGGCTCCAGCAGTTTCTTCTACCAACTCAATCCCCAGTGTTTTTTTTCAGCCAGAAGTTATGGGGACTTACCTTCCTGGCACTGTAACCTTGGGTTGGGGAAACTGGTGTGGGGCTGGAACTCCTACTCCTGAGATATCCCTCCCGAACTTTTATCTACCACATGTGTGAGGGATCAGCATATTCCACGTCTGTGCCCCTCCTCCCATTCTCGATGGATGTGGTTTCTTTAATTCTGTAGTTGTCAGACTTCCATTCAACTTGATTTCTGAAAGTTCTAAATGATGGTTGTTCTCTGTTTTAGTTGTAGTTTTGATGTGGTGGTGCGAAGAGGCGAGCTGAGTCTGCCTACACCACCATCTTGACTAGAAGTCCTATACTGAGTTTTAAAAGCTGGTTTCCCGAGGTAACATACTGAATGAATTTATTTACATAACATTCTAGAAAAAGCAAAAAAACATGGGGATGGGAATAGATCAGTTTTTATTGTAGTAAGGAGGGCGGGGAGGGATTGATAGTTCTGTATCCCGATTGTGGTGGTGGCTAAATAAATCTATGTGTTAAAATTAATACTGTTATATACCAAAATGGTAATATTAATGCATGTTAATGTAACATCGAAAGTTAAATAGTACCTTTGAAAATACTCAAATTATGGTGTAATAATCTGCCTTATTAAGTTTCACCTGTTCTCTCACTTTTTCTTGCTGCAAATTATTCATAATATTTCCAAATTAGTGACAACTATTCATTCTACAGAGAGTTTTGGCAGGGGATATTGATGTTTCTTATAATTAATCAAATATCCTTGTTCTTTAAATATAAGTACTTGATGTAATGTATCTTTTATCTTATAGTATCACTTCAGGATTCTGCCAGACCCTGATCTGAGGAACATCAGGAGGCGGGTTCTAAGATGTCACCAGTCCTGGGCAGTGGAAATGACCCATCTCGGAGTGACAACCTCGGTGTCCACCATGCTGCAGTTAACAGGTGAAATTTGGGAATGTGGGGCTTCTGTTTCCTAAGTTTTTCTGTGATAACGCCAGAATCACTTAGCCATTAGAAATGAGAAAGGCCTGCCAAGCAGGGCCTCTTGTCATTGAGAGGCTCTGAATAGTAATCCTGGTCATTAACTGAAGCTCTAATTCCCTCTATGGTGACCACAGTATCACCAGGAGGGTAAATCCATGCCCCGTCAAAGGCTGGGCTCTAGTCCACGTTCTCATAATTAATAAGTGAAGGCTTGGGTGTCCTTTGCTTTGCTTTCTGTGACTTGTTCAAAGCTACACTGAGTAAATTTTGCGGTCCCTCTGCCACCCACCTTATGTCCTCTTTCTTCCCAATTAAAGTTCTACTTTTTTGATGACTCTCAAAAAGGACATGCATGAGTCTGAAACCAGGCATCAGAGTAGACCAGCAGCCCCATTTATGGAATTCTAGTCCCTCTAGCTCAGTCCCCAGATCTCAGGCGTGGAGTCAGGGTAAAAAGTCATGATTAGTCACAACAAAGACCATAGCTTATTCCTTGGGGACCTGCATAAAACTTGAAGGGAAACTTACCTTGTTAGTGCCCAGCAGCTGTCTTAGGCTCTACCACTAATGAGAGTAGAAGTGAAAAGCTCTGTATTTGGAAATGCAAGGATATTCTGGACTGATTTTCCCAAGAGAATTGGTGCTCACTGCATAATGAGCTCTTAATATTTTTCACATTTTGTATTTTCAATGTGTCTAGCTCTAAGGAGTTGAAAAGACTAAAAAGGTTCTTTAACCCTCTGCAAAAAAAAAGGTGAAATGTTGGTCAATAGATACACCACTTATAGATTACCCATCATGATCTCTGTATAAGGGATTATGCCGTCAAATGGAAAGGAAGAGAAGAGCAAGTTTAAGCAAAGCTATAATGTACAGCAGCTGTAATTAAAGAACAAAAATGATTTTAAAGTGGAAAAAATAAATAAACAAAGCTATTTTTAGAGGCCCAGGTGAGAACTTAATGACTGCACCTCTCTGAGTGGAGAGGCTACCTGTGTCCAGAGGCATGTATGCCAAATGCTAAGCCTTCTAACTAGTGTCTCCCCTTGACTCTAGTCCTCAAAGTGCAGCCATAGGGCCATATGTCATGCTACATAAACTTACCTAGGTTATCCATAAGCCTTTCCTTTATATATTGTACACTTTGCAATGTGCCAGAGTCTATAGTTTCACCATAAAATAACTTCTTACTTATAATGCTTAATTTTAAATTGACAAAATAATGCCTCCTTAAAAAGAGCAGAACAAATTTTCTGATTGAACTTATAAATTTATTTAAGTTGATGACAGTTTAGATAGAGTATTCCATGGATTATTTTGCTGCAACAAAAAGGAAAGACTAGGAAGAAAAAAATTGCAAGCATTTTTAGGTACTCAAATACTTTATCTTAAATTCTTCTTAAAATAGTCACTGGTCAACATTAGAATGAGATTTCTTAATGCATATTCCCTTTTTTCCATGTTTGTGTTTTCGAATGAGAAGAAAAAGGTTTTGTTTTGTTTTGTTTTGAATTACATCCAGGTAACTGCTTTAGAACCTTTTGCTGAGAGACACACCATTGTAACACTGGCCTTTTCAGACATCAAAGCCATATCTTTCTGACAATCCTGCCTGCTATTTCTTCTGTTTCATTGATCTTTATTTTTATATCTCTAACTGTTTGAATCATTGTAACTCTACAGTGTGCTTTGAAACTAATAATCAAAAGTCATTTTATATTTAAAAAATAATTTTAGCAACTCTCCCTGTTTATTTCTGTTATAACAAAATCATTATATCTATACCTCCTTTTGTCCCCCCAACAAAATTATGAATCTACATAGAACTATATTAGCCTGTAATAAAGTTAGACATTCTGCATTCCTTGTGGGCAGGGACTATAACTTGCCCTTGTACTTCTTGCGCTTAGCACAAAGCTGGAAACAGAGTCAACTGCAGAACTTACTGGGTAAGCATTTAGTAACTACATTTGCTATGTGTTTGCTATGTGAATGTATGAGTTATCACACTTCCCTGCTGTTCAGGGGGAGAAAAAATGTAATTTTAATAAATCTTATGACTATATCTGTTGTCTCTCTGTGGATCTGGAAATTTTCTCTTTCTCTCCTGCCATTCACACCTCGCCAAAAACTCTCCTCCAGGGCTGACCTCTGTTTGGGACTTTTGATCTAACCTCTTTCCTCCAGAGTGTTCCAGTTTGAGACTAAGCAACTTCTGAATTGCTTCCAGAACCATTTACTGGTTCATAAAGCTTCACCTTTCCACCTCCCCCATGCCATCAATCAGCCAAACACTTTTGTTTATTTTTAATTAATCTAAGTTTGTATCAAACAATGAAAGCAATGCTTCTCTTAAAAATAAAAATAATAATTAAGTTCATCATAAGGAATACCTAATAAAATAATTATGGTATGAAAAACATCTTTGGATTATTCAGTAAAAAATAACAATCCTTTATTAATAACTTACTATGGGCCAGGTTCTGTGCTAACCATGTTACTTAGAATATTTAATTTAACCATCACAACATCATGAGGTAGATATTTTGATTCCTAAGTTCTAGATGAGGACATTGAAGCTTGAAGAAGTTAAACGGATCTGCAAAGAACAGCATCTCATCCCAGGTGACTCTGACTAGAGGACCAGGGTCCCTAAGCATTATGCTATAATCACCCCCCTCCACACACACATGCAAATTTATATGCATGAGTGAATTTTACTTACACCAAGTAAGTAAAATTGCACCAATTTTACATCTTACACCAAAACCGGGGATATCTTTAAACTAGAGCCGCAGTCACAGCTCCATTTCAGTGTAGTTTATTCAGACAATTTTCTCCAGGAGCTTTCAGCAGAAATAATGGCTGATAGGAACCAACTCTCCTGGCTCCAGGTGGAATTAGCCCTACGTATTCTGGAGATGATATCTAAGGATAACTTAAATAAATGTGGTTGGCAAGAGGTGAGAAAAATGAGGATGTAAAACAAAGAAAATGCAGCTGTATTTCTAAGGCAACTAGCTTATATAGAAAACATACCTGGAACTGGGGAGGATTGAGGAGAAGAATTGCCAGTTGTCACAGACAAACTAGCTGGCAAGCAGAGCAACCTCTGTCCTGGTGGGAGTGTAGCGTAGCTGCCTGTACTTGCAAATGTGTCTTCACTCACCCTGGTGCATTCACGGGAGTTTCCCCTACTGCCCATTTAATACTTAAATACCTAAAGTGCATTTTAAGGTCTCGTATCAGATTTGCCCTCTTGAAAAGCTATTAAGCTAGTTACCCTGCAGCCCGCAGGGCTCTTCTTCAAGTAAAACTGATTGTACCGCACCATTGCCATTCGAACAGCCTGCACCGCTGCCTGCATAATTCCTGTGAAAGGTCACTGTACTTCAACTATGAAGGCCTTTTCTCTTTTATTCAAAAAGGAAGAAAATGGTAAATCAGCTATTTTCAATTTTTCCAGAATAAAAACTGACAGAAAAATCCAGACATTTTTCCTTGTCTTCATTATAACTGCATTCAATTGCAAAACCTTGGAACAAAAAGCTGTCTTAATATGTTATGAACTAAGCCAAAATCCATTTTAATTTCTCTGCCTGTGTATACACATTAATCTCATTCTTTAGACATCTCACATCTAAATATGGAATTTTCTAATATTTAATGACATAAAATGGAATATGGGTGCTCTTTTAGGGATAATTTTTAATGATAAGCCAATCCGTGCTGCAGTGGAGTAGTAAATTCACGCCCTTCAAGGTGCCAACTGGGAACCCAGAGTGAGCAATAGGTGACCTCCTGTGTGGCACAGCTCAAAGCACGTGTCCTCCAGCCAACCTGGGTGATAGATTCCCTCATGGCAGAATATAATAGATCGCAAGTTGTATCAAAACAGTACATTTACAGGTTATCAGATTATTAATTTCATCCTCATAAAAACCCTACCTTCTCACAACCCAGCTACCAATAAGTTTCATCTTTTAAAATCACTCTTCCCTGTTTCCTCTGAGCTGACTCCCAATAAACAACATATTCAGAGGATAAGAAAGGGTGCATGTAATAGGAGGAAAATAAGAATTAAAAAAATTTTTAGTGAAACTTGGCCTTCATTATTTTAAAAAACTGATTTTTTAAACAGTTCATATATAAAATGGGATTTGATTAATATTGTTTCTTCTGATTTCCTTTAACTAGAAAACTTTTTCATGAGTTTCCTCTGAATTATTTAAGGACAATTCTTCTTTTGTGTCTGCATTAAAAACAGCCTTTTCTAAGAGAAGACAAAGGACTAGAAAGCTCCATAATTGTGAGGAAAAAGACTTTCAAGGACAAGGCTTTTACTAATGTCTATGCTAATTCTAAATAAATAAGAGCAAAAAATATATATTTCAATATTTAAACTTCTTGTCCATAGTGGTTAGGTTGAAATGTTTGATAAATAACCAGGGGTAAAGTTACTGAAATCGCAGATACTTTTCCTTTCTTGAAGGGGAAGTGGTTAGTGAACTGCGGGGCAACCTGGCTATTTGGTGGCTCAGGGTATGGTGAAGGAGGTGGGAATGTAAAAGAATCACATTAATAAGGCAGCCCTAAAGATTTAACTTAATACCTAATTACTGTTAAAATTTTCCATCTGGATTCTTGAAGTTAATTGGCCCAGTGACAGAGACCATTATAAAGATGACAAAAATCAGGTTAAAAACAATGACATGATTTACCTAAAATCTAGTTCAAATTCCCACAGCTCTTCTACATCACTTCACTTGTCTACTTGTTCCACTGTCTTCTTCGTCAAATGTTCTTATTTTTTAAAAAATCTAACATTTTCACATTTGGATAATCTTAACTTTAGAGTGCCCCCAGGTATTGTTCAGTATTTAAGAAGTAAGTCCCTCCATTCCTTCAATTATCGCTTAAAAGGTGTTAGGCATTGTGCTAGACAAAAGAAAAAAAAGGGCAGTTTGTGGTATTGATACAGGGTGCAGCCAAAGGGGGCCATGGAGATCCCTGCAGCCAGGTGAAGAAGACAGCCACATGCTTTTGGTGGAGTGCGGACCCCTGCAGCTTTGGTAGAAGAGGCCCACGTGGCTTTGGGGTGCCCCCTTTGGCCGCGGGGCCTGAAAAGCAACAGAGACTTTGACCGGAACTGGATACAAAGGACTCTTGCCAGTGGACCATGAGAGGGTACCACAGTACTTTGGATTAACTCGAGATCCTGCACAGTGACACAGCTGACGGTGCCAGCGGCCTGCAACACAGACGTGTGCTCTTTTCCTGATTTACGGTACCCGGAGTTGGGACAAGAGGGGAAGGGAGCGCTGTGTGGGTGTAGGTGTATACCCTAAAGGACTTTGATATTTTAGTAGTGGCGTTAGGCCTGAATAGCATTAAATAAACATTTTGTTTCCTTTTCACAAATCTCTGGCATTAAGAGATGTGTTATCGCCCTTTAAAGGGAAGAGGGAAGACATAATATGCAAATATGAAACAGCTGAACAATTATCACAAGGTATAGAGACAAGGGGCCCAAACACTTGATAAAGTATTGTATGGAAGGAAGGAATGTTGTCATTCATGAGACAGAGGCAACATCAGGCAGGGCATGTATTTCTTTAAAGAATGAAGTAGTTTTCTTTCCCCCCTAAACTATGATCCTTTGCAAATACTCATAAATATCAATAAAATGGAAAAGCCTGAAATATTAGATAAAATATGAGAGTAAGAAGAATAATTTCAGTAGGCACTTAAATATTAGAAGAATGAATTAAGAGATAAATAAATGGTATTTTGGGAGAGATTAAAATAGAAATAATATCTTAATAATAATAATAACATAAATATTATCTGAATCTAAATATTCAAGTGTTCTCTTACAAAAAAAAATGGAAATGGTCTGAACTTGCTCCTTTCTTTTAGTGAACTTCCTGAGCTAGGCTATCCTGCTTCCTCAGCAGGTCAAATGAACAATAGAAAGTGAAGGAAGCAAAGCCAGTATTTGCTTTGGGGATTACAAAGTGTGTGCTCTGGGTATTTTTTATGCAGGAAGTCAGCTGCCAGCCACCTCTCCTGCACTGGCCTGAGATGAGCCAGAGAGGCTGCTGGCTCTGTGCCATGCCCTTTCTTACTTCCATCCCATCCATATTTTCAGTGGTGGATCCAAGTTGCATGAATACTCAAGCTTCGACAATTGTAAGAAGGTGATTTTAACAAATTCAAAAATTACAAATACAACCTTAGCTACAGAGCCTGGGGAAGAGCCCATGTCAGTGAGGAAGCCATGCAAGCTTTAGAGACAATAACTCTGCAGCTAACCCTATATTCCTCTGCATTTTGGGACTCAATGCCTCTCCTCTCCCTTCTTGCATAGCCAATTTTTTCCTTGTCTTCACAGGATACTGCAATGTTCCATCTTTCGTGCAGTGTTCTCTGACATTTGATATCCAGGCAAGCAGCAGTTGCTCTAGAGCTGATGTGTTTTTGTCATCAGTACCAATTTAGTTGTTGTGTAACAGCTCATGTATGAGGTCTGTCTAGAAAAAGTTCAAACATTGTTAATATATCAAGAATGGTTTGTACAACATCATTGTATTCTAGCAGCCAAGGACAGAGACCAGAAAGCATATGCATGAACAATGTGACTTCACTGTACTAGTCAGTGAGGGCAGAACATGCCATTGAGTAAATTTGTATACTGTGTGACCATCACATTCAAAATAACTGAACAGTAGAGAAATGCATCTGCATCAAATCTTACCTTAAGCTTGAACATTCCTTCACTGAACTATTCAAATGACCCAGAAGGCTGCACCTATGGGCAACTGGTGATTGGCAGCTTCATCACAGTGATGGACCCGCTCATGGATCGTGTCTGGTGCAGAGTATTTTGGCAAAACATCAAATTACCCAGGTGATGCAGCCCCCTACAGCCCAGATTTGGTGCCCTGTGATTTCTGGCTTTCCCAAAAAATAAAATCACCTTTCAAAAGGAAGGGATTTCAGACCATGGATGAGATTCAGGAAAATACAATGGCACAGCTGATGGTGCTTGGGAGAACTCTAGAGGTCTCAAGGTGCCTATTTTCAAGGGGACTGAGGTATTATTGTCCTTTGTACAATGTTTCTGGTATCTTCTTCAACAAATGTCTCTATTATTCAGAGTACATGGCTGCATACTTTCTCGATAGACCTCCTGGATCTTTCAGAGCTCCACTAGACGGTGGGCTCCTGCAAGGGAGGGCTCCTGCTTGTCAGTCTTCATGCCCACACTACAGGGTTCTCAATTAAAAGTTAATTGCATGGTTTAGTAAATTACGCTTTTTGCTACAAAAATTCCCCATGCTTAAAATGACAAAGTACCATTATATTTATATAAACTTACAGTTTTTTACGTGATTGTTGCCATTGATTAAAAAGCAGAGACTGAACAGCAAACTAGGTGCCTCACGTTTCTTTCTTGTTTCAAAAAGAGTTGATTTTAAGGAAGTGTAGAAAGTTTCAAAAGCTGAGATATACAGGCAGGCCAATATGCAACATACCTCTTTAAGCAGCCCCAGGGAAACACTACTTTCCTAGTCAGGAATATGATTTTCAAGTGAAAAATTCTAGTTTGCAGTTTTGCAAGCAAAAGAATTAAATGTTTAATTCTGAAATTCAACCAGGAAACCTTTGATTAACAAAATATATTGTGCATGTAACAATGGAACATTAGATATACCATGTAGTGAATCTACCATAATGAAATTTAGAAAATAAACATTATTTTGATTTATGTATTGTGTTGTGACTTGGATTGACACGAGGGAGAATAAAAAGGAATTTGAATAAACCTAAACTTTTGCTTCCCTAAGTTTTTTTTTTTTTGTAGCAAAGTCTCTAGGGGCAACTCAATGGAAGAATAAAAAACACACTAGCTGTTTATTTTGTATAAAATGACAATGAGAAATATAAACATAAAGCTACATTACAGCAATAAGACATAAGAAAAGCAAAATTTAAAAAATATAATATTTTTGTGGACCTTCTTTATCCTATATCCTCCCCAAGAGATAGTTTCAGTTTCTGAAATTACTGCCTTTATTTCAGGCACATATAGCTTATAAGTACTATGTAAGATGTGTTTTTTTCAGTATCTAAATATTAGGAGCTGTAGTAGCTGTTATAACTATAAAACAGAGATAAATAATACAGATTGCTAAATTATAAACTAAGGATAAACATTATATTTAATAGATTTATATAGATACTGATTATTCAAATAATACAGATACTGCAACATGGTTTTTGTTTCTGACTAGGTTTCAGAGCTTTATGTTAAAGGTCAAGTCTACCTTTTTCATGAATTCACCAACAAATATTTGTACTTGGACAAGTTATAGGACTGGTGACCTTGCCAGGTTCCTATTTCAGTCCTCTTTTATGTACAATTCTCACAGGACAACAGGGAGAGCAAGTCAAACAACTATCCAGAGCCCAGAGGTTTAAGGGTTATCTCACACAAAGGAACTTCCCTAGGTTAAGAAGTAACTTACTGGGGAACTGTTGAAATTCTGGTAAGATCTAAAGTCACTATGTTCCTTAACTTGATTTTAAAATGATATGAATTTCCAAAAAGTAGTTTTTTCAACTTTAGCTTCCCCATCCATTTCTATTTCCCTATCAGCAAACAAGATAAAAAAGGGTAGAGAGAATTGGAAAAGTTGACCTTTTCATTCTCATGAAATATATTCTAACACTGAGCTTTTTAGTTGTTTCATACAAAATTTACTATTTGAAGTTATGAAATAATTGCACAATGAAAAAGAAATAATTGTTGGCATTATTTTTGTTTCATTAAATAGAGTTTGGCAAAATCATCAATGGAATTGGCAGTTTCTCACAACATAATCACCACACCTGGGGGAAAAGCAAAGTTCTAAAAACTGTCATGTAATTATATTAAATTTCACAAGTGTTTTTTGTATTTATACTTTAAAAGTTTTACTTAAAATATTTTCTTACTCTACTCTCTGTATACAAGGTCTGCTCTCCTGTTGGCTTTGAACCGTGGAAGTCACTGTGTTAACTATAAGTTTTAGTACCTTTGTTTATCCCTGTAGCTAAATTATATTAAAAAGTAGCTGAAAATTTTATAAATATGTTTATTTTGTTGACCTTTACTATACTTCTAGAAAGCTAGATAATTTATCTTTATTTGCAAGCTAAATTCACTGTAAAGCTTTAATGGGGAAAAGGTGAAATTAAAAATACAAAATGCCAAATTACCAAATTGGGATGTAGTTTGCTTCATTCATATAAATATTTTATTTTGAGGAAAAAAGTTAGAGGAAGAGGGAGACAAGATAAAAAGGAATGGGGGAATAAAAGAAAGAGGGACTAAGGAGAAAGAAAATAGAAGGAAAAGGAGAAAGACAGTGTGTTTTCATGCCATTTTCAAACTTAGTCACTTGGTTTGCTTCTAACCAGAAAAGAATTCTATATACTTTTAATTTGACAATCAATTTTAATATTCAACAACTATCAAGATTGGGTTGTAGAACTTTAAAAAGGCAGTAAAACTTGTAAAGGAAAAAGAAATTTGAGCTCCGATGATTCCTTGCATTGATACCCAAATGAGCAAAGACAGAGTGCTTCTCAGCTGGGTTGATTTTCCACTCTCTATTAGCTTGCTTCAACAGTAATGACCTTAGAGTTCCAAATCTTGTTTTCATTTGTTTGTGCCTCCCAGGTGTGATGTTAATACACCCAGTAAGCTTTGCACGTGCAAATCATAAGAAAAGCCACAGCACACAGCCTCCTGAAGTCTCTATTACTGAGGTTTCAAGTGGCCGAGCAATAGAAAATAAATGGACCCCAGAGCCTAGGAGAAATTATTTAAATAATGAGGAAACTGCAAATGGATGTCAGCTCTTATGATTAAAGAATGGATATGGGCACAATTCCTAGATGTGTAAGAAAGAGAATTGTGAGAGTTGAGAATTATACTACTCAATAGGAGGTCAGTGCAATTATATTCAATGAAGAAACACAATCTCTGTGTAGAAATAATGAATAGCCAAAATGTGCAATGAATGACAAGTTAAGCATATTAGTTCATTGTCATTTTATTTGCTCATTTCTAGAGTAGGCATTGACTATTTAGTGAAATAAAATGGGAGTGAGGGGCATAAGTAAACACAGCTCACCTCCTCATACAACCACATCAAAATTATAACTAAAATATAGAACAACCATCACTCAGAACTGTTAGAAATTGAGTTGAATGGAAGTCTGACAGCTACAAATTAAAGAAACCACATCCATCCAGATTGGTAAGAGAAGCGGAGATGTGGAACAGGCTGATCCTGTGTCTATGTGTGATGGATAAAAATTCAGGAAGGATATCTCAGGAGTGAGGAGTCCCAGCCTCACAACAGGTTCCCCCAGTCCAGGGTTCCAGTCACAGGTAAATAAGTCCCCATTACTTTTGGCTACAATGCCAGTGGGGATGCAGTTGGTAAAAGAAACTTCTGGAATCCCAAGCAATTGCCCTTAAAGAACCCACTTGGGTGGGGGCAAGGAATAGGCTCTGGGTAGGAAGAGGTATAGAAAATCTTTTAGAAATGCAGCAATACCTTATTTACTGCTGGTGGTCAGATGGATGTTTATTTTCTAATTATCTATTAAATTGTACATACATTCTATGCATGATAAATGTTTTATTTCATAATTTCTTTAATGAAAAATAACTGTTTGCAGTATCTACATTTACTCCCCAGGGCTTCTGTAACAAAGTGCCACTAACCAGATGGCTTAAAACAATAGAAATTCATCTCTCACACTTCTGGAGGCCAGAAGTCTAAAATCACAGTGTCAGCGAGGCCACACTCTCTGACAGCTCAAGGGAAATATCTGCTCCTGCCTTCCCTTAGCTTCTGTTGTTCACCACAAAACAAGATACCACTTGGCTCATCACTGCCTTGCTCCAATATTTGCCTGCATTGTCACATGGTGTTCTCCCTGTATATGTCTGTTTGTGTGATTCTCTTCTTACAAGCAATCAAGTTAAGGGACCTCATCTAAACTTGATTACATCTGCACAGACTTTATTTCCCAGTAAGGTCACATTCACAAGTACCAGGAACTAGGACTTCAACATACCTTATGTGCAGGAAGTGGAAGTCAAGGAATAGATATAATCCAACTCATGACAACTTCTATCTTAGTAGCCTCGCTAATGACAATAAGAAAGAAAAGTTAGAGCTATTATTATTATTTTAATTACATGAAGGCTATTTTTTATATATTCATGTCTTCATTCATTCAGTCATTTGGTCAGTATTAAAGAGGTATAGCATGCATGGGAGGTGTGTAAAAGAGAGGGAGAAAAAGTAAGCCATCAGAAATTAAGTCTACCATGAGTCAGGTTTGAGATAAATTCACCCACATCCATTTATTCCAATTAAATGTTTAGTAAATGAGATTCATATTATAGTACTGAGACAAGGAGGGTTATGGTAGAAGTCTCGCTTTCCTATTCTTTTAGCATCTGGTTTTTTACTTCTCTGAGTTCTTTAGCATATTTGTCTTGCTTTTTGTTGCTTTCGCAATCATTGGTTCTCGAGCTTCCAATTAAAAGTTAAGTATAAGTTTCTGTTTATTTTTCAGCAGTATTCTTAAATATTTATGAGGAATTTTAAGTCTAACTTGCTTTGAGGAAATATAGAGAAATTAATAATTGATGTGCTGCTTTGCAGAAAACTAAAGGTTGAAAGCACATGTTAAAAAATTAAATCATGTGTGGCTAAGGCAGTGGGTGTTATTTATTTAAAATCTTGCAAAAAATTGTACAATTAGGTCCTTTCCTCCCATACAAGTCAACCGAAAACCTAATGATTCATTTCATCACCTCAGATTCTAAGACCTGAGGCTAGTCAAAGACCAGACAATAAAGGAGAAAGAGAAATTTCAATTCCTATCTCATAATTTTTAAGAATGCTGCCTGCTTACACAGAAATGTAAATACGTGGGAAGGTAGATTCTGAACATCCTAGATGGCCCAGAGGCATCCTGGGCCATCCTGAGCCACCCTGTATGGCCCAGAGGCAGGACCCATTTATAGTTTTGGCATTCACTGATAATTACAGAAATCATATCACTTATTAGCCATTTTGGTACAAATAACTTTAAAGAGTAATTTATGTCTTACACATGGACATTCACATATGTATTTAAAGTAAATACAATAATGAAGGACAAAGATACAGGAAATGTTGGGTTAAAAAATTCTTGCCACCATTGGGCACAAGCAATTCCGGCAGCTGGTAAAGGAGCAGCTCACACTGGCACAAGATTTATAGAACTTGTAATCTTTGTTGGAAGTATTATTTAGAGGGCAACCTTTCTATAAAAGTTCAGCAATTTTATTTCTGCCTAGAGAATGAGAGAAAGTCTTACCCGAACACTCTCAAACTAGGCTAGAGGCAGACGAGTGGAAAGCATAACCTCTACAAGTCCTTACCTAAGCCTCATTTTCTGATCTCACACTGGAAAAAAAATAAATCATGGAGCAAGCTCAATGAGCGGAAAACTATACTACTGTTTTACCTTTAACTTATTACTTTATGTCTAGTCTTTTGGAAGGTATCATTTTTAAAGATCATTTATTCATCATACTGGATTTAGAGCTTCTTTTATATTTCTTTGCAATAAAATTCTCCATGACTTGACAGATTATCTTTTATAATTCTGGTTTACTCATCTCTGCTACTACTGGCAGGTCCTCCTAATGTACCTATCTTACTAAGGAACCGCTGGTTTCATAAACTTGCAAAGGAGAGGACAATAATTTATATATTAATTGAAAGCCTAAATTAGGAAAAACTTTCCTGAATACCCTCAAAAGCAAAAATTTTAAGATTTCTCATGTAGACATACTTGAAATGTCATGTGGATCCCTAGTATATCTGAAATATTTTCTGCAATTATTAGAATTGACTTTTTCTAAACACTTCATTTAATTCAAGCTCTTATCTATCCAGCTGGTGCTATCAAAGTAGTCATATTTTAAAAAGCTATGTCTCCATCACAGGATTAACTGGAAA
This sequence comes from Artibeus jamaicensis, assembly GCF_021234435.1. Classification (NCBI taxonomy): domain Eukaryota; kingdom Metazoa; phylum Chordata; class Mammalia; order Chiroptera; family Phyllostomidae; genus Artibeus; species Artibeus jamaicensis. The sequence goes on from NW_026521812.1 coordinate 18,241,515, forward strand.
CCCTTATTATGTGATTCCAGCTGTGGTCCCAGGAAAAGTTCGGGGTTGAAGCATTGATTTCCCTATAGTCTAATGACGGAGGTCTAAATAAAACAGCCTCTCTTCATCTGGCTCTAATGAAGTGTCCTTTGGCCACTTGATGAAGGTTGCTGAGCTTCTGCGGTCTCACAGATAACTTATGTACTTCTTACATTGCCAAATGATTTTCTTTATGTAATTCAAGTAAAATTAATTATTCTCTCTTCCCTAAATGTCTTGTACCCACCTCTTCAATTAAATAGATAGCCTAGGATCCCACTTTATATTCCACAATGTGCTTACGCATAGTTTTGCCCACAGTATACTATAAAAGAAAAGAAAAATATGCTACTGAATAGCTGGTCTCCTCCAAGTAGTTAAATTCTGACAGTGTCTTCTAAGCATTATTATATACTGGGTCCTCCTGGCATAATCTCTGCAACAATGTTATACAAAATCAATATTTTTTTCTAGATGTAACCAATGTATTTAAGAAAATACAAGAGAAATGATTTGAAAGCTTAGAAAAGAATGGGCTGGGATTGTTCATCTGGCTTTCCGTTATATTAGTGAAGTCATTCTGCATCATCATTGAAATATGCAGGCTGTACATTAAAAAGTAGCTGCTCAGTACTTCCATAGTTAAGCACAGAAACTATTTTAATGAGAATAATTTAGATTAGAACTTAAATTAATCTTCCATATTTGAAAGCTGTAGTAGGTGTTGTGATGAGCGACGTATCCCCGTCCAGGGCTTCAGGACATATTCCCCCAGCTGCTCGGAGAGCTGTCCACAGTTGTCCACAGCAGACTGACAGCTGTCAATTTCCTCTGGAAACCAGCCTTTGGAAAGAGCCCTGGACAAAGGCTCTCACAACTGTGAGCCTTCTTCCTGGGACACCACTGTCCAATGATGTGTAAATTATGAAGTATTATGTATAAATAGCATTAACTACACATAATTATACAGTATAAACTACTAGTATGTATATAATACTAGTAGTGAAAAGCATCAGCAACACAAAAATGTGGGTGTTCACATTAGCAATGGGCCCAACCATAAAAGTTGGCAAAAAAGAACCAAGCACTGAGTCACCCTGCATTATCAACGGTCTCTTATCTCTGTTTAAAGTAGTAAAGCATCACTCAGGAGATTTTTGGAGGGTGGGGGTTGAAAAGTTTCCAAACTTGTTTAACATTCACATTATTTCAATTCATAAGTAACTGGTTTGCATAAAACAATCTGGCTAGCATGTCAGAATGGCTACCCATGTCTAAGGAGATGGCGCATATCTGAGCTGAAAAAGTATATTCTCCTTTACATTTTTGTATTCCTGTCTCATTTCACAGTTAATGTACTGTTTCCTCATCTAATGTAACATAATATGACAAGTAAGATTTGAGGAAAGAAATCATTTTTACACTAGATAGCTTACTTCCTGTTTGAAAAGCTGATGTCTATCTTCACTTTCCTAAATACACCAAATAGTACCACAGCTTAAGCCAACATCAGCTTGCAGACACTGCTTAATGAGTTGATGGCTGACTTTTAAAAATTGTGAGTAGCTTGGCACATCACATTTCACCCTCCAGATTATGACATATGATGTTTTATAGCTTCTAGTTTGCTTGAAAAGGCTGTATTCCTTTTGTGTATCATCTTTTCCTGTCTTGTTTACATATCTTACCGCCTACATGAATTCACACACACAAAAATTGAGTTTCTTTTCATTTCCTTAATTAAGACAAACTATATAAATCCATAAATACCAATGGAGAAAAATATATTGTTAAGTTCTGCTCCATCTATAAAAGCATAGAAAAAGATGAGCCAAGACTCCCTTTGCTTCCCCAATGTTCCAGTTTGTGAAGAGAATGTACTTGTTTGTCCCAGTTGAATTAACAAGCACCACTATATCATTCTTCCTCCAATTAACACATATCCCAATTTTTAAGTAAGGTTTTCAAGTGTATTTACAATGCTGAAGGTTACATATTTATTCTGAAACTTTTAGAATTATATCAACTCATAATATAATATTAAAGAAATCTCATATCAAAGAATCAAATGAAGTTGGACCCAAAGAAGAACACACCAAGACACATCATCATTACATTACCCAAGATTAAAGATAAGGAGGAATCTTAAAAGCAGCAAGAGAAAAGGAAGGAGTTACCTACAAAGGAGTGCCCATAAAGCTATCAGCTGATTTCTCAAAAGAAAGCTTACAAGCATGAAGGGGCTGGAAAGAAGTATTTGAAGTTATAAAAGGCAGGGACCTACATCCAAGAATATTCTACCCAGCAAAGCTATCATTTTAGATTGGAGAGGTAAAGTACTTCCCAGATAAGGTCAGGTTAAAGGAGTTCATCATCAACAAGCCATTATTATATGCAATGTTAAAGGGACTTATCTAAGAAAAGGAAGATCAAAACTATGAACAGTAAAATGACAACAAACTCACAACTATCAACAAATGAACCTAAAAAAATAAAAGAAAGAAAAACAAGGAAAACAAAAATTAAGCAAACAATGATAAAAGGAACAGAATGAGAGAAAATAGATATCACATGGAGGGTTTTCAGTGGGGAGGGGCAGGGGAGGAATGGGGGAAAAGTACAGGGAAGAAGAAGCATAATTGGTAGGCATTAAATAGATGGAGAGAGGTCAAAAATAGTATAGGAAACAGAGAACTCAAAGAACTTACATGTACAGCCAAGAACTTATATGTTCATGGACATGAACTAAGGGGTTGGGGGCACAGGGTGGAAAGGGGATAAAGGGGGAGAAATTGGGAAAACTGAAATAGCATATTCAATAAAATATTACTTAAAGGGGGGGAAATAAAAATAAATATAAAAATAAATAAAGTATAGACATTGAATCCAGTTCTTTGATTATCTTTCACCATCCTTGTTACTGTTCTTTACATTGCTTCTAGTGTTTGCTGTGCGTTCATCTCATGGTTTGTACCTTACTGACTCTGAGGTAAAACAACAGAAATTTCCTATGGGGAAAACTTCTCCAATTTTAAGACTGTGTGCCCTTTTCTTAAGATAGTACCTTAAAAGAAAAATGATAATGGTGTTGAAGAGGGAAAATGACATTTAATTTTTTTAAGTCTGCCCTAACTGATTTAATTTTTGTGAAACACTTATGGCATATTTGTTACAGGACAGAATTTTGAAATTCCAATTTCTTAATGAAAGATTAATCCAGCCTACCACCTGTTCTTGTATAACCCACAAGCTAAAAATGCTTTCTTACATTTTTAATGGCTACCTTTTGAATGGTTATATAGTATCTACATAATAGTCTTGATTTTTTCCTCTTGACCCATGAACCCTAAAATATTTACTACAAGCCCCGTTAAGCAAACATTCATCAGCCCCTGGCTGAGTGTGGACAAGTGAGGACTGTGATGTTACCATCCACCCACCTCATAAACTCTCACAATGCTTTTACTGACATTGACTTATGTAATTGAATAATGAATGGGCATAAACTAAATTTAAAATAAATCAGTAATAGAAGTAGGAAGTAAGTTTTGAAAAAGAGAAAGATGGTGAATTTCCCCCCTGACTAAGCATTAGACATGGACCCAGACAGAAATTTTATGTAAATGGAAACCATGCTAAGAAATGTCATGAATTATCAACTTAGACAATGTGTTCACCTGATAAATATTAGTTTTGGTAAAGACTTTTGCTTTACTTTGGGGTTTTTTTAAACATGAATATTCTACTTGACAGTGTCAATAAGTTTGTTATCAAGTCCCAGACTCTGAATTTTGGGAAAGCTTTCTGAAATTGCAAGATATCACCTTTTACAAAAACACAATTATTTTGTGTATAAAAATGACTTTTTCCATGTCCCAGTTATATGATTCTAATTTAAATAAGCAACATTTAAGCACCTACATAAGTAAATGCCTATCTGGAGTGTCAGGCATGCTATATTCTGACTTTCTAAATTATTGTATAGCAGTGAGTTTATAATAATGTTTCAAGAGAGTTGACTATCATACTAGATATTTTATTTAAGGTCCAGAACAAAAAACACACTCCAAGTCAGGCAGGTCTCGCTGTCCAGGGTGTTCAAAATGGAAAACAGTATCTTCAATTGTGATTCCTCGGGTAAGCAAACAAGAAGGATGGCATACAAAAAATAACCTAACCCTTTCATTTTAGACAAGAAAGGAACTGAGATCCAGGGACAAATGAGAGCTCTGTGAATTTTTCAAACACTAGGCTTCTGTGATTTATATTTCTAAGCGAGTAAACATGAGCTTCTAAATTTTTTCATGCTTAGAGAATATAATGGTATGTAATGTAATTCAAAACAGCTTCAGGAAGTCATCCTGTTAGAGTCATAACATCTCTTTTCTTGGTACATGTGTCTTCCAAACTCAGTTTTTCATTTAACACCAAAGACACTACAGTGCAGCACTCAGAAAAGAAACATAGGTTTTATTTTTAAAGACGGTTAAGTCTACAAGCAACTAAAGAGTCTTTGATACCAAAAATACTCCAGGTGAAAAATTTTTCAGTTTAAACAGTGTGTAGTCATCGATGTGGCAGACTTTCTATCAGCCTTGACACTGGGAAGGACCACTGGAGGAGCTTCCTCTTTGCTGGGGACCACAGTAAGTTTCACGGGGAGAGTAGAACAAGCACCGCCTTTCTCGCATTTGTACAAACTCACACACATGTACACACTGAGCCATTCTCACACACACAAATATCACATATATATACATACTCAGAAATACCCAATCACACATACATTCACATACACATTCTCAATACGCACACATGCCTATATACATAGACACAGAACACACACCAATTCACATGGACATACATAAACATATACACACACATTTATACAAGAATTATTAGGTACCCAAAGTAACTATAAAAATGATAATTCTCACCTGAAGTATGTTCCTGGAATTCATTACTGGTCTTTAACCTAATGAAATTACCTCTTTATTACAAAAAGTCTTGCTGCCATACTGAAAAACAGTTTCTTACCCAGAAGTTTTGTGAAGTCAAGACTGTGTCAACATAATGACAATAACAAAAGCAAAAGGAATATATAAAAAATTTTATGTCTAGGTGAACATGGCTCCTTGTCTGTTTCTGGGAAAAGCTGTAACTGACCTCTGGCAGATTTCCCTGGGTCCTCATCTGTGAACTGTGGGGTGTTCAACTCGTGTTCCCCAAGCCTTCTTATAGCTGTCATACTCTAAGACCATGTACTTAGGTTATTTGCATATGAACAGGAGTGATAAACACTTATTACCTAACTCCAAATGGTCTGTCAGTGCATCTGATTAAAGCATTTATCACACACCTAAATATTCAGCATTAGAGAAATTATATGTTTTTCTATATAGAACATTTAATTTGTTCCTAAAGCAATCAAATGTTCAGTTGACACATCTACCATTGACCTTAACCACATTAGTGTTGAGCCCAACTTATAATCCCTTGGAGTTATCAATAGAAAACCTACTATGTCGCCACAAAATAAATCACATACTAAAGGCAGGACTGTCATGGGTGCTGAATAGAACCGTGCAAGTTGAGCAGACTTCAAATAATGATGGTGAAAGCAATAAACTGTGTATTAAACGCAACCTTCCAGTTTTGAGCCTCTTCAGGAGTTACACCTTTCATTTGATTCCATTTATTCAGTATAGTTTTAAGATTGGATATTCTTTTAAAGATTTTCAGATTTGAAAAAAATTAATGGTATGAGTTAATATTGTATGTTCATCTCATTTCCATGTAGAAATCAGTGAACTACCACACTTTTTATAAGCTGTCAACTATTGAGTTCCTAATATGATCACATAATTTGATACTTTATTTAATACTTTCTATAACCAACCAGTTTAATGATTATTTACATCTGGGACATACAATACTAAAGCTTGGAGATAGTTAACCTGCCTAAGACCACATAGCCAGTAAGTAGCAGATCTAAACTTGGAACCCAGTTGTGATAAAGTCTTAACCACTACACCAGTCTGGCCTGGAGGCATGCAGAGTCTGCGTGAACAGAGACACTATCCTGGAGTCTGTAGAAAGGTGGTAATTTCTCGGGATACCACACAAATCACAATAAATGCAGAGGTTCTTTCATCTTCTAGAGAGTAGCTCTTGATCCAGATGGTATATTAGAATCATGAGAACATTTTCAAGTGATGACAGGGTCTCATCCAAAATGAATTATCAGAAAATGAGGTCTAGGCCTTGGTATTTTTTAAAAGCCACTCAGGAGTTTTAATGCACAACCAGAGTTGAGAAGGACTGTTTGGACCAGTGGTTCTCAAAATATAGCCATGTCAGCAGACACCATATCACCTGGGTACTTGCAAATGTCCTGGCCTCCCCTCAGGCCCTCCTCACCTTGGAGGCTGAAGCCCAACAATCTGTGCTTTAACAATCCTCCATGTGATCTTGAGCCCTCCAAATTCGAGTTCGGAGACCACTGCTCTAAATCAAGGAGTCTAGAGACATGCTCTTCAAACTTAAACATACATAAACTGTAAACAAAGATCATAATTCAGAAGGCCTGGGTAGAGACCGAAATTTTGCATCCCTAACAAACTTCATCCAGGTGATGCTGAGGCTGTCCACAGCGGATGCTCTGAGTAGGACACAGTCTCCAATCTACGTTTCCTAGTCTGCACCACCAATGCTAGCTTCCCATTGAAGGCAATATTCTGGTGTTGAAAAGAGAACTCTTAGAAAGATCTATCCCAGTAGTAACAGATAAGAGAATCTGAACTTGCCCCTATAGCACATAAGATACAACAGATAAAAGAGAGTAACAGAGGAGTTCTGAATTCTAGTGCTGCAGAACCTTGGAAAAGCTCCATGCCTTCTCTGGCTCCACTTTTCTTCCTTTTTAAAATAAATATCTTCGAGTAGATTATTTTGGTATTTTCAAGCTCAAAACTTTTTGTCTATGTAGTTAACTTTGTATTACTGTCTACTGGGCATTCACTATGTTTCCATCTTTTGCTTGGAACAAGCTGTTGACTGAAGGGACTGTGACTTTTAAATCTTTAAGCCTCTACAGCACTGGAATGGCACTCAGCACATAGTAAGTCCTTTCAACTGCCCAATGAAAGCACAAAAGGCAAATTATAAATGATTTTTCTCAGACTTTAATTTTTAATATATAACTACACTTCCATTTTTTTTCTTTGTAGAGAAAAGATATTTCTTGGCACTAATGAGAAAGATACAACCACTTAAAATCTTGTTTTAAGTAATCACATAAAGGCTTGCACAGAGCACATGACCTACTGTATCACTAATGGAGCAACTGCCTTATGTTTCTGCATCCATACACAGTGGGCACAAAATGCCAAAGGATTTAAAAGTACTGAAAAGAACTTTTCTCTTAGCATAGCTGCATTTTAATTTTAAGCTATAATTTACAGATATTTAAAATTGTCAAATTGAAATAGACACAGAGAATAGACTGATTATAGCCAAAGGGGTAGAGAGTTGGGGGACTGAGTGAAAAAGCTGAAGGGATTAAGAACTACAAATTGGTAGCCACAAAATAGTCATGGGGATGTAAAGTGCATAATAGGGAATATAGTCAATAAAGGGAAGAAAAAGATTGTCATTGTATCTTTTTACCTGTTGCTGTGGTTGAAAAGTAAAGTAGGCAAATATTTTTAGAAATGCAACAGAAAAAGACCAAAGAAAATGAAATGTATTAATTCATGAGGTTCAGTATTTTTTGTGACACTTCTTCAAACTCTTGTCCTTCATTCCTAAAATTGTAGAGGTAGGTAAATACCTCCCCTACGGGCTAGAAACCAAGTAAAGACAAAGGGTGTCCCTGAGACCTGGAGGGCAGTCAGCAGACTTGGGAAATTGTGAAACCTGAGAGTCAAAGTTTATCAGGAAGCTCTAATCATCAGAATTAGGCCAGGGAAGCAGGGAAGACTGAGACTAAATTGTCTGGGTTGACAATGAACAAAATACTCAGGAAGTTTGAACAGATGGACTAGAGATCCTTAGAGAACATACAGACCTGTCTTAAGAAGCAGATGGCTGATGACAAAGTACAGCCTTGAAAACCAGAAGCAAAATGAGCACACCCAGGGAACAAAGACTACTGTAACCTACTCATTAGTGTTGCACTGGAAAAAAAAACTGATCTGGGTACAAATAGAAAAGTCCAAATGATAAAAGTAAAAAAAAAAAATGATGATGAATTTCCTGTCCATGTAAAGAAAGCATCTCTTATTCATCAGGATGTACAAAAATGCAAAAGAGGCAGAGAGCGATGAAGGATATAAAAGTAACAGAAGCAGAAAACCAGCATCACCCCTAAGACATTGGACCTCAGCATAAACAAGCAGAACTCGGAATCACCCCTGCACCAGCATAATTGCTGTCCACTATGCTGAGGGCTGGAAGATACAATAGTTAGCAAAAACAGACACAGTGTTGCTCATACAGAGCTTATCATCCCACATGGAAGATATGTATAAAATATTAACTCAACCAAATGTAAGTATAAAACTTTCCTGAAAAGGGGAAATGCAGTGGTGCTCTGAGAGTTTGTAAGAAGAAGATTTGACCTAAAAAAAGGTGGTGCAAGATGGCATCCTTGAGAAAGCAATGAGTTTGCTGAGATTTGAACAAAGAGTAGAGGTTAGCTGGATGCTGTGTGTGTGCGCAGTGAGGAGGGACTGCTGATGAAGAAGTGGTGAGCTTGAAAAGCCCAGGGAAGGGATGTGCAATAGACGACACTGAGAAGGAGGTGGGGGAAGACCAGGCAGAGCTGAAAGTAAAATATGTTGGTCTTTATTCTAAGGTTAATGAGAAACCATTTACTTATTTAAACAGGAGCCTGGCATGGGAAGCTATATTTTATTTAAAAAGAGAGAGAGAAAAAAAACCATCATTCTAGCAGTGACTTCGCGCAGCCCAATTTCAAAGTAATAAAGGTTTTTGGAAGCTTTTACAGTTCTCCAGGTGAAGATGATGGCAATGAAAACAAGAAGAAGTTGTTGGTTTGAGAGATACTTAGCAAGTAAAATCAGCAGGACCTGGTGATGGATTAATTAGACATGGCATTTGAAAAAGCAAGCCTTCAAGGGTACCAGGTTTCCAGCTCGCTTGCCTTTGAAACAGCAAAGCTAGAAAAAAATCTTATTTTGTTTTGTTTGCATAGAGAAGGTGATGACAGTAACAAGTTCAGTTGGGGATGGGAAAAAATGTAAATGACTTTAAGATGCTCACATGGACATACCGAATAGGTAACTGAACGTGCTGGTCTGGAGCTTAAAGGAGAGCTCTAAGCTAAATATAAAAATAAGCAAGGCATGTAACACATGGAGATGGTAATTGAAGCCATGAGCTTGGGTGAGATTGCCTAGAAAGACTGAATAAAGTGAGAAACAAAATTTTAGGTGGGGTTCGAGTAAGTGTAATGGAGAGAGATAAATTTGCCATGCCTACCTTGCTGGCTCTGACCAGACTTAACCTAATCTAAAATGATACTATCAGCAAAACAGAAAACGTATAACACACAGACTAAGCAGAATGCACTAATATCATGGTTTCTAAAGTCAGGGAATTATATCAAGACCAAGAAAGCTTACAGTGGTTTGTGATTTAAGTAAATTATTTATTTTAAGTAGTTGATTTTTATTTACCAACTGAAGTGTGTGTCTCGAGTCTACTGAAAACATATTTCTCTCTGAGCATTTAAAAATGAGATCTGCTTTGGCATTTGGGAGACCAAGTGAACTGTCCATACCCTCATCAGGGGTCAACAATGGTGCTGAATTTCAAGACAGCAGCTCTGTAGCTCAGACATGAATTTCAGACTCCCAAGGTACCTTGGGAGAGAGAGATGGCTCCAGATTTTAGCAAGAATGCTTGGTTTCCAGAGAGGAGAGAGAATTCACAATGAAGTAGAACAAGAGAATCAAGAGAATAATATCTCCTCGGTGAGCACAACATATAGAGTATTCATGTACGCATTCCCTAAAAAGCTCCTTCCTCCATGACAATCAGGAAATACTGATTCTGAGGGAAAATCAGAATGTTGTCTGCAAATCACTCAGAAGCTAAGGTTTAACCTGGAAGTACCAAGGTGAATGTAGGAAGATATTTCTAGAATGAAAGTGATGCATTTCTATCTTCCTTTCTATACTTCATTTATAATGGTTGATTCCAAATTTTTACATACCAAAAAAAGTGTACATACACTAGAAGTGCATAATTACACAAAAAATGAGTATCTATGAACTCATTTTTCACACCTGAGTTTATGAAAGCTTCAATTTTTCCATTTAGAAAACAATGGGAGTTAAGGGAACCACAGTGGTATGCAGTGAGGCAGGTGAACACACCGGAGACCTGGTGAAATACTCCTAGTTGGTAGCTTCATCATGAGAAAGAAATATTCTCTCAACCCTCTCAATGAGATTTTCAAATTTTGTGTTTCCATGATTTTTTTAATATCTACCATTCTGGGTAGTTTTAAGAAATGTTTTTGCACTCTGGAGAAAACTCATGAAAACGTAACTGACAATACATGCACCACCTTTTTCAGTATCTTTGTAATCTTTACTTTAAATTCTCTTTTTATGTTCCCTTTTTTAAAAAGGTTTTTCTTCTGACATCGTCATTCTATTATAAACTTTTATTTTCTTATTCTAGCTTTGCCTAACTTTACAGATGTGAATACCTCAACAAACTTAAAGTACAAGGACGCAGGAGGAGGAAATCCCTGATGTGATGTCAATGTGCCAACTGAATGGTATTTATACTTTGCAGTCAGAAATGTTGCAATGAAATTGTCTCTGCCTGTGATCTCCCATTATGGAGAGTTCTGAGGGTCTGACAACTCCTGACATTATGATATACTCCTGTTACATGGTTAAATCAGACAGTCAGAGCAGAGTTCTCAGCGGAGCATAAGGAAAGATTTATAGACATGGCAAAAGAACACTTTGCCTGTTCCCTTCTTTAAATAATTATGACTTTCCATGAATCTCTTTCTAAATCAACTGCAGAATGACAAATATCTGGGCAAAGAAAAGGCCACAAAAATATCACTTACAGTAAGCTCTGCTGAGGTTTTAGAAGCACGGTATTGAATTCTCCGCCGTATGCTCTGCATATGATTCATTATGTGGGATGCTTCCCACCTCTCCACACACCATATATTTCTCCCATTATCATTCAAAAAGGACGTTTAAAACTCCTTCTTTCTGTTCTTTCTTTTCTCAATACAAAAAGCCAAGAAAAAAATACTTCAATGTATTTTGAATGAAACAAGTTGAAGGGATAGGATAAAAATATCTGCCTAATTGCTTATATGGTATGAGTACTCTGGAAGGACTTTCCATAATTTTGAGAGAAAAAACTTGAAAGTATATTTGGGATGTCTATTTTATTTACTCATAAAGCTTTATCTAAAGTAAAATGTTGAACCACTGAATATTTTTAAACACCCAGTTTATTCAGAGAAGTAAAAGAGAAGTCATATTTATGAAGTATATATTCTGCAATGGCCTTTCTATATTATATCTGTCAATCTTTACAACAGCTTAAGAAGGAAGAGGATATCAGCCCCATTTTATATATAAGCACATTGAGTTTCAGTGCATATGTACCCAAAACTACACAACTCTCTGAAAATCCAAAATTTTCTCTGGCTTCCAATGTTCTTTCTCAAGACCCAGCTATCATCTCTGCTCAAAAGAACTGCATACAAAAACAAATAAGCAAACCAAATAAAAGCTAAAATATCCTAGCTCTTTTGTTTTGCATTATAATCTTAATATATAAGGGAGAAAAAAGATGAGTGCTTTCTGGTTTCATATTTTATGCAATTCCACATATTTGAGGAGTCTAACAATGAAATTCTTGAGAGATATAACACATAAATGTGCACATTTGCCAAGCTCTGAGCTAAGCATATTATATGCATTATATCATGTAAAATGGTAATAATAATTAAAGTCATAGTTAAAATAAATTTTCAAAATGCCATGAGGTAAATACCATTACTATCTCCATTTTATTTTTAAAATATTTTATTTATTTATTTTTAGAGAGAAGAGAAGGGAGGGAAAAGAGAGGGAGGAAAAAAACATCAACGTGTGGTTGCCTCCTGCAAGCCCCCTATTAGGGGGCCTGGCCCACAACCCAGGCACATGCCATGACTGGAAATTGAACCAGTGACCCTTCTAGGTTCGAGCTCAATCCACTGAGCTACACCAGCCAGGACACTATCTCTATTTTAATGATAAGAAAACTAAGGCTAAAGATTAAAACCTTATCCAGGATCACATAGCTTCTAGGTGGTAGAGCTGAACTTGAACCTGTGATTATATGACACTAAACAACTGCTACCCACTATGTTAAATTGTCTTCCTTAATTAAATAATTGCTATACAACTAAACTATAAGAAGCTATTGATTAGTTTTATATTTCTACATATTTAAAATCACGTATTGCATGATACAAAAACTTTATGACTCTTATTTTTATTTACTCAATTATATACATATATATATATGTACTATAAAACATTCTGTATAAAATCAGTACAGGTTAACTTTGAAAAGTAACACGTGTATCTAACCTGTTACAGTCCCCATTAACCAGAGCTTCTTTTACAAAAGTAACTACTGTACTGTTACCAAATGCATGTCCTTCCAAAGGTTGTCAATGTATGTTATACACATGTGTATTACACAGATATAATTTTGTCATAGTATACCCTATTTTTTCATGATTTAGTAACATGACTTGGAACTCTTTTATACTGACATTTAGCATTAATGTTCACATTCTTTACTCCTGAATAATTTACTATGATGCATTCACATTTACTTTTTCAATCCACAATTGATGGACATCATGGTATTTTATGGGTTCTTTAACTTTTCCCTAAAGTGTCTGTCATGTACTCTACCCAGTTACCTGTCCAATCCGGACACCCACAGGGTTTCAACTTTCCCATGTCCAAATAAAATTTATCGGCATCCTCCACATTGCTAATTCCTATATGTTTTCTAGGTTGTCACTTCTAAGAGCACGAGCCATGAACCAGTGAGTCCAGAAACTGAGAATAAGTAGTTGAATACCTTCATAGCAATTTGACAATGCTGAAACATCTAACTGCATGATCATACTTCCAATAAGTGTTTTGTTATTGTGGACTACAAAAGCATACAACAAATGAGAGTTTTTTAAAAGTGAGTGCTTTCCCCCATAGAATCTGAGAAACACTATTACAGTTCAGTGCAAGGCACTATTCCTCAGCCAGTCACTAAACCAGAAACGTGAGCCTCATCCATCTCATCTCTCTGACCAAGAAAACACATGGATGGACAAGCAACAGGAGGAAGCTTCTAGAGCAAAGGGATTATTATCAAACTTTTGTCTTTACAAACCCTTTTTCCATTTAAAAAATGCTGATTTTCTCTAATCTCATAAATACTCTCTCTCAATCCCACATAACCCTCCAACTATCATCCTGTGTCTCTCTTCCCTTCTATAGCAATGCTTTGGTTAAAAAGGTTTTGGGAACATGATGATCCCTTTCATGATCCCCATCTTTTTGGTAACCCACTGCAGTGTGATTTCTGCCACTTCGTCTGTTGAAAATCTTAACTAACCTATGATGGCCTTATTCCTAAGTCCACCACTGAGATCTTACCTTCCTGGACCCCCGTGCAATACATAATAACAATTGCTCAGCCTCTCTTTTTTGAGACTCAGGCTGGCCAATGGTTTCTTTTTCAAATCTGTGAAGTCATGTGAAATCCTCTGTCAATAGGGGTAGATGACCCAAAATGACACTTTCAGAGATTTAGAGAGGACAGTGTTTATAAAAAATAGAAATACAGCCCAGTAGTATTAGGGGCCTGGGTTTGCCTGGAGGCTGTCCGTGGGGAGTAGCACCAACTGCTCCTTTCTCATTTTCTCCAGTGGATACAGCCCTGGTATAGTCTCAGAGAAAGTAGGTGGTTTAATACACCCAGAAGTCGTTGTTTAAAAGTTTTTGGTGGTGGCTGAATGCCACCAAAGTGGATAAAATAAAATGCTCTAAAGGAAATGCAGAAGCTAAGAGGACCAAGGCCAAAAACCCAGATAATATTAATATTTAAAGAGTTGGTAGAAAAATGTATTTCCTGGTGATGCTGAGGAAAAGTAGTAGCCAGATAAAAGGATAAAAAGTGGGGCCTAAAACTTAGAATCTTAAAAGGTAGATATCATCAATAGTAATAATTATAAATCAATTATGCAGAATGAGGCAAGAATATACAGTGATTCATCCTGACCAGCATGGCTCAGTGGGTTGGACATTGTCCTGCAAAATGAAAGGACACTGGTTTGATTCCTGGTCAGGGCATATACCTGGTTTGAGGGTCGGGTTCCCAGTTGGGGGCATGCAAGAACAACTGAGATGTTTCTCTCCCTCTTTTTCTCCCTCCCTACCCCTTTTTCTAAAAATAAAGAAAGAAAATCTTTTAAAAAATATTTCAAAAGAAAGAATATACATGATTAGATGTGAAAATTAATATCATGACTGATTTTTATCTAGGGTAGTTTCAGAAGCACCCTGGGAAGTCCGAGCAGCTATTGCTTTTGCTGCATCAGATACTAAACACTGATTCATGCAGCACTGGGACTCATTCTAGTGGCCATGGTATTCCCAAAGCCATAAAATATATGACCACAATTAGTGGGCAGAAGCAAATCTCCCTGGAAAAATCCTTCTACGCACATTGCCATCCCAAAGGCCTTGACCTAAAAGTGTTATCTGTCATCATCTGCTCCACTGCATAAACCACCCAGGCCCATCCGTGGAAGCTGTTCAACCAAGAGAAAGCTCCTCTTACTCTGATAAAGAGAAAGAGCAAGCTAAAAGCTGATGATATCTCCTGCTTAGTACCATTCCCAAGCTCTGTCTGAATTGACCTCTATGCTCTGGTTTGATTTTTTATAACGATGTTTATCTCTCTTTCTCTTCTCCTAGATGCCTTCTTCCTGTCAAAAAAAAAAAATAGAATGCCACATGATACCAAAATTTAAATCAACATAAAAATTGTTAGGGAAATTAATCTTCTTTAGCTCTTCCTCTCACTTTCCATTTATATCTCTCATTCCAAAGGAAACCTAAGAGTCCTCCACATTTCAACACATGTGTCATGTAAATTCCAGCCAATTCTCAACATCAAACTTGGGGAGATACAGTTTGGGAATTTGAAACTTCTGGATGTGTTAAAAGCCCAAGCAAAGTTTACGAACAACCTCTCAATGTCAAGTGTCATTGGGTTAAGAGAAAAACTCTCCTGCTCTCTCAAAAAGGACTGACAAACATGTTCTAAATACCCTGATTTAAAGATGGAATGGGGGAAATTGTCGCACTTGGGTGCACCCCCTGCTGTATTCTGATTTAGCAAATGGCAGACACAATGCTAGTTGTCCTATAATGTCCACTTCATAGCTGTCTTTCAAGGACATAATAATGACTACCTATCAATTACATAAGACTGTAACTCTTGTTCCGGCCAATGAAATGTGAGTGGGGCAATGTGGCTTGAGATGGGCCCCCTGAAAAGGCGAAGATGGGGTGCCAGTTGGATTTAGTGAGACACCACAGTTATCATTAGGTATCTTCTAAGTGGCAATCAGGTTTTTTGTGTGTGAAACACAAACTTTTGTTGTTTAAGCCACAAGATTTGGGGTTTAATCTGTTATCCCATAATATCATCTTTTTTATCTTCATTAATAGAATATCATACAATTATAGAATTATGAGGGATTATTTTGTCCAATTTTTTCCTTTTTTTTTTTCAGTAAAACTGAATCCCATTGAGTCTCTGTGCCACTTCCAAAATCATGAAATCTGAGTGGAACAGAGGAGCCTAGAATGTAGGTCTCCTGACATTTGTTCTCCTACTCTTTCACTGATAACAAAAATTATAATCTAAGTGGACAATGACACATATATTACTTGCTTTTATTGATATTTTAGAATAATAAGCACATTTATATACATATGCACAATAAATACATATTATCAGACACACATGTGGATAAATGCAGAATATATAAGTGAATAATACAGAAAAGCTAAGGCCAACTCTTTCATGACTCTGTAGTATTTTAGCATGACATGTGGGACCTTGGTGTCACCCTCTTGACAAAGGTTGGTAGAATCATATTGGTGTTTCAACCAGGATGTCTTCAATATTATATAATAGTTTTTCCATTGTTAGTGGTAAATGAGGAAACTGAAGCCCAGAAAGTAAATCAATATTCCAAGTTCACGCTATCAGTTATTAGAGAAGCAGAGCAGGAGTCTCACCCCTCCCACTCCACCAGAGTCCCGATCAGCTGTGCTTCTCAGGTTGAGGAAGTATTGAAAGTCAGGGTGATATGGTTAAGCACGAGGAGAAAAAGAACTTGTTTCTTCCATAAAAGTGATAGGACAAGGAAGTGTTCAGAATTCAACAGATAGAGCAATACGGGATGAAATAAGGAGATTGCTATAGTGAGAAATTAGTAGGTAACTATGATGGTTAGGATCAATCAAATAAGCTGTTCCTTTAGTATCCATGAGTTTATATGATCTGTTGAAAAGGTCACTTCTAAGAGGAGGAAAAGTTGGTCATCTCTAAAAACTCTCAATTACTAATACCTGCTATGGGTTAAGAACAAAGCAAAATAACGTAAACAGAATTGCTGTCTGTTACATAAGACGGGGGGGTAGTTAGCCTCTTGAATTCCACAGGGGGAAAATGTGATGAAAACAATGTTGTTGTAACTCATGTTTTCTCTTGTGGTTAAGTAAGTCATTACAGTAAATAATGTCCCACCGTTTGTGCCCATAGGATGTCTCTGAACAAGGCTTTTCTTTTTTGTTGTGTTTTAATATCCTTTCTTGTTATGCACGAATGTCCTAGAACCCAAAGACCCTCCGCACTGAACTATGACTCAGAGGCCTATGAGGCCCTGAGGTCTTTGTGATGGTCAAAGAGCACTGAAATTCCTTCTGAAAGCTCTGCTTGACAACTACCATTGCAAATAACCTCGTGTTTATGAAGTATTCCTCCTTTGAAGAGTGAACTTATATGTGTACATATATGTAATTTCAACAACTCTCTTTCATGGCAGGGGCTAGACATAAAAGATAAAAAATCCGTGACCCCACCCTTAATCACCTAACCCACAGAGTCCCCCATTTCTCTCTGTTAATTTATTTTAACCTTATCTTCACGGGTCAACCAGTAGAGGCTTTTTAAAAAGTGTTATGTGCAGCTGGAAGCAAATGGCGATCTCAGGGACCATATAATCACTCAGACATCACCCATTTACTGCCAGTCGAAGAACTGCCTATTTGTGTAAATGGAGAAAATCACTTCAGCATTAAAGTATCGCAAGAAGGTTAAACAGGAGGTAACACTGGTAATCCATCTAATGACCAAATTATTCACATGTGTTGCCTCCCACTAGGTAGCAATAATCATATTCTCCTCTATTCCTTCATAGCACTTTGGACATATGTTCATTATATGCTATTTATTTTTATTGATCAGGATTCATTTATATAAATCCATCCTATTAAGCTATAAGGTGCTTTAAAGTAAGGGATTGCTTTGTATGTACTTATATCCCAAAAATGACATCAAAGCTAAAATTTTGTTTCTTTCAATAAATAAATGAATGAATTGCTATGGAAGCAATGAATTGACAATAGGAGAATGGACCTCACATATAAATGGTAAGAAAGTCAAACTTAAAAGCTGATTCTGACTTTGCTAACCATGAGTTTTCTTATCTGTCCATCTTTTACAAGATCAGGCTCTCAAGCAGCTGTCTTTTTAGGAGGAAAACTTTTCTAGACACCTGGGAATACCCATTCTCGACTTGGAGAAGAAGTAAGAACTAGATCCCATGTAGAAATTATGCACCAGAGTGGCAGCCAGGAAATTGGTAGCTGATAAACTCTGCTAACAATGGAAAAATCTCCTCTCTGATGAACCCAGCCAGCTTTGGCTTATCATATTTTCACTAGGTGAAAATGTTACCAAGCACAGAGAGGAAGGAAAGGATCATTCTGACTATAGGATTTAACTAAATCCTGAGCAGAGAGAAAATAGAAAAAACTTGGAAGTAAAAGTCAGGAACCCCAAACAACCCTGACAGCACTGTTCAGTGGGACTCCCTCTGGCTTGAATGCTGGTTAAGAAACCTGGGAGGCCCCCCACACCCTGGTACTATGTGTAAGAATTTCAGGTCCAGCGAGGTCTCTACGCTCTCCGTTTCCACATCTTCAAGATGAGTATCATCACTGCATGCACTTATTCATGTGCACAGTTAACAAGGTGTTTGTAATACAGCTTACAAACTCTCAGATGAAAGCAACTTTCTAAAGACAAAACTGCAGTGATATATCTCACCTCCTCATGCTTCCTGTGGCTCGCAGTGTTTCTTAAAACTCAATTCTCTGGGCTGACATTGCTTAGCTTTATTATATTTTAGATAAGCCTATTTATTAATAATTTACTCATTTTTTCATTTACTTTATATTATGTTTGTTTTCTTAAGGAAGTAAGAGTATTGATTTTAATTCCTATATCATGAAGCAAATTATTTTTGACCTCTGTATGTACAGAAGACATGCACTTAAACCTCAACTCTTGCTAGCCATAAAATACCCTGCTGAGTCATGAATATTAAAGCAAATAATTTTCCATCTTGAGGCCAAGAGTGTATGCTTGCATGGGAAAGAAGGAGGTCATTTAATTTTAAGTAAAAAGTAATAATAGTTGAATCATGTAAGAGTTGAAGAAATTTTCAAAGGAAATATGAGAATTTAATGTGAAGAAATCTAAATGTTACTGCTATAAAAGATGTTCAGAGTTGTATCAAATTAAAAGAAGTACATTTTTCTTGGAAAGTGTGTCACTTCTTTAGTAATCACTAATTATAAACTTACCTTTCCAGAATATTAATTTTTCCTTTGGTTAGCTACCCCATGAGGTATGTGAGGTCATGGCCTTGGAATGACTCTTCACACACACCCCCCCACACAAATATCATTTATATAATAAAAATTTCTTAAAACTAGTTTTGTTTCCAACTCATTATATAATTATCCTTTAAGAATATATATATATATGTATATATATATACCCAGATATAAGCACTGCCCAGCTAGCTCAGTCGGTAGAGCATGAGACTCTTATATACATATATATATGTGTGTGTGTATATATATCCACACACACATATATATATATATACATACGCACACACATGTGTGTGTGTGTCTGCGTGTGTGAATTTCAATTTTACTTCCAAAATCATATTTCTTTTGTGACATCAGTGCTCTGTACAATGTTTCGGTGAATGTGCTAAATGTAGAAGGAGAATGGTGACTGTGCCACTGGGAACAGGGAAGAAGGGACAGGCAGGGGTGAGGCAGGTCTTCTCTCCTAGGACCTCTGTGACAGTCAGAGTTAAAGAAGGTTGGTGACAGGGTTGATCTGCAGTGGCATCCGCCTCTGCATTTCTTCGACTTCTTGTTCATATTATGAGGACGCAAGCCAAGGGATGCTGAAAGTTGAAGCATTCGGATATATACTGATTGCAGACGGAAGAATCTCCTCTGCAGGACTAGAGTCATCATCATGCTCACCACTGCTTCCTTTAAAGTCCCAGCTGCACTACCTCTGCTTTCGATGTTCACCTATCCTTACAGTCTATTGCAGTGAATGTACCAATATATGATCCTATTTCCAATTGTTTTCATGTCTCCACAATAACACTGTAAACTCTATGAGGAGGAATATGGTGTCTTTTTTCCACACACCAAAATGTCCAGCACTGTGTGCCTCTCTGTATTCCCAGCTTCTACACAGCACCTGGTTATATACTTACTATAAATATTAACTATAGGTAGTTAGTACACCTGAAGAATGATTTATATTATTTATTTAGGCCCTAAAGATGGTGTTTTAAGCAGTACAACTGCCTAATTTTAGTACAACTAAATTTTTTAATTTTCTTTAATGTTATTACAAAGAGCTACAGAAGAAAAACTAACCTATTTCACAGTTTTTTAGTGAAGAAAAAAACCACAAGGGATCACCAAAACCTCTGGGAAAGGCATGAATTTATGTGGCTTCCCTCCTGCTCCAATTAAAAAAAAAACTACTCAGCAGCTGTGAAGTGCAAAGGAACATCAGAATATCAGGATTTGTGATTTCTTGGCATAATTCTCAACTATACAGTTTTACACATTCATCTCTTTGCATGTTCAGGTGATTTTTGTGGTAGCTAAGTGTTTTTTATCATTATTTAGGTCTGAGTTCATTATGCCATATAGTCGTTAAATTCTTGTACCCTTAAAAATTTGAAATAGAGCATCAGTGAATGTACATCTAAAGTTATTATAGCTATTCTTAGAAAAGAAATAATTTCATAAGTATATAAGAAAAAATCAATATGTAGTTAAAACAAGGCCTACCACTGGTATTTAGATGCAACAAGTTCCATTTTTCTCAGTATGAAACACTTAACAAAATGGATTATTTTATGTTATAAATATTATTTTTCTAAAGATGAAAATATACAGACAATTATGTCATAATCAATCAAGTGAGATAAGGAAAATATATTAAGTGTGGTCCATGAAAAAAATTTTATGTGCCTCTAATCCACCTCCATTTAGATTTATTGATGTATAATAGATATCAAGGTACTCTAAATGGTTGTCTAGTAATAATAATTACTTTGGGGCCATGCTTTATCGAGTCAATTCTATACATAAGGATTATACTACCGAACCGACAATGTTATAATGGGCTCTTCTCTTTTAACTGATGACAGTCTATTAAATACCATAATCAAAGCTTTAGTACTTCTTGAAATTAGGTTAAAAGACATCTTTAAAAAATCACATTTTACATGGACTTAGGATTTTAGTGACATAGTTCTTGAGACAGGAGGAAATCAAGGAATAATTTTTGGTAGCTGTTTTTGGTTTCAGTCCATCAGGTTTTCTAGATAAATATAACACTGACCTGAAGAAGTAAATTTCCCTGTGGCTCCTGTCATCTCTAACATCTCATTTCATCTGTACATTTATATAGGTTCTACCTTCCTACGCAAGGTCAAAATTGAAGTTCGGCCATCTCTCTCCCGTTCTCTGCTTTAAATTCACAGCACATGCCTCCACCAGCTTTTGTGCAATTAAACTTGCTATTCTTGACACTCAAGGAGAAACCACTGAAAATATAATGGTAACTGTTGTGTGGATGGAAAAGGCTTATTTGTCACCATTCATTATGCCAATTCAGCCATGATAAATGAACAGAAATGGAGTGTTTTCCATATTTCCAGTGTGAGCTCTCTAAACCTCACGGTCTGAATGCTGTGCTCTGAGGGGGTGCTCTGTAAGGAAAGGGCATGCATAATGCAGGAATTCTAACAGCACTTCGCCATCTAGAGCTCCTGGAATGGCCCGATCTGACTCATCTTCATGTTAAATTTGTTTGACATTTGGCTAATGTGTAATTTTGTTTTGACATGAATCATTGAAACTCAAACATGTTAAACTAAATATTTGAACTCTACATGAAACCTTTATTAAAAATCTAAAGTGTATATTTGAAGCCTTTTAAAAAGCACCTTAGCTAAACATAAAATAATTATATATAATAGTTTGAAAGGTTAGTGACTTTTTCTTTTGAAGGAGTAGACTATCCTGGGGATATTGATGTTTTTGCTTTCAGTGAAAGGGAAGTTATTTCAGTATGAACTTGTCTCCTCATCATAAGGTGATGTGAAACCTCAGCACTTACCAGGTAAGCTAGAAATTCAGTTCATCAGTGACAGAGGATTTGGGGCCATAAATACCAGAGGACAAATCTCTGCATTATCTAGGTAAATACTACCTTTCTTTTTAGGTTATTTAAAATTAAATAGAGAAGTAGGAAAGTTAAAAAATAAAGTAGTGAGATTTTTAAGAGGTTTTTCAAATATATATGATTATATACAGTTTTTCATACATACAGTATTGTCAACATCTGAAATTGATAACCTAGAGAAAGTAGTTATGATATCGAACCCTGGATTCAATGTCAGTAGCTGTCCACTGGACAGTAGAAGGTAGAAACCAACTCAAGAGTGGAGACTGCCTAGGTCTAGTGAAGAGACATTCTTCTAATCTCATCTAATAAATCCATCACCCAGAGCTGTTCTGAAATTTCCGAACTCAATACAAGATCACACCTTACTTCCTGCATTTCAGAAAAGCTTATTGTGGGTACTGTTGAAGCCTCACAGTACTGAGGTCAAAACTGTATTCCTTATAACCTGACCCCAACTTGCTTCCCCTTCTAATGGGTTTCCTGAAACTGCTTATTGATTCAAATTTGGAAACAGCAAAAAGATATTTTTTCAAGACAAACTATGACAAACTGTTGAAGGAAGCTCACCTTATCAAATAAAGCTAAATGGAATATAAAAAGCAATATATTACAATATCTATTAAAAACTAGAACACAATCTTAACATACTAGTTTCAGTTATAACAAAATAAAATGTTCTAAGTCTTTCTCTGGGTTAATGCATCAATATAAGAAATACGGGAACACTTGAATTTCTAATTTTGCACTGCTAACAAAAGAGGCTAAGAGTAGCCTGCAATAACATTATCAAATACAATGCCATGGCCCTCACAGATACAGTTAAAGCAAAGGACTCAGCAAGTGGAACGTTGTGAAAAGGTGAAACCTTCTCTCCTGACAGCTGCTCAATTCCCTCCAGTAGCTGATTTTTTAAAAAATGCCCTTTTGCACTAACTTGACCCTTTCCATGAACAGGTCAGCCAGGTGCAAGGTACCAGATGTGACTCTTCGTAGTTTCTAAGCCATGGGAGGCCATTTATCTCTTCTATTAAATAGGACCCAATGCTAACAAGAAGTGTGGGGGAGCAGCATTTTTATCAGGGTATGTGGATTGACAAAACTGAATGTTCTCCAACAGGGAAAGTACTCAAATGTGTATGTGTGTGTTGTTGTTTCATTATTTTATGATTATATCACAAAACAGGCTCCAGTTTTGGGAATAGTATAGAGTGCTTGTAAAATAATTTCTGATGGCCTAAGTTATCCTATACTCTAGGTATAGGATAACTATATCCTATCCTATATACTAAGTTATCCTATAAAATACCCTTTTCACCCTCTTTACCATGAATGTATTTTTACTGGTTTCAGAACATGTTGGGTTTTATTGGAGGAACTCAAACCACTGAGCAAACGCTCTTCTATTCTCAGCACTTCCCCTGGGTTGCCCTCCACACCCAAGCTCAGCCTCATCCCCTGCTTTATGGCTCTTTTTGTAATAAATAGCATATTCTACCTCTTCTCCCCCACCAAGGGCATAAGGGTCTCCAATACCCATTTTTCCATGTCTCAGCCTCTAACATTCACAGGATCTCTAATGCCATCAAATAAACTAACTTCAGCTATTATTTCAAAGGCCTTCTTGGAGATAACATACATTTAACATTCTCTAACCTGATTTTTCTTATCTAACTCAATGATACCTAAATCTGGAAAGCTCCTTAAAAATGAAAATACTTGCCCTGGCTGGTGTAGCTCAGTGGATTGAGCACGGGCCTGGGAATCAAGCAACCATGGTTCAATTCCCAGTCAGGGCACATGCCTGGGTTGCAGGCCAGTTCCCAGCAGGGGACACACAAGAGGCAACCATGCATTGACATTTCTCTCCCTCTCTCCTTCCCTTCCCATCTAAAGATAAATAAATAAAATCTTTTTAAAAAATGAAGATTCTTGAGCAAAACTAAGGGGACTCAGGATCCCCGGATAATTATATAGAGCAGCCAAGTTTGGGAATTATTTGGTCAACTCACTAATGGCTGTTGTGGCAAATTTGAGACTACTGTAACTAATGGGACACTGTCTCTTGACCAGGAAAAATCCATGGACTCTGGTATTACACAGGCCTGGGTTCATATCTCTAGTCCATCACTTATGAATTATGTAGCCCCTCAAAGATTCTGTTTTCTCCCTTAGAAAACAAGGAGGTAATAATATTGGCCCATGTTTTAGTGTGAGTGAAGGAGTTCATTTTGTTGAAGATATTAATATGAGGCCAGAAAAGTAAAACCAAGAGAAGGGAAATAAAATGTGTAGAAATAATGGTTAGGTAATACAGTCCTAAAAGAAATAGTCAGTTATACTGCTTTACTGATAAGAGTCAAGTCATTACATGCTCTGGGCTGTGAATGAATCTATCCTGGGTGCAGGTCAAGAACTGAAAGGATTTAGAAGTGGTCCTGGTCAGAACATAGGGAGCCCCTTCCCTTGGGCAACCTGAGAATCTTCCACATATTCATTTAACATATAGTTGTGGATGTTTACTGCCTGTCAGACACAAAGGATACCACGGGGAGATGTAAGAGGGGCAGGAACATGCTTTCCCTGCTCTGTTATAATTTATGGGAGCAGGGCTGAGAGTACACAAGTAGACAAATGAGCAGTAAGTGAATAAATAAGAAAGTCAGATTACGATAAAACCATGCAGGGCATTAAAAAAGGTGATGTGATAATGAATGGGCAGATGCTTTCGATTGGATGGAAGAGGAAGGCAGGCATCTCCCAGACAGTGATGTTTAGGCTGAACTCTGAAAGTCAAGAAGCAGGCAGCCATGAGAAGATTGGGAGTAAAGGTAATGAAAGTGAAAAGATAAGAGAGTGATCAGAACATAGAAAGCCTGGTGTTCCAGAGTCAAGAGTTTGCATTTTATTCCAATGGTGTTGACAAGTTCCTGGGAAGTTCAAAATAAGAGTCTGAAATAGAGAACAAGTGGGCAGCGAAAGGAGGAAAAGGGAGGGTTGAGGAACAAGTTGAGGGATCAGGAGGGGGGAAAAATAAAATAAAAATAAAATTTAATATTAAAAAATAAATAAATAAATAAATATCATTGTGAAAAAAAATAAAATAAGAGTCATGTCATGGTTAGATATATGTTTCACCAGAATCAGTCTGGAATCTCAATGGAGAATGGGTTTTAAATAAGAATGATATTAGGGTTGGGTGTGTGTTTTACCAGGAGTTTAGGGTCTCAGCAAAGGATGAATTTTATGAAGAAAGGAATGAAAGCAAGCACAGCATTCAGGAAACTACTGCAACAGTCAGGCAAGAGGCCAGGTGGAGGTAGTTTGCAAGAGGATGATCATGGAGAGAGACTGAATCATGGAGTCAAGACACGTTTTAGAATCAGTGTCTACAGTTCTTGTGATGCAGTGGATGTGGGACAGGAGGAAAAGAAAGGAACCTAGGAGAAGCCAAGGCTTTGGGGCCTGAATAGGTGGGTGATGGCCAGCAAAGAGCAGGTTGAAAGAGGGCAAATTTAAGAGCTCTCTGGGTGATATTTCAACTGCCATAAAACTTAAACACCAAAGAAATTAGTGGTCTACATGAGTCCATGAAAGCCATCCAATACTTATTTAATTACCAGAAAAAAAATTTCTGAACTGAAATACTAAGAATATAGTAAATGAACTTAGCATGTTCTAAGGGACTTTTTAAAAA
Source organism: Artibeus jamaicensis (assembly GCF_021234435.1). Taxonomy (NCBI): domain Eukaryota; kingdom Metazoa; phylum Chordata; class Mammalia; order Chiroptera; family Phyllostomidae; genus Artibeus; species Artibeus jamaicensis. The sequence goes on from NW_026521812.1 coordinate 18,267,184, forward strand.
GCATTTTAAAAACGCATTTATAGAAAGAACAACTTTTTAAAAATCACCTCCTGGGTGGGATATTTTAATAATTTTACATGCACAAAACTACCAACTGATATGGAAAAGTATAAGTACAGTTGGATTCATAATCTAAGTTAAGACTTGACCAAAATGTTGCCTGTCACCATGAGGTTAAAGGTAGGTAAACTTTCTTTAATACCAGGTCAGGTATGGTAATAACTGAGTTTACAGAGTGTTTGCTATGTACCAGGCACTGTTTTAAATGTTATTGTTGCATAACTCCATGAGGTAAATTCTGTAATCAGCCTCATTTCATGGAGGAAGGACCTGAAGTAACTTCCCTGCCGTCACAGAGCCTTCAAGGGGAAAGCAGGCTTTGAACTTCAGCAGTCTGACTGCAGAGCCCGGGCTCTTAAATCCTGCTGGGAAACCAGGGCCCACTGTGCCAGGTATCTCTGTGACGTCCTGCTTCAGTGGGAAGAGTTAACAACCTCGGGCTCCCGGCATTCCCATGATAGCATTCTGTCTGTGTGCAGCTGAACATAAACAAGACCAAAGCCCTGGGTGTTAGAAAGCTGTAATATGAGAAAAGATAATTGGATTGTTTATTTTATGAGTATATTGCTTTACTTGCCTTATGCAATAAAACCCCATTAATTTACACTTCACTAATCTCATATAGCTAACCAAGTAAACTACATGTAATTAATATTAAGAAATATTACTTCTTCAAAGGATTCTTTAGCATCTTCTTTGTAAGATAGGAAAATCTAGGTTATTTTTAAAAGTGTTTTATTTCTGGTTCTAGTAAATAAATGTATTATTTTCTAAAAGTATCTTATACTTATCATGTAATATAAAACCATCAGGGTCTATTATGAAGTATAGTTTTTATGAACTTAGCTTTATTAATTGTTAATATCCATTTATATCTTAGCTTAAAATATTAACTTTCTTTGAAATTGCTAAAACTTCATTTTCCTCAAACATTTTTTGGCATATTTTTCACTATTTTTCCTCCACTATTCACAATGAACACAGTTTTAAAAGTATTCAATTTATGGAACTAAATATAAAAAATAATAATGAACACCAACTTGCAAAAATATGTTTTTTAATTCTGTGGAGACTGTTTAGAGAAATTAAAAAATGTAAATGATACAGATTTACAGTCTGGGATTCACAGAGCAATCCTTCCCAAGTTGACGGAAGAGGCCAGCAAGTGGCCATGTCAACCTAAGACTTTTAGAACAGGCAATTGAAATACCACCAGACATCTGTCACTCATTTTTAGGAGGGGAATCTCTGTTGGATGATATGAAGTGATGACTAGCTGATTTTGATTGAGGCCTAGTTTTATTTTTTAATGATAATTATAGGTCAGAGAACTCACTAAAACTTGACATAGGATAAACAGTGGTAATTTTTGAGAGGAAGAAAGACAACTTGTCATAAAAGTTAATATTTATTAAGAACTTACTATAAGCAATTGATATATTAAATTTTATATAAATTATTGCCTCTGACATTCACAATCGCCTGTGATACTTGCCCTCTAATTATGTCCCAGCAATGGAAGAAACTGGTGCTCCAAGAGGCCGCACTGTTTGGAATGACACTGATACTGGGACCTAGCTCACTCTTTGGACCACTGTGCTCTCCAGGTGAGCTGTTGTCTGAGAAGTGCCTGGAAAACACGTTCATCACCATTTGATCTTTTTTACATCTTTATAGCAGCAGCAGGCCCTGAGTGGTATTTACAGTGAGTTGCTGGGGAGGAGGTATGTCAGCCAGTCAGTGCTTAACTAACTCAAATACCTGCCAACACAGCTACCTGTAACTTGTACCTGTACCTGTCTCATGCCAATGTCCATCCTCTTCCTGCTACATCACATTCACTTACTCTAACACTGAATGGGCCGCCTACTTTTTGGTTTGAGATGAAGTTCATAGGAGTCAACAATTTGTCTGCCCCTCCCTCAATGTCACCTGTTGTCACCTGTTTGGCTGTCATTTATCACATACCTCTTCTACCTGTTGTCTTGCTGTCTGGTCTGCAGTCAGCTTAGAAAATACTAACCACACCTGTTAGACTTGTTTAAAAATAAGAACAAGACAACCTTGGAAATAATGTAAGAAAGGATGACAAATGATATTCAAGCTGCATGCTGACCCTAACAGGCCAGTAGCAGCTGCCCAGAGTGATGGGTTGAAGTGTTATCCAGACTCTGCAGGAATGAGGACACACAAGAACAATGACATAGTCAAGAGAAGGGAAAGCGGTGCCACACCTCTGGGGCCTGGAGAGTGTACAGTGAGTAAATTGCTCACTGTGTGGCCTCCGCACTATCCGTCTAGCTAATGTGTTTTTGTTTACTTCTGTGTTCTTAGCTAGAGTATATGTAGTTAAGGAGGCTAGATAAATGACTCGAGGATAACTAAAATGTTCATAATGGTCCTTTTCTCTTTCTTCCTTCCCTCTTACTTTGTTTTTCTTGGCTTGTGCTCTGTGGTTTAGGTCTTCAGCTTGGCAGCATCACCAGCAGTACACACCAGCTTTATCTAAGTCAGTGAGCACACAAGACAAGAAGAGAACAAACTTCTGCTACAGACTAGACAACTGCAAGTGAGGAAGCAAATTAACACAGAAAGAAATGACTCAGAGTTGGCACAAGATTTTTCCAGAAGTATATGGTGGGGCAAAAGTAGGTTTACAGTTCTTCATATGGAAAGTATACAATAATTAATAAATGATACAAGAATAAGTTCCATGTTGCACATACAACTGTAAGCCTGCCTACTTTTGCCCCCTCCCTGTATTATGTGTGAAGATTTAAGTACACATGACACCCCAACACCTATTGGACTACTGATATCCACACTGAACTTGACTCCTGCATCCTTCTTTCCTCTGTCCACAAGAGCTGATGACAGGTCTTGGCCTCTTTTTCTGCTACTTTTTCTGCTTCTGTCTTTGTTACCACCGCTTCTGCTCCATATGCAGTTTCCCAGGCTTGCTTTCCCCTTCTTTCTGTCTTTCTTATTTCTTATCTCTTTGGACTCCTGTCTTGTTTTCTGATCCCCTTGGCTTCTACATCAAAAGATTGATCTTACGTATACATCTCCATCAAGCCCAAAGATTCCTTCTCTCTTGTTGGAGAACTAATCAATCACAGCTTTTTTACTGTGGCAACTGATGGCAGAACATAGTCGGCTTTGGTCCTGATATTAACAACTCCCGATAGCTAGGGGCTCAAACTGCTAAAGGATCATTCTAAAGATATAATTGTTGATGGTTTATCATCAGCCAGAGACCAAAAATGTCAAGTGGTATCCTGAAGGACATCATCCTGTTATTATTCTAAGACCAGAGTTACCTGATATTGCAAAGTCAATTGAATAGAGTTGTGAAGGAAAGAAAATAGAGAAATAGCTTCTGGGAAGCAAAATGAGACAGGGTTTTGTTGTTGTTGTTTTATTGTTGCTGTTGTTATGCAAGATACAATTTCCTCTATCTATGTTTACCTATCAAAGAGAAGCAAGAATAAAGGAAGAGAGAAAAAATACATGGGTGAGAGGAGGTTTTTCATAGTATAAAATTTAATTGTCTAATATGATAGCCACTAGCCACATGTAGCTATTGAGAACTTGATTTGTGTTTATAACTCACAAATGCACATAGGAATTTTCATAAAACATCATATTAGTATTTTCTCACTTTGGCTATATGTAGAAAAGTTAGTATTTGGGATACATTGATTTAAATAATATACATTATTAAAGTTAATTTTATCTGTTTCTTTTTACTTTCTAGAAAGACTACTAGAAAAGTTTCAATTGCATATACAGCTTGCATTTGTGACTCACGTTATACTGTTTCTAGGCAGCATCAGTATAAGGACTTAACTACTGCATTTAAGTTGAACCTCAAGAAAACTCATGGAAGGTACTAGAAGATGGTTTTTGGAAGGCTGCACGTGGAATGTATCTTTTAATGGGTTCTTTTCTCCTTCCTGCTGGCTGAAATAACACAGGATTACTTAAGATAAATCTACACAGTGTCCTCAAACAATAGATGAAAGGTAGACAATGCTGATAAGGTTGCCTCCAGACTCAACAGAGACTCTGCCTCCTTTTCTCTGTATGCTCCACCATGCTAAGCACGCTGCCTCATGTTCCAAGATGACAGCTAAAGCTCTAACTGGATTAAGCACATTTCAGCTATCAGAAAGGGGTAAAGAACCCATTAAAAGTTACATTCCATGTGCAGCCTTCCAAAAACCATCTTCTATATCCTCCATGATGAGCAAGAACCCACATTGGTCAAGATAAGGGCACCCCTATAAAATTTGTAGGGGAGGGAATTGGCCACTGTAACCTGGTACCATTTAAGTCACAATGTCAGACATAAATCCAACAAAGTCTGAACAATGAAGTCTTTATTCCAAAGAGTCAAGTATAAAAATCAGTAGTTATATTTAGAATGACTATTTGTCCCAGTTTGCTAGACAGTCTATTTTTTCTGTGTTTTCCTGGCATAATTATTAATAGTTCCCCCTTTCTCTCTCTCAAGTGTCCTAGTTTGGATGATAAATTGTATGGTCACCCTTGTTATATTACCAAGGAAAACGAGAGAAATAAATAGAGAAATAGATAATGGAGCAGACAATTTAGTATCTGCCAGAAATCCTTGAGAAGTCACTTGAGAAATCCTTGCCAGATGGGTATTTCCTCAGTCACCTCACCATTATTCTAAAACTGCTTTTGAAGACTACTTGAGATCTTCATATTGACAAATCAAAGGACTTTTCTCATTATTGATTATTTATTCACTTAACAAATATTTGTGTCGCAACTTCATATACCACGTACTGTGCATTTGGGGGACTTGAGGGTAAAATAGAGTTCAGCATTATTAAACCCCACAATATTAAACCCATCTGTTATTACAGGGGGTGATAAGAGTCTGAATTGTCTGAATAGTCTGAGTTCTGGGGCTGTTGCTTTTCCTCCTGGATATTTCTCTCTCTTTCTGTCTTTTTCTGGTTTTAGAAAATTCTAGCCCGTTTTTTTCCCCAAATGTCCTTAATATACAGATCTTCAAGAAAGTCCCATAATCAAAAAATTATTTGGAAGTGCAGCCTATTTAGAATTTCATAATACAAATTAGCATATCAAAAGCTCTGAGAAGTATCACAATAGAAATCCTATTTAACTTTTCAAATCTGAACTGGTTTGGGGGTGAATACCTGTCAGTCCCTAATGTACCCTCCATTTTCTACTGTTCCTTTAATCCCAGGAATGTGAGGATAAGCTTCTCTGTCCATAGTTCCTCCTTCGACATCGAGCCTCCTGCCGCTCACCTCTGTTCCCTAACTTTACCTCTAAGGAGACAACACCTAAACAACATTCTCTAGGCTTTACCTCATTCCCCAAATTAACTAAATGGGCATCTCTACTTGAGTTAAACACCATAATCTCAAACTTAATGATCTAATATTAAAATTTGCCTTTTTGTCCAAAATCAAGTCTCCCTGATGTGTATATCAGTTTTGGGAGTAATATGGGGCATTTCGTTTACTTTATTTTTGTGGGGGGAGTGTTTGTTTGGGTTGGGTTTTGGAAAGGGTGGAAAGGAGACTTTTGGGGAGTCCGAACAGCATTGCAGCTTCATTCCTGCTTACAGAGATGTTTCTTTGTGTGTGTGCAGTGTTAGTGAGATGCTGCGCTTTGCCAATGGCTCCTGATAGCCTAGACTTGGGTTATGTGGTCTGGGGTCTCAGCTAATCAGCTTCCTCCTGGGGACTTTGAGTCCTGAGTTGTCAGAACAGAGAAGTGGGAATGGTTACCATTCACACATAGTGTAGCAGGGGTGCTATTAGCAGTGTTCCACGACAACAGGCCTTGTCCTAGTCACCCCAGATGTTTCTGATATGCCCTAAAATTTGACTACCCCTGTATCAGCTTTTCCAGTGATAATGGAGAATATAAAATGAAATAAGCATTGCTAAGAGAGTCACTTAACATGGAGTAATGAGGCCAACAGGAAGTCAGGCCTATGCATGTCTTATGTCTCAGTTCACAAAAACTATTAAGTTGCTGACCCCTGTTGCTAACCTCAGATCAAAGTCAAACAACAGACATTCTAGATCCATGATGGCTACATAAGACTTGACTTCCTTCTCATCACAGTGACCAGACCATGTGCATTCTTTACCTTGAAGGAACAAATTCATTTCAAAACACATCTTCCATATTTACATAATGGGCTGCACCAATCCCAACCAACTGAGCTAACATCCTTCATTTACATGAAGAGCCAAAATGAGAATGGCTTTTACAGTTTTGCCCTTTAAAACCCTCCCGCCCCCCCACCTTTGGAGCTCAATTTAAGTTGCTAACTCAATCTGTACCTGAATTGAAATTCCTCCTTTTCTCCAATAAATACTTTTTACTTTTTATTATAGCCTAACCCTTTCCCTTTTTAAAAAATCAACACTAGCAAGATTTAATTATCATCTCACCCAGGATTAATTCTTTCTTTTCTGGAGTCCTATAACCCTTAATAGCTAAATCGGTTATGCTGAATCTATCCTATGTTGGTTATTTACTGTATTTTGCTGTATATAATGCATACTTTTTGACCCAAATTTTTTAGGAAAAATAAGGATGCACAATATACATGGGTATAATGATTATATACCATGGGCATAATAATTCTGTGTACAGTGTACAGAAAAACATGGGTGTACGTTATACACAGCAAATATGGTAAGTAGATATCTTAGTTCTACAACTAGAAGGTAGGACATGTTACTGCATCTTTCATAGAGTAATAACCCAATGAATAAATTAATTGTACCTGATACATAAATTTCTCAATTTTCTATAAAAATTAAACTTTAAAGTAGTTTAGTTCTACTCAAGTTTCAAATTTACAGTATTATAAAATTACCTAGAGAGCTATAACAAACACTCAGGTCACAACTTCAGAGATTCTTATTTAATTGATTTGTGGTGCAGCAAATTGATCATTGTGAGTTTTATAAGTTTCTAAATGGTTCTATGCTACAGGCAAGGTGGTAAATCATTCTGATATTCAAAGTGTGCTCCAAGGACTGTAAGCAGCAGTTCACCTGGGAGTTTCTAAATGTGCATTTTAACAAGATTCCCAGTTGATTCACATATACAGTAAAGTATGAGAAGCACTTGCTCTAGAGCAGTAATGGCCAATAGAAATATAATGCAAGCCTTGATATTGTGATTTATAAGAAATATACATTTGGTAATTCAGAAACCCAAAATATATTTTTCATATATATTTGGTCTTCATCCACATTTCATGGATTACAGCATCCAAAACCCTTGGAATTTTCTGAGTGATAAGAGCAATGAGAGCATCTTTCGCTGAAATATTTGGTGTCTTGTCCTCAGTTCCTGAAATATCTTTTGAACCATAAAAGCGAAATGGGTATCATATTATTCATAACAAGCTCCTTTCCACCACAACTGGGTTTATGTTAATGAGTCACATTTGGACAGCACCTAAGGCTGGGGGCTGGTTGCCGTGGGAACCAACCCTGAGTAAAAATATGGAATTTTCAGTCCTACCTCCCACTTCCCAGGAAAGGGAGAGGGGCTGGAACTTAAATCAGTCACCAATGGCCAAAGATTTAATCAGTCATGCCTTTGTAATGAAGCTTCCATAAAAACCCAAAGGGAAGGGGTTCAGAGAGCTCTCAGGTTGATGAACCAGAACACTTCCATGCACCACCATGCTAGGCCTCAAACTTCATAAAAACAAAAGCTCCTTTGTTCAGAACCTTGCTCTATGCATCTCTTCATCTGGCTATTAATTCTTGTGCTTTAATAGGCATATGAAAAGATTCTCAACATTACTAATCATCAATTATGCAAACCACAATGAGATATCCCCTAATACCTGTTGGAATGGCCATCATCAATAAGTCAACAAACTAGTGTTGGCAGTTTTTAAAAAAAGAGACTCCTCATGCATTGTTGATGGGATTGCAAAATGATGCAGCCTATACTATGGAAAACAGTGTAGAGATTCCTCAAAAAAATTAAAAGGAGAACTCCATGACTCAGTAGTTCTACTTCTGGATATTTGTCCAAAGAAATCTCAAAACAGAAACTTAAAAAAACATATGCATCTTTATGTTCATTGCAGATTTATTTATAATAGCCAAGATATGGAAGCAACCTGAATTTCAATCAGTAGACAATTGGATAAAAAAGATGTGGTATGTATATACAATGGAATATTATTTGCCCATAGAAAGAATGAAATTTGTGATAACACGGATGGACCTAGAGGGTATTATGTTCAGTAAAATAAGTCAGAGAAAGACAAATACCATCAAATACATATGATTTCACCTGTGTGTAGAATCTTAAAAATAAATATACACACAAACAAAACAAAAATAGATACAGAGAACAAACTGATAGATTTACACATGGGAGGTTGGTGGCCTGGGTGAAAAGGTGAAGGGATTCAGAAGTACAAACTGGCAGTTTCAAAATATTCACAGGGATGTAAAGTACAGCATCGGGAATAAAGTCAATAGTATTGAAATAACTATGTATGCAGTCATGTAAGTACTAGACTTACTAACCATAACCATAATGTCATACACCTGAAACTAATATAATACTGAATGTCAACTGTAATTTAAAATGTTATATATATATAATATATTAACAGTAATAGTAATTTTAGATATTTATAAAATATATAAACAGTAAAATATATTAACAGTAATTATATGTGTGTGTGTGTACATTACTGTTAGGAATGACAAGAAAAAATATCCTTTGCAATAAATAATCTATTGAATAAATGAGTTTCTGTGAGACATAGTTAATCAAATTAATTAATCAAACACAAGAAGGGAGTTGTGAAAACCTCTGATTTACAACAAGCTGGGCTTGAGATTGGCATCTAAAGGGGGACACAGTCTTGCGGGACTGATCCTGTGGAATCTGATGTTAGTTTTGCATAGACAGTGTCAGATTCGAGTTGAATTATAGGACACCCAGTTGATGTCTGAAGAAGTGATTGCTTATAGGTGTAGGGAAATGCACCCACACACATTGGGAATTGGATGCAGAATCCTTTTAAAGCCACACATGTGAATTTAAAATCTTCTAGTAACCATATGTTTAAAAAGCTTTAAGCAGGTAAAACTAATTGTAATAACATACTTTATATAACCCAATATATCCAAAATATTCTCATTTCAATAATTAATATAAAATTTTAATGAAATACTCTATAAGGGACTTTTGTGCACTAAGTCTTTGAAATCCATTGTGTATTTTATACCTACAGCACATTTCCAATCGGACGAGTCCCATTTCAAGTATCTCATAGCCACATGTGGCTAGTGGCCACTCTACAGAACAATGCAGATATAGAGCTTATTAACTTTTCCATCTTTCACACAAGCTACAGCTGGCCTTACGAAAGCTTTTCATTGAAGTAAAGAGACCTTTTCACCAACCCATATAACCACCATTCACTTTCCTACTTTTACCCTGTCACTGCTCCTTGGAAAGTTTGGAGAGACCCCCCACTTATTTCTCTAATGGTCTAGGTTCCATTTTTTCTTTAAACCCAGTCCATGTCTACAATTGTTTGGTGAAATCTCATTAAAATGGTCCCATTTTACAGTGGTTCGTTTCTACTCTAAATTTCATTCTCACATTCTTAATGTAAGAGCTTACATTCTCATCTATTAGGGATGATGGTAGAAGATCATTTCAGAAAACTAAGTATGAAATGCAATTAAAATTGTAAAACATGCTGCCCTTCTTAACAAAAATGAAGTGTAGACCTCAGAAGATTAATACTGAAAACCAATTTCTCTGTATTAAAGAGAAAACCACAGGCCCAAAATGGCGTCACTTGTGCTAAAGTCCATGATACCAAACCTAGACTTAATAACTGACCTGATTGCTGTTTTAACCTCTCCCAGAAATAAAACCTTAATCATTAGTCTGGGATTTTCTGGTCAACACCATAAGGTCATCGACTACGTGGGCCCTCTTCAAAGAAGAGGCACTCTGCATGATAAAAACCTTTGCCATTCCCTTCCCCCAAAAAGAAAGTATTCTGGTCTAAAAATGATTCTTTCTTTTGTTGATAGCCTCCTTACCCTACCCTTCTCTTCTATAAAAACCTTACATTTTGTACAACCCCTCAGAATGTTTTTCTAGTTGCTATATAGGATGCGCTGTAATTCATAAATCACTTAATAGAGTTAATTTGGTCTTCAAATTTACTTGGCTGAATGTGTTCTTTAACATTGATAGGGAAGAACAGCCTTCCTAGGAATGCTAAATAAATCCACATAATCCTTCTGTAGAGCTTACATTGCTATCTTTGCCTACTGTCCCTCACCCTGTAATATGGGAACTAAATGACCGATGCTCAGTCTTAAGCATAAATTCAAGTGGAAGCAATGATTCTTCTCTTGATTGCTCCAAACCTTAGACAAAGATCAAAATATTCAAAAAGCCATTGTTGATAATATCAATGCAATAACAGCAAATTTACTGGAGTCCAAAACACTGACAATCTGACTTAAAGATTTAGGCTGTTTTCTGTGTGAGCAAGACCACCTCATTCACATGGGTGAAGAATGGGGACTCAGGAGAGATCTTGCTGAGACCCTCCCTTCTTTGATCCTCTTCTCTCACCACATGGTGACATTACATTTAGCCTACAAACCAAGCATTTCTAGACCATCTTTACTCCTCTTGGTCTAGACTTACACTGTCCAGTACTCTGGCCATTCACCACATATGGTTATTGAATACCTGAAATGTGGCCAGTCCAAATTGAGATGCTGTGTAAGAGTTAAATACACACCCAGGTTTCAACACTTGGTACATGTATGTGTTTTCCATTCCTGTTATAAAAAAATATTATAAACTTAGTGGCCTAAAACACCCATTCATCATCTCTGTGTTCTGTGGTCCAGAAGTGTGTTCTGTGTTCTGTGGTCCAAGCAGGGGGTTCAGCTGAGCCCCCTGCTTGGAGTCTCACAGGCCAAAATCGAGGTGTCAGCAGGGCTGCAATCTTCACTGGAGGCCCTGGAGTACTCAGGTTGTGGGCCCAGTTCAGTTCCTATGGCTGTAGGGCAGGTCTTGTTTCCTTCCTGGCTATGACCCAGGACTTCTCTCAGCTCCAGAAGGCTACCTTCATTCCTGGTCACATTGGCCCTGCCATCTTTAAACCAGCCATACAGCATGTTGAATCCTTCTCATGCCTTGAATTTCTCTGACTTCTCTTTCTGTCATATCTCTTCTGCTGATGGGCTGAGTAAAAATTAATTCTCCTGTTTATTTTTACTTTTTGATGAATTATAGCATTTTTTTCCATTTAGAATTATAGCATTTTAAAAGTGCTCATGTGGCTTATATCTATACCTTACATTACACTTCTGTTGACCATCACCAATCTAGACCTAGAGAGAGGTTACATCCTTTTTACCATTCTCATAGTTTGTGACATCTGCTCTGTGGAGCCCCTTCTCTATCAGTGCTTCCCTTACCATCAAGTATGGCCTTATACTTTTAAGCCTCTTTCATACAAGGGATACTTAAATATAGTGATGGAGCATAAAGTGATGGAGCATGGAGATGTGGGTGCACGGGCTCATTTCCATGTAAGGAAGGCCTCCAGTGAGGCCTATACCTGATAACCCTATACCTGAGATCTATACCTGATAACCCTATACCTGAGAGCTATACCTGATAACCCTATACCTGAGAGCTATACCTGATAACCCTATACCTGAGATCTTTACCTGATAACCCTATACCTGAGATCTATACCTGATAACCCTATACCTGAGATCTATACCTGATAACCCTATACCTGAGATCTATACCTGATAACCCTAATGATTACTGAGTTTGCCCTATCTTTTTGTTTCTGGTGGTTGGCACACAGGTGGGTCCTTTCAATGAATATTTGCTAACCTAACTGAATCTAGATGTTTGTGATTGACCTGTTAAAAGCAAAAACAAAAAAAATTTGGAAAATAAGTTAACTGCCTCCAGTATACCCTAATAATGACAAACACTTCCCTGCTGAAGTGAGAGGACAGCTTTCATTTCAAACTAAAAGCTAAACAATATTTACTAGTTACATGTCTTTAGGAAACAAGAGTGATGATACTTGGGGAAAAAATTTTACCAAATGAACACTCTAATTAACCAAATGTTCTCATTACTGTGCACTTTATTCGGCTTTGGTGAGTAAACCAAACTGATGAATCTGTGACTGTTTTCAAAACTGCATTTTAAAAAGATTTTTTTGGATGTGCCATTTTTTGGATGTCTGTAAGGGTGTTTAATTTTGTTTATTTAATTTAGCACAATACCAAAATGTTTCCACTAGTGATGTGAGGCTTCATCCACTGTACTTTGCACTTCACCTAGCAGGAGGCCAGGTCATTTGTGGATGTAGAAGAACAGGCCACAAAAGGGCATGTATCCCGACCTCATCCTCCAACCACGGGCAAAGCAGAAACCCTTTCCAGAGCTTCGCTTCTATTTCTTGATCTGTACCTAGTCTCAGCCCCAGGTGTGATCTTGCACACTAGGCAAAATCATCCTGACACTCTCCTAGTCCATCAGCTACAGAGCTAAAGATCCTCTGAGCAGTTAGGATTGCTGAGAGAGCTCAGGCTACTGAACGTTTCTCCACAGCCAGACAGAAAACCTAGAGCAAGATGGAATCAAGAGAAACTCCATGCATCTCACTCCCATTGTCCTTCTCAGTAATCTTCCTGACTCAAAGGAAGAAAACTATACCAATAAAAAGATAATATAAATAAGTATTTCAAAGTTTACTAATTAAAAGGACTTAGAGATGGAGTGAGGCATTCTTCAAAATCTGTTGACATGGCTTTGTGGACTTTATTGCTGATCAGCATTTTTCCCCTCAAGAAAAACAGAACAGCAACATTTGTTCAAAAAAAAAAAAGCAAATTGTATGTTTCTTCCTTTCTTATTACTTTTATTGTTTGAGGTTTCTTTTAGACTGTAATGTGGCATTGTGATTTTGAGATGGAAAAAAAAAATCCCTTGTCTTTCAAACGTAAGAATGTGATTGTATGCTATTGTTGCCAACAATGAGCTAAAGAGGTTAATGGATCACATATCTGGCAAACAGCCATCTTTCCTCCAGCTCAATGTATTAAACAATATACATTTCATTGCTGCTGTTCAGCTTATGATTTTGTCTGAGTAGTTGGTAAATAAGTTTACTTGCATTTGTCTTGTTCTAGAACTCAACAGCTTTGTCCTTCAGACTGTATCCCAAAATTTAAAAAGTGACGTTTGAAATCAGAGTCATGACCTTTGGATGTTATGGTCAGAGGAGGCCTAGGGAAGGGGGTGGGCGGGCTGTTAAATGAGAATCTAGAATTATTGTGCATTGCCAGTTGCATCCAACCTTTCATTTTCGGGCTGCCTAAGTTAACATAGTAAAATTACCATGATAAAAAAGAATGAATCCTGGAGAAAGCACCACAGTTCTTTCTAGTGTTGTTTCCAGGGATCATTCCAACAGGCCTCCAGTTAAATGGACCAGTTCTCTCCACCCACCCCAGGGGTTGACTCAACTTTGCATTCTAAGACTGTCATTTGAAAACAGACAAGCAGTCATAAGCAATAAGGCTGGAATCCCCCACCTAAAGGACTTTTCTGTGTACTGCATTTTACTGTGAAATTAGCAAGAGACCTAATACCTCAGCAGGAAGAAAAAAAGGGTTATTTTTAGGAAACTCTAAAGGAAAAAAAGTTTATTAATGAGAAAGAGAACAGTTTTCACAGAATCTTTGGTTGGGTGGGGAGCAGATATAAAGGAGGGGACTAGAGTTGGGAGAGAAACAACGTATCAGTCAGATCAGGTGGGATCCTTTCAATCAGGCCAAAAGCACAGTAACTAACTAGCTCATAGAGTCCCCTTGCCCACTGCTTTTGCTGGACACAAGAGGGACATCAACTGAATTGGGAAGGCGAGTTCGAAAAACACTGAACCCTGATCTCCGCTTCCCAGCTAGGCGGTGATCGCCCCCTGTGACTCTGGACGCACACAGCAGTCTGACAACCACCGCTGACCGCCCCCCCCCGCCCGACCCCTCACGAACTCAGCTCTCCAGCCTGGTAAGCTGGAGCGACACACGACCTCACTGGACACCTGTATGTCCCCAAGCTCCAGGTTTAGGCCCCTCTCACCCCAGAGAGATCGGTCTCAGAAACTCAGTGATTGAGTGCCTCTGACTTCTAGATCCCCGGGTTCTGCCATTCTGGTCACTTCGGCAGGTTTTCCAAGCAAAGATCTCAATCCGGCGGGGAGTCCTGCACACCCACCCCACTCCCTACCGCGCAGCTGGCCAGCAGTTCTGGGTGGGACAAAGCAGGACCTCCGCCTCTGGGTAAATCCTCTCCTTTCCTTTCTCTGCCTAAAACCCTGCCCACCTCCTGCAGCAAGCTGCTGGGGTGGGTGCGCCCATCTCTCCCCCAAGACACCTGCGCTTCTTTCCCCACCTTTCCCCGCCCTTTACGCTGCGGTCGCTCCACTGCCTTTGGGAGCTGGGGAGCAGCAGCTGGAGAAGGAGCAGGGAGAGGAGGGAGAGGGCGAGGAGGAGTAGGGGCGGGGTGGGTGGGGAGAGAGCCCAGAGGGTGTGGACTGGCAGCCACTCTGCAGCTGGTTGCCGGGGACCCGGTCCCTCCCGTGCGCCCGAGTGATGGAGGGGAAGAGATTCGCTTAGACACACACGCTCACACAGCTGGGCACGTCTCTGGGAGGCAGCTGCTGGCTGGGGAGCGCCAGGGGCTGGGCGGCGGCCGCGACAGCGCCAGCCGCTGGAAGCTGGGAGCCCGCACGGCTTGGCACCGGTGGCTCCAAGACCCAAGAAGGGAAGAACCGAGCCACACTGACTGTTGCCCTTTGGGGTGGATCGGGAAGGAGCAGGCTTCCCAAGGAGCTGTCACTGAGGACGCCAGAGGCTCTGCCCTCAGCACACTGAGTCCGTGGTTGTGGTCGCGCTGGTGCCCGCACGGTGCGAGGAGGATGCGCCCTTCTTCCCGCAGAGCGGCTGCGGGCCCCGGCAGTGCGCGGACTCGGGCTCCGGCGGCCGCCCGTGCCGTGCCCGCGCCGCGGGAGCGCGCCCTGCCGCACCTGGCTCCAGTCTCCCGGGGAAGTGCAGGAAACGCTCCCTAAACTACAGTACGTACTTCTCGCCCGATTCCTGCTCCAGCAGGTTCCCCACCCGGGACCTCGCAATCGCAGCAGCGGTTGCTTCCTGAGTGTCGGGCCCGCCCGCCTCTCACTATCACCCGTGCAAGCACAACCCGCGGGCTCGCTCGGCTCCACGCAGACTCTGTCTCCGCCGCGCCCAAACTCGGCATCCGAAACTACTGGACCAACTGCCGCCGGGACTGCAGGAGCCGCCCAGTGGCCTGGTGCGACCCCGCTGCTGGTCCCGGGCTCTGGGCTTCCTCCTGCGCCTCAGCCGCCTCAGACACGGTGAGCAGGGCGCACTGCCCGCCTAGCGTCGGGGAGGGGTTCGGGAACAGCGCTGAAACCTCTTAAATTTGGGGGGAAATGATAGGGGGAGAAATCGACCAGGGGTGACGTCCACGCGATGCCAGCCAAATCACTTTTGTGAGGCGCAGTACTGCTGGGCACTGCCTAGGGAAGACTTTTGAGACATTTGCTGGGGCTCAGGGTTAAACTAGAGCGATATGAAAAACTGCGGGTTGATTCCTTGGGTACATTTAGAGTCTTCAGTGTCGGTGAGTCAATCTGAGTCTCGCCCTAAGGCGGGGGCAGTGCCTTGGGCTCTCTTTCGGGCAGACAGGCAGCATGCGTTTAATTGCGCTTGGCGGAGTTTGGGGGCTCACTGGGCCACTTCCCGGAGTGGCAGTGGGGCTGTCGTTTGCAGCGCGAGATGCCTTGGGTGAAGTAGGGGCCTGTGAGGCCAGAGCAGAGGGCAGAGGGCCGGCAAAGGCTCAGTGAACTTGAGCATGGGGTGCATTCTCCTCCCCAGCTGCCCCCACCCCTTGCAGACCCAGTCCCCGCCCCCTACTAGCTCCAGCTCATTCAACCAGTCCCACCCACCACGCACACACACAGGAGTTGGATGCCATCGAGGGGTGGTCAGATTGTTATTACTAAGAGGTGCAGGAGGTCACTCTAGCTACTGAATGCAGCACTGAGACTCCAGCTTCTGGGACTCGGATGACAGCCTTGGTTTAGGAAAGCAAGGAGCGCCCAGCCTTCTGTGGCTGCCGCTACCTGGTGTTTCCAGGTGCACAGAGAGCAAACCTCCGACGAACTCCAGTCACTTCACCTGGCTGGGCTCCGCTCTCTGACTTCCCTCCTCGGAGTGCTTCAGGGCACCCACCCAAGGGAGCTGCTGCTCAGATCCCCGGTCTCCCCAGACCTGGCCCGGTAGGTAGGTCTCCCTCCCAATGTCCCGCCCTCCCTCCAATACCAGCTTCTTCATGGAAAATATTGATTACTTAAGGAGAGGTTTAATATTTGCAAAGTGCTTTATATCATATTACTTCGTGGATACATTTAATTGCACTGTAACTCTTCTCTGATTTATGAAAACTTAGTCTGATAAATTGCATACAGGGTCCGATTGGTGAGGGAATGAGAGTGGGCGGGCAAGCTTTCTGTAAAGGTGCTCTTTCTAAACTGATTTGCTAGAAGTGATATAAAGCTGGTGCTTCTGAAAGATTTTGCTCAGTAGTTTTGACTATTCCAGGGCTTTAGACAAATGTTTTCACATTAAAATTCATTTCAAATATATTCACCCTCTATTCCAAGAAAAAAAGTTGAAAAGAAGATAAAGTGTTTGCAAATTTAGATATCAAAAGTATTTTTTAAATGTTTGTATTGGTATCAATTATGTTGTATGTGGCAGATTTTAAGTGACCTTAGTGGTTTCTCCTAGAGAAACTCTTAGAAGGAGAAATGAAAACAATACTACTTACTTTCCTCCCTGTGTTTGTGTACAAAAGGTCCTTGCTTAACGTGACCGAATGAGCAGCAGGGTAGGCTTCTTGACTTTAGGAATGTGAAGTCAGTCACCAGTGAATTGATGGAGACACACACACATATTACAACAAACATAATGATGGGACGAAAACTTGCTTAAATTTAACTGCCTCTGGTGCAGAGAGTTTTAACAGGGAAGAAATGAAAACTGTTCTGGCTCCTTCCAAATTATTCTCCACCATTTTAAAATAGTCTTTTCTAAATTAATTAAAAATATATAGACACATCATTAATAATGTAAAATTGTGTTCAAATAGATGCCTAAAGCAGATTATCTGGCAAATTATGGAGTTTCACAGAAGCACTAGGATCATGGTTTCTAGGTTAAGCTAGACCTCAAGCTTAGATTTTAATATTGGAAGTTGCTTCCTTTGATGTCTTTGTGGGAAGATGCTGCTTACAGTGTGCTGATCGTGCTCACAACATTGTCCTTACCATTTCACAGGCACCCACAGATGTTTTTGAATGAATAACCTTCTTACTCACTGAATTTTCACTCATTCAAAAAGTATTTATTGAGCACATGAGCACTCACGATGTGCAAAGCTGAGCTGAGTGTTATTTTAAACAAGAAAGGATCTTCAGAAGCAGCAAGGTGCTTACTCCTACACTGTAAAAGGGACTGCAGAGCAGTGGCTTGCTTAGTGAAGCAGCATCTTGGCCCAAAGTAGGTGGTCAGCAGAGTCCTTGATTCAAAAATCATACAAGATGTTTACCAGCCAACTTTGCTTTCCCCATAAATTCCACCATTGTTCTTAACCCACCGCGTCATTTAGATATGACTTCTTAACTTCATAGAATCGACATTGACTTTAATCTTCTTGCTCTCACTCTGAATATTTTGGAGAACTGTAACTATCTGTGCATTGCTCCAGCTTTCTGTCCATGATTTCTACGGAACAGTGCCAGATCTGCACATGCCAGTAGTATTCATTTATGAGTAAATGCACATGTTCCTGTTGCATTAAAAAAGCAAACTCACATTCATAGAACACAACAAATATTTTGCTCCTTTCTTTTCTTATCTCTTTACAACCTCGGAAACAGTAATCTCTCTTAACAGTGCAATTATACTATGTAAATTAGCAAGTTAACAAAAATGATTATTTAGGACTTTCTAGAAACAGGAAAAAGTCTTAGGGAAATTTTAGCTCAGGAGAATTTTCCTTGACTCTTTTGACATGTTTGGCAGGATGGCCTTTTATTTTGGAGACTTTTATTCATGAATGAAATAACTCTCAGGGCAGCTCGCTATTAAGGGAGCTGGCAGAAGAGGGAATGCTTGCTCAAAATGATCTGGAAAGCTCTGAGAATAGAGTATGAGTATAAATAATAGTAGGTTTGTGCAATCAAAATTATGTGAATGCTAACATTTTATTGGTCTTTATATGCATATGTTTTCAGATTTTTTTAAATACTCTTTTCAAATACTCATATTCTGAAGTTATTGCAGTTACATGAAGAGTGACTATTTGGTAATGGAATTATAGTTTGTTTTGCTGTAGGAAAAGGTAAAAGTTTGAAAAGAGAATAAATCAAATTAAGGGAATAATTATTCAAACCACAAATTGATTTTAATTTAAGTCCTGTCTTTTTTTTCCCCAAAGGGAAGGGAGAACTCAAAACCAAAATAACTAGTTAAAATTTCATTATGACTTACATTGTCACTATTTAGAAAAGTCTTTACATTTTATTTTTTCTGTGAATATAATACAAATCTTTTTATGTGCTATAGTGTTTTGATCCATTCATTTGCTGATGGGCACTTAGGCTGTAATATAAATTTTTAAAAACCAGCAAAAGTGTAACACTTTGTTCCTAAAATCCTATTTAATTGTTAAAAAAAATTGCTTACTCTAGAATCAGTGTTTGTTTCTGAGTCACAATCTTAAACTAACCTTTACAGCAGAAGTACAATGAAAGCAAGATATTAATAATTACATATAAACTCGCAGATCTAAGTCAAAAACATTTCAGAGCAGCTAACACTTATCAAAAGTAGAAGCAAAAGATATCTGAAGATCCACATAATATTTAGGCACGATTGAAAAACATCTCTAAATTTCATATGCAAATTCCATTATCATGTTTTACTTAATTAACATTTGGTAAAATAGATTATTTTCCATCTTCTTGAAAATTTTTATGAAAGCAAGCCGTGTCAGTACTAAGAATTAGTTGACTAGTTGGTTTGACTTTGAGCCACTTTACCTAGATTGTGCATGGGCGGCAGATTTTTTTATATGTACACATGCGTGCTCATACATATGGAAGATATATATATTATATTTGTATAATATATATGTGTTTTTCTCTAGTAACTTTGAACAATAGAGAGTCTCCTTTGTAGCATATATGGTTTGCGAAGTCGGCATCATCTTGAAAATAGTACTTATAAATACTCAGCTAGTTTGTGATTTCACTCGTGTGTGGGATATAAATTTGAAACTTGGACACAAACAGTGTGGTGGTTATCGGAGGGAAGGGCTTGGGGTGGGGGTGGACGGGGTCTACCACGTGGTGGCAGAAGGCAGTTTGACTGTGGGTGGTGGACAACAGTGCAATATACAGATCTCATACCGTAGAAGTGCACATTTGAAACCTACGTGATCCTATTAACCAGTGTCATCCCAACAAATTCAATAAAAAAGGTTTTTAAAGAATTGAGACTGAACTTCTTTAAAGAACTTATTTAAGAAACACATTTGATAACCTTTAGTGTGTGCCTAATACTCTAAAGGCTTACACTAATATTAACTAACTTAATTCTGGTAGCCGCCCTCCTTGACCCCATTTCACAGAGATAAGTAGTTGTTATTGTCCCCATTTACATGAGGAAACTGAGGCTCGGGGAGCCTAAATCAGTGGCTCATTTTCCACAGCTAATAAATGACAGAGCTGGCATGTGAGCCCAAGCAGTGCACTATGCTATGCCACTGCTCTTGAACAGATACATGTATTTTTTATTTTTAAGTATTTTTTAGCAATTTATTTATTTATTTTTAGAGAAAGGGGAAGGGAGGGAGAAAGAGGAGAGAAACATCAATGTGTGGTTTCCTCTCAGACACTCCCTACTGGGGACCTGGCCCACAACCCAGACATGTGCCCTGACTGGGAATCGAACCAGCAATTCTTTGGTTTGCAGGCTGGGACTCAATCCACTGAGCCACACCAGCCACAGATTGAACAGACATATTTTAAACTTACTTAAATATGGATCCAAGTGTAGAGCAAGTTAAGTCGTAAAGCAGATACCGTCTAGCAGCTGAGTTTGTGACAGTTCTAACTGAGAGTAGATTCTTAAGGAAGGCGCTTGTCGTGAACCACTGACGGAACCTGAACTAGAGAGACACTAGGACAGGGCTGTAACTTCATGTTTTTTCTAATGGACTCAGTAATTTTCTTAGGTTCAGCTACTTTTAAATTAAGTGACTTTAAGAACTGATGCCAGTTTTAATAGCTCAAAGGATCTGATACTGAATGTTTTATGCTTCCTATAATATCCTTATAATATGAGCTTCTTGCACAGAGGTCAGTGTTACATGTTACTCTATGGCGTGCACCAAAGAAATCAGAGTTTTATGTGAAGGTGTAAAATGAGACTAATTCTTCTTTGACCTGTGTGGCATGCTGTAGGCATCCAGTTAATGTCTACAGCGTGCACTGGAGGGAAGTATTCTAGAAGTTGCTAGTCTAGAGGTAAGGAAACTTTATACATCTTTATAATTGCATAGTTTTAAGATTATGACTTAATATGAAACAGAATTTTTCCTTTTTCATGAGGATCTTAGGACATTACTATCTATGAAACCCTGTGGAATAATAATCTTTATGAGACTGAGGGACCTGAGATAGAAAGAGAAGGATGGTGCAAGGAGGGTGAACTAATAAACTAATTAAAATGTTTAAGTTTAGGAGTCAACAAAAGGAAAACTGCCTGTAATTGTACCTTTTATTTTAAAATGGCACATAACACATAATGAACGTTAAAGAACAGAATCTTTACACTATTAATGAGGTAGCACAACTGTGCTGTCATAAATATTAACAATCCACTATTTGAGTAGAGTTTGGGGAACTATTTCAGAACATATTAGAAAGTCACTATAGTGCTTTTTGCCATAGCTAAGTCACAAAAGAAATCACAATAATTCTTTTTTTTTAATCTATTTTTAGAGAGGGGAGATGGGAGAAAGGAAGAGAGAGATAGAAACATAGGCTGGCAACCTAGGCATGGGCCCTGACTAGGACTATTGAACCCATGACCTTTCGGTGGTCCAGTCCACTGAGCCACACCAGGCAGGGCACAATAATTCTTAGTGTGCCTCAACATACATAAGATCTATCTACCCATGAGAATTGGTTGTACTCCATTGTACTGCTACTGTACAATGAGACTGCTACTTCCCAATTTTTTGTTGCAGGGCCCAGTGGAGCACACTCGCACAGTTCTTTGGAAGTTGTACCCTCTTCTGCAGATATAATTAATAGGGAGGAGCAAAAGTTTTGCTAAATAGCATTGAAACATTTGTATTTATCTTTATATCTAACATGAATTGAAGCATTAGGATATGTAGAAATTTTTTTCTCTCATATTTTTATGCCATATAGAGTTCATGGTTTAAAGTACAAATCTATTTTCTAACTCTGATCATTAAACTTGATTTAAAAGTTAAATTGAATTTTATTCTTAGATTATCTTTTGTAACATTTAATTCTGGTAGCCACCCAACTATCCTCACTTTACAGGCTTAGAAAGCTTAGAAACTAATGTTCTTCTATGTTATTTTGTCTTAATGGGTATGCCTATTTACTTCTTTATCTTTGTAAACATAATAAATGGTAATAGGTAACATTTAATCAATACTATATACCAAGAATTATACAGGTATGAACACATTGTATTCCCACAAAACATTCAATGGGACATTTAGCATTAATATTTCCATTTCACAGATGAGAAAACCAAGGCCAAGAGAAGTCACAGCTAGAGAGATGGAGCCATGATCCAAACTTGCCATCCGGCCCAGAGCCCACACTTACCCACACTAATGGACTTCTCAGTAGCAATTAGCTCCTGAGCACCATCTCTGAGTTCACGGCCTTGAAACCAATGCTTCCCTACTTCCCTGTGACTTCTTTGCAACAACGGAGGGGTTTATTTTCAACAAAGGTTAATTTCTTGGCTTTGTCAACTCACACTATTTGCAAGGCCACTAAAGCAAAAAATGAGGCTATATTAATTTTCAGTAAATTGTTGGAAATACTTTTAAATAGATCTGCCAAGATCCTGCTAAATAGTTGTATCCATGATCTGGATACAGGGATAGGGAACTGACACATTCCATGCTAGTGGACTTTCTTCATATGGAGAGACAGCTGCCTGTGACCTGGATGTTCTAATATACTTTTTTTCTGAGCTGGGTGAAGTTGTATACAATCAAATAGCCCTGGAAAGGAGCCTTTTCCCCTAGGTACACAGTATGGGGAAGTGGTGGGCACCTCCTTCTTGAGAGTAGGTAGAAAATTATGGAGGCGTTCCATTGCCCACCTGACTGAGCACCTCTCAAGGGCAGGATGGTGCTGAATTACATTCCTGTCACCTTTACTTCTGTGATATTTGGCACATGGTATCATGAGGCAGACACAGAGCTTCTTCCTGTGGATGTTTCAAAATCTGGAAAGCAGAGAGCTGAGAAATTCGGCACAGGGGACATATGGAGGGAGATGGAGGAAGAAAACAGGGCAGATATGGGGCCACATGAGGAGATGATGGGCCAGATAGACTGATAGCTAGTAGGAGTAATTGTTTTCATTCCAGTGTCTTTATTTCATATTTACTTTATTCCTCTGTTCCTAATGTTTGACTAGAAGTGCAGTGATTACTTAATCCTGATAACTGACTCTTTAAAGTCTAAGATAGTATTCCCATTATGCTGAAAGCAATACCTCTCACTTCATGAAATGATAAATATTATCTGTAATTATTATTGCCTGATTTTTTTAGAGATGGAATTATTTTTCCTTAATCAGATATTTATCTTATTCTCATACCCCATCCACTCTGAAATGTATGACTAGACAGCTAATTGTTACCATAGCAGCATTTAGTTTTGGAGTTTCTGTATTCCATAAATACTAGCATCCTTTTAATAAGGAATTCTCAACTCTGTACCTATCAACATAAGATCAAAATCTTGAGAATTTCATACATTACTTTTCTAATGTTACCTCTTCTCTACTATGCGCTGTTATTTGCTCTTCTGTGGTGACAATATCATCTGTTCAGACACCCAAGAATACTGAGAAACCAAGAACAGTTATAAGGATCATAGGGGGGACACAGGTACCTTGGGATCATCTTGTATTTCTCCTTTTCCTCCTCTAGTCGGTCACCGAGATGTAAAAATCCTGCCTCCTGAACACCTATCATCCCACCAACCCCAGTGCTATTCCTGTAGGCTGTCAGAACTCAACTGGATCACACTAGCCTCCTTATTGAGCTTCAGGTCTCGAATTTCTTCAACATCTCTGGAATCTGTTTCCAAATGCTAACCTAATCATGTAATTTCCCTGCTTAATAAACTGCAACATCCTCTGCCTTTAAGAAAGAGTTCAAACTAGTTCAGTCTTCAAAGCCTGCACTATTCCAATGACCCAGACTGGGACTCATCTCCTATCACTCCAACACAAAGTCCACGCAATTGAGTGATGCCAAGCAAGGAACAGAACGTGCTATTTCACACTTCCATGCCTTTGCATACACTGGCCCCTCTGCCCACAGTGTTATCTGTTTGTCTACCTTCTTATCTTCCTCACCAGTTCTCTTTCTTTTCTTACCCTTCTCCTCTGCAGCCCACCCACCCTGACCCACACCACTATCAACATCTTCATTGCCTAGCATAGGATCTGGAATATATGATGTACTAAATACATTTTTAATGGAGAAATAAATAATCAGTTTATTCTCCCCTCTGCCTTACTTTTCTCTTTCTCACTGACTTATTTGTCAGTAAACATTTATTGAGCAACTACCGGGTACCAGGAAGTGTGTTGGGTGCAGAGGATATAAATGACTTTGTCCTAGCTTTGAAGAAACTTGCAAGCCCAAGAGCAAACCAACCTGGTAAAGCAACAGATAGTATTGAGTGTACTAGATGATGCAGAAAAGATAGAGTGAGGACACATCATGAGGGAGAAGATCTAGTTCTGCCAGAGATCAGGGAGAACTTGCTCCCAACTGTTCCCTATTTCTTCTCCAGTTTTCTAAGTGTCTATTAGTAAGTATCCATCTAGGACGGCTATCAGTTTTTAAGAATAGAGTCAAATCTCCATTTCTCTAATCATGGTCTATAGAGAACTAGATCATTTTTATTTTTATTTTCTACCTAAAAGACTAAGAAAGCTTCAAAAAGTTCCATGAAAGTCCATAAGCTCATTCTGAGTGTTCTATTCAAAGTTAAATATATCTAATAATCATATTACTTAAGTTGATTTCTCCTCTAGAAAACAAGAGTCACATTTAACCAGTTATGAATGACTGGTTTATATCACTAATAGTGATATAAGATTTCTCTTTTAAGATTTGAAATAAGAATGAATATAAACTGACCACTGCCACATAGGAAAACTCAATAACCTCCAAAATATCTCACCACATATGATAATCATGTTAAGAATCTTACATAGTTCAAAAGAAACGGAAATGGCCTGTTGAATAATATATCTAATATCCAACATTTTTTGATGTGTTGCCATTCCCTGATGAGTAACCATATACACAAAAAATTAAAAATTACCTTCAAAAATAAAATATATAATACAAAATATAATTTGTAAAATATAAAGCATTATTCCTAAAATCATTGACACATTTGATATAATATTTGAACTATAACTATTTTAGTCAACTTCTTTTATTATGGTATTATATCTGATATTAAAAACAAAAACAGAGAGATCCAAGAAGACAGCAAAGTAGGTGGAAGCTACACTCACCTCCCAGAACCAAACTGAAAACACAATTACATTATAGAACAATCAGCCTGAGTAAGCACCCAGAGACTAATTGAAGAGAACTCTTATAACTGAGGATTTACAGAAGACGCATCGAGACTGGTAGGAAGGGCAGAGATCAAAACAGGCTGGTCCTGTTCCACAGTCAGGGATATCTCATAGAGATATCTCAGTTGCAGGGGATGGGGAGGTACCCTGAGCAGTGCAGAGTATAAACCCCAAGCTTCGCCCCCCCAACCCAGAGCACCAGAGCTGGGAAAAGGTACCCATATAACATCTGATTATGAAAATCAGCAGGGTTTCTGTCCACCAGGAAGGAATAAGAATCTATTAGAGAAACAGGCACCCTCTTAAAGGGCCAATGCATAAAATTTTGTTTGCAGCCACTGATCCTGGATTCCAGTGGAGGGAAGGGATAGCAGATTAGAGTCCTGTGAATAGGGGTTTGTGGCTCTGGGAATAGAGTTAAAGGAACAGCTGCCAGATTCCCTGTTCTGAGCTATTGCTCCATACTACAATACCATCTTTCTTGGGCAGAGCACTCCATTCTGTGTGGTATCTGCCTGGAGGAAAGCAATATCCCCATATTCTGGACTCCCTCTTGCCCCACCATGTAGAGCTTACACCCTGCTGAGGAGTACAGCCACAGGCTCTTTCAGTGACTGAAACTAATAGGCAGCCAACAGGCAGATGCAGGTGGAGGCATAACTCAACCTGCCCCCAGGGCTAGTGCTGGTAACAGCCAGTGTTGGTGTGCAGCTTGGTCCTTACTGTGCATACCCAGGTGCAGTAGAGGCAGCCACAAGCTGTGTATTGCTTGTAGCACCAAAGAGGTTGCCAAGGGCCAGTCACAGGTAGTATCTTATAATGGGCTGCACCAGAGTCCCTCCCAAGAGGCACGGAACCAACACACCCAATGACCAACTTTAGACAACACCCGAGCAGAATCCACTAAGCTTTAGAAAAATCATATCCAAAGGGAGATCTTAGCAGGCGCCAACCCCCACTGAGGTGAATTCTGCTTTGTGTATTCAGCAACTACATAGCAGCTTGCATCTCTCGGTCAGATTTGAACCTCACAGACAGCCAGCTGAGGGTTGATCCCATGCACAAATGGGGCAGTAGTGATCAGGACTAAATTACAGCAAGAGGGTCCACATGACACACACAAAGATATTACTGGAGTGTCCCACTCAGGTGATCAAGGAGATTGCAATAATGGCCCCCCAAGGACACCTGCTATGTAAGGCCATCCCATGAAGACTGGGAGTCATAGCAGATCTGCCTGATGCATAGAAACAAACACAAAGAGGGAACCAAAATGGGGAGATAAAGAAACAGGCACTAAATGAAAGAACAGAAGAAATCTCCACACACACACAAAGAGCTAAACAAATGGGAGGCAAGCAACTTATCTGATATAGAGTTCAAAGTAATGGTTGTAAAGATGTTCAACAGCATGAAAAAGGATATAGACACCATAAACCAGTCAAATGAAGAATACAAACCTGATATGAAGAATACATAGGAAGGAATAAACAGATTGGATGAAACAGAAGATCGAATCAGCAACTTGGAAGACAAGGTAGAAAAAATTGTGAGTCAGAGAAGCTAAAATGAAAAAATGATTTTAAAAAATGAAGAAAGTGTATGGGACCTTTGGGGCAACGTGAACCATAACCAAATCTACATCAGAGGAGCACCAGAAGTTGGAGAGAGAAAGCAAGGGATTGAGAACCTATTTGAAGAAATAATGACCAAAAGCATCCCTAACCTGGCAAAAGAAGATGCCAAGAAAAGGAAAGTCAAGTCCAGGAAGCACAAAGGGTCCCAACTAAGATGGAACCAAAGAGGACCACACCAAGACACATCATAATTAAAATAGCAAAGGTTAAAGAAAAAGAATCTTAAAAGCTGTAAGACAAAGACAAGGGAGCTCCCATAAGATTGTGAGTGATGAAAAGTAAGGACCTATGACACTTTACCCAGGAAACTGTCATTTAAAATTGAAGGAGAAATAGTTTCCAAGACAAAAGCTAAAGGAATTTGTTACCACAAAACCAGTATTACAAGAAATGTTAAAGGACCCACTTTAAGAGGAAGAAAAACAGAGGGACATAATTAAAGAATAAAATGACAATAAATATATATCTATCAATAATCACTTTAAATGTGAATACCTTAAAAGCTCTAACTGAAAGATATAGGGTAGCTAAATGGATAAGAAAGCAAGACCCATATATAAAAAAATCCACCTCAGAATGAAAGATACAGACTAAAAGTAAAAGTGTGGAGAAAGATATTGCATGCAAATGAAAATTTTAAAAAACTGGGGTACTGATACTTATATCTGATAAAAAATACTTTAAAACACAGTCTATAGTAAGAAGCAAAGAAGAACACTACATAATGATAAAGGGATCGATCCAATGACAGGATATTACTCTTGTAAACATTAATGTACCCAACATATGAGCACCTAATATGTAAAACAAATCTTGATGGACATAGAGCAGAGATTGACCGTAATATAGTCATAGTAGAAAATTTTAACACCCCACCAAAGTCAATGGATAGATCTTCCAGACAGAAAATCAACAAAGATGATAGCTTAAGTGACACACTAGAATGGATGAATTTAATCAATATCTTCAGAGCATTTCACCCCAAATAAGTAAAATTGAATATGAAAGAGTAGCACCACTGACACCAAAGAAGTATGAAGGGTTGTAAGACAACATTACAAACAAGAATGTACCAATAAACTGAATAAACTGGAATGAGGGATAAATTCCTAAAAATATACCATCTTCCAAAACTGCATCAAGAAGAGTCATAGAATCTGAATAGACAGATTACAACTAGTGAAGATGAACCAGTAATTAAAAAAAAAACTCCCACCAAAAATAGCCCTGAATTGGATGGCTTCACAGGTGAATTTTACCAAACATTCAAAGGAAAACCAACACCTATTCTTCTCAAACTATTCCAAAAATTTCAAGAGAAGGGAAGATTCCCAAGCTTATTTTATGAGGCTAGCATTATCCTAATTCCAAAACCAGATAAAGACACTACAATGAGAGATGATTATAAGTCAATATACCTGATGAACATAGATGCTAAAATCCTTAACAAAGTATTAGCCAACCAGATCCAGCAATACATTAAAAAGTTCACACACCATGATCAAGTGAGATTTATTCTGGAGATGCAGGTTTGGTACGTTATCCACAAATCAATATATGTGATGTACCACATATACAAAATAAAGGATAAAACCCATATGATCATATCAATAGATGCAGAAAAAGCATTTGATAAAATCTAGCACCCATTCATAATAAAAAAACTATCAGCAAAGTGTGAATAGAGGGATTGTAACTCGATGTAATAAAAGTCATAAATGACCAACCCACAGCCAACATTATACTCAATGGGAGAAAACCAAGAGCATTTCCCTTAAGATCAGGAACAAGACAGGGATGTCTGCTTTCACCACTCTTATTCAAGTACTGGAAGTCCTAGGCAGCAATCAGACAAAAAGAAGAAGAAATAAAAGGCATCCACATTGGAACAGAAGAAGTAGAACTGCCATTATTTGCAGATGATGAGATACTGTATATAGAGAACACTAAAGATTTCACCAAAACATTACTAAAGCTGATAAGTGAATTTGATAAAGTAGCAGGATAGAAAATATACATCCAGAAATCAGTTACATTTTTATATGCCAATAATGAATTCTTAGAAAGGTAAACTAAGAAAACAACACCATTCACAATTGCTTCAAAAAGAATAAATACCTAGGAATAAGTTTAACTAAGGATGTAAAAGACATATACTCAGAAAATTATAAGACACTGAAGTAAGTTAATTAAAGATAATACAAATAAGTGGAAGCATATACCATATTCATACTTAGGAAGAATTAACATCATTAAAATGTCCATATTACCCAAAGCAATCTATAGATTCAATGAAATTCTTATCAAGATTCCAATGGCTTATTTCACAGAACTAGAACAAATATTCCAAAAATATATATGGAACCACAAAAGATCCCGAAGAGCCACAGTGATCTTGAGAAAGAACAAAGTTGGAGGAATCATGCTACTTGAAATTAAACTGTACTAAAAGGCCAAAATAATCAAAACAGCATGGTGCTGGTATAAAAACAATCATATAGATCAACAGAATAGAATAGAAAGCCCAGAAATAAACCCATGTCCTTATACTCAATTAACATTTGGCAAAGGAGGCAAAAACATACAATAGGCTAAAGAGAGTCTATTTAATAAATAGTGTTGAGAAAATTGCACAGATACATGCAAAAAATGAAACTAGATGAGTCTTACACATTACACATTACAGAGTAATAAACTATAAATGGATTAAAGATTTAAATGTTAGACTCAAAACCATAAAAATCCTAGAAGAAAACATAGGCAGTAAAATCTCAGACATTTCTCATAGCAATATTTTTCTGATATGTCTAATCAGACAAGGAAAACAAAGAAAAAAATAAATGGGACTACATCAAACTAAAAAGTTTTTGCACAGCAAAGGAAACCATCAACAAAATTAAAAGACAACCCACTGAATGGGAGAACCTATTCACCAATGATACATCTAATAACAAGTCAATACCCAGAATTGCAAAGAACTTATAAAACTCAACACCGAAAAAACAAACAATCCAATTAAAAATTTGGAAAAGTACTTGAATAGAAACTTCTCTAAAGAAAATATACAGGTGGCCAAAAAACATAAGAAAAGATACTCAACATCACTAATCAACAAAGAAATGCAAATTAAAACCACAGTGAGCTATCACCTCACACATGTCAGAATGGTGGTCATCAATGAATCAATAAACAGCCAATATTGGTGAGGATGTGGAGAAAAGCAAACTGTTGGTGGGAATGCAGATTGGTGCAGCCACATTGGAAAGCAGGATGAAGTTTTCTCAAAAAAAAAAAAGTAATATGACATTGCCTTATGACCCAGCAATTCCACTTCTGGGAGTACATCAAAAGAAACCCAAAACACTGATTCAAAAGAATATATGCATCCCATTGTTCATTGCAGAGTTATGTATAATACCCAAAATTTGGAAGCAGCCCAAGTGCCCATTAGTGCATGACTGAATAAAAAACTGTGGTACATTTATATAGTGGAGTACTACTTGGCCATAAAAAGGAAATCTTACCATTTGTGAAAGCCTAAATAGACCTAGAGAGCATTATGCTAAGTGAAATAAGCTAGTCAGAGAAAGGCAAGCACCATATGGTTTCACTTAAATGTGGAATGTAATGAACAAAGTGAACTAACCAAATACAGATAGACTCACAGATAAAGAGCAGCCTGAAGCTGCCTAGGGTGGTGGGGAAGCATGTTTGAGAGGCTGGGGTGGGTGGGTCAATTGAACAAAAAATGAAAAAGTCATGAACAGACAACAGTGTGGTGATTGCTATAGGGAAGAGGGTGGGAGAGGGGAGGTGGAAGAGGGTGTAGGAGTACAAATGGTGATGGATGGAGACTTGACTTGGGGTGGTGAACACACACTACAGTGTACAGATGATGTGTTGTGAAATTGTGCTCTTAAAGCCTGTGTGGGAGACCGGGCGGGGGGGGGGTGAAGAGAAAAAAAAATGTACTTGAAAAGTAACTAAATAAAATTTAATATTTAAAAAAAATAAATAAAGCCTGTGTAATTTTGTTAAACAGTGTTACCCCAATAAATTTAATAAAAAGGAAAATGAATAACAATAAGATTAAATGAATAACAATTATACTGTACCTGCTTATATCAATAAGAATAAAACTGTTCTTTATGGGAAAAATTATCATATTTTCTTCATTTCCACTCTAAAGTATGTAAATGCATTAACTAATATTCCCTGGTTGTAGAAACATTTTATTTCTTTTTTGCCTTAAAGCTGAGAGAAAATTCTGAACAATATAAAAGTAGAGCAAAGCCAACACTGCTTTCAGTTATAAATCTACTTTGAAAGTATCATTTATTATGAGACTGTAATTATGTTCTGTCTTAAAAGACAACATATCTAGGGATGTATATGTGTACATGTGCATATATATGTACACATATATATCAAAATATAGAAATGACATTTATAATTACATGTATAATATATATTAAAGATACCCTATCTAGGGATATATAACTATATATAGCTTCTTCATTATCAAATAATTCTGTTGCCTCAAGAAAGGGTTCACCTTTATGCTTGTTACTATCTTGTAATCATGAAGTTCCCTGTGACCTAATTCTATCGTGATAACATTCCACCATTCTTTTTTTTTAATATTTTAGTTATTTTATTTTTAAATATAAGGGAAGGGAGAGAGAAAGAGGAGAGAAATATCAATATGTGGTTCTTTCTCATGTGCCTCCTACTGGGGACCTGGCTCACAACCCAGGCATGTGCCCTGACTGAGAATAGAACCACTGATATTTTGGTTTGCAGGGCAGCACTCAACCCACTGAGCCACATCAGCCACGGCACATTCAGCCATTCTTGATCTACATACTGGTAGTTCCCTACATATAGTAAATGGTGCAAAGTATGTCTGAAGTTAGAATGTCGGAAAGCTGAACAAAGACTCTTGTGTTATAAGTGGGTGAATATGGAAGTCACGTTCAAGGATATCTTTGAAAGTGAAGGGATATATTATTTAATGATTATACTGAGAGAAAAACAAATATTATCAATTCCCTATGCATGGTTAATGTAGTGCTGCCTTTCTGCGCCCAGTGATCCTGCTGTCTGGGGAGGTCAGTGCTAGGAGCCTGGGCCAGCACCTTCTTGCTTTCCCCAGCCCAGGGCTGGGGCACACATTCCGATACCTGTACGTGTTACAGTCTTTGTGCCAGGACTCCTTAGGTACCTGGAGTAGGCCTGAGGGTTACTGTTTCTGTCGTTCCAGAAGAAAGCCAAGTGGGTCTTAGCTCCCCAGGTTGGCAAACACATCCTGATATAGGATTGGGTGTGGTACGAAGACCAGAACTGGAGATCTTTGTGAGTGTGCAGACCTGTGGAACCTGCGGGTGCTCCTGTGAGGAAACACAATCTGTGCTCTCCCTGCACCCCAGCCACCCTGATGACCTCCGTACCTTTGCCTTGCTGTTAAGCTTCTGCCACCAATGAACACTCACCAGCTTCAACCAGCTGGAGTGGACAGCATGAGGACAGCTCAGGGTCATCACTCATACATCCAGTAGTTGTTCATTGAGCACCTACTACATTCAAGGAAAACAATGAGCTGGTTGAAAAGATTGAGTTCTGCATACAACAGGTGATTTAGGGGTACAGTGAAATTGTGGCTGTAGGAACCAAAAAAAGTCAAAAACTTTCACAACCATCTATGTGTATATTCTTGGTTTTTCCTTTTGAATAAACCATACTTTTTAAGGAGCTCAGTGGCTATACAAGGTGTTCTTTCTTTGATTGAGATGCTCATCACTTGGAATTTTTAACATTTTGGTTTTTGAGAAATATCTGAAATAACCCACATTTTTTCAGTAAAAATGGAGGAGAGAATTTATGCCATGGAAAAGGGAAAATTTATACCACTCCCACTGGGCTATGCATTCCTTCCCCAAAGGAGGCTTGCTGGGAAAAAAACATGTTAGTGCATTTTGCTGACTATACTTCAAAAATACATTTAGGTAGGTGTTTTTTAATTATTTTCCATCTGGAAAGCTTTTTTTTTCCTTCACCTGGGATGAAGAACCAAATTATTAATTCTATTTAAATGTGCTGTATTCAGAAGAGTAGCTGCCAAATTTGTTGGGACCTATAACAAGATAATTAATTATCCAGTAACACGAGGACTATTGGAGTGTTGGATATAAAACAGATGGTGGGAGAAGAAGGATGAGGCAGTCAGGATGCTGTGAGCGGTGTGATAAGTCTTGCGGCCTGTGTGGGGTAAAGCCACTCCCACGCCAGGCCTCCCTCATCCACCTGCTGTGCTTGTGTTTTCCCCATGAATCCTCCCACCACCCCATCACTTCACCCCTGAAGACTCCAGTGTCCCTTGTCCACGGACACCACATTCATCTTAAATGCCAGGGGAAGTAAGGGGAGGTGAGGCCAAAGGTCTGCTCCCCTTAGACCCTGGACTCTGCCAGCATCTGGCAGCCCCAGTACCTGTCCCATGGAGCGGATCAGGCTGCCATCATTACCCTTGTCCTGACATTGCTTTTAGTCACGCATCTGTAGGGATATTAAAGAGTTTGAAGTTCATTTCAGAATCAGCTAAGATAAATTAATATCACAAGCAAACATCATGTGTTTTTTTTTAATTTACAAATTTCAAAGACCTAACCTGAATGTTAAACAATTTTTAGAGAAAACCTTGTTGAATATCAGTGAAAATCACATACAAAAAAAGTTACTCACCCCTCCTCCCCATTTGTCAAAGTGACGTTCCGTGTCTAATCCAGTTTATGAGCGATTAGAAGGTGCATTTATACTGAACTCAGTGGCTGATGGTAGAGACTACAGTGACTTAACCACTGATGCTTTTTTTACAGGTCACCATCACAGTGTAATAACTCTGTGAAAGTCATCGTACTTGTTGGTATTACAAAGGAGGTGACATTTAGATTATATTTTTAAAGAACTAGTTGCAAACTTTATCACTCATGCACCAAAGAAATACAGAATAATCCAGTTAAGACATCTTCACAATAAAGTTACTTATTCATCATAAAAAAAAGTTACTTTCTGAGGGAAGTAAGCAGTCACCTTGCCTATCCCACCCTCTCAATATCAGGCCCATCTTTTATCATTTAAAATAGAGCTCCCTAAAATAGATTACACTGACAAGTTGTAATTACTGACAGCTGCATTTAATTAGCAAAGCAGATTCCTGCTTGTGACAATAAAGTATTATTACATGTTTAGCATTAGCACTGGCAATAAAGGAGGTGACTTTGCTAATACAGAACTAAAAGACCCTTTTTCTTTATGTAAAAATACACACAGTTTGGCTGGAACTGAGCTGGTGCTACGTGGGAGTGTCTATGGTTACAAAAAGAAAGAAAACAGTAACTATAAGAGTGTTTAAAAAAAACAGGCATATTGTACAAGAAAAAAGAAGTAGTCCAGTGCCAGCCATCAGCTCCCAGTCTGAGTTGTGTGTCCTTGTTACTGTGTCTGAGCCTGTGCATGTGTTTGGGGGTGGGGGTTGGGGTGGGGGTGATGGAGGTGTTTGGATGCCAGAGATAGAAACACAATTAATCCATGTAAATTGGTAGTTTATGATTATATTAAGGCACTTTGCCTGCTTTCCTTCCTTTCTTCCTTCTTATACTTACCCTATAAACAACTGTGAGTTATAAAAAACTTAAAAGTTATATGCACACAAATTTAGGATTTCATGCACACTCTGATTTTTAAAGTTGATTTTAATTTTTATCTATTCTTTCTTCCAGTAAGCTTGTCCTATCTCCTACTGCCCCTACTGTTCCAATTCCACTGCCCTATCTTGTTCTTATCTGGCAATTCTTACTAAACTTAATAATGGTGGGATTAAAAACATCACAATAAGTGGTCAATATTTTGACGAATACCACCTCTCCAGCAGCATCAATCCGCAGTGCATAGATAGTTGCCGTTAACTTTAAAAAGGACTGCAAAGACAGCTAAAACTAGCAATCCATGGCTTAAATGGCATTTGCTATTTTCATGATTTAAATATATCACTTGAGATATATAAACTGATCCACTTATTTTGTTATTATCAGTAGAACCAGTCCTAGAACTTAATGTATTTTCTCACATTCATGGAATGAAATTCTAAAATATTTACTGGAGGTCTAAAATCTGAAGCAAAATATATGATATTACATGTCTGGAAGCTGTTTTTACTGGGATACCCTAGTGTATTTTCACAATGCAGCTTTAAGTTATCTGGATGGCATTTATTTTTCAAGTTGTAAAAATAGACTCAGTATAATATATTGCCATCTTGTAACTTACCATTATAAATGCTATATTTATAAAAATCAACTTATGTATCCATGGCAATAAGACACAAGATGAATATGAATAAAGAAACTTAAGCTGAACCTCAAGCTAATTTCCACCATGAAACTGTTCAGCAGCCCTGCTCAGCTCTTTCTTTCTTTCTTTCTCCTCCTTCCACCTTCTTCTGCCTTCTCTCCCACTCGTCCTAGTGGACATAAGCTAAGAAAAATCCCCAAGGGGGATGCCAAGACAGCCTGCAGCAAAGTGAACAAGGGAGAGTCTGCGACGGATGTGGTCAACCCACTAGAGTCATGGGCGTTCTGAGAAATGCATCGTTAGGCAACGTCATCATTGTGCACACATTAATACCATACAGTGAACTTACACAAACCCAGATGGTATAGCCTACTACCTACCTGGGCGGTATGGTACAGCCTATTGCTCCTAGGCTACAAGCCTATATAGCATGCTACAGTACAAAACAACACAAGATTAAATCAAGCACCAGGGAAAATGATGCAATCAAGAAACAGTAAACACAAGATGCATGAGGCTGCTGTTAGCATCACATGGCATACTGTTTTACAGCTAACTTTGTTGTAAGTAGGAAGGAGACATTCTAAAATAGTGATAAAAAGTATAGTATAGTGGTAATACATAACAACAGTTGTTCATTATCATTATCACGTGTTACGTACTCTGCATGCTGTATGTGCTAT
The DNA here is from genome assembly GCF_021234435.1 of Artibeus jamaicensis. NCBI lineage: Eukaryota > Metazoa > Chordata > Mammalia > Chiroptera > Phyllostomidae > Artibeus > Artibeus jamaicensis. Next base: position 18,303,033 of record NW_026521812.1, read on the forward strand.
ACTTTTAGGTGACTGGCAGCACAGGTTTACGCCAGCATCACCACAATCATGTGCACCCTGTGTTGTGCTATCAGATGAAAATAGCTGCGAGATCACTAGCTCATAGGAATTTTTCAGCTCTATTATAATCTTATGCAGCCAGTGTGTACCTGTCATTGTGATCTGCCATTGACCAAAACATCATTATGTATCACATGACTGTAGTTTGGTATCTATTGTCTACAAGCACATATACCGACCACATTGTGTTCAGTCCCAACTGGGCACTGTACCATCTTTGCTTCAAATACTGTTCACTCTAGCCAGGATCTTAGGAGAAAAAAATTCAGGAGCATAACTGTATTCAAGGAGATTTCACAAAAACTAAGTTTCAAGAAACTACATTTGTATAGATACTAAATATAAATATCTAAATGAACATTCAGTTAAGACCATTTTAGAGTTATTTTTAATATTGAACCACAAAGCTTTATTCACACCATAAATCTAAAGCCCTACTGAATCTCAAAATTTATTGGTATTTAAATCCTACTAAGAGTAGAGGGTTATTTTTATTTTGTGCTTTAGAAACCAACCAAGAATAGAAGAGTTGTCACTGAAAACAGTTTATAGGATCCAAGGACATTGACTAAAAAGAAGTAATGTGACTATTGAAATTGGGGATGTTTGACAACTCGATGTTTCAACCTATAAAACTTGCTAAAATTAGATCTATAAAATTGGAAACTCTGCTATGCAGCTGCTCTAATTACTGTGTGGTTCATAAATTAGTACTGAAGAATAAAGCCTCAAATATTCTGTTTTAAAAATGCCTTTGACTTTTAATATTGTCATCACTCTGAATTCCATAATCTGTCATGAAGCATATACTTATTGTGGGCGTACTGTGTGCTATGGAGATAAACAGAACACAGTCCTCTAACCTTCAAGGGGTCAGGAGAAAAATACATCATCCCCCAAATTGAACTCACCTTATCAAAGAAATACCACTTTTATCATGCCTCTATCCCATCATATATTAAACCAGTTACCTTTTTATCAAAATTGGACTAGAACACCTGTTTTAAACTGGAACAGCATTTGCCAGAAGGCCTGGGCTACTTGGTGATTTAAATAGGTTCTTATTTTAATCCTTGATTAATTGTGCCTAGATAACCAGATAACTAATCCAATCAGGTTAATTTATAGAAACCTCTTGGGTCTCTGCCCCAAGTACAGTCTCCTACTGCAGAGGATGCATAAATCATCTGCAGCTGTTGCATCCAGCAAGGCATCCACACAGAAAGTGGAACATTAGGCTGATGCATTCAAAGGTTTTTTAAATCTTTGTTTAAATATTCCTTTCTCCAGATTATTGGCCTGGAACCAAGTGTCCACATCTCCTCTATGTATAACTATTGTTTCCTAGTTTGACAGTCCTTCACTGACTAATCACATGACTAAAGGTGTCCCATACTATAACTTCTCTTAGGTTGAATTAGACATATTAGCAGCAATTGGAATCACAGGAAGCATAAGAGTGGTGATCCCATGCACTGGTATGTGAAAGGAGGCTAAATAGGGGTTTGCTCATCCCTGGTTCATCTGAGTACATTTGCATGTGTTGGCTGAAATATATGAGAACATCACTATATAAAGGGGCTACTGATAAACTTCGTGAATCCAGTTCTCTTAAAAACTGGAAGAGGATTTGGAGAAGGCAAAGGACATAAAAACAACATCACAAATGACAAGTGACACCCAAAGTGCACGTAGTTTTGGTTTACTATAAAATACCCTGTTTTTTTAATAAAATTTATTTTGATGGGCAAATATCTGCAAGAAACTCAGGAGAATAAATCCTAGCCTACGTAATGATTATATAGTTTGGGGGGGTACCCATTTTTTAAAACTTAGAGTCAGAGCCATCAAACTAATGTTGCATCAAAATGTTTTAGGTCCAAGGATTTTGTTCTTTCGTACCACGATTCGATTTCAAAAGCCATGTAGAAATGATGAATAAAAGTGATGAGCTGAAACCAGAAACCTGCCCATGTCGGAAATTACTTGCCCCTCTAGGGCCAAGTTAGAAAAAATAGGAGTTTTCAGAAAATATGTTCAAAGAAACACAGGTGGAATTCTCTTCACATGCTACAGAATCTTAGAAGTCTTCCAGTTTCTCTCACCCAGCCATTACATTAGGTGCCAAGAACTGGTAGCCCTAAAAGGGAACAGACTGGGTAAATATTTTTAGTAGTTACATTTGATGTGCAATAATGACAATAGCAATGCACAGTAACTATTCTGTTAGGTTGTGTTTATTCACACAAACTCAGTTTCTTCCTCCCCTTGAATATCACTCTCTCAGGAGCTAAAGAAGGACTTGAAGAAATCACTGCATCCAGCATCTCTGCTGGATTCTTCTTAGGATCTTTATTAACCCTCACCTCCTGATTCAGTGTCCCTCCAAAACAGCGTTCTAGGTCTCTTTGGCCCAAACATTAAAACTGCCTTAAAAAAAAAAAAAAAAAAAAACCTTTAAGAACATCCTCTGCCCCAAATTAAGATCCAAAGCCTAAAACCAGCACTCCCTAACCTACCCTAGGCCACCATAGCTTTATACCCTGGAAAACTTTGTATATTTTAGCTTACTATTCATTCAGAAGGAAAATGCAAACAATAGAAAAGTAATAAGATTTGCATTGATTGAACTGCCATTGTATGCCACATATTGTATTAAACCCTTACTATGCATTCTCTGTTATCCAATGAGGTAGGTTCCATGTTCCATTTGTATGGATGAGGAATTGCAGCTTAAATTAAATTGCTCTGTTAGGAAGAAGTAGAGATAGGAATTGAACTCTTTCTGATTCCATAAATTCATGACCCCTGCCACTAGTCATATTGCCTACTGTAGGTTACAATGAGAAATGCTTTGATTTCTGAAGACAAAACTTCAGTTTTCCTGTATTATTAGTACTCACTAACAAATTAATGATTTTACCTGTTTCCCCTACACATGACTTAATAATCATCCAAACATTAGTCCTTAACCCCTAAATAATTTTATGTTTTGTGAAGTGCGTGCCAGGCAGTTTACATACATAATCTTTCTCTAATCCCTGTAATGATCCTCCTTCATGTTTTTTGTACCTTCTAGGTAAAAGAGTTCCCTTTTATTATGGTGCATGACTTCTTACCGCATGTGTGAGTCAGAAGTAGGCTAGACTGTGCGGAGGTAACCAGTGACCCCCGTCTCAAAAGTTCATGTCTCCCCCCTGAAGTTGGAGGGCTCTGCGTGGAGGGGTCTGCAGTCTAGCACACAGGCGGTCAGACAGCATCTGTCAGGAGCGTAACCTAACTTGTGTCACAGTGAAAAGAGATCACTGTGGAGGACACACTGGAGCTAAAAGCTTCCCCCGGAAGTGATATATGTCACTTGTACTTTTTTATTTGCCAAATCAATTCCTATGGCCAAGTCTGACATCAGTGAAGCAAGGAAATATAGTTCTCCCCAGGGAGGTACAGCAAATATTTGGGGAGTTTAATACTCTACAACATTAGAGAGGCATGCTTGTTGTATCCCACAACTATGGTCTATCTAGATTTTTTAGTGTGTAAGTCAAAGAAACCTCCGAGCAACTGTGAAATATAGATAGAGAGGAAGGGAAATCAGCTGCAAGGAATGTTCTTAAATACTGCCCTAGCAGCTCCTGCAGAAACGACCTCCAGGACTCTTGTCCTTCCACACATAGGTTTCTTCACATTTACCCTTCTGGCTGAAATGGACTATAGTCTTTATCAACAGGGATTTTACATGCTGCACTATTACCATTTTTAAAATATATATATTTAGAATATTTAGAATTTGGAATCACTTTCTCTGATGTCAGTTCTGCAGCTGATTTTTTTTCATCTGTTATGTGAGCAAATGTAGATTTTAACTATAAGCACAGTGCAAGGCAAAAGCAGGCCCATCTGTTTCTCTCTAACTTGATTAGGGAAGGTCGTGCAGACAATATTTTTAGTATGGTTTAAAAAGTAGGGTTAAGGTGCTTTGAAGACAGCTGACTGCCATAGATTTATTTATTTATTTTGAGGGTTAGGAAAAACAAATTAAAAATATATACACATTCCCTGACACATATTATGTTGCTACTTTAAAAACCACATTTATTTTTTAGTTGCACAGGAAATGAATTTGTAGTCATAGAGGGCTTTCCTTCCCTGACTTACGTGATAGAAAATTTAAAACTGCTAATAATTCTATTATCTTATAGTTAATACTACTAATAAGAATTGAACATGTTATCAGGGAAAAGTATATATACTATCAAGCACTGTATAACTTTTCTGTAAAAAGTTATACTACATTAATCTAAATGACATAGAGAAAAGTAAATTCAATAGTGAGTAAGAAAAAAGTGTCGCTTTTTTATTCGTCCTAACTCTGGTTTTAATAATTAATCTGAAAGACAGTTCTATTAAGTTACCACCAAGTTTTTAAATTATTAAGTAACCAAAAAGTACCAGACTAGCCTTATTTTTCTACACTTCTCATTACTGGGGGAAATAGAAAAATGCAAAGTAATCAGATAAGTAGTCAGATGTCAGTTTAACTGAGAAGACTGTAAAAAAAACCTTTAGTAGCTCTGATGAAGGAAAATTTTAAAGGAAAAGAGAGCAAGAGAAAATTCCAGGTAAAGGTAGATTTATGAAACAGCAAATAGTTTTGGCTGTAGTCAGAGCAACAGAGCCAAAGGTTAGAATGGCACTGTACTGTGTGTTTGCATTTTTAATCTCTACAGTGCTGTGAGGTTTGAGGATAGGTTCCTCATGAGGGGTGTAAAGGGGGGCTCATTGCACTTGGATAACTTTTCCAGAGTTTCTGTTAGTACATCGATGGAGCAAAAATTAATTAAGCCCATTCTTCTATTAAATCCTTCAAAAATATTTATTCACTACTCTCTAGACACTGTTCTAGGTGTTGAGGATACTATAATAAACAAGAGAGAGCTGGTACTTCCACAATGTTAATGGTTTTCTCCTTTGTTTTTAGTTGTAGAAAGGTGGGTTTTTTCCCAAAGTATGATATGTCTCCCTCCCTTATACATAAAACAGATAAAAGATGAAGCTGGTCTGTCTGAGGTGAGGGGAAGGGGCTGAGAGCTTTACCTGATCAGCACCTCCCCCTTTCTTTCTCATTTCATATGTGTCTACCTAGTCCCTAGACCCTGAGATTGCAACCAAAACAGTGGAAATATCAATGAGGGACAAGAGCACAGGCCCAGATGTTGAGGAAGTATGAACACTAGATTGACAGAGTGATCTTATGATGCAATTGAATTAGCATAGAATGAGGTTATTGAAGAGTGATGAGCAGAAGAAATGTGAGTGAAACAGTGGAAGGCAAGAAGACCTCTCAAAATCTATGCAGTCGTTCACCAAAAATAGTGCAATAGTAGTGGACACTGAGTAGATTCAGAAGGACTCAGAAGACATAATGAGTCATATATAAAGATTTATATTATGCAATAGATTTAAGGATAGAGTGTGGATTTAGAAATTAGAGAATTCGGGTACATAACCTGGCCTTAGTACTTACTCTGTAAATTTGGTCAAATTCCTAGTTTGACTCAAGCAAGACTCAGTCTCCTCATCTGAAAAAATGGGCCTAATAAAACTTTGTAATTGTGAAAATTAAAGATAATGCATGTCAATTCCCAAAAACAATGAAGTCACTTACGGAAACCTCTATATCATCAGTAATTTTTAATAAGACTTTTAAGGAAATATATATACTCAAGAACAAATTCTATTAGTTGTGTCATTATTATTATTACCATCATCATCCCTTCCTCTCTAGAAAAAGATTGAATGCAATAAAGATCTGATTGAACTTGCTGTGCTATCTATTATTACAAAGAAGGGTGAGAGAAAGAAGAGGATTCTGAACCTGACTGGCATGATGATGGTGCCATTAACAAAATATTAATATAAGAATCAGGTGCTTACACATATATGTGAAGAAACTGTGTTTACTGCAATAGTATTTGTAGTTTAAAAAGCCTGGGAAAACCTGAATGCCCATCAGTAAGAATTGATGTAATAAAGTAGGGTGTTGTATATTCACACATTGGAATACTATTCAACCAAAAGAAAAAATCAGATAGTTTAAATAAAATATGAAATGATTTCAAACATAATTTTTAAGTCTCAAAGCAAGATATATTTCATTTTCCTGTGTGATATTTATATTCAGAGAACCCAAAAAATGAACAAAACAAAAAATTATAAAATGGCATTGTTTTCAAATTAAATCTTCTGAAGTGGCTTTTATAAAACATCAGCATAGTCATAACCATGGATAGACTTTGAAAATAGCAGTGACAGCTGGTAACCAGTGTCTTTACTATATATGAGTCAAATTTACAAAAAACTTCAAGGTACAGATCATTCTCTTAAGCTGTCCTTGTCTGTGGAATCACTTCCAATAGTAACATCTTTGAACTCAAAGGACATGAATTAATCTAAATCACTAGTGTTGCAAAATAGTGCCTACAAATTGAATAATCCAAAAGAAATGTATTAAGAAAAGTAAGCAGACTGAATTCTCACTTTCTCTCTGAGCTTGAAATATATAGTATTTCAGAGACGTATAAGTATACATGTATCACATCTAAAATAGGCCACATAAACATAAAATTGGATGAATATTTAAAATAGATTCTGTGGATGGTCGCTGATTAAGGGTTTTTTCTTTCTTTCCTTTTTTTTGGCAAATGAGTACAATAAAGCAAAACAAAAGCCAAGATGATGGGGAAAACTAACTCTTCCTTCTCCTTGGGCTGACAGTAGTGATATTTTAGTCATTATTGGAAAAAGATTACAGAACTATAATAGCTAATAGGTGTTGAGCACTTGCTGGGTCCAAACATGACACTGAGTGATTTACATATTAGTTCATTCCTCATAACAACTAGGTGAGGTAAGTGCTTCTGTTTTCTCAAGTGGTTTGTTTACTTACCCAAGATCCCATAGGTAATAAAAGGTCAAGTGGGTATTTGAACCCAGGTTTGCTGACACCAGAGCTCTTATTTATAACCAAAATGCTGGATGCTGTAAGTGTAGGGTGTAACCTGTAAGAGGGATATGGGGTGGGGTTCAGTTAATCATACAGAACAATTCAAAATAATGGATTTGGATCTAGACAAAGGATATAATGAAGGGCAGAGCCTGGGTGGGTAGAAAAATGACCTATATTTTACTGTTATAATTTTGCTCAGGACATTCTTTTGTTGTCAGTTATTTTTTTTAAATCTACTTCTAGAGTCTGAAATTAGATGCCTGAGAATAAGTGTAAGTAGGAGAAAAAAAATTAAAATTTGAACAATCCAGTGATGAGTAAGTAAATGAATTATAAAAACAATCCACATGTATTTTGAAATTGATGAGAAAGATTAAAATTGAGCTAAAGCATTGCTAAAAATTTTTGAAAGAATTATGTACTATGCTTCTGGCTACTGTAGATGGTACAGTTTTTCCTAATTGGTGACCTTATCTTATGAGCTGGCCATGAAGTGGACAGAGTGTAGTTCACTCCCCAGGATGGGGAGCCCTCAATAGTGAGGTGTTAAATGGTGGAGATTAATGAGCCTTGGCAGGTCAGGGTAGGGGAGCTGGGGTGGCATCTGCTCACACTGCAGTGGGCTTAACTCTTGCCAGCTATAAGTGTAAGAGCTGATAGTTCAGAATTTGAAGTAGAGAAAAACTCACTTTACCTAATATTCTCATTTGAGCATTTGCATTAACAGTGATGTTAGTGAGGACATCTCATATTTTTGAAAATATCTTACTGGTGTGTGTGTTTTAATATGTTTTGATGATGTGTAAGTCGGATCACTAACTGCTCCATCTGAAGTAGGCCACTTCTCCCCGTGACTTTTCCCACCCTCCAGTCCACCCAATGCCCCCATCATCGGTCCTTGGTTCCTTCGTACCCCTTAGGACAATTTATGAATAGTTTGGTTTACCTGTGTGGGTGTTGCTCCCCAATTAAATGAACAGGTAGATGCATGACATCTCTTTCCCATTAAATCTAGAACAATCAAAACATCATAATATACTGTTCAAATGTCATATTCATGGACATTTCACAAAGCCCTGGAGAAATAATACTTTTTGTATTATGATTTTAGATTATTAAAGAATTCCTTTGCATTTCAGTTAGCACTTCATTCTTAATGGAGCTCAATAACTAGAACTGCATGCTTTGGTTTACTCCAGGGTGTTCAAGTTTGGCCTTGTTGGTAACACAGGAAGGAGAGATTACTTGGGGAAGAAGGGGGCACTTCTACATGAGAATATGATGGATCCTAAGGGCATTTCCTCCAAGATTGACCTATATATTTTACCAAAATAAAAATAAAATTATTTACATTCTTATGATGCATTAGTTTTTATAGAGATACTGGACATAAATTACACATTTGACATTTTTACATTTTAAAGAAACTGAGAATCAGGGAAATTAAATCACTTGCACAAAGTCATCTCACTAATAATGGGAAAATTGAAGATGTTAAATCAGATCTTTGAATCAAACCTCAGTGAGATTGCCATTAAAACACATGGGGATAACTTGATAACTTGCTTTTACAAGGAAAATCTCACTTTATTTCCCCAACTAATTATGCAACTGCTATGCAACAATTTTATTGCTCTAGAACTTTTTTTTAAAAAGCAACTTAATGAGTCACCATATCATCTCTTTCATACAAGAAATTTTTAAAAAACATTAGCATATAAGATAATCTAAAATACTTTATGTTATCTAAAATATGGGAAAATTCTTGCTCTTAAAATCTCAGAACTTGTGCTGATGATTTAATGAACTTGCTCATCTAGGAGAGCTTTATTTTTCTAGCAGCATTAGAGACCACAGGTAAATTTATAGTGAATTTCTGTTATCCCAGGAACATAAACATTTGGCATGTGTAATATGGATTATGGATTATTCTTTCTCTGAGATCATCTGTTTTCATCTATTAATTTTTGCCTTTGGAATCAAGTTGTCACTTGAATACTTTTGGATATCTCTGCAATCATCCCCCTCCTCTGCTTTCCATTCCTTGTCCCTCTGGAATTAAAAAATCATCAACTCGATTTTAGTGCTCATCTGATATGTGACAGAATAAACAATACTGGATGTCGTCCAGGTCTACATTACATTTAATGCCATCCGTCCTCCAACAGATGGCCAATGTGGTGTTCGTTTTATGAGTGTCCTTAGATCAGGGCTGCTTCCTGCATCATTGGTTTACTGCAACTGGTAGCAATATGGTTGGAAGGGTTACTTCCAAAAGCAGATGACATTATGGTATCATTTATCCAAATAATTATCTGTACACTGCAAACCACTAAAAGACAAGAGATAATTTCTATTGCCTTGAAAAAAGGTGGAGTTATAGAAAATCCTTGGTCACTGATGACCTAATTTGCTTTCTCTAACAATAAATTCAGTAATTGTTGATAGAAAAAGTCACATGCCTGCTTCCATTTCTCTTAATGGCACTGCAGGGTTAGACTGCAGCATGAATGAAAAGATAGGATGTTTTCAAAGCCTTGGCAGCCTGCAGTGACCTTCAGGAGAAATGAAATGCTCTGCTGGCGAGAGAAACAATTGAGCTGAAACCAGTGAGGCGTAGAAACTCAGAGATAGACTTCCCGAATTAAAAGCTGTTAGCAACAGCTCAGACAAGAAGAGGGAGAGAAGAATATCACTCTATAAGGTGATTTTATTCAAAGACTAAAACATGGCAAGAGAGCAAAGCTCAGATAAAAGAAAATTTGAGTTTAGTGTCCATATGTTATCTAGACCATGAACATATATAAGTTTATGACCTGTTGAAAAGCAGGCGGGAAAAGAAGTCAGAGCTTCTCATAATATAGAGCATGAAAGATTTAATAGTGGTCATAATATTTTACAATCAAATTGTTTTCTATGCACCTCTAAGTCACAAAACATCAGTCAGAGAACCATAGATTTATTATGAAATATGAATACTAAATTGTTTACTGAACTTGTTGATGGGTAAGCTCTATGATTATTTGCATTTTTCCCTCTTTTATGAAAATAATTGAATGTAACAAGGTTTCTGGTAGCTTGTTGAGAAACTAAATTGCTCCCCTAAATGTGTGTGTCTAGAATACAAAGCAGAATACTTAAAACATGTTTTATATTTGTAAGGAAAAAAGGAGGCTGTAGAGGGCAATGCACGGAGAGATGTGCCACATTCTAATATTATGTGTGGCGGTCCCACTAAAATGCTTATAAATTATGCTAACATAGGTAGAATAATTATGACCATGTTAACATATTCTACACATGAAAATTTATATGTACAAATAAAAACTTTTTTAACTACAAGTACTCTATTGTTGTTTAAGTCACTTATCATAGTTATTGATTTTACATTAATAGTTGTTTTTATTACATTGGAACCAGAAATAGTAGGGAGAGGTAGAGGTATCTAATATAAAATTAGAAATATCTTAATTTTAATCTCCTTAAAAAAATTACATGTGTAACCCTCAGAAGCTTTCTTTCCTAATTACCTTCACTTGTGAACCCTGTTTATTCCTCTTCAGTGGGTGACCTACTAATATCTATGTAAGTCTTTGATCTAAAACTTCTGAATGCTCAGCATAAATAACAAAGAATGAAGTATAAGCTTTCATGTTCATCTGCTGTTTGTCTCTGAAGAAAATGCATGTATATGAAAATTAAACATGGAAAGGATACTCATAGAGTTACTTAATGCCTCTTAATTTTTTATCATATTCCCTTGAAAATTTGATGTAAAGTTGACCCTGTGTCTCTAGGGAAAAAACAAAGAGCATGAATACAAAATATTTGTATTGAATTTCAGAGGATTTGCCAACTCCTATGAATTTCCAGAGACTATATTAAAGCAAGTAAAAAGCTCACTTTTATTTTTTCGGGACATGACTCAAAACACTAAATTTCTTTTCCTTTAAGTTAAAAGGCATGTGTATGGATTTTAACTTGTAAAACTGTTCTGCGTTTACTAACTGCAGCTAGGCTCTTGCTCAAGTTCACCTAGTTAATGTCTCAGTTTAGGAATCATTTCTGCCTCTAAGGTAGTGAGTGGTTCTCAAAGTGCACTGTCTGGACCTGCTATGTCAGTGTCAGGCGAGAACCTGTTGGAAACGCAACTTCTGGGAGCATCATTCCTGACCTTCTGAACCATGGGGCAGCATCCAGCAATTTATTTTAGGGAGCCTTCCAGGTGATGCTGATGCTTCAAGCTACAGGCTGTGAACCACTAGCTTAAGGAATTCCCTTATTTCTACACTCCAGAGCCAAACATATCTTTTAAAGTACAATGTTGCTACATAATCTGCATACAATAAAAGGCACACATGTAAAATGTGCATTTGGTGGACTTTGCTAAATCTCTGCACCCATTTAACCACCATAATGAAAATATTAAACATTTTTCCATCTCTGTAGGTAGTTTCCTCATGTACCTTTGCAGACAATCCCTGTTACCTTCTCACTAGTAAAAAATGGATCTGATTTTCATCACTATTGATTAGCGTTGCCTATTCTAGAATTTCATATAATAAAATTATACAATCTGTACTTGTTCTACGTGATTTTTAAAAAATTCATCCAGGTTGTTGGGTGTGTCATCGGTCCATTTTTTTAATTGCTGGGTTCTATTTTGTCTTATGGATATACCACAATTGTTGAGATAACACTCATCTGTTACTGGAAATTTGGATTTTTTCTGGTTTAGGATCATTATGAATATTATCATGAACATTCTTGTACATGCCATTATGTGGACACGTTTTTATTTATCATGGGCAAATAACTGGCACTGAAATTGCTAGGTCCCACAGTGTATGTTCCACTTTAAGAGTCTGCCCATCTGGTTTCCAGCAGTTGCATTTGCAGGAGAAGAAACCTAGGAGAGTTTCGTTGTTCCCAGGCACAGCCTCACCAACAGAATTGCTGGCTGTTTGTCTCTTTTTTTTAAATATTTGCCCTGCTAATGACTTTAAAGCGGTCTCTCACTGTAGTTTTAAATTTCATTTCCCTAGTGACTAATGTTGAACATCTTTTCATATGTTTATTGGCTGTATGTCTTCTTTGATGAAGTGGATTCTTTTGTCCATTTTTAAGTGGGTTGGTTTTGATTTTCTCATTATTTAGCTTCAAGATATTATTTTACTTTTATTTTATTTTTTAATTTTTGCTTCTGGATTGGGGCATTTGTCATTACATGAATTGAAAATATTTTTCCAGTTCATGGCTTGCCTTTTTATTTTCCTAATGCTATTTTTTGAACACCCTGAGTTCCAATTTGGATGAAGTTTAATTTATCAATTTTATTTTTTTAATTTTATATGTACTATGTCTAGTCTAAGAAATCTTTGTTTATTTCACGTTTCTTCTGTGTTTCACTGTAGAAGTGTCATAACTTTAGCTTTTATATTTATAAATATAAATATTTTACATTTTTCATGTTTACACTAAAGCCTAAATGTATTTTGCATATGGCATAAGGTGCAGGTCAAGGTTATTTTTTTATTTAGACATTCAGTAGTTTCAGCATATTTGTTGAAACTTCAGATAAGCATCTCTTTTAACTTTAAAGTGGTTTAGATTAGTTTTCTTTTGAAGTTTATAACTCTTTTATTTTTTTATTTTAGTTAAAATAAAATTAGATAGATATTTTATTGTTGTTCAAGTAAAGTTGTCTCCTTTTCCTCCCACCCCTCCCCCACAACCCCAGCCATCTTAAAAACATATTGACAAGAAATCCAACTATTCCTGAGGTGTTTAAGAATTAGTCTAAATATTGGTTTGGTCCAAGTTTAGCTAGAGGAAGGAAGAATGAGTATAAAAGTAGCAGATCATGTGTGAGTGGAGAACATTACTCATGTTGCAAAGTTAAAATACAGCAGACTTTCAAATCAGAAAGCTAAATTGAAAGTAAAATGACTTAAAAAGTGAAATAGTAAGTTATCTATTTAGTTGTAATCATAGAAAAATATTTTGCTTGAGTTTTGTTTCAAGTGGTAGCAATTTTTAAAATATCTTTGTTTTTAATATAAAAGAAACATGTTTAATTATTTAAATGAGAAAGCTTAGAAAAATATAAGTGATTTAAATAAATCATAACTTTTCCACTCAGAAGCAACCACTGTTAACATATTGGTGTGTATTCTTCCAAATATACAGTCACAAAGTCCACAATGGAAACAATCCAAATATTGTTTTCTTCAGATATTGTAGGGCTCTTTGTGTCTTAGAAAATGAAGATTAGAATTATATGGAATTTTATTATTTGAAACATGCATCTTGGTTGGCTTCTTCCCTAGTAATAAACATAAATTTTTTATTGTTTTGTTTCTTATTTCTGTTATTATAAACAGTGCTGTGGTTAACAGCCTGGTATGTATAATTTTGCATTGTTTTCTGATTATTTTAAATGACAGTGTTTTCTCAATAAATAAAATTGGTAGTCTGTTTCTTTGTTTATCTAGTGTATTTGTTCTTGAGCCAGAACATTTCATCTTGATGACATTGGCTATATCCGCATATTCAACGTACTGGAACATTCACAATCTGGAAGTATACCAGAAAGTTATCTAGCTGTATTTATTTTTCCAGGGCATTTTGAGGACTTAGGTGAGTTTATACATGTGGAAATAGATGGAAAAATTCATCAAACATTCCTATCATTAAAAACTGAGGGGAATGTAATGCCATTAAGTAAACATAGATTCAATAAATATTTCTTGTACTCAAGGCCTTATCTAGTTGCAAGTGGGCTGAAAACAAAATAGATTTCCTGGGTTCCTAGTGAAAGAAAATAAATGTTTGGTGAGTAAATAAATTAGTCTCTTCCACAAAAAGCATTTTTTAACTTTCTGCCTTTTATAATACAACTAGACCTGAAAGCTTAAAATGCCATTTTAGGTGGTTTCCAGGTCAGAGTCCTGACGTAGCTAACAAATAAACTTAATTAAAGAATTTTTTATCTTTCGGGAAAAAAATCTATAGTCACAAACTTTTTCTTATATGACTGCCTCCCCCTGGCCAATGGCAATAGCAAAGACAGATTTTTTATTCATTTATTGGGTAACTATTATGTAATAGACCTTGTGCAGACCACCTTTCAGGAGATTGCCACCTCCCTGGGAATTTAAAACTTGAATGATATTTTATATATAAAAATGTTATCTTAGATTTAAGTCTAAGTCTTCTATAGAGACTGTGATTTTAATAGTTTCCCCTGCACTCCATCATGGATTCACTGTTTCCTTGTCTGGTATATCATAGAGAGGGAACAAGTTCATTGCCATCTTCCATTGACTTATAAGGTCTTGTTCTCTATACATTACCCTTTTAGAACTTGATGAAAAGCATGCTAAAAAGTATAAGTGAATATAGGGAACTTTTTATAGATATACTTTATGTATGCAAAATAGAAATTGGAAAAGAGCCCTGGTAAGCAATATTTAGTGCAAACTTAATTCTCTGCCCAAAATGTGAAACAGTCTTGGCCCAAAGAGAAACCTAGTACCATATTTTTCAGTTTTTGTCCTTGTATATAAAAAAGAAAATCTTTTAACACAGAAGGCTATTGTAAGACTTTTGACCTAAAGTTAGTATTTAATTTATTACACTGAATGGTATTTTAGCAGTATATCGATATGCTTTGTTGACAATTCACTCAAATAGTAAGAGGTTTTCACGTAACTGCTTAAATCATAGGTGGCAAACACAAAGCCTACGGACTGAATCTGGCCCTCCACCTTGTTTAATCCAGCCCTGAACCTTGTTTGTACTGGTGGCAGTGCTGAGCTCTCACTTAACTGTTAAGGAGTAGTTACATTTGTACAGTCCTAAAACTACATTCAGCCATTTGAAGGCAATGGCAAGGCTGATGTGGCCCCCGGTGAAGATGAGCTTAACACCCTTGGCTTAAATCTATATCCTGGACAACTCTATTTGTACATTAAGTATATCAAAAATTTCAGTTGTTTCAAGTAAACCATAATTTTAGGTATTTCATGTTCTTGGTGCTTATACAATATATACTCTGTGAAAGGGTTTCTTACAGTGTGACAAAGAAACCATCTCAACAGCATCCCCTAGGTTACATGTAAAAAGCCAGCCTCTTTGGCCACACCTGTTCTAAACCTGAATCTTTGGAGGTAGGACTCTGCATTCTGTAATACAAAGGACATCTCAGGTGAGTGTGACATTCACTGCAGCTTGAAGACCAATGCTTTGTAGGACTGGTTCTCATTTTCACCTCCTACTTGCCAGTTATCATGATTTTTGCGTCTGAAGAGAAGATCATCCTTTTCTTGTTTCACACCTGCCTGACTCTGGAAACAACTGTGTATCAAGGATAGCCGTGTGTCATCTCCTGGAAAGCAGGGATATCTCTATGTTCAGTTCAAGGTTTTGTCAGTACCTGGGGAGATGTCAAGAGAATCACCTCACCAACCCTTTTTGGTTTTCATTCCTTAACTTGGCCTTGCCTCTTCCTGGGACTGTGTGTGCTGGGGTGGTTCAGTGGCTCTCAGGCTTTACCCAGAGCCACACAGCCGCAGTGCACAGTGAAAGAACTACAATCTCCTGCACTTACACTTAAATGCTCAGTGGGCCATCCAGTGGGTGTCAAAATGGACTCTTTTCTGCTATGCAAGTGAAAAAAACAAGGACAAGAATATTAAGTTTAAGAGGTTCTTGCTCTAAAGATAATTTTAAAATATTAAATGTATTTTAAAGACATGCTTATGCTTATTAGTATATGAATTTTCAACTTAAAAATTTAATAGGCCTTTACTATGATCATTTTTCTATATTAGTCTTAAAATAAAGAAAATTCTATTAATTACTTATTTTGTCTAGGAGCAATGTCTACATATAAAATGTTTTTTCCAAGTTAAAATGTTATCTGCTTTTTAAAGCAATCATTTCTAAGCATTCATTATATGACTCAACTTATTACAATTTTTATTACATCAGTTTTAATATTGAACATTGAATAATAACTATTTCATAACTTAGAGTAGTATTATATATACTGACATGGTCAAAACCCCAAATCAATTTAATCAAAACCAATTTGAAAATAGTAAGCAGGAATATCTTTGAAAATAAACATGAATTTACCTCACAATGGTATTAATTAAAATAGTAGTATTACAGATTTTCTTGGATTTGGATACATTGCTATCAATATTTGATTATCCATTAAAAGAAAGCAAATCACATCTCACTATCAAATGCCAATTCATCTGCTTTTTTAAATTTCAATCCAAATTTTTTCCACCCCTTCCTTTACATAAAGATAAATCAAAGTAGAAATTGCATATGTTATGCAATACTTTATATAGGTTTCAATACCGAAGATTTTTATCACTATTCTTCAAAAACAAACTTTAGACCAACATCAATGAATCCAATTTTTATCCTAGTTTCTAAATTTTAATACAATAAGATTTTTAGATATTTTTCAAATCAGAATTTTATCATCATTCTTAGAAATCTCCATGTAATTTTCAACCAAATATTACGTGAAAAAAAGGGGACAAACTATACTCGTTCACACTTGGGTATTATGCAGCCATTTTCTGAAAAATGAACAAGGTGAGCTTGTCACTTCAAGGAAAACAACTGACATTATTTGTTTTCGATAATAAAATTCAAGCTTTGAAATAAAAGTATTAGAGAACTTTTATATGCCACTATTAGTGTGATAGTGTCCCCATATGTAAAGATTTTTTCTGATGATGTGGTGATGATTTTCTGATAATGAAATATGCCAACATTTGGAAGTCCAGGCGAACTCAGTGCAATGTTTTTCAAATGACTGATGCATGATGTTAAAAGGTATTGCTAGTTGAGTGTAAGTCAGTCAGAAATACTTCTGACATATTACATTTCTCTTGGAGACATCCATTTCAGTTCCAGGGAAATGACTATGCATATGAAAGCAATGACTAAGTTATGAGTGTTTTATTTTTTCTCTTCTCTGACGTTCACGTAGATTCACACTACCACCACAGCCAGTCATTTCTATGGTTTTATGAACTCTCCCTGAATGACATCCTTTTTTAGAATAAAATTTATCTCTATCTTTCTGAAGCCTTGATATGGAGAACCACATCCTAATCTTTTAAAAGAAGGGCAAGAGTTCAATGTTTAAAGCTGCTGGAATACTTTTCTGGGTGTTTTAGAAATAATTGCATGCATTATTATTTGTATTTCATAAGTAATCTTAAGCAATCAGTGTTATGGTAAAAACTAAAGGTAACGCCACCCAAATTTGCAATAGCTATGTTGTTTCAAATTCTTTAGAATGTTTGTCTGCCTGGCAATATAAAATGTACCCTGATAAGGACAAAGGTAAGAACTTCACTGCAAGAAAAGAAAATTATTTTTGGGTTCTCTCAGACCAGTGCTTCTTAGCATATCTAAGTAAAAAAAGAAAGAAAGGCAGCAAGAAAAAGAACTTTTAAAATCAGACAAAAGCCATGATCCCTCTGCCCAGAAAAATATACAAGTACAATATGCTAAATTTTGCGAGTCTAGAATGTTGTTACCCTGATTTTACTGTTTGAGGGTTATACTGATTGGAATGAATGTCTGTTCTGTCTCTGTTATGCCCCAGCTGAGCTGAATCTAGACCTTACTTTCTACCGGGAATTGAGCTGCTCTAATTATCTATGCCTTGTTCCCCATTGGGTAGGGTGAGCTAGGACTACAAGTTTTTGAAAGTGGATTCTTGCCTGAGAAAATAAGGACGTGTTTTACCCAGGACAACATTTTAACTTCCCAGGAGATGTTAGTGTTTCTTGTGTATGTCCTTTAGAAATAACTTTTCCTGGAAAACCAACAAACAGGTCAAGATGGTTTATAATTATGTATGAGTGTATCATGCTAAAACTGAACTTGCCAACATAAAGAATTTTTTGCAGTATCGACTTTTGAGGAAACCTGCTTATTATTTGTTAAAAAGCTTTCCTGAGTTATAATTCCCATGCCATAACTTTTGCCTATTTATAATGTACAGCTCAGCGTTTTGGTGTATTTACAGAGCTCTGCCGCCATTACCACCACCTAATAGAACGTCTTCATTCCTCCCCCACAAAAGCTCTGTACCCATCAGAGTCACTGTCTGTCCTCCCTTTCCTCTACCCACCCACTCTAAGCAACTACTAATCTATTTTCTGTCTCTGTAGATTTGTCTATTCTGGAAGTTTCATACAAATCCAAGTAGATAATATGTAGTTTTTTGCAACAGGCTTCTTATTTATCTACTCATCAGTTAATGGATATTAAGGTTGTTTTTACTTCCTGGCTATTACAACTAATGTTGTTATGAACATTCACATAAAAAGTTTATAAATGTTTTCATTTCTCTTGGGTATAAACTTAGGAGTAGAATTGCTAAGCCATATGGTTACTCTGTGTTTAATATATTGAAGAGTTGTCCTGGCTGGTGTGGCTCAGTGGGTGCAATACTGGCCTGCAAAACCAAAGGGTCGCCAGTTTGATTCCCAGTCAGGGCACATGCCTGGGTTGTGGGCCAGGTCCCCAGTAGGGGGCTTGTAAGAAGCAACCACACATTGATATCTCTCTCCCTCTTTCTCCCTCTCTTCCCCTCTATAAAAATAAATAAACAAAATCTTGAAAAAAATATATGTATAGAGAGAGAAGAGTTGCCAAAATGTTTTCAAAGTAGCTGCACCATTTTCAATCCCACCAGCAATATACGAGAGGGTACCCATTTCTCTGTGCACCCTTGATAACACCTGGCATTGTCTGTCATTTTTGTTTTCACCATCCTAGTGACAGTAAAATAGTTTCTCATGGTTTTGAATTGCATCTTTTCATATGCATATTGGCCATTTGTATGTTTTCCTGGGAAAAATAACTACTCAAATCCTTAGCCCATTTTTAAGTTGGGTTATTTTTTTTTACTGTATTTTATATATTTAAAGTGTTCTTTACATATTCTGGATGCAAGTCCTTTTTCAGATATATGATTTTCAAATATTTTCTCCCATTTTGTGAGTTGTCTTTTCACTTTCTTGATGGTGTCCCTTGACACACAATAGTTTTTTATTCTGATTAAGTTCATTACATATATGTTTTTTTCTTTTTTTACTTGTGCTTTTGGTATCATATCTAAGAAAGCACCCCTAAAATTACTGGTAACATTTGTATATTACATTATTGTATATTTTAACCCTTAGCCTTTTAGACTTGCATTATTTTTCCTTTTGCTTCATGGTTAGGCCATTCTTTACCAGCCGGCAAAGACCTGTGTGTGTGTGTGTGTGTGTGTGTGTGTGTGTGTGTGTGTGTGTGTGGCCATGGGGGAGAAAACAGTATGCAGGAAGTGTGCATTTTTTAGTGATCGGTTACCTCCTAGCAGTCACTAGTACTAGACTTGGTTTTACTTCATTTAGAAATTTCAATTATGTAGAATTTCTATACTGTTTTATAGATGTTAACTAATATCTAATAACTGAAATGCCCACAAACAGCATTATTACCAAAATTCAGTCTTATTCCCTCCAAATAAAATTGTTGGATACTGTTATTTAATAGAGAACTAGAGTGTATGCTCTGGGGTCACATTCCTAGGTTGAATTCTGACTATCACTTATTAGCTGTGTGTGTTTGGGTAAGATCTATTATGTTTTTATGTTTGCTATAAAACAGGAATAACAATAGCCTCTACCTTGTAGAATTGTGGGAAATAAATGATATACTTTAGGTAATTAGAACAGTGAGACATAATAGATGATGGTAATATTAAGAATTGGTGCATTTGTCTAAAATTTACCAAAACAAAATCTGATGAGTCTTCTTTATTGTTGTTTAATTATTTTAGACAAAATAAAGAATAATTAAGAATATAAACAGCGGTGTACATGGATGTCTGAAACAGAAAACATTTTGGGTTTTTTTAAGATTTTTCTCTTACAGAAATAAATTATATCCTCTAATAGTGAGAAAATTGCCTCTGTCAATCTTTGTTGTTTAATTTGTTTGAATTCCAAGCATTAACATTATTTAATCAAAATTTTCTCAATTACTTTCAAATGCTGGAAATACACTAATATTTTATGTATGGCAATAAAAGGTTATGCAACTACTTTTAGTGACGGCAAATATTCTAACACTTTATTATGACAATCACAGTGGGAGGAGGGGGTGATGGACACAACCACCATCCAGAAGAAAGCCTGTGTGAAACAACTATATTAGCTCCTTTGTAGGAAGGATAAGTCATAGAAAAATTAATATTGAGGTTCATGAAAGCATGTTCCAGTTCCAGTTCACAAAATAATGTGTCAGGTCCAATTGTATTCATTATCTGTATTACTCAGTCTGGCGGATTCCGTTATACTGTCACTATTTCACTTGACTGACAGATGATTTTCTAGTGTAGATACTGGGGTAGGTGCCTCATTTCTCCATTAGGCTGTCACTCTCTGAAGGAAGGCACTGGCCAGGCTTGCTGTGTGCTCCCCGCACCCAGCACGGTGCTTTGCTTATAGATAGTACTGTGTAGATCCCCACAGGACCATATACTTTTAAAGCTATGAGACAAAGACCTTCATTAGAAATGGACAAATTCATAGAGTATTAACGTAAAGTGTGAAAAAGAATGTGCTAACTCTACACAGAAAGAACAGATTAAAAGTTTTGAACGTCACTCTTCCCCATTGGTCCTGCTTCTTGTTTTTACTCTGCAGTTTTTATCTGGTTCCTTCTTGTCCCACTCATGCTGTTCCCATACAGATGCCTGAGGACACTTCTGGGTTGGGTGCTCTTCCCTGAGTACCGGTAATAGTTCAACTTCCTAATTTTAGCATGAATCCTCTTAGTTTTTATTTAATTTTCCATCTTCCCCTCTACACTGTGGCCCCAGAAAGCCAGAAACCATTTTTTCCTTGATCATTGCCCTATTTTTGTCTGGCACATAGTGGTGCCCAGTGCAGAGTAGCTCCTCACCTATCTGTTGAGTGACTGAACCCATGTCTAGCTCTGCCACTAGCTAGTTGTATGGTCTTGGGGAAGTCAGACACCCTGTCTAGGCCTCTGTCCATCTATCAGAAAAATGATGTGGTTGGACTTGATCAGGGTTTGAAATCAGATGATCCACTTGCTCATTCTGATCCAGAACAGTGTTTCTGCTTTCGTTATATTTGTTTGTTTCAGAGAAGCACGCACTCCCATTTGGCTACAGACCCCATCACTTCACGTCAGCTTTCACCCTTGTCTTCACGTTCCTTGACCAGCGCTTGAGCATTAGAAGTTGCCACCCCTGGCCTAGGGATGATCTATATAATCCCTTTCAGTTCTAAAATTTTGATTCTGTGTTGTTCAAAAAAATACACAATTTCATGCTTCACCCTACATTTACTTGTACCAAGGACTTTTTCTTTATACTGGCTTGTTCTCCTGAGTGACTTTCATTTTGGCTCTTTCCACCTGCTAATGCTTATGGATTCCAAAGCTTATAAATCCTTGCTGTTGTCTCTAGGCTTTACTTCGACAAGCAGAAGTTATATGTATTTGTATCTTCTCTCTCTCTCTCTATATATATATATACATACACACATACATATATATGTATATATATGTATATATATTAGCAGCACCATGCAAGGGGACTATTATTGTGAAAATTTTAGAATATATATACACGTATGTATATATATGAATTTTAGAAATTCCCTGTTATTCATTGGACCTATATTTATTTTTTCTACAAATTATATCTCTGTGTTGGTTATAGAGATGTATAAATGTATTTTGATTCTGAACTTAATAGCAAATATGTAAAAATATGTGTGACTATATGAACATATAGGCATATTAATAACTTTATGCAATTATATACCAAGATTGTTTTATTGGGGGCAAAATCAACTGTAAAAACTTTTTTTAATCCTCAGAAAAACCCACCTCATATTATCTTCAATAAATCTGTTTCAAGATGTCTGGTTACCTCCATGAGGTGTCATAGAAGTATCACTGCTTAGTAGAAAGAAATATACTTGTCAGGAATGTATATTTACTAACATTTGAGTAAAATACAGCAGGCCTCTGCTGAGTAAAAATGTTAATGTAGCAGAGCAGTTTGTAAACAGCGAGATGAATAAGTCTTAGTTTTGCACTCAGAAAATAGAAGAAATCTAAATTTTGTGTTTTTGCTTTACTGAGCAGAGCAGCAGCCATTGCACTGAGAAATATGGGACCGTTTGGAGCACTATTGCTGCCTATTTTAGAACATTCTGCATGGTTAGCTACTTGGAGCATAAATTCACAATAGAAGCAACTTTCAAATCTAATAGAAACCCGTGGGACATACACATGGAATTGTTCCAATAATTGAACTCTCTTCACTTATGACTATCTTATTTGCCACTTGGCACAGGCCTGAAGATTGTACAAGCTGTGAGGAAGCCACTTGGATATGGTCTGGTGGCCCCTAAGCAATCATTTTAGCTTCTGTCACAGTAGACCTAGTTTATAGAGAACTAAGGAACACTGTCCTTAAGAACATTATTAAGGAAGTAATTGCTCATGTATGAATTCTGAGTAGTTTGTTGTTGTTGTTCTGCATATTTCCATGTTCTTATACTGTTATTTTCAACATGGTTACAGGCTCCAGATGACCTTATTCATTAACAATTTGACATTCAAAGCAGCAGTTGCTATGTGCGTCAGCTTCCTGTATATGGCCTTTAATAAGTGTTTCTACTATGGTGGGAGCTCTACCTGCCTGATATGTTTGCAAATCATACAAAGTTACAATTAATAGTCAATACAGTTATTTTCCACATTTGGCCAAATCCCCCTTGTCCTAAATCAAGCAATTAATGTCTTAATAGAGAAGTTTTAAAGGACTTATTCTGTGCCTGACACTGTGCTTAACAGATGCCTACTCACTTAAAAACCATTTATTATTACTTTGTAGATAAAATTTTATTGGTTAATAAAAATGTTAGTATCAGATTTGAATAAGGGGTGTTAGAAAATGAGTTTATAATTCAAACCCATTTTTCCAGCCCTATTCTTCCATTACTTTTACCTTGTTTTATTAAGAGTCTCTGTGTGTGTGTGTGTGTGTGTGTGTGTGTGTGTGTGCAGGCAACAAAGAGAATAAGGAAATGAAAAAGAAGTGAGTACACATTTAGAATCAAGTCTTGCTTGGGGGATAATTTAGGTCTGATGCTAGGCAGTTGGGTTTGAGAAAAAGTTTCTAATACTTTATTAATTAGTATGTAAATAATTATCTGTGAGATTAAGCTTCTCTATCCCCTAAAGAAAACTATAATCCTCAAATATACAGACATGCTCACCTTCAAGTACTAGTCAAAACTGAGAGAATAAAGTTATCTAGAGGAATTAGATGTTTGATCTTTGGAAGATTTTCCAAAAGGCTTTTTCACATATGTCCACAAATATTCATGAAACATTATTAGTTAACACTGTATAATATTCAAATTATTTCAGAGTCACAAAGAAAACTCTTTCTATATTAGAAATATGTCTTTTTAAATAGGTTAGATAGAGTGGAAAATTTTATAACTTCAAACTTAGCAAGATTAATGTTGAGTGTTCAAAGGGACATGTCTAAAACCATAAAAACCCATTCTAGACAGCTAGAATGCCTCCTATACCTCCTGGTCAAACCTGTAGTGAGGCTTTGCCAGAACACTTCAAAGACTAATGGTGGTGAAGAATCAGCATTGTGTTGCTGGCTAACTCTAATTCTGCAGCTTTCTTCTATATAAGTTCACTTTCATGTATCAGCTATCTTTTCCCAGAACCTGTCTCCTCCAGACATTGGTCTCAATCTCTAAACATCTGAAACATTCCAAATTCCCTGCAGCTACCCCTTCTTCAATTGTTTAGCCATGAAATGCTGAGCTCTGATGCCAGCCCACCCCCTTTCTGCATGATTTCCATCCAGAGCTTTCCATAGATTAAAATTTTCTCCATGACTTTTTGTCAAGCTTACATCTTCCTCACTGGTCTTGCTTCTTCGCTTTTAACTCTCTCCAGAAAGCATCCCAGATCTGACTTCTCCCTTGGCCTAAATTCTACAGAAACGTGCTTCCATGGGGTTAAGATGGTCAATCCCCTGAACACCAAATCCTGATATATTAGCCTCTCTGCAACATGTGATCCTGTTGACTCCCTGAGGCTCTTTCCTCTGTCGATGTCCTAAATTTTCCTTTTCTTCCTTTTCCTTCACCTCATGCTCCTCCATGAGTTCACCACCTAAAGACTAGAGTTGTTTTCCAAGGTAGCATTTATCACCTTTTCATATATTACACACACTTATTGGACAGTTTTTATATGCTGTCATGTGTTACTGCCCACATTCGGGTGATTCACCAAAAAATATGTTCCCAATCCAGATCTCTCTCCTAATGCGTAGAATTCAGTTGCCCCGTGAACTGCCCGTGGTTTAGGACCTTGCCATCTGCCATCTGTTTTACTGCAGCCGTCCTGACTGCTTGTTGCATGTCTTCACGGTGGCAAGGGTAAGATTTCTAAAACAGAAAGCAATCATTATCCCCAGGAGAAGACTTCAGAGGCTCCCCTTTGTGTAGAAAATACTTTTCAGACTCTTTATTTGTTTAATGTATGAGGCTCTTCATGACTCGGCACCTTCTCCAATCTCCCCTGGAACCACTTTCCGATTAAACTGTACGCTTCTCTTTCCTAAGTCCTTGGAGCTCTTTTCACCTCTGAACGCCATGCAGCATCAGCCGCCTGACACCTGCCTTTCCCTCTACGCTTTCTTCATTTGACTGCCTCCTGAAGCCCTGCGATTCCACTCAGTCTACCCTGAGCCTCACTCTTCCCTGACACTCAGTTTTAAGTGCTTCTGCAGTGTGCTCTCGGAGTCCCTGTACCCTTCTCTATGTTAGCACTTCATCACACTACAATTGTTCCTGTGCCTTTCCCTGCCCAACAAAACATGGACAGTTTGAGAGAGGACTATGTCTTCTCACGTGTTTAACACCAGTACTTTATAAAAATGACTTTTGCTTAGGGGTATGTATCTGAAGGAAATGAAATCCCTATGTTGAAGAAATATCTGCACCCCCATGTTTATTGCAGCATCATTTATGATAGACAAGACATGGAAACAACCTAAGTCTTCATCAATAAAGAAAATTGGTGCACATACACACACAATGGAATACTATTCAGCCATAAAAAGGAAGGAAATCTTGCCATTGGCTACAAGATGGATGGACCTCGAGGGCATTATGCTAAGTGGGATAAGTCAGAGAAATAATTCAAATATTGTATGAGCTTACTTATATGTGGAAAAAAACACATTCACAGAAAAAGAGATCAGATTTATGGTTACCAGTGATGATGGATGTGGGAATTGGATGCAGGTAGTCAAAAGGTACAGACTTCCAGTTTCAAGATAAATAAGTACTAGAAATGTGATATAGAATATTATGACTATAGTTAACACTATTATATGGTATATTTCAAAATTGCTAAGAGACTAAATCCCAAAAGTTCTCATCATAAGGAAAATATATTTTTCTTTCATTTTTTCTTTTTTTTTATGTACCTATATGAGATTATGGATGTTAACTGAACTTATTATGGTAGTCATTTCATAATATAGGTCAATCAAGTAATTATGATGTATACCTTAAACTTGTACTATGTCCATTATATGTCAATAAAACTGAAAGAAATGAACTTTACACCTTAATTTAGGTCTTAATATCCATTCATTCATTCGGTGACCTTTTTTTTTTTAAACCTGTTGTTTACCCAGCTCTATCACAGATGCTGGGAGTATACCGATAAGCAAGATAAAAATGTACTGGCCCTCAGGAACCCTACAAACAACCTCCTTATTCCTTTTAAATGTTGTTTTAAGTGCTAACATTTATATCTCCTATCATTCTCAAAGTGATCTCATGATGTCAGTCCTGTTATTCTCTTTTTACATGCGAGAATACAGAGGTTTGCAGAATTTAAATCTTGGGCTTGGAAGTGTCAAAGCAGAGTTTCAAACTCAGAGCCCCAGAGCTTTACAATAAGCTGATCAAGAGACTCTTTGTGTCTTCATTTAAGGCACCGATAACAAATGCTGAATAAAAAAGAGCTGAACACTGAGCCCCCAGGGCTGACATTACAGATCTTCCCAGTGACACCTACATTTATCCGACATCCCTATCAATTTCCCTGTTGGGCAGCTCACCTTTCTTTATCTTGTCCAGGAGAACATTATAAAGGGCTCACTAAAATGCCTTGCAGTAATTAGTATACATTTTGTCCATGGCACTCTATCCACAAATCCAGCACTCCCGTGGCATGGGGAAAGGGGCTGAGCAGAGACCTCATAAATATCTGTCAAATGAATGACTGACTTGACTTTCTTTCCTGTTCTTTCTACTACATCCACTAATAACTTGCAGCTGCATAAATGCCTGGTGCAATTACCCTTTAAAACCTTACATGTGCTACCTCAGTGACAGTATGAATACAAAACAAAAGCTCTCTTCAGAGACTGGATGGTTCCTTTGCATGAAATGTACAGAGTTGTGTATATACATTTTTTTCTAGTTAAACAATGATTTTAGTGCTTGAGTATGGAGACGTTTTATGGAACCACAGCAGAGTCTGTGGATGACCCTAGTATTTTCCAATGGAAGGGGGTGGGGGATGACTCCTTCGGTGTTTTAATCAGCCTGCTGCTTGCTCCAGAGAAAAGGTGTCTAAAATCCTGTGTTCTTTAGCCAGTACTTACACTGAGGCACTAAGGGGCAGGGCAAGTGGGACTGCACCAGCTGTGTTAAGAGATTTCATCTCCAGAGAAAAGGGGTGTCGTCCAGCCTTGCTATGGACCACGGCCTGAGGAAGAGAGCCCATTGGACAGAGGACAGAAAGAGTTGCTCCTCCAGAGAAACTGAGTGGGGCTGACTCCCCTGAGTTGGGGACTGCTCGGTTCCCAGACCCAGTTTTTCACTTGTGGTTTGACAGTGCAATCAGAAGGAACAGTGGGAAGAATTTATTAAATGCAGGTTATTTAAAACATATTCTTTTTTAACTGTTTTTTATTGTTGTTCAAGTAAAGTTGTCTCCCTTTTCACCCCACCACTCTTCCCCACCCCAGCCATCCCCACCTCCCACCCCTGATCTCTCCCTTCCTTGGTTTTGTCCATGTGTCCTTTATAGTTGTTCCTGAAAACCCTTCCCCATTCTTCCCTCCCACCTCCCCTCTGGTTACTGTCAGTTTGCTCTTGATTTCAATGTCTCTGATTATATGTTACTTGCTTGTTTGTTTTGTTGATTAAGTTCCACTTATAGGGAAAAAATACAATGTGATATGACCTAAAACATATTCCGAACAGTGAACCCCATGGAGGTTAATGGCTTCCTGTTTTAAAAAAATTAGTCACACATCACTTGCACAGACACTCTTTTTAAAAAAACTTTCTCAGGCAGATGTGACACTACCAATAGAAATGGCACATAGTAATTTTTAAGTCATAATTTTAGAAGTATAAAATGCTTTCCCAATAAGCCTATGTTTCAAAAGAAAAATGTGGCATTAATTCTGATATACCATTTGGTATTCAAATCACTTTGTGAAAAAAATGTTCATAGTAATGCAAATTCTCGTAGGACAAGGCTAGTGAGGAATAGAAGACTGAATTGAATAACCTTCAAGAAAATAAAATCTTTTTGGCATTTCCTCTTACTGTATGATCTTCTCTGTCAGTAGTCTAATTTTAGTCTGATCTTCATCAGAAGGGCATAATTTATAGAAGAAATTTCAGAATACGACTACATCTAGTTAATGTTTTTACCATGCTATCATTAAAGAAAATCTGACTCCTCCCTTTAAACCTAATTGACTACTGATTATTTTGAAACCAGAAAAGAACAGTGGATGGACCCCTTTGTCTTCAGCCTATACAACTGAGAGCAACAGCCACTGAGTTGGGTACATGACTCTTAAAAGCTAACTCACATTGTATTTTGGCATATTGATTAGATTCTCAACTATAATTACATTTGAAATTAAAAAATGCACTTTGTATGTGGTTAAATCTCTCTATATTTATCTATTTTGAAATAGTATACATTTGTTGATGATAGCCATTCTGACAGATGTGAGATGGTATCTCATTGTGGTTTTAACTTGCATTTCTCTCATGATTAGTGATGTTGAGCATCTTTTCATATGTTTATTGGCCATTTTGGCCAATGTCTGTATGTCTGTATGCCCTTTTGCGAAAAGTGTCTATTCAGGTGCTTTGCCCATTTTGTAATTAGGGTTTGTTTGTTTGTTTGTTTGTTTGGTGTTAAGTTTTGTAAGTTCTCTATAAATTTTGGATAGTAACCCCTTGTCAGATGTATTAGTGAATATGTTCTTCCATTACGTGGGTTGTCTTTTTATTTTGTTACTGTTTTCCTTTGCTGTTCAAAAGTTTTTTTTGTTTGATATAGTCCTATTTGTTTATTTTTTATTTTGTTTCCCTTGCCTGGGGAGATAGATCCAATAAAATATTTATACCAGCAATGTCTGAGATTTTGCTGCTTATGTTTTCTTGTATGATTTTTTTGGTTTCAGGTTTAACATTTATGTCTTTATCCCATTTTGAATTTATTCTTGTGTGGGGACCAAGTGCTGGTGAGGATGTGGACAAAGGGGAGCCTTTTGCACTGTTGGTGGGAATGCAGGTTGGTGCAGCCACTGTGGAAAGCAGTATGGAGATACCTCAAAAAATTAAAAATGGAATTGCCTTTTGACCCAGCAATCCCATTTCTGAGAATATATTCAAAGGAACCCAAAACACTAATTCAAAAGAACATAAACACCTCTATGTTCATTGCAGCATTATTTATAATCACCATAATATGGAAGCAGCCCAAGTACCCATGAATAGGTGAGTGGATAAAACAACTATGGCACATTTACAAAATGGAATACTGCTTTGCCATAAAAAAGAAGAAAGTTTTACCCTTTGCAACTGTATGGATGAATCTGGAGAACATTATGCTAAGTGCAATAAGCCAGTCAAAGAAAGACAAATACCTTATGATTTTATTCATAGGTGGAATCTAATGAACAAACTGAACTAACTAACAAGAAACATAGACTCATAGATAGAGAGCAGGATGGCAGCTAAGGGGAGGAGAGTAGAAGGGATAGAAGGATTGACCAAAAAGGAAAAAGGACTCATGGACAACAGTGTGGTGATGGTGGGCAGAGGGGGGGGAGCATAAGGGTAATGGAAAAATCAATAAAAAAGATTTAAAAATAATTTAAAAATAAGTGAATGGGGTCATGTGTACTTGCATGAAAAAAACATCTTGTGAGATGAAACAGTGCATGTTTGTGGAACATCCAGAAAATGCCATCTACCATTGCACTGCATTTCAGTGACTACTGAGGACAGAAA
Source organism: Artibeus jamaicensis (assembly GCF_021234435.1). Taxonomy (NCBI): domain Eukaryota; kingdom Metazoa; phylum Chordata; class Mammalia; order Chiroptera; family Phyllostomidae; genus Artibeus; species Artibeus jamaicensis. Next base: position 18,332,556 of record NW_026521812.1, read on the forward strand.
ATTCTTATATAGTAAGTTGATGCAACCTTTTTGGCTCCTCAGAGCTTATATAATTATTATTATAAAATAAGTTTATCACTTTTAGTTTTCATTTGAGGTACAGCACTCACCACAATATTACCCACTGGACTTTTTAATTAAGAATTATAGTCCAGAGAGGTACTTGAATGCAAAATGCTTAACTTTGATTTCAATATTCATAAAAATTGGAAAACTTCAAAGTATATCTTGTTTAACCCTTTTGATTTCAATTCTGTCTATCACGTAGTTAATGATTTAAAATATAACATTTGTACTTGTAGAACATGTTTCTGTACTTTAGAGTGGCGATTTTCAACCTTTTCATCCCAAGGCACACAAATTAATTACTAAAATCCTGTGGCACACCAAAAATATATATTTTTTGCTGAACTGACTATAAAAATTGGTATAATTTTGATTCATTCACACCAGACAGCATTGTTGTGTTGGCTGTTGTCATTTTTTCATTTGACGATCTATGGGAAAATGTCAGTCCCTCTGACTGAACACTTAGGTGTTGAGTGTCTTACAAATTCTTGTAGCACACTGGTGGATTGAAAATTTCTGGTCTAGAAAGCAAGTTCTGCAAAGTATTGCTCTTCCCAGTCTTTGTGAAGAAGAGATACATAACAAGCATTAATGCCCTCAGCTGACAAGCTGAAACACGGGTTATGACTGATTCGAGGTTTCATCATCTGTAGATTCATAATCACTCCTGGAGTGATTTCTCTACAACCTGCCTGAGGTAAGAACAAGGTGTCAGAAGCAAGTGAGAGTGTTGGCTGAATTAGCTCCAACAGGGCTTGCTTACTGGCTGGGGCAATTTAACATAATAAGAGGAAACCTAATAATGGAATGTATTTAATTTTTATATTTTTTTAATTTAAAAAATAAATATCCAGGCTTATTTTTTTCTTTTAGAACATATAATACCTTCATGTATCTTGGACTTACTGGCAGCACACTTTGCTGATATGGAAGCAGTTGCAGCAATATTTTTCCTACTCAAGGAAGAATTTATCAGTAGGGTTGATCAATGATCAATGCATGTTATGTTTTTAACTGGTGATTGAATTGTCTTTTGCATTTCTAATATAAAAACTACAATGCTGTATTATGATAACTCTTATGAATAGATTTCAAAATATGTATGTTCTAGAAGGTCATGTATAACATTATTAGAGAAACTCAGTCAGTGGTTAAATATATTCATTCTTCCATTCAATTACTCCAGCAACCAGCATTAACTGAGGGCCTACCATCTGTCAGGAATTGTTTCAATAACGGTGTTTTGAACATGGCCCCAAGGCCATGCCGGGCATTTGGAATACAACGTTTATAAAGTGTAGTCTATGTTCTTAAGGAGTTAAGGAAGTGTACAATTGTGAAAGGTAGAGATGACTAATTGGTAGCTAATCAGGTGAGCTCAAAGCCCTAGAGTTAAGGGGCATTATTGGACTAAATCACTTCTGTGCAAATCCTTGGGTACAGACCATTTCTAACATCTAGCTTGTTTGAGGGACGGCAGCAAGAGACAGCAAGTGAGAAATTCTGGAAAAGAAGGAGAATAGAGACAGTGTAAGTGCCTTCTTCATGAAATCTTTAGCAAACTCCAAAGAGAATTATTCACTCTATTAAAAAAAAACAAAATTCAACTGAGTAAATTGAAAGGTCCAATTGGATTTATTCAGCCATTCATGAATTCAACAGCACTGAAACACTACACAAAATGGAAGGCTTCTATAGGCAGAAGAGGGCGGGAACAAGGAAAGAGATTAGCTGTCTTTCCTTGGAGGACAAGAGGGGTCTTTCAGGTGAATTACCTCACTAGCGCTGATTAGGAAACTCCAGGTTGACTAGTTTGAGATGACAGTCCTTGGAGAGGGTAAAACTGCAATAAGATTAGGTATTAAGTTTTAGTTTGCTGATTTGGGCTTGGCACTAGTCACTCCAAAAGGAGTTTTGGGCCTGTTGTCTTTTCTGTTTAACAATTCAAACTCACAAAGTTCTTGGGTCTTATGTTATATGTCTATGTGTCTATACCTATACACCTTTTTGTCTACCTGTGTCTGTCAGTGAATGGCAGCTCCGGACTCCAAAAGCAAACATTCCAAGAGATAGGAAATGAAATATTCCAGTCTCTTATGTCCCTTTTCATTCTGGAAAGCTAATATTTTAAAGAATAGATTTTTTTAAGCCTTTTAAAAAGTGTTCCTATCTGCCTGGCTACCATGCCAATATACTTAGTGTTATTTTTAGAACCACATGAAATCCCAAATATAACATAGTATCAGTGGTTTATGGGACTTTCAATGTATAAAAACAAAATAAAATGTACCATTGCATTGATTTTCTGATTTGAACTATGGAGAAACACACCCAATTTTACTGATCTTGCCATTCAGCAATTGCTCATTGGTTACCTTTCCTAGGGAGTGTATTTTACAATTCATTGTTAATAGAGGAAATGATTATTTTATGAAATGCTATGTAGCTGTGCTTTCACTGGTGCTATACATTATCTAGTATTTTTAAAATTTTTCAATGGATTAATTATGCATGTGTACTCTATGCATTGTGTATTTAGAGAAATGGCTATAGTAACTCCTGATTTTCTAAGCTACCCAGAAAAAAACTCTCATTTCTTCACTTTCATAGTGCATATGTGAGTGTATATATATATATATATATATATATATATATATGTGTGTGTGTGTGTGTGTGTGTGTTAAAATAACATCTTCACACATTACTAGTTTCAGCATGATAAAATCTCGAGGACTACTCCCTCTAAAGCTTTTAGGTGGGAGAAGATGACAAGCTGGGCAGAGGGGATATTTTTATCTTACTACATTGTATCACACAATTAGGTACCTTATGGGGAGTTTTACGTTTTCTACTAAAATAGCCAGCATTGGGCATTTTCAGAAATAGGATATTGTACTGATCAGATCATTGGTCAGCTCTGCTATGGTAATTTCTGTTTGCCTAAACATGATGATGTTTGCTTGATTTGAATACATGTCAGATAATAGAGAGCAAGCATTATTTGTTTAGGCTGTTTGAATCATACCTTGCTAGAGGCAGCCATACTGCAAGATGTCTTACTTGTCCAACTCCTTCTCTTTCAAGTGCTGTGATAGGGTATTACTTAATGTCGGAAGAGGTTTGTAGTATGTTATGTGGATAAAAAAAGTATATTATAAAACAGTATATAAATTGTAGTCTCCTTTTATCTTGTACACACAGAGGAAAGCCTTATATTGTAGAGTTGTGCTTAGGATCCCAGTCTCTGATATAGTCCAGAGGGCCCAATTTCAGGTTCCAGCTTCTCCACTTATAAACATATGACCTTTTACTCAGAACAAACTACTAAACACCTCTGTGCCTTAACTTCCTCATTTGCAAAATGGAGATTAGGAGGGTTTGTACATTAGTGATTTTATATATCTATATTAGAGACTGGTATAGAGAAGTTAAAATTAGATTATTATTAACACAATATTAATAGTGCTTATTGCTGGAGAATTGGGCTTAAAATTAATTTTAACTAATTTTAACTTTGTGCTTTTGAAATTGTCTAACATATACATGAATAAAGGCTAAATGTGTTATGTAAATGGGAGAAAACAAGACTAATACTCTAATTTGCTTCAGGAATCTACAACCCCAGTCATCTTTCACATCTTCTAAACAGTAACTATTCTGTATTACTTTAGTTTTCATTATTCATTTTTATCTTTTTTCTTAATGCGTTAAAGTTAGTATATTACTAAGTTACTAAGATCTTAACAGCCCCACAAAAGTAAATTTAGCAGACCAAAAAACTAAGTAGTTTTCCTTCTTAAAATGTTATTTATAATAATAAATATTAAGACAGACTTTTTATCATTTGTTGTAACCTCAAGGGTTTCTAAAGTTACTTATTTTTTCTAAGGGAAGGTGAATCACAAGAAAATGTAAAAAGAAAAATTGCTTGAGAAAAAAGTTTACTAAGTTATTGTTTGTTAATTCAAGATTAGTTTATAACAAGTAAGAATGAAAATTGGCAAATATTGTACACTTTAATTGGGAAGAGAAGCCTCTTTCCAGCAGAACATAAAACAAGCCTATTTTCTCTTTATTTTATTATACAAACTGATTATTATATAATATGATATACTTGGTTAATAACCATTCAAATTTTTGCTAATTTATTTTTCTTTATAATAATAATACATGTATAAAAATAGTGTGCAAATTGAATATTCTAGCACTTTAGAAAATGAATCATACAATAGAATACATAGATTAACTTGAGCTCCCAACCAATTCATATTTTACTGTTGTGTATGTTTTTCCTCCTAATTTAATTTTATTAAATTTAGTACTTTTCCCTCTCAAATTTACTGTTCTACTCTGATGTGTATATACAATGATATATGTGTACCCATATACATACATATACATATACATGCACATATGGATCTCAAAAAGACAAATTGAGAATTTCCTTTTTACCTCCATAAAATGAGTTTATTCTCCTTATAAAGTCTTAGTCTGTAATTTTACTTTCTACAACTTATTATGAAAACATTATAAAGATTTAAAACACTGATATCAAAGAAGCTTTGCTCTTCTCCCTGGGTCCTGTGGTCATAGACCCAGGCTTTTAGGAGCTGAGAGGGTCAGTGCCTCCTGGGTTGTGGGTGAAGAGATGCACAGCGGAAAGTGACCAGAGTTGCTGGTGCCACGTTACAGTGAAGACTAAATCTCGGCTCAGACTAGCCTCTCCATTCACAGCACAATTCTTTAGGAATCAATGATTATCGCTGGTTTCTTACCATAAAAAAGGACACACTTAAAGAAAAATAACTTTTAGAATATAGATTTGTAACAACTTGGCAGTTAGCACCAAAAATACTGCCTTTGTAAAATAATGGTTTAACATAGTATAAAGCTTTCAGGTCTAGTACATTGTGAATGAATGGCTTTGTCAATGAAGAATACATTGTTAGTGTGAAAAATGAAGCCAATATAGATTTGGTATTAAACTTTAAAATTCTCTAATGACTTTTCCAGACAGTGGGCTGAGCATTTTCTTCCAGACAGTGGGCTGAGCATTTTCTAGTACATGGTGTATGAACACAGAATCATTAAAGGAGGGTTTAAAGTTTTGTTTTGCTTTATTTGTCTTATAGAATTAACATCCAATAATTAGACCTGTTCAGAGATGGAACCGGTAGGATTAGTTGAGTCCTTCATTAGCTTTTCCAATCCCAGAGATACACACAATGTTATTTTGAGTAAGTTCTTTTTATTCGTATTTTCTGCTAAAACAATCTACCTGCTGCTGAAAAAGATTTGGAGTTCTTTTTGGAGATATATCATCTTTTGATATCCTGAAACCGTTTTTAAGAGCATTTCTCAGTATAGGCAATAACTTTCACAAATTCTCTAACTGGAGAACTGTACTACATTTAAAATTTTTTCAGGGAATATATTTTTCCTCCCTCCATTTTTCTTTTCTCCTAAAATAACAGATTCAATGTGTAGGAAAGAAAGGGTATCCACTGTCTGTGTTCTAAACTCATTAACTTCTTTTTGTAGGCAATCAGACATAGAAAAACCACTTCTAAAATATTACCTAACTGAATGAATTAGAGTATAAACCAAAGATGGTGTTTCTTTTATGATATAAAAAATAATAGCAAAGGTATCCTAATTTATATATTACTTTATACTTTAGAGAAAAAGTATACATTTGATTTTTACTTGTTCTCAATAGTGTTGCTATTGACGCTCTCATTGTATAAATGAGAAAACTCAGCATCTGAGGCCTCGCAGGTGAATGACAAGCCAAGCCTATAAATCACAGAGACCATATATTATCATCTTGATGCTGACTTTAGTATAAGAAAGTCACAATGACAACTCAAAATGAGATTTAAAATTAGAACAAATGAAAATCAGAGTTAGTATTTTAAGCAAAGCCTAAAAACAAATCAAATACTGAAATTTAGCAGTCATATATATTAACTGTTTGTAGGCTTAATGGGAAAGATTAAGAATTCTTCTGTTGATTACATTTTAGAAGTAAAACCAAATTAACAGCTTGAATTTGTGAAAATTATATCTAAATGTCCTTAAATTCCATTGACAAAGTATATAACTTTTTTTTAAAAAAAGGTTTAAGAAACAAAGCTATACTTGAGAAACATGTGGTTAAGAGGTTATTTTTTCTGTGACTTCACATAAATAATCTGTAAAAGATCAGCTGTAGCAATTCCATGTGTCGCTTCCTGCTAAGTGTTCCTTCGTCCATTCCTTTAATAATGGGAACAAAGAGAAAAAGAAAGGATAAGGAAAGGTAGCAGGGAAAAGCAGAGATTTGAAAAAAATCAAATGTGAAAAGACAGCAGTTCCAGGTGCCCCTTGATGGGCCAAACAGAGCATTCAGTACAGTATATTAACATGGGCTTGAATAATTCAAACTTTCCAACCACAGGAAGAGGCTCTCCAGTGGGAGGAAAAGTCACCATAATTAAACCATCCCTGGCACATGGAGGCAGCTGTATCCTCCGACAGTCGCCAGAAAACTGGACGTGGCCTAATAGCCTAAGAGAACAGGGTTGCTGTGGTGCAGCATTGTTTGAGAAGTGTTAGGTTTATTTTGGTGTTCTCCAATTATAAAGTCAATTCTCTGGATACCAGCTCCTTTTACATATTAATGGCCTAACCCTTGGCATATGGTAAGAATGCAGGATTCAACTCTGAAACTGCTTGACAAAGGAATAGTGAGTTCAAAGATGCCGCTGACCTGCATATTACATTTTTGAAGGGTAGCTTTCAAAATAAACAAGATAGGATTTTTTATGTCAATATGCAATTCACTTTCAAAAGGATTTCTTCACTTACTATCTCCACATAAGATACTTAGAAGTTTCAAAATATTATGTACACACATGCATAGTTTCTGAATGCATTGAATTTTAAAAACTGAGATTATTCCTGTGTATACATTCCTTTCTGCAACGAATCTTAACACCTTCCTTCACTCTTTTATCTTGTTCAAAAATCCCACTTGATTTTAATTTATTCAAGTGCCAAGACTCATCAGCACCTTTTTTTTAAAGGTGGTTATTTTTCCCCCATTAGTGCACTTCCTATTTGTGATTTCCTGCCATCTCCCAAATGTCTTCAGCAAGGAAGGTCATTGTCATGCCTGTTTTCTGAGTGTTGAGTGTAGCAAAGGGCATATATGAAATAAACAATTCAGTGTATTCCTGTAGGCCTTGCCAGACTGAGAAAAGCTAAAGGATATTGTGGTGTTTCCTTTGGGACTTCATGCCATGCCTAGGCTAAAGAAAGGGGAAAAAAGAGGGAAGCAGCAATATCCTCTTTTTCCTCTTTCCTTTGCTGACAGCAGAGTTAAAAGGGTTAACCTCTCACAACAGTGTGGGAATTGACTGTGGGTGGGGGGAGTCCTGGATGGAGGAGAGCAAAGGGGGAAAAATTGGGAAAACTGTAATAGAATAACAATATAGAAATTTTTTAAAGGAAGCTCTTTATACATTGGTAAAAAATTAATTTTACTAAATCTGAAAAAAAAGTGTACCTCTCTCTTCACGTTTCATTTCCCACTCCCCCACTCTCCTGAACAATGGTGCAATGGTGAGCTGTTTCCCAGGTGCCCACAGGGGATTGGAAAATAGAAAAGGAAAGCAGGGAATCTGAAGTCTACTTCCTTGCTGCAGGGAGAAAAGAAGTTTATTTTTATCAAGCTATTCGAAAGCTTGCCAGAAAGCTTCTGTGGCCTTTCAAAGGAACTCTTCAGTTACTTTCATGACAACTTTTAAAACTTTCATGATAAAGCTGCATGATACAGGACTAACATTCCAAGAATTATATCCCATATTGTGGGACTACATTAGCATACTTTGTAAAATGTAACTCATTTTAAATCAGATTTTATTTTTTGCTGGATTATATAATAGTTCTTTTTTTCTTTTTTAAAAATTTTAATTGTTGTTCATGCACAGTTTTCTGTCTTTTACTCCCATCCCAGCCCACCCCCCACCAGTTCTCCCCACCTCCCTCCCATTTCCACCCCCCTTAGTTGTTGTCCATGTGTCCTTTATACTAGTTCCTGTAAATCCTCCCCCTTTTCCCCTGTAATTCCCTCCCCTCTCCCCTCTGGTCACTGTCAGCCTGTTCTCTATTTCAGTGTCTTTGGTTATATTTTGCTTGCTTGTTTGTTTTGTTGTTTAGGTTCCTGTAAAAGGTAAGATCATATGGTATTTGTCTTTCACTGCCTGGCTTATTTCACTCAGCATAGTGCTTTCCAGTTCCATCCATGCTGTTGAAAAGGGTAGGAGCTCCTTCTTTCTTTCTGCTGCCTAAAATTCCATTGTGTAAATGTATCATAGTTTTTGGATCCATTTATTTACTGATGGGCACCTAGGTTGCTTCCAACACTTGGCTATTGTAAATTGTGCTGCTGTGAACATTGGGGTGCATAGGTTCTTTGGGGTTGGTGTCTCTGGGTTCTTAGGATATAATCCTAGCAGTGGAATTGTCAGATACTTTAATTAAGGGACATGTTACCCCTCTTAGTACCCATAATGTTCACTATTGACTAAAACATGAGGTAAAATAAAGCAAGTGAAATGTATCTTAGAATACATTTCTTATTCTGAATTCCTAAATTTAATGATATCTGAACTCTCATTTTCATGCAGAAAATCTGCTCCTAATGGAACTTAAACAAATTTACAAGGTCATTGTTTTCCTTTAAGAAGCAGAAATGAGCAGCCTCAATGCATATCCCCAATCCCGCTGACCTGAAACTCTCACATTTATAGATTGCATTGTTAGTCTGATGATAAAACATTTTATGATCTTATTACTTAATGGTTTTTATAAATCCTAAAGACACTGTCTACAGCCCAATGTGCCCTATTTTGGTTTTAATGCTAAATTGTGAATAAGCAGGTCAAATTATCTTCAAAGGCATAATTTGAAATTGGGTCTTTGAAAGCTCATCCCAAAAAGAGGGGATGGTGTACAACATTTACTGCCTTCAAATGTATCATATTCTTGAAATTTTTTAAAATAATTATAATGAAATACACTTTAAGTACATCATTCACCATGTGGAAGACCAAAATGTAGTTGGAAATAGTTGAATAATTCAACATTTGGAAGACTTAGTACTGGATGGAAGAATAATTCAACTTTGCAAGACTTCCAACATTTGGAAGATTGTCTTTGGAAGACAATCAGCCCTGGAAGGAGTTTGATTTTGAGTCTGGTTTTACTGGATTTGAATAACATCCCCTGGACATGATTGTCTTCCCCAGAATATGTTCTGGGTCCTCTTTTCTCTACACCGTGGAAGGGAATCTACCTCCTAAATCTTAGCTGTGGCCAGAACTCTCATCTTAAGTGCTGAAAGGGAATAGTGAGGGAAGGGAGTACATTAGGCTCTGTAATGCTGACCCAGAGATTCCTTACAGACTGACATCACTGTGTGTTTCAAACCTTTCTGAACTCCCTTAGCTGCCAAATGTTGACCTACCAGGGATACTCAAACCTTTGGCATCTCCCACACTGGAAGAAGAAGGGTTGGCTTGGGCCACATATTAAATACATCATGACATATCATCACAATAAAAATCACATGGTTTGAAAATTTACAATTCTGTGTTGGGCCGAATTCACAGCCATCCTGGGCTGCATGCAGCTCCCAGGTCTCAGGTCATACACCCCTGAACCTGGATCATTACCTGCGTCTTTAACCTAGCTAAAAAGGACCTTCCTACGCTGGCTCCTGCTTGGGTGGCCTCACCTTCCCTGGCTCCCTCTACACTCCTCACTCTGAATGGCTTTCCCCTCCCCATAGTCTTCATGTTTGCTTTCACTCTGTAGGGAATTCCTTTTTCCTTCATTCCTACATTCTCTTCTTCCTGTCTTATACACACACACATGGACACACCTCATTAGCCTGGAAAACTCCCACTCTCTTCAGAGCTCACGCAGACATCATTTCTCTCAGAAGCCTTCCTAGGCTAGTTTGGCTGCCCTTCTATATGCTATCCTAATACCAGAACCACGTGCTTCTGCTTTGGTCTTGTTTATCATTCTGAGCTATAAGCCTGTCCTTTCCTGTTCTTTGTGGGCGCTCTTCCCTCACTGCTCCCTAATCTGTCTGAGGCTAGAGATGAGGACTTGTTCACGCAGGTCGTCCTACCACCTGCCCTAGCGTCTGCTACATAGCAACTTCTCAGTAAATATTTATTGAATGAATGAGCAAACTGAAGCCAGCTTGTGCAAACTCTCAACTTCTGAAAGGTAGCCATCCCCCTCCCACCAGGTCATAGCCCCATGGCCAGAGACACACCTTATTTCTGGTTCACCTACCCTTCCCCATCCTTTCAAGGTTAAGTCCTGCCATACTGGGCCATGTTCTGACCACAATAAGGAGGTTCTCATAAAACAATACAGTGAAGACTGTCTTCAGGAGCTAACAGAAATGTGGAGGATGTGCAGAATGGAGAACACCCCTTTTCGGTGTTTTCATCATTTAAATCTCACTTCAATTGAACAAAAATCTGGGACAGCTTTGTTATACTCCAGTCACCACGTAGTCTACATTTAGAACCTTGTATAACACACAGAGTACATATTCCAACTCTCTTTTCCCTGAATAGAAAGAGCAGGTTACAGTTGAAGTGGAAATCATGCTTCCGCTGCAGAACGCGGCAGGAGTTCGCTGCTTCTTATTCCTCCCGCGCCGTGTGAAGAACAAGCGTGACTACGGGCATTTCCTGAAGCAGCCGCTTCACCTTTCAGCATCATCACCTATTCCGTTTTGCTGCCAATTCGAAGCTGAGAAACAAGCCAGTACACCCATCTAAACATTGGAGCGGGTGTTGATTTTTTCTTCTAAAGAAATATGAACTTGGAATAATCCCATAGTTTTAACATACCTAATTAGCTGTAGATTCCTTTGTCTAATTATTGGATATTAACTAAAGAGATAGATTACTTCTTGCCATTAAAATTTGGTATTGATTAGCAATCCTATAGTGCACTGCATATTACCCTAAGTGGAATTGACATAGTAAAGCAGAAGCAGAATGAAAAGAGGCTATTCTTGTAATACTTAATTCTTGACTAAGCGCTGAGGTTTTTCCTGAGTGGTCAGTTATGGGTAAACTGATTTTGTTAGGGATCTCCTGTCATTTGATGTGGAGAACACATTTCCATCTGATTTTCATGTGCATGAGCATGGGCTTTTTTGCAAAGAAAAACATGTTTACCTAGCCTTTGTCTTTTTTTATTATAAATTCACTCAGAGGTTCTTATCACTCGCTGTTTGTGACACCTCTTCCTTAACCCTGTGCTTTTCTCTGCCCTGCACAACAGATGCAGCTGATGCACAATTAAAATCTTGGAGATTTGTTATAAGAGTTTATGGTGTCCCACTTTGTGGGATTTTTTAAAGAATACCGAAGTATCAGTATTTTTTAAATAAATATAAACAGGCCTCACATCCCTCCCAAATTGCTAAACTTACCTCGATATTTGTTTTACTTTGTTTTATTTTACTAGATATATTAGGGAGGAAAAAATTTCTCTTCATTTTGACTCAAACCTTATAAAGCTGTGGAATTTGCAAGCAAAATAATACAGAAAATGCAAGCCTTACGGCAGATAAATTAGTAATAGTCACAAGAAAAAGAATAATGCTTTAAATTGTCTACATTCAAATTCAAGATGTAGAATTGAACAGCAAGGATTTCTATTGATTTTGACATATTTTTTATTACAGTGCAGTGTTCATTTATGGAGCTATATAAATCTCATAAGAATAATTGAGGAGCACATGTAAACCTGCTCCCTTGCCCCCTTTTGGGGCTCCTCCCTCAGGGACTTAACCCGGATGTCAGGAAGCAGCTGTCAGTCATGGGTGGCTGTGTTTAATCATCTATTGTTTCTCACGCCAATCTGCCCCTCTGGAAGCCTATCCCAGGTGGCCTTTACCAGCAGTAAGTAATGAGAGCCACAATACTCTCATCAGTGATCATTAGGATGACCAATTTATGTTTGGGGAATTTTAAAATATATTTGAAAACATCAGAATAAGAAAAATTCATCCTTTTTTTGGTAATTAAAACTGTTACCTAAACAAGGCAACCTTTAATGAGAGCATTTTTACCCAAGAAGCAATGTAAAGATAAACCTCTGGAACTAACCCTTTCAGAATATTCTTGAATAATATCTGCATGTGGCTTTTCCGTAAGTCATTGAAATTTCCGTGTGTGTGTGTGTGTGTGTGTGTGTGTGTGTACTCAAGCATGGAGCAGTGTGGGATGAATTCCCTTATCAGAAACTGTTCCCCATTTTCCTTTGCCTATGAAACAGTTTGTGCAACACACCATAACCCAGTTTATTTCATTAGACAGAAATGATAAAATTGTAACACTAAATAGGAAAGGGGATATTGTAACACCAAGTAGGATTCTCATTTATACAAACAGAGCTTTGTTATTGTTATAATTACTATTCCTGTTTGCATAACTGCTGTTCTAAGCAGCCATGTAAAAAAAGCAAAAGCAACATAATCCATTGTTTTTCTTTTTTGTAGTCTTGCTTACTACTTATTGGCAGTCAATATCTTTTTTATACTAAAACCAAGGATAGCCAATTCTGGCTTACAGAATTTTTAAAGAATGAAATCAAGATGTAAAAAATGAAAATTTGAATAATGTGTCATCCTTATTAGGGATGGAAGTGATTCTGCAAATATTTGAAACAAACTTGAAAAACTATGAATCTTAGGGATTTCTTTATATCTTTCATCTTGGTCTTAAAAGAAACTGAAAACAAACAAAACACCAAAAACATTCTAACTGCAGGTGTTCCCTCAGTGTAAAGGGAAGTCAAACTGGGAAAAGGGCAAACTTAGGTTGCGTTGATGACACGTTCTTTGACACGCAGGCCCTTCTCTTCATATGGCAGCAGCTTTAACTGGAGGTTTATTTCAGTGCAGTCTGAGGTCACAATGTCTTTGAACAATACCTACATGGACCCTGTGCTCAACATCATTCCATTTCATTGTTTTCTTACATAGAGAGCAAGTATTCATCAAAGGTACGCCAAGTAGATCAAGTAGGATAGAGGAACAAACACAGGTGCTTGGAAAATAGGCCCTTTGGTGCCCATTAGACCCCACTCTCAGCTGCAGGAATTGTTCTGCAGTTTATGAAATTAAGGCTATAAAGAGGAGACTTGAAAATGCAGTGCTAAAGTAACTTAATGCATTTCACTTGGAAATTTTTACAAGTCTCCGAGAGATTTTTTTTTTTGCCTCTCTCACAGCTTTTGGAGATTTAGCTGTGGCACATCATGGGGCAATTTACCTAAATGGAATTTGTACTAATACAAAAATGTGCTTTTTGCTTCTTAATAGCTGGTCGGTAGAGTACCCTGTCTTGCATAAAAGCATGAGTTACCCATTAATTAAGATTGTACTAAATACTTATTCTCTCATCATGCCAATATTTAAAGGTTAGTTAATTCATTTAACTAATAAGTACATACAGAACATTCTGTGTGCATGGCTTATGAAGTATTATAATCACATTCAGAGCAAGGCATTAATTATAAGCATGACTTGCATAATAGTACACCTGCTGTAGGAAGGCCAAGGGAGTGAGGACTCCTTAGGTCCATAGTTCTAATCCAAGCTCTGTGAGTTTTGAGATGCGCAGTCTTGAAAAAAATCACTGATTTCTCTAATCTTCAGTTTTCTAGAAGAACTAAAATGGGCACGAGAGAGGGTTTTCAGGGTCCCACCCTTGCCATTTCTATTTGCCACTTTGTTTTTTGGTGACGTACCTGCTAGAACTTGTGGATTTTGACTAGCCAATAAACAGAAAAGACTTTTCAGATTATATGTGATCAAAGCCATGACTCCAGAGCAAGGGGCATGAGAACAGGAGCAATGGCCCAGTTCGGGTTTTACTAAAACTGAAAACCGGTACCTAACCCCAAACCACAGGACTGTGCTCTCCCCCAGAAGCCAGCAAACAACAGCCTTTGGGCCAAAGACCTGCCACACGTTTTTGTACAAACCAGGCCCATTAACTCTTTTACACAGTTGAAAACAGTCAAAAGAAGAATAATACAGCAGTTAGCAAAAGTTATATTTACAGTTGTGATTACGCAAAACAGTGTTTTTACTCTTGTATTATTATTAATCACTGTAGTATTTATTTGTATTTCAACTGTAAACTTACTTTTGCCCACCCCTGTATATCATTACATGTGAAAACTGTATAAAGTTCAAGTTTCAGCATCCATAAATAAATTTCTATTGGAGCATAGCCATACTTGTTTGTTTATATGTTATCTGTGGCTATGCTTTCATGCTTATAAAAGCAAAGTTGACCAGTTGCTCACAAAGACAATACTTTAAATTAAGACTCCCCCAGACCTGAATTAATTTATATTTATAATTTTGATTATCTGTTCTTACAGGGCAGGAAGATTATATTGAGTTATTTGATTTCTACCATATAGCTTTTTACCAGTTTATCTACTAACTTCTTCTCTACATACATAATCTCATTCATTTTTTTCAAGAGCTCAAAACATTATAGGTGACAGGGATCACTAACTGGCAAGCACTGCGAAAGAAGGAAGAGTTCAGGGGCAGACAAGGAGCAAGGGCCACCAGGGTCAGTTGATAATCAACACTCTACATGCCAGAACTGCATATGGTAAATAAGTAAACACAATTGGGAGCCAGTTTTAGTTACCATAAAGAAGTACTTTCTAAAAATTAGAGCTGTCCAAGTGGACTTTCTCATATTATTAATAGAAATATTTAAGCAAAGGATAAAATAAACATCATGTCTTTGTGATAGCTTAGAGCAAATTTCTATCATGAATTACATTGAGTGATAGTGTCTAAGTTTCCCTTCATACTTTAAGATTCTGTAATAAACTATTATAATAAGGCTACTTGAAGCTTTCTTTTAAAATACAGAATCTCAACCAAAATATATTGATTTAATTTTTTCATCCCCACTTTATTGTGACCATTGTTAATGCTTAACAACCTATTCTTGCCACTCTAGCTTCAAGGTCATTATTATAACTCTATTTTTTCCTATAATGAGCATAAGCTTCTTGACTTCATATCTAGGCATAAAAATGTTATCATAGGTAGATAGAATTAAAATTTTAGAGCTTGGAGAAAGCCTTACAAGTCACTCAGACTTCAATGTTTTGCAAGAATAAAAAAAATATAAAGTTTAGAGAGGCCATGTGAGTTTCCCAAACCCATACTGCATAGAACCTCCTTAAACCCCATTCCAGAGCTATTTTTACTGCACATGCAATCTCCTCCCGCCTATCCCAGTTAATTTAAATAAATCTTTCTGCAATGTTTTCATTTGGAATATTTAATTTATTTCAGTACTGTAGGATCATATTGGATGACCAGACCTTTCACCAAATTGAGCCAAAATGAATTTTTATAATGCAATCTAAAAATGTAATTTACTTTAGCAGTTTTTCTTAACACAAAGTCTAAAGATTCTAAAATGGATTTTTTAAGTATCTTCTCATATTTTCATTGAGTCGGAAATCAATAAAATTATAATGCTTTCATATAATATATAGATAAAATGTTTTCATTTGTGATAAACTAATTAAATTACTGATTTTATCATTATAACTTGGCTTATATTAGCAAAATTGGCCAAGTCTGCCTCATTAAGGTGCATTTGCAAGTGCGTTCCTCCTTTTTTCTGGTTTACTAATTCGGAATACGGGAATCATCAGCCTCATGTCAACTTCTCCTGACCTTGTTCGCAGACCACACTGGAGCCAGACAACTACAGTGCCACCACAGAGAATCGGATTAGAACTCAAAAGCTAATAGGACTCAGTTAAACTAGATCAATATTAGAACTGTAAGGGGCGATTTGAGCATGGGCCAAATGTGCAAATTTCCCTTGACTGACCATGGAGGCGCAGATGATGGCCCAAAGTGACTGATGGCAGGGTAAATATTAAATCCATTGTCAAGCCAATGAGAGGTTATGTGACAATGCATGAGTCACTCTAGCCTTGTTTTTTTCATCTGTGAACAGACAGGTTTGGACTCTACAATTGTCAAAGATCATCCGATCTAAAATTATATTAATGAATCTATAATAGCCCCTGGGGTGTACTGATAACAAAGAAATTATATGGGCAGCTGCCAAACAGCACACATAGCCAAATGGGCTCTTGTATGTATCATTATTATTTAATATTCCCCTTCTTTCTAAGGTTTCCAGCCTTGCTCCCAATCACTGGAGAAAATGGAGTATGCTGGGAATAAGCTCAGGATGCCATATGGTGGAACTGAAGAGGAATATGGCTGATACTTTCTAAAATACACTGGTGCAGCGGTCTTACAATTTTAGGGCTTAATCCTTTGAGAATTTGATAAAAATTGTAAACTTTCCCTTCCAAGAAATTATACAACTGCCCAATTTTTGCTTTAATTCACAGAGCTTATGGACTTCTCTGGAGCCACTTTTATTACCTATGAAATATTCCTGTTTTGATGAGTGGTGGGCTTTTCATATGTGATGGGCTTTTCATAGCATTATCACTGTGTGATAGAAAGAGCATGAGCTTTGGAATTAGACCTCCAAGCTTTCTTTCACAGATCTGTCTGGCACTGGGTAAGATGGTTAATCACTGTGAGTCTCTTTTCACCTATAAAATACGAAGATTTTGCCTTCTTCACAGGATTTGGATTATATGATGTAATATTGAATAATAAAAATGCATAACACCATGCTTGATATACATAGTCATTCAACAAAGCTATTTTCTAATTCCTTTCAAAAGTTGGCCAGTTTAAAGTTTAGGTGAAAGTTTTGGATGGCAACTTAAGAAATTTTAGAATGAATAAAGTGTTAAGTATTGGAGGGTAGAGACCTAATAGCCCATAAAATTCTTAACCCTTAGACCATATAGGTCTGCAACCTGAGATCCTGGAGAACTGGAGTGAGGCCTATGGGATGTCTTCAGAGTCCCACCAACAACTCTCTTTGGAGTATTCGGTGACCTTACCACCAATGGTCTGGTCTGTCTCCAATGTGAGACTTCATCCAGACCAGGAACTGCCTTGAGCATCAATATCCTGTGTCTTACTCATCAAAACCCATCTATCTTGCCCTTTCCACCCTTGATGCCTCACTCCACCCTCAACTAATTTTAGGAAGAGTGCTAACAGTGGATAATAAAGTACTCCTTATTACACCTCCAACTTTTTAACTGCTGCCCTCAGTACTTATTACCCAAATAAAGGACTAATTGCATGAAATGGCCTCATGCCTCATTTTTGAATTGCTGCTTGACAAGCAAGTATCTGTGGAAATTCTTAGTTTACACTTTGGGAAAAGAACACGAGGATTGGTCAGAGCTGGGTTCATATTGTCTGGAACATGTCAAAAGTTTCAAAGTGCCATTTATACAAATATGAAGTGCTTATGGATGTAAGTTGTTTCCATCCTTCCTATTTACTTTCTATCCCTCTAAACCATGAGGAAGAGCAACAATGACCAAGAAACACTGGGGCAGATCTAAGCAGACTTTCCTCTCATTTTTTTCCGTATTAATAAAAGGAATTCTATGTCAGACCTCGCCGAGAGAGTTGAGCAAGTCCACACACCTGATGCATTCCCCCCGGACTGTGGAAAATGGAAAGCTGCACACACAAGGGCATTGAAGGCTAACTGAGAACTTGAGTAGAGGATGAGTGCCTGAGCCACAGAGAGCACACAAGGTCAAAGAACCAGGGGAGGGCAGTCCCCTACCCCAGTCATAATGGCTATGATTGAGGATAGTGAACATTCATGACTGGTTATCTGGTGAAAAGCTCAGGACCTTTATAGGGTATAAAAACAAAATGTTATATATCTGTACACAGATACAGATGATAAAGTTTTACAAATAGATTTTTTTCCTATTTACAAAAGGCCATAGAGACATGTATCATAAGAACTAGAGATGGGAGTAGTAATACAAGTTTTTCCAAGAAACTAGTGACCTGCAACTCATGCAAAAATACACTGACATGGATATTGTACAAAAAATACCATATTTCCCCATGCGTAATGTGCACTTTTTTGCCAAAACTTTTGAGGGAAAAATAACTAATTCTGTATCTATATAAATGTTTTTAATTCTTTTATTTATGCTTATGCCTTAAAAGTGTAACTCCAGAAAGTAATAATAATATCCATAAGCAAAATAATACCCTGGAATAAAATAATTGGTTTTGTTTCTAAATAGAAATATGTAAAAGTTTAATTGAAAAGTTAAAACTGAAGATTTTTTTCCTGAAAGTTTGGGCAAAAAACATGGGTGCTCATTTTACGTGAGAGCACATTATACACAGCCAAATACCAATAATTGTTTTTTTTTCTGCCTGGCTTCTGGTTTCCCTGGCCCTGTCTTCCAGGCTCTCAGGAAATCTAAGGTCCAGTGGTGGCTCAGCATGATTGGCTCTTTGGTTGGTTCTCTTTGTTGCTTGGATCTAGCAATTTGTTTCTTTGATCACGTGAACTCCTGCCTTAGAAAAGTAAATAAATAGATCCAGATCCAATTCAGCTTCTCAGATCTAGAATCTAGAATTATGCTACCCAGAATCTAGGAAGAAGGCCTCTCCCTTCTCTTTGCTGCATCTTAAGGTCTGTTCTGTCCTCTGGGACCTGGTAGCTGTTGCATCCTCCCTCATCTCAATGCCCAGACCCCCACTCTAAACCCCGTGCATTTAGGAGACTCTGTTCTCAATATCCTAAGTGAAAATGAATAAACAGAAACCTCATTTTAAATGGAGTCAGAAGGGTAGAAGAGAGAACTTCGCACACATGTTGCTCAATGCATACTTCTGTCCCCAATAGGAAGAGAAGAGTGGTACATCTCCAATGGGAAATGATACTGCATTACTATCTCAGCAAGAGGAAGAAAAGATTCCTCCTTGTCCAATAGCACCTCAGCCAATGGGAGACTGCCAAACTTAGCCATTGAAAGGTCCCTATACTTCAAACTTTGTTTCCTTCAGTGGACTCTTCATTTACAACAGCCCCTCCCTGGTCCATAAAAGTTCGTGCCTCCCCTTTGTTTCTCTGGACTTATATGTGGTTCACCAATAGACCACTTGTCCTGAGTTGCAATTCTTTGCTGTTCTTAAATAAAACCTTTTTTTTCTGGAGAAATATCTGACTATCCATTTGTTAAAAGTCAGCACCTGCATATGGTAGAACAGGACAAGTGGTAGATACATCTTATTTCTAGCTGTACATTAGCCTTGGTTCTCTGCAGTCTTTTTTTTTTTTGTCACGGAAAGATGTAAACAACCACACCTAAAGTGTTAACCTTCCTAACACAGCTTTCAGCTTAAGTGTAAATTGATTCCATTTAAAAATAGTGCCAATGCCCTTTCTTACTGAGATTGCTGAATTATTATTGCAAAAAATAAGGTCATCCGCCTCATTTTTATCACTTTCATTCTTATCATTATTAAAAGACCCATCAATAAATCTTTAGTTATTTGATTATTTTTACATGCTTCCTGATAGACCAGTTCATTCCATGTCACCTTTTTCATTTCGGAGATGTTGTGGCACATAGGACCGCACTTTGGGCCCTGGTTGGCATTCTTCTGTGGAGGCAAAACAATGAAGATGCAGTAAAGAATGGGAGCCGCTATTCTTCACAGACACGAGAAAACAGGTACCAGAAAGTATATCTATTAGGCAACTGATCTGCTTTTTCTTGGGAAATGAAACAGTCATCTCCCACTTCTATTTGACTTTAAACTAATATTTGAGTACTGAACATGGACAGGGTGCTAACTTGGCCAATTACTTCGATAATTTCAAATAAAGATGTTTTTTTGATACCCTTATGATACATTTTGATCAACAAAAAAAGTGGAGCAAACGTTTTCTTTGAAATGCGCTCACGCTTGTCACCTATCAAAGAGATCTTGGTGATATGTCAATGATGCAGAAGAATACTGATATGAGCACTGGCAAATTAGTGTTCTCAAACCTGCATGAGTATTAACGTTGTTTTCTATTCCTCATAACTTAATGCACTTCTGAGAATTTTTGGAAAAAGAAACCCACACATTGGATTTTAAAATGAAAAATGACAGTCAGTAATTGTTTTTCTTGCTTCTCTCATGAACAGACTTGACGTATACAGTTAACTAATGCTTCTCTACTTAACTTGATTTAAAAAGTTATAAAGGGGAAGAGCAAAATATGAAATCATTTATTTTCCAAACTAACTTTTAAACATGTGTAAGTTCAAACTCTAACTAATTACTCATGATTTTTAAACCTTATCTCTGAATTTAAGCATTTTTCCTTTAAGCAAAGTTAGGGCATCAACAATCAGGATGGAAAGGATATTTCAAGCAAGTCAACTCACTGATGCCTGAGAATTAAACTATTTGTTTTTCCAACACAGTGATGATGCCATGTCTCACCTGGCTTTCTGCCTGTGAGACTGGAGTTCTCAGCAATAAGGCAGAGCCCAAAGATGAAGTAAAACAGGTTTTTACCTGTAATCCATCCTCAGGGTAAAAATCGAAAAGTTTCTAGTGAACTTTAGAAACCACAAGATGAGAATACTTATTTCTAATTTTTTTCTTAATATCAGGATAATATTGCAAATAGTCTTTCTACTCACTGATCTCAGCACATCAACACTGCCAGTCCTATAATGTTTTCCTACACAGATATCTTTTCAGTTATTCATGATAATATGAAACATTCACTCCCTTCCAGTTATCACATCCCAAACTCTATCTAAATGAATGACATTGCTCCTTTCTTCAAAAAGAAAATAAAATTCTCTTTGTCTTAAACACTTTTCTGTATAATGATTCCTTCAAATCAGTAATTAAATATGATTAAGCCTTTCATATCAGTGGGGAGGGAATGAAAGAAGTAGGGTATGACCAAGATTTCTAGATATGGCAACTAGTAGTTGTAAATGTCACTAACTGAGAGAACAGAAGATAGAAAGCAAATCTTAAAGTGAAATGATAGTGAGAAGTTCAGATTGGGATCCTGAGTTTAGTGAAGATATCTGTCAAGCAATTGGATATTCCACCTATTTGCTGAGAATGGAACTAAGTTGCAATGTAGGTGCCATTGACATGTAAATGATAGTTCATCCTTAAGAGTGAAAGAGAAAACCTAAGGAATGCACATACAATGAGAGAAAGATGAACCAGAAATGGAATCCTTAAATGGACCAAGAATAGGTATATAGGGAAGAGATACCCCCAAAAGAGGTTATAAGCTACCCTCAGAAAGGACAGAAGAGGACAGGAGAGAAAGGTATTATGGAAGTCAAGGAGTAGAGGGAATAAGTGATCAAATGTGTTAACTATGTCTATTATGATGAGAATTGAAAACTGATCATTAGATTTGGTCTGTAGTATATTGATTACCTAGGCCACCACAGTCAAGAAGAGTTGATCCTTTTGCTAGAACCCATTCTGCCTTGCTTTTTGGAAAAATTATCTCCTTGAGGTTTTCCCATCATTCCCCTGCAACTCAGCTTCTCTATTCTGGATCATAGCCATCAAACCGAGCTGGTATCTCCCAACTTGACCCAGACTCTCCCTCTGCAATTACCTAATCTCTCTGCTCCATACTCACAGCCACCCTTTAACAAAGCATTTATGCATTCTACATCTGCTATTTGGAAGCCAGTTCACTCCTTATCAGACTCCAGGTTGGCTTCTGCACCATTTCCACCCCAACCCAGCTTTTTATTGAACGACTTTGATATAAAGATTGCCAGTAACCTCCAGGAAGCCAACGCCACAGACGTTATTTGAGGCTCCTTAGTAGAACAGCATACCATCAACCACTTTCTCCATGTTGATACTCTTCTGTGGTTATGACACCATTCTTTTGGCATTCTTCCTACATTACCAATGTTCTTGCCTTCTTTCTTTTGCTGGTTTCTCTTCCTCTGCCCAACTTTTCAAAGTCAGATTGTCCCAGATTTTGTGCTGGACCCATTTCTCTTTGTTTTCTAAACTGTCCTCATTAGGTGATCACATCTGTTACCGAACTTTGCATCCCACCTATAGGGTGCAACTGTAAGAGAGGTACAGAACGCAGCACAAATAATGCCCCTTTTTATTACAAAATCTTTTATTACAAAATCTTAAGCATGTAATTTTGTAACATAACAATATCACACCGCACTAAAGCACACCATATGACATTTTTAGTGAAATGTTCAAATTAAAAGGGTAAATTATTACACCCATATCATTACCCTACCAACCACACTCAAACAGGCCTTACTTCTGCCGGACCCTGAGTATTACGGGTCGAAGGTTTTCATTCAATATTTGATATACAGATACCCACTGAATGGAATAAACATGAAAAACTCTTATAGGTCTGTAGTAAAATGAAGGAGAAAGAAATTCCACATTAGGAAACTGAGAGGACAAAATAAGGTGAAAATGGCCAGTAAGCACATGAAACTATGTTCAACATCACTAGTAATAAAAATCAAATTAAAACTAAACTAAGTTAAAATTAAATTCCACAAAGCAAGATAAAAAAGAATTATAATACATATAATACTGAGCAATGTTGAAGAAATGGGCATTTTCATATTAATATTGGCAGGGGAATAACATGGTACACCCAAAAGTACAATTTTCAAATATGTATCCAAAGATTATACATGTCCTTCAATATACATTACCACTTCCAGAAATGCATACTGAGCCAAGCCTATAAATGTATGATACGCAGACAATGATTTTCATCATAGAGTTTATAAGAGCAAAGGTCTGGAAGTGATCTAAATGTTAATCAATAAAGAATGAGTTAAATAAACCGTGTATTATCTATGTATGAGCATGTCATGCATATAATAATGGGTTCTATTTTTATATTAAAACAAGAGAAATAATATGTTATGCCAAAACAGAAGTTTCTAAAATAATATTCATATTATTATCCTTTTAAAAAGTATCTGTTGAGACATGCCTAGGAAAGGGTCTGAGGGAGACACAGTACAAGGTCGATAGTGAGTCTCTTGAATTATGTTATTGTGAGAACTCTGGATTCCTTTTTAACTTTATGTATTTTATATTCTTTCATTATAACCATGTTATTAGCTTTGATCTTCTTAATTATAAAAATCTATCTCCTGCAAATTAATATAGGTGTCACCTTTCAGTTTTTAATTACTGTCTTTAAATTTTAGTTTTAAGAGGCATAATTAACATAAAATTATAAAATACTTAAAGTGTATATTGTGGTGATTTGATATATATTGTAAAACCGTTTCCCCATCTATTTAATTAATATGTTCATCACCTCACATATTTATCATTCTATTTTTTTTATTTGGTGGGAACATTTACATTCTACTCTCTTACAAACTTAATTATACAATATGGTGCTATCGACTATATGCACCATGTTTCACCTTAGATCCTCAGACCTTATTTACTTTACTGAGGAAAGTTTGTACCCTTCCATCAACCTCTCCCCGTATCTTGCACTCCCCAGACCTTGGCAGCCATTCTTTGTTTCTATAAATTTGACACTTTGTTTTTATTTGTTAGATTCCACATATAAGTGATACCGCACATTTTTTGTCTTTCTCTGCCTGGCTTATTTCACTTAGTTAATTACTCTTGACACTTGATAACTAGGGGACTATAGGACAGGGGAAAGAATCTCTCTCCATAGTCCATTTTCTCTTATGACCAATTTTGAAAGGAGCCTCGTGATGCTGTGCCCCACCCCACCCCTTTAGTTTTTCCCTCAAGTGACTAGGTGCTGTGACACTGTGGCCCATGAACACTCGTGAGGAACACCTAAACACTACTTTATTTGAGAATGATTATCAGCAAGCTTTTTCTTCTCATTTTCCATTAGAAACCAGTGATAGAAACATTAAAGGAAATGAGATTCCATCTAACACAAGGTTGATGGAAAACTACCTGAAAATAACAAATTTCAAAGCTTTGAAGATGAGGAGATATGTTAGAAGTTCAAATAGCTTTTTTTTCTTATCAGGGGAATTGAATAATTCACTGTTTAGCCAGCTAGAAAGAATTTTTTTATTTACTTCATTTAATAAGGAAAGATAGTATATAAAATAAGCATTCAAAGCATAGTGAAAATCTTTTTCCTAGGGATTTTTATCTGTTTTTGAATATTAGCATGTAGGTTATATTTGTCTGAATGAAAATAGCTAATAAAGAACTTGAGGTATTTTTGTCTGATAGGCTTAGAGTCCTAAAAGAAAATATAACTCAAATAATTATTAAATGCTTACCTACTAGAAAAAATTCATCATTTGAATATTTTATAAAAGTCTCAGTCACCTAGAGTCCCAGAGAAATGTTCATTCCTCCACCCCTTATGACTTACACTGATGATAATTAAAAGAAAGTAAACTTACACAGGGAATTTACTAAAAACAATAGCAACCTTAAACCATTATGTGTTTATTTCGATTTCCTACACTATCTACATTTTCAGGAATACCACTAAAAATATTCTAGTTGTATTCATAGCCATAGTAAAATCTTTAATTATCAAAAAAAGTTTATTTATATTTAGTATAGTTCCAAGGGAGAAAGGTGTTCTTGCTAGCATTTCTTCAACAAAAACTTATTCAACAAAAAGAGATTCCTAAGGCACAGTCAATTAGACTGAAAATAGAGGGTGGGGCAAAACTAGGTTTCTAGTTGCTTATATGAAAAATAATATAATACCATAATTAATAATATAAAAATAAACTCCATGTTTCTGTATCAAAACTATAAACCTGCTTTTGCCCCAATAGCATATTTCCTCCATGCTGTGTTTATAGTATAAAAATTTCTAAATTCTCTCTCTTCAGATTAGTGCAGAGGTCAACTTTGGTCTGATGATGTAGATTATTGCTGCTCTCTTTAACACTCAGAGAAAATAGAAACTATCCAGTCTATACTCAACCAGCTTCCCTCCCAACCATCTAAACTTACCCTTCTGCCTGCCCCTTAAAAGACACTCACTCCTGTCCATGATTAATCCCTCTACTTGAACAATTATCCTAGTCCCTACCACACTCTCTATCACAGCATCCCATTAGTTAGTCCTCTTCTTGGTCCATAGTGTTTCTTCTCAACAATGGTTGTTCTTTTTCAACAATCTCTTTTCTCCTACCTAATAACTGAGTTTTACGCAACCTAAAAAATAATCTTCCCCCAATCCTATTTTCAACTAACTACCCCTATCACCCTCATTCCATTTACTGCCCAAATTCTTGCATCAGTGTCTACATTGTTGCACACTTCTCCTCCCAAGCATGTTCACACCATTGAATTCTAGCTTATGTCCTCCCAGTAGCTACCCTGCTCAGGTAGCTATGATTATTATAACAATGGCTGTTCAGCTTCTGTTTGTGCACCTCAAATCCATCTCACACAAAGTGAGTGTTCTAAACTATTAATGAGATCACGTCCTGTGCCTACAGATAAACTCCAGATTCCCTAAATCAGTGCAGGATCTGACTCATCTTTCTTTTCTATCTTCATTTTTTGCCATTCCTCACTCCAGCCAAAAGGAACCACTTTTGGTTTCTTGAACAAATCATGTCTCCTCACCTATGTCCCTTTGCAGGTGCTGGTCCTATTGCCTGGAACAGCTACCTTCCCCAGACCGACCCACAGAGCATGGCTCAGAGTATTCTTTTCTACCTCTTAAATTAAAATAATCTAAAGTATTCTTGCCTACATTACTCCTAACTCTAGAAATGACGGTGATGGCTATAGTGGCTGGGATCCTGAGATCTGTTCTCTGTACCTGCCCCATGCAAACCAAAAAATTCTAGTTATGATACCTGAATTTTCTATTAAAAACCTGTTGGTACATTTTGGTATTTTGATTATATATACAAATAGTAAGACTATTTTACTATTAAAAGAACTTGGACTTTAAGAAAAAGCCTTAAATGATAATTATTCTAGGCATATTTCCTATAAGTAAACAAAAGAGAATCTTAGTGATTTCATAATTCACCCAGTAATTTTCATAATATCAATCTCTGGGGAAAAAATGTGTTAAACATTAGTTTCAGAATATCTCAAAGTTCCTAACATTTTTTTACTTTAGCCATGTTAGTTGAAATTGTATAGTTTGATACATTAGAATAGGAGACACAAACTTTGTGGCCAAAAATACTCAACTTTGTAATTCCTTCTACTTTCCATAATGAGAAAAACATGTGCTATCAATGTTATTAGGGTTTGTAGTAAAAATAAACAATTCAACGAGCATTAGTTATTTTTGTTATGTTAACTCTCATAATTTACCACTATGTGGCACTTTGGATTATTAATTAGGCTGTGTTCTTAAATGTGTGATAAACAACTCAACTTGTTGATAACTTATTTTTATACTTTTATCATGATATTTCACCAGCATAAGTAAAAACTAAACAAGACAGCCCACTGTGAAAAAATGAAAACTATTGATAGATTTTTATTGCCATCAGTTGCTTTTTATTAATTATTAATTTAGCTTGTTTCTGAGATGCTTAGAGAAGCCTGTGCAGAATGATACTCTAAATCATTCTTCAGACATATGTGTATGTCCATATCTGTATCTTTATCTATATCTGTATCTAATATCTATATCATCTATATCTATGTCTATGTCTATCTATATCATCTATATCTATATCTGTTTATATATGTGTCTATATCTATATGTGTGTCTGTATCTGTATCTATATCCATATCCCTACCATCTATATCTGGATCTATGTCCATGTCTGTATCTACGTCAATGTATTTAGGGATTCCAGCAAAAAGGCTAAAAATCTTAGTGACAGACATTCTAATAAATGAAGATGACCACACTGAGGTATTACATTGACTTTTTACCTGGAGTGTTTGACACTTAACCACTAAAGTGTTATTTCTGTAGAAGAACCACTTAGTTTCAAAAGAGGATCCATTTTACATAAGTCAGGCAAGAGAATTTCATTGAATTCCTACTACGTGCAAACCAGAATGATCTACGGAGGCACAGACCATGGAGAGAAACGGTCCTGACTCGCAGTTATAGTCTGGAAGGGGGGGGGAAGGGGGCACAGGGTGTGTACTCAGAAAATCCACTACAATAGTGTCACATGAGTATTAAATAATTATATAAATAATGATTGAGTTTAGTATACAGAAGTAGAGACGGATTGAAAGGCAACAATGTTATCGACTGAAAACACAAAACTCCTTCCCCAAAATCCTGTGTAAAATGATTATGTACCCGTGTTTTTACTGGTTATAAGAAACGATTTCTATTTTACCTAGAAATGATTGCAAGTTGGTCGATAATATGTAACAGTTGATCTATGAAGGTTATTGAGGAGGATTTGGGAAAACTGAGTTTAATGTGAAGGCTCTAATCAATAATAATAACAACAATAATATCAATAGCTAACATTAACCTAACTACCGGCCAGGCACTGTGATGTGGCCCATGCATGGGTCGTACAATGGGAAAATACTTTTACTCTCTCCAGATGAGAAGCTGCACCATAAAGGAGTAAAGTTCTTTGCCCAAAGCTTCACTATAAATATTTGTTTCCCACATCATCTACACTTTCCACCTCTTATCTTTATCGGCTTTATTGTCTCAATGATTTCAAATAGCCAGGACCTAGCAGCAATTCAGCTGGAGGTGGAAAACCTTATCAAATACAAATCAACATGGGTAGAATGGATCAGATCTAGGAAGATCAAAACTAAGGACTCTAGGCAGTGAGAGGAATATAGCAAGAAGTGAGGGCAGGCAACAGCTTCTCAACTGGGAGAAAATTGCCTGCCAGCAAGGATCTGGAGCCAGGGCAAGAGACTGAGTAAAAGCGTTTTAATTACTGCAGGCATGGAAGCGCTGAGGAGGGGTGATGTACCTCCAGTTGCTCCCAGTGCTAAAGCCCGAGGACAAGACACTGCAGCTCACCTGGACCATCATGCCCACAGCTGAGACGCCTTCCCCACGCCCTCTCTTCCCTTGTACCTCCTTTGTCCCCGAGGAGTTGAGCAGCACTGGGCTGCCCAGCTAGGATTTATCACCATGCTACTGATCTTGCTCCTGCTGGAGATGTGGTGCTGATAGTTTAAGTGAAAAAATTTTTAATCTAAATTCAAATTTCTGTGAGAACTGGTTGGGATGCAGGATCCCAAAAGAGAATCCTTAGTCTCTATGATCTGAAGCAGCAGAGGAATCTCCACGCACTCTCCACAGGGTCAGATCAGCTCTCAAAATGAGGGTCCCAGAGGTGAAAGCATCACCCCAGACACCATCTTTTATTTGTAAGGAGATCAAGGAAATGAGGAAAGGTGGTGGGAAGCCTCAGCATTTAGTAGTTCAGTTGCTAAATTAACTGGAAGATAGATTCGAGAACATTTGGATTTGGATTTGAAGTCCATAACTTACTAAAAAGAGATTCATATATGAGACATATACAAATGAAAGGATTACAGATAGGCAGAACTGTGGACAAAAGTTAATGAGTGTCCAGGACCTAATAAGAAAGACACAAGTTTGCTTCAACCAGGGTATTTTTGTAAGTTTCCTGTTCTAATCAATCCATGAGTTTTGCTCACCCTGTTAATTGACCAGAGCAGAGGAGAATGAGTCAGCCTGTGAACCCAGACTGCCTGGGTTCCAATCTGGCCTCTGCTCCTTACAAGCTTTGGGTAAGTTTGGGGAACTTACTGAACTATTCTGAGCCTCAGTTTCCTCATCTATAAAAAGGGATGATAATAATAATACCTACATCATAGAGGTATTATATGGACTAAATAAGTTATTTGTCAAGTTATTAGACTAGTACCTAGAATTTTATAAATACCTCAGATATTTAGTTTTTGTTTTGTTTTTCAAAAAACTCCCTATTTTCCTAAATTACCAGCCTGGTATATGCCTGACTCTTGTCTTTCCTCAGTCCGCTCCTCCATTCAACAAGCTCGGCCAATTCTTCCTCCTGAGCAGAACTTGACACCATCGACTTTCAACCTGCCTCTCACTTGACCTGCAGCATTAGCCTTCTCCCCGGGCTCTGTCACCTCGGGCTAGCCCCCTGCTGATAGGAATCTCAATGACAAACTCTCATATGCAGTAAAGATTGCACTATTTCCCATGGCCACATCTAATCACTATTTTGAAACTGCACTGAACCTGCCAGGGCCTTCCACAGTGTCTAGTTTATCCTGTGGGGCAGGGAGAAATGAGAACCCAGTCACTGGTCCACACTGGTGACCAGGAGGCATCCACCATGCTGGTGTGCGTTGCTCTGCAGGCTGTGGGCCTTGGCTCTCTGGGTGCAGAAATCTTTCCCAGGCTGCCTAGTCTCATCCATTTCCCTGCAGGACTCGGTCATTTTCTTCCTGGGGTGTTGCCTCTTCTCCAGGCAGCCTTTCAAAGGGACCTGTTTTCCATGAGCTAAAATGTTCTCTTCTCACACTTAGTTTTCTCTTCTCTCTCTTTTCTTCTCTCCTCTTCTTTCAGGCCTCTCTCCTACTTGCCCAGGGGACTGCCCTCCTTTGCTTTGCATTCCTATCCAAACCATTTTCCCTGTACCTCCACATTCTCTTCCTGTGACCTCTCTTTCACACACACACTCTCTAAATTGTCCTAAGGCAATTTGGGATCAGAAAAGCCAGAGAGAATGGTTTCTATTTTTTACCCAGCCATATTCTCCCCCCAAGGCAGTGAGCTGAAAGTCTGCTGTCAGCTTAAATGGAGGAAGGGGAAAAGAATTACAGGGGGAAAAATAGGTTAACATCTGAAATACCGTCTCACCACACATTCAATACATAGAAACCAAGTAGACTGGCTACATGACCTAAAATACTAATGGAATCATGCCATTTCCATTGAAATATTTCCAGTGGCTTCTAATTGTGTTGTGTCGTATCCAAACTTCAGACCCAGTGTACAAGTTTAGACTTGTTGGCGTAAGCCTCAGCCTTCTCCACTCTCCTTCCCTGTTAGTCCCTCCCTCTTCCTCAATATTGAGCCACATTAAATCTCTCTCCCACGTGAGGGGAGAGATGCTGACCCCTCAGATTTAAACTATAGTGTTTGGTAGTATTTGCACTTCAGTTTCCCCCACTCCACACAAAGCAAAACAAAAACCCAAGAGGAAGCAACTCTTCTCTAGATCTGCTGATCAACCCAGAGCACATGTAGCTACTGAGCACTTGAAGTGCAACTAGTCTGAACTGAGATGTGCTGTAATTTCAGATTTCTAGGACTTTGTATCAAAAATATATAAAAATATCATTAACAACTTTTTATATTGACTACATGTTAAAGTAATATTTTGGGCATAGTGGGTTAAATAAAATAGATGATTAAAATATTTTTCACCTGTTTCTTTTTACTTTTTTAAATGTGTTTACTACAAAATCTTAAATTGCAGGTGGGGCTTGTTTGCATTATGTTTCTATTGAATCCGCTCTAGATTGTGACAGTAATGGCGAACAACCTAAATCATGAAAGCTTAGAAGGATAGGAAATTCTGCACCCGTCACATCCTCTGCAGACCCAAAGACGATGGTGCTTTAATGCAAGCTTCCACAAGGCCAGCCTTCAGTTGGAGTGACTTTACATAGAGATTAGTTTCCAAAAGACAGCATTCCTTACCATTTCTAAATATAATTTGCTCACAGGCCCATGGCATTCTGAAGTTTTGATTAAGATTTCCTAGGTATCCCTGCAATTATCTTTAAATAATATAATTTTATCCTGCAATCATCTAGAACCCACACGCATCCCCCTCAGCAGATGTTCAAGAAACTCTTAAGCAATTAGTGATAATTTCATGTTGACTCCCATGAATTCTGTGTTCCCAGGGCCCCAATGTACAGCATGTCTTCTGTGGGTCACCGTAATTTCACACTCAGACAGTCAGCTGAGGAACAGGGCCACCTTAACCTGTGGTTAATGAAAAATCCTCAGTGGTTTGAATTTGTACAAAATTGAATCAGTGCATTAACTCTCAAACCTCTGCAGGATGAGTAAGAAGCAGACACTTAAGCAATAATCTACACAAAGGCATACAGAGACTCAGAGTGTTAGAGCAGGAATGGATTTTTGAGGGCAATCTCAGCAGCTCTCTTGTTTTACAAATAACAGAAGTAAGATCTAGAGTGATTAAACAAATTAGTGGTCAGAAGCAAGACTAGAGTTACAACCCATGATTCCTACTCATTCAGTCTAGAAGTATTTTCTGAGCTACTACTGACTTGTGCTAGGTACTTTTCAGTTATGCGCTCATCTGGTATAACAGAAAACCCAATGAAAAGTTGGTTTAAAAATTAAAGGACATTTATTGTTACTAACTGAGAAATCTTGCTAGCTTCAGGCAGCTCTTGACCAGTACTCAAATGAACTATGAGAACGAGTCAATGTCTCCAGTTCTCGGTGCCAACTCAGTGTTGGCTCTGTTGTTGCCCGCCTTCTGCACAGTTGTCACAATATGACAATTCAGCAGCCCCCGGCGTTTTGCGCTTTCAGGTGAAAATCTAGCACAAAAGAGAGTCTACTTTGCTCTTAAGATAAAACTGATAAAAAGCAAACAAACGTAGACAGCTGGGGTTGAATCTTGTAGCT
Source organism: Artibeus jamaicensis (assembly GCF_021234435.1). Classification (NCBI taxonomy): domain Eukaryota; kingdom Metazoa; phylum Chordata; class Mammalia; order Chiroptera; family Phyllostomidae; genus Artibeus; species Artibeus jamaicensis. The sequence goes on from NW_026521812.1 coordinate 18,364,310, forward strand.
GATTACATAAGTTGAGTCAAGTATTCACCCCTGAATCAGTGTGGCCTGGAGATGGGGTGTGTGGACTGCCTTCAGACAAGTGGGGCCACTCCCAGAGCCAAGAATGGTGTCAAATTACCCAAAACACGTGCTAGGGATTTCAAGGTACTGTGAGGATGGGGAAACAAATTCTGGGAAGCAGCAAAAAGTCTAAGCAATCTTTTCTTCAAGTCCTCACGGTTGAGTTTTCCAATAGCCTAATTGTTTTTACACTCTGCTACGTGCAGCCCTAGGAATTCCCTAGCTGGACCTCAGGGTTTGGGGCTGTCTGCAACACTAGAACCCCCAGCCCCATACTTCTGACTTCACACAGAGCGAGTCCTCTTCTGTCTGTTCTGCACATGGGGTTCTGTATGAGATTTCACTTGAAGGAAGTGCTACCCTGCTGAAATGCACTTTTAAAAACGTTCTCCATGTTAATGTTATTGCCGTGGTAAAGTTATCTGTATTTTATACTTTATTTACATTACTTTTTCTCTTCTTTAAAAAAATTCACGTTTTATTTATGTAGAAGTAAACAATACAAAATTGACTTTCTTCACCCAAAATAACAGTAATATTTTCTGTATTATTCCTAGACAACCACAAAACACTTTTTTGTAGGTTTTTCAGGTTTTGCTTATAAATCAAGACGAGGCAGTACATATAGTCATGGAAACAGAATAAAACAAACAAGCCAGTTGTCAGGCTCCATGGCCTCCAATCCTGTCTGGACCGTAAAACAGAAATGTTGACACGTATCTGCGGAAAAGCTCATGAAGCTGTAGGCTCAGAGGAGGAATGTAAACAGCAGCAACCAAGTACACAGCAACAATGGCAGGTTCTTCCACTGGCTTGAATTGTAACTTGTTCCTTTAAGATCATTGAATAAAGGTGAAGTCTACACCAAAATCCTTGTTTGGCAAACTCACGTTTCTTTCACAGTCTGGTAATTCCCTTAACTGTCCATTATAGATTTTTAATACTCAAAACTCTTGCTATTCAAAGGTTAGTTGTAAGCTTCACTGTAAGATTTTATAAAATGTAGTCTTTCCTCCCACACCTCCTTGAAATGGATTTCTTCAAAGACCTGATAACTCAATACCTAGCAACTGGATCCACAGTGATAATAAATGTTATGTCTAAGTGACTTAACTAAAACAATTCCAAAGTGCCATGAGCAGAGATCATGCAGACATGTGTAATATGGCACTTTGAAAGCTATCTTCTACAAGAACAGTTCGTTCTCCAAAGTGTGAGAATTCAAATGGGCCATTTAGACGGGCGAATGTACATTATTTTTTCTTTGATTCAAGAAGGTCTCTTTTGCCATAGTGCTTCTTCCAGTGCTAATTGAATGAAATCAGAATATCATGAAGTCCTCTCTTGGAACTTAGGTCCTGCTGGAGGGCTCTACCCATAGGGCCCCCCTGGCCACCATGCAGGAGAATAAGTCTACCAAGACATGATCTGCTTGGGGAGGAAAGGTGGCCCATCTCTCAAAGGAAAAGGTCCAAGAGCCTTTCCCTCAATGGGCTTTTATTAGGTTCATTTTGCACGGGAATACAGGTAAAGCTTATTAATCATCATCAGGAAGTAAGGATCAAACAATAGATAACATACAAAGAACTCTGAGGGCCTATTTTGAGTCAGGGTCAGAGAGCTAAAGGGCCATAAAACTTTGAGGAACAAACTTCTTGCTTGGACCCTTATCATTTAAAAGAGAGCATTCTAGGCAAAGCAGGTTTCACACGGTTTTACATATTCTTCCTCAGGCCTGACCACCTGGGGAATCCGCCCTTTCTAGCACAGGGCTACATCTGCCCTCTGTCATTGTTTTGGGCTGAAGTCAGGCAGAGGAAGAAAGGCAGCCAAGAGATAAGGAGACTTCTCTTAGACAGAATGAGAACTCAGGCTATGTCAAAGCCAAGTGGGGAGGGTCCATCACTCCCTTTTGCTATAGCCCCCCAAGTCCTTCCCTGGGGCCTCCCCAGGATTATGCCTGTCTTAGGTCATTACCCCCTTGGAGAATCTTACCTGTCATTGGCTAATGATCAAGCACTGGGGACCACTTATGGAAAAAGCAGAAGCGGCACTCCTGCCAGGGAGATAAGCTTTGCCTCCTTAGTAGCTTATGGTCCAAAGGTTACTCACTCAGACTTAACCATGTGATTGGGGGGGGTGGGGGTGGAGGAGGGGTTACAACTTCTAAAACCAGGCTGGGCAGTTCCCAACAAGGTCCTAGTGCTGAAAATTCCATTTCACAGGCTCGTTTCTAATGCTTCTGAAGTTTTGCTGATAGTAATCACTTCATAGATATTTTCCTGTTCCCTGCTCCATTTACTCAAAACACTTGAGAAAGGTTTCTACCTTCCTAACATTTCTAAACACTCAACTCTCAGGTCACACGTATGCAAGCGAAATTCTTCATAGATGAATGAATCTGCTTATGAATTCCACTAGGCAGGTAGAACATGACTGTCCCTCCAAGGGGGTGATTGTTCAAGGGTACTCCAATAATCCACTTGCTTACTTGGGAGGAAGTTAGACCTTATGGCTTGAAAATTAACACAAAGTAATAAAAGGCCAAAAACTTGAACCCAAGAGAGAACATAATTTCCCTTACTTCATTCATGTCGGTGATATTTTTGTTATGGTCATGCACTGGGTGAATTCTTCTTTTTCTCTGATAAATCTTTACCTCCTTCATATTCTCATCAATGAAATGTAAAATCTGAAAATATATTACATTCACTGTTAGCTCTGAAAGTATCTTAACAGTGTATTTATTTGTATTTAGTTTACTTTTGTCCCAATCATCGTAATAATGTATTTGGCCCCCAAAAATTTATCCTAAAAAAATACTTTTTGAGAAGCATTTAGAGGATTAAAAATACTTCCTAAAACTCAGCCTTAAAGATAAGTAATATTCATATTATAAGTTTTTGTGGAAGGTACTTTTGTATAAATGGTATTATTTTCTCACTTTAAAAATTGAATAAGGATCATGAAAACAGATAAAGATATGCAAATATTTTAGATTCATATTGATTTATTTTTATATTATTTATCTTTGTTTTTTACCATATTTGCTGCAACATTTTTCTTCAAGTTCTTTGAAAGTATACTTCAGGGAAACTTTTGTGCATGGGATTTGGGGAGGTGTTTGGAAACCAGCTACAAGTTGGTGAGGGAAGCAGGACTGGACAGAGGGAGAGGTTCATCTATGAGCTGTTACAATGGAGACCCCAGATTATCATGGGAGCTCTTAACCCAGCTGACTCTTTAGAATTGTCCTAAACCAAGGCAAGGGTCCTGGACTTTGTCACATTGACCAATCATTGGGTACAAACTACTCCTGGGGAGGAGATGTACCTTAGGTAAGGCAGTTACTTCCCTTCGACCAAGGGCAATGCCAGAAGAGGGCCACAGCTGTGGGTTATCTGCAGCAACCCTCACAGGGTGCTTCAGTCTGAAGGGGGTCATAGTCATCCACTATAGTACAGTGCCCTCCCTTCCGGATCCCCCTCACCACCAGAAATGAACTTTGAGGGATAGAACAACAGTTATTCCTCTGAGCAGTGCCAAGGATCTCTGCTCTGTCCCACACCTTATCTGCCACTCAAACAAATTATTTCTTGAAACTTGGAATGCATGAGTGAATAAAGTAAAAGATTTTTGTTGATACCATGGAAATACAAGTAACAGATGGTTGATGAATACAAAAAAAAAGTCAGTGGTTCCCCTGGGCCTAAAAGGTCAATTATTGATTACAAAGTAGGAACTAAAAGAAAATTAATTTTAAAAAAGCATAGACACAGGCAATGAATTTCTAGAAGATGCCTTTTTTGGAATGTAATACATTTCTTAAGTAGGGAGAAAAGAGAGGGAATCACAAGGAAATTATTTCATGTAGTTCATTGATTAAATGAGCTAGTCTTGACAAGACTCTAAAAAAATGGGCAACACTTTTTTTCAGCAGGGGCCACAGAAAGTCTCACATAGCACATATATGAAAAACATTAAAAAACAAATCTGGGTTGACTGAAGGTGAAATAAATAACACCTTTGGCCTAAAGATTTTGCTTTGCAACTGAAACAGCTGTAATACACTATAGGCATTCCTTGCTTTGCACAGTACTGTGTTAACTGAAACCCATGCATATTGAAGCCATGGAAAGTGAGGACTATCTTATTAACTTTTTTTTCAATTATTGTGACCTTTATTTTTTTTACAGATTTTCATTTTTTGGAAAATTATTCAATTGAGTCATTAGACATTAGCTCCTTTTTTGAGTATTTACTTTGGGTTTTTAAATTATTTTATTCTTAGTTTCAGGTAAATAGCATAGTGGTTAGATAATTATATAATTAACTAAGTGACCCCCTAATAATTCTAGTACCCACTGGACGTCATACAGTGTTACCACATTATTATTGACTATATTTTCTATGCTGTACTTTACATCCCTATGACTATTTTTAACTACTAATTTGCACTTTTTAATCCCTTCATTTTTTTCAACTTGCCCCCCACAACTACCCTCCCATTTGGCAACCTTCACTTTGTTCTCCATATATATGAGTCTGTTTTTGTTTGTTTGTTCATTTATTTTGTCCTTAAGATTCAATATATCAGGGGTTAATATCCAAAATTCATAATGAACTCATACAACTCAACACCAAAAAAAAAACCCACAATCAAATTAATAAATGGACAGAGGACCTGAATGGACACCTCTCCAAAGAGGACATACAGATGGCCAATAGACATATGATAAGATGCTCAATGTCACTAATTATAAGGAAATGCAAGTAAAACCATGATAAAATATCACCTCACACTTGTCAGAATAACTATCATTAATAAATCCACAAAGAACAAGTGCTGGTGAGGATGTGGAGAAAAGGGGGCCCTCGTGCACCATTGGTGAGAATGTAGATTGGTGCAGCCACTATGGAAAGTCACATGGAGTTTTTTTTATAATTAAAAATAGAAGTATCTTATGACCCAGAAATTCCACTTCTGGGTATTTATCTGAAGAAATCCAAAACACTACTTTGAAAAGATATATGCTCCCCATCCCTATTTTCACTGCAGCATTATTTACAATAGCCAAGATATGGAAGCAGCCTAAGTGTCATTCGATAGGCAAATGGAGAAGGAAGATGCGGTGCACATATATAATGAAATATTACTGAGTGATAAAAAATGAAATCTTACCCTTTGTGATAACACAGATGGACCTAGAGGGTATCATACTAAGTGAAATAAGTCAGACAGAGAAAAACAAACACATTAGCTTCTTGAAATTTTGCCTTGTTTCCCCTGTTATTTTATCCCTACAACCTAACGCAGCACCTCACTGTGTAGTAGGTGTTCAGTAAATACTTGCTGAATGAATGAACCATGAACCATTGACCAAATGAAGTAGTACACAGCAGTCAGGTGACCATTCACTCTTCTTACAGACTGTCAGGTACATATCTGAATTATTTGCTGGGTGAATCCTTGAAAACTAACAGAACTTTCTGTGGCAAACTTTGTGATTGCTTCTTATTTTGAGATGCATAGTTTTTATAGAAATCTTTCATAATATTCTAATCAAAGATTATTTGATCTTCCATTTTCAACTATTCCCTATCCACCTAGTTGCAAAAAGATCACTATCTATATGAGTATACACTTAGTGGAACCTATGGTGAATATTTCATATGTTATTATTTTTTTACAAAACAAGTTAGGGCTTTTCAATTCAGCTAGGAAAAAACTTTTTTCTGTTGACTTCAAAAACATAAAAATTAAAGTTTCTTACTCTGCTCAAAATTATCCATGATCACATAGATTGAGCTATTCAGTACACAGAACAGAAAAAAAAACAAACACAGATGTTAAGTGAAGGGCAAAAGCGTAAACTCAGGACACAGACACTGGCGGAACGTAGTAATGACTAGGAGACAAAGTACTTAACCCCAAGGGGTTTCTTCATTTTTAACTATCACACTTTTAAGCTCCTTTGTAAAATATGTCCTCATACTTTGGAAGGACCAAATTTATGAATTATAAACTGTTTGTAGGAGCCCCAGATGCTTTCTTCAAAGTCGTATTTCTGTCAATTACCCTTGTCTCTCAAACTAGAATCAGACCTCAAGTTAATTTTCTACTTTTCTTAAGTTTATTGCTCATTCTTGGTTTATCTTTGTCTCTCTTTTCTCTAAAAGATACACAGTGTTTTTTTTCATCACTAAAATACAGGTAGAAAATTGCCTTATATAATGGTGGCCATTGAGTTAACTCTCTCCTTGCCTCAGTGGCTGGTACCACTCATTTAAATTGGCACCACCACAGAATTACAGGGTACTCTCCCCATGGTCCCTCAGTTAAACTCATGAAAACTGAGGAACTACTGTGCAGCAACAAGACTAGTAACAGCAGAAGGTGGGTTAACTACACAAGGGTACTTGCAAAGATGAGAAAAAATAATCCACAGTTGAGTGAATTACAAATTTCATGATGAAGGCAAAGAAAACAATTTAAAAAGAGCTATATGAAAATGACTACATTTTAGTTAGGAACTCTGATTGAAAATAAATTTTAAAAAAGAAAATATGTTTGCTTAATCTATTCTTACTGTTTTTATTTCCATCACCACAGTGAATGAAACCAGATCACTGTAGAAGATTAAGGCTTACTTTTTAATTTAAAGTTTTTGGTGGGTTTTTTTTTTCATTTTTGTTTTGTATGTTTTTTGTGGGGTTTTTTTTGTCTGTATGACAGAATAACAGATTCTCTTTGAAGGTGCTCTAGTTACGTGAGTAGTACAGAGCGTACCAACGACGCTCTTTTCAGTGACTACAGTCTGGTAAATAATGCCCAGCCTTGCATTCAGAACTTATGGAAAGTCTAAACAAACTGGCCAATATAAAACTTGTTACTGAGTGGGAAGATGGCTTTTCCAGGACTCTTAGGACAAGAGGAAAACAGTGTGTTCTTTTTTCTCTTAATAGGAGTGCTACTCTATAAATGCTACTTAAGCTATCATAAAAGCCACTTTAAATTTTTTTAGCTTAAGTGACTGCCAGACAAACCATTTTATTGTCTATCAAAGCTACATAAGTAGAAGAGAAAATTAGAATAGGTCCACTTTGAACATTGTTGTTGAAGCCCTCTTGGCTGTTCTCTAATGTTCTCAGTATCTGTGTATAGTTCACAATGAATTACAAAGCAAGGCTCTGTCTATTCTCACTTTAGATCCTCACAAAATCTCTGTGGCTTAAGTGGAGATGATATCTGACAAACTGCAAAACTTCTGTGGCTCAGGCCACACCTGCAAGGTTTCAGTAATTGCTCCTGGTAATTTAGATCATGGGAATATTGCTGTGTGGTGTTTCCCTTTCCCAGGAATCATGGAAATAATTCAGGGCTGGACAAGCACCCTTCCTACAAAGTTATACCAAGACATAGTATTAACAGAGAACATGATGCAGTACACATGATTCATACAGCCTGCTGGACGCTGGTTATAGCCACTGAGAATTCCCAGGCTAGGTCAGCTGGTAAAAACCCTTCTTCTATTTGCCTGCATTCAAAGCCACATTACAGGTGCATGCTGCCACATTATAGGAATGGACAAAAGTAGTTTGCAGTTGCTTGTTTAGAAAAATAATACATTACTTAATAAATTATAATACAAAAATAAACTCTGTTTCATGTACTCACAACTGTAAATCTACTTTTGCCCACCACTGTGTTTAAGCTGCAGCTTCTAGCACAGGTAGCAAACACAAGGCCGTGGGTAGAATCCAGCCCTCCACCTTGTTTTATCCTGCCCAGCACCTTGTTTTTACCCAGCAGCAGCGCTAAACTCTCGCTTAACAGTTAAGGAGTAGTTACATTTATACAGGCCTAAAATTATATTTGGCCCTTTGAAGGCAACCGTGAGGCTGATGTGACCCCCAGTGAAAATGAGTTTGACACCCCTATAAATCTAGGGGGTCATGAGATTTGATTGAAATATCTTTTTTGGGCTCTTTCCACTAAACTTCAACTTTTATATCAGTCCAAAGCACATAGTATTTTTCAGGATTGTCTCCAGGTTAAGTTAGTTTCCAGGTTAAGGTGGCTCTAGCAACTTAACCCCGTCTGGACATCACATATGAGCAGCTTTCCTCCCCACCCTGTGTATGCATCATCGTTGTCTTGTTTGTGGCTCCTGCCCAATACGGGCAGATCCCAGGATTGAGAGTCCACTCTTTGTACCAGGTGTGCTTATATTTTGCCTTGGAAATGAGGCCACTCTCCCTGATTGCTATGTGTCAGGGCAATCTGTCAAAGTTCTTGCTTCCCAGCAGTCCACCCCTTGGGATGATGTAAATTGAAATTGTGCTTCAGTGTCCTTGCAGGACTGTATTTGTTCTCACAGCTTGTGGCTGTCCCCCCACGAGCTCTCTAAACCACATCTGCTCACTTATCCTGTTACCATCTATTCCGCTCACCTGTGGAGCTCCAGCGTGACAATCTATGCTAGTAGGCTGGCTACATACCAAGACATTATTGTTGATGATGATCCTGACTTGCCATTTAATGTTCGGCATTGGTTATAAGTACATGAGAAGAACCAGTTGGGGTTTCTTAATCCATAGCTGTTTCAAAGCTATGAGGTCATCACACATTACTTCCTATTTTCTCTAAATCCTCATTTTATGAAGTCATAAACATAATGCTGTTTTGGAGTTTTCTGATTTTTAGAAAAGCATATTTATCTTCTTAATCTAATTTTATTCTTATATTCATTCCTTGCAACCTTGGGCAAGACGCTGCTTAGATAGCATCAGCTATCAATTTTGTATTGTAATTTCAAACCGTATGTTTCCAGTGCCCTTTCTATATATTTTTTATAGCTCTTAAAAGAACTATACATTGAATAGTGTTGATAAACGTAGATGCCATCTTGTGATTCACTGGTCGTATTGCTAGTGACAGCTAGAATTCTGTCAGGTCAACTGCAGTGCAGTGACACCATATATTTTCAAATTTCACAACTGAAATTTGTGACATTATTTTGATCATAGGTGTACCTCTGCTGTCTCCTCAGAGTAACTTGGGATATTAATGGATAGCATATCAGGGGACCTTTCAAAGATCTAATTTAACAAGTCCCCATAAGTGGTCACTTCATTTGTTGAGTCTCTAGCATCTGACTGCGCTCCACCTTGGGAAGCTCCTCATCAATTATGTCTCGTAGGCAGCGTAGTTTCACTGATGGAACACAACTTAGGTGGTCTGGTCAACTTGTGCAGTGACTACAGGCCAAACTTTGAATTTTCGTAAACAGAATACTGTGCTCCCACGTTTCAACTAACATTTCTGTCTAAGCAATGTGCCAGACTTTTTAATATTTACTGCCTTTTTAATCCTGAGAACAACCTATGAATATATATTACTTTCTTCATGGTATAAATTAAATAAATCAGCCTCGGGATGGTTTAGTGACTGTCCAATCATGCAGCTTGTTGGCGATATGGGAAGCGAGTGTCACTGTGGCTCCTGTGTGCTCTGCTCCGTGACTCCATTACACACCAAACCTCTCGTGCAAGCGCGTCACTGACAGGAGCTGTGAGCCACAGAAGCCAGTCTCAGCTGAGGTATAGTATTAAAAAATAAATAAAGAATTAACTCAGGTTCTCTAGCCTACATTTGTCAAGTCGTGTAAACAGAATTTAAACAAGACCTGCAGGACTGTTTATTAAGGTCTTCTTCCCTTTTCTATCCATGGTCCCTTACAACCTCACTTTTCCTGAGGCCTCTTTTTTTTTTTTTTAAGATTTTATTTATTTATCTTTAGAGGGGAAGGGAAGAAGAGAGGGAGAGAAACATTAATGTATGGTTGCCTTTTGTGTGTCCCCTGGACTGCAGGGAACAAGCCTGCAACCCAGGCATGTGCCCTGACTGTGAATCGAACCGCAATTGTCTGGTTCGCAGGCCCGCGCTCAATCCACTGAGCTACGCCAGCCAGGGCATGAGGCCTCTTATTTAAAACTCCTTCACGGAAGGCTCCACCATCCCTGACCATGTGTAGCTTTTCTGTCTTTTAAAGAGGACACTATTCTCCTAATCTTACCCTCTTACTTTTTCACCCATAATTCCAGTTCTCTCTCATTCTCAGCATTTTTTAAAAGATTTTATTTATTTATTTTTAGACATAGGGGAAGGGAAAGGGAAAGAGGTAGAGAAACATCAATGTGTGGCTGCATCTTGTGCACCTGCAACTGAGGACCTGGCCTGGAACCTGATTGCCCTGACTGGGAATCAAACCAGTGACCCTTTGGTTCACAGGCCAGCACTCAAGCAACTGAGCCACACCAGCCAGGGTTCATTCTCAACATTTTTATTCAGCATCACGAAAGCCCAAAGAACATGTAAGGCAGTAGGAGGACCCTTCCAGGAGCATATTGAGGGCAGAGTAGGGGATGGGTCAAGTGCACAAAGCCAGTACCCTTTTCAGCAAGCAGCGGGATAAGACAAAGCTGGGAGTACTCACATACGAATAACTTTTCCCCAACAACAAAAATAAACCTAGAAACATCCATAGGAAGAACCCTTGGAAAAATAAGAATCATGCTGTGCTATTCAATTCCATTTAGGTTTTAGCATCCCTGATGATGCATGCCTTAAAACTTCCCATGATAATTAAGGAGTTATTATGTTTAGGATGAATTTGTCCAGCTCCTGATAGACTATCTTCTCTAGTTGTCATACTTGTCTCATGGCCAAATACTTTTAAACAAGGTTAGAGAGAGGGTTATTTTAAGTGTGACTGTAAGGTGTCCACTGTGAACTGTCATATTAAAAACGGGAAAAAAATAAAAAAGGGAAGAAGGTGAAAGAATCAGTCAAAAAAACATATATGAAGGACCCATGGGGATGGAGATTGCTGGAAAGACTGACTATGGAAGTAGGGGTCAGGCTGGGTGGAGGGGTGCAGAGGGGGAAAGAGTGGGACAACTGTAATAGCATAAACAATAAAATATTTTTAAAAAATGAAAGCTCAATTCTGAAGATTACACTTCTACATTAGTTAGGTGTTTCAAGAAAAGGCTGGGTACCAACCTACCACAAACTCTCAGCAGCGTACAATGTAAGCATGTATCTAGCTCTTGGGTCTGTGGGTCTTTGGGGTTGCCTAATCTAGGCTACAGCAGACAGGGTAGCTGTGATGACATCAACTGTGTGTGCATGTTTCTGGGGCTCAGCTGGGGGTAAAGGCCAGCTGCACTGAGGCAGTTTAGTTCAGTTCTCTTCCTGCCCAGGTAAATCCTCACAACAATAGCAGGAGTGCCAGAGAGCAAGCTCAACAGTGCAAGCATTGCTCAAGCCTTAGGTCGCATCATGCTCTCCAGTGTTTCATTGACCAAAACAAGTCGCCTGATGAAACTCAAAGAAAAGGAATAGGGAAAGACATTCCACCTCCTCATCAGGACAAATGACAAAGGCACTTAACAATGGGCGTGATGCTGGAAGAGGTCAAGCCTCAGGGACATTGGTAAAGTCTGCTAAAGTTATTGACCTACCTTTCTTGAGTATCATCTTATCGAAGATATTGTTCATTCTGGTAGTGTCAGGTCCAGATGCGGGCACCTTTCATTCATTCACACTCATTATTCTTTTAATGCAAAATATTGACAAGTGATGTTTAATGGAAACATGTTGTGAGTCACTCATGGAATTTAAAATTTTAGTAGCCACATTTTAAAAAGGTAAAAATAAACAGGTAAAATTAAATTTAATAACATGTTTATTTCATCAAATATATTCAAAATGTTATTTTGACATGTAATCAATATTACAGTTATTAATGAAATATTTCACATTTTTTTCACTAAACTTTCCAAAGTCCAGTGTGTACACATTTTTCGCTTAAGGCATATCTCAGTTTGGACTAGTTATATTATAAGTGCTAAAAAAGCCACAAGGGACTAGTAGCTACAATGAAATTGCTGACTATGTACTAAACTTGGTACTGAGGATACAAGATATCTGTCCCCATGAGTCTTACAATCTAGAAGAAAAGGAGAATTAATTTAAATAATGTACTTATATATCTTTCTAAGATGTGCACAATTTAACTAACTTTTCTGGAGAGAGTTGTTGTGTAGGTGCAATGGATCTTGGATCTTGTCACGCCCCTGTGCACCAACTCCTTTCCTTAGTCTAGTGGCTCTCTGTTACCCATCACCATGTAGTCTCTCCAGCTTAGTTTGGCTGGTGACATTTCAACACGCCTTTTCAAAAAGCTCTTATAGAGAACGATCACTGAGCTCCAAAATCTGGCAATAATGATGTAGTTTTTTGCAAAATCAATATAGTAAAGGAATATTATCTGAGATCTTATTACTAGGTGAGTAAATTTCCACATTATGACTTTATTAGTGAATGCCCAGGATCCTTCCTGATAGAAAATTTGAATGGAAAGTTGTCTTTCTCAAGGTTTATCTGCTTTAAAACAAAAAACAAACCTCCTGGTGGTTGTAGAGAGAATGCATAATGAAAGTAGATTAAAAGGAGAATATTATTTTAGAAGTAATAGAAGGAGTAACAAAAGCAGAGAATGAAGAAAATGAGGAGGGTGGGGAAGGAAACATTAATGGTGTTTATCTACTCTTGACCTGATTAAGGTTATAAATGCCTAAAAGACTGTTTTGACTTTTCCCTGCTAAACTGTCCAAACAAGGTTTATCAAAGTGGGTAATTTTTAGAAAAGCAATTATTGTCTTTTGAAGCTGCAGATAAAGGGTCCTGGCAGGAATAAAGAGGTATTTTCTTTGTAGTCTAAAAGAATCTGGTATTTCTTTAAATATATAGGCATAGCTTAAAGAACTGAAAGCAGTTTCTTTCAAATACTATGAATCACCTTGTGATTTCTTCCCTGGTTTTTAATCCTGTTCCGGTTATTGCATTCTCAGCAGTGATTCATTGCTTTGATTGTGTAATCCATTGATATCAAAAACACTTTGAACAAAGGCCCTCAAGCTTCCTTGTTCCTCTGGCAACACGGCAGGTCCTAGTGATGTCACCTGGAATGACACTGTCAGGGAACCCAGAGTCCCCTGACTTTCATCGCTCTCTGCCCAACAGCACAGGTTAGGGCGTGTGGGGTGGTAAAGTACAGAAAATGGTGCTCTGAGCTCTGTGATGCTGTTTTTACATGATAGTACTAAAAACCACACTTATGCTGTGTGTTTTCATACTAGACACTTTAGGAAATGACTATAATTACATAGAGAAGAGAATCCAGATTGCATGGTGGGCTTTTTACACTTTGAATTACAAAAATAGTTTGGTGCCTCTACCCCAGCTTTGTTTAATGAAGGATTTACATCAGAACAGCTACATCGGTCTTGTGTTTAGTGATAAATGATCACTTCAATCATCCCAACCAATAGTTTTCACCGCCAGTGAATATCTACATGATAGCTGTTCTCCCCATCCCCATATCTGACATTCTTGCTTTTAACATTGAAATATTTTGGGTCATTTTCTTTCACTGAGATATTTTTAGGTGGGGATTTAAAACAAATGGAAAAGAATCAAGCAATAGTAAAGCAGGCAAATTAGTGATTTATGAATGAAAGAAAGGCAACTATAATAGGATGCACATCATGAAATCAAAAGTCTGCCCTCCCCTAGGTCAGGAAGTGTGCAGGGGGTTTCGTTAAAGGGAAGTTAGGGAGGTTGGCACCAGAAACATCGTCATTAACTCAGGCACAAAGAATGGTCCTGTGAAAAGAAACAGGATCCGCTGAACCACTCTTAAGGTCACTCGGGAAAGAATAAAAAGTTGCTGGTGGAATAGATAATAATAATGTGTGTGTGTGTATGTGTAAAAGCCAACAATTAAAATAGTTTAGGTTGAAGTCAATGAATGAGCTATGTGGGTTGCAAATTATCTAAGAATCTTCATGTTCCCATGGCTTAAAACAAAGAAAGCACACCATAGATATTCATTGGATAAATAAATGAATGAATGTTATCTAGTTAAACAAATTTCAGTGACTGTAGGTTTATGTTTCTCTGGATAGAAAGCCCCTTCAAACTAAAAAGGGCTTTCAGAAACAACCATTAGCACTCTGCCCCTGCCACTGTGTCTCAAAGATCAGAAGCCCCACCAACTGCAGAAACAGAGGCCAGAGCTAAATATAGGTGGCAAAAGAAGGCCACTCTACTCACCTCCTGGTTTCAAACCCTAACTTCTGCCTCTTACCTGTGGCCTGACCAGAGAAGTACCAAAGAGAGGAGATGGAGGCCTAATCTTACCATGCTTATTAATTATGCTATGCATCCCTCCCTCCCAAAGAAACCCTATCTCAGTTCCAATATTAGTGTTAGAGACATTCCGAGTCTTCCTTTAGCAAAGCACAGGCCATGGTGATGGCCTAGGAAAGATCTTTTCCAAACATCAGATAAAAACAAGGTCTACATTTAGATATAGAAGAATTTCACTCATTCAATAAATAATCGTGAAGTATCTTCTTCAATGAAATAGATATGTCTTTTTTATAATTTGGCCAACCTTCAACATTTCTGTAGCAGTGAACTTTATTTCCACTATCATGATTATTATATTGCAGTTGCTTAAAGACATTGAAAGTAGAGGACTTGTAAAAGGCTTATAATTCTAAATTTCTATATGTAAATAAGCACCAAGTAACATTTTTATTAAATGTTGGTGAGAAAGATGTCATTGTTATGTTAGTTAAAAAATCTGGACTTTGTTAATGTAGACACTACCATCAGACTAGAATGAGAGCTCAGATTAATAAACAAATATCATGTGTGTGTGCGTGTGCATGTGTGTGTAAGAGAGAGAGACATACAGATACAGAGAGAGAATAATGGGGACTTTTCGCAGAAATTCCAGAATCACACATTCGTAGACACTAAAGATGCTTAGAGGACATACATATAGTCAGTGATTCTCAACTCCAGTTGCGTATTTCCATACCTGAGCAACTTCCGAGGCTCCATTTTCCCGCCCCACACTAATTGAACCAGTATCTTTGAAGGTGGGACCTGGCCTTGGGCAGTTTTTAAACCCAGGTATGCTCTAAAGTGCAGCCAAGGTTGAACAACTCCTGATTTGGTCTGACCTCTTTTCATATGGATACCAAACTAAAAACCATTTGGGGAGAAATTATTTATCTCAGGCCATTATAAAGCCTGGACTAGCCCTGGCTGGTGTGGCTCAGTGGATTGAGCTCCTACTTGTGACCTGAAAGTCACTGGTTCGATTCCCTGTCAAGGCATATGCTTGGGTTGTCAGTCAAGTCCCCTGTTGGGGGTGTGCAAGAGGCAACCAACTGATATTTCTCTACATCTTTTTCTCTCCCTTTCTCTCTCTCTCAAAGCAAATAAATAAAAATTGTTAAATAAATAAATAAAGCCTGGATTAGAAACCACTTTACCTTGCCTCAGATCAGAACGATTTCCATAACAATCCAGTACTAATAGCTTTTGTTTTGTTTAGACTTGAACTTTTCCTTGATAATGTTAATAGAAGGAATCATACTTCGTACATTTTTCTGTCACATAGGCTTGAGAAAAAATAAACATGATGCTATGCAGTAATAAAAATTAAGCATGAATTTCCCACATTTCTCAGGATAGTTGACCTTGCCTTTCACCAAAAATACTTAGTTTTTGATTGTTGTAAAGAGTTTTTGAAACATTTATAACTTGTCATTCTACATAAATCAAGAAGATATCTCAAAACATTTCAGCATAGGTAGACCCGTTATTAAAGTCATCATATCAAGTATACGTAACTCATTTCCTGAGAAACACTCTGAGAAAACAACCCTGATAACGTGGGCCCACGGTTAACAGTGTGGAAGACAGAGATAGTCAAACATTTTCTTGTTCTTTGACATCTATCTTTTCTGTATGTGTATATCTGTTGAACCTATCAAAGTCTAAAATATTTCAATTCAGTTTAAAATTGCAGTACCAATTGTTATATGGCATATATTTTATCTTGTAGAGAGATGGAAAAGCATATCTAAATGTATCATGCCTCTGCTCAGAAGTAATGCAAATCTTCTCTCCTGCCAGTGCCAGGGATAAATGAAAATGATAGCAGATAAAGGCTAGAAATATTTTTCTCTTTTGCACTCACACAAAATTTTGTAGGTAATGATTATCATCATGCATTAAACATCCCTGTAAGCCAAACATTCTACTATAGGCAGAGGAATGTTGAAAGTATAGTCCCTACCTTCAACTTGTATTAATCAAAAGAAAATAAACAAATACAGTTTAAATTAGTTGGAAATAAACATTTAAGAAAAAACTCATAAGTGCAAAGATATTCTATGAATTATGAATAAAACTACATACATTTACACATTTTTTTCAACCTATTACAGGTCTCCAATAAGGACTTATTTGCATAATTAGACTGTTGAACTGAGTATCTGTGTCTGTAAGAGAGTGTTATCTTATGTAAATTGTGTGTGATTTGTACTAATTGTCACCATAGTGCAAAGAATAGAGAAATTCATGTGTTTTAATGATCAGTTTTTGTAAAGACCTGAAAAATCATGCCCATAGCAAAACTACAAAGTAATGAAGATCAGTGTATTAGAAAAAACAGGGCAGATGGCTGACTATAATGAACAACATAATGTCCTTATGGGATTTACCACTATGCAGAGTATGAAATTCCACATTGTAAGCTTAACAGTTTGAGTCTAGGAGGCAATCTCATTTGTAGGTTTGACTCATTGGGGCTGAAGTACCTCAACTAGGCTGCCAATTCATAAATGGGATCACTCTACCCCTGTGTACAAAAATGTTGGTTTCCTTGTGTCCTGTACCCAGGATGTCTATTTGATTTGGCGTCTCTGAGGGAGCTGACCAATCAGCATGGGTGGCTGTGAGGGAGAGAGTACTGTCCAGACCAAGGGAAGGCTGGGGAATCTTCTGAATAAGTGATCCTCCAGATACCAGGAGGATGAAATAGTCCGGTCAACACTGACAACTTTTGATTTTCTCTTTATTCTCAAAGCCGGTGATGGTCAAACCTCATTCCACAAAACTCTAGGGTTCTGTGTAAGGATTATTAAGTGGGAGATGGATCCTCTTAAATATGAAAAAAAAATTTTTAGCTACTGCTCTCACCTTGCTATCTACCCCATTATAATACAATTTCAGCTTCTCTAATCTCATTCCAGGCCTATCTCCTTGTAATGAGATTGCTTCCAGATTTCCTTAATGGAGTATGTATTGGGAATCTCCAAAGTCTTCAGTCACCCTTTGATTGATAAAATCATTGGAGGCCTTATCATCTAGGGATAATCATGGATGTTTTATGAGTAGCTTTTACTTGTTTCATTCTCATCATAGATCATTATTTCTCATTTCCTTGTTTTAAAAATTATAAGGCAGAATTTTACTTTTTATTAATAGATCCTATTGTAGGTTATTCTAAATCTGTCCACTACAGGGAGATAAATAAAACTTTACATTTTTATGCACTATTGAGAGGAAAGTCTACATAAAGGATACATGAATAGGCAATCGCACATTCTTTTGTCTTGACATTCATAACACCTTTACTCCACTTTTTAAAAATCTTCACTGCTAGTGTTCTAGAATGTCTATGCCATCCATTGGCAGGCTCATACTCTTAATAAAATAATTAATTTTAAATAAGTACAAAAGAATTGTTCTAATAATTATAGCACTTGTCCATTTTCATGCAAAAGGACAAACACAGCCCTGGCTGACATGGCTCAGTGGATTGAGCACCAGCCTGTGAACCAATGGGTCACCAATTTGATTCCCACTGCACATGCCTGGGTTGCAAGCCAGGTTGCCTGGTGTGGAGCACATGAGAGGCAACCACACACTGATGTTTCTCTCCCTCTCTTTCTCCCTCCCTTCCCCTCTGTCTAAAAAATATATAAAAATCTTTAAAATATAAATTTTAATTTTAATTTTAAAAAGCCACAGTTTTTTTCTTAAAAGACAAATACATGTTGCAGCAGATTCAAAAATTAACAAACAAAATGACAAAAAATAGCAAGTAAAATATCATATACCTGAACATCACTTTTCCCCTTGTACAGAAAAGAAGCATGAAGAAAGAGGTAGAGCATAAGAATCTGTCCTACCATCATCCTATACTTTTATCTGGATCAAAATAAACAGCTCCGCTTCTGCCTATCCCTTAGAGTTTAAGTAACAGGGGAAAAGAGAAATAATGCCTATACCCTGGTGGGATTTCTTATTTTGCTTGGAAGGCGACTGAATATTGACTCACAAATAACTAGTTGCCTAAAATATCTTTTAAAACCCTAATTGTAAAATAGCCTGCTCTCTGATTTTTAAAACACCAATTTATACTCATTCTTGAAGTGCATTCTTGGGGCAGGGTTCCTTTTTTCTTCATTTTGCTCCTTTCCTTTTATTTATCTTTAATAATTTAAAAAATTTCCTAACTAATTAAAGACCCTGGAAAACTAGGGGATATTTATAACAGAACAACAGGTCTATAGAAACCCAAATTCAATTACCTCTCATATAAATACATCTTAGACAAATTTCAACTCGTTTTTAAGTAAATGGAGGTTAAGCCTGCTCGACAATTTTATTCAGGCACAAAATCTGCACTGTCTGCTCTTCCATTTCCTGGCCTTTCTTCCCTCTAGATTCCTTCAGTCATAATTCTATCATGCTCCAACTTGGAAAACATCATCTGGCCACGGCAGCCCAGTCAATTCAACACTCTGCTGAATTCCGGGTATTTAAAAAAGTGGGGATATTTAAGAACAGAAGTGGTCACTGTATTCTAGAAAGGTGAGGTTGGAAAGCTAGGTAGGGATTTAATGGTATAAATCCTTGATCTTAATTCTAAGACAAATGGGAAGATGTTGAAGGTTTTGAAACAAGGGACTGACATGATCAGTTGTGTATTTTTCAAACACCACTTTAAATGCCATCAGGAGAATATATTGGATGAAAACAAAATGTGAGAGAGGAGGCAAAAAAGAATAAGTCATGCAGTATTCCAGGCAACAGGCAAGGTATTAAAGGTGCAGGTGGTGGTGACGGTAGTGGTGACGGTGTGGAGGAGAAGAGAGAAAAGGAGGATAGAAAAAGAAAAGGAACAAAGTAGACAGATTTGAAAAGTATTTAGGAAACAAAATCAAAAGGATCTCGTGATCAGATACTAAGGTTGAGAGGAAAAATAAGAACCTGAATCCTTTTTAAAAGGTTGAAGACCTTTATTGGTTCATCCAACCAAGGGCTGATGTTGCTGTGCTGTTTACAAACACAGGGAATGCTGGTGGAGAGCTGTGTTTGAGAACTAGGTTTTTGTGTGTCCAATACAGACAAATTCAGCTGGAGGAGACTCCAAGACATCCAAGTTAAGACATTAACTATTTTGTTAAAAACAACAGTCTGAAATAAGAGAAGAAAAAGTTAACCTAAAGATAATACTTAAGGGTCATCATCAAATGAGAGTATCATAGACCTTGGTGAGCTCTCTTGTACAATGCGAAATAGGTTACATTTCTCTCACTGTGAGTTAGAAACATCTGAAAACATGTCATGGAGAGGAGGGCCAGATCATGAAAAAAGGTAGACTACAGGTAAGAACAAAGAGAAGTAGAAGTGAATGAAATGGCAGTTGCACAATTAAAATATAAGTAAATAAATTACAAATATATTTTTGGTTGCAAGTAACAGAGTTACCAACCCAAACTGGCTTAAACCAAAAAAAAGTATAAATTCACGCAATGGAAAAGTTCAGGGTATTCCACCTGCAAAAGCTCTGTCTAGTGGTGAAACAACATGCTCAGAACCCAGTTTCTCTTTCTCTATTTCTCAGCTATTTCTTTGATGTTGATATAAATTTTGGCAGGTTGCCAGCAGTTCTTGAGGCTACATGTTCATATTGCCATTTTCAGAAAGAAAGGGGCTTTTTTTGCCTTGTTTACATAATAGGTCAACAAAAAAACCACAATGGAGATCTTTGATCTAGTGCTCATCCCTAACATTCTAGGTAAAAACTGAGATACACAGATTACTCTAAATATTTCACAGTGCACCTCTGGTGTGGAGATAAATCCTTCCACCAAACCACCTAGAGTGTTCGGAAGGGAGAGGGGAAATCTGGAAGAATCTATATTATAGGGAGTCTTAAATGCCTATATTATAGGGAGTTAAGGACCTTAGATTTATTCCAATGGACCAAAGGGAGATCTTTTATTTTGAGCAGAAGAAGGATTCAAAGAAATATCTTAGGAAGTTGAGTATTAACAATAATATATACTGTAATGCTTAAGAAAAAAGAAAAAGAAAAATTTGTTGAAGAGTCTCTAGCAATAGTCTAGAAGATAGTGAAAGCCCAGACTATGATTAAATAAGGAATGTTGATTAAAGGAAGATGGTAATGAAATGATGGACTTGAATGGTATTTTGCAGAAAATCCACAGGACTTAGAAAATAAGAATGAACGTGGGAGTGGAGCTTCAAACTCTTCCACTGAGATTTTGACTAATGTGATAGTTTTGGCATGGAGGCAAAGATGAGAGCCTTTCTTTCACCATTAATTCTGGACCCTCTTCTTCTAAACCTAGCTCTGAACTTGCCTTTCCATTTCATTTTGTTCTAATTATTTGCCGCCATCCTGTGACCCATTCTCTCCCAAAAGCACAGCTTTCCTAGAAGTCCAAAGAAGGCAAGTTCCAACCTCTTTCACAATGAAGGCTGCCCTTGAGCCCCCAGAATGAGAACTTGCAGATTTACATTGCAATGTGAAAACACAGATATCACTAGAACCATTGCAGCAAAACTTACAAATGGTTTTTGAACACTTCATCAACCTGCAATGATTCTGTTAACAAGCAGCAGAAAGCTCAATGTTTTAAACAACTCCTGAAGAAGCAGTCGTGTTGGTTCAGCTGTTCATCAATAACAGGGGCCTATACCTTGGTGTCTTTCTGAACTTTATGCTTATATCATGTTCACAAGATGACTGCTCTACTTCCATGTATCACATCCTCATTCAGGGCAAGGAATTGTGTGGAAGGGAGAAGAGGAACAGGAATTTCTCCCTTTATTAATAAAGAAAATACTTGAATTTCTTATCCAGAGTCATGTGACCTCATTCTGGCCCATAAACTACAAGAAGGAACACTGGGAGAGTAAACATTCAATTTCCTACCTTCTATTTGTGAGACACATCAAACAAGAAGAAAGTTAAGAAAGGTTTTTAAGTGGCCAAGGAGTCGTCTTCCATAAAAACCTACTGTTTTACTGTGTATGGAGGGGGATGCCCCAACACCGAAATTATCTAATGGAGGGCAGGCCCCTCTTCGTACAGACTTCCCCTGCTAGGTGTGTGTTCTAGGAATCTGTCTGTATCAGTTCATCAGCTGGCATTGTTGTGAATGGCGGAGTTTGGCTTCAGTGAATTTTTTTGAAGACTCTTTCAATGTGTTTGCCCATTTCATGAGTAATTTACAAGCCCACCTGTTCACATCACGCTGAATGTTGAGCAGTTTTTTACCAAAAACAGCATGACCCCCACACCCCACCCTCCCTATTCACTCTATGTCTTGCATAAGCAACTTTTGTTTTCCTGGATAAAAGAATTCCTCAAAGGGAAACATTTTTCCAATGTGGAAGAGGTGAAACAAAAGATGGCAGAAGCACTAAGAGGCATCAAAATTGGCAAGTTCAAAAACTGTTTTCAGCAGTGGAAAACGTCTTGATATGTATATTGTATCAAATGGAGAGTGCAGAGAGTGCTTTGAAAGTGACTGAACTTTAAACATGTAGGAATAAATATAGTTTTTATACATAAATTCCAGGTTATTGGGGGGGCCCTCCCTCATACTCGGAGCATGTATGTGCATGATACTCCTTTCATGTCTGTGTGTTTACCTGTATATGTTGATTTCTCAACCATTTAGGAAAATATTTACATCACTGAATACAAATTTTACAAATAGATGTTTTATTCTTTTTCCACTCGTCATTAATAATGTCTGGTTAACTTTTTCAGTAAAGATGTTAGAACCTTGGTTTCTCTGAGTAGGGAAGGCATATTACCTAGAAAGGATAATATTTTTACTTATGTCTGATTATCTTGGCAAGTATTACTCATGTGAAAGAAAATACAGCAAAAGTAGCAAATGACTCCATGGGGATTTAGTAAAAGTATTGTATTTTATCTTTTACAGGGTGTGATAGAGTCTCACGTAAGGATATATTTCCAAGAGACCTCATCAACCTTGACTTAGAAAGAAATTCAGCACCAAAATGTAGCACCTGCACATCAGAAATAAAATTAGTAATTGTACCGCTTGATGCAATGTTTGGAAAAAATAGTCAATTAAAGCAGCATGAGTCCAACCAGAAGCCTCTGCAGGCAGCAGCATCATGCAATTCTGACTGCACGACGACATGAAATTTTAAATGACAACTGCTAAGTCAGGGAGCAGCAAATCAGGCCAACTTTAAATTTAGTAACACTGCTCGTTTGCTGAAAATAACCTCCTCCATAACAATTCTCTGTGAATTTCAGGTAACCAATTACTTGTTTTCCTGTTCTGTTCAGATATAATCAAGTACCCAGAGACTTCAGGGTCGT
The DNA here is from genome assembly GCF_021234435.1 of Artibeus jamaicensis. Classification (NCBI taxonomy): domain Eukaryota; kingdom Metazoa; phylum Chordata; class Mammalia; order Chiroptera; family Phyllostomidae; genus Artibeus; species Artibeus jamaicensis. The sequence continues at coordinate 18,386,989 of NW_026521812.1, forward strand.
CTTCCCTGCTCAGCGGTGTTTTTGGTGTCCACCTAAGGAGTCTCCTTGTCCAGTCTTGGAACACTTGGAAATTAAACAGAGAATCCACTTCACATATTCTTCTTGAAAATTTCCCTCGTATATGTTCTGACCTTTCTGAATAAGCATAAGGATTTGGAGGTAAGTGAAGTTTGGAAGTAACATAACTCACGTTTTTGTGTGACTCTTAGTGACATCAAAAGTGAATATTTAATATATTTTAATAATATAAAAGTCAAAGCAGTGATAGAATATAATAGCTAGCTATGTACAGTTTCACAACACAAAGGGAAATAAAATACAAAGTTTAAAAGTGGTTGTGTGCCATTTATATGTATATATATATAGTCCAGGCACAATGGTGAGCTGGATAACTGATCATCAGTTTCACGGAAAATAGTATGACATAGTGTTTTGGTCCTAAAATTTAAATGTGTATAAGAGTGATATGGGGGTAAGAGGAGGCCCTTAAAATGCTGAGTCCTGCACACATTTCACAGAGAGATTCACTAGGTCTGGGACGTGGCCCAGCAATCTTTGTTTTTGCAGTTACCCATCCCAAACTGATCCTGATGGGTGGGTCTCCAGGTTTTGAGAAATAATGACTTATATTAAATGGGTTTTATGTTGTTTCCTTCAGTCATAAGAGTAGATAAGAAAGGGATGACTTTAGCACAGAGGCAGTCAATTAGTGCTTTCTTTTTGACCCCTTCTAATTGAATTCTTAATTGTCTGTAATATTCCTTTTAAAGATTCAGTATCTCGAGCTCATTCTCAGGTGTCCCTACTTCTCTTCCAGAGTGACAGACCCATCACTGCTCACTTCAGCTGGCTGTCTGTTCTGTGTAGTGTTGTAGTTTATGCAGATGTTATGGTTATTGATCTATTTCCCAGAAATAACTACACAATGAAAATAATGAGCTCTTACCAAGGTTGGCTAAGCATTTATACATTTTTTAGGGGATTTTTTTTCTCTGTATTTTTAAAACTCAGCCTTAGATTCCAAAGGAACAGATCAGCTTGATACATCATTAGCTATTCTTTCCTTTACAAATAAAAATTTATAAGTCATATGATATATTTATAACAGGTTGCATGTACATTTATTATCACTTTTTTGTATTTCTGGTTTCTATATCTCATTTAGCAACTTCGTTTTTATTATTTGCAGTTTTAACTTTATCAAATGTTTGCTTCTATAATTCCAGTAAAAGAAGCAATTAGTAAAGACATATTCAAATCTTAAATTGTGATGATTCCTTACAAGTACAATATGTAAGGTTTTTACAGTAAAAAGTAAGGGTTTTAATCAAACTCCTCAGATTGTATTTCAAGCTGATGGACATTTCTTCTTTCCTATCAGTCTTTGTGTGTACTTGTTCATATTTTATAGAATGTGTTGTCCATAAAATATCCAAAGGTAAAAATAAACCTTTAATCAAAAAGAAGTGTTTTCTTACAGTGCCAATTAGGTATACATATTAGCTACTGGTATTACACAAAGACATGAATATAATCATATACATATATAATGAGGCAGCACTTCCTCAGGTAATCAAAATTGAGATTTGTGTAATTAAGTTAACTGTAATAATAATTTTCACATGCATTTGGTGTCAGAATTGTTCTCAATAGTAATATTGCCATATCAGATGATAAGACCCTAAAATATATAGTACACAAGATTGTAAAATCCTCAAGTGTGTAGGACACAAGCTTTTGAGTGAATGAAGTCTCCAAATTAGATAGAAGTTAGTACAGATCTGTATTATCTCAATTTCAGAAAAGCATAACATAGAAACTCCTGCTCAGCTCTGTCTTTTTTGCTTTTCTTTTTTCATTTTTCTCACTTTGCAGAGGAGCAGGTGGAAAGACTAGAATTAGTTCCTCAAGTGAGTCACGTTCATGATCATTGGTGTATTTATCTCAAATTGCAGCTCCCTAAAGAAAACTCACAGTGTGGTTTCAGGGAACCTGAGTGAGGCAGCCTTCACACTCAGGGAGTAAAATATACAACAAAAGAATAAATTACAAAAACTTTATAGCAGCATAGAAGCATAAAGTTTTAGAGCAGAAATGGACCCCTGAGATCTTCTAGGCTGGTGCTCTCATGTTTCTTCCAAACTCTCCATGTGAAAGCTTGACATGGAGAGCAGCAAACATCGAACTGGTCAGGCATGCCATGCTAACAAGGAGAAACTTTGTGTTTTTCAATAATGATTTCCCAGGAGAGGGAGATAGTAAGAAATTTGCTTCCAAGATGGAAGTTGAAGAAATGAAGAAAAAAACCCTTCGGTCCTTATAAATGTAATTGGATTTTAAATTATTATTTTAGTCATCTGTAAATAATCTTCCATGTCATTAGTCAAGAAATGAAAACAAGAAGTTTAGGTGTATTTCAGGCTGGGTCAGCTTTGTATGGACATCGGATATTGAGGGGAATTAGAGCTAAAAGTAAGTTATAGTTTACGAAGAGTAGACCCATCTGGGACCATTCAGTAAAGAAGAAAGGAGACTTAAATGTGTAAGAATCTCTGGGGAATGTAGTGTTATTGTAAAACAGTATTATAGTACTTGTGAGATATCCTAAAAGATTAAAATGTGTTTATTATTCTCAATTTCAGAAGTTGGGAAGTCATTAAAATGTATGCAGTAAATGTGTAATTACTAATGTGGGGAAATGTTCACTATGCTCCGAGTGAAAACAACTTGTAAAACCATATTATGAATATGGCCCCTTTTTTATTTAAAAAGTTACAGATGATGCATAGGGAGAGAAACTAAAGTAGTAGATACTAAAATATTACTAATAATTATGCTTAATTGATGAAATTATGGTTGATTTTTGTTATTGTTAAGGGTCTATAAAACCTTTTTTAAAATATGTATTATTAATATAATTTTAACCTATTTCTAAGGGCTTGGAAAATATTCAGTTATCTGGTTAATTCACTTTTATAGAACTATCAGATAGCTCTGCTACGGGCTATTTAAAATAGCCTTAAAGCAAGCCCTTTCATCTTACAGTATTACACTGATGTAACCATGAGAGTAGTGCTTCCTATGAAATCAAAATAATTTTTAGATGTAATTCATTTGTGGAATATTGCAACAGAATGAATTTCTTAAGTTTCACTCTATATTAAGCACTGATTAGAAATAGTCTTCCTTTCTTGTATTAGATAATACCAATGTGCTTTCAAGACTTTTCTAAATATAACAGTTATCTCCATTTGGAGGCCAATTTTGTATGTTTGGTTACATTTGTATTAATATGTCTGTTCTTTAAATCTCCAGTGCAACATACGGTTAGTCTCGCCATTATCACTACCAGCTGCGGACGGCCTATGATTTCTGTTCATTCTGTCTGAATCCAAAGTAATTAGCTGTTTAGTTTAATGACAATATTTGTTAATGGGTTTTTAGGGCCAAATTCTGCTGTTAGAGAGTGGGTGGTATATTTGAAGATAGAATCTGGCCCTTATGTTTTAAGCATAAGCTGTGTAATTTGATTTCAAAATGACGGTTTAGGGAGTTTGGGGTAGAAAAACTAACTCTGTATTTATATGAAGTTTCCCAGTTTGAAGAAGCAGAAAATGAAAGTCACAATTTATGTAAATGAACAAAAAAACCACTGAAAGTTCCCTGAGAGTGCTTTCCTGCATGTGTCATTCCCTAAATATTTGAAAAAAAACCACACGAAATAATACCTATCAAGCAGACAGTAGGTAAATTCTGCTAAGTAACAGGGCATACACTGAGTTCTTTCCAGAGCAATGAAGCACTTTTGATTACTGTATTTTCCCAGCTTTAGTGCAATATAATGGACATAACTTTAGGTATGTTTAAGGTATACAAGGTGATGATTTGATATGTGTATATATTACAAAATTGTTACCACAGAAAGACCAGTTAGCACATTCATCACCTCACATAATTAAGAGAGTAGATTTTAAAGGTTTTCACCACACACACATGCAAAAGATCATTATATTTTTGAAGGACTCATTGAAGTAGGAAGAATTCTCGCCTGGGACTCACTGGGGTTCAAGGTCAGACTCAACTTCCTGTTACTGGCATGGCCTTGGGAAGATCTCTTTACCACTCCCCGGGCATCAGTTTCCTCAATCTAAAAAGGGCCTTTGCACCGGATGATGACAGTGGGCCCTCCCAGCTCTGACACAGTTCTGACTTGCTTTAAACAAGTACTGTGAGGAAGGCACAAGGAGGGCAGGAAAGATGCAATGACATGAACTAACGGAATAAAAAAATTATTAAGTCTACTAAAAGGTACTTTGAAGCTATTTTGACCTTAAGAACTTTTCTTCAATGACTTGTTTCTTTTATCCTGCAGAAGAGGAATATTTAGAGGGTTTTATATAGAAGAGAATATAGGATGCTCTGTTAGAAGTTTTCAAGAGACCAACTTTGGCAAAACTTAAAAAAAAAAGCCTCCTAGTAAAAAGTTGAGCTATCCAACAAAGAATTAAATCATTAATTCACCATCATTACAGGGAAGAAAGTAGACACAAAGGGTTTTACGACCAGCCAAACTTTGTTTCAAGGTATAAAAGCTTGAGACAAATATTCTGAACCTCAAGGAACTCAGGAAATGATGTTTTTATGAGCCCTTCTTGAGACAACTATTCAGGGACAAACTCCATCAAACCAAGGGGTGACTGTAGAAAGTACCGTAAAAGAACTACCAGTAACTGTGAGCATCGAATGTATTTAACTCAAGCTGAATCTGAAATAAAATGTAGATTAAGGTGACAGAATGGAGAATAAAAGTATAATATCCTGAGACTTCTGCCAAGGAGGAGGTATAGGTGGAAATACCATACCTTCTCACACAACCAAGTTTAAAGACAACAAAGTTTTAGTAACAAAAAACACAGCCAAAACACAAAAAATTGGACTATATGGAAGTCCAAAAACATAAACCATTCAGCCAGACTGGTAAGAGGGGCAGAGCCAGCAGTACAGCGGAGTCAGGCAGGAAAGATCCCCCGACCCAGGCACACAGGCAGCCATGGGCAGATCCCAGGTATAGGGTAGCAGCGGGAGGACCCACTGAGGGCACAAGGCAGCAGGCTGACTGCAGTCACACATTCTCAAGCAGATAAAACAGCGAAGGAGCAAGCAGTGAGACTGACCGTGCCATGCAGCGTTGCAACTCAGCAACCTGGGCGGCCTGCCCTGGTGAACACTTAAGGCTCCACTCCTCATACGTAACAGGTGCGAACAGACCAAAACAGTATGGCTCAAGAAGAACTCAAAGCCCCAGAACCCATAACTCTAAGTGACCAGGAAATAGCCAACCTATCAGATGCACAGTTCAAAACACTAGTGATCAGGATTCTCTCAGAACTGGTTGATTTTAGTCACAAATTAGAGGAACATATGAAGGCTAAACTAATTGAAATGAAGGGAAATGCACAGGAAACCAATAGTGATGGAAAGGAAAATGGAAATCAAATCAAGGGAGTGAACCAGAAGGAAGAAAAAAATGACCGAATAGAAAAATATGAAGAAACAAGAATTCGAAAAAATGAGGAGAGGCTTAGGAACCTCCAGGACATCTTTAAACACTCCAACATCTAAATTATAGAGGTACCAGAAGGGGAAGAGGAACAGTTACGAGTGGAAACCTTATTTGAACAAATAATAAAGGAGAACGTCCCCAAACTGGCAAAGGAAATAGACTTCCAGGAAATCCAGGAAGCACAGATAGTCCCAGAGAAGTTGGACCCAAGAAGAAACACACCAAGGCACATCATCATTACATTAGCCAAGATTAAAATGAAGGAGAGAATCCTAGAAGCAGCAAGAGATAAGGGGACAGTCACCTACAAAGGACTTCCCATCAGACTGTCAGCGGATTTCTCAAAAGAGACCTTACAGGCAAGAAGGGGCTGGAAAGAAGTGTTCCAAGTCATGAAATCCAAGGACCTACAACCAAGATTGCTCTATCCAGCAAAGTTTTCATTTAGAATGGAAGGACAGATAAAGTGCTTCTGAGATAAGATCAAATTCAAGGAGTTCATCATCACCAAGCCCTTATTATATGAAATGTTAAAGAGACTTATCTAAGAAAAAGAAGATAAAAAAGATGAACAGTGAAAGGACAGCAAACTCACAGTTATTAACAACCACACCTAAAACAAAAGCAAACTAAAAGGACAGCTAGATCAGGAGTGGAAACATAGAAATGAAGATCTCATGGAGGGTTAGCAACAGGGAAGTAGGAGAAGGAGAAGGGGGGAGAAGGTACAGAGAATAAGTAGCATAGATGGTAGGTAGAAAATAGATAGGGGGAGGGCAAGAAAAGTAGGGGAAATATAGAATCTAAAGAACTTGAGAAACGTGGACATAAACTAAAGGGGGTAATGGTGGGGGAGGGGGTGTGCAGGGTGGAGGGGAATGAAGGGGGGAATGGACAACTGTACTGGCATAATCAATAAAATATTTTTTTAAAAAATAAATAAGTAAAAAGTATAATATCCTGTAGCATTGAAGCAGCTAAAAAAAGTAGGTGGACACAAAACAAAGAAGTTGGTGCCTATACTAAATTAGCTGGCTGCTTTATTCTCAGTATCTAGGAGTCAGTGGATATCCTTTAAGCCAATTCAATCAAGTCATAAAAGTATAAGTATATTTAAAAAGTGGAAAACAAAGATGCTAAGAAAGGTCACATATTGCCTAACATTAGGTGGTAAAGAATGGGGCGGGGGGAGGAAGAGGAAAATATATGCCTATTTTTCTATCACATATAATAAGGATAGAGTAAATATTCCAAAGATATAAAGTTCAAGGTTATTATATGAAGTTATAATTTTGAAATTAAAAGAAAATGCACACCCTGTTAAATATTCTTAAAAACTACATACAAATATTAAGCAAGGCAAACAGCCATATAATGGCTGTTTCAAAACCTTTTTCAGAAAACTTAAAATACTATGACAAAATAGCTCTCATTCTTTCATATTAGTAAACATAAATAAATCCACATGTTTCTTTAAAAAACATATTTTCAGGTCGGATCACATTGCAGAAACCCAAAACAGTCATTCAAACACTTGAAAATGAGCCTTGGCTGGTGTGGCTCAGTAGACTGAGTGGAGACCTGAAAACCACAGGGTCACTGGTTTGATTCCCAGTCAGGGCACATGCCTGGGTTTTGGGCCAGGTCTCCAGTAGGGGGTATGCAAGAGGCAACCACACATTGATGTTTCTCTCCCTCTATTTCTCCTTCCCTTCCCCTCTCTCTAGAAATAAATAAATAAAATCTTTAATTTTTTTAAGTTAAAAATGAAAGGGTAGGCAAAGGTGTACTAGACAAATGCAACCTAAAGAAATTAAGACGTACAGCGGCCCCCCATGACCTGGGAATGATACATTAAAAATACCCAGTGGATGCCTAAAACCACAGATGGTACTGACCTCTATATATAAATGATTTCTATTCACACATGCTTATAATAAAGTTTATTAATCAGGCACAGTAAGATATTAACAGCTATAATTAATAGTAAACTAGAGCAATAATGACAACTTACTGTAATAAAAGTGATGTGAATGAGCTCCCTCTGTCATCTGAGATAGCTGGCTAGGGGCAGGCGGCACATCCAGTGTGGATGCGCTGGACAGAGGGAGAGTGGGACCGCTCAAGATTTCATTACACTGCCTAGGACAGGCCCCATTTACAACTCATGAAATGCTTATTTCTTAAATGTTCCATCTAATGTTTTTGGACCAAGGCTGACTGTAGGTGACTAAAACTGAAGGAGGTAAAACTGAGAATGCAGGCGCTACCATAGAATCTTAATATCATAAAAGATGGACATTAGGGCCAAAAAGCATTAACCAAGACAAGAGGAACCTTATAGTGAATGCTTGATGGGCATTATACATGATAAAGGCCTACAATCATGAAGAAATAATACCTTTAAGAGCTACCATAGGTGTTTGTTGAACAAATTAACTTCTAAAAACATCCCAGGAGTTGCCAATAGTCCATATTTCACATGCTGTGCTAAGTCTAGAAAGTCATCTTCAGTGTTATAAAGCAAAACACTTCTGTTGTCTTTATTTTCAAAAGAATTTCTATTTTAATGATAATTAAAACTACCTATTAACCAAATATTAAGTACTTAATTAATGATAATTTTTAATCAACAAAAAAGGCTTAGAAGCTTATTCTTTTTTTTTTTTAAAGAAAGCACCTCCAGTAGACTATACATAAAGGTATTAAGCTCATTTGATGTGAAGTATTGGTGAAGGTTCAATTCCCCCATCCCAGTAGTATTTTTTTTAGGGTACTCATATTAGATGGCAGGGTCTAAATACTTTCTTTGACACTTCCCATATCCACAACTGTAATGCAGTGTGTGCTGAATAAAACACACTTATTAAAATCTATAATATACATATAAGCATTATCAGTTTTTAATCTCCCCTAAGAGTAATGGCTGTAGGCCAGTGAAATAAAAAAACTCAGCCACATCTCTGGGTGTGTAGATAAATGTGTGCATGTAAACCGTCTTGTTTCATTTTAGAATTAAAAGTTTCCAAACGCCTTTAAAGATTGCACTTATCACATGATCCTATTCGTACAAAATCGCACGCACATCTCTCTGTGCTGCCCTCCACACAGAGACAGTTGTCTGGAAAGGTGCTCAGATGACTTTTGACCATTTTTCTGAGCTTTTATATATTGTCATTATGAACGTGTAATTTTTTAAAAAAACCACAAAGCAATTTAAGTTATTTTGGGAAATAATTCTTTGGAGCCCTCAACATTAATGGGATTGACGAATCATCAGCCCTGACACCTCACTCAGAAACACACTGCACCTCTCGCTGACAGGGATCCTTAACAGGCGGGTATGATTTCAGAGTTTTTGCAGTCAAGAGGTTTCTGCTGAGCAAAAATTCCCGTTCAATTTAGAGATGCAGATTATGATAATTTGCCTATCCTCCTCACAGCAGGTTTCCTGCCTTCGTTGTGCAGAGCCCTAAGTTCAGTAGGAAACAACTAGGTAACTTCAACTTCAACTTCAGTTCCAGCTTAGCACATCCGTCCAGCACAGTCCCATTCCATTAACTCACGCAAAGCTGCTTAGCCTCCCAGGTGAAATGGAATCAAGTCAAATTGCTTTTCTAATGTAATACCTATTTATAATAGATGCAAAGAGGTTTATGATGGGAAACTTTGTAGAGCATAAAAATTATGAGGGAAAAAAAGCCTATTTTTTTCTGACCTAAAATTGGGAAGAAGTGTCATGTACGCTAGTACATGACACTCTTACTAAAATAAAGGGATAAAAATATTCAAAGATTCAAATGGAATACATTGCCCTTTATGATATATTATTTCAGAAAACACATTTAAATGAAGCTATTATACTTTATAGTAGCAATTTTTTCCTGAATAGCACAGTTTTTATGGTTCACATAAATTTTCTTTAATTTCTTTTTCTCTACTAGGCCTCAAGCATGTAGGACAAAATTTCCTTACTTTGTTTGAAAAATTAGATTGCTCAATATCATTTTTTTCTGCTGTTATTCTAATAATCATCATCTGTATAGATATAAACAAAATGATAGAAGCACACATGATTATGTGTAGGTCACTAAGATACTGGTCTTACCCTTTGAATAAGAAAATTCTAGATGCAAGTTTCACCAAGTTGGTAAAAATTGAATAGATAAGATCAGATCCAGTATTTTACAGCCACAGGCTGTTCTGTCTCCGTGCTCACACTTAGGCAATCCACTCCAGTCTTCCATTAGCTGCTCCTCTTTCAGGAGTAGGGCACAAAAGCAGCTGCCATGACAACCGTGTTTTCATTGCGCCAAATTTAATGATCGATTTGATTTTTGTGATAGAGGAAGTAAATGCCCCAATAGGTCCAATATGAACTTTACAAACTATACCAGCTTGATGTTTGTTTTTAATGCATAGAATTGTGATTTCAGCTGAGAATCAAACCCACACCCAGATACATGATAATCCACTGCAAACTTCATTTCTTTATTTATTCAACAATTGTGTAGTTAGTAACCACTAAGTGTCAGGCTGTTCAAGGACTTTAGATGCATCAGTGAACGAAACATGGTATTCTTTTGGGACATGCAGGTGATAAATAATACTCACAAGTAAGTGAACTATGTAATAGCACAAGGTATGAAACCAAGAAAAGTAAATTAAATGCAAGACAAGGAGGGACAATGTGGAGGAAGCAGGGGGTGGGATAAGATATGGTGCCATTTGTACCAGCTTATCTGGCAGGTGTTTTGTTTTATTTTGTTTTGTTTTTTATGTTCAGCCAGGTTGTCTTAAAATCAGAATATGTGGGTCAGACTTGCAGAATGAGGTCATTATGAAATGACTGTTGGACAGATTTCCTGTTTTTACTAAGCTTCCACTCATTGACATTCATACTCAAGATAGTGACCTTAGATTTCCCCCAAATTAAAGCAATCTACTGCATGTGTTTACTGACTGTTAGCTTCAGAGTTCTTTGCCTGGTTTTGTTATACACGGTCTAACGACAAGTGCTCTCCGGTACTGCTAGGAGAGGTAAACAATGAAGAATTAAATTTATATTAGATTTAAATTTATTTATGTTTTTCCTAATGGTTTACAATTTATAATTTTAAATTATTATAGCATCACTATAACCACATTTTTGACAGTGATATTAAGCAATGCCAAATTAGTTCAAAAGCATGCAACTGTTGGATAAGAATACATTAACTTTTAGAATTAACCTGAATTTTGAAAATATCTACTTATGGACCCCTTATATAACATTCTTATTTAATTCTTATTTAATTCTCAGAAAAATGGGGACTGAACCCTAAATTTGAGTATATAGTCTTAAAAAATAACCTATTGTCATTTCTAATTTAGTTCATTTTGTGATGCCACTTTGAGAATTATTTTCATGTTAATAACTATAAATATATATATTTTTATATATATTTGGTAGTTTATATCTATTTGGTTGTTTATATATATAAACTACCAATGATACAGAATCACAGCCTGTTTGTGCTGGAAGTGATCCCAGAAATTCTAGTCCAACTGCCTTTATTTTACAGGTGTGAAAACTGAGTCCCAAAGAGAGTAATTTGTGCGGGTAGATGTTATATACAGGTCCGGGAAGCCAATTAGTAGTAAAATTAGGACAGGAACCCATTCCTTAAACTCCCAATCCATGTTTCTGGTATATCACTCTACCTGAGATTTTCCATTGTTCATAATTAAAATGTTTTGTTTGTTTGTTTAATTAAGAAGAGCTGAGCGTTCTTTTGTATTGCACCAAGCAATCCAATTAGTGAGTGCACCTAAATACCAGAATGGCTCACTTATTTGGTAACTTCTTCAGCATTACTAGAAATGACTTAAAAAAAATGAGAATGATCTTTTGATATTTTTTCTTTGAAAAAAAGTGAAATTATTTATGAAGCCATGAAATATTTAACCTATTAGTCAGTAAATATAGCAAAAATACTGTATTATTTTTTAAGAATTGTGGAAGGAAAAAATAAAATAGTAAAGTGCTGAGTTTATAAAACAGCTTCAATAACATCTGGGCCCTGGGTTCCTTGGCATCTTTAGGAAATGGTACAGAGTCATGTGAGAACTCTTTGAACCCTCCCAAGGCAAAATTAAGCAACTCACTGGAAAATAATTTCAGCAGGTATAATAGAGCAGAGAGGCAATATATTGCAAACCCAGAGAAAAATGTAAAAGACTATCTGCTAAGCCTAGGGAGTTTTGTAAGCAAAAATAAATAATAAACAAACAAACAAAGCAATACTGATTCATTTTCTAAGACAGTTTTTATTTGAAGCCTTATAATACACCTTAAAATAGTGTATATTTGGTTCTTGTAAATGGATTCTAAATTTGCCTGAAATGAAGGATAGATCTGTAGTTTCATATAATGATAAAACTGGGCTTTCTTATTACACAGAATAGAATTTTCATGTGTATTTCCAGGCATCTTATTTATTAAACCAATATAATTTAAATTTTAAGTAAATTTAAAAGTACGTATAATATTAGGTACATGGCTCCAAATGATTGATGAGGTTTGTTATGGGGAACACCTGTAAATACTCAGGGTCCAGAAGACTTAGTGAATACTTTGTGAACTTATCAAGGTTTTGATGATTTTGTCTGATAATGAATGAAGCAAGAAAATGAATAACTCACTCAGTTGTTACTTCTGTCGTTGTGCACATGTAAATCCTGTAAAACTAAGAAGCTTAAAACTGGTTCTTCTGTTTCAATATCCATAACACAACACAATTAAAGTCTTCTATAATCAGTAAAGCTAATTAAAAATTATATTTTAAAACTATATCTTATGCTTATTTATATGATGGCTAATTATTGGCATTCTTGCATCAGGCACTTTATATAATATTTTTAGCAGTAACAAAAAACAAGATGCTTAAAAATAAAAACCTAATATTTTTAAATTACCAGTGGGGGGGGAACTTAAAATAATTGGTTTATTCTTATTTTTGATTGATTGAATTCATTTTTGTCTAAAGCCCTTAGTGATGTCCTTGGAAATTTTTATCTCCTTTCTTTTCTTCTTTCTCCTCCTATGAATATTTACATGATTTATAAAGCAGCAACATTTTTTTTGCATATTCCTTGCCCGGAGGAATATTTTTTTTCACTTTTAATCACTTCACAAATAAATTGTTCTCTGGTAACCAAGGGAATTAATGAACCATACTTCCCTTCTGTGTAAATCTATGTGGACCAAGTGTGTCTTAGTTTGCCTCTTGGGCTGAGTAAAACTGAACTGACCTTCACCTTTCATTATCTTTTCATACACTGCATAAATTGGTAAGAATAGAAGTAATGTGATCGGAAGTACAGTTTGACAGACAGTATCAGATACTACTATACCCAAATATTTATAAGCCAGAAATAGTGCCTTGGGGTACCACATTTATTATGTCTATTTGCATTTACACATTTTTGTCTAGTTTAGAATTACATAGTAAATCACTCACTGTAAAAAGTAGGATTGTTTTGGAAATGTTCTACTGACCACTCGAAGGATAATACAGAAATGCTAAATGCAGTTTTCTCCTGCAATAGGCTTTTAATCTATTTGGGGAAATAAAGCGCTGAGGCATAGGCAGTAAGATAACAGGAGAGTTAATAATGAATCAAAATCTCTACATGGATGAGCATGGGCATTTTACATTCTCTTTGTATATCACATATGTAACTCATTTCAGTGCATGCTTGTAAGTTCAGAAACTTAAGCAAAAAAGTTCAAACAAAGTTGTATTCACATTTTGACAGCAGAGTATGTTCCCTAATGATTTGAACTCTGGACAGAAGAAAGTGAGGTGTTTGAATCTTAACAGGGATCAAACAATACACTCTAACATGAGACTTAATCCAGGCATTGCTTTCCCCATTTCCTCATGGTATGCTCTCTAAATCACCGTTTAGTCTAACTCCTCAAGGAATAGCATCTTTCCTTCAAAGCTTTATATTAATGAAAGGCTTACTAGCCATTCCTTCTTTCAAAAAAAAAAAAAAAGTTCAGCCCTGACCAACGTGGCTCAGTTGCTTGGCTGTTGTCCTGAAAACCAAAAGGTTGGATTCCCTGTGAGGGCAAGTGCCTAGCTTGTGAGTTCAGTTCCTGATGGGAGTAAGTACAAGGGGCAACCAGTCCATGTTTCTCTCTCACATCATTGTTTCTCTCCCTCTCTTTCTCCCTCCCTTCCCTGTCTCTAAAAGAAATAGATAAATAAAATCTTTATAAAAAAATAAACAAAATGTTTAGCGCTGAGGTTTTGGGTACTGTTTAGTTTCTGAAGAAAATTATGTATCTCAATATATGCTGTGTAAATGTTAACATTTGTCCCTGAAACGAAAACCACTTAGTTCTTCAGGTAATGAAATGAAAATATTCTCTTTTAGTTTGTTTTACACCTTGGCATTGAGACCCATCACTATGGGAAGCAAAGTATTTTAAAAATATATGTAGCTTTACAGGTATTAGAATTATAGAAGAAGGTTATTTGGGTATTTAGGTTAATCCTAAACACATTTTAATATAGAAGAAAAGGAAGCCCCATTTTTTCCCATATTTGTGGCACAGCCAATCCTTGACTGCATTTCCTGATTGTATATAAGAGTAACTGAAAAGGTGAACTCTGGAATTAGCTTGCCTAAATTCAAATCCCTGTTTCTGCTACTTATCCCCTGTGTGACCTTGGGCACCCTCAATGCACTGTCTTCATGTCTTTATATATACAATTCAAATGATAATGTCACCAACGTATGGTTATTAGAATTAAAGTATATAATTCATGTAAAGTACTTAATACGGTTTAATAGAGATAGACTATCAGTGCTTTTACTTTCCACATGGTCTCTCGTCTTCTCAAAAATGAAACCTTGTCCTGCATCACTGTGAACCCTAATTGTTTCCTCATTTCCTTCATTTTCAGTGTCTCCATTAACTTAATCTCAAAGAAACTTAAATATGTAACTTTATATAATTATATTACTACATATAGCTTATACATGAGCATATAGAAATTGTAAGACAGAAAACAATCTTACTTGAATGAATACTTTCATTCTCGGAATAACAGTAGCTTTAAATCTGCAGCTGGAACAGGATTTAAATGGCAACCTAATGGCTTTGTCATCATAACTACATAAAAGGTCTGGCAAGATGTGAAAATTTGGGCATATGGACATGGTTGGCAAAACCTTTGAGTTGAAATTTAATCCACCCAACAAGTTGTTGCATCAAAATAGTGCTTGGAAATGTTTGCACTGTATTGCACGGTATTTGGCTTTCCAGCTAAAGCTATTCATGAGTGGAGAATGTGGGCCAACAGAAGAGTGTGGGGCAAGAGACTCTGTCCCTCCAGATTGCTGACCAGCTGGAATGAGTCAAGCTTAACTGACACTTGACAGCTGTCCATCAGCTTTATCATGAAAAGAGCTTTGTTGAAGTAGCAGCTGCCTTCAGCACCACAAGCCAAAAGGGAAATACAACTGCCTTGAGAGTCCAAGCTTCTCGCCCACTCTGCACCGCTCTCAGAAGCCACGAGTCTTGCTCCAGCTGAAACCAGGCAACCTTCGAAACCCAGGAAAGGGTTCTTTAGGAACACTGCACTTCCTTTTTTAAAAAAGGGAGGATGATTCTGTTTTTTTTGTTTCTGGACACTCCTGAAAGTTTTCTGGGTCAGACTATAAAGTTGATCAAAAATTATTTTGGCTGGGTAGATTATCTTGCCTGAAAACATTTGCTCATTTCCTAGTTCCCTTTTGTCGACCATCTGTGAGACAAAGGATATGAAATGAGAAGCTGTAACTATTTACGGTCCTGTAGACATGTTGACGAGTAGATCCTTCTAGCAAAGATTAAATGTATCATTGGAATGCTTTCTGATCAGTATCAACAAAGGTTTATTTACTATTGTGGGCCCACAGAGTGTGAAAAAAATTGACAGTCTGTGTCATAACCAAAGGTGCATTTATAATATGCTGTTTTTATTTGTGCATTGTTGCATTGGGCTTTGCCAGGCATTTTGAAGAGACTGCTGCAAGTTAACAAATCGTTTGGCTGCATGCATGATTTGATTTACTCCAGGGTCTAGCCAGTGCATTCAGCTTTATTTGTTATCCTAGCAGAACATTATTTATTAATGTGTTCTTCATGCTTTATTAAGCCTAATGTCAAAACACCTCTGTGGGACCTAGTAGGCATGTTTTCTCTTTGTGGTAAGGCCCCCCAAAGAAAATGAAAAATTATTCAGCAGTGCTCCAGTTAAAACCCAACAGACATCAGTTCAATTTCTCTTGAAACTGTCAGGTGATTTTCTGAGTCTTTGTGAAAAATCTGAATCTGGTGCAGTGTGAAACTGAAATCAAAGAATGCCCTCCTTCAGATGCCAGAAATTAGAGTCCCTTCAAAACAAAGCAAAACTTGTGTGCCCCCCAAAGATGAGAGGATTCATCAGTAGGCCAGGAGAAGCACAGATTACAACAGTAGTGAGAAACTATAGACTTATGCAGATATCATAGCAGTTTGAGATTAGTAACAAAGCGAAATAACAGGACAGCTGAATCCCAAGGGGCATGGGATTCTGCACTATGCTAGGAGTTAGCAGTAGGGGCTGGTAGGGAAGGGGAAGAAGCCTCTATGACTAAGGAAGACAGCCAGTGGGTATAACAACACACAAAAGGCATGCACCTGTCAGCTGAGGATTCTCCTGGCTTCTGGGAGGAGGGGTGGGTCTCAGTAGAGCCAGACTAGTCATGGTAATGGGGCAATACAGGCAACTGGGGCTATCAGGGTAGGTGAGTTTGAGCATCAGGGTTTGAGGCATCAGACACATTCATCAGTTACTTATAAAAAAAAAAACCAGAGAGGAACCAGCCAGGGCTCAGGATCCCAGGCAAGAAGCCTGGAGCTCTCTGACCTGAGTTTCCTAACAGAAAGCTGCAGGACAGAAACCAAGCTATAAGAGAGGTAGGGAGTAATTATTCTAGCTCAGTGGTCTGTGTGAGTGTCAGGGACCCAGCCCTACCCCAGGACTAATGAAGTCTACAGTAAGGAGATTCAGCAAGCCATGCTGGATGCTGTATCTGTCTTCTGGCCACCAAGTGCCCACATGCCACCGTTACCTCTCAGGTTGGGGGCTTCAGTGATTCCTGGTCCAGAACCTAGAGGAACTGGGCTCCGGTACAGAATCTGCAAAGAAGTTTTCCATCTTATAGTTTCACAGACTTGCTCTCTACATTTTGTAACAACTTAAAGTCACTCTAGCACACAACTGAGTACTTAATTATGTAGATAATTATTTCTGACATGTAGTTAAATAGTAATTATTGAGCTCCTATCATGTGCAAGACACAATTGGGAATAAAAACATCCTGGTGGCAAATCTTTCAGGAAACTTAAAGTAAGAAAATATATGTAGAAATGTAAAGATATTATGAGGCAAAAAAGATTTTACGGGCATGAAAGATGAGTAAAAACTGAGGAACCCTCCCATTTGGAGGAGACAAAGGAGACATGACAACTCATTGTGATGTGAGATCCTGCTTTGCATCCCAGACTGGAAAAAGTACATCAGTGGAGAAGCCGGTGAAATCCAGATAAACTCTAGAGTGTGGCTGTAAGTACTGTACCAACGTTAATTCCTTCACATTGATAACCGTGTTATGGTTGTGTAGGATTAACATTAGGAGTATCTGATTAAAGGGTATAATGGGAACTCTGCAACTTTGCTATAAGCTTAAATTAATTTCAAATGAAAAGTTTAAAAAGTGATAAACCCTGTAGGAAAGGTGCAGATAACACATTTAGATGTCCTGAAAAGGAAAAAGCTTCTAGCTGATGAGACAAGCTAAATCTTCATAAAGAGGCAGCTGGACATCCAAGGAAAAGAGAAGGGATATTTCCAGCATGAAAAAACAGGGTGAGTAAAAGCATTAAAACAGAAAGAGAGAGGACACTTCTGGGAAGAAAAACAGTATAAGTGAAGAACATTATAGCCCATTAGGAAGGACTTGGGATTTAGTCTACAGACAAAAAAATCAAGAAGTTCCAGGGAACATGGAAGAAGACAGCAAGCAGTTTGACTGGCTTGAGTTCACCATTTGAACTGACATTGTGCGTGGGGGCAGAGATGAGTCGAGAGGTTGTAGAGATAAACTTGTGATAGATTTTGAATGCGAGGCAAGGGATTTGACCTGTCTCTCCTATGCAGCAACATAATCCGGTATGTGTTTCCACTTGTTCTCCAAGAGACTATATGAACTTTAAAACTGGTCTTGTGTCTAATAATGAGATATCTGGGGACAGGTACATAGAGAAAATAGCCCAAATTGAAAAGTTATGAAGAAAAGGAAGGAAGCTGCAAAAAAAAGCTTGAAATTTGCAGGCTAGAGAACAAATACCTTGGAGAAAGGCTAAAAGGACAGACATTAACTAGCATTAAGGCTATACTAACCTAAAGCAATAGGAAAGTTAAGGGTGTTAAACACACAAGGCAATATACTTAGAGTTAGCTGCTGTTGTGTAAATGTTTGGCTAAAGATAAAATCAAAGGACACTTCTTTGACAGGATTGCAAAATTAATATGTCTAAGTTAATTAGACTATAAAATACAAAGTAATATTAAAAATTCTCTATGTGTACATGCATGTATGATCCAGTTGATGTAATAGGAAATAATAAACTGCCACTTTGTTTTCTCACCAGGACTTATATAACATGGATGTCGGCATCATGATTTTAGGGCTCAAAAGGAGGAATAATAACTTAGAGGAGGGCTCATTACTCCAGAGCAGGAAGTGAGAAAAGAGGGATAAAATATCAACATCGCCATGCATCCCTGTACATGCTGACCCTCTCTGTAGAGAAAACATATCAGGAGTTTGGAATATGCACCATGACTACAAATTGCAGAAGTCCAAGCCTACCCTCAGTAGAAGAATCTGTGTCTCCTGGAAGGGACATTCCTACTAACAACTGTAAATCTAACTCCAACTAACTCCCAATCTGATTCCTACTAACTACGCTTCTGCCAGTCAATGCCCACTAAAGAGCCTGGTGACGAGTGAACAATTTACCAGATAGCAAACTGGGACTCCATTAACACAGTCCCCTTTGATCTGGGATTAGGAAGAGCAGTTAAAAACCCTGCCTGAAATACCACATTCTGGTTGCCAGTTCTCACAAAATTACTCCCAAGGGTGACAATATGTGTTTTATTTCCCTTAAGTCTGCAAACTAACATGGAACACATAACATATACACATGTTACTCAAGGGTATTTTTTTCATTCATTATGTTTTAGCCATTAGCAATCACCTTACATGATCTTTCAACAATTCCAAAGCCTCTGAACATTCAGAATCTATCTTGAATTTTATTTTATTTTTCTAGGTTAGTCTATTATGCCAGTTGTTTTTACACCAATTTAGTGTCATAAATAGAAACAATTTTTGGTCTTTTTGTGTATTCCAGAGATAAAAGCTGATTTTTAATACATTTTCTCCTGACATATATAAAGCTAAATACTTGCCTTAGAAGACATCTTTATTTTAATGGAATATGGCATAATATTAGGAAATATATTCATGAGACTCATAAAAAACTCCTCAAGTTAATAGAAAGGAATATTTGTATAGTCATCATATAAAATGCTTTTATAACTTTATCTTCAATTTTATTATTATCAAGAGGCTTCTAGAATGAGTCTTAAGAATCAATGGCATCCTTAAAATCAAATTTGCAGATAGCATGAATAACTCATACAATGGAAGCTAGAACCAAGACCCAGAAAGACTTATACTGGCTATAACACTGGGTCAAACCTGGGGAATTTTTTTAAAAAAGGGAATAAATGTAAAGTCCCATCCTCCAATAAAAAAAAAAGTGTATTGGGAGGAATTTGAAAGAAACACACATGAAAGATTCTAGGCATCCATTTAATTACTCATTCAGTATGAGTTAGAGATGTAATTGCCAAAAAATGCTGATAAGAGCTTAGACCCAATGTGCAATAACATGTCCAAAGCAAAGAGAATGATGGCTTCTCTCAGTCTGGGTTGAGCACACCCATTCCCAGGCCTGAAATGTCACATTATGGTTTGAGAGCTGCACTCTAACTGGAACACAGGTAATATGTTCAGAGTAGAGCACCCAGGACTGTGAAGGGCTACGGAGCAGCCTGAAGAAGATGAGAATAGTCAGCCAGAAGAAGATAAGATACAGTGGGGAGGACTGAACACTCTCTTCAGTATTTGAAGGCTGCCATGGACATATGGAGCATAGACAGAGGGCAGAACAAGGAGAAAGGGATAGAAGACACGGGGATGTACATCTTGTCTCAACTTAAGTAAGAATTTTATAATAACTGTGGCTGAGATGCCCAGCAGGTAAAAAGTTGTCTGTGAGTTGGCGAAGGGCTGTTATGGCTTATTGCAAGTGCTGAGGGCGTCTACCTGAATGCAGCTGGTCTGAGTGCATGGTCTCTCCGAAAGGCCCGAGTTCTCAGTCCCTTCTAAACCTAGATCTGAGTACCACTGAAGTTGCTGGACCTTAACAATGGTATAGTTCATGTTCTTAAAAATACATCAGAGGGTCCATTTGCTTTTTAGAAATGTAGTGAAATATCACTTTAACTTTTACCATATGCAACTGAAGCACTTCTAATAAGTCAGTTCTTGGAATATTAGCTTGTGTTTTCACGGCCACTGCCTAAGCTGGAGAAGTGCTAATGGTTTTCTTGTCCATCATTTTCTCAGAAACCAAAGCTGCTGCTACAATGCTAAAATCCTTTAAAACATAAATTGTGATCACAGATTTTTAAAAGCATTTTTTGTTTGCTTATTTACTTGAGGTCCAAGACTATAACAAGCTTTTGCTTTCAAATTATGCAATGAAAATGTGGACCGCACCTAGACAGACACACAGACGAATAGAGTTGCAAAATCACTTCTGATCCTGTGAAACTCTTATTTCCTAATTTCAGTTTATACTAACTACTAGTCATGAATATTGTATCTAAGTGTTTTAGCAACCTTTCCAGTTCATTCCATCTGGTCTATCCACAAATCAAGATTTACATTTTTAAAATTGTTTTTGTATTTTTTCCAATTACCATCTAGTCTTCTTATGCCCCCCTCCCCTCAGCAATCACCACACTGTTGTCCATGTCCGTAAGTCCTTTTTCCTTGTTGTTCAATCCCTCTACCTCCTAAACTTTTATATCAATTTTTCTACCTTGGTTTTTAACAGAAAAATTACAGACAATGAACAACCTGGGCATGATGTCAAAATTCTATTAGAAAGATATGTTTCATGGATTTTAAAGATATGTTGAAAGTTCCCTTTATGTTATTTCTTGAGAATTACTCTGAAAGGAGAACTAATCTGAACTTTATGTCACTACTCACCAGCATACACAATCATTCATATTTTCTCTCCATCCTTTTCTTCTCCCCCTTATCCATTTCTTTCCCCTTTTTCTTCATGATTTCCAATAATTATTTGAAGTTATACTCTTCAATTGATATTTCTAATGAACTTAAATTCAAATTTTCATGCCAATTTCTACTATAAAAGATTTCAAAGTAAAATTGGAACAGGAACAAATAATTTTCATCTTCTGCTTAACAACATTCTTTTTATTAAAATGAGCATCCAGAATTTGAATACCAAATTATTTATTCTAGGACCACTAGTGAGTCAGTGAAAAGACAGACAATACTCAATAGAAAAGCTGAGAGAATACAGGAACAAAAAATAGGGGGAAGAGGGAGCTTAAATTGGAGAAAATTGAGTTAGAGAAAAAAACTTTAGAATTATGCATAGAAAAGATATTTTTAAAAAGAATATTATATGAGAGATAATAGACTTTTTTTTAGTAATAAGCAAGCAAACTAGGAATACACATTTTTAAAAGATTTAAACTATATAATAATTTTCAAAGCAAAACCAGTGCCAAACTTTAGCATATATTTAATAAAACTTAATTGAATTCTCTCATTGAAAATACAGAATGTAAAAAAGAACATTATACATATTTCAATTTGGCAATAATGAAATGATTCTGCAAATCTGTACAGCCCACATGACTCCCTTACCCACAATTCCAATTTACTGTAACTGGACAGAGTCTGACATTTATATTCCAGTAACTGTTGAGATTACTTGTGATTTTAACCCTATCCTTCCTGTTTGCCTTTAGCTAGATCCATTGAATTCATTGCCCAGGAAAATTCACTGATCTTATGGAAAAGCTCTGTAACCACCATATTTGAGAATTAAACATTTAATCCAAAAAAGTCTCTAATCTTTAAAAATGAATAAAATTAATAATATCTTTTTGCATAAAAATGTATAATTTATAAAGTACTTTGTATAAAATCATGTAGAGTAGTAAAAATGGGCATTATTATCCCCTTGCAAAACTAAAAACACTGGAAAGTCACCAACAGGCACATGAAAAGATGCTCAGTGTTATTAATCATCAGGGAAATCCAAATCAAAACCTTGAGAGTTTACTTCATACCCATCGGAATGGCTATTCTCAGACAGAAAATAAGAAGTGTTGAAGAGGATGTGGGAAAAAGGGAGCCCTCATACGCCATTGGTGGGAATGTAAAATGGTGCAGCCACTATGGAGAATAGCATGGAGTGTTGGGAACCTCCCTGCCTGGTTTCAGAAGCTGTAACCACCCATGGCTAAGGCTAAGTGAACAGCCTTCTGACCATAAGCCACTAAAGAGACACGACTCATCTCCCAGGCAGAAGCACAGCTTCTGCTCCTTTTTCTTCACCCTGCCTGGCCCCCAATGCTTGATCAGTTAGCCAATGATGGGTAAGAGTCCCCAAGGGGGGAATGACCTAAGACAGGCATGATCATGTGAAGGCCCCAGGGAAGAACTTGGGGGGAAGGACTATAGAAAAAGGGAGTGATGGACCCCACCCGTCAGTTTTGACATAGTCTGAGTCCTCATTCTGTCTAAGAGAAGTCTCCTGATCTCTTGGATGTCATACTTCCCCTGCCTGACTTAAGCTTGAAACAATGCCAGAGGGCAGTGCAGCCCTGTGCTGGAAAGAGCAGGTTCCCCAAGTGATCAGGCCTTAGAAAAAATATATAAAATCCTATGAAACCTGCTTTGCTAAGAATGCTCTTAATTAAATGATAAGGGTCCAAGCAGGAAATGAGTTTATTTCCCAAAGTTTTTGTAGCCCCTTAGCTAACTGACCCTGACTCAGAATAAGCCCTAGTAGTTCTGTGTATGTTATCTATTATTTGATCATTACTGCCTAACAGCGATTGATGAGATTTTACCTGTATTTCCTGTGC
Organism: Artibeus jamaicensis; assembly: GCF_021234435.1. Lineage (NCBI taxonomy): Eukaryota > Metazoa > Chordata > Mammalia > Chiroptera > Phyllostomidae > Artibeus > Artibeus jamaicensis. The sequence goes on from NW_026521812.1 coordinate 18,409,909, forward strand.
AATATAAACCTAATAAAAGCCCATTGAGGAAAAGGCTCTTGGCCCTTCTCCTTTGAGAGATCAGCTACCTTTCCTTCCCAAGCAGATCATGTCTTGGTAGACTTATTCTCATCTGTGGTGGCCTGAGATGCCCTTTGGGTGGATCCCTGCCACAGTGGAGTCTCCTCAAAAAAGTTATGATCCAGCAATTCTACTTTTGTGTATTTATCCAAAGAAAATGAAAACACTATTTGAAGAGATAGCTCTACTCCCAAGTTCATTGCAGTATTATTTACAACAGCCAAGCTATGGAAGATATCTAAGTGCCCATCTATAGATAAATACCCATTTATAGGTAAATGGATAAAGAAGATATTATACATATATACAATAGAATATTAGTATGCCATTAAAAAGAATTAAATCTTGCCATTTGCAACAACATGGATGGAGCAAGAGGGTATTTTGCTAAGTAAAATAAGTCAAACAGAAATACAGATACCTCTTATATGTGGAATCTAAAACAAACAAACAAACAAAACAAAAGACAGGCTCATAGATACAGGAAACAAACTGGTGGTTACCAGAGAGGAAAGGGGTTGGGGGGCAGGCGAAATAGGTGAAGGGCATTGAGGGGTAAAAACTTCCAGTTTTAAAATAAGTAAGTCATAGGGATGAATCATACAGTGTAGTGTATAGTCAATAATGCTGTAATACTGTATGGTGACAGATGTAACTAGACTTATTCTGAGGATCTTTTCTAATGTATATATGTAAATATTGAATCACTGTGATGTACACCTGAAACTAATAATACATCAATGATATGTCAATTTTAAAAACTTCATCTCGTGTTCCTGAACAAGTAAAGGAAGCCACACTGTTTATTTCCTACCATGTGAAGCCAAGAAACCCATCTGTAGCTTGTCCTAGAGCACAGACTGCCCGGATTTAGAGTCAGCGCAGCAGTGCGAGAGGATGGGTTCTCTTGGTGCAGATGGTGCCTGCACTGACCCCTTCTTGAGTTCTCGTGAGCAGTGTGATTCTTAGCCCCATCCTCTTCCCAGTAGGAAGCTTTGGCCTTCCTCCTTTTGGTGATAGCAGGGGTTTAACTATGCCATTGGCATTTAGTACTGAGGAAGGAGGAATGGTAATTGTCTAGGGATACAGCCAGTACCCACAATGCAAAGATATCATTTGCCTAATGTCCCTGTTGAAAGTATTTTGGGAGATAATTATCTATAGTAAGTTATTAATATTCTTAAAACTTATCATTCATAACCTAAAATTCATGATTGTCATAATTTATCAAGGAGTTGTCCAAGAACCTGACCATTCTCCAAAGCCTCCTGCAAATGCAACAGAACATTGGATTTTTCCTCAGTTTTCAGAGAGAACAGGTTATCCGTGTCTCAACACTGTAGGTTTGAGTTGGTCAGGGTTTTCAGTTGCTGTTATTCCTTGTTACACATTACTATTAGCTTTCATTTGTCATTGTCCATTTAATTTACTATGGGTTATTTAGCTAACCCTGAAGTGTTTGGCGATCCCCATTTTTATGAACAGTACTTTTGGACTATAAATTACATTAACCATACTTAAATACAGGCTATACGTCATGGTTCAAAGATAGATTATTTGTAGAACTATTACTACAATAGATATATGCACAAGCTCCCTTTCAGAAATTACCTAGCATAGTATTGTATCATATCATCCAGTACAACATAGTGTAGTACAGCATAGCATGTAGAGTACAGCAGAATATATAATAAAATATACTAAAGTACACTTACAGTACTTACAGTAGTACTATAGAATAGTATAATATAGTATACTAATAATATCATATATTACGGTATAATATTCTTATCACCATATTTCCCCACCACTGGAAAGTGAAACAGGTGATACAGATAAGTGGCAGGGATTTTTTCCTGCCAAGAGGACTGTCTACCAAAGTCAGTTGAGAGAGAGAGACAGACAGAGTGCACCACTGAGTTACAGCAGCAACATAGCCTCAACAGATCTCCAGGGTTTGGACTTCTTGCTCAGAAGGCGTGGGGTGGATCAGGACAGTGAGTCCTTAGCACTGTCCTCATCCACTGTCCTGATGCACCAGTTCGTCCTTAGGGGGGCCCACAGGCTACTCTATTGCAGCGCCTTGTACCCGTGTATTTCTGATGAAGTGTTTTGAGACCCTGTGGCAGAGAATGTATTACTTTCATTTTAAAACCAACTGATACCTTTGTCTACAAGGAGATAATTCACCCATAAAATTTATCACCTTGCCTCCAGCTTCATTGTTAAAAACTACCTGACAACTCTACTTTATAATAATACTTTTTATTAATAAAATATTAGGAAGAAAATAATACTAAATTGTAAAATTATAAAAAGAAAGCTTGTATAGCTAAACTTTAATATACTCCGAGGGACAAAGAAATGAAGCCACTGATGCTGGGTAAGAAAAATGTGTGGCAATGGAAGGGTGCACTGTGATTTACTTGGCTGGCTACTATATAGCAGAATAAATTCTATAATCTTGCCAAAACTGGAGGGAAATGTGAATTAAATAGCAATAAATAACCTTATTGGAAAGAGTTGCATGTGATATACTGTATTTCCAGCCCTTCTACAGAAAAATTTCTCATTGATTACAGCATCAGATCCAGAGTGGACTGAAGACGAGGTATTTTTAATACACTTCACATGTCCCTTCTGCTCCTGTTCAACAGCCTCTTAAACTGTTAGTTGGAAGGTCAGGCTGAGCTATGTGAAGCTCCAAGCTTTTAAGCCTCTTTCAGGTTAAATAAACTTTACAGCTAGCTTTTCCTATGAATTTTCACTAATATTCCTTTGCTGCTCAGTAGTCAGTGTTATATGCTTATTAATATTAATATTTAATAACACCTTAATTACTGTTATTTGACTAATACTTTAAAGTTACAAACAATACTGTACATTGTCTATTTAACCCTCACAATATTGTTTTGTTCAAAGAAAGGGTATTATTCATCCTGTGTGTTGTAGCTGAAAACATTCACACCTAGAGTAGTGATGTGACTTGTCCAATCATAGTGAGTAGGTGGCCAATCTGGGGCTAGATATCAAAATTTCTGCATCTTAATATTTAGTTAATAAGAATTTCATCATGTGAATTATTACAATTGACTATGATCGTCTCTGCTGAAATGCCTAGTTCTATCATATATTTTAATATTAAATGATATTATAGACTACCAAAATGCAATTTGCTGCTTCATTCAAACAGTTACTCCTTACTCCTTTATTAAAATTTTTTGAGTATCTGAGTTGTGCGCCAAGAAGAAAAAAGGAAAACAGAAGTAAGAAACTGCCTTCAAAAGAGTACACAGTCCAGAAGGGAAAGCAGATAAACACATATGCTCACTACAATACCAAAACCATTTGTGATACAATAAAAAATATGTTTGGTTTGTGTCCTTCCCTCCCCCTCACTCTAGCACAAAGCTCTTAAAACTGTTGGAATTTCCTAAGTGATAGGAGTGTCTCACTGTCTGCTAATGAGGTGACTCAGGAAGAAGGGGGCCCAGGAAAGCCGATCATGTGATTAGAGGGCTATCATTTTCAGGCCCACCCTCCAATATCCCAACAGGGGTGAGGACTTAGAGATTCCAGTGGCCAGTGATTTCGTCAGTGAGTCTTGTGTATGAGGTTCAGAACTCTGAAACAATGAGGTTAACAATGGGTTGGCAAATTCAGTGATGTGCTGATACAGCATGAATGGAGGGGTGGAAGTTCTACACCCCCCCACCCCTCCTACCTCACCCTCTGTATTTCTTCCACGTGGTTGTTCCTGAGTTATTTTCCTTCACAATAAACTAGTAATCATAAATATAGCATTTTCCTGAGTGTCGTTAGTTATTCTAGCAAATATCGAACATGGAGTAGGCAGAACCATGAATTTGTAACCAAGTCAGACAATGTAGGCAGCCTGGCAACTGGGGACTTGAAACTAGCATCTGAAGTGAGGACAGTCTTGTGGGGTAACAGAGCCCACAAGACTGGGGTGTGGAGAGAGGAGCGGTGCTAACTCTGGGCAGTGTTAAAATGGAATTGAATTGTAGAACACCCAGTCGGTGTTGGAGAATTGAAGAACTGGTTATTATTCACAAAAAATCAAACACCAGTGCTCACCATGTCCCCTACAAAGCTCCCCGAATGTGCGTCACAGCTCTCAGGGTGAACAGCTTCAGTGTGTTGCGTGCTTATCCACAGCTGGCGGTGTTTGACTCCACACTGTTGGTGCTAATACTATGCGATGCATTTACATATTTTTAAATTTACTTTTTATTTAAGTATAGTTGATATGCAATCTTATATTGGTTATATTAATGCTAGGTGTAAAATATAGGGATTCAACATTTTTACACCTTATAATGTGATAATCCCACTAATTCTAGTAACCATCTGTTACCACGTAAACTTATAATATTATTGACTGTATTATCCTTCTTCTTTTCACCCATTTCCTTACCCTCTCCCTCCTAGCAAACATCCTTTTGATCTCTATTTCTATGAGTCTGTTTTTGTTCTGTTTATTTTTTTTTAGGAAAGTTGGTATCTTTGATTCATTATTTACTACCACCGTTACATTTTTTGTGAACTTTTTAAAAAGATTTTTATTTATTTATATTTAGAGGGGAAGGGAAGGAAAGAGGAGGAGAAACATCAATGTAAAGAGGAGGAGAAACATCAATGTATGGTTGCCTTTCATGAGTCCTCTGCTGGGAACTGGCCTGCAGGGAACTGGCCTGCAACCCAGGAATGTGCCCTGTCTGGGAATTGAACCGCGATTGTCTGGTTCGCAGACCAGCGCTTTTTGTGAACTTTTTAAAATTTATTTTATTTGTTATGCTATTACAGTTGTCCTACTTTTTCCACTTTTGTGCCTCTAGTATCTCCCTTCTTTCCAGGAATCCCTTCCCTTAGTTCATACCCATGGGTTGTGCATGTAAGTTCTTTGGCTTCTCCATTTCCTACACTATTCTTAACATCCTCAGTCTGTATGTACTTACACATTATGCTTCTTAATCCCTGTACTTTTTCCACATTCTCCACTTCTCCCCATCAACTGATAACCCTCTAAATGATCTTCATATCTATGATTCTGTTTCTGTTGTAGTTGTTTGCTTAGTTTGTTTGTTTGTTTGTTTGTTTAGATCCAGTTGTTGATAGTTATTTGTTGCCTTTTTAATGTTTATAGTTTTAATCTTATTCCTTTTCCTAAATAAGCCCTTTGAAATTTCATACAATAAAGGCTTGGTGATGATAAACTCTTTTAGCTTTGCCTTATCTGAGAAGCCCTTTTTATCTGTCCTTCAACTCTAAATAATAGTTTTGCTGGATAGCGTAATCTAGGTTTTAGGTCCTTGCTTTTGATTACTTTGAATACTTTTTGCCAGTCCCTTCTAGCCTGCAAAATTTCTTTTGAGAAATCAGCTGATACCCTTATAGGAACTCCTTTGTAGGTAACTTTATGCCTTTCTCTTGTTGCTTTTAAGATTCTCTCTTTATCTTTTATGTTTGATATTTTAATTATTATATGTCTTGGTGTGGTCTTCTTTGCCTCCAACTAGTTTGGGACCCTCTGTGCTTCCTGGACTGGTATGTCTATTTCCTTTGACAAATCAAGGAAGTTTTCTTTCATTATTCTTTTTCAAATAAGTTTTTGATTTCTTGCTCTTCTTCTTCTCCTTCTAGCACCCCTATGATTCAAATGTTGCCACTTCTAGAGATGTCCCAGAGTCTTCTTATACTCTCCTTATCTTTTTTTTAATTATTGTTTTTTATTTCTGTTCTGGTTGAATGTTTATTTCTTTCTTATGTTCCAAGTCATTGATTTGAATTCTAGCTTCCTTCCCTTCACTATTGGTTCCCTGTGGATTTTTCTTTATTTCCTTTATTGTAACCATTATTTCTTCCTTTAGGTTGTTGCCATATTCAATGAGTTCTTTGAGCATCCTGATAACCAGTGTTTTCAACTCTGCCTCTGTTAGGGTGGCTATCTCCATTTCATTTAGTTCTTTTTCTGAGGATTTGTTCTGTTCTTTCATTTGGGCCATATTTCTTTTATTTATTTATTTATTTATTTATTTATTTATATTGATTATACCATTACAGTTGTTCTACTCCCCCCCTTCATGCCCCTCCACCCTACCCCCCGTCCCCACCATTACCCCCCCTTTAGTTTATGACCATGTGTCTCAAGTTCTTTAGATTCTATATTTCCCCTACTATTCTTGCCCCCCCCATCTATTTTCTATCCATCTATGCTACTTATTTTCTGTACCTTCTCTCCCCTTCTCCTCCTCCCACTCCCCTGTTGCTAACCCTCCATGTGATCTTCATTTCTATGTTTCCACTCCTGGTCTAGCTGTCCTTTTAGTTTGCTTTTGTTTTAGGTGTGGTTGTTAATAACTGTGAGTTTGCTGTCCTTTCACCGTTCATGTTTTTTTAACTTCTTTTTCTTAGGTAAGTCCCTTTAATATTTCATATAATAAGGGCTTGGTGATGATGAACTCCTTGAATTTGATCTTATCTGAGAAGCACTTTATCTGTCCTTCCATTCTAAATGAAAACTGCTGGATAGAGCAATCCTGGTTATAGGTCTTTGGTTTTCATGACTTGGAATACCTCTTTCCAGCCCCTTCTTGCCTGTAAGGTCTCTTTTGAGAAATCAGCTGACAGTCTGATGGGAAGTCCTTTGTAGGTGACTGTCCCCTTATCTCTTACTGCTTCTAGGATTCTCTCCTTCATTTTAATCTTGGCTAATGTAATGATGATGTGCCTTGGTGTGTTTCTTCTTGGGTCCAACTTCTTTGGGACTCTGAGCTTCCTGGATTTCCTGGAAGTCTATTTCCTTCGCCAAATTGGGGAAATTCTCCTTTATTATTTGTTCAAATAAGTTTTCCACTGGTGGCTGTGCCTTTCCCCCTTCTGGTACCCCTATAATTCGGATGTTGGAGCATTTAAAGATGTCCTGGAGGTTCCTAAGCCTCTCCTCATTTTTTTGAATTCTTGCTTCTTCACTCTTTTCTGTTTGGTCATTATTTGCTTTCTTCTGGTCCACTCCATTGATTTGAGTCCCAGTTTCCTTTTCATTGCTATTGGTTTCCTGTGCAATTCCATTCATTTCAATTAGTTTCGCCTTCATATGTTTCTCTAATTTGTGGGTACAATCAACCAGTTCTGTGAGGATCCTGATCACTAGTGTTTTAAACGGTGAGTCTGAGAGTTTTGCTATTTCTTCATCGCTTAGATTTATAGGCTCTGGGGCTTTCAGATCTTCTTGAGCCATTTTTGGTCTGTTTGCTCCCGTTCAGTATGAGGAGCGGAGCCTTGGACTCCCAGGTTGCTGGGTTGTGATGCTGTATGTGGGGGCATGGTCAGAGCAGGGAAATGGCGGCGCCCTCCACTGCCGCTCACCCGGGAACCCACTGGGTCCCATCCAATTGCCCACTCCCTTGCTTGTCTATCCACCACGAATGTGCGACCACAGTCAACCCGCAGCCCTGCTCCCTCGCTGTTTCCCCGCGGTCACTGGGTCTCTCACTAGGTCCAACCCTGCGCCTGGATTCCATGCGCCTGAGTCTGTCTGACCGAGTTTTCCTGTGCTACCCCACTCCACCAGCTGCTGGTTTCACCCCTCTTACCGGTCAGGCTGAAGAATTTGTTGTCAACAGACTTCCAAAAAGTTCAATTTTCTGTGTTCTGGCTATGTTTTCTGTTGCTAATATTTAGTTGTCTCTAAACTTGGTTGTGTGAGAAAGCCCGGCGTCTCCACCTGTTTTGTTTATTTTGTTTCAAGATTCTACATAAGTGAAACCATACAGTAATTGTCTTTCTCTGTCTGACTTATTTACTTACCATAATACCTTCTAGATTCATCCATGTTGTCACAAATGGCAAGATTTTATTATTTTTATTGCTATGTAATATTCCATTGTACAATCTATATATACCACATCTTAATCCATTCACCTATTGATGGGCAGCTAGGATTCTTCCATATCTTGTATTTTAATTGAATATTTAATAACCTTAGAAATATAATTGTAAATAAAATTCAAGAGTATTGTCTATGAAAACTTAGTTGAATTCTTTAGAAAGACTTGATGAAGGTAAATTGTAAAAAAAAAAGGTCTCAGTCTCTTAAAGAGGGCAAGGATGAGACAACTCTAAAAGTCTGAAGGAAAAAAAAATTAAATCTAGAAAGACTGAAAATAAAATGTATCCCAGGATATAAAATTACCCAAAAAATTACTTTAGGATATATTTGTAGAATCATTTTTAAAAATACAATTGCATAAATATAGTTATAGTGCAAAAATCTAATATAATAAATAAATCAGAAGAAATGAAACTGTAATTTGTAGATGATGAACTATGGGTTGTGACTTAGCAAGGAAGAAGATAAGGAACAGCAGTCATCAGAGCCACATTCAGAAAACACCTTGATTCTTCTTAAAAATGTGATTCATCCCTGGCCAATGTGCTCGTTGGAGCATCATCTGTACCCTGAAAGGTTGTGGGTTTGATCCCCTAGTCAGGGTGCGTATAGAAGCAACTGATTGCTATTTCTCTTCTCTCTCTCTCTCTTTCCCCCTTCCTTTTTTTCTAAAAGGCAATAAAAAGTCCTTGGGTGAGGATAAATATGTGTGTGTGATTCATATTTTTAGTTAAAATGTAATATATAAAGTATATATTAATTGTCAAATTTCCACTTTAGCCAACTTTTCTAATTAAGCAACCAACCTTCAGTTCTGATTACAAAATGAGAAAAAGGATCATACCTCAACTCTTTTTCTGTTTCTGGTGAGCCTAGAAGGGAATGTCAAAATTTAAAGTATTTACAACACCATTTTGTCAGCCAGTAGGGATTTATGAGCCCGGTTTTTATTTAAGAATAGTCAATCAAGCTTCTTGTCAGATTACTCTCAAATTGACTTTGAAAGAAAAGTATAGCCCTCAATTTTTTCCCTTCCCTTCCTTCCTCTAAAATAATTTACAGAATCATAGAGCTGTCTGAATCCACCAAAGTCCATTTGAATACCCTGCCTCCAGGCCAGCTTTCCCTCACTATGCTAGACTGTCCAGAAATGTACTCTAGGTTTGTGATTTCTTAGGAGAGGAACTTGTGTCCTTGCTCATTAACCTATAAATGAGCCTGACAACCAGCCTATTAGGTTTTTTCCTTTCTCATGCATCAAATCTTAACCTCCCTGCTGCTGCTTTCAAACTCCATTTGCTTAATTTGCTCAAGGACTCACTGACTATCTCCTAGGTGCCAGGAACTCTCTAGGCACTTAGAATACGAAAATCACCACCTTTATATTACTTATATTTTAGAGGGTAAGAGGAGATTCAGAAGATAATTTTTAAAAGGACCAGTTCGGCTGCTATGCTGAGAATGACTGGACAGGGGCAAGACCAATTAAAGCAGAGGGACTATTAAAAGACTATTGGAATAAGCAAGCATCCTGAGTGATGGCAGTAGAGACATTTTAGAAGGGAAAGCCAAAAAGATTGCTTTGGTGTAGGTGAAAGGGAAGTGTTAGGATGACTCCAGGATTTTTCTGACCCAACAGCTAGAAGAATGGAGTCTCCATCCACGGAGATAAAAGAGGTATTTTGAGGAGCTTGGTTGTGACAAAACAAATTTAGTACTGAACACACTGAGGTGAGGTGCTCGTTAGCATTCCAGTGACAATGTCAAGGCAGCAACTGTCTTTATGAATTTAAAGTTTGAAAGAAAAGTCATCACCGTAGAGACTGCTCTGCCTTTAGAGGAGGTGAAGCGCAGCCAGCCTCTCTCAATGGAGCGGCACAAGAGAATTTAGCCTTCACGTTTTAGAGATCTCTTGTACATCATAAACTATGTTCTGTCCATATACACAGGACAGAACATAATTTATGATGTACATGGGATCTTTGTACATCACACCGGTACTGGTTATATAGCATCCTGCAAAGAACTCAGAAATCCTCACTTTGTGTTCCATAATTCAGATGAGGAAACCCACATGAGAAAGGCTGTTTGGCTGCCTGAAGAAACTTCAGTTCTTATCTCTTTTTCAGGCAAACTTTAATTCTCATTCTTAAGGTAATTTGGATCTTCTTAAGATGTTTGGAGGCATTTTATGAAACCTTAAATTAAATATTATATATGAGTATTTCCCAAAATGTACACAATTTTAATTAGTGTTTATAAAAGGAGAGGAGGTGATAGCTCAGATATGTATGGTCTTGGGGAAACCAATTAAAACAAAATCTTCTACTAATGCAGAAATCTTCTGTACAAAAATAGTAGAAAAAGGAAACCCTTTTTATTATTGACCAAGCATTAAACCGGAATGTGATATGGGTCAGGAGGAAAAACACCAGGAAACTGCCAAAACAGAAAGGAATTGCACCCCCCTCTATGGCCAAGCAGATATAACCCATTACAGGTTCTCAAGATAAACAATAACTAACCCTCAAGTACAGTTAATGACATCATTTTTTGCACATGGTTTATCCTTGACGATACCTGGTAACTGGGGTGGCCATCTGGGTTAGCTTATTGGCTTTATCCACAGGAAAAAGATACATTGTATCTTTATGACAGGAAGGAACTTTGCAAATCAGAGATTGACACCCAAGGAAGTTAGGCTCCACCCACCCACAAACTTGGGGAGATAGAGGGGACTGTTTTCCTTAAAATTTGCTTTGAAAAATGACTCCCCGATTCAGGGTCAGAAGGCTGATTAAAGGCGTGTCTAGTTTTTAAGAGGATTCACATACATTTCTAAGACAAGAGAAAGTATTTACGATTATAAATTTTCTAAAGTAATCGCTCCAAGAAAAGGAGCGAGGAGATGGCTCTACCCTAATTTTCAATAATAAGAATTACAACTCTTTGTAATTTTTATTTTAATTGTTCACCTACAGTTTTCTGTCTTTTACTCCCATCTCAGCCCATCCGGCCAGTCCTCCCCACCTTCCTCCCATTTCCACCCCCCCTAGTTTTTGTCCATGTGTCCTTTATATCTGTTCCTGTGAATTAAGACTCTTGTCTTTCATTTTTATTTGTCCTTATAATGGTGAGCTCTCAGTGTCTAATAAAGATAGACATTTTGTTACTGTAGGATTTCTCAGTTTTTTTAATTTGTTTGTGCATATTATAAAATTCCAAGGGAGAAATATATTTGGCAATATTTCTCAAATATATTAACCATAACACTTTAATGAACCATCTAATAGGACCAACATTTCACAAATTCACATACTAGAAAATGCCATGCCAACCTAACAGAGACCTAACCAATTCCAGAAAGAGAGGGTACATTCATGTTGTTCTAATACCTTATTCTGTGCCCACATCCCTTAAGGCAATAGTAACCAAAACTTAAGCCATTTTTGCACTTGAATTGTTAGTTTGTTGCATTTTCCCCCATTTATTTTAATCTATGATATATAGCTGTTTTCCCATTAATTTTGGTGCTTGAGACTCTATTTTTATGTTCCTATTTAATGTGTTTGGCTAAAATATGAACATTCTATATCCCTAATTTATGCATGAACATTTTATGATTTTAATATTTTTACCCCTACCATTATTTTCTCAGTTTTACTTCTAGACAGTTGCCCAAAGTCTTGGAAGCACCTAGGTATATATTTTAAAACACATGTGATATTTTAAGTCTGTAAAATGTTTGTTATTCTGAAAGCATGCATTTCACTGTTCAAGGGCACTGTCTCTGGGGTCCGGCTCAGGGGAAAGGAGGCTTTGGTGTAAACGTCATAAACGGGTGTTGAATTTTCGTCAGGCCACCATGGGAATCAATACCACAACCCAACTCACTTTCTTTAAAACAAGAAAATCTTGTCTGAAGTAGCAGATATTTTTATTACTCTCTAATTACTACTTAACTTCTTTCTAAGTCCACATGGCTCACAAGGCAGAGCAAAGTCCACAATAAATGTAGAATGCATCTAAGTAAGCTCAATAATTTCTTTAATTTACTTAATTATGCATTTACTTTTATGTACTTACAGAGCTGTCCCAGAATTTCTTCCCACAAGCTGACCAATCACTTCCTCCCTCAGCCCCACGGGTCTCTAGAAAGAAAAGTGCAAAGTGCCCCTTACACTTACCCCCTACCTTTCTCCATTAATTTTGATTGTCCTGCAGAATAAACAGAGAGGTCACTTCTCACTTCAGCCAAAATCGGCTGGTTCTTGGCCACCTGGTTGGAGCCCTGGGGCTTCATGCTCTCTCCATCCGACCTCTAAAATTACTTTGGTTTTTTTTCAGGTTTACAACAAATAAACAACAAAAAAGCCTTATGCCTTTACTTTTTTGCCCTTTAAAAGGACTTTTTTCTCATTTATCTCTCTCTCCACCTCTTGTTTGATGGGTTTTTTTATTCACAAATTCAGCAGGAGTTTAGTCTCTCCTTCATCATGATACCAAATCAACTCCTTTCAAACAATACAGCTTCCAAAAACACTAAGAAACCAGGAACTTCAAAAATACAAATGCAGTGGCTTATCATCACACATATTAAAATCCATATCTAGTGGCTATCACTTACAGACTGATACTCATCTCCATGGAAACTGGGGCCTGTTTTCCTGGAGCCCCAGCCAGGCTAACAGGTGACTAGAATGACACTAGTAGTTGTGTTTTAAACCAAGAAGAGAAGATATTCACCAGGGCCAGTCCCTGGGTCTTTCACTTTGTCACTTTGGAATTTGGGAAGTACATTTTCTGTGTGCCATTTTAAAATAAAGAGTAAATAGGAAAAAACAAAGTTTCCTAAAGGGTATATGATGTCTCATTCTCTCACAAAAGTCCCACTCATCGGAAAGACAGGTTGGGAAAGATCTTTATTCTCTTTTGCTCATCTCACCTTCATCCCAATTCACAGGCAAAACATAGGAGATCCCAAAAACAAATTGACCAAACTGGAAAATGTAGGCCCTAATACTAATTCCCCTCATTTAAATCGGTAATGGATCTCACCAATTAAACTCAAACTTTACCCTGCCTATGGACATCTAAGGAATCTCTCTCCTTTCAGTATTCTAGCCAATTGCATATTTATTAAAAAATGACATGACCAGTTCTGTCCCACGGCGTGTTTCTCCACTCTCAGCATAGGCCAGAGGCCACCAACCCAGAGGCTCATAAAACAGACAGATCCTGGCCCCAGACACAGATGTGCTCTGTTTGACCTGTACAATGCTTTATGTTTTTGAAAAACTTGCATGCCTTAACTGAGGCAGGCACTCTCCAAGCCTGACTGCACTGCTCCCTGTTGGGTTCCAACACCTGAATCCACACGTTCACCCCCTTTGTGACATGGTCCTGGGGGCTGGGCTGTCTGCTGCCTCTCGGTTTCACTCCTACTCATATTCAACTCCACTTTCCTCAGGAGTCAGGATTTCTTTGACTTTGGCAACCACTTTCTTATTTCAAAATGATTCTTTCCCCCTTTCTCAGATGCTCTGATCTAGGAGACTAGAAAAAATCACCTGTGGGCCGTGGCCTGCTCCATTGTTTTTTTGGCTCTGAAGAGATAGGTTTGTCTAAACCTGTTAATGCCATTCAAACAGTCATTCCTTAGTGGCTGTCTGGATCTAATCATGACTTCAACTCTTAACTGGAAAGCGGTGAAATATGGAATCCCAAATGAAGATTCTACATCCTGACAACTTACCTTGTATCTTCCATTAGTGTCTATTGAAGTGACCATGATTACTTAATGTTATTCAGACAGAAGGAGCCAGCTTTTAGAAAATTAACTTCTTCACGTGTCTCTTCTAATCAAAGGTCCAAATTTAGGCAATGCAAGGGTAAGAAGTCTAAGTCAAATTCAACTGACATTAGAGGATGGATTCTGAATTATGTGGCTCAAATGATAACTGTTCCTTTTAATATAATTCATCCCCCTTAAAAAATATAAACCTTCAGGGGAGTCCAACCTGTAGCCCACAGACCATATGCATCCCAGGATGGGTCTGAATTCGGCCCAACACAAAATTTTGTAAATTTACTTAAAACATAATGAGATTTTTTTTGTAATAACATGTCACAAATACTACTTAATGCATGTCCCAAGACAACTCTTACTCTTCCAGTGTGACCAAAAGATGCCAAAAGGTTGGACACCCATATATATCTTAAATAATACATTTGTCCTTCCTAAGTGTGCACATTAGATATCTAGTGACAATGTGAGTGTCTTGCATTTCCTTTTTTGTGCCCATTCATCAACAGGCTTGATAATTGAGAGAATCTGAATGCTTAGATGCGCTGTCAGACAGACACCACTCAGAATGCCCAAGTTACGAAGCTGTCTTCCAGGGACAGCTCTCTGATTTATAAAAGGAAAGACCTGTCCAAAGAAATCTATAAGCACAATCTATTATTGCTTACTGATAGTGTAAAGACCATGTAGAGGAAATGTCACCCTTAACAGTGGTATCGATTACTTAAGAATTAGTTGTCTCTTTGGAGTAATAATAATAGTAGTTAACATTTATTGAATGCTTATTATGTGCCAATGACTATACTAAGGGCTTTACAATACTATTTTATTTAACCTTTAATAAGAGTTTAGAAGTCATTACTTTCCCTGTGATACAGGTAAGGAAATTATGGCACTGAGAAGTTGATAATAAACTTGTCAAAGGTCAGCCCCAAGGTTCAAATCTAGCACAATGATGGCAGAGTCTACATTCTTAACCACCACGGGACACTACCTCATACACATGCTGCAACTATAGCCAATGCAGCCCCTCTACACGGCCAAGCTCTGTGTTCTGAGAGGTTTTCCCTTTACGGTTTATAAGTTTGCTCAGCAGGTTCCTCTTGCGACTTGCTATTTATCTTCAAAACTTGATTTATCCTCATACCACCTATGAGGACTTTCCTAACTTTTCCAAGGAAAATATAGTTTCCTTATTCAAAGTTCTAATAACACACACATACACACACTATTTTTATATATACTTTTACTATATTACTCCATCATCATTTTTATAGGTCTGTTCCTCCATCCAAGCTGATTAAATCAGAAAGCGGGTAGCTTTGATCTCCAGTGTTCTAAACATCAGTGATTAGTTGGAGCTTGCTGATTTAATGTGTTCGATGAATGGACAAACAGGGCATTCATTACCCACTTATTCCTGGCTCCATAAAGACTCCTGTGATGTTAGCATGACAGAAACTAGAAAGGCAGGCAGGCAGGCAGGCAGGCAGGCAGGCAGGCAGGCAGGAAGGAAGGAAGGAAGGAAGGAAGGAAGGAAGGAAGGAAGGAAGGAAGATAAAGAAAGAAAACAGATACTTCCATGGCACCACAAAAAATAGGAAGAAATTTAACTTGGAGTATAATAACCTTCTATAGAAACTATGGAGAAAAGTGATAAATCCTACAAACTTATGATAAAACTTCTTTAAGAGAGACTGTGGTTTCGTATATGTTTTGTTGACATTGGAATGATTTATTTCTCTTTATAGCTCTAGGATAAAAGCTGTGACCCTAAGATCAATAGCCCCCAAGTTATATAACTCTGAGGTCTCTAGTTTAATAATCTGTGGCTTCCCTCTGAGACCTCAAGCAGTATCCTAAATTTTCAAAAATGAAATGTCACCCTTGATCCTGTGTGTTGTTCTTTCAATTGACACTTTAGAAGTACAAGACAGTAGGCTCTTGTATTGGTATTTAGTCTTGAATTTATCATTATTCAACTTCTTCAAAAAAAATTCTAAAAAAAATGTAGCTAAAGTGAAATGTGTCTTAGACAGGTTCTAGTTTTGTTTCCTTGCCATTTAGTGGAATGTTGAACAAGATATTTACCTCTCTGTGGGACAGTTCCCTCAACTTTAAAATGGGATAATTGTAGGTTTCTATCTCTTATGTAATTAAAAGGATTAAATGAGTTTATGTATGTAAAGTGTTTAGAACAGTGTCTGGCACGTAACTGCCTTATAAGTATTGATAATCATCTTCATTTAGTTATTTAGAAATCTGTGTGCATACATCAGATTTCAACAAAAGTGCCTTCAAAAATTGTTATAATACTGTGCCCTCCACTTACTGACAATGATACAAGAATGACCTTGTGAAAAACATTTCTCCTAATTTTAAATCCCTTGTCAAAAATGTCTGTTGTGTGACTAAAATTCATGTTATTTTTTATATAAGGACTATATGACAAATTCAAGTTCGAACTTAGTACCAGAAAAATATTTTTTTCTTTTGAAGAGCAGATAACTATTTCTATAAGAAATTGAAAATTACATGCAACTTTCTGCTTTGGGGAAGAATTTGCCAATAGAGTTCAAAGTTACAACCTTTTGAAGAACTTAAATTTATATGCCTGTGTTGTTGAGATATATATGCATTTGTAGTCAACCAAATGAAAATAGAACTTCAGTTTTGCTCCTAGAAATTAGACTCTAATCAGGAAGCATGCCTCAAAAGTGGTCACTGGAGCCTAGAGTAGAGCTGGGCCAGGGGGACAACAACTGGCACAGCCAAACTGTCCCTTGTTAAACAGCCCCCTCCATGCACATCTGAGAATATCTGTGAAGCCCCAGTTGTTGGTGCTGCAAGGTACCAAGTGAGTCAGGGGTGGATGGTGCTGGGCTGAATGCTGAGGATTCTCCTCATAAAAAGGGAGGCAAACTCTCTTCCATTAGCCAGCATCCATTATTTTATTTTCACAGCCTAGAGATCACCTGCTTTAAAGCTGAAGATCATGAGTTTGATATTCATGTCATCTTTCTCTGCCCAGAACACAACATGTATTTCAACATGAATAAAAGCAGTTTGAAAGCTACCTGTTTAAGCATCTTTCTATTTAAACAAGGAGCCTATTTTCATATGTCTAGCAGTGTGTGTTATTAACAAAAAAGGAAGGATTAGGCAGCAATAATGATCAATTTCAAGTATATTTCATTTTATAATAGTTGTTAATTTGTGACTGATGCACACAAGTACATGGAATATACATTTTGAAGAACTTCCTTTTATAGGAAAAGAATACCCAGATACACGCGGTAGGGAACTTTCGTGAGTCTGTGTTTGCTTTTGTCCCTTATTTTCTATGTTTAATGTTATTAGACCACCATTAAGTAGGGGCCAGGAGCATTTGTCAACAGTTGAAGTGATTTTCTCTTTGGCCACAGCTGCAGTTTGAGGTTATTCACAATGACCCCAGACTCAAAGGGCAGTCGTAAAATGACCGTCACCACCCAAGACTCTATTCAAACAACTAATTTACATGTTAAATGGAAACCAGGACAGATGGCAATATTGGCCACAGAGAAGTTCTTCGTCATTGTTGGAGACTGGTATCCAGTTCTGGTCTAGATGGTGCATTAGATCCAACAAAGATCTTTACAATAGTGATGTTCTTCAAGACTAAAGAGCTCCACACATGATTTTATGTTAATATGACAAAGAATATTTAACAGCTTATAATATTTGGAGACATCTGCATAGGATGAATCTAGAGAATTTGCTCAGTTGGTAGATGAAAAGAATTACACACAATGATGATTCCTTCACACAGCTGGTAGGTATTTATTAGGGACCTTCTAAGTGCCCGCTGCTGCACTGTCTGATGGGGGTGCCATGGCAAACAGGGTAGTTATGATGTATTAACTACCTTCAACCCCCTAACAATATAACAGGAGAAAGTTCTTTTAAAGGCACCAACTTGTATGGAAAAACATACATAAGAGACAACAGCAATTCATTGTTTAGGCTGGAAAGACGATATAGACATGGAAACTGATTTAATAAACCAAAAAATGCTGAATCCTAAAATCAGTAGTGGACAAAGACTAGAAACAATGAAGTTTTAACCAAAGCATTCCCAAAGGCTCAGGAAATTACCTTACAGGCCTATCTCTGGAATTGGGGAGTCAACCTGAGATCCTTCAGAGGGAGATTAAGAGCAGCTAGATAACCTGCAAATCGTCTCACTCATCCATGCACCTGCAAGACCGACTTTCCTTCCCATGATTAGGGCAGAACACAGAGTGAGGGGACTTGGGAACACTGGAGAATAAGAATAGGAGTATCACACTGAAAATAATGGAATCAAATTAGTGTTTACATTTTGAATGTTGAGATCCACAGCCTTCTTTCTCACTGGACTCAGAGAATCCTAGCAATCAGATTTCACCAGGAAGGGTGTTTGATGAGACTTTGGGGAGTTAGATCAGTTCAGAAATGAAAAGCAGAAGGATACAAAAAGATCAGGGATTCCTTAAATAAACAATGGCTCAATTGTGCCTTCAGTAGAGCAAAGGCACACAACTGAGCCATTTCTTGCATGCTCACAAGTTCTTTATTCATATTGTAAGAAGACAACAATGGATTAACACAGGTTTAAGGATGGCTTCTCATTTGACGTAAACACTAAAAACACACAGTAATACCTGACAGGAAAATAGGGGTTATGTGAAGAGCCAAGGCAAGATTTTGTCACAGTGAAACAAGAATAATGCGCTATAGAAGAGGTATAGTGAGAGAACAAAAGAAAATGTGCCTAGAATTTAATATTATTACAGCAGAAATACCTAAAAGGGTTAGAAAATAATGTTGAGGCATTCTCTCAGAAAATATAGGAAACAAATAAAAAGGTAGAAAATAGGAGATGGAATTTTCTTTTAAATTAATGTAAGGATCCTCTTGCTTCTGATTAATGAGAATTCCCCAGTATGAGGGAAAAAATGGCGGGGGAAAAAGTCATTAGAGGAATATTCTCAAAATTAAAGAACATGAGTTCCCCAACTGAGGGGACTATAATATGTACAGGACAGTGGGGGAAGAGAGAGAGAGACCACAGTTATGAAGAAATTTTACAACACTGGGGACAAAGAAAAATCCTAAGAAATTTTTGAGCAAAAATACAGATTTCGCAGTTGGATAGATTATCAAAATAGTATCAGACTTCTCAATAGCAATATTGGTTAGCTAGAAGATAAGTGCCTTCAAATTTCAGAGGGAAAATTTTCTCTAATCTAGAATCTATACCAAGTTGCACTATTATGAGGATAGACATACCTCACAATATTATATTTTTAGATACACAAGAGTCAGTAAACTCCACCTCACATGTACCCTTTCTCAAGAAGGCTTTGGAGAATGTACTTCACCAAAGAAGAGAGAAACAAAGTGGAATACATAGGACTTATGGATCAAGAAGCACAGACCAATATCCAGGGAAAGCACTGGGAACCCGAGCATGACATCAGTGCAGTAACTGGTTTAAAATGGAACTAGGCAGAAGGCTCCAAGAAACTTCTCAGAAAAGGGAAATTTGCAGAATGCCTAATGAATTTAAACATATTCAGAGATGTGCATAATACAAAAAGGGCTAGGATTGAAATAGTGATAGACTATTGAAAATAAACTAAACAAGATAATTATGAGTGAGAGTTTGTGCAAAAAAGGTACACAATTATGATATACTGCATGACTCACCGAAGAATGGCACTACCTAATAATAATACATTGATAATGTCATAATAACCACCACTGATCTAACTGTATTGGGAGAATGGGATAAGAAGTGTTTGTGTAGTAAGGGCAGGGGGGGAGTGATAAAACAAAAGCCTTCCCTTTCAAGTGGAAAATCAATATTCAATGCCTAAAACTGAAAATTCAAGGAAAAGTGATAAAAGCATAATATTTTCAAAGGTAGTCAAAAGTGCCAAAATATCCAGCTAGAGGAATAGAAAATAGTTGCTTTTAGAGAGCTGCAAATGGTGTTGGAATGAGCAGGGTGTTGCTGTTCTGCCTAACAACCCCATAGAACTGTCTTTTTAAGATATGTTCATTTGTTTCCTTGAAAAAGATAGAGAACAATTTTTTTAAAAATCTAGTCTAGTATCAGTAGTCTTGGAGTTTACACCTTTAAAGAGACAGGTAGACACGCTATATCAGTATGTAACTAATTTATACATAGGTGTATAACCACCAATGGTACTAAATTCTATGACAGAAATTTCCTGTTTAAACCCAGGAAATGTGGCTTGGTGTATCAGAGGGATCAAAAGAATGGTTCCAGGGAGAGTGGCATATTGGCACCTTATAGGGTGAATGTCAACCACAGTAGTTGGCGAAAGACTGTTACAAGTAATGAACTTCAGAAAAGAGTAAGGAACAATCAAATGTGGCTCCTGTTGGGCTGGAGTAACTAACTTCAGGATGTCAGCTGGAACATTCTGTTTAACCACAAGGTTAGACAAGGTCAGCCGCTGTGACTATGTGAAGGATAATATTCTCTGTTCATGGAGAACCATTCTATTGGTTCTAGAAATAGGAATAACCACCTGGAGTCACAGAGTGGGAGAAACTGTAAGGACATCAGATCCCATCTACTGTTACTTTCACCTCTTTTTTGCAGTCAGGAAAACTCGGGAGGTTCACTAGTCAGCCCAGAGTCTTTCTCAAAGCTATTTGTATTTAATGCCAGAGCTAAAGCAAGAACTCAGATCTCCAGTTCCTTACCTAGAACTCTTCTCTATAGCTATAGAGAAATACATAATTTGGTGCTTTTTAGAGAAACTGAAATTAAACTGATTATTACAGTGCTGTCCAAGGACAGAAAACTTCATTTTCTTTATTCAATGAAAGAAAACATTGCAAAAAATACCATTTTTAGTTGAATTTTACATTATTGTCTAAATTTAGTACCTGATAGCAACTTAGGGATGATCAAGCTCTTCTTTACAGAATGATTTATATTTTACATTCATAAGTAACTATGTGAAAATCCAATAGATAACTGGTTAAAATCTTTCCAACAAGTGCATGTAAATACTGCAATGTGTATGACTTGCACACACTCTCATTCTGTTTTAAATAATGGCTTTGCATTTACCGAGGATACTTATATTTTAATAATTTTAATTATATGATTAAAAACTCACTGTTCTATCTCCCAATCCAATTATGCTAATGAAACATAGAGAAATCTCTCTCTTCCAGGGGAACTTCACAATTCAAGGCAGCGTGCACACATCACACACAGATGCACAGTCAGATTTCCCTAAGAAAAAATATTCACGGAGGTCTGTTTGCATCAGGACTCTTTGACATTTTAGTCATGTGTACCGTGGTCAAATCTACAACAGCATTTTGAAATTTTGGTGTGGGCTGTGACCATGCACTGGTACTCCACTGCAAGATCTCCTATCATCCCAAAAGAAGCTTGGTGCAAGTTATTGAAAGAACAAGGCTACTGTTACTGCAAAGAGACTTGTAGGCCCCATTTTTATCCTGTAGTAAGGAAGCTTTGTAATAACTAGGCCGCAATATGATTTCTGATTGTAAAATCCAGTTGGAAAGTTCCAAGAAACATTTTAGATATAGCAAAGACTAATTTAAAGTTGCACTGACTCTATGGTCATTGTCCACTCAGAACAGGGGTTCTCAAAGTTTCATGTAGGATAGTAGCACAAAGAAGTGATGTCCTAAGATTGGTTGGCACAAAGATTGGAAACTATATTAGGCCACATGATACTTATGACATGTCCCTGTGGGATTCAGGAGATATCTATGTTTTTGTAGAGTTAGTAAAACAATAATTTTAAAGTTTCTATTTAAAAAATTTCACCATGTCCTTTAGGTTACACAGATAGAATGAGGGTTAGCACTTAAGTAGGCGACCCCTGAGTCCTTGTTTTTCTCCTGAATGCTAATTCTGACCAAGAAATGGCCAGAGTGAAGGCTCTGCTAAGATCAAGAAACTCTCAAGAGATTACTGTTGGAAGGTTGCATTAGCAGAATCACTTAGCTTTGAGCAGTTCTTCAAATCCAGTACACCTTGAACCAAGCTATCCATATTTAATATCTAAATGACTGAGGCCAAAGCATTACAAGAACCAAAAGAGGTGACAAGAAGAGTTATTCCTGTAAGTGTCACAGTGAATCATGTGATTAAAAGCAAGAAAATGGAATGTATTTGTTTCTTTCTCTCTAGATAGTTTAGCTCAGAAGGACATCTGCTATTACTGAATTTTTGTCCCTTTCGAACTCATATTTCAAAGTTGTAGCTGCCAGTGTGACTGTACTTGGAGATGGGGCTTTTAGAAGGTAATTTAAGTTAAATGAGATCAGAAGGGTAGGGTTCCGATCCAATAGGATTGGTGGCCTTATGAAAAGAAAAAGACCAAGGGGTCTCTCTCCATAGTCACACATCCGAGAAAGGCCATGTGAGCACACAGTCAGAAGGCAGGCATCGGCAAGCCAGGAAGGGAAGTCTTACCAGAACCTGGCTGTGCTGATACAATGACCTTGGACCTCCAACATCAAGAACTGTGAGAAAACAAATTTCTATTGTTTAAGCCAACAATCTATGGTGTTTTGTTATAGTGCCTGAGCTGCCTAAGGCAGTACCACAAAAATGTTCTAGAGATGTTAGAGCATTGAAATGAAGCTTGCATCAGGCTTAGTGCAAGATCCCAAGACCAGAGATAGAACAGTGTAGGTAAGACCAGGGTGCAGAGTAAAGACAAGGCTGAGACTGTGAAGAGTCATCGACAAAGCAGCATCAAACCAGGATTTAGCACAGTAAAAAGCTTAAGCTTTGGACTTAAACTAGATTAACTTTTTCTGTACTTTCTATACATTGTAAGACTTTAAGTAAATTACTTAACTACCTCATTCTAATTCTAGTACTTTACTACTATTTCTAAAATGAAGATAATATAAATATCACAGAGCCACTGTGAAGATTAAATTATTAAATATTAAATGACTAGTATTTAGCACAGTGTCTGGCACACACTAACATTTCAATGAATTGGTAATTAACTACAAATAACAGCCAAAGTCAGAGAGCTTGGTGTCTGAACTGTCTACATTCATACCCCAAATATTTATTGCAGATATACTCTCTGCCAGGCAAGATTATGGGTGCTAGAGACAGAGTGAAGAGCAAAACAAAACAAAGCAAAATAACCTCCCTTCACTGAGCTGACATTCTAGAGAAAGCTGATTATCCCAATGACAAAACCTGAAGTTGACAGGAGCTTGAGTCCCTGGCCTTGTCCCACCATCCTAAAAGCCCTATTCTGGACAACTCCCACAGTTCCTGGGAATAGCTAAATACAGTATGTGAAAAAAAAAAGACAACGAAGAAAATGTTCGCTGTCAAACAGCTTGTCACATATACAGTAAATATCATTCATTTCTCTTTCAAAAATGCATGAAGGACTACTGTTTGACATAGCATTTTGTAAAAAGCTACTTATCCCCCTTATTTCCTAAAAGCGTTTCTTCTCCCTCATCTCCCCCCTCTGGAAGGGCAGGCTTTAGATAGACAGCTTTCTCTGCCTGCAAGTACACCTCAATCTTCCCATTGTCCCGTAATGTTTTATTTGCTTTCCCAAACCTTGTGTCTGAAAATTTTCAGGCTGACAAAAAGGAAAACAGATTTTAAAACAAGTTAAGAAATGAAAGCCTGACAACGACAGGTTTCTGAAAGGGACCCCTGTCTGCTGCCAGCTCCTCTCCTTAAGGTTTGCGGAAGTCTGCCCGTGCCACCTGGCAACCCCAGGGGCAGGGGGGCCGTGTGTGTTCTCCCTTTCTGAGTCACTCCCCCTGATTCTGGAGGCAGGCTAGCCTGTGCGGGCGCTTGCTGCACAAGTAATTGCAAGCTAGATTTTTGTTTGTTTGGTGGCCATTTACCATGTTATTTATTATGTTTGTCATCATTTTGTCACCGCTGTGCAGGGCTGATTGGTAAATAGATTTGGTTATGATTGAGAAGCCATTTTTTCACAGTTAAAACTCTTCTCCAAGACATATCTCTGCAGGGGTAGAGTGGTGAAACAGGTTCTTCTTCTGTTGCTTTGGAAATATGCCTTATTTTCTTTTATTATTTTGAGGCAACCTGAGTTTATACACAACAATTCAAGATCCAAACAGCTGACGTAAGCTGTTTGGAATCAGCAGCCTGTTATCATGCGCTTAAAAATAAGGCAGGACAAAAGTAAGAGCAAGTGTTTCTGCAAAACTTCAGTGAATACGTAATTGGGATAAGTAAATAACCACTGGAAACCACACTGAAAGAAAATTCAACGCACTCCAAATTTTTTTCTCGATTATAGAAGTTTGGTTTTTCTTCCTTCTTTCCATATAAAGGCATAAAAATATTGTTTCAGTGAAATTCCTTTTTTGATTTATCATATGGATCATGGAAAAATACGATTTTATAGTTGGTTGCTTTTCATACACAGTTAAAAACAGAGTGTCCAATGCATACAGGGTGGGGCAAAAGTAGCTTTACGGTTATTCATATGAGACAGTACAATAATTAACAAATAATAATACAAGAACAAACTCTATGTTTGTATACTCAAACCTGTAAACTTACTTGTGCCTATAAATAGAATAAACTCTTACAAAGAGAAATTCTTCTTTTACAACGAGAACACGTCTCCCAGGACGAAGTCTTTGTTGGTAAATTCTGGGAATGGACTTCGGAGTGAAGACCTCAGTGTTTGCTTCTGTTCTTGCGGAAACAAACAAACTGCTGGTGGAGAACGTTGTAATGTGCTATCGCTGTTCAGAAATGAGGTGCCTTCCAGAGTGTTCTTTATTGCTTTTGAGGGTTGGATGTTGCTGTCCTTAGCCACACGACCAGAGAACATGCAGCTTCACAAAAACAGCAACAGCACCATTACAGCCATTTGAGCCCGAATGCTACACATGCTCTATTAAAATGTCCAACGTTTGGGAATATCGAAGTGACTATAAGACTGTGTCATTATGTTCACATAGGTTTGAGTCTTTATATATGGGATTTAAAAGAGCAGAAGAATATGTTTTCCATTGTCCTTCATACCTCCCTATTGTTTATAAAATTTCAACCCCATGTCAAAAGCTATCTTGAGTGCTATTCCTTTATAAAATAAGAGGGGGCATTATTTTATTCCATACTTGCTTCATCGAATCTGCATGTTAAAATGTCTAAAACTTCACATGCAAACTACAGTAGCATTGCCTTCCAGTTCTGAGGACAGAACAGGGAATGGGATAGGAAAATCACATAACTTTCAAGTCCTGGTGAAAGGCTACTTGGTTGTGAGGGAAATGCAGATGTGTGGAGATGACAGAAATGACAAATGGAAAGGGAGTTTGTCACTAAATCACAGAGCAGAAGACGGCTTTTAGAGCAGCATTCCCAGCTCTGGCTGCACAATAGAATCATCCTGGAGTGTTACAGTTTCTGAGAGTGACTAGCCTGTAAGTTAAGACCATAGAAAAGAATTGGTATGTAGGACATAAAAATAGATTTATAACCCAGAGCCTTTCTCTGTGCTTTTTAAAAAACCTTACATGATCAACAGTCATACCTTTCTTTGTTTTGGTGGGGATTGCATGGGGTGAGGGTGTAGATTGTCTGTCATTTACCCTGAGTAGGCATCCAGTAAATGCTTGGTTGCTAATCCGACTTCGTTTTCAGCTGCAGCCCTGTGGAGTTGAGTTGAATGGTGCCTGCCTCTACCTGGGGGTAGGCGTGCATGTATATGTAATGCTCTGTGTGAATAAAAAGCAAGACTAGTTCTTTCAGAAATGATCTCTCCATTATGATTAAAGATAAAAATAAAAAATGTAAGTTTCCACAAATGCTGCAAGTGACTTTTTCTTACAGTGTACTCTTTTACATTTTCAATAGCATTTGTTTGTCTTTCTTGAAAAAGTCCTCCATTCAAGGACCACATTGCAACCACAGATCATTTATGTATATTTGTAGATGATAGACATTTGAAATTACTGTGACAGGTGTCCTCACATTGTTTCTGCTGATCTGATAAAAAGTATATTGCCAAAGAGCATGGAGGACTTGAATTCCTCAATAAATCTGAAGCACCCTTTCGAAATGAGAATTGCTACAAAGGAGCATTTTGGAAAGAGTTGGGGGTGAGGTGAACAGTTCTTCAGATTAAAATATGGTTCAGTAAAACAAATTGTTTCTTTAATGGGAACTGTATATACTGCGCTTTAACTGATGCATCATTATTATGGTTCTTAGAATTATTTTCTGCCACCATCCTCATGCTAGCCCCAGGAAGCCCAGAAAAGAACCAGTGAAAATGACTCAATGCATGCTCCTAGTGAACTATTTCAGTATATTTCAAAATAAGAAATGAGAGTTTATTAAAGAGACAAAGAAAACTAAAGACTGAAAACTAAAAAGTACAGAGAATCTCTTTTCTAGATGATGGTCCATCAGTGCCAGCATTAATGTGTAAAACCAGTCAGTGGCAGTTGTGTAAGTAATTTATGTGGGAGTAAAAATTGGTTTTATATTACTTTCACTGTGGAAGATAACATTCCATAAGCATATCATATTTTGAATCTTGACTTAAGACAGTACTGCTGTAGCAATATTTTAAATGAGTTGCACTTATCTCTTTGCAAGGAGCTCCTTCTCTTCCTTGTATGTCCTTCCCCTCACATCCACCCTCCCCCATCCAACTCCACCACCCTTCCCCTTAGCCAAAGGCATTTGTGAAATATGGAAGCGGTTATGCCATGCTGTTATTTGGGGTAGCTTAATAAATGCCTCCTCTCTTTCAGAGGTGGTCTAAGGAGGTCAGCTAATGCAATTTCACTTTGATTACTTATTTGAATTTTGGATGCAGAGAACCCTGAACCAATTGCCTGAATTTGTCATAATCATAATTTAGTTATCCACAGCTGCATTATTAGATTTAAGGTACCTTCCAGACTATATTGATTATTACAGGTCTTGATTATCTAATAACAATATTCATAAGATGCCCTTTTCTCCAGCTCCATTTCCCTGACTCACTGAATGGGAAGTGGTTTTAAATTTTCTCCTTATCCAGTCACAGCTTCCCTCTGAGAGTTAACGGATTACAGTGACACAGTGATATAAAGCAAGACCTTAGGCCTCTTCAGATGTTATACATTTGTCTCCATAAATTCTTCCTTCCCCCTTCCAGTGTACCCAAGTTACTACCACGAGAAGTTGACATTATAAACTCAAATACAAATATGACATTCCAGAGCTTAACATGGGACAGTGCACCCCATGGCACCCTTTTAAAAAGAGAGGTCAGATGAGGAAGCTCTTGAACCAAAATGTGAAACTTGTTCAGTCTGAATGAAATAATCAGATGGGAACATTAACATGAAAATATGCCAACCCTAGTAAGTTAATACGTTTTCAAAGCAGTTGTATTTCACATTTTGTATTACCATGTAAAGGAAAAAAATTGATCATATATGAACTTTTTGTTCAAATGATTTATTAATCTTTTTAGCAAAGTGTTTGAGAGCAGCCAGACCATTTCAAGAACTAGGCTAAGGAGTAGAGATTCACAGTAAACAAGACAGACAAGGCCTTAGCCTTCATGGATAGAGGCGGGTAGAGAGACAGCGAGGTCACTGTATGGCAGGGGCTTGGACTAGAGAGAATGGGGTCCTACAGAATCCAGAGAAAGGACACCTAGGGGAGAGAATTATCAGAGAAACCTTCCCGAGGAAAGTGACATCCAAGCTGAGACCAAGAAAAAGAGAAGAAATTAACCAGGCTGATTGGGATAGTGATCAAGGCAGAAAAGCAAGATCCTACCTACCTTATTCAAGGAATTGGAGAAGTTCCAGACAAAAGACTGAGCAAGGGCAGGGTGAAGTGAAGGCAGGGGAGACTGGAAAGCAATCAGGACCCTTCTCATGCAGTCATACAGTCAGAGAGAAGCAGGATGAGGGGCAGTTTGTTGACTGTGGTTTTCTAAGTGAGATTTGCAGTAGATAGGATGATATAATCCAGTGCAGGGGTCCCCAGATCCCGGGCTGTGGACTGGTACTGGTCCAGGCCTGTTAGGAACCAGGCCACATGGCAGGAGGTGAGCTCGAATGTAATGCACTTGAATCATCCCGAAACCATCCACCCCACCCGGTCCAAGGAAAAATTGTCTTCCATGAAACCGGTCCCTACTAGTCCCAGTGCCAAAAAGGCTGGGGACTGCTGATCTAGTAGGTAATGTGTAAGTATAATTAAGAGGTAGCTGAATTTCTTAAGATTTCTTGGTTTTCTAGAAAAAGTTTTTGACTTCCCTGTTATTTATCATTCACCGAATGATATATCTGTAGCTATCTTTCTCAACAAATTTCACAATTACATACTTAAAATATTATCGATGAAGAAATTTTCTATTCTAATTATCTTTCATTTCTCTGCATGTTTTTCAAACAGAAATTGATATAATTGAAAATGTTGTGGTGTGTTCTATAGAAGCACAAAATAAAAAATATAAGTCTACAGCATTACATTACGAGTCAGTTCTGTGGAAGTTTAATTCCCCATGCTTGTCAAAAGTTGTTAAAATGTTGCTTGCCTTTTTTGAATATAAAATGTGGGCAGACGTAGTAATATATCAAAAAATGACACTTTGTCAAAGAGGGCTTTCATGGGAGAATGTTCTGAATAAAATGTTTTCTTTTAAAAAGAATCCGGCCTGTTTAACATTCCAAAGAAAACACAAAAGAACACAAAATGCCTGAACTGACTGCCAGTCACAACAGTCAGTTTCATTTACCCCTTCATACACTTTTTTTATATTCCAAAAATTGCTCCCCCAAAGGAATTATCAGTTCTATTCCATGATAACCCTGGTTTGAAGTAAAATAAAAGTAGTTCTGACCCTTCTCCAAATGGATTCCTTTCAGACTTACTAGCACTTCTAACAGTATGAAGATGATATGGCAGCTCTGTCTACTGGCAAAGCCAGTGTAATTATATGTGAAGCAACAATTCCCTTATCTGTGAGGGACACTTGCTGCGGCTAACTGCATTTCAGTGGCTGGCAGATGAAATGAAGAATTAAAATCTCAAACTAGTTAGTTTCTCAGGTCTCCCTCACCCCCACCCCCAGTCATTTTAAAATCTTTTAGCCTAGAGGAAATGGTAGCCAGAAAAGCAGAGAAAACAGATGGCATTTGAAGGCCTTAGCAAGATTAACGCAGCAGATGTGCCTGGATGTCTCCCCCCTTCTGGGTCCTCATCGTACCTCTCCATTAGGATTACTGTGATGGTTCCAATCCTTCAGACCTCGTGAAGATGTCCAGCGTTCAGAGAGTGACTGATACTTGAAGTATTCAACTTAAAATCAATCGATAATTGGCTTTGATCACAATCTAATATCTAAATAGGAGAGATATCTGTATTTGTTACCCACATTCTTTGCAGAAAATGTGCCGAAGTAGAGCTCTTGAGTGGGAATATGTCATTCATTGTTTAGGGAACCAAAGAGCAGGACTGAAAGAAGCAGGAACAGATGGCATTTGAGGTCACTGAGATGCCGAATAGCTTCAAGGCTTCCTGGTATGCTACCTAATAGTACTAGTGTGAAGAGAAGAGAAACATTCTACACAACTTCCCAGAGTATGTAAGCTGAGTATGACTTTATAGCCTGCTCAGAATTAAAATTCCCAAAGGGTGGGTGGGGATACAGCAGGTTTGAGCTAATGTCTGAGAATGTGGAGAAAAGATTCCACCAACTATAGGGGCTCATTATAGAGTAGAAGGCCCAGGTTTTAATAAAATATTTGAAAACTCTGCACTTATTGGTATGAGAGGATATTAATATTGGGGGCAATAGTTAAGCCACCTTTTAATTAACTCCCACTGTTATGCAAGGAAGAAGTATTTTTTGCTGGTTGTAAGCATCTCAGATTTGAGAATGCCTCCAACCTCTGAGATGGAGAGCTGTGGACAGTGAGGAGCAGACCTAGGCAGTGAGGCTTCACACTCTACCTCCTTCATTTACCATAATAATCATGTGACCCAGGGCAAGTGCCTCAGCCTGCCCAAGCCTCACTTCGTTCATCTGTAAAATGGGCCTAATAATACCACCTCGTGCAGCATTTGGTTCATGCCTAATACATATTCGGTACCTAAAAAATGGTAGCAATACCATTAATAAACAAAAGTGCAGAGCATAGCAGTTTTGCACACCAAGGAGTATAGGATATTTATGGATGTGGTTTCTCACTGCCCCAGGAAACCGAGCCTGGGTGGCTGTGGTGAGTGTTTTAGAAGATTCTCGTATTCTGTAAATCAGGAGATATTTCTCCTGGTTCCTGGTATATAAGTTATGTTGTTTGTTCAAATAGAAGTTAAATTCAGAACATTGCCTTGCAAACACTTTCTGATGACATTACTGCACTGATTGAAAGAAAGTGAAGTGCAGGGGCTAGTTGCACATGTATGAATCATCGGCCTAAACCAGTAGTTCTTTTGAATGTACTAAGAGAAAAGAGATCTATAAAATTTAGATCTCTTTAAAGCTTAAACAGTCATATCTTTGATTATAGACTATTACTGCCTGGTAGTTTAAAGAATCTCTCATACGCATAGAGGACACCTCAATGACATGTGAGTACATTTGATTCTACTATGTAATGGTCACGCCAGAGAGCCCGCAATCATACCTAATATAAATGGCTCTCAATGGGCTCACAACTGTAACCAACAGGAGATGCAAACTGATTCTGAATTACTTTACTATTAAAGTTTCACAGCACTTTTTTGAGCTACTTTACAAATTAATTAATTTCAAAAGGGATGAGGCAGTAACATCAAGGTTTCACTAATTATGTTTAAATTAAATATAAGCATTCAAAATAATCATTTCAATATAAGCCAGTCAAATAATCATGAAAAGTAGAGTTGGTAACTTGAGATTTACCATTTTGGAATCACTCGTATCTTCTTTTTAATGAGTTTTTTCCTCTCTAAATGAAAGACAAAATGTATTTCTCTGAAGTGTTCCTTAATAGAAGACAAACTTTTTGGGGTCAGGCTTGTCAATTTGATTCTAAATCATTGCAAAAACAATTCTGCTTCACGATGGTATCCTGGATGCACAGCCATAATTACTATTTGTTAAACCACTTCTAACTTGACCTACATCTTAGTCCTATAAACTTCTTAGAAACATCCTAATAATTAGAAAGAGTTTATTACTCACAAAGAAAATAGACTGATTTTGAAAAAAAACTTTATGGAGGATGGAGTACTCTTTCAGGGGAAAAAATTTAAAGAACTTTTTAATTTAATTTTTAATTAAAATAATTTATTACAATTTCAAGAATAATGAGGAATAAGACTTTGAATAGCTTAATTTAATAAATTGTAGATATACAAGGTCTGTCTGGAAAAAGTCCAGGCACTGTTAATATACCAAGAACAGTTTGCATGACATCAATGTAACCTGACAGCCGAAGACAGTGGACTGGAATGCACATGTGTGAACAATGACGATTTCACTATACTAGTCAGTTGGGGGTGGTAGATGCCATTGAGTGAGCATGTACTGTGTGGCTGTCACATTCAAAATGACTGAATGAATAGAGCAATGAATCTGCATCAAATTTTGAGTTAAGCTTGAAGATTCCTCCACAGAAACTATTCAGATGTTCAGAAGGCTGCAGCTATGAGCAACTGGTGATTGGAAGCTTCACCACAATAAAGTGCCCACTCATGCATCGTGTCTCATGCAGAGTTTTTTGGTGAAACGTCAAATCACCCAGGTGACTCAGCCCCCTACAGCCCAGACTTGGCACCCCGTGACTTCTGCCTTTTCCCAAAACTAAAATCACCTTTGAAAGGGAAGAAATTTCAGACCATTTGTGAGATTCAGGAAAATACCACAGGGCAGCTGATAACAACTGGGAGAATGTGTGAGGTCCCAAGGTGCCTAGTTGGAAGGCATCAATGAGGCATCATTGTCCTGTATACAGTGTTTGTTGTATCTTGTATCTTCTTCAGTAAATGTCTCTATTTTTCATAGTATGTGGCTGGATACCTTCTGGACAGACCTCGTATGCTCCAAACTTTGTATTTGTAAGAATATACAACTACATTGATATAACAAAATTTGTGTAAATGTTTGTGTATGTTTTAAAAATAACCACTGGCACCCTGGCCAGGTGGCTTGGTTTGAGTATCATCCCATGCACCAGAAGGTTGCAGGTTTGATTCCTGGTCAGAGTGCACATGGGAGGGAACCTGTTGAACCTTTGGATGTCTTTCTCTCATATCGATGTTTCTCCCTCTCCCCCCCCCCCTCTCCATTTTCTCTCTATCTCTCTATCTAAAATCAGTAAGTATATTATTGGGTGAAGATTTTAAAAATAATAATAAATAAAAATTTAAAATAATGATTGGCCAATTCTTATATTGGAATGTTCCTCCTTTAACATGTACCCTGACACATGGCAGGTGCTTAATATTGGTAAATTAAATGAATACAAATATTGATGAATTTTATGAAATATCTTTTAAAAGACTCTTTTTAAAAACTATTACAATACCTCACCTTCTACTTTAAGCCACTCCACTAGAATAGCTAATAAAGCTGAAGTGCTTCTACTTACAGGTTTGAAGGTGGTATGTTTTCCTCTAATCGGCTGCTTTTCTGTGCCCTGGAATTAGTACAACTGTTAAGAATCTGAAAGTGAGCAGTGCCTTTCTGGCTGGGATAGGGCGATTTAGAGGCAAGATAGCTTGTTTTGTTCCTTGTATTAAATACCTGCAATTAGTTATTGTCACATTTTTCTTCTGTTGTAAAACTGAACTAATTAAAGGCACTACCCTTAGGGGATGAATTCTATAATAAATGTTGAGTGTCCTCTTGAGTTCAGCATTTTAATTATTCATAATTATAATGATTTCTGTTTATCTGAGGACTTTAGAACTAATTCTAGTTTATAAAACAAATTCAGAGTCGTTGAGGCTTTGTTTATCTTATGTTGAGGTCAGCAGGCCTGTGAACATGCCAAGAAATTCTCACAAGTACTGGAGCCCACGTTCCGGCTCACAGGTGGGCACTATTGACGTGCTGCGTCCTGATATAACTGAAGGCACTTGTTTCTACTTGTTCTCTAGAAGTATTTGATCAGTGTAGGGGTGCTCAAGAGGCAACTACACATTGATGTTTCTCTCCTTCTCTTTCTCCCCCCCTTCCTTTCTGTCTCTAAATACATAAACAAAGAAATAAATAAATATTTAAAAATGTTTGGCATTGCAGATTTGTTTCATTGCAATTTGTTTCATTTTTCCAATGTTTTTCTTTTTTTTTTATGCCTCTAATAAAAATGCTTTAGCTTTAGGGCCAAATATGTACTTTGCAGCTAGAGAATTACTCAGGTCACCTGGTAATCTATATGCAACTGAGGAAGAAACACAATTGTTTAACATATTCAAGTAGTAGCAAATGTAAAAATAATTGATATGGATAATATTATATGGCTATAAAAAGGCCCCTCTGGGAAACACAATATTAGCATTTTTAAGGAGGGTACATCTAACCACTCTCACCTAAAAGCCTCAGCAGAACCAAGGTTCTACAAGAATATTATCTGAAAGGACATGTGGGTAGCTCTCAGTTTACAAGTCCACCTGTGATGAAAGGGAATTAATAATGATAGAATCTGAGGTCTGACTCAAATGTGAGCTCTTGCTCTTCATCAGAAAATTGTTTAATAAAAAGACTTGGAAGTGCTATTTAAAAAAAAAGAAATGTTCTGATCATCCACAGTATATTTCTCCTTCCCAAAACAAAATTTTAACCACAGCTACTGAGGAACAGAAGAGAAAAAAAAAACACTAATTGGAAAATTATGTTGACTCTGTCTCTGCCTCCAGGAACTAACAAGAGGGAACAAGCCCCAAAGACAAGCCATAAGTGAGGAAAGGCCATGGAACAGCCACCAACCAGATAATCGTCGCTGCAATAACTGGGAAGTGTCTGAATGTAGGTATGTGTATTAAAAACCTTTGTGTGCTTGTGCATTTCGTTACCTACTCTCCCCACTCCCACCCAGGCTCTACACCCGCCGTCTCATCAGCCTTTTGAAAGCACTTCTTGGTGTGCCCTGGCATCCATGCACACATGTACTCAGCCACTTAGAAACCCCCAATGGCTCACCAACAGGAAGTCCTCCTTATTCTCTTGGGGCTTTAAAACATCCTACGAAACAACTTTAAACTGCCTCTTGCTCTCTAGTCTTAAGTGTTCCCATATAAAACCCTCCCTCCCCATGGACATTGAGCCATATTTCCTGAACACAGAAACTCTTCGTCTTTGCTGTCTCCATTGTCTGAAATAACTCCCAATTCCTCTTTGCTGGTTTTAGTTCTGGTTTCCCTCCAAGGCCTGAGTCAATTTCCACCTGCACTATAGACTCTTGTTGCTTTCTCCATCCCCATATTTGCTTTTTTCCCAAACTTCTGTAAAACATGTAGTTACACCCTCCCGCTGACATTTGACAACCTGATTTAAATATTGCTTTTCCTCTCTTTATGCATATGTCCTGTGTCCACAGTGTAACTGTTTATTTCTGGAAAGGCAGGACCTGCCACATTTTTTTATTTCAGGGTAGCGGTAAATGGACATATAATGAGCTGCTCTGATGAAGTGAGGCAACAAAGGAAAGTGGGCAAAAACACAGGCTCTGGAGCTGGACTGCCTGCGTTTGTTTCCCACTCTGCCAATTACTGGCTGCATGCTCTTGCAAAGGCTTTAAAAAAAGGAAAAAAAGCTTTCTGCACCTTAACATCCACATCTCTAAAATAAGAGTAGTAATCCTGTCCATCTCCTTGAGTTGCCGTAAAGTTTAAATGAGCTAGTAAATTTTTAAAAGCTTAGAATAGTCTAATACATATAAAACACTCAAAAATCATTACCTAGTTATTACTGCATACACAGTAATGTTCCATCTCAGTTTTCTGCATAATGCTGTAAAACAGCATCATCCCCATTCTTAAAGCAGGAAGCCCGTGGTCCTGAGAGGGGGTGAATATTACTAGCAAATGAATGAAATATGTTCAATTAACAAAAAAGAATGAACTCTAAAATTTATGTTTTAAAATCATTTTATTCTATTTGAAATTATTTTGAAGAATTTACCAAGAGCTCCATTAAACTTGGCAGACCAGCCTTCTTGGAATCTCTTCATTTTCTAGGAAATCATCAAGTCTTGTTCTTGTCACTGCCAAAATTCCTTGGCTGTTACTGCATCATTTGTGCATCTGTGGCTCGTAGCACTGTGCTGTGATGTAGCAGGTGATTGAGAAATCCTCAGTTAAGTTAAAATCTGTCACTCTACTGACAAATTAAATACACTCTGCCCTCTGCCCACCACTGAATTAAAAGTTACAGAGTAACTTTAGAAATCCCTTGTAGAACTAAAGAAACTATCTTTAGATCAGTATTGCCATGAAGTTTGGAAGAACTAACATTTTTTAATGCTTATCTTATTCTACTGTATTTTTTTTTAACTTTGCAAACCTCATTGTATTTAACCCTCAAAATCCCTGATGAAGTATTGTTATCCTTCATTCACTAACAAAAGAGCTAAAATTCAAAAAGTTTAACCAACATATTTAAAAATCACACAAAGAGAATTTGCACTGCAACCGTAATGCAAAAAGCAAAAAATGATGAAGCAGAAAGATGCATGCGGGTAGAGTGAGGCCCGGATTCAGAGTCAGGAGGCAGATCCTTGACAGTAACTTCAGGGGACTCACAGGTACTTTATAACCTCCTCATGCCTCAGCTTCCTTATCTCATATGATGTTATTATGAGTATCAAGATCATTTATTTGTAAATGGCTTTGCAATTATCATTGATGCAAGAAACACAAACTATAATTTCGGGTCTGGTAAATATAACCAATAGTTAAGAAGTCTCCAAAAGGTTTGCAATTCTTAGCAGGTGATGGGGGGGAAGAAGGTTAAAGCAGTGAGAGGGAGTGAAGTCCAAAGACAAAGCAACACCAAGCCTGTGGAGGAATTCTGGGAGCAGACCTAGAAAAGATTTCTCTAGCACCAGTGCCGACCCAAGGCTGTTTAGTTATGGATTACTCTTATAATATGTTGTATCATGTTTTATGATGTGGCTATAATGACTGTAACCAGTAAACCAAGAACTGGCTATATAGGATAAAACATTAGAAATAGGAATTGTTGCCTTTGGAGCCCAATACCTTGTATTAGGAATTGTTGTATGGCAGGCTACTCATCTGAAGGATTAAGAGTAATGCTGTCCTTAGATACATAGTTCTAAACTACACGTGTACCCTCCCAGAGCACCCACAACCCCTAAGGGTCTCGGTGGGACCCAGACTGCTGCTTCTTGAAACAATTTCTTCAAAAGTTTTCCAAAGAATTAATGGCACTTCATTGGTTGCTGATGTCTTGTTTGTTCTGACTTCATAAATATGGAAGGGAAATAGGTGTATTTGATGAGTTAATAAGCATGTGCTTCACTTGCTGTGATAGTTAAAAAATAGTCCAGTGTTATAATATGGTAAAGTGCTTTCCATTTCTTAGCATGTAATTGCATTCCTACTGAATATAGATAATAATTAATCTCAGCCTATGGCCTAATGTATGTATTTAGAGTTTTGAAAATTTTAATATAAGAATATACCATATTCTTTCCTTTTTTTGATTACATGATAAGTTCCAGAAACCACCTACCAGATGTGTTTTAACCTGAATGAGAACAGGCAACCTAACTGATATTTCATTCAGTATTCAAGAAATCAAAGAGAAATAAGAAGGCACTTTCCTACGTGTCTTTTGTCAAAGCTCACCTAGAGGAAGCCTCTACTTCCAAGGTATACTGCTGAGATGGGTGAATCTATGATCGATTGCTCAATTTCATCTGACCAATTTTAACTGTCAAGTATTTTGAAAAATATACGCTATGATAATAACACATTTAACCTACTTTAATATCCTCTTTAATATTTGAAGTTTATCATTATTGTTAATTATTGAGTACCTTGAAGGCAGAATGAGTTGAAAAGATAATGATTGATATTATAATACAGCAACAAATGGCTAATTTGAGGAATATTTGTAGTGTAGGAATACACTAAGTTATATAATATAACAGTGTATTCCTAAGTTATAAGGGCATCTTTTCAACTATGTCACTATACAAATATTATTTATAAGAATAACTTTTATTATATCAAATTATGGTTTTCTGTAAAGTTGTGAAGTATAATAGAGACAAATGTTCTACTTCTGTTACTTGAAGTGTATTAGTGAGCATGAGTTCTTCAGTTCATCATAGGATGGTACTGACCTGGGAGAAGACTCATAAGAATTGTAACAGTATCTGCTATTCACAGAGTGCCTGTTCTGTGCTAGACCCTTTAAAACAGACATTCTTAGTCTTCAGAGTGGCCCTGCAAGCAGATTTTATTTTCCCCAGATGTCCTCCTATACACTTAGGATTCAGGTAGGTTAAAAAAGTTTAGTAAACTAATAAAATGGTAGTGCCACGATTCGCACCCAGAACTTTGAGACTCCTATGTTCATGTTCTTTAACTGTTAGGGAAGTCAGATGCCTCTGTAAAGGATGGGAAGGAGGAAAAAAAATCCCAAACAAAAATAATGTGCTATGTCCTGGGCCACGTGCCCTAGGGACTTGAAATCCTAAATCCTCATATACAGCTCAAAAGAGGTTTCTTCATCTCGGGTTTTTCAAATGAATTAAATATTAATCTTCCCGTTTGCCCATGAGAAATTTAAGGTTCCAAGGCATGAATTACTGACATACAATGGCACACCTCATAAGTAGCAGAACTGAGTTCCCAAGTCAAGTCTTGTCGAGTTCCAAAATCCATCTTGTTTCTTAAGAATATTGTAAGATAAAGTACAAGTATGTGCTTGATTTATAAAATAAAGACTCTGGACTGCTGCATAGTTATCTGTTTTCTCTGAATTTATTCTTCAAGTGATTTCCGTTTTGTTTAGAAGTTCTTAAACTTTCTGTTAGTAAGGAACTTTTAGAAAATTAGTACTAATTCAACAAATATGCACCTGTTTGTATTTATTCTGTTGGTACTCAAGTTTACATTAAAGTCAGATCTTAACATTATAACTCTCATGTACTCAGTTTCTATTTTATAATCAAGAATTTTACTAAGAACTTAAAAATTAAAACAGATTTATGAAACTCAGGAAAACCGCCTCACACACATAAATTGCTGTTCTGAATACCACAAGTAACAAACACAACTGAATAGCTTTCCTCCTACTCTTATGAGAAGCCTGGATCAGCAGTTTGCATTCATTCATTAAACAAGTGTTACTGATTGCCAGCTACTTCATAACTGAGCGCTAGGAAGATGGGCAGAGAATACGACCACAAACACTCCTGACCTCAAAAAGCTTTGTAAATTAATTAGGGAGAAAAGACATGGAAACCATTATTAAGCAACACAAATTGAAGTTAAATAACTTTGCAACAGTGAAATAAATCATGTTTAACTTTAAAAAAGAAAAGAGTGCTACCATGTCATGGCTGGAAGAGCTGACTGTGGGTTAAAGGAGTGAAAGGGGCCTCACAGAACAAGGCAACTGACTAGGCAGAGAGGGCGGACCTGGCCAGGCAGCAGACGCATTTCGCATGCCGCAGGCTTGTGCAGGGGAACCTGGAAAGACAAGCTTGGAAAAGGAGGTGCGCCCAGATAGCCAGCGGCTCTGATTCTAGCTGAAGACTCTGACCTTTGGCCTCCAGGTGATGGGGAGTCATTGAAAACTTTTGAGCAGGGGAATGACGTAATTAAAACAGTGCTTTAAAAAAGATAAATTTGGCAGGCCTGGGCAGAATGAATTTGCGGGAAGACTACAGGAGCAAAGAAACTACTGCAATAATTCAGTTCCAAGGCGATGAGGCTCTGGGCGTAAATGACAGCCGGACTAGGAGGAAGAAAATACTAAGTGCCAGGGGGAGCCAAGAAAGACGAGAGGAGGCCGTGACTGGATGTGGGAGAAAAACACAAAATAATTTTACCTTAAACTCTTTGTGGGAACTTTTATAGTTTCTAAATGTTGTCGAATTCATTGGACATTACACGTAATATTCATAGTCTAAGATGCCATTGGATTCAAGGAGGATCTTGCTTTTATTCAGTGTGGCATTTCTTTTAGCCAAATTTACAGTGAAGCCCTGATTTCCAAGAAATAATACATACTATTATAAAAACTTCCAATAAAATATTTGTAGCTTTATAATAATAACTACAGTTATAGGATGGCAAAATATTTGGAATACTTAGATGAGTAGTGAAAATTCAGCTAAACAATGATGTTTCATTTGTTTCCAAAACTCCAATTTATTGGTTTAGCTGTTGTTATATTGTCTACCTAAATGACTTTTAAAAATTGTTCATAGATTGTCTACAGTAGATAATTTTGAAAAATATGTTGACACAATTTTCTAGCAGTTTAGGGGTTATTTGGTGCTTCCTCCCAATATTAATCCCATTGTCTTCAAAATGTCCTTGCATAATTATTTCATGTTACAGATGGAAAAACCGAGCCATAAAGAAAGTGAATTAATGATTTGTTCAGGGTAGTGTGAGAGCTGAAGAATCTATCTTTTCTTTGGGTCCAGTGGACTTCATTAATGAAATAAGACTAGAAAGAAATCAATTATTTTTGGTTGTTTAGTAAAAATAGTCAGTGCCAGGCAAATGCAACCTTGTTTCACACACGACCCCCTGACACACACATTCCATTGTGTACTATCAAATGGAACACACTCACACACACACATAACAGTATAATATATGTATAACTGATAATATATATCAGTTACTTCAAAAAGCAAGTGTCATTTTAATATTCCTTAGATGCTGTTTTTAATGCATCAAGTGAAATGTATTGCAGCGTCTAGTATTAATGCATTCTTTACTTAGCATTGTTAAAAATATTTATGATCTGGTATAGAGCAAAACATATTGTTATCCATCTCCCCCCGCTTTGATAAAAAAAACATTCTACAGCTCTTTTCTAGGGACAAATGTTGTCAAAGTTTGATGGTAATTTATGTTGTCAGTCCATTAAGTTGATTTTATGGCAGCCAACACAACTATTGTCTATTTCTGAAACCCAAGGATCACTCCAGGTCTCCACAAAGGCCATTTGATGCCTGCCCTCTCGTCTGAATGACCTTGAGGGGACTTGAGTTTGGTAATTTATGGCAAACACCACCTAGAAGACCTATTTGCAAGATTCGCTGTCATTTAGTGCTAAATGATCATTGCTGAGTCCAGACAATCTGAGCTCCTGACAGCACAATCCCATAAAAAATATTGCCTACCCACCCAGGTGTCCTTTCCAATTATCTGAAGTAGAAATTAATACTTTTAAAAGCTGCTACTTTTTGAAAGGTTATTACAATTTATTCCAGCGGTTTCTTTTGCACGTTATGATGAATTAGTTTACTGTGCCATTATTTTCCACGTCAGCTTTTTAGAAGATTGAACCATAATGTTGAAACACTAGTGGGAAAGGCAAACATACCATTTTACAGCTGAGTAATATATTTCTTTGAGAAAAAAGTGCTCAGTTTTTAATAACAGGTAATTTTATGTTTATGTTCCCTAATGCTGTTGTCAGGTATTATTTATTTCTGTTTGGTAAGAACTGGAGAACTTTCTTTTAAAATCTTAATGGTGGTTTAGACAGATTTTAGAGTCAGAGTAAGAATATATTACTTAAAAGTAGAAAATATAAATTGTAAATGTTTTTCCTTGAAAGCTAATATTTTAGCTTTCATTTAGGTGAGGTTTTCTTGACACCAATTTAACATGTGACTACTTCCAGGGAAAGTAATACTCTTGTCTCAGTTTTTTTCTCTAAATTTAGTGGACCAGGTTGGGAAGGGGTTGTTTATATTTCTAAGGTCTTAATGACTTTGAAGTTTTGCTTTTATAAAACTTCTTTATCCTAAATGATTTGTTCCTTCATAAATCATTTAGTGATATTCTATCATTTATAGGTATTTGTAAATAGTATTAATTAGCATTTCATAGGGATTTATTTTTGTCATTGTTCTTCATTATATGTCTACTAAAATAGTAATGATGTATATGTAACTTCCTATTTACCAAGTATTAAAACTTCTTTATATGAAAAAAATTAATTAAGAAGTACTCCAGAGAGTACTCAGTATCCTATAATTTTATTCATATAGAGAATGTTTTTGAATGTCTAATACACATCAAGCATTATAAAACCGGGTG
The DNA here is from genome assembly GCF_021234435.1 of Artibeus jamaicensis. Taxonomy (NCBI): domain Eukaryota; kingdom Metazoa; phylum Chordata; class Mammalia; order Chiroptera; family Phyllostomidae; genus Artibeus; species Artibeus jamaicensis. The sequence goes on from NW_026521812.1 coordinate 18,451,036, forward strand.
CAGTTGGGACACAGCCATAGCAACACTTTAGAAATTCAATCTTTTTATTTTTGTTCCAATAATTTTCATCCACAGTTTTTAAAAAATAGAACTTCACAGAATTCTGAATCTTGAGTAAGCTAAGCATGGAAGCAAATTCAGTAACACTTTGAAAGTTTTACATTTGCTCCCTCCAACCCAACAAATGGGCGCCAAAGGAAATACTGTTTTTGTTTTCTCATCAAACACATTTGTTTCTTTTGCAAACATTTGCAATACTGAAGTATTTATTTGTATTGATATTATTGAAACAAATGTCAGTTTTACCAAAATACGATTTGCAACATTCCATAAATTTTTTTTCATTGTGCCAGAGAACTTTTTGATAATATATGAGGCTGATAATGAGAATACCAAACTTTCTTCTTTTGGAGGGAAGTATAACACACATTCAGAGAAAACACACACATAGTAAGTGCGCAGCACAATGGACTGGCACAGACTGACCACACATACGTAACTAGTGTGTGAATCAGAAGAGAGAAATCACAGCATTCCAACACACACCCCTGTCCCATTCCAGCTCATCACAGTCCGCCCTCCATTTTTCTGCCTTATGACATCATAGATTAGGTTAGACTGTTTTTTGAAATGTAAAAAACACGATCATAATGAAATTATTATTTCTTTTGCTCAGCACAATGTTTTGAGGTTCGTCCACAGGGTTCTATTCTGTTGTACTTTGTTGTCATCACTGTGGCAGACTCCAGCCGGCAGAGTCTGCCTGTTGTGGCTGACAACAAGAATAAATAAATGCACAGGCAACAACAACCCTGTGAAGAAAAAGGGAACAGGCACGGCTGCTCTCTCAAGGGGAGAGTGCCTCTGGGTGCCTCGGCCACACCCTCAGGAGGAGAGGGCCGACCCTTGCCTAGACGGGCTTGTATTGTTTTCCTCAGTTCTTACATCAGAAAAAGATTTATTACCTATTGCATAGAATATTATTGTCTACATTTTAGGTACAATCAAGGAAATGAAAATAACATGCAGAGGGGAATGGCGATGAGCTGATTAACTCTGTCCTTGGGCAAATTCATACAAGCTTTGGATTAAGACAGACAATACACATTTGTTGCTTTAGACCAGGGTGATGGAGTTTAAGCAAGAGCAAGCCATAACAATCTGTAAGCATTTTCTAGGCCTGATTCCCACGGGAAAACTCGGTTTGAAGGTCTGGTCCCTGCCAACTACTTTGCTTCTGTAGGTTTTCTGTACAGAGCTGAGTCACATTTGCCAGGCCAAGACAAACCACTCCCTTGCAATCACTACATGGTATAATCCATTGTCTAAATAAATGTACCATATTTTACTTGCCCAGCCTATTGATGATCACTGGATTAATTTCAGTTCGGGGTTTTAGCAAAAAATTTTTATATGAGCATTATATATACATACAAACATACATACAAGGTGGGGCAAAAGTAGGTTTACAGTTGTTCACATGGAAAATAATACAGTAATTAATAATAATACAAGAATAAACTGTGTTTCCTGTACTCACAACTGTAAACCTACTTTTGCCCCACCCTGTATACCATAAATATCTATATGCACACAATGTTGTATATACACAATAAAAGCACATCTACCGGTATATCTCCAGGAGTAGAGTAGCTGGGGCTCAGGACAGCTGCAGGTCTTGCTTTTGCAAACACTACCAATGAGTTTTTTCTGTGTGCTTGTACTTTCTTATACTTACCAGTTATGTTCCTTTAGACCTCAAGCTAAAAAATATCTGGGGAGAACTGGGGTAAGTAATTTCCAGGTTTATTTCAGGCCTAGAATCCTGTAACTCAGAACTTGTTTACAGTGGAGGACAATGGCATAGATTTCAACAAAGGGCAGATAATGAGAATGTGCTATTTGGTTTTCCATTATACTTCTCTCTTTGCATTTGCCACTGGATTTGACTGTTAATGAACCCGTGCATTTACATCATTTACTAAATAATGAAATTACAGTATCTGATGCAGAAGGGCTGGGAAGTTTTCTGGTTTTCCCTATCATATTCTTCCGTGAAATACCGAACATGTTTTCCAAACTACTGGTAATAACTAGCCAGATGCAAAACAGCCCCTCTCTTTAGCGTTCCTGGTCATCTTCACTGGAGTGGAGCAGGGACTGTATGTGTACAACCTTCAAGTATTTTACGTAAAACAAGTATTCAATACATTTTTGTTGTACACAATCCATTTGATTGAATTATTTGGGGAGGGCAAAGCTTTGGGGATTGCATAGAATCTTGGCTCTGCCAGCTGACTTTGGCCAAGTTATTCATCTCCCTTGGCCTCATTTTCTTCATCTGTAATGTGGAGAAAACCGTCCCTGCTTCACAGATCCCTGTGAGAACAAAACAACGTAGCAGATGTGGAGCAGTTCACACAGCACCTGCAAGTGATGCTCAGTAAATGTTAAGGGGTATTATTGTTGTCTTTTCAATGTTAAGATGGTAGTTTTACAACCTCTGTCTCTAGACAGTAAAACTACTCATACTTTATGGATAGACAGATATGCTGTAAAGGCGATTAGAATCTGACAGCTAGATTTTATTCCTCTTTTCAAAGTACAGTGTGACTAGGCATGAAAGGGAGGTCTGGACACCATGGACTTCCGGAGGGGCACTTCAGGAAAACTTCCTGGAGAAAGTGACCACTCAGCTGACACTTGACAGATGCACACAACTTAACCAGGAAAGGGAGGGGTAAGGAATACTCAGGAACAAGAGCATGCTGTGCAGAGGAAACAACATTGGAGGACTGAAAGACTTTCAGAAAAGCTGAAGCTCAGGAGGCAAGGTACAAGGACAAGAAAAGGAAATGTATCAAGAAAGAGGTAAGGCTAAAAGGACGAGCAGGGACAAGTCCATTAAGGCCTTAGAAACTGGACTTTGGACTTTAGTTCTGAGGGTAATGAGAAGCTATTGATTTCTTTAAATAAATTTAGTATCTCAATCAGATTTTCGTATTAGACTATGCTTGGCACTAAGTGGGAATGGCCTGGGTGGGAACAAGACAGGAGAAAGGAGGAAGGTAAACAGAGTGGAAGGTCTGAATCCAGGTCTCAGCAGTAAGAGAAGAGGAAGGAGGATGAATAGAAAGTATCTCACTTGGAAATGTAGGGTGGCACCCATAGTTCTAGCCTGGGCAGTAGGATGGGTCGTCATGGTAATATCCCTGATGGCAAAAATGCAGCAGGTAGAGATATAAGGTGGATGCACCCCACTGGGGCCAGTTAAGTTGGAAGCACCTGTGCTATCAAGGGCAGCAAGTAGTCCAGTGAGTATTGAATAAATAGCTTTAAATTCAGAAGATGTACATAACACGGTAATTGCAGCATCTGAACATAGGACAGGTTGCTTAAGCACAGTTTAAAGTGAGAACAGCCTAGAACGAGCACTGAGGAAAAGCCGTATTTAAAATATAAGTGGAAGATGAATCTCAATGAGAAGCCATAGAGGTGGTGGAAAATGTGAAGACTGGTTCTCCTGACCAAGGGGATAAAATGTTTCCAGAAGGAGGGCATGAATGATCAGTAGTGGCAGATGTGGCCAAGGTGCGGAACAACCTGGGTATTGAGAAATGGAACCACCAGCTCTGGCAACAAGGAAATCTGTGGAAACTTCGCTAAGGCTGGCTTTGAGCAAGTTAAGGCACAAATAATAACTAACAATATAACCGAGAGTTGATGAATTTCCTGGCAAATGTGATTACTAAATAGCACATTACATAACTATACTAGTTAGAAAGTTACTCTAAGATCTGTTAAATATACATTTTAAAACTTAAATACAACTACAAAGTATATACTGCTCTTGATCATGTTTTCTTTTTTTTTTAATGCATTTTTATCATTGGCTTGACATTCACCTTTGAATCATAAAAACGTTCTATAGAAGAATATAAATGTTTTGCTCTAATTCAGTTGATAGAAACTTGCCTCTTGATGAAACTTATCTGACGGTTCCAAAGAAATGAGAATCAGGTAAGGGAGGAAGTTCCCTTTGGAGGTTCGTTGTGGTTGCTGTTAGTGGCGAAGAGAATAGGATGAGGAAGCAGGCGTAGAGGAATTCCGACTGACAAACAGCTCAAGTTCTTGCATGTACGTATATGCAGAGTCCAACTCAGAGAGGGAATGATCTCATGGAGGCAAGGCTGGTGATTCATTATTGTGAGTTAAAGGGGGACATGTTATAAATCATAAGCAGGACAAGCAAGTTCTGTTTTCTGTGCTCTGTTCCACTGCTGAAAATTAATTTTCCTTGGGATTTTTTTTTTCCTGGTGGCTGTTATTTACAGTTTTGTCCACCCGGACCAGCTCATTCATTTCCACGGGCAGTTCTGTTGGCACACCAAGGTAAAGCATAGCAAATTAGTTTAGGGGGTTGCAGGAACACTATGTGAAAGTACTGCTTCCAAATTCAATCTATAAATGTAAGGTGTGTTTATCCTCACATTTCGCATCAAGCCCAAGCCCAGTTTAAATATATGAAAGTTGTGTTTAAAGGAGATGTGGAAAGAATCATGTGTGGGGAATTTTTCTTTTAAAAATAAATAAGGTCACTGAGGTGAATGATATAACGGGTCCTTTCATAGACACAACATCTCACAGTGGCTTTGTTACTTCAAGGGGTGAGTGAAGGGGCTGGTTGTCTTGCAGAGCAGTTGGCAGGGTCTGTGGCAGAGCTGTTCAGAACACCCCTGCCCAGTCCTCCACTGCCAAGTAAGTGCCCCGCTCTGGGGACTCAGAACGTGGGCCAGGTGCTGGACCGAGGACTTCAATGTGCTCTGTTCTCATTGCATCTCCAGCAGAGCCATGAGGTCAACATTATAATTACATTCATTTTAAAGAAAGGTAAGTCAGAAGCAGAAAGTCAAGTAATTTGCCCGAGTACACAAATAATAAGTAACAAGACCGGGATTTAAACTCACATTTTCCCGCAATGACCAAATAGAACTAAAGGATATTGTGCTTTTTCATTGCCTGTTTTTTCCCAAGTTTTGAATAGAGTCCACTGGCTTGATTAAAAAAAAGACAAAGTTTTTGTCTTCTTGTCTACCATAGGCTTCACTTCCCTACCCTTTTCTTTTGTTCCTTTATTCTTGATATATATTTATATCCTATTATTTATAGCCTTTCGGATCACTTAAAATTGGGAGGATGAGGAAACACTATTAAGTCACAAGATAAATTATCAAAATTGCTATCATAATAAAATAGGACATATAATAGAGTCAAACTATACCAGTGTTAAGCATGAGAAGTATTATTCCATGAAATGATTAGCATAAATTCATTAAACAAATACTGTTTGAGCAACTATGACTCACTAGGGGCTCTTCAGTGTCGAGTCCATGTCCGTAAACAATGTCTGGAGCTGACATTACAGGTGAGGATGGGGAAGGAGAGAGGCAGACGGTAAACCAGTACAGAACAAGGACAGTGGGGACAGAGAAAGCAAAGTCAAGCAGATGTGGGGTGCCAAGAGAATGGGAGCAGAGGGACTGTGTTAGCAATTAGGGAAGAAGCAATTAGGGAAGACTTTTCAGGTGAGATAGGTTTTTTACAGAAGTCACAGGGAGCAAACCCTGCCCACACCTGCATGAAATGCATCTCAAGAAAAGTAAGCCTGACTAGCAAATGCCTAAGGCAGAAACTTGCTAAGTGTTTGTGGGTGCCTACCTCTGCCTTCCTCCAAGCAAGGAGAGCGGTGTGGCCAGAATGGAGTGAGTGAAGGGAAGGGAGAATTGGGAGCTACTAAATCGGGTAGGATGATGAGGCAGGGTGGTCTGATCTTAGAGGGCTCTGTAAGCCTTTTAGTCAAATAGACTAAAGCAAGCCACATTTACAGTTAATGTTGCTCTAATTCATCCAATGCAAGTTTTACCCGTTTGTCTCTCTTTTAGATTTCCTTTTAGTTATCAAAAGTGCTAATTGGATGATTTGTCCTGAAACCAAGAAGGGATGGATCAGAAAATAAACAAGCTACCACTCCCCTCTGCTCCCTGGCAGGCAGCACAAGTGATCACAGTTTCTCTAGTCACACTGCAAAAAGTCAGAGCTGGCCAAAGATGAAGCAGTCCAGACACAGCCCTTACTAGATCTTCCATCTCTGCCCCCCGCCCCTGCTACCCCCAAGCATTAACAGACTGAAGTCCAAGAGCCAAATCTTCAGCAGCTGGATATGTCTTTACTTCAGCCCACTTGCCTGACTCAGGAACTAAAACTCCCCTGTGGTCTTCTCTGCTTCCTACTAAACACCCTCCTAACCCCACATGGGTCCCCTCGATTATTCCTCCCTGCCTACCATTGCCCACTGGAAGCGGCCTGAACAGTAAACAAATGAAAGCAAATAATCTTGACCTTTCTGGGTCTTGCCGTTCTCATCTGCAAAATGGGTCTGATCTTGCCCAGCCTGTAGGACTGTTGTGAGTACTAAGGTAGTAGTTATAAAGCAGGGGTGTCAAATTCATTTTCATGGGGGCCACATCAGCCTCGCTGTTGCCTTTGAAGGGCCAACTGTAATGTTAGGACTATATAAATGTAACTACTTCTTAACTATTAGGAGTTGAAATTACATTTGGCCCTCTGAAGGCAACCATGAGGCTGATGTGGCCCCCAATGAAAATGAGTTTGACACCCCTGTTATAAAGTGACCGTGGCTGACTCTAGTTGAGTCCCTGATCTGGTAAAAAAAAGAAAAAGTGGGGGGGGGGGAGGAAAAAAGATTCCAGGAACTTAAAATACAAAAAACAAAGGTGAAAACTGCTTAAATTTTATACTGGCCTTATAGTTTTACCACACAGCTACTTCTATCCCAAAGAGTTAACTAGAGCGAAATACAACAGAATATGAGAGTCCAGGACCAAAGCTTGACTCTCCACCAGTATGGTGTGATGGTAGTCTGCCAAGTTAAGGACATGAATGTGAAGAGGAGAATCAGTCAATTCCTTCCATCAAGGAGGGATGGAGTTTTTCCACTGGTGGATGGTAAGGAAGAGTATATCAATTCAGATACAGAAGGTGGCATTTGCAAAATTAGGAAGTGTAACAGAATTCTAATAGAATATGTAAGCATTCCAACCTAGTATCACTTAAAGGGGCATTGTTGAACATTATTAAGTTAGCTATACTGAAGCAGGGCAGACCCAGGGGGCCAGGCCCGGCACTCCCCCACCAGCACGGAACATGCAACAGGACACATGTCAGCTGTAAGAACCCTGAGAAAGTCTAGACGAAGTGACAGAGACCAGTATCTAAATGACACCAGTTACCATGTTACCACTACCATAGACATAGGGCAATAGGGGGATGTTTCAAAGGACAAGTTAAATAGAGCAACTGGGACTATACAAGTAAACACATTGGCCTTCAATCATTGGCTGGAGGTCAGAGGCAAGACGTCATCTCCTTGTGGAGTCCAGAGGGACAAAAAGGGTCAGGGGAGACTAAACTAACAGGGCAAACTAAAGAGAGTAGAAATTATTAGGCAGTTTTCCAGGTAGTTTCAGTTAACAAAAGTGAGACCAAATAAGCTAGGACAAGGCAGAGGCTTTGGAATCACTTAGCAGCAGAGGTTACATGAGTCTGAGCTCTTATGTCTCTCCTGGCTGAGATGGGGGCTGACTGATCAAGAGACGGGCCATTAATATCGCACCTGCATTTGAGAGGTTGGGTCACCAAAAGAAAGGGTGTGGTGGCAGAGAACTGAGCCGGTATTAACCCCTCTCACCTGAAAAATGCAGCGAAATCCACTTTAGCCTCTGGATTTCTTTGGGCTGCAAGATGAAACTCTGAGGAGATGAGAAAAGTAAATCCATAGACTTGCTTGGAGATTTCAAACTCTTGCTTCTTTCCAAAAACCAGTTCATGCTTAGCTCACATAGTTATGGAATTACTACTCTTAATTATCCGAAATTTCACCCTGAACTGGATATCAGTGAAAAATGGTGCCCTCAAAAAATTAAAATTCTGAAGTCAAAAGTGGAGACCTTGAGAACACAGATGGGCCAATAAGAGTGGATGTAGCCGTAGGTGGTGTATGCTGTGCACACGTGGGCACTGAGAGAACACAGCTGTGCGCTGGCAGAAAAAGATTCTTTTCCTTTAAAAACAGAAAATTGTGGTGCACTAATATCGAGAATTGAGACTGAAGTTTCCTTTTGAATAGCTTAAGAAACATAAGTTTGAACTTTTTAGCTTACAGTTAACTCCGCCACAGGGAATGGGATACACAAGCCAAGCCGAATGTGTTAAATTGGAGAAGAATGATTTTGTAAACACTGGCACAAGAACTTATGTTTTTCTGTTTTAATTTACAGTTTGCAAGTGTTGATATAATTTTCTACATTTTACATGATTTGACTCTAAGCGTCTTCTTTCAAAGGGGCTTTGAATGTACTGGAAGTTACTGGGCAGATGCGGATGTGGAAGCAAACAGCCTTTCATACATACTGGCTTCCAGAAAGAGGTTGTTCTGGTTCATTCAGGCAACTGGAATTCTGTCCACCAGAAAGCTAATCAACAAGATGGCTGGTTACATTTATGAGTATTTCTTTAAGAGGCATTTAGTTTCTGTCCCGCAGATGGTAGCTGCAGTCCATTAGTTTCTGAGCCAAGCTTTTCCATGTCCTATTGTACTTAGCAAGATTGCTATTGCACCAACACAATTATTCCAAATCCAGTGAGACTCAGCGGGGCTAAAACAAAGCTATGTCATAACAATTTAATCCCGGCTCACCTTCCCCTTTACAGGATAAACAATCAAACACCTGCTGAATTCTGTTCCACATAATGAGAACATCTGAGCAACAAAGATCAAAGAACACTGACATTTGATCTTAAAGCCAGTACAGGAGAACCCCTTACAGGAAAGATTTTTATTACATGGTTTCAGATAGCTATTCTTTAGGTCAAACCATGCTACCTACCATAAACAATACCAAAAAATTCTGACCCAACATGGTTAATTGGCAAGGCCTGTATTTCATCATCAGCATTTACTGGTGTTTTATTTTATTAGCATTAATCTTCCTTTGAATGACATGGGCAATGATCATTTAAGATTTACAGTCTGTCTGTTTTCTGTTTTTTTATCCATGCTTTAAACAAGCAGTGCAAATTTCAAGATAAAAGCATGTTAAGTATGTTTATCTTCTTGGTTACACTAGAGTTTCCACTTTCAAGAACAAGCAAAATATTTTGTTTCAAAAATGTCCGAAACATAAAAGTTTTCTGGTGTAATTTACATAAGACACCTTGACGTGCCTTCTGTGTTTCTTTCCTCTGTGCTTATGCTGCATAGTAAGTATGACCACAATGACAATGCTTTTTTTCAGAGTTTTATTGTAATTATTGAATATATTCCCTACGCTCAGGTATTACCTTCTTCTCTGGGCTTTAAAAAGATTTTTTTTGTACAGTGCAGAATGCATGTCCTCTTAGCTTCTCTCACCATACCCAAATACCCTCTGAACCACTGCATTCTTCACAAATCCTCTTCTGAGTAAAAGTGAAACGTGGCTTTCTCCTCCAGTTCTCTACATCAAGGTCTCATTGCAAGAGCTTCTCGGGTCCTCTCCTCTTGTATGATGTCTTATATATGAAGTAAATACTTATCTTGATGTGTTTAGTCAAAGGGCAGCTGGATCTCTGCACGTTGCTTTGTGAGACTGCCTGTCCTAGAAAACTTGAAGATGGCGAACACTGAACCAGAGTCATCCTGCACTGTGTGCAGCTGGAGCCTGGGGAAGCTTCCTAGTGATTTCATGTTGATGGTTGTGTGGACACAGGCTCTGTGACATCTAGGTCTGTGTCACTACCCCAGGAGTGTGAGTTAGGGTACAGGACATCCACAGGACATCCAGAGCTGTTAACTGTATTGGAAGGGTCATTAATTCTATCTGGGTGACAGTAGGAGCAAAAGACTGGTTTTTACAATAGTACTTGATGGCAACCAAGAAAAACATAATCAGCCATTTCTATTCCCTACAAAACAGAAATTCTTATATTGGAAGGTAATACTAAGCCAAAAGTACCTGAGCATCCTCTTGGCATGAACAGCTTCATTCCTTGTTTAGCTAACACATTCCTCTAACCAGCAAAGGCAAACTGTATTTTAAACTTGTCTTTTCTTGATACTGGAGGGTACAGAATTACCAGGATTTTGAATTACCAGGTGCTTTGCCTGATTTGGAACTATGTTTGAATCTTGCACTGTTGTACACATAATTTTAGGATGGTGATATACCCCAGATGCTCAACTCCTGTTGCCCCAAGAATTTATAGTGTCTAGAAAAATGACTTTGTTTTACCTGGAGCTGAAATATTAAATTCACATTACTCTAGAGGTGATGCTTATATTTGTGCGTACACCAAATCATTCTGAAATCATGATTTCATGCACTGGGATGAAGGAGAATATATTTACTAGGACTAAGGACCACAACCAACAGAAACTTAAATATAATAAAGACTCATTTCTCACTGACAGTTTGGAGTGAGCTGCTGTATTCAGTTATCCCAAGAACCACGTTCCTTCCATGTTGTTTCTTTTTTTTTTCCTCTTGAGTGATATATATTTCACTCAAGAATGTTTCTTTGGTTATTATTATTTTAATTCTTAATGACAAAGTTATTTAGCGAAGGCATAGTAATATAAAATTATTTTGGGGGGCAAATAATATATACTTTTCAAACTTTAGCCCTAAACTTCACAGCAAACCTGTTCTAACATAATTTAAATTTTAGCCATGGTATGTCCGCAACTTGTTATTTCACATACTGTAGTGCAAGGACTTTGCATTGTTACTTTGGTTCAAGATTTACAGGGCACTTGGGCTCTTTCCATGTCTTGGATATTGTAAACAATGCTGCTATGAATATATGGGTGTATATATTCTTTTGAATTGGTGTTTTGGGTTTCTTCTAATATATTCCCAGAAGTGGAATCACTGGGTCAAAAGGCAGATCCTTTTTTATTTTTTGAGGAAACTCCATACTGTTTTCCACAGTGGCTGCGCCAGTCTGCATTCCCACCAACAGTGCACTAGGGTTCCCTTTTCTCCACATCCTCACCAGTACTTGATATTTATTAACTTGTTGGTGATAGTGATTCTGGCAGGTGTGAAGTGATATCTCATTACATTTTTTTATTTTTTTTTCAAGTACAGTTGTCTCCGTTTTCCCCCCGCCACTGACCCCGCCCAACCCATCCCTGCCTCCCATGCTTGGTCCTACCCCCTTTGGCTTTGTTCATGTGTCCTTCATCCATATTGTTTCTAATCATCTTCTTTTTCATGATTGGAGTTTCCAGTGCTTTCTCCCATGGAGGAGCAGAAACAAAGATCAATCACCATTCTTTTAAGTGGTAGCCATCACTTCAGCTCCTGTTTTGTTAGTGAGAGGTCAGTCATATGGCCACGCATAGTGGCAGGGAAGTCTGGAAAACAAAGTCTGCAGTGGTCCCCAGCCAAGCCTATGCTTCTGAAAAGCCAATATCCACGCACTTGCAAAGTCCCACCCAGTTTTTGCATCCAACACAAAGACGGCACCCCCTTTCCCATCAAAAGCAGAGGTAGCTCCCATATTTTGGTGACCTATAAACAAATGGCCAAGGGGTCTGACTTTGCCCATGCACCCCCAGTATGTGGTGTTGGTGCAGGAACAGGACAACTACAACAGAACCTCCCATTCAGAAAAGAAATTATGGGAAACGCAGTGGTGCCGGGTCCATGCTGATACCCCTGCTACTTAGGAACTTGTCCCCATGTCCCCTCTGGAGGGACCATTTGGCCATCATCCTCCATGGCCTCTGACTTTCCCACCAGAAAAATTCTTCTTTGTTTTTGTTCTCCTTAGCCACCTCTGCTGAGATAGAGAGAATACCTTCTTTGGAGCCTAGCTTACAGGTTGAATGATCATAGGCTTTTATGGGGCCAGACTTCTACTTTTTTTAATAATAATATTTTCTCAAAATGTAATCAGGTTAGGCTATTCTCTGCCATAAGAGAGGGAGAAAATCAAATACCTTTTCTTTGTCATTTGTTTTTAAACAGGAGTTACTCTTTAACAGTACACACACTTTGCTATCTCAAATATCCCACAGAGCTATCTTTGTGGTTGATCATCAGGATAAGTCTCTCTACCACCAAGGACTGCTTCATATAGAACTATGGCTAAAGGAGAAGAAACATTTTACAGAAGCAACTGGATTAGGCTATTTTTGTCAACTTTAATGGAAAAGCTAAAGGCAATCTTATGTCCAAAGCGGACTAATTCCTTCTATTGAGAATAATGAGGCTTCATAAAGTATGAGGAATATAGTCAATAATATTGCCATAACTATGTATGGTGCAAGTTGGGTGGTAGAAATATCAAGGGGAAACCTACATAAAGTATGAAATTGTCTAACCACTAAGCTGTACATCTGAAACCAACACAAAATAAAATTGAAAAAAAAAGACAACCATGGGGGTTTGGACCCATTTTGTTAGCCTGTCTCCAATAGCAATTCACTTAAATGCAACCTTAAGAAAATATACCTTCCTTTCAGCAGGGCATTAGTTTAAAGGTAATGAAGGAGGCAAAATGATAACTCAATTAAGGTCCTTTCCACAGTTTCCTTAAATTCAGCTATGGCATGTACAACACTATCAGAAACAGCCCAGGGCAGAGTGCTGTGGCCTGGTGGCTGACCACCCTTTTCCTGCAGAGGGAAGGCCTGAGTCTTCCCGTAGCTTACCTACATGAGCACTCGCTCTCACATACAGTCCCCCAGATGGCCCAAGACTGACATCGCACTTCTGCATCTGCTTGGATGTCCTTGACCCTGCCTGCTCCACATGCTTGGCCCGTCCCAAAGAACCTCTACTGTCTTGGAATCTGTCATTTTCTACCCATATAATCCAACCAGGCCACTCTCTCCAATTTCCTCCATTCTAATCTTTCCTGTCCTCTGATTTGGGAATCTGCCTTTCTAAACCTAACACTGTCATTTCATTGCAACTTTGCCTTAAACCAGGTCTCAGGTAGTTCAGGCCTACTGCTGGGACCCCTGCAAATAACAGTTGAGAGGCTGGGGTGAAAAAGAGGCTGGGGTGAAAAAGAGGCAGGCATGTGAGAGTAATTTCCACAAGCACCAGCTGAGCATGTCTGAAGGGCCAAGACTCTTCACACACAGGTAAGTCCCCACCTGATCACAGCTCCGACTGTTCAGCTCCTGACTAACAGCAGAGTACTGGGCCAGGGAGACTGAACATTTACTGAATAGCTGCTATATGCCAGGCACTGCCATAGGAGCTATTCAAAGATTCTTGTTCATTCTAGAAACACCATTTTGAAGCAGATACCAATTCTTAGCATTTTACAGATCAGGAAATTGAAACAGTTCAGATACCAGAGCTAGCTGCTATCATAGCTAATGTTGGTGCCCAGATCTACCTTGTGCCCAACACTTTGCTTTTTCTACTTAGTAGGGGTCAGAACATGTTTACAACCATCCGGGAATTTCCTGGACCTGCCACTCCCAGCTACCCTTTTCAGTTTGTGCATTGCTGATGCACTGAAGTGAGGACAATCTTCCAGATGGGAATTTCTCTCATCATTGACTAATCATGTTTGGTCAGACTGTAGAAACTTTTGCAGAGTTTAATTAACTCATTGTACCAAACCATCTAACATGGTCCCAAGGCTGAAGCAGATTTCTTTCTTCGTGATATATGAAAACAGGACTTGGTCGGGCTTTGGTTTTATTTGTAAAATTTCAATTTTTGAGCAATGACTGGTGAAAAATCCAGCCAATAATGTAATTATTTCATTGAATGTCTTGGTCTTAGACCATGAAAAGTGATGAGAGATCTGCAGGGGTGCTCCGCCAACGCGGGGGGGCCCTGTACGCCTGTCTTTGTACAGTTCAGAACGGAATGGAAGTCTTTCAGCCTGAAAATACAGGACAGCAGTTTTTCTGATAGTCAAATCATCGATCTTGTCAGGAGCGGTTATGTGCCAGTCAGGCCACAGAGTAGAGGGGGAACATACTGCCACTGGGAATGGCTCAGGAGCAATTGCACTGCCTGCCAAAATCTCGTATTGAATTAGCAGTAGCACTACATATCAAATTACTCCCTATTCTGCCATGCACATGAAAAAAATTCCTGTGAGAAACACAAATCTAGAAAAGGAATGAGGCAATGATTATGCACAGTGATCTCCCACTGAACACAACGTATGTGTGGTTAACAGTGATAATCACTATTATTCCATCAGACGTTTAGGTACTTCTCATTATGTGCTGGGCATTATATTCTGTGTGCTTCATGGATATGAAGTCGTTAACATTGACAACAGTCTTATGAATTAAGTACTACTATTATGCCAGCATTAGAGATGAGGAAACTAAGGCATACACCATTAATGCATGTTGCCCAAGGCCACATGTCTAGTAAAAAGCAACTATGAAAATTGCACCTCTTGTTTGAAAGACCTGATGCTGAGACAGATGTAGTCAGTGGCAAGCACTTTGGAGTTAATAAAGGGATAAGAGAGAGCTCAGTAAACTCACATGGATGATTTACACTGTTTAAATCACTAAATTTCTCCTCGTGGCCAATGTCCACCACTTGGATCTTTCTTCCTCCAGAAACATGAACATTTTTCTCTGTGAATATGTTTAGGTGAGGAATCTATGATAATGAGGCAAAAGACGATGAGAGAGTAGGAGGATAACTTTTACCTAAAAACAGTCCCCAAATAGACACCACTGTATGCAGCACTCGCCCCGTCCCCTTCCTTATCTCCATTCATGGCTGGACATATGGGAAAGCCTTGATTTAGAATTATTCACTGCTTAGACTTCATCAATTCTATTGTTATTTTACCTCCATTTTTCTGAGATTTTGAAATAGTGATATTATAGTGGTTTGGTATTCTCAAAATATGAGCCTTCTAACTGGTATACCTAGATCTTCTTAAAGCAGTAGATTCCTTAATAACTCAAGTCCTGTTTGTCGGACAATTTTATTTCTGAAATGCTTTTCCTCTCCTACTCACTTGTCTTCAACTGACAATGTATCTTAATGCTGTAGGTTGAAGTTGGCCTTCCTACTCACTTCTCCCAATATTCTTCCTCGTTCATAATTTATACATCAGTGATAAGTGAATGATATGCTTCTGAAATATCTTATTCTCAAGTCTGCGGTGAAACTTCAAACCAATGTTTTTTTTAATTGAGGTCAAAAGAGAATTAATTATATTATACAGAATGCTTTTCTGTCATGGCATTTACTCTAATGTGATTTTACCTGTGACAGCAAAAAGATTCTCATATTTATTGGTGATATAATTATTCATCTTGCCAATTTTTTTTCAAAAAATGGCCACATTCAAATTCTATTTGGCCACAGGGTTTGTATTAACCTCACCCACTCTCCTGGTCAGTGTGCCCTCCTTCCTGAGAGCTGTCCCCATCTCCCATGACATATGTGCCTGCCGCATGACCACATGCAGAGTTTCCACATGAAATGGAGTTTTGATGAAGAAAACAAACATGGCTGATGGCTTTGCTTCCTGATGTTTCTACTTCCTAATTCCTTTCACTGGTTTTCCAATCCCAAACTTTAAATCTTATTTGAACTAGGTCTTTTGAACCCTAATTACAATTGCACATCTATAAGTAGCATGCTCCTCACATCCTCTTCTGAGGATTCACAGAGGAGGGGACTTGTCACCCTTGAAATAAGAAGAGAGCAATGCTCAAAGTAGACAAGCTTAAGAACTGTGGATGGTGGAGAAAGGAAGGCAGTACACAACTTGAAACATTAAAAGGCAAGGCATTATTTTGTGAGAGAGAGGAGGGAGACAATGTGGAAACCAAGAAATATCATGAATATTATAGACAACTGAGTATGAAGAAATGAAGGGGAAAACATGGGGTAAAAAAATGAAGCAAGGAAGAATTTGTTTTATTCAGATTACATAAGGATCTGAAGCTAGTAGAATATGTCAGTCATCAGCTAGCAAGCCTGCATACAAAGAAAGACATGAACTATATCGTCTTAGATAGAGTGACGAGGTGTCCCGACCTAATGGCTATGGGACAGGAGCTAATGTGCAGAAAGGTCAAGTTTACTTTCTCAGTTTCACCTTCCAAATACCCTCTACTGTCTTGTCACACTCCTGTGAAATTTTATATACTCAGTATGGTACATATTGTTAAAATGAAAATTAAAACTGTCACACTTGGGTAACTGAGGCACATGTATAATTTATCTCCTTCTTTTATAGTTAAAAAGAACAACCAGGGGAATGCAGCTTAGCTCTCACTCACAAACTCTCACCACTGCATAAAGCATGCTTGAGCCTCATAGGACAGATATACTGCACACAGTTAGCATATTTATTTCCCCCCTTATGGAACTTTTTCTTATCCCTGGTATACTTAGCTTTAAATATATTCAGAGGCTATAAATATTACATGGAGTTGTGAGATCTAAAAAATAACTTCTTTATCACTGATTTACTGATATGTTGCAGAACAAGTTTAGTATCTATATTTACATAATAAAATTTTTCAGTTAATATACTGGGATGTTTTTAGCTACCCATGGCAGTGCCGTGATTATATGTCGATCCTGAGAAAAAAAGGGGGAAAGGGAAGCAGTTCGGAATGAGCCCAGGTTTCTGTCCACGATTGCTGGGTAATAGAGGTTGGCTTGTGGAGGCAGGAAGAGATGAGCATCTCCACTTGATGAGTACATTTTAATGAGGTAGTAACCCAGAAGCCCAGTCCTTGTTCTTCTGATATTAGAATCATGCATATTGTGTAGTTTTAAAATTCCATGTCAGTTCCCATATGAATAAAAACAGCTGCCACTTGTTACTTGATTTATTGTAGACATTGTTGTTCACCCTATCTTATTTATCCTTATAACAACCTTGTGGGTATTTTTCTTCATTTTACAGTTGAGAAAATTGAAGCAAAGGCATTCGATAACTTGCTAAAAATGGCACAACCAACAGAGAGTTGTGTGCCTTCAAAACCCTTGCCTTCACCTCTGCCCTCATCTGCTTCCCATTTGAAAAACAGCACATTTGCCATTTTTTTACACAAGAGTCACACATCTCCCCAGTGGCTCGCTCGATCCCAGAACAGCTCTCCACTCCCACCCAGTGTTCCTCATTGTACTCCTCTGTCCAAGGTGCTCTTCCACGTGCCCTTGGAACAGATCTGATCGTGACACAAGTGCCCTGTGTTCAGTTCTCAGCCAAGGGGAGGGTAGAACAGACTCAACAACAGCCGATGCTTTCTAAATCTCCATTTGTTCTACAAATAAGTCCTAGAATATTATGGCAAGCAAGGGTTGGCAGCCCTTAGAGACTTTCTAATTCATCGCAAATATCTAATGTAGCTCAAATTCCAGACAATCACACACCACCTTCATCATTTCAGCCAGATCTACCTACCACTTTTATGATTATTTATCACATCATTTAAATAAACTTTTTATAATGCAGTTATTATCAAAGGAATGTTTATGTCACTATTATAAATGGAAAACCAGTCACTTTCCATAAATTGAAATTAAACATTAAAAATACCATATGGTTTCACTCATATGTGGAATATTAAAAAAAATAAATAACGAACCAACAAGCAAACCAAACCAAACCAAACCAAACTCACAGAGGCAGACAACAATTTGGAGATTAGCAAAGAGGGTAAGGGGGTAGAGGAAGGACGGAATGGGTAAAGGGGGTCAAATGTGTGGTGAAGAATGGACACTGGACTTTCTGTGGTGAGCAGGATATGGTAGACACCACACAGGGGTCAGGTGTTAATGTTGCATACGAGAAACTTATATAATGTTGAAAGCCAATTTTACTCCAGTAAAAAATAAATAAAATTATCTAAGCAACCACAAAGATATAGACAAAACAAAGTAACATTATTAAATTCTAGTCTAATATTGCAAAAACTCTGAAACTGAAAAGCAGGTTTTCTTGTGGTGCATGTTAGAAAGTGTTTGAGGGATGTTAATGATACTGTAGCACCAGGCTGAGGCTTTTCTCCTTGAATAAATAGGAGAATTAAGAAAGGAATTAGAAGGAAGTAAATCTTTCCCTGGGTGATTCAATGTTATTTAATGCCATGTCCGTGCATTACTTACAATCATCTCTAACATAACTGGTAGTTTGTATTCGTCACTTGGGAAACTGGCCTTGTCTATTCCCCTAAGTTTCACCAAAATAGAAACTAAGATCCAGAAAGGTGAAATCATCTTTCATGCTCACACAGCTGGTGCCTAGCATTTAGTAGGTGTTTAATGAATGAAAAAAATGAGCTCTTTGGACATATTTGGACTTGAGAACCAAATGTGGGTTCTAATGCTGTCGCTACCACATACTGCCAGTATGAACTGCCAACCCAACCCAGCTGGTCTCTCGATCCCAGTAGTGTTCTTATGAGTGATGCATGGTGCCTCATTAGTTGAAGATGACACTTAAATTATGGGTAAAAGGGCTGGATGCAGATTCTGTGACAGGTCCAAGTTCTACAAGACAAAATCTAGCATGGAGTTGGGAATCCAAGATGTATTAAATAAGTAATAACATATAAATCTTTAGATAGAGATGAATCTTATATTTTTTATTCTTAATTTAGCAAGATTCAATTCAAGTTCAGTTCACTGAGCACCTTCTGTATTCACTCACATAGAGCAGATTCAAAGATAAATCCATGCTGGCCCTGGCTGGTGTAGCTCAGTGGATTGAGCGCGGGCCTACAAACCAAAGAATCACGGTTCGATTCCCAGTCAGGGCACATGCCTGGGTTGCAGCCCGGTTCCCAGCAGGGGACACATGAGAGGCAACCATACATTGATATTTCTCTCCCTCTCTCCTTCCCTTCCCCTCTAAAGATCAATAAATAAAATCTGAAAAAAAAAGATAAATCCATGCTGAATCACGCAGAAGATGAAGTGATCTGTAGAAGCCTTCCCTGTCTTCCCCACACTGTTTTATCATCCCTCTGTCAGGCCATTGGAAAAAGGTTCAAGTTCTATGCTCTTCACATATGTTTCCTACCTGTGTCAGTCTTGCCCACACTTGCCTGAGAGTGGCTACCATTTAGCTATTCCGTTAATGCAGCCGCAGTGGCCAAGCTGTTCAACATCAAAGCCCAGGAAGAGTTGTAAACTGAAAGCTGCCTCAGTCACTTCAGCAAAGAGAAAAGTGTTTCTGAAAGAAAAGTCAGGGGAAGATCCAGGCAGCAGGGCAAAGATGGCTGTGTGGGACTAAACTGTGATGCTTCTGGCAGAGTACAGTTTCCACACGGCCTTTGGTGGCATGCATGGCCCGGCTCTCCATTCTAACCATGGAGCGTAAAGAAGTCTTTCTATTGCTACTGTGCATGTTTACCAGAATTGCCACATAGGTGGATTAGGTTCAAAGGACTGTGAAGTGTGTGTGGTATTTTTATGCAAGGAGGGTCAGGAAGGAATGCTTTAAAAAATGTTCAAGTACACATGAGATGTTCCTAAATGGTTACCTGCTCATGCCAACCTAGTTTCTATCTCTGGCTCCTGCTTTTAAGTTTTACCTGACCTCTCCCAACATCAAGACCAGCCGCCCTCCCCAACATTCCTTCATTTTAAGCAGCAACTTGCTCTAACCTCAATTACAGACATGATCATATTAACCCAAATACCTTTTGCTTCTAGCTATGCTGATACTATACAAGTCACCTTTTTTGAAGACCAAAGGAAATCTAAAAAGTGAATTTGTAAAGGCAATAATTTTTGAAGTTCAGTTCAATTCAGTAGTTGAAGGCAATATGACCCTCAGTTTATGAAATAAGTGCCTTTTCTGTCCCCATTACTTAGCATCTGCTTTGTATCATAATAGATGCTCAATGAATACTTGTAAATGAGTACATCAATGTGCATTTGGACATCTAATGTGTTTACAGATCAGACGGGGATATTTACTGCATTGCTGCCACTTACTATGGTGTGACTCTATGCTAGACACCCAGCTCTCTGAACCTGCATTTTCTTATCTGTAAAATGCTACTGCAATTTTTTTAAGATTAGGAATAAAGTATGAAGAGCATCTAGCACAACACCTGGCCCATAGGAGGAATTTAATAAATGGTAGCTAAGTGCCTCCGAGCTTATTACTAGGGAAATAATAATAAGCATAGTGAGGAAATCTAAACATGCCTTTTCCCTCAAAATTCCAACCATCTTCTCAGTCATCCACGCCACCAATAGGACATGGTGTTAGATGCCAAAGGAAATGTAGGCAATGGAAAATTGGAAAGTGGGAGAGATGAAACAGGAATGAAAGAATCGAATGAAAAAGGCAGACAAAGAAGGAAAGTCAAGTGGAAGAGCAGAGTGACCTGCCAACAGTTCCTGCCTTGTTCGCACTTGGGACAGAGGTATTTATTCACCTGCCTCCCTTCTCCTTTCCTTAGAACAGACTACAGGAGAGACAGACTTGAGGATTTTGAATGGTCACCTGGAAGAAGTCTTATTTCCTGCCACTGTTTTGTGTTTCACTCTTTTGTTTGATCAAATTACTATGTGTTTAGCAAATCAGTTTAGCAGATATTTATGGAGCAATAGCAAGTCTAAAGCCCAATAGATAGCATGTCAGCAATGAGATACTAATCTAAGACTGCAGAGGATCTTGTCTGTGTGACACCCATAGATACATACGTCTTTCTCATCACTTTAACAACGACAACAAAAAAGGCGGTTTTCTCATATGCAATGGTAATTTCCTAGTACCCAAGAATTAAAAGCAGCAAACTGTTACTTTTGTGCTTTGAAATTGTAAATGGATATGTGAGAAGAAAAGGAGAATTGGGAATTGTTTTCACTGAGGGAGAAAATATCTTTTCCAGATACCTATTCAAGAAAAGATAATTCTCAGATTTCTACCTCGGATACTGCCATTATCCAGAAAGTCGTTGAAGTAAGATAGCTATGATGCATCATGTTGTCATATCCACATGTCCATTTAGGGGAAAAAATGCTTTGGCAATAGTTCTTCAGCAGAATACATTATGTTCTCTAAATGAATAAAATTGAGAAGGCAAAATATTGAAGAATGATATGTTCTCCAAATGTAATTCTTCATAAAAACACCAGGACTTTTGGCACTCCATCAATATTATTTTTGCAACTATTTTAATTTAAAAAAAAAAGGCCAGAAAGATGTAGAGCCCAGTACGAGAAATGCCCCCATGCCTTACTCCATGAAAATGTCCAGAGTGATTTTAAGCACTTGGGTTATGCAAATGAAATGAGAAATTTTTACAGTGACCTCCTCTTGAACTAAACAAGGCTCTTAAATTGCCATAAATTCCTTGAACTGTATTCTCAAGTGAGTCAGTGCCGAAACCATAAGATAAGGGCACATCACAGTAGCCCAACAACAACCAAACAAACCAGCTTCTTCAGGAGAAGCTGAAGGATTTCAAGTTAGTGCCAGTTCAATTCCATACAACAAATACACGTGGACTTTTGTGTAAAATGCATCATGAGGGCTACCTGGGGGTAGCAGAGTTCCTGTCCTTAGAATTGTATGATCCGATGTGCTGGATAGATACTCGAGCAGTCATGATATAGTCATTCTTTCAACCAATATGACTTGAGCACCTACTATGTAACAATCTCTATTCCAGATGCTAGAGGTAGTGCAAAAAGCAAATCTTTGCCTTTATGGTATGGGAGTCTAACATATGTCATGTTAGAATAATGAATGATATGGAAAAAAAGCAAAGCAGAGAATGGGGATGTGACATTGGCTGTAATGATATTTGGGTATCCAGGTAAGTCTTCACGGAGAAGGTAGCATTTGAATAAAGACATGAAGGAAATTGTTGGGCTACCTGATGGCAATCATTCCAGCAGGGGAAGAGCAACATTAAAGTAAAAGTATGCGTGCAAGGAGGGTGGGTGCCCGGAGTGCTCAGCATGAGCGGAAGCAGTGGGCAATGTGCGAGCACGTGTCCCAGCAGCTCTGGTTCCGTGCAGCACTGGTACCCATGACCTCATTAACAGCCCTGCTGCTTCTTTCTGCCCTTAGAATCCTATCCACTTCTTGGTTGCTCCCTGAGGAGTGCTGGGGTCGTTCATTCTTGCCCCTGAGTCTGGGGCACACTCCCTCCCCTCAGATCACTTATCTCTTTTCTCACCTGACTTACTTCAATTTTCTGCCACCTTAAAAAAAAAGCAAGTGAATGAAAGACGTTTTCTCTCACTTTTAGCATCCGAGTCACAATATAATGTAGGATCTGTACCTCTGTGGATGAGGGAAGGAACAGTAGGTGTGCACAGGAAGAGCAGCGGCGCACAGCAGGCCCCGGCAACCCACTGCTTCCCCGGAAGGCTCTGAAGAAAGAACTCCCTCTGCTGCCATCTCTTCACCGGTGTAGGTTTTCCTATCTCCCACCCCATCCTGTGCTGCTTCCCCAATCTAGCCAGTCACTTACACCGAAAACCAGTATGCCCGCAAGTTTACCATGGATGTGACCCCTCCCCACACGCGTTCTGAGTTTTTTCACCCTGTGCAGACTGGATGGTTCACCTGGAGAGGAAGAACAGGTGTCAGAGTGGTAATCATGACAGTGATGTGAGCTTTAGGGAATCTGAACACAAACTAAAATTCAGGATGCTGCAGGAAGATATTGACAAAGGCCAGGAAGGGGAATGCATACAGGGCATATCAAGGAGACCTACCCTGAGCCCTGCATAGAAGCAGCAATTTTCAACAGCCCTGGCTGCATATTAGGATCACCTGAGGAGCTTTCAAAACTAATGCTCAGTCCCCCATTAAATGAGAATCTGAGGCAAGACCCAGGCAGGTATTTCCTTAATGATTCCACTGTGCAGTGGGGCCGAGGACCACTGAGCCGGAATCAGAGCAGCAGTAAGAGCCTTCTCTCTGTAAATCCTGCCTTGCAGGCAGCTGTATGCCAAAGACTCTGACTGCCACCCTGAGACAGGCTCCCTCCTGGGCCTCCCCCACTCCTGGGCCTCCCTTAACGGGGCTCCAACCAGACATTCTTGAGAGAAAAAAAGACGGCTAGGTGATACAGTGTCTGCGTAAGACCCTGGCTTCAGACCTTAGACCCAGGCCAGCAGTGTACCCTTGGGCAAGTTACTGGACCTTTGTTCCTGGCCTCAGTTCCTTTGCCTATAAAGAGATGGGATAATAAAGCTCCCCTCAGGGGGCTGTGATGATTCTAGGATTTCATAAATGCAAAGCTCCTCGCCTAGCCCCAGCACACAGCTGATGGATGCTATTCGCTGTCGGCATTGCACGTCTTCCCTTGGTGTGTGCAAGTCTCTACCCAGACTTCACTTCAAGGCTTGCCAGTTTCTTGACTCATTGCATTTTCAAACTTGAATCTCTGATATTTCTCTCCTTTTTGCTTCTTTCCTCTTCCCTCCTCATTCTGTGTCACACACACACACACACACACACACACACACACACACACTCCCACATACACTGCTCTGTGGTATCTCCCACATCCCAGTCTTGCTCCTTCTGCCTGGTCTGGCCTCTCTCTGTCCTTCCTCCTGCCTGCATGGATCCCATGCATCCTCAAGATTCACCCACGATCACCTCCCCACCCCAAGCAGAGACATGCCCCAAGCAGAGGCACCTCATCCGTGCTACTCAAACATCCTGTACATGTCTCTATTTCCACATTTATCAGTGTGTTGTAACTATGTATGTAGTTGCCTCCCAATAGAATTGAGCTCCTCAAAGTATTTTATTTGTCTTTATTTTTGTGTGTACTTAAAACAGTGTCCAGTATACAAGAAGTACTCAGTAAATGTTGACTGTTTACAGGAATGTTCTAAAATACCTTTTCCATTGGCTTGTTAAGACACTTACTCCCCTCTTCCCAGCCTGAAATGTCTACCACTGAAATCATTTCCTTTGGTTAAATAAGAAAAACACCATCACATGAATAGAAATCTAATTAAAATACAACTGTGCTCTTACATGCGCTGATACCTAATAGAGCAGGTGAGCAATGACCATCCTCCGCAGACAGCCTTGTCCCCTCCCTTTGCCTCAGTGTCCCCAGCTAATCATGGGCTGGAGAAGCTTGGAATCCTTCTGATTCTAGAACTCCAAAGATTTAGGCTTAGATGCTGGAGAGGTTGACAGAAGCTGACTCCGAGAAAGCAACATAGAGGGATGGGCAGGACCGTGGCAACTAGGCCCAGAGCTGAGCCCTGATGGGCTGGGACAGGGTGGGAAATGACAGTGTCTGTGTGGGAAGAACAGTCCAGGAAGGGCAGGTATAGATGCAGGACCTAGAAGAAACTGGATAAGGGGGTGAGGAACGGGGGGTGAAAATGGGGTAAGTAGAGGGACGATGAGACCCTCTCGGAAGCAAACACAACAAAAGGGCTTGGAGGAGAGAGATGAAATGTGAAGGTTGGGTGGGAATTAGATTGATAAAAGCATAATGTGGATAAGAGAACAAAGATGATAAAACAGTGAAAATGTAAGGTATGGTCTTCTTAACCCTGAAAATCTCCCCAAAGAAAGTCAAAACTCAAGTCCTCCGAATTCCGAATAGCCTAAAGGGGAGCTGAGCCTCAGACCGTGAGTGGGCCGAGAGCCCAGCAGTTAGCCTTTCAGAGCTGCCAGCCCTGGCCGTGGTTCACAGAAGGCACACGGCACGCTTCGGTGCAGACCTTATTTCATATTTACCAAGACTGTAACTATTCACAAGTCTGCTGTCTCTCCTCGGACCAGGCTGAAAATCCTGTTTAAACTGGGCCAGGCCGTCTCCACTGCTTCAGGCCTAACACTGCTCTGTTTCCTGTTGCCCTTATATCAGATGTGGACATCAGTGGAAAACTCCCTGCTTGTGACCACTAACACATTCTTGGAAAACGCCTGCCCTGCTGGTATTTGGCTGAATTTTGAATAGCTGCCTTGGCTAGCTGGCTCTGTGAGAGCAAGTGGACAATCCTTATTCATTTCCAGCAGTTATATGGCCTAGTAAGATATAATGAACTTAACAGTGAACACCATGGATAAGTTGGTATCAAAAGTCATCATGTTGGGTGTCTGAAGACAAAATCACATGTGCCAATAAATTTTAATTCATTGTAGGAGCAACCAATAAAAAAATAAAAATAAAGGGTATTTTTTGCAAAGTTTTACTGAGAATTCACAAATTGTACAACTGCAGTAGATATAAATCAACTGTCTGTATCATACCATACGTATGTGTGGTCACTGGATGGTTCTTTTTTTTTTTAATTGTTCTCTCTTTCAGTACAAGTTATTGAAATATATGTTATGAGAATAATGAAAAGTGTGAATCATCAGTATGCAAAAGGAAGTTTAAAATGTAGGGTGCAAATAAGATAAAGATTCAAAATATTTATAAAGTAAAATACAGAAAAGTTAAGCGGAAGGAAAAAATACAGTAAGAGGAGAGGAACTGCCCAGTGGAAGCCGCACCGCCCCTCCTTTGGTCCCAGTGAAAGGGCTTGTTGGAATACTGGATGCCCTCAAGGTGAAGGCCGAGGCTGTGGGTGAGCAGGGGCAGGGAATTTTTCTGGTCAGAAGGAGAAACAGAGGGGGAAATGGCAAAGAGTGATTTTTGTGGGAGTAAAATTCATGGATTTTTACACATGAAAAGAAAGAGCTGAACAAAGACATTTGGTAGAGAGATATCTGACTTCTTAGGCTTTAGAGCAAACTTTACAATAGAATATTCAAGTCTTTCAAAGTCAGCTTTCTGAAAGTTTTTTTTTTAATCTCAAATTCCCCTCCCCCATTTGTAATCATTATGAAAAAACTGTTCCCTAAGAGGTTTAAAATTTTTTCTCTCAATACAACACATTCTTTTAAAAGCTGAGCTTTTATATATTTTTTAACTTTAAAATATATTGTCAAAAGAGGAGAAAATGCTTTATACCTTTTTACTTCTTATACATATATAAAAAGAGCCACTAACTTTTGAAAAGTTTACTTTTCCAAGACTTTCAAAATAAAATTCATATTTGCTACTTTGCTACCTATTTTATGAATGCTCCCCTTAAATATGGTCTACGGAAATTCCATTTACCTCCTCTCTCTTTTTGATAATCTAGGTGGTAGATATTTGCATTAGATTGCTTCTGAAATGCATGACAATTGCAACACTAAAATGGTTTCCACCCCATTTCCAAAATCACGCAGGCGGCTTTGACGCCTCCGCAGAGCCATGCAGTCCATGGTGACACCAGCCCCATTCTCTTGTGAAACGTTGGTGTGTGCTGAGGTAGAGTTCCCTTCGCAGAGAAAATTTTAGATTTGCAATTACACAGGTAATTTTAAAAAGTACACTTGGAAAATTTGGTCATGATGTTAAATATGCTTTTTACTCTTTGTGAAATGCTTTTAATAGTGACTACAATTACTTTTCTCTTTCACTGCATAAAACTAACGTAGTGCTCCCCAGTAGAACATTTTAGGAAAGTGAAAATGCGCTACGTGTGTGCAGATGGATAAAAGAGAGACTAGTCACACGGAGCGCTTGAAATGTCATTAGTTCAACTGAGGAACTGAGTTCTTAAATTTATTTAACCATAATTATTTCACAGTTAGGTAGACACAGGTGGCTAGCCCCCACAGGATTGGGGAGCACAGAACAAGCCGGCGTGGATGTTGGCTCTACACTTTGTTCCATGGAGACGGAACCTGTGCGTGTGTTTGCATTTACTCTGTGCACTCCTTAAATTTCTCCTCAGTAGAACGAGAGCATAGACTACGTGATTTCAAATGTTCTTTACAGCTCAAACTCTCTGAGTCTCTTCTCTGTCTAAAAATATCACTCTCCCTGCACCCAGCTTTAACTGTATCGCAGCCTAAATATCAAATCTAACAACATGAACCTTTAATTGTATCAATGAGAATGACCCTGTGCACTTGTGTTCCATGCAAATTCTTTGATAATTAATGTTATTAGAACAACTTTTCACACAAATAGCAGAAAAATGCTGGGGTTTTTTTCCCCTGAAGCTGCAGTTACATTAAAAGCCAACACTGGCAAAGCCTCCTCCCAGAAGGCTCACCTGACTCTCCCTCCTGCCTGCCCAGCCACTAGAGAACTCCTTTTCAGTGACACCACTCATCCCAAGATAGCAATTAGAACACTATTAAGACTCATCATTTGCTTGGCGTCTCTCCCTCGGCTAGATGTTAAGGTTCTTATTGCAGAGGAGTGCTTCAATCGTCTTTGCATCCCCAGCTCCTGGAGGGGTGCCTAGCCAACGGCGAGACCAATGTACCAATGAGGACAGTTAATATTTACCAAGGGCTGACTATATAATACCAGACATTGTGCTAAGGGATTTCCAGTTTCATTTGCCCTCACACAGTCTAGGAGGTACATACTGTTATTATCATCTCTATTCACAAAGTGTATGATGGATGGACAAAGCGCGAGCCAGAAACTTGCCGTCTCCTTTTCCTGGAGTTAGCCTTGCCCATTACAGACAAAAAGAATTCAGCAGCAGCCTTTGCTACAATGACAAGGCCTTAGCTGCAATTTTTCTTCACTGCAAAACATATGTGACTACTTAATATTTGTAGCAACTAAGGGTTGAAAGAGCAAGGCTGGGGAGCTATACAGAGCCCAGATTCACTCACTGACCTTCCCTCCAAGGTACTGCTCAAGTCTTGGTTCAGTACTCTCAGCTAAATTGTATGAGATAAATACAAAGTATAAGATCTATAAGTTTTCTTTTTGCTGTTTCCTAATCTACCGGCCAGAGTCTAGTGTGCTGCCTGTCAAGCACTTTTATTTTGTAGGCCTCGCTGGCCTTTCTCTAAGTTCCCCCCACGGGATGGAAGCTCCATGAGGCAGGAATTTGGTCTGGCTCATTCATCTCTGCATATATGTATCTGCCTTCCTAGAACAGTGCCCAGCATGTTATAGACACTCGATTACCATCTGGTAGATGAAAGTTCAAAGTATTCCTCTAGTTGCACTAGGTTCCTCCACCCCATCTGCAGGGAGTGAGGGAGGGAGAGGTGATTTTGCCTCCTTTTAAAAAAGGCTTTCTTATTAATTAAAAAAATAGCCAGAAATGTGTGTATGTGGGGGGGAGACATGAACACATCATGTGATGTGTTTAAAAATTCTTAAAATGTTCATTATTAGCTAACTTGAGATATGATTGCAGAACATTTCTAATGCACAAGCACAGTATATATTGGAAGGAGGTGACAGAATTTTTAAAAACTATATAGGCTCTGGTCTTACCCTCAGAAATTCTAATACGGTAAGTCCAGGGTGCAGGTTAAGAATCTTTATTTTCATAGAGAATCCCAGTTAGTTTTTTTTTTTTCTTTTCAAAGCAACTTAATGCATTCATTAGTCAGGGTTCTCCAGAGAAATGGAACCAATAGGATAGGAGGTATACAGAGAGACACTTACAAGTAGATATATTTTAAGGGATTGGCTCACGAAATTGTGAGGGCTGGTGAGCACCAAATCTGGAGGGCAGGCTGGCAGGCTGGGAATTCCAGCAAGAATTGATGTTGCAGTTCTGAGTCAAAAGGCAGTCTGGAGGCAGAATCACTTCCTCTTCTGAAGACCTGGAGCTTTTCTCTTAAATCTTTCAGCTGATTGCATGAGGCCCACCCACCTTATAAGGTAATCTGCTTTACTCAGAACCTACTAATCTGAGTGGTACTCACATCTAAGAAAAAGTAGCTTCATGGCAACATCTAGTCTGCTGTTTAAACAAACTGGGTACCGTAGCCTAGCCAATTTGATGCATAAAATTAACCATCACAAAGAAGTACAATTTACACAGAATAAAATGGACTCATGTTATGTATATAGTTAGATGAGTTTTGAAAATATATACTCCCTATATCTACCACTTCATTCAGGATACAGGACATTTCCTTTAACCTAGAGAGTTATGTCCCCTATTACAACCACTGAACTGCTGTCTATCATTATGGATCCAATCAGTCTGTGCTAGAATTTTTATAAATTGAGTCATATAATATGCACTATTTGTGCCTGGCTTCTTTTTCTTTTTTATCATGGTAAAATATACATAACGTGAAATGTACTGTTTTCACTATTTCTAAGTGTGCAGTTCTATGGCGTTAAACACATTCACACTGTTGTGCAAATCCCCGCCATTTATCTCTAGAACTTCTTTCTTCATCTCCCCCATTCAGACTCTGCCAACTAACAGCTCCCTCCCCAGTCTTCCCATTCCCCAGTCCCTGACAACTTGTCCCCATGCGGCTGACTACTCAGGTATCTCATATAAGTGGAGTCATAAGATATTTGTCCTGTTGTGACTGGCTCATTTCATAATGTCTTCAAGATCCCTCCATGTTGTAGCATGTGTTTGAATTTCCTTTCTTTTAAAGGCTAATGGAAGATAATGATCTTCCATTATCTATACATATCACAGTTTTCCATCCATTTACTGATAGATTGAACAATGTGTGCCTGGCTTCTATCACTTCGCATAATGCTTTGAGACTCGCACATTTAGTTGCTTATATTTGTAGTGTTTCTCTAGGTGATTTTGATGATTCTCAAACTGTGCTGGCCAAATTAATTCTGGAATGTATTCTCCTGTTTGGTTTTCTTATCTTTTTTTTTTTACTTTGTTTCTCTGGCTTATTGTTAGCCAGTCAGATTATTATGTGTCTGTGGTAAGAAATTTCTGTCACTCGTAGGGCATATTCCATGACAAGGACAAGGAATGGGCCATAGTAACAATTTAAGCACTCCACTTATTGTATGGCGCTGTCCACTTATTTTTGTGCCTTGTGTCACGTAATCCTCTTAATAACCCTGTGATATGTCATTATCCCCACCTTACCCAAGAGAAAGCCTGAGCCACCAAGGATTAAGTGGTGATGTGCCCAAGGTCACACACTTGGCAAGTGGCAGAACTGTCATTTGAACCCAATTCTTCTGAGCCAGGTTCAGTGCTCACAGCTGCTTATGCATTTATTTGAAGGGCACAAGGAAAGCTCCTATCATAAAAATAACTCCCCCATAGCCTGTCATGGTGCTTGAAATTGCTGGCATAAATTGACATCTTGGAGTCCTGATAGTTCTACAATCCTCTAAAAATTCCTTTTAAAACAGCCCTAGGGATGAGCTGCTATTATATCAAGCCCATTCAGTAGGAATCAGTTCATAATAAAAAAAAAAAAAAAAGTTGCCATTTATTGAACCTATCCCACATCCCTGGCTCTGAGCTAGGCTCCTACATTCCTGGAATACCTGACTTCCTTCTTAAGAATAATCCTGGGAGGTTATTATCACTCCCATATTTTATATAAACTGGGCCCAGGGTGTTCAAGTGACCTCTCCAAGCAAGTAACTGGAGGAACCTGTTTTTTTTATCCTAAATCTGACTGGCTGTATAGACAAAGTTTTGAATCACTATAGTATACTAAACTCTTCCCAGACCTTCTTTTAATAAGACACTGGAAGGGGGCAAGTGAGTAAGAGATAAGAACACTCCTGAGGCAAATAGCTGGAAAAGTGAGTCCAATTGACCTTTTTGCATAAGTCTGTCTGGGGCTGGCTTGAATTTCTACTTATGAATGACTCGCTATGAGAAACTCATAAAGGCCTCTCTGTGTTATTTTCTTCTTACTCCTTTTTTTTAAACATCTCCCTCTCCAGTAAATTCTTCACTTGTGCAGCATGTGCACTTGGCACTTTTTCCTGAGCGTATCCAGGGAGTGTTTTTGAAACGTTTCTTACAGTGTGGCCTAATGAACTGATGATATTAATCGTGGTGAAGGAAGAACAAGAATATAAGATACATGCTGCTCTTTGATTAAAGCTTCTTAGAGAGAATCCTACCTCAGAGCGTTGTTGTTTTAATGGCCTCCTACAGGTATTTTTCGGAGAGGTCTCTGAGGGCTTTATTTCCCTGCTCCCTGTAGCAGCGCCTGTCAGCTTCCTCGCTGCATGTATTTTACTTCAAAGGAGAGCCTGCGTAATTTGCCTATTTCTGCATTTTAGAGCAGAGTCGAACAATGCCAAGTAGGCTATCATGTGTTGACAAGGAGTCAGCAGGAGAGGCTAGTCAGGGAATCGTCAGGTTGATATATTTGAGACGCTGTGTAGTCTCTTCAGCTAAGTACTCTCTCTGCCCTGTGAGAATCGATTAATCAGGAGGAGTTCAATTTAGGGTCCCGCTTAGGCCATTTATCGTGTTAGTGCCTTAAATAGGAATATGTGATATAAGCTTCCATTATGGGAATAAAAGTCTACCAAATTACCAATTTCTTAAGAATTGCCTTTGATGTAGATGATGCCAGAAATAGAGTGCCTTTGGGTTTGCTAAATATTGAACGATTTTTATGAAATCATAGAAACGTGGTTTTCTGGAATTCAATGATTCTTTTTTGCAGCACCACAATTGAGTTTTATATGCTTAAAATCTTTTTGAAATATTGCCCTAAGTCTTACAGCTCATTTTCTCAGAATACTCAAATATTTTTAAATGACCTTTAGAATACACTTCTAAAATTTTATGCATTGACAAAGGCATTTCTACCAAAAAACAAAAATTTCAAATTGTATATACTCTTCTCAGTTTAAAGAGACAGGCTAGGGGTTTTTTGTTGTTGTTGTTTTTTATTTTGTTTTGGGTTTTTTACTTGTTTGTTTTCTGATATGTGATGCCAAAAAAGCTAAAATAGTAATTTTTTTCTAAAGATATTTCAACTCTATTAGTTTTATATTTTTAAAAATGAAAATAAAACATTTAATTTGTTGACCATATTTTGTTTTACATACTGCAGTAGGACATCACATCTTCCAGAGAAAAATCAATTACATTTTATTTACTTTCCCCAGACTGAGTTTAATGCCAATCGGAGATACATAAACTTATATCCTGGCTGCCTCTTGTAAGAAATTTTTAGCAAAAATAGCTACCCCAGCAAATTGCTTTTACCACACAGCTAGAATCACCCATGGACCAAACTATGAAATACTGCATGTTACTTGCTCATTTTATAGAACATTTTCCTCACTACCATCAAGCAATTGGCCAGAAAGAAATATGCCAAATGACCCAAAACAATGTAAATCTGAAAATTGATACTTGATTGTTAGTACTATGGTGACTTTATCTTCTGAAAGAGGAGAGACATTTCAATTACATTGTCTCAAATGTACCAAGAAAGAAGGCTAATAATGTTAAATACTTTGTGTTGTTTTTCCCCACTACCAGGATTTATTGTTTATCAGCCGGTAATGTTAGATCATTTTAAAAAGGGATGATCTTGGACACATTTGTGTATCAAACAACTGAGCTATAGTAGTGGAAAAGTATAAGCCAGAATATTTTCAAAACTCACTTACCCAAATCTAAATATCAGTCTGATGTAGGAGGGGAAAAACTCACATATTCTTTTAGTGTCGTATGTGGATGGGTGCTGGAAGTAGATATGGCTGGTTGAAGCTCCTATAGAATAAGGAGTACAGACTGAGAGAAATGAAAGAAATGATAACCCGGCCCCAGGAGGTTCGGTCTGACCCAACATGC
This sequence comes from Artibeus jamaicensis, assembly GCF_021234435.1. Taxonomy (NCBI): domain Eukaryota; kingdom Metazoa; phylum Chordata; class Mammalia; order Chiroptera; family Phyllostomidae; genus Artibeus; species Artibeus jamaicensis. The sequence continues at coordinate 18,483,660 of NW_026521812.1, forward strand.
ATCCCTGTGGCAAGCTGCATTGCTGGGTTTCTCACTCTCTCCGGGTTACATGCAGTCCTGGCCTGTGCTAGGCTCTGGGGCTGGAATAGTGAGGGCCAGTCAGACCGTGAAGTATGGGCAGCATCCAGAAGGATGGGAGTCTAAAGTATCAGGTCCACGGTGGCAAAGTCGATCATAGCAAGAGCTGGATGAAAAAGCAGGGGCAGCAGTTGAAAAAATGAAAACAAGGGATTTCAGAAAGTTTTCCAGAGGTGACTTGAAGCCTGGGAAAGAAGTTATTTGTGATAAGCTCCTTCTCGGTGGGAGGGAGCTGATAAAAACCCTGCCAGCTATGACCTCCACCTTGGAGAGTGGGTACTATAGTGACAGTGGCAGAGATAAGAAGCCAGGCAGCTTCCTTGGTATCCTTACAAAAGGCTTGAATAAAGAAATCCAGCAGCAACAGATCCTCCCTGGGGTATCCTAATGAGTTCCCAGAGTTGTACTGTCTTGGGAAAGGGATGGAAAAAAACTGTTTTCAGAGACATCAAATATCAACATATGCAAAGCATCATTGAATTCCTGAAGTAATACTTTGTACTTGCATGTAAATGTGTTCCTTATGGAGTGCATGTAAGCCAGGCATCCATAGCCATGACAAGATCTCTTTGTCTAGAGAAGACAGGGGCTGGATTTCCGAACTAGGTGTAAAGGTCAAGGCCGTGGGTTAGCATGCTAAACAGTATAATGTATCTATATGCTTGTGGTTAAACATTAATTGTGTCCAAAATTAATTTGGGTAAAGAGAAGAACTTGTTATAATTAGTAACAGGCTACAGACCTTGAATGTCAGGCTAAAAGACTTTAGATTTAATTTAGACAACTATTAATTAATTTATTTTTAATTTTTTGACACTTTTTGAAGAACTTTTCTTTTGTTTTCTTCACTTTAACCCTCTCCTGATTTTTTTAAATTGATATGAACAGAGAAATCAATGTGATGGAGAAAAATCAATTGGTTGCCTCCCATATGCACCCCAACTGGGGATCGAACAGGCAACCTAGGTACATGCCCTGACCAAAGATCAAACCCACCACCCTTGGGTGTATGGGACAATGGTCCAACCACCTGAGCCACCTGGCCAGAGTGCGTCGCACTCAAATGAAAGAGACTCTAGCCATTCAACTTGGGCTCAGTTGTCTCGTTACCACAATGAAAGTCTTGGGCCAGCTTTCTGAAATCTCTTCCAGTTTACAGTTGTGAGTCTGGGCAGCGTAAAAAAAGTAGGTTTTTTACATGAACACTTAATAGTAAAATAGGGACAAGTTGTTTTCACCTGCTAAATGATTCAATTCCTGAAAGTAGACATCTGCAGGTTGGGAGTACGGTGGATCCGATGTTATAATCTTGTGTGAATGACGGCAACATATTTCTCCCTGTCTCTTTGCTTTCGTGCCCCACACTTTACTGTTCAACAAACACTCCCGTAAAGGTGGAGACTGTGTTGGTGGTAGAGACCCAGCTGGTTGCATGTATGGCAATATATTCGTAACGTATGTTAACATAAGTGTAGTTTTAACTTCCTAGATAATTTGTTTTCTTCCAAACTTATGTTAACAAAAATTGTCATAAGTTTAAGAGAGCCATGAAAATAAAGCACATGCTAAACACATCAGATATACCTAATGCCATAATCCAAACTAAATATAATGTACTTCCTATTGAGAAAGACTTGCAGAGAAGACTCTCCAACTGTATGCAATGAATGCTTGTTCCTGCTCTCTCACTCTCCCCTCAGAATTCCCCGGGACTTCTGAAACAGACCCACTCCATAAAGGTGGAGATTGTGTCATTCACAGCTATGTCCCCAGATCTAGCCAATCCCCAAAGAGTAGGGGCTCGTTAATGTATGTTTACGTGAAGTGGCAAAATGTTTAAACACAGCCCCATAGGATGGCATGGATCCTGTGGAGAAGACTCCTGAGGGGTCCAGGTAGTCGAGGCAACACTCTAAGGGCTCGGGAGACATGCTGGAAACCAGCGGGAGCACGGCTGGCTAAGCAGAGTGGCAGACGATCCCAGCTGGGTCTCTCGGCATTACCCAAACCAGGCTCATCCCCAGGGACAGAGGTTGGTGTCCAGGCTGAGCCAGGGAAGAAGCCCAGTTTCATTAAGAAAGGAAGCAAGGACAGAGAAGGCAGTGAGCCCTGGCAGCTAGCCCCGAGGCTGGGCCTGGCATAGGACTGTCAATGGGTAGAAAATAAGAAAACCTGTTGGAGTTAAGATCTAATAATAATTTCTCAGTCATCACCTGTAACTGTATTCCCACCTCCAAAAATAAACAAATACACAGATAAATAAATAAATCACTATTTAAAAATAAGCATTCAATTTCTTTCCAAAGGCTATGCCAAATATCTCTCTTTAAGGAATAATATTATAATAACAAACTATTGGAGACAACCTAAATATTCAAAAACAGTGGTTGGTTTTTAAAATGTATGGGCCCTGGCTGCTGTGGCTCAGTGGATTGAGTGCCAGCCTGCAAACCAAAGGGTCTTCAGTTCAATTCCCAGCCAGGGTACGTGCCTGGGTTTTGGGCCAGGTCCTCAGTTGGGGACACATGAGAGGCAACCACACACTGATGTTTCTCTCCCTCTCTTTCTTCCTCCCTTCGCCTCTGTCTAAAGATAAATAAATAAAATCTTTAAAAAAAATAAAAGTATATGACATTACCATATATTAGCAATATACAGCTATGTAAAGTAACTTGTAAATATTCTTTTAACATGTTATTAAATGAAAAAATAAGGTAATAAGTAAATAGTATTGCATGTTTTGATAAAAAAATTAATTTGTCTACAAATAAAGGAGTTTCGAAAAATATAAACTAAGATATTACCAGTGGTATTTATTCGGTATTAGATTACATTTTCTTCTTGTTTGCTTATATGAAATTCTTATTTTTTTCCATAATGAACATGTATTACTTCTAAAATAAGAATACAGCACCAAATTTTTTTTTTATTAACAAGCAATAATAAATTTGTCTTTGGTGCACGAGGTTATAGAAAGGCCTCTGGGTGGAATGTCGCCTGTCCTTACAAGTCCTAAGCAATGGGCGGAGCCTCTGCCGCGTGTCTCCCCTGCAGTGAAGCTTCCACCACACAGGAGCCTCCAGCACAGACGTTCCCACTGCCATTCCACCTGAAGAAGGCAGGACATTGTTATGTGGTGTATAAACTGTGGGCCAGAGCAGTAATATAAAAATAATAAGAGTAGTTTTGCTTCAGGAAATCCAACTTAATTTCAAGTGACTGAATTCCAATTTATAAGCCTGAGGTACATTAGACTTTGAACGCTTTTTGTTTCCTCTCAAATCTACATTAATACTTGGCTCAGCACTCAAAGGGAAGCAATTCAGCACCAAAGGTGCAATTTTTCTTCGAGAATGCTAAAATCAATTCAGCTGTTCGGCTTGTAGTTAATGGTGAGTTGTAGTCTCAGATGCCAAATTTTCCTCCAATTATAAGTGTACATTACCGGGACTTAGTAAAAAAATATATATATATGTAAAACCTTCCTTTTTAATTCTTGGAATTCAAGCCCTAAAGGAAAAGAACTAGATGCACTTAACAGAATTTCTACCCTTAGCTGTAAATTTGTAAAACCAGGTTGACCGTTGCTTGTCTTTTTAGAGAAGATTTTGTTATTTTATCTGAATATACTTTTTTTTGCATGAAATATGTTTTTGTCTGGACTGGACTGAAAAGCAACTTAGTATTTTGTATGTGGCTTACTGGAAAGATTCTCAGAATATGGCTTAGAAATCATTAATGTCCCATGAATTTCTCAAACCATCCTCCAGATAAACTGACAAAAATTACCAAAACGTAATCTCATGTAAATGCACTTTTCCCCACTGTGCAATTAAATCTGTTTTTTTAAGCACACATGTATACAGACATGCAGCACATTGATATTTCCAAAATGTAATCAGTAGTACCATGCACTCTTAGAGTTAGATATGAAAGGCATTAAGGTGTGTTTGAAAGAATGTGAATGTTGAAACCACAGAAAATTGATTTTAAGTTCTAATTCAGTCAATCACTATGTGAGTGTAGGGACAAATTAACAAATTACTTGATCTGCATGAGCCTCCATGCCTCCTGTTTTAACAACAACAACAACAACAAACAATAAACCTTTACACAACAGGCTTGTAAAAATTAGGAGAAAATAGTATGTCTTAACTACTAACAAATGCTAAGTATTTAATAAATGCTAGCTGGGGGCTTGTTTATTATCTGTTTGTTTCACTTTACCATAAGCTCCTTGAGGGCAGGAAGTATATTTCCCTTACACCCCCAATGTTTTAGCACAATTTCTAACTCACAGCAGTTGCTCAGGAAACATTCGTTGAATAAATTAATGGAATATTATAATATCCCACAAAGGACTGAGTATTTCTAATTAGGATTATTTCTGAGCATATTGTAAGGTGGTAGAATAGATCTTGCTAGGTTTGTAATTCCTTTCAAATTATATCATTCCAGTACCATATATATCCTATCTCTAAATCTATTTACTTCTCTCAAATCTGGAGTACATTTTTTAAATATATATTTTATTGATTATGCCATTACAGTTGTTCTATTACCCCCTTCATTCCCCTCCTCCCTAACCTTTTCCTCACTATTATCCACCCTTTAGTTTATGACCACGTTTCTCAAGTTCTTTAGATTCTATATTTCCCCTACTATTTTTGCCCTCCCCCCTATCTATTTTCTACCTACCATCTATGCTACTTATTTTCTGTACTTTCTCCCTCTTTCTCCTCCTCCCACTCCCCTGTTGCTAACCCTCCATGTGATCTTTATTTCTACGGTTCTGCTCCTGATCTAGCTGTCCTCTTAGTTTGCTTTTGTTTTAGGTGTGGTTGTTAATAACTGTGAGTTTGCTGTCCTTTCAGTGTTCATCTTTTTTATCTTCTTTTTCTTAGATAAGTCCCTTTAACATTTCATATAATAAGGGCTTGGTGATGATGAACTCCTTGAATTTGATCTTATCTGAGAAGCACTTTATCTGCCCTTCCATTCTAAATGAAAGCTTTGCTGGATACAGCAATCTTGGATGTAGGTCTTTGGATTTCATGACTTGGAATACTTCTTTCCAGCCCCTTCTTACCAGTAAGGTCTCTTTCGAGAAATCTGCTAACATTCTGATGGGAACTCCTTTGTAGGTGACTGTCCCCTTATCTCTTGCTGCTTCTAGGATTCTCTCCATTTTAATCTTGGCTAAGTAATGATGATGTGCCTTGGTGTGTTCCTTCTTGGGTCCAACTTCTTTGGGACTCTCTGAGCTTCCTGGATTTCCTGGAAGTCTATTTCCTTTGCCAGATTGGGGAAGTTCTCCTTTATTATTTATTCAAATAGGTTTTCCACTCATGGCTGTTCCTCTTCCCCTTCTGGTACACCTATAATTCAGATATTGGAGCATTTAAAGGTGTCCTGGAGGTTGCTTAGGCTCTCCTCATTTTTTTGAATTCTTGTTTCCTCATATTTTTCTGTTTGATCATTTTTTTCTTCCTTCTGGTCCACTCCTTTGATTTGAGTCCCAGTGTCCTTTCCATTACTATCGGTTTCCTGTGCATTTGCATTCATTTCAAATAGTTTAGCCTTCATATGTTCCTCTAATTTGTGACTAAAATCAACCAGTTCTGTGAACATCCTGATCACCAGTGTTTTGAACTGTGCATCTGACAGGTTGGCAATTTCTTGTTCAACAGGTTGGCAATTTCTTAGATTTATCGGCTCTGGGGCTTTGAGTTCTTCTTGAGCCATGTTTTGGTCTGTTTGTGCCTGTTATGTATGAGGAGAGAACCTTAGGTGTTCACCAGGGTGGGACCACCCAGGTCGCTGGTTTGTGATGCTGTATGTGGGGGCAGGGTAAGAGAGGGACAATAGCAGTCCCCTCTGATGCTTCCCACCACTGGGGCCTGTGCGGTCTGCCTCACTGCTTGGTCCTTCACTGTTTTATCTGCGCCCAAATGTGTGACCGCAGTCAGCCTGCTGCCTTACGCCCTCAGTGGGTCCACCCGCTGCTACTCCACACCTGGGATCTGCCCACGGCTGCCTGCAGGCCTGGGTGGCGTGTCTGGGTTGGTCCAGTGGATCTTTCCTGCCTGACCCCGCTCCGCTGCTGGCTCTGCCCATCTTACCAGTCTGGCTGAACGGGGGTTCTTTGTTGGCTGAACTATATGGACTTCCATATAGTTCAATTTTCTGTGGTTTGGCTGTGTTTTTGTTGCTAAAACTTTGTTGTCTTTAAACTTGGTTGTGTGAGAAGGCACAATGTTTCCACCTATGCCTCCATCTTGGTGGAAGTCTCTGGAGTACATTTTAAGTCCAATGTTCCCCACTTTGCTTGCTATTTAATCTTCCATGGTTTCCATTACTTTCTTAACATTAAGCACTTCTTCCTTACTGACCCAATGTAATTTCAATTTGCAGTTTCCCCATTGCGTCCCCAACTTTTGAAAAACCACAGTGTTTCTTTTAAAAGATTATTTTATTTTCTGGATAAATGGAGAATTTATAAGATTTTTTTATTTTATCACAGCAAAATTTTTCATATATTTCAAAGCAATAAAGTCTCTGAGTGGCAGTCTGACCACCACACCAGCCGCACAACCTGTGTCAGGGAAGCATTTGGCTTTCACATCCGCATAGGTCAGTCTCCTGCTGTTCCACCTATTTTCCCTCGGACACTTTGTGTTCTACTCCCCCCTTCAGGTTTGTGATTATCCACTCAATATGTACCTTGTCATAAACTTTTCTAAGCTCTTATTCCCTTCAGTATAGCAGTTCCCTTTGAATAAAGTGAACTGTATCAGTTAGAACAGTATATATTGTGAGGCAAAAGTAAGTTTACAGTTGCTCTTATGAAAAATAATGCAAAAATTAATACATAACAATAAAAGACTAAACTCAGTGTTTTGCCTAGTCACAACTGTAAACTTACTTTTGCCCCACCCTACACATTATGCTTTGATTAGACAACCTATAAATCTATGTGGTTTAAATTTTCCCTCTCAAACTACCTACCCACCATGGACTGCATATTCCTCTGTTCCATTTGGCCTCCATTTAGCACCAGATAATAGACCAGCTACTGCCTAGAACACAGTCAAACACCAGACACTATGGCAGAGGGAAGAAGGCCCATGGTACATCTCACACTTTCTCTGAAAGCTTTCACCTAAGCCCTGGCTGCTGTAGCTCAGTGGATTGAGCACAGGCTTGCGAAACAAAAGATTGCAGTTCGATTCCCCGTCAGGGCACATGCCTGGGTTGCAGGCCAGTTCCCAGCAGGGGCCAGTTCCCAGCAGGGGATGCACCAGAAGCAACCATACATTGATATTTCTCTCCTTCTCTCCTTCCCTTCCCTTCTAAAAAGATAAATAAATAAAATTTAAAAAAAATAAAAACTTTCACCTGGAAGTGACATGAGTCATTTTTTGCTTATATTCTAATGGCCAGAGCAAGCCCTATACCATTCCTGTCCTGAAAAAGGAGGAGGCAGTACCTCATACCACCTGTACCGAAGAAAACCAGAAATAACTGGTGATGTGATTAATGCCTGAGACATATACCTTTCTACCAATTTATTCTGATCATGAGCTCTGTCTCACCTGAGGATGCTCATATTTACTTCCATATTTTAAAATGTCAAGTTCTCTTAATTTATTAACCATACACTCAAATAGAAAAATGGGAACCAGAAGTCAAGATAATGATAAACAATGGGAATAACCCCATACAATTGCTTTATTATATATAGATTGTTTTTAATACAGTTAACTCCAATTCTTAAGAAATCAACTGTTTGAGAATCACTAGTCTACTGGGAAGAATATCAAAATCTTAAGACAAAACACAGATTTGCCCTCCAGTTTCTTTTGTATTTCCTGCCTAACTGTGGATCAGCTTCCACTGGAAATTGCATTACCCCCTATAACATGTGGGAATGGCTAAGCCAGCAAGGATTTGTAATAACCCACCTCAGACCTTTCCCCATACTTCAAGGTACCTCCCTTAAAGACTGGTGAATCTGATCCTAATACAGAAAACCCACAACTAGAGGACTGAAGGAGTTCTCCTTGCCACAGAGAGAAGTCCCTGTGAATGTTAATGTCATCATTAATTCCCTCTATGACCTGAGGCAGATCACTTAAGTGCTAGCTGTCTTCTTTTTCTGGTCCAAGGATAATATTAACATACTTCTCTAGTCCTAGTGAGGCATACTATATAGAATTGATTGCAAATGCATTTTCAGTATATGAGACACTGTGGAGACATTTGATGTGCTCTGAATTCCCATTGTTGCCTACAGTGCTCTTCCTGGAGGTAAATGTCTACCTAGAGAGAGAGAGATTTCTGAGGCAAGGGATTGTTCTATGGGATGGAGAAGTCTGTTCCTGAATTGGCAACTAGGCAGAGTCAGTCATCTCTGTTGCAGATTATATCTGGGGTGTTTGATGTACTGATCTTCCTCTTTTCTGTAGGCATTTTTCTGGTTTCTAGCCTAACCACTCTGCAGAGGAGACAAAATGCAAATTAATCCTTTTATTATTTTTTTTGGCTGGTAAATTCAAATTAGTCCTTTTTGCCTGGTATCGTATCTCTAGAAAAATGTTAGATTGGAGACTTTGTTATAAATAATAATAAAGCTTTTTTTAGAGTAAGAATAATGACATACTTGCTCATCATTTAACTGTTTGCAAAGTAGTTTCACAATATGTATGATTTTATTTGAGCCTTGCTATAAATGGTAGAAAGGACATCATCAGAATTTACAGAGAGGAGACCAAGGTTCAAAAGATTCAGGATGTTGCCCAAAGTCACCACACTAAGAAATGACAGACTTAACCCCAGATTTTCCAATTGTGCATGGAGTAATCTTTTGTTCCATTGTTCTAGGCTGCCTCTGTGTTTTCTGGCAGAAGTAGGTGACACCCAGCTATGAACCCCATGATCAAATAAAGCCAAGATAGGGTAGGAAAGGGGGAAGTTGAATGAAGAAACAAGCAGAAAGGAAATTATTATTCAAAGCCAAATTCAACATCTTTTGCTTAAGAAGTGAAAAGAACTAACTGTTCCTTCAAGATTAATTTTAGCATTCTAATGAATTATAATTAATTCAGTTGATCAATCAGTTTTTTTCACCAGAGCATTCAGCCAGAATGGGGAGACATAGATATATATAAATCCCAATAAAAATGATAACTTGATTTCTTCATGATGGTATTAGTCAATAACTCAACTCCATCTTCCCAAACCACCCTCCCCCCACCAAATAAGAAGAATAAGGAGAGTTGGTATCCATTCATTCATTATGCATTAATTTACTACCATTTGCCAAGTCATTCTACTCTAATGGGTAGAGGGAGGGGGAGAACAGATGGATAAACAGACTACTATAACACAATAAGTGCTATAATGTAAAAGACAGCACCAAACCAAGAAGAAAGGGTTAAGAAAACTTTTTGGAAGAGCCAGCCACTCAGGTGAATGAAGCCATTATGTAATCTGGGAAGTAAGAGTTAGTTGGGCCAGTGGTTGGGAAAGAGAGTTCTGACTATTAGAGCAGAAGCACAAAGAGCTCTGTTGGTAAAAGGATTAGGAAAGAGGTGCAAAGCGGAGGGAGGTAGGCTAGAGAGCTAATCAGGGTTTAGACCTGAGAGACATGGTATGGCTTTCTAAGAGATTTAACTTGATTCTTAATGCTGTTGGAGCCACCAAATTGAAAAAGTCTGTCTGTAGGCCAGAGGAATTTGGGGTCTTGGGAGATCTGTCTGCTGACTCAGAAACCTTCAAGGTTGTCAGTGAAATCCAAGAAACAACAGGGTAAGAAGAGGTTCTGCTCCTTGTCTCATGCTATTTAGCTCACACCTGGGCAAATTAGACACTAGAACTCAGGTTTCCTAATTCCTGCACTGGCATTTTTTTTCTCGCATCCCACAATGCCATCCCACTTCTTTGGCATTTTCTTTTTTTAGAGAAGTCTATTCCTTCTGTAATGTGTGCTGAGATGCCGGAGCATTTTTAAAGGTAATCTCCTCTCCATACATATTTATCATGGTGACGGTAACGTTTAGACACTCTCACCGGCAAACCCATCCATACAATCTTACTTGGTTTCCTTCTGAGAATGAGAAGCTATTTTTACTTCTATGGGTGGAAATCAAGAAGCCCTAAATTTCTCTAGCTAAATACTTTAAACTTGAAGCTTTAACTTTTCTTCATACTGCAGTTCAGAGAACAAAGCAAAGCAGTTGTTTTATTTCATTCTTTAGTATCAAAAGATAACTTCTCATTGTTAATGAGAATTGTAAGGCCAGTTCAACTACAGTGATAAATTCAGAGCATAAAAGATCGTATATCAACACGACCTCACTAACCTTCTCTGTACTAAATGACAAACTGCTAGAAATAGCCTTTGGATCAGGTCACAGACACACTAAAATACTTACCCTTCACCACAGAACTCTATTGAACCCTATCTGTCATTTACCACCTTCAACCACAGAAGCCTGCTCCAATGCTAAACAGAATTTCAAAGAGGAATAAAAGAGGAGGAAAACTTTCTTCAAATAGCCCAACTTCTGATTTTATTTAGCATTTCTCTGAATTTTTGAAACAATGTGACAAAAGAACAGAGCTAGTTACATTATGCTTGATGCAATTGTAGAAGGACTGTGGTATAAGGGAAAGAATAGGGTCTTAGAGCCAATGGGTGTCAATCTGGTCTCTGAGCCTCACTTTCTCCTTTCGGAGGAGGAAGGACATAGACATAGCCAGTAGCATATCAGTGCTATAACAATGGGATAGATGTATGACATTACTCTTTTTTTTTTTTGAACAGCAGAATGGGACTCAGCTAACAGAGACTGTTAAGCTTTTTAAGAGAATGGTGAGATTTAATCAAGGGTTCTAAGACCGCCACCGTCATGTGATATATATTCACTGCACACACTTCAACCCTAACTTCAAATACCTGCCATTAATTACTCTTCTGAATTGTCTATAAAGGACTTTTCCAGTCTACTTAGAAAATCAGGGTTTTAAATATATCATCTTCAGGGAAATAATTACACTCCTCAACCACCGTCGACCACTCCAACATTCCTGTGCTATTTTCACGTATTTTTCATGTGAGAGAGAAATACTTGGGAAGGTATAAAAATTAAAATATACTCTCGTATAGGTTGTTGAACGTCATGGTTTGTCAGTGGGTAATTAGTGAGATTTTGCACTGTGCATAGCACTTACGTGTTTGACTTTGGGGTAGGTAGGGTGGCTACCTGGGGAAGCAATACTGAACCACATACACACAGTCCTTGCATTTGTAAAGCTGACGAGGGTAACAGCCAAGATGATTTGTTGAGTGAATGAATTAATGAATGAATGGCTTTTACCTTTTACAACCTTTTAACAAAAAAAGGTATTTTTCCTATGGCTGAGTCTAAATTACAACAAAACAACTGGTCAATAGATTTTAAAAAAAAAAACAACTATCTATTGTCATTTTAACTTAAGCTTTTTAAAAAGTTTTTTGTCAGGTCTTTAGTTATATACGTATTATTTAGTCAAGAAAAAGAAAAATCAAAGCAAGAATATTGTGCCACTCAGGAAAATACATGTATAATAACAAGATACATCTATCAGCTGCACGGGATTTTAAAAGAACAGCTTTCTAAGTCAGAAAATGCATGACTTCACACAATGCCATGTGACACGTGGGAGCCTTGCAGCATCCCTGCTTTTCCGGCTGGTGCTGTGGGAGGCCACTCCGCTGTGGAGTCCCACTGGATCTCCTACAGCTAAACCTCTGTTGAGAGGCGCTGAAGAGCTTTTGTCATTACCATTAGGGAAACTTCAGTAACATTCTACTCTGTAAATCATCAATGGGGATGGCCATGCCCCTGCTCATGGCTAACACCTAAAATAACAGCATGGTGAATAAGGCAGAATGTGGATATGTTGTTGGGCATGGAGGGAAATCCCCAGTACAGTAAGCAATCTTCCTGACTCCATTCAAAAATCCATCAGTGAATCACACTATTCATAGAGAACCAGCTATATACTTGGTGCTGTAGTAATTTAAAGAACTATAAACTGTTTCCACTGTCAACATTATTCCATTCTAACCAGAGAAATCAGAACAAGGCATAAGCAACAAAAGCAGAGACATCCCCAAGCCATCACTGTAATGGCAGAACAAAAATTAAAATACAGGTGCTCTCAGTGAGGTATAAGCTGTTCATTTTAGTTACTGTACCACTGTCATTAGTTGGTTCACAAAATCAACACAGAAACAAAACAACAATGGCTGATGCTGCTGCCCAGCCAGATGATACGAACTTCAGCCAAAAGTGCCAGGTGTTACAGGAATACTATTTTCATATAACTTCCATACTTCATGATCACATGAAAAAGACTAGAACTTGCCCAAACTCTGCTTCAACCAGGTTAACTATAGAGTAAAACTTGGTATATAAGACTTATTTATGCCCTGGCTGGTGTAGCTCGGTGGATTGAGCTCGGGCCTGTGAACCAGACAATCGCGGTTCGATTCCCAGTCAGGGCACATGCCTGGGTTGCAGGCCAGTTTCCAGAAGGGGATGCACAAAGGGCAACCACACACTGATGTTTCTCTCCGTTTCTCCTTCCCTTCCCCTCTAAAGATAAATTAATTTTTTTTAATTTAAAAAAAAGACACTTATAAAAATTCATTGAAAACCTATGCTATGCATACATTCTAATGGGTGCACACAGACAAGGAAGGAAGGAAGGAAGGAAGGAAGGAAGGAAGGAAGGAAGGAAGGAAGGAAGGAAGGAAGGAAGGAAGGACGGTAGGTTGGTTTGGATACTAATATATGCTAAGAAAGGTTTTTTTCCCTGACTGGTATGGCTCAATGGATTGAGTGCTGGACTGTGAACTGAAGGGTTGCCAGTTCAATTCCAAGACTAGGGCACATACCTGGGTTGTGGGCCAGGTCCCCAGTACAGGACATGTGAGAGGCAACCACACACTGATATTTCTCTTTCTTTCTTTTCCCTCCCTTCCTCTCTCTAAAAATAAATAAATAAAATCTTAAGAAATAACAATAATAATTTATTTTTAAAAAGAGCTTTAAAAAAGGAAAGTTTTTTTATAAGTAACAGAACAACCTCAGGTGTGCTTGGGTAGGGTCAATGAAGCCTTCTTAAAGGAGCAGGCGCTGGAATTGAGATATCAATGAGGAGAAGAAGACAACCATCCAGTGAAGAGGAGGGAGATGATTCCAACCATAAGGAGCAGCAAATGCAAGAGTGCTGAGCAGGGGACAAGCTTGTTTCATCCGAGGAACAAAAGGGCTGGAGTAAATGAAGAGAAGAACTGCAGAAGATGAGATGGAAAAATAGGGAGGTGTCCAATTACATAAATTGTTGTAGCCCCTGGTAGAGTCTGGGGTTGTTACTGGTGGCAGTGTAGAGACGTTTCAACACTGTAAGTGGGGAAATACTTAAACTGAATTCTCACTTTAGAGAGTAGTAGAAAGTGAAGACAGGGAAGCTGCTGCGTCCAACCAGGTGAGAGAAGGGGAACTGGACTAAGCTGTCACAGTACAGGGGAGAGAAATCGTTAAACTCGGGGTGTATGGAAATTACTTGTGCACGTGGTTGTGGCATATGGTGGGAAAAAGTGGAATTAAGACTTCTACATATTTTGCCTGAGCTACTGAGGAAATGTTACTGCCATTAAAGAGGCCCCCAAAAAGTCAAGAGGGAGGGGCTTCAGGGCTCAATGGAACCGAACGCCTTTCAGCTGACTCAGAGCCAGTTCATACTCTACAACACGTGGAAAATAGAATACATTAATAGCAATGGAAACAGATTAGGGAAACGGTGAGAAGATGCTGTATTTCTTGTTATTTATAATTCTTTTTTTCTATGAAAAAACTAGTATGAGCTGAGATTAAACTGAGTAAAGGCAGTGTTGGGGATTTAAGGAAAGAAAAGTTGTGAAATAATCATCTTGGAGAGGAAGAAAGGGAATTTATAAAAAATTATGATAAGATTGTCCTGAAATGTCAAGAGGTCTGTTTTGATATGTCGTCATATTTGAAATGAGGCCAGTTAGGAAGTTTGTAAATTTTCCAGTGATCAGCTCTGTGGGTGCTCGCATTGAGTAAGTATGGGTGGCATAGAGTAAGTAAGTAAGTTGGGTTTAGCCACAGATTTTAGTTTGTTTTTGCTGCCATAATATACCAAAAATTTAGTGGCTTTAAACAATGCAAAGTTATTATCTTAAATTGCCAGAAGCCAAAATTCAGACCTGGGTCTCTGAGCTAAATTCAAGATATCAGCAGGGCCCCATTCCTTTTGGAGACTCTGGGGAAGATCCACTTTGTTTTTTCCAGGTTCTAGACCCCACTTCTTGGCTCATTTCTCGGCTCATTTCTCCTTCGGATCTTCGCCAACAAACCTGGTCACATCCTTCTCACACTGCCAGTCCTCTGCTTCTCCCCCCTGTGCCTCCCATGTGATCACCCCAGGCCCACCCAGAGAATACAGGATAATCCACCATCTCAGGACCCACTAATTAGCAACATTAATTCCATCTGTAACTTTAATTCCCCTTTGTCCTATAACCTTACATAGTCATACTTTGGGGGATTAGGTTGTGGACATCTTTGGGGAGTCATTATTTTGCCTAACACTGTATCAATCTGCTCTGCCTGCCATAATAAAATATCATAGACTGGGAGATTTAAACAACACAAATTTCTTTTCTCACAGTCTAGAAGCTGAAAGTTTGAGATCAGGGTGCCTGTATGGTGGATTTTGCATGAGAACTCTTTTCCTGATTTGCAGGTGGCTGCCTTCCGCCTATGTCATCACCTGGCGAACAGGGTCAAGGGTGCTTTCTGGTGTCTCTTCTTATAAGGACACTAGTTCTATGGGACTAGGGTCCCTCCCTTATGAGCCCTTTAACCTTAATTTCCTCCTTTTGGCCCTATCTCCAGAGTCACGTAGAGGGTACAGCTTTAACATACGAATTTGGAGGGGACAAAATTCAATCCACAGTCTGGCTGTAGTATGATGAAGAGAAGGAAGTGGAATGAGAAACTCATTTGCAAGGAATGGTTGCAAAGCTAAAGCGCAGACTCCAAGCTGTAAATAGACCAGGGGTGTGAGAAGGATGGTTCGAGGGAATGTTTCTGTTGTTTAAACCACACAGTCTATGATATTTTACTATGGAGCCAGAGCAGACTGACACAGTGTTTGGAAAAATAAAGGCTCCCCAAAGATGTCCATGAATTAGCAACATACAAGAACTATGACTGTCAGTGAGGTCAGCAAATTTCTGGCATGAGAAGGCCCAAATCAGCAAGCTGGAAGAATAGGAGGTAAGGGTCAGGGGGCAGGAGATATAAAAGTAGCATTTCAGAGATTTGGGGTTATTCAATTTTAATTGAACTTAAAACTGAAGTTCCCAAAGACGCTGATAAAAAGTCATTTTCTTCTGAAATAAGGCAGGTACCTAGTATTAACCCCAAGGAGATAGTAAAATTCCAGCTGAATACTTTTTTAAAATAAGTGCAGTTTATCCATCTTGAAAAGTAAACCCAGTTTCACCTCCTGTCCCTGGCCCCTGGACCTGGCAGGAGAAAGCCCCGCCTCCAGCCTCAGTCAGGCGGGTGTAGGGAGAGCAATGCACAGAGGGATTTCTGCGGCCCAGAGAAAGAGGCCACCAGACCGGTGCAGAAGACTGATGATGCTCCGTGGGACAAGGTAGCGTTCTATTTAGGGACGAGGAAATGACTCAGAAAATTATGTATAAATGCTTCCACTACAGTGTGGCAGAGTTATTTGGGCTGCCTTCCATGGTACCTAGGGAACATTTTGTATCCAATTTGCTAAGGATGTTTCCATTTTGAACTTAAAACTGTTTCATGCTTTATTTTGCAATACAAATATGGGTCATAGTACCGCAGTGCTCACTGGAAGATTTCTCTCTTGCGTGCTATGCCCAGAAAGCACTGAATTCGTTCTGCTTGATTGAAACCTGGACAAAATTGAGAAGCGCATAGTTTCTATGTCACGTTACTAAAATATCATTATTTTCTTCCAAGTCTGTGCATATAGTACTTTTTTCCAAAGCAATACGAAACGACAGCTTACTGAAAACAAGAGGCCAGATCTCTATGTGCTCCATAATCTGGGGGTGAATATGAGTTGGATGAGAAAACTATTGAATAAAATTAAAGAATAAAATGGTATATTATGCTTTCTGAGGTTAATAATTAATTAAATGTAATCATTGTAACAATATTATTAGAACATTAGGATTTGCCCATACCTTTTGAAGAGAAGTCAGAAACAAATGTTTGGTTGTTTTAACTAGTTAGAAATGAGTACACTATACATGTTTTAAACATGTTACTAAAATAATAGCAACACTGTCTTATGGAACATGCAAATACAAGATGCGGCATTGTAAAATTCATGTGATTATTTCCATGACACTTCTAATAGCCTCGCATGTCTCACCCCACATCATGTCCTTTTTGCACACCTCTCATATCCGCCTTCCTTCTTTCTTTCAATTTTTTAATTTCCTAAGCATCCTGTGAAGCCCAGCTTTTCCACAGAGACTTCTTGGACCGTGAGATACACGCACTGCTCATCTCTAACGTTCTTTTGGCCTGGGGTTAGTACCACTGTTCTCAAGTCAAGTGGTCTCTGTTGATTAGTTTGAACATTTAACAATGTAATGTCTATAAAGAAAAATTAAATCATGTCCCTACAGGACCTGCCTGGTCCTGGACACAGAGTCTCGCTGAAGAATGGGTTTTATTTGCTGACTGAGCGAATAACAGATGAAACCTCAATTCCCCACTCCACCACAGCCCAGGCACTGGCTAGAGTTTCCTTTAGCAATGGCAGTGGGGAGAGTGGCAGGGGAATAAAACAATGGATAGACTCTAGGCCACAGTTTTGTATTTCAGGAAAAAAATTTAATTACTTTAGAGAGATAAAAGTAGACTAAGGGCAAAACAACACAATTCCCTAATAAGCACTCACCTAGCAAGAGGTCATGCAAAAGGGTGGATACTCCATACACATAGGTGTGCGCATGTAAATGACGTCACTGTGGTGCACCATTTCTGAGTCCCTGTGTTCGGAAAGCTTATGGTCATTCTGCCCTGAGGAATAACATGGCATGTTGAAAACGACGTTTGCTTATGCTTTCTGCAGTTCCTACTAAAACTGGAAGTTCAATGAGGGCAAAGACTGTGTCTATACTCTTCATTGTTTAGAGCCTTAATAACTAACCCAATACCTGCATGTAGTAGTCTCTAAATAAAATTAACTTGATGCAAAGTTGCTTGTTGGCATACTGGAGTCCAGGGGTGAGAGGAAGGACAGTCAATACTTCGTAAGACTGCAAGGGTAGCAAATGCTTCTGTAACCCAGGGTACTGTCTAAACCTCTGAATGAGCAGCTGCCTGGATGCCATCCTCCAAGAGAGGGAGCCAGGAGGTCCGGGATGCCCAACCACACCAGGAAGCAACACTTGGCTGAGGAGGGAGGAGAGCAGTGCGGTGCTACAGCTGGACAGTCGGGGCGCATGAGAGCCAAGTCTCAGTTAAGGCTGGCCATGGGTTTTTGCAAGGCAGGTTTGTTGATTCTTGGCCCCACTGACAGGCAGATAGACTGAGCTTCCACCCTACACATCCATTTCCCCCCTTTAGTTCATGCCCATGTATCACAAGTTCTTTAGATTCTATATTTCCCATACTATTCTTGTCCTCCCCCTATCTATTTTCTACCTACCGTCTATGCTACTTAGTCTCTGTACCTTCTCCCCCCACCCACTTCCCTGTTGCTAACCCTCCTTGTGATCTCCATTTCTATGTTTCCACTCCTGATCTAGCTGTCTGCTCAGTTTACATTTGTTTTAGGTGTGGTTATTAATAACTGTGAATTTGCTGTCCTTTCACTGTTCAAATTGTTTATCTTCTTTTTCTTAGATAAGTCCCTTTAACATTTCATATAATAAGGGCTTGGTGATTATGAAGTCCTTGAATTTGATCTTATCTGAGAAGCACTTTATCTGTCCTTCCATTCTAAATGGAAGCTTTGCTGGATAGAGCAATCTTGAATGTAGGTCCTTGCATTTCATGACTTGGAATACTTCTTCTCAGCCCCTTCTTGCCAGTAAGGTCTCTTCTGAGAAATCTGCTGACAGTCTGATGGGAACTCCTTTGTAGGTGACTGTCCCCTTATCTCTTGCTGCTTCTAGGATTCTCTCTTTCATTTTAATCTTGGCTAATATGATTATGATGTGCCTTGGTATATTCTTCCTTGGGTCCAACTTCTTTGGGACTCTCTGAGCTTCCTGGACTTCCTGGAAGTCTATTTCCTTTGCCAGATTGAGGAAGTTCTCCTTTCTTATTTGTTCAAATAAGTTTTCCACTGGTGGCTCTTCCTCTTCCCCTTCTGGTGCCCCTATAATTTGGATGTTGGACCATTTAAAGATGTCCTGGAGGTTCCTAAGCCTCTCCTCACTTTTTTGAATTTTTGTTTCTTCATTTTTTTCTGTTTGGTCATTTTTTTCTTCCTTCTGGTCCACTCGATTGATTTTAGTCCAAGTTCCCTTCTCATCACTATTGGTTCCCTGTGGATTTCCCTTCATTTCACTTAGTTTAGCCTTCATTTGTTCATCTAATTTGTGACTAAAATCAACCAGTTCAGTAAGCATCCTGATCATTAGTGTTTTGAATTGTGCACCTGATAGGTTGGCTATCTCTTGCTCACTTAAAAGTATTGGCTCTGGGGCTTTGAGCTATTCTTCTTCTTGAGCCATAATGTTTTGGTCTGTTTGCACCTGTTACATATGAGGAGCGGAGCCTTAGGTGTTCACCAGGGTGGGGCCACCCAGGTCGCTGGGTTGTGAGGCTGTATGTGAGGGCAAACTCAGAGAGGGGCAATGGCATTTTTTTTCTGCTCTCTCTCAGATTTCAGTCCCCTCTGCTGGTTCCCACAAGCAAATTGGGCCCTTCTTGTGCTGGTTCACATGTAGGTGGGCTTGTGCACCCTCCAGGACCCTGTGGGTCTCTCCAACAAACTCTCTGAGAGCCTAGGAGCCTCTCCCAGCATCTCGGCCCCTGAAAGTTTTTTCAGTTGGTGATTTTAGGCTTTATTTCCTGGAGCTGGGGCCCTGGGTTGCATGGTTTACCTCACTGCGCACCAATGTGTGACGGCAGTCAGCAAGCCACCTTGCATCCTCATTGGGTCTGCCATTGCCACCCCACACCTGGGATCTGCCAACCACACCTGCGTGCCTGGGTGGTCCCACTGCCTTTTTCTGCACAACCCCGCTCTCCAGCTGCTGACTCCGGTCCTCTTACCAGTCTGGATGAATGGTTCATCGTGGTCAGACTTCAGTACAGTTTAATTTTCTCTCCGTTTTGGTTGCGTTCTGGTTTTTAAATATTTGTTGTTCATAAACTTGGCTGTGCAAGGAGGTACTATGTTTCCACCTACACCTCCATCTTGGCTGGTGATTTCCTGCATCAAATTTTGAGTTAAGCTTGAACATTCCTCCATGGAAACTATCCCAATGATTCAATAGGCCACAGCTATGGCCAACTGGTGACTGGAAGCTTCATCATGACAATGTACCCACTCATCCATCAGTTCTTGTGCAGAATTTTTTAGGAAAACATCTTATCACCCAGGTGCCTCAGGTCCACTATAGCCCAGACTTGCCACCCTGTGACTTCTGGCTTTTCCCAAAATTAAAATCACCTTTGAAAGGGAAGAGACTTCAGACCATTGATGAGATTCAAGAAAATACAATGTGGCAGCTGATGGCAACTTGGAGAACTATGTGAGGTCCCAAGGTGCCTACTTTGAAGACGACTGAGGTGTCATTGTCCTATGTCCAATATTTTTTGTATCTTGTATCTTCTTCAATAAATGTCTCTATTTTGCATATCACATGGCTGCATACATTCTAGGCAGACTATATATATATCATACACATATATACAGTTTTTTCAGCACCACTTATTGAAAAGGTAATCAGTTCTCCACTAAATTGCCTTCGTATCATTATTTTTAAAAAAAGAACAGTTTTCCAAAACATTTTTTATATATATGTGGGTTTATTTCTGAACTATTTTATATTCCACTGATCTATTTGTCCACCCTTATACCTAATGCCACACTCTATTAATGTAGTTCTATAATGAGTATTGAAATCAGGTACTATTAGTCCAACTTTGTACTTATTTTTTAAATTTGCTTTGGTTATTATAGATCCTGTGAATTTCAGTATAAATTTTAGGAGTCCCTTGGTGATTTCTCCAAAAACTATATACTAGAATTTCAACTGGGATTATATTTACAAATCAGCTTAAGGAAATTTGGTAGCTTGACAATTTAGGGTTTTCCAACCCATGAACAAGTTTTATCCTTCCATTTTTTATTGGGTCTTTTAAAATTTATCTCAGAAATGTTTTATAAATTTTGGTATTTGCATATCTTTTGTCAAAGTTATTTCCTAAATATACCATATGTTTATGCTATTATAATGACACTGAATTTCATAATAATCATTGCTATATATAGAAATGCAATAGATTTTTAGATACTTAACTTGTATTCCGCAACCTCACTAACTGCACTTTTCTAATAGCATTTTTACAAATACCAAGAGTCTTTTTCTATAGTCATGTTGGTCTGTGAATAAAGACAGTTTTACTTTTACCTTTTCAAGTTGCCTTTTCTTTTTCTTGCCTTATTGGAATGGCTACAATGTCCAATAAAATGATGACTAGATGCGGTAAGAACAGACATCTTTGTCTTGTTCTTGATTTTAGGGACAAAACATTATATCTTTTATCATCTAATATGATAATGTAGGTTTTTTATAGATAAATTTTATCGGGTTGAAGAAATTCCCTTCATTTTCTCATTTGCTGAGGTTTTTATCAGAAATACAGTAGAACGTCAGTTTGCAAACTTAATTTGTTCCAGAAAACTGTTTAAGAAGTAATTTGTTCAAAAATCAAATCTCCATTGTCACCTGAGAGACCAGAGTCTGATCATGCAGGTATCAGCATGAAGGGTAGTTGAGTGGAGACTCAAGACACAAAGTTCTGTTAAACAACTGAGACATTTTTTCTGTGAACAACGTGATTGGGAACCAAATTGTCAAGAACCAAAAGTCTGACTGTAGAAGTTGGATTTTGCCAAGTGCTTTATAGCATCTATTGAGAAGATTACATAGATTTTTTTCTAGTGTATCATTATGGTGAACTACATTATTTGATTTTCAAATGTTAAACTGATTTTCATTCTTAGAATAAACCCCAGTTGGTCATGATGTATTTTTTAATGTTTTTATTTTTCTTCTCAAAAAGGCAAGAATCAAAATCCATAGGAAGAAAATTAAACAGCCAGGAAAACATAGTGTTTCCTTCTTAATTTCCCACTCAACTTTAGTCAGTAATGTGGTCATTGGGGAAGACTATTTTGCTTTCCACTACTTTTCAACAAAATTTCTAACAATAGTCTCTTTTTTGCCATTTCTGAGATGTGTTTAATAAAATTATTTTTAATATGCCATCTGCTGGTCTGGTAAATTTAGCACTAGTAACACAAACTAAGATTTGGTAAAATACCTAACAACCTTGTAGAATTTATATCTTACATGGTAACTTTTCTCCAATGGAAACATCTAAGTAGTCTTTGTTCATTTATTATGTCTAGGAAGAGATGATTGTATACTTTTTCAGAATCTGGTTTTCATTTTCAACTTTTACATTGTACCTAACATTTCATAATTACCATGAATGAGTTTAGATATAGGCTTCAGCTGTACTCGAGTGTAAGCCTCAACTTGTTTTAAACAAGGAAGTTTTGTCAAAAGTAAAGTCTTAATTCCATCCTAAATATTATTCTATGCTATTTGGAAACTTCTTCTGGCTAGTCACTTTCATGTAGTTGTCACAAATCAGGATATCATTTTTATGAACTGCATAAAAGATTTATTTCCAGATAGTATGTTAAAAATATGGCTACATGACCATTATGTGTAATTTAACTGTACTTTTATTTATAGAAAAATACAAATAGAGTGTATCATGAGTGGGGAAGGGTGAATATCTTTTATATGAGTCTTTTTTGTTTGTTCAATCAGGGAATGTTTATGGAATGCCAACTCTACCCAGGGTTCTTTTGTTAATAGTATTCCTTAATTTGTTACCCCTCTCCTAAGCGATGGTATTTTATCATTTCATTTGATAGGTCTATTTTAACAGAGAGATGGCTACTCTTAGATTAGCCATATGATGGATGATAATGTAATTTATTTAATTCAAGTAGAGACAGTTCTTGCATTTCTGGGAATCCCATTATCCTTAAAACTCTGTCCTATTTTTTTCTTCTTTTAATGAAACTACCTCCTTAGTTTAATTATAAGCGTAGTGTTTTCCCACAGGCAATATAATATCTACTTACCCTAACCATCCCAAAGTCAAGAAAACTTAGAGTGGTAAATTAAGTTAATTTGTTAAGATCAGATTGAAAACAACATCACAGCTCACTGGTTAATCAATGTACATTTTGCTAACACCATAGAGAATCTAGGCCACCTGTGAAAGTACACACGTGCAACTTATTTCATGAATCTGATTCTTCCCTCCAACATTAATTTTGACCTGGCTAAGTAGTTTTGTGAGACAAAAAATATTTTCTCAAAATATGCTAATAGTATAACATGAATTGTGTCCACATACGGAAGGAGACTATGTGCTATTCTACAGAAATATTCATTGACATAGAAAACTACCCAAGCTGTTTATGAACTTAAGGCCTGGTCAGCTACTTATCACAGCAAATACAGAGTGTTCATCCTGTGGGAATGAGTGACAATAGTGACTGAAAGAAAAAGAAATCTGCACTTTTCACCAAATTTAATTCTTGAAAATTACTTCTAGGCTGCTAGCAGTGTTTCTCCACAGAGAGAAAATGTTATTGTGGTTATATTTCCTAATCAAAAGACTATACACAAAATATAATCTATATTATGTTACAACAACAAAAGATAACAAATGTAAACTTTGATCAGAGAAAATAGTAAAATAAACGCTGCCCTTGGTCCTGAAGAGAACAAATGGACTAATTACTAATCACTCACAGAGGTGAAACTCTTACCTCATAATACCAAACAATACTACTTTTCTATGTGGGAACATTAAAATGTGCTTTAGTTAAAATTTTATTAAAATTTCTTTGGCATAGAATTTAGGAGGGTTTTGAAGGGATCGTGTGGCTTCTTCTCTCACAAAGCTACACACAGACATTTAGACACATAGACATTTGAGCTGCTCCCTTCTTTTTCCTAATGTATTTTTCCCTCTACTAAGCAAAAGTGTTCATTCACAATTATTCTGTTGACCCCAAAACTGCCGCAATGTAACGCAGCCACTGTGGGCAGCCATGGGAGTTGTTCACACCTAACTAGGAGGCCGTAACAAAATTACCAGTCAGTAGCAGGAACTGTTTTTTTCTCTATGGATGTTTGAAAGTACTGTTAGAAATTGCAAAGATGGCCTGGTGTCCCAGAGCACACTTGTCAAAAATCTGCCAAAGTTTTACATGAATGGATAAAGGGTGGCAAAAACTGAGTTTCTCATTAAGACTGAATTGAAGTGGGTGACAACCAAAGCCATAGAAAAGGGTTTTGTCTGCGGTCGGTTGCGCAGCTGCGTGCGGATAAACCAGTGAGGAGGGGAGCCTTCGCGGGGCAGCAGGCTCGCACAATTCCGTCGGGATAAACAGGCCCCGGGGCGAGTGGTGTGACTGGACGGACTGGGCTAGCGGAGAGGACCGCCATTGCTCCCTCTCTGACCACGTCCCCCACACACAGCGTCACAAACCAGCGCGACCTGGGTCGCCCGGCCTAGGAGAGAAAAAAAAAAAGAGGGGGCAATATCAAGAAACACATGGTCCAAGGAGGGAAAACAATTTTAAAAAATAATAATACAATAAATAATAAAGAATAATATGAAAAAAAAATTAAGGCTTCGCTCCGCTTACTTAACAGCACAAATAGACCAAAAATGGCTCAAGAACAACTCAGAGCCCCAGAACTGATCGATCTAAGCGATGAGGAAATAGCCAATCTTTCAGATGCACAGTTCAAAACACTGGTTATCAGGATCCTTACAGAACTGGTTGATTTTAGTCACAAATTAGAGAAACATATGGAAGCTAAACTAATTGAAATGAATGGTAATACAAAGGAAACCAATAGTAATGGAAAGGAGATTGGGACTCAAATCAATGGAGTGGACCAGAAGGAAGAAAAAAGTGATCAAACAGAAAAGAATGAAGAAACAAGAATTCAAAAAAATGAGGAGAAGCTTAGGAACCTCCAGGACATCTTTAAACGTTCCAACATTCGAATTATAGGGGTACCAGAAGGGGAAGAGTCACGAGTGGAAACCTTATTTGAACAAATAATAAAAGAGAACTTCCCCATTCTGGCAGAGAAAATAGACTTCCAGGAAATCCAGGAAGCTCAGAGAGTACCAAAGAAGTTGGACCCAAGAAGGAACACACCAAGGCACATCATCATTACATTAGCCAAGATTAAAATGAAGGAGAGAATCCTAGAAGCAGCAAGAGCTAAGGGGACAGTCACCTACAAAGGAGTTCCCATCAGACTGTCAGCGGATTTCTCAAAAGACACCTTACAGGCAAGAAGGGGCTGGAAAGAGGTATTCCAAGTCATGAAAACCAAAGACCTATAACCAAGATTGCTCTATCCAGCAAAGTTTTCAATTAGAATGGAAGGACAGATAAAGTGCTTCTCAGATAAGACCAAATTCAAGGAGTTCATCATCACCAAGCCCTTATTATATGAAATGTTAAAGGGACTTACCTAAGAAAAAGAAGATAAAAAAGATGAACAGTGAAAGGACAGCAAACTCACAGTTAGTAACAACCACACCTAAAACAAAAGCAAACTAAGAGGACAGCTAGATCAGGAGCGAAACCATAGAAATGAAGATCACATGGAGGGTTAGCAACAGGGGAGTGGGAGGAGGAGAAGGGGGGAGAAGGTACAGAAAATAAGTAGCATAGACAGTAGATAGAAAATAGGGGGAGGGTAAGAATAGTAGGGGAAATACAGAATCTAAAGAATTTGAGACACGTGTTCATGAACTAAAGGGGGAAATAGTGGGGGAGGGGTATGCAGGGTGGAGGGGAATGGAGGGGGGGAATAGAAAAAATGTAATGGCATAATCAATAAAAAAGTTTAAAAAAAAAAAAGAAATGGGTTTTGTTACATAGCCTTAATCTTAGGTAATAGGAAACGAGAGATTTTTGTGTTTGTTTTTGTTTGTTTGTTTTTTGCATTTGGTCATCTTAGTTCTTTGAAACTTCCTAAGGAAAGGTAAAAAAAAGTCAGGTTTACCTTTGAGGAACTGCATTAACTTTTCAAGACTAGAGCCTGCATATTTCAGGACTAACAGCTGAACAAAATCAAATTAAGTTCCAGAATAAAATCAGCTCTAAGTAACACTGAGAATAGCTGTTGAGATATGGTTAAGTATAGGGTTCAAGAGACCCTAGTAAACTAGGACCAATCTTGGAAAAACTTAAACCAACCCATGTGGAGAAAATGTGAAGACTGAAATCACAACAGGGCACCTGGACTCAATGTATCAAGCACCACTGATTTTTACACTTACTGATGCTCAGAAAAGGGGGTGATAAGTGTGGATTTGTGTCTCTCCGGATGTATCTTTGACTTATAATTAGTCAACAGAGGTGAAAGGGAAGTAGTGTCTATTTGTCTGCAAATCTGAAGGCACATAGTTTTCTGTTAGAATTTTTTGCTGTTGGTTTTTTTCCCTAAATACATCACAGAGACTAAGTATCAGCAGAACTGGGTTCAGTTTCAAACTCTGTCACTTGCTTGTCATAGGATTTTTGTAACTTATAAAAATCTCTGTGGTATAATCGCTTTTAAAATGAAAGTCAAATGCTTCTCCCCTTTGAATCTCAGGATTGTTTTAAATGTCAAAAGGGGTACACCATGTAGAAGGGCTTTGCAAATTACAGCAACAGAAAAAGAGAATACAGTTACTTTCCATAAAATGGTGTTATTTGTGTTGACAGAGATGGATATTTGTTTTTTTAAATAAATATATACTTTAATGTTCTCACTCTTAATATCTAATATGGTAAATATCAATAAATATAACCCACATAAAAAAAAGCATATAGTCAACCAGCCAGCAATGAACTGCGGACTGGATTTGGAAGTCCGCTAGGTATTATGTATAGAGCTGCAGTTCTCGAATGAAAGCCATATTAACCTCCGATCAGCTACTCCATGTCCTTCTGCCACCTGTACTATTATTTACTCAACGTTTTCCATAAATCAACTCACCTTTTTTTTTCTTTTGTGTCCACTTAACTCTCTTCCTAAAAAAATAATATTCATAAACTTAGTGGTTGGTATGCTTCCTATATAATTGCAATCCATATTAAACTAAACTCACACCTTTAAAAATGTATAAAGTTCTCTATATCATGCTTTAGTAAACATCGATAGAGAAGTCCTTAAAACCCAGACAAGTCATTGAGACTTTAC
This sequence comes from Artibeus jamaicensis, assembly GCF_021234435.1. NCBI lineage: Eukaryota > Metazoa > Chordata > Mammalia > Chiroptera > Phyllostomidae > Artibeus > Artibeus jamaicensis. Next base: position 18,510,373 of record NW_026521812.1, read on the forward strand.
AGAGTAAGAAATGGAAGCCTGCAAAGATTTGGGCAAATAGTTATTTAATCCTTTTTCAGATAAAATCACTCTCCCCCTAAAAAGTGCAGTATTGATTTGTAAGTGAAGGAGATAGAAGATTTTATTTTGAAATGTCCCTACAATAACTAAACTCATCTGGAAGTGTGGAGTCCCAAGAAAAAATTTTATTTGTAGCTTTATCCTGACCCAGCTGCTTGGGTTCACCAGAGGCAGGACACACTGGTGCTCCCGCAGCTGCAAAGGGCAGCCTTTTCTGAAACCATGTTTCCAACACCAGACTTTTTTTTCTCAGAGCCTTAGCAGTAGCTCAACATGTTGCCATTGTGATGTAATTTTAATGATAGGATTCGAAATAGGGTTATATTGTGTGACCTTGGGGCACAGCATTCAACACTCAATATCCAATAAGCTGAGCATTCTAAAAGGGGACATGACCATGCAAACCCTTCAGGCCAGAGAATCCAACACTTGCTTCCCGGGGCATAACTACTGCCATCCCAGTTTCCTTCCATCTTTTGCATTACCTGGGTGTGCACACTTTCCATCACTACAAGATTCTTCCTAGGAACCTGAGGTAACAGGGGACCCATCACAATCATGTCCAAAACATCTAGAAACACCAGTCCTTGTGCCCTGGTTGTTGGGGGTGGGGAGACAAACAGCACAAGCCCCTCCAGATCTACAGATCTGCTCCCATGTCAGCACCAAATGTAGAAGTTCCAAAACCAGCTTATATTCCAGCAATACCAAAGTCCTGAGGTAGACGGGGCTATGAGCAACTATTTCTAAGCCAGGAGTTCACTTTCCATACCAGAGTGGTTATGGAAAGGTAGAGGAAATGCTACAGTAAATACAGTCTTCTTTACTGAAGATATTTTTGGACCCTTTGATATACTCATAGGCACTATAAATAAGCAAGACAGGGACTCCATACACATCATTCCTCAAACTGATTTTACCCCATAGTCCTTTTTTAGGGAGTATCTGGGGACACTAGTCTCCTAGGAGACCACTGCTCTAAAAGTTGTCGTTGCCATTTGGGGATAATAAAAATATAATGCAATATAGAAGTTTACCTTCTCATACTGTTGTGCTTTGGAACTGTCCTAAATAAATATGTTGTTTTTGTGAGCCATTGCTTATTCAGCTGAATCACTTTTCCTGTGGCTTTCGATTAAGGTTCGCACTTGATCCATTACTAGAAACCTGAGCAGCTGCAGTAATGGAGGGGATACGACCTGTGGATGAGACTGCCAACCCTGAGCAGTCTCATGCAGCATCAGGAACAACTGAATTTTTGTACTAGCTTCAAAAAAAATGAAGAAAGAAAAAGAACTCACTTTCAAAAGTTAAAGAAACACTTTGCCAATTGCTAGTGACCCAGGATGTGACGTTTAGTTTTTAGAAAGGCACAGAGTGATTGTCTTCCAGTCAAAGCCTGTGCCTCTGAGTCGGCAGCCTCACGCAAAGTTTACTCTCCCTCTTATCTGTGGACCCTACCTCCTGAATGATGAGGCCGCTGTTTGTGATGACCACCTGGCGGGGTGTCAACTTTAGAAACCACATGTTCTATGTGCTTTAGAACTAAATATTTCTTCTTCTCATTGACTCCTGACCCTTAGAACAACTGTCGCCGCCTTCAAATGCTTTCACTAAGTAAAAAGTCAATTGGCTGTAAGTGGTGATGAAGAAAATGTCATGTGATTAATGCTCCAGTTTAGGCCATTGTGATTAGTCCCAGGAAAACACGTCAAACCTCTACCCCGAGAAACGCAGTATGCTAACATCAAATGGCCTGCCTGAAGCCCAGTAGGAAGAAATAGTTGGGCAGTGTTAAAAGCGGCCTATTGATTTGTGCCCTGACTGAAAGCCATGCGCTGATGTAAATGAAAATGTGTCAAGAGTTGATATTGATTTTTTTTTAAATCAGACCATCTCTGGGGAAATACTGCTGGCCATAGGACTGCTCTTGTCTATGAGTGAAATAAGATTCCTTTCCACAAGACTACACATGTCCAGACATCATATTTTCCTCTTTAACTTCAGTATGGTAGGATGCTATTCTATCGTCTGCAATCTCTGCTTGGAGAAAAATGGCCCAGAGTTTATATACCCAAGAATAAAATGAAAAAGAGAATAGAAAGTTTGAGATATGTATGTGGGTTAAGGGTATGAATCCATGAACACCTACCTATCGACTGGGCTGTGTGTATGTGGCTCATAACACACACATGTGCTTAAGCTAGGGATTTTCACCCCACGTGTCCCCAAATAAATCACTTCAGAAGAATGTGTTTATTTTAGAAAATCCTGTTCAAAGACAGCCATAATATAGAATAGAAAAAGAAATATATTAGGATATGAACCATGAAGTTGGGGCCTTTCTTCTTTGGCCTGTAGAAAAACTAGCCATATTTTTCTCTCTTAGGAATAATTTCCCTAGCTGTGCTTTAGTCATAGACTGCAGCGCTTGTACATATTGATGAACAATATAAGAAAAGGCCAAGACTCGTAACAATCATGCAGCCAGGGTCAGATCGGTGGGGTTTACTGCTGCCTAGGTAGGGCTGCACTTCCTGATTCGGTGGGGAAAAGGTAATGACTCTAATACTGGGCAACCAGAATGAAAAATACTACGGACGAGGAGAGAGGTCATCACCTGCCAATATATGTGGATTATTTGGAATCAACTATTGGGATTAGGGAAACCCTAATAAGCTGCTAAGAGAAAGGGTCATTCGTGACCTTTCATAAACTGTCCCTGGTGTAGTTTGTGATTTAGATTCAGAGAGCCGAATCCACTTAATTTGATGCATTTGCCCTAGGCTCGGACATGGGATAAAAACTCTGCATTGCCAGTTGATGAACTTTTGTTGATTACTTAATGACCTTTGAGATTTTCTAGACTTTATGACCTGTATACTTGCCCTCCAGATTAAAAGAAAAACAATGATCTGAAATAGACCTCAAGGAAATGGGAAATACTATGATGGGATACTTCTATACTGAATGTCCTGCATTAAAATTGATAAGCATGTAGCAAAAAGTTTCAGAACACAGCTCATTACTCTGCTAGTAACAAATGAGGTGACAAACGATCTACAGTAGATGGAACTTTCCAATTTAGGGCTGCTTTCTTAAAATAGTTACAATTAATCTGAAGTTCTTAAAACAGGTATAGCCAGCTGCACCTGTGCTTTGATAGCAACCTGATCCTCCAGTGATTCCCTGAGAGCCAACCAGAGCCACCCCTCCTGCAGCCTGGAAACCCAGGGCAGACTCCGAGATCTTTGCCTTTGATGACTGTAGACCAGCTGTTGACTGTGCTGCCTCCTGCCATAACCTGTATTGTTGTATTGTTATTTGACTCTGATAGATGTTTAAGTATCTCCATCAGTACAGTAAGCTTAGTAAAGAGAGAGATCATACCTAGTTAGTTCACTGCGCCGCTAACAACGTATAATTATTTTTCAGAATAATTTTTAATTTTTTAAAGATTTTATTTATTTTACACAGAGAGGAAGGGAGGGAGAAAGAGAGGGAGAGAAATATCAATGTGTGGTTGCCTCTCACACGCCCCCTACTGGAGACCTGACCTGGCCTGCAACCGACTGGGAATTGAATCCAAGACTCTGATTCTCAGGCCAGCACTCAATCCACTGAACCACACCAGCCAGGGCACAATGCATAATTTCTTAAATGCTCAAGGAAAAATATCTACCAATATACATATATATGTATACATATGTATTTAACTATATATACATGTGTATATATAGTTAAATATATATTTCATGGAAGATAAGCTAGCCATCTCTGTTACATAAATTACTGAGCCACTTTTTTCATTAAAATAAAAATAGATATATACCAATTGCCTTAAGCAGTTATTCATTCTAGGATAAGCTCAAATCAACTCAGAAAATATTATTCAGAATGAAAAATGCTTTTCCTTCCTTCTGGTCCTTTACATAGCTGCTTAATATATGCACTCATTAAGTAATGCCTATTTGCCTTCCTTGAGCTCAAGCACATGAATTTAAATATCACTTACAAATACTTATATTTGAGACAATGAAATAAAATGATTTGAGAGTGGCCATAAAGTCTGGAAACAGATAATATTAATTTTATATATGTAATATAATATCAATAAATTATTCATTACATGTTTGCCTGTTTCCAGATTTAGTAGCCACACAATATTCTCAAATATATTATCTAAACACACACATTTAGCAAACTAATTGATCCTTTGATTATGACTGCAGTTACTGAACTGAAGGCTTTCATTTGATTCATTTTTAAGTTTTAAGTTTAAATTAGCAAAAGAATTGTTACAGTCCCAAACTTTCAGGTGAAGCAAAAGATCGTGAGGACTCTATCCTAGTCCCTTAAATGTTTTAGTAGGTTCTTTACTTAGGAAAAGTCCGAGTTACAAAGTATATGTTAATGTTTAACTTCCACCCTTTCCTTTCAGAAGCTGTCTTTGCTTTTTCAAGTACTAGTCAGAGGGGCAGACAAGTAAAAGTCTGTTCATAAGCCACGCATTTATCTTTTATTTGAAGGAAAAAAATAGAAAAAATATATACACATATGAACCTAAAAATAAGAATGAATTATTTGCTAGCCCACAAAATTTTGCCACTGCTCTTTTTATTTCTCCCCTGAGGATAGAGTTCATTAAAAATCTTTATTTAAACTTTTAGTTGGGAAATACAAGTATGAGGTGGATACAAAAGAATGAGAATGTATACTACACTCAGATCAGAAGAAAAAGGAAGGGAAGCTTCAGGGAAATTGTCTTCTCTTTCTCACCAAATACAGTTAGATGTGGAATTTTCAGATAGTCATGTCCCAACATTTAACAAGACTAGCAGGAAATAATATATAATGTAGCACTCATAATCTGAACATATCTAAAGTCAGTGTAACAAACATGAATCAATATGCCATGTAAAAAGATGCTAACTTCCAGTATTTCCTTTTCTAATAATAATGTTATTGTCATAAATGTTATTTCATATTACTGGGAGAAGTACCAAATAAGTTTTGCATTTTATAGGCCTTAGAACAATAAATCAAATATATCCTAATAACAAAAATCACCTTTCCTTTTAAGCACATCTGCACAGGATCAAGCCTTTTCATAGATTCCTTTAACTAGTACTCTGTTAGCATTTAATAATTGAAAACTTTTACTCTGAATATTCTGTTGAATACTGTTAAACAATATAATAACACACACACACACACACAGGGTATGGCAAAGGTAGGTTTATAGTTGTGAGTACGCAAGACACAGTTTATTCTTGTATTATTATTTATTAAATATTGTATTTTTCATTCAAGCAACTCCAAACCTACTTTTGCCCCACCCTGTGTATATAGATAGATAGACAGATTTATTTCATATCAATAAATAAAGATATGACAGAATAATTCAGGTGGTAAAATTTTAATATTTTTAAATATTTTTGTTTTGTATTACTCAGGAAGAAAAGTAATCATAAACTAAATGAAGGGTTTTTTTTTCTCTTTTTATTACACCAAGGAAATTGAGTTCAGCGAGGCACATTACGCCTTTCTCAATTGGGAGCATACTTACATTTGCATTGCTAAGTTATTTACCATAAATACATTTTTAACTCTAGCAAACCTTAAAATAATAAAGGTCCATTTTTAGGCTTTATACAAACATGCAAATGTTAATGTTCTACTGTGGAATATACTTCAAATTACAGAATATTTTTATTCATTCTTTTATTACCCTTGCTACTTCAGGTCTCCCAACAATTGTAGAATATTAGGGAGCCCCCTAGTGGCACCTGTATTCCTAGTAAATGTACAAACTAAGAATAAAGTTAGTTCTTTCTTTTCTTTACTAATTACTTGGACCACTTTGGGTACCTAAACATATTTTGCTGACTTTTTTCCCCCAGTTTTTAAACCCAGTTGGACTTCCTTTCATGTTCCACACATGTTGTGTTTAGGGCATCAAAAATATAATCATAATAATTATCATTCCAGTAATTCAAATGACCAATCACTAAAATCTCTTTGTCTTTCATTCTTTCTCATCTTGTAACCTTCTCAGTTATCTCAGAAACCACCTGGAGATTCACTGCAAAAAAAGATTTTCATGGAAAATTAAATTCCCATATGAAATTATAAAATCATGCATCTCCCCAAAATAGATATTAGTTTTGATATTATTGTTGTACAGAGGCATATCTTTATTATATATACTTTCATCTGGCCAAAGAAAAAGATGTACAAAGTGACACCCCACCTGCATTACCTTTGAGGCGGCCATGTGACATGTTTACAACTTACTGATATTACTATCAGTTATGGTGAAGACTGGATGACCGGTTACAGAGTGACGTTCCCTGAATAAAGTGAGTGATTTCAAGTATTCAATAGTTCTGATGCTTTTCCACCAGGTTCCTCCCCAAACCTTTAAAGGGTGAGGTGAAATCAGTCTAAGAAATGGGGGTGGGTGGAGGTGGAAGAGGGCATAAGGCGGGTAAGTGGCTTGATGGAATAAAGTACAATAAAAATTTTAAAAAAAAGAAATGATGGAGATCATTCATCATAGTGAGAATGACTTCCACATGAATGTAAAGATGCAAATAGAATGAAGTTGCCCTGAAAACTATACCTGAAACTATCAACATCACTGACGCTCCAAGTGAGAAGTGGGCCCACAGGACCCGGCCAGGCTATGGAAGGCTTTGAGGCTACACCTAGGGGTTTGAACTGATCCTGAACACCAGTGGAAAGTTGTGAGATAGTCAGATTTGTGTTTGAGGAAATGAGTCTGACAGCAGGGTAGAGGGTAAATTTGAGGGAGGATAAAACCCAAGTCAGCATGAATATTTGGTCCAATCAGGAAATGATGCAAATTGGTGGACTGGTTGTAAAAGTGTCTTTGCAGTTGAAGTAATTCCTGGGACACCGATGCCCCAGGCAGCAGTGGGATTAACCGGGGTCTGGGCAAAGGCCCTGGCACCTCTCTGCCATAGCTCAGTATCAATTAGTTTTGCTTTTGACCATTTACCCCTTGCCCTTGGCCACACTACCATCCCCCTCACCCTCTCTGAGGGTAAACTCTCAGGAGCATCTCATAGCTTTTGGCCCTGAAGAAAGACGCGGGTTGTATAGTCTGAATTTCACTCCTGTAGAGGGTACACAGCATAGAAAAGAACTGTGTAGGACATAGGATCATGGACTGTGCAGAACAGTCAGATGTTGAGCATGAGAAATGGGAAACAGCCCAGAATGACTTCTAGGCCACCAGCATGATGCCCAGGAAGACAAAAGGATTAATCACTGATTAATAGATCCAATAAGAGAGAAGGAGCAAAAGAAAACTACATTTGTTTTCTAGGCTGTATAACAAATTCCCACAAACTTAGCAGCTTAAGACAACACACACTGATTATCTCATCATGTCCTTGGATCAGAGCCTGGGGTGGCTTAGCTGGGTTCTCTGCCTCAGGGTCTCCCAAGCTGCGGTCAGGGTGTCAGGCAGAGCTTGGTTCTTGTCAGGACACGCAGCTAGGAAGTGCATGCTCCCTTGTTCATGTGGCTGTGGCCAGCATTCACCTTGCAGCTGTGGATTCATGGCATCTTCCTTCTTTAAAGCTAGCCAAAGGCTCTAGAGCAAGCCTGCTAGCAAGACGGAGTTATATATAATGTAATGAAATCACAAGAGAGATATTTCCTTTCCTTTGCCATGTTCTAATGGCTAGAAGCAAGTCACAGGTTCCACCCACACTTAGGGGAGGAAATTATACAAGGGCATGAACATCAGGGGCCAGAAGTCATGGAGCCACCTAACAGTCCATCACATGAGCCTTTTTAAAAAGTGTTTTAAAACATGAAACTCTGTGTGTCTTTACTTCTGTCAATTCAAGAAAAATTTATTATGCCATAACTTGACCATCATTACACTAATTTAGGATTATTAAAATAAGAATATTTGTCCTGCCCTGGCTGTTGTGACTCAGTGGATTGAGCACTGGCCTGGGAACCAAAAAGTCACCGGTCTGATTCCCAGTCAGGGCACATGCCTGGGTTGCAGGCCAGGTCCCCAGTAGGGGGCATGCGAGAGGCAACCACACATTGATGTTTCTCTCCCTCTCTTCCTTTCTCTCTTCCTCTCTCTAAAAATAAATAAAATCTTTTTTAAAAAAGAATATTTGTACTGAAAATATCTACATAGAGAGAAAGGGAACAAAAAAGGAGCGACTTCATTCTCTACAATCTTCAGGAAAGGTTATAGTGTACATTTTTAATAAAAAATGTGTTCTTTGAGTCTCATATCCCTCTGAGAAATCTCAGTTCATAGTTCGGAAACTATGAAAGAGCAAAATCTGAGTACACTTCATACTAAATGGCATTATAATAACATTGTGTTATTGCTAGTTGCTTTCCTGTTCATATGAGGTTTAACTTAATGTGAATATTTAATGAACAATTGAAAATGACTTAAAATCCTTTCCTCTTCTTGACTTCCCCTGAAGAAACCAATATTTTTTTGAAAACTAGAGACAATCCTAAAATGTCGTATATTACATTCATTGTTATTCCAAGTCCTGATGACCCTTTCTTCAAAATACTTGCTCTAGTCTCCCCGTGTTCTCCATTTACACAACCTCTCTACCCTCAGGCAAGCTGTTACTGCCTCCTGTCTGAACACATCAGTATCAGCCCTCTGCCTGGTGTTCTTACCCTAATATTTCCTCCCCTCTCTGTTAGTGCTATTCAAAACTACATCGTTCTTCTGCATAAATAGTTTTTAATAAGTAGTTTCTTTTTTTCAGTTATTTGTGCTGCTGCTCAGTCTTAAACTACCATCTATACACAACCAAATCTGGCTTTTTGGAAGGTCTATCAGCTAAAATACCTTCCATTCAATCCTTTCATTAATACAAATCATCTTCCCCCACTCCCGAATGGTCCCCTCCGGGCCCTACATAAAGCAATCTTATTTCTGCTTCCTTATCTTTGTTCATATTGCACCCTCAGCTTGGATTGTCCATGCCCTGTCATCGTGCACACCCTAAGTCACACTGAATAGACACTGCAGGATGGGAAGCCCAGGTGAAAAATGAGGGCAAGCCAGGTGTATATGTTAGAAAAGAAGGAAAAGACAAGAGGTACCCATAACAGAATTCAGAAGTTAAGGGGCATGGCAAAGCCAGGAGATTAAAAGAAAGTGGACAAAATGAGCAGTGGTGTTTGTTATCCTGGAAGTCAAAACCAATGCCCAAAGTCAACCCGGGTTGGTTACTCTGAAAAAATGTCAAAAACAAGGGTTGAGATAAGCAGAGATGGGCAAACAGAATGCGTCCAAGAAAACAAAATCCCAAAGAGCAATAGAGGTACAAGGTCATAAATGAGGATTTTTCATGGCTCTATAGGGATGGGCAGGCGAAGAGGGTAGGCAAGTGCGCATTCACCAGGAACAGCTTGATAAGAGAGGCAGGTCCTCCCATGGCCCAGTGTAGCTCCTATCCAAGTAGCAAAGTGCTTGTGGAAGATTGTGATCAGTCAGTTCTGGGTTCAAATTCCTCTTCCACCATTTGTTAGCTGTGTGACCTTGTTGGACTAGTTATTAAATTTCTTCAAGTTCATTTATCTGTAAAATGCAATTATCATACCAATTTCATGGTAATATAAAAATTAAATATGTTTGCATATATAGGAAATACCTGATATCTAACAAGTATACATACTTATTGATTTTTATCATTTTATTATTTTCATCTTCTAAAAGCAGAATGACTACCAAATTGCATCTGAGATCTCATGACCTTCTCTAAGCTCTTGTGTGATGTGTAGAGTCTGCTCCATACATCACATCACTCATCACAGAATGTTCTGTGGGTTTGCAAAGTTTCAGGTTATTTAAGCTAGTTTCCCCACTGATAATATGAACTCTTGAATAGAGGCTTTCCACTGCTGAGCTCAACATACAACTCAGTGAGCTCTTGCTATTATAATGTGTTTCAAAGTTCCATTTCATTCATTCATTCATTCATTCACTCATGCAACAAGTGTTTATTGCCCATTATGTGTAATGTACGGGGCACACAACAACAGAGAATAAAAGCTTGGCTTCCTGGAGCCAGGCATGGATTATAACACTTATATTAGCAGCACTGTGAATCTTAAAAATGGAAGGACCTTAGAGATTATCTAGCCCAAGTCTCTAATTTTACAAAGGCATGATTGAGGATCAAAGAGATGACATTTGGCTTTTAATTTCTTCATTGACTATTCTTTTGGCTATTAAATCATTGATATTTTAGAAAACAGGGAAAAGTCTAGGGGGGTTTTAACTGAGTAAGAGATTAGAAGTGAAAGGTTTTGACATCTGCCATGTCTCTAAGAAACTGAGCCCACTGCTCTCAGAGCAAGTTGCCAAAACTGTGAGCAGTGCAACCTCCTGTGCGTGTCTACCAGAAAGTAGACAGGAGCCTTCTACAGCTGCTGCACTCTGCCCTCGACAGGTCTTCCCCGGTGTGGAGGAAAAAAGTCTGTCATAGATGGAAACAGAGGTAATTCAGAAAAAAAATGCAAAGACCTTTTCCACTGCCTTTGCTGGGAAAGGCCAAGACAGTGGCTTCCTCTGATGGTCATTCCGGACCTTTGCTTAGTACATTTGACAAGACACCGCTAAGCATTTCTATGTGGAAATGCACTTGAATCAATAATATGGGACTGACATCTGAAGACACAGCAGCTTTAATCAAAATGTTTGCTCAACATGCTTCAATACTTGATCCCCAAACTTATTTCAAGATTAGAATGCCAAGGTGAAGATCAACACCTCCAGTTAGACGGGGCTAATGAGACATGATTTACTAATCCAAAAACAAAACCTTAATTACACACTGGAGCACTGCTTTGTTTCATTGTTAAATACTACTTGAGTTATGAAGAACTGGAAAATAATTAAGGGCTAAAATAGAAAGTAATGTATAATTATTTCCAACCCCCCACAGAAAGTGTTTGTCACGTTTTCCTCCTAAATAACTCAGTATCGGCATTTGCAATAAAAGCTTGATACAAACATTCTTGAAATAGTTAGACATGTGAATATCAGGGAAATAGGAGATTATGATTCAACAGAAATCTGCTAAGAAGGCAATTTTGTTGCCTAGTTTTAGCTGCAGCAATGTTATTCATGCCCAAAATAAGTGCATTATTTACTTGATCTCTTAGTAGGTTCTTCCTATTAGGATGCACTTGTTTTTAACACTAAGGATTTAATAATGCAAGTCCATATATTTTGGAACTGCTTCATTTTATTATTTTGGCCCTTTTTTCAATCAACCCGTCATATTCAAAAAAGAAGTGGGAGAATGGCTGCCGGCACATAGGGGATAGTAGACATGAACTCAAACTTCCTAAAATTCAAAGGTAGAATATGGCATATCCATGGTAATATGCCAGATCAACAAGTTTTTCCATAATATTTGAGACTCTAAATTTTGTTCTCATTAGTAGATTCAAGATAGAACCATAAAGGAAGAAAAGGGGAAAGGAGGAGGGAAGGAGAGAACTTTTGACACATCCATTTAGTACTTCATAATAAGCCCCTTTGCTAAGATACAGATGGGAAAAATGTTGTTGTTGTTTCACATATAATTAGTCACAAAGTATGCTAATAAGCCAGATCATCATGTTGGGTCAGTCACAACTAAATAATGAGCAAATTGCCTTACACAGATGGAAAATGTGTAAGATGCATAGACCTCTTGTATAAACAACTTCAACTAAGATTTATTGATTAATTTTTGTCCTACTTATTTGTTCTATTTAAAATCAGAACCTGTGTTCTTTTCACCTTCTTTTTTAAAAAAGAAAAATCATTAAGGCCTAAGCCTCACATTTCAGATTCTGGAAGCTTTCCCAAGTCTCTTAACCTTCAGCAGAGGGTGAATTCCACCCGCACTGGGTTCCCAAATAGGTCAGAAACTATCTCCTTGTCAGTGCAGCTTCAGAAATGTTGCAAGAGTACCCCCCATATTAAGTTTTGAGGATCCAATTTAGCAACTAGTCTAGTTGTTGTTAATATTAGATAAAATTATTAAGAAAAAGATTATTTTTCTTTCCACACACACTAAACTTGAAACACTGTGCTCTGGAGAGAATATTCTGAAGAATATGAAGTTAGCTAAGATCATGATGTTGGCCAATGGCTTCCCTCTGTTCAGTGCCCACAAAAAATACCTCTTGTCCTCTGTATAATGAAGATGTGTTCTTATTCATAATAATATAAAATAATAGGGGAAGCAATTCTAATATTTGGAAATGACACGGAAGACACATATACCACTGGCACTTCTTGCCTGCATGAAGTTTGATTGGTTTAAGTTATCTTCTCCAAGTTCCACATTTCAAAGTGGAAGTGCTAAAAATACCTAAAAAGTTTGCTTTGAGAATTTTATGTTATGTGTAAGAGAAGTACTCTGTAACATATAAAGGACCAAATATCCTACAAAGAAGATTAAGAAAAGAAAGAATGGGGAAATCAATGAAAATCCATCTCTGCTATTTTGGAAATGACTGCAAAGCACATAATCTCGTCCACACAAATAGAGGTCAGCAAGATGAGCACTAACCAGCTTGGAAGAGGGGGGGTCACCTGAATAGGAAGGAAAAGTATAATTTACTCTTATAAATCCACATATTTCTAGATACCATTGTCAGAAAACCTGATGAATGGCTAATTTACTGTCAGATCATAGGAATATTTTAAACATAGCTCCCATGGCTTCCCAACAGTCCTTCCCTTCTCTATGTTGTAGAGTGAAAGTGTTGCTACTCTGCAAATCAGATCTGTAGTCTAGTTTCAGTTCACTAGGTGTGCTTATTTGCATTGTTCATTTATTCATTCATTCATTCATTCATTCATTGGCCCAGTGTTTATTGACTCCTTAAGCATCAGGTCCTGTACTGAGCCCAGGAGATACAAAAATGTATTTCACACATGCTTTACAACTAGGAGAGGTCACTCAACTTCTTCAGCTGGAACTCCCCCATCTGTGAGAAGAGGGAAATGGGCATGACACACTCTTCAGCATCTTCCACTTCCAGGGTTCTGAATCTTTCTCTCTTCAAACTTTCATTCCTTATTTTCCTCCAGTGACTTCAAGAATCTACATGCTGGTCTTTCCCTCTCATTAAATTATATTTATAGCATGTACATATGCACACATAAACTTGTCTACATATATATATATACATATACATGTATATAATCTATAACCTTGCTTCTCAGTAGAATCCTTCCATTTATTTATGCATCACATATTGGGTCCATTAAGAGAAGTCACTTCTCCATTAAGAGAAGTCACTGCTATTTGTGGAGGTATACATAGATATAACAAACACTTCCTAATCTCTAAGTACTTATGATGTAATAGTATGGACAAAAATATTCACAAACATTGCATATCAGAATCCTTCCTTTAGAAATAAAAGTTCTTTTAATTGATGAGATCAAAGAAGCTTTCTTATAGGCAGTGGAGCTAACATGAGGCTGGAAGAAGCAATAGGACTGAGAAGCAAAATGAAAAGACAGAAGGTCAAAAAAGAAAGAGTTATGTACAGAGGAAAAAGTAAAAACAGGGTTTCTGAAAAAGTACATTACATGTGTGAGACATGAGATGAGGCTGTTAAGGAAGACTGAGGCCGAATGTCAATCACAAGGCCAAATTCAGGTGCTGGAACATTGTGCTGTTGGCTAGTACTGTCTAATAAAGTATAATGCAAACTCCTACATGATTTTAAGACTTAAGTGTGCTCATTAAAAATAATAAACAGAAACTGGAGAAATTAATCTTAGTCACATATTTCCTTTTTCTCAGTATGTAGGCAAAATATACTTTCAACAAATAATCAATATAAAATATTAATGAAATATTTTACATTATTTTTCCTATTATGTCTTTGAAATTGATGGGCATTTCACACTTTCAGCACATTCCAACTTGTGCTAATGGGGACTGATCAGTGACCACCATATTGGACAGCGCAGCTCTGGGCCAGGGAGAGAAAATGCTGGGTTTTGAGGTAGAGAGTTGTTCAATAAAAGCAATTGTCAGGCAGCTGGATGAGGTTTTGGAATGTAGAAGTGTATCAGACTGTGAGAACATTATGGCTACAAGACAAGGAGATGGTGTTGATGAAACAATCTGGGTTTGAAATGATGGGGGTGGACAATGGTTCCTGACTTGTGTATTAAGAAGTTTGAGAAAATGTCAGGTCTACACAATCCAACTAAGGAGAAAGTAACGAGTATATGCCAACTCCTAGAGTAAAAGGACAAGTGGAATTATTTTATGCCTTACCTGATTAGCTTCTCTCACTAGAGAAGAGTCTCAATTTCAGAAACATCCACCAATAGATAGATAGATAGATAGATAGATAGATAGATAATAGATATATATATCGTGTGTGTGTATAAACAGTTGCTCTTAATGTCAGTAACTTAACAGTGTTGTGGGAAGGGCAGGTATTTGCACAACAGAGTAAAGCTGTTTTTGAAACACAAAAGAGGGAATATACAACTTCCTGGAAGAATCTAGAAGAGACTCTTGGGGGAAGTGACATTTGAGCTGAATATGGAAGGATCAGTACAATTGCTACAAGTCAACACAACAAAAGGGCATCACAAGTGAAAAGGAGAGCATGAGGGAAATTAAGAAAGTATTTGGCATGTTTTAGAAATTGAATATTTGTCAGATTTAGAATCTGTGTGGACATATCATGACAAATCAGCTAAAAAAGTGAGGAGAAATTGAAGGTGGGGGCAGTCACTACTTAACTAAATGCATAGTGTTCCGCTTGGCTGAGGGGACCTGGAGCATTATCAGGATGAGAAGCTACTTCTGGAGCCCACAGGTGAGCAGTGGGGAACATGGCTTTTGCTTGAGGAAAAGACATAGAGAAATCCATTGCTGCAAAGAGTAATATGAAGACAGTAGCTTGCACATTATAACTCAGAGTACTCACTAAGTGTCAGATATAATGATCTGCCTTTTTACTGAAAGGTATTCGACATTTCACTAAATTGACCTTTTCTTGCCAACAGCAAACTCAATTGCATTATCGTCTCTGTTCAAAGTTTGAGCATAAGAACTGGCTGGCTTTGTTAGGGCTACAATGTATTTCTTGAAGGTGAGTTTTTGCTGTTTGACACTCAGTATTCTGTGAGAAGAAAGCTTCAGCGGGGAAATCATTACTGCTGCCTTTTTTTCCCCACTTAAAGTTATATATGATGGAGAAATATGCCTGTATTCATTTTCTAATGCTGCTTAACAAATGACTACACACATAGCAACTTAAAAAGAACATCCTTTTATTAGCTCACAGATCTATAGGTCAGGAGTCCAGGTGGGCTCAAGTGGATTTTAGCAGAGAGTTTCTGAAGGCTGAAATCAACCTGTCAGCTTGACTGAGCTCTTATCTGGGGACCCTGGGGAAGAAGCTGCTTCCAAATTCATTTTTGTGGTTGACAGAGTCTAGCTCCTTGTGGTTATGGAAATGAAGACGCAGGCTCTTTCTGGCTGCTGGCCAGAGCTTGTTCTCAGTTCCTAGAAGTTGCTCTTCCCACACCGAGAAACTTGAACAAACTCCAGCAAGACTTCGAGTAGCCTATAGCCATCATCCCTAGCATGACCCCAGCCCTCCTTAAAAATGCCTGCTTGAGACAGCTCAATGCTACCCAAGGAACTTACTGTTTATTCCAGCTCCAACCTGACAAAGTCCCATAAACTCCCTCTTAAAGTTGTTACTTTAGAAAACTTACAATTATAATCTTCTACCACCTGGAACTGTCTCCCTGGGGACCTAGCAATGCAATCCCTAGAGAGGAGGGTCTCCCAGTCCCTGACTTAGTTGGGTGCCTTGCTCCAATTTGCAAAACTATCTCCAGTCCTGATGAGTTAGAAAGTTGTTTTTCCTCCAGATAAGTGCCAGTTAACAAACCCAGATAGCTTATGCCCAGGGTCCATCCCCCTTTCCACTCTACTAGAGGCTCCACTCCTTCCTTCTTCCTACTCCTTTATTCTCCCTTTGAAGTACCTGGTTATGTCTACACATCACAATTCAACTCAGTTCCCTCCTGAAGTCTCTGTCCCCCACTGCAGTGGAATTACTGAATAAAATCTGTCTTGACCACCTTTCACTGTTGTCTGGCTTTGTTGCTCTCCAAGAGCACTCAGTGCGCAGGGCTTCCTAACCACATCTCAGTATTACTATCTCCCAGGGAAACTGTTTGCCTCCTGCATGCTAACTCCACTTTGCCAGCTTCTGTTTTAGTCATCGCTGGCCTAAAAGGACTTTGCTGAACACTTACAACATATTTTTTTAAAAAGATTAATATTCAGAAGAGAAGATTTTAGTAATCTGTTCTTTTACATTGTTCCAACTCATGACTAGTCTCATCAGCTAACAACCCCTTCAGGAAGTGGACCATCCTTAAAAGAGAAAATAACAAAGAAACCAAGAAGTACTACCTATTTTTTCCTTTGAGAAGGAGAAAAAAAATGAGAAATATAGTTCTGTATTCGGTTTGAAATGTCACAGCTTTTGTTTGCTGAATAAGAGGAAATTCTACTTCTGGCGAAAGGGAGATGGAAGCGTCGAGAGGCAAGGAGGGACAGGGAGACAGAAGGCAGATCAGGGAGGGCCCAGGGCCGGGAGGCCGAGATGGGGACGTGCGGTGACTGCTGACAGCGGCAGTGTTTCTTCTGAGACTGATGAAAATATTCTAAAATGTGTTGTGAGACTGCATGAACCTGTGAGCACACTAAAACCCGTTGAATTTTACACATTTAAATGGGAAAATTTAAATGAGAGAATGGTAGAGTGACATGTGAATTGTATCTTCATAAAGCTGATACCAATAAAAAAGGAATAGTAAGCAACAATGTTGATAAATATGGATAAATCTAAATAAACAATGAATGTGCAAGCCAGTAATAACAAACATAATGTCTAATTTAGGAGGGGTTGGGGGAAAAGATTAAAATGAAATCCTGACCAAAAGTATACATATTAGTTGAGAGGAAGTGATAGGAGTTAATGTTCTAAGTTCGTAATTGGCATAAAGATTTTTATTCTCAGGAATTAACTGTTTTTCTTCTTCTTTTTCTATCCTTAATGAATCTATTGCTATCCTTCTCATCCTACCAGAATATTTTTCTAAGAAAAATATGATCTGACCAGAGAAAGAGAAACAAAAATACTAATACTTTTTAACTCCAAATTACTTTATACCTCCTTCATTTATTCAAAGTCCTATATTGTAGCAAAAAAATTACTTTAACCTGGCTGGTATAGCTCAGTGGATTGAGCGCAGGCCTGCGAACCAGACAATCGCGGTTCGATTCCCAGTCAGGGCACATGCCTGGGTTGCAGACCAGTTCCCTGCAGGCCAGTTCCTAGCAGGGGATGCACGAAAGGCAACCATACTTTGATGTTTCTCTCCCTCTCTCCTTCCCTTCCCCTCTAAAGATAAATAAATAAAATCTTTAAAAGAAAATTACTTTAGCACTTTTTCAAAACCTATAGCACAGAGGATTAGCTTTGCACTTATAATGAGCATCCGGTCCTGGCACCAAAATGAATGCCAAATCTTCACAGAAAGAGGATGAATTTTCCCACAAACACAAAAGGTCAAGACAGCCAAATTCCATTTCGAACTCTGCAGGCCATTAGCTAGGTTGACCAGGCACCATACCGGGACCAGGGGCTGTCTGCGTCACCTGTAGAACGGAGAATAAAATAGGTGCTGTGTCCCTCATACCTTTGTTGTGAAAATCAAGTAAAATGGTGTTAAACTAAAGCTTAAAAAAACTGTCATAAGCTCCATACAAATAGATAGTAGTATTGTGAAAATTGTGTATTTTGATGATTAAGTGTATAATAAGAAATCTTTCTCTAAAGTGTTCAGGAGGCCGTACCTATATGTGTTTGCTTAAATTTTATATTTAACGAGTTGAGTTTTCTGAGTCTAACTTGATCATGTGAACATAGTACATTTACATTTTTGTATAATCAGTCTGCTATTGGCTTAATTATTCATTTAAAATGTTTAATGTTAAAGTTCACATCATCTTCAGTAATTATAAAAATATATAGTTTAATGTTATAGAGATTAAAAGGAATGAAAAGTCATTACAGAGAGAGGATAATGAGAATCATAATCAAATAAAAATTAATTATAAAAGTATCAGCATGCTTCTAATCTCTTTTTGGAATTAAAAAAAAAAATTACATATGCTATTTCTTTGTTTCTCACCAAAAACAAAAACAAAATTTTTTAGATGGGGAATAAGATTTAAAAAGTAGATCCTTTCTGTTTTCTAGTGAATACTACACTTGATTTTAAAATAAATACTTTCAACATTAAACATCTGATATTACTTTTTACTGGGTGTAAAAAGTAGAACTAATATTACTATACAATTGACTTTAACTATATAAGTCAGAGAGAAAAGCTCATCCAGTTAACTTGACTTCATTTACTGCATGAGCCTAACTTAATGGAATGATTTGTTTGAACCATGTATTTAAATTAATTGCCCATACAATTGTTACCAACTCACACTTTTCTATATACACACAAGATCAGAGAGTGAAAGATTCTGCCTCTGAACTCACCAGAAGGACAAATGTACTAAATTCCCAACAACTACTTAATGAAACATAAGGAAACTTTAGGAGGGGAAAAAACACACCCTTCTTCCACAAACATTACCTACATGTACCAATTCTGAGATTAAGAGTAATTAGGATTCCATGTCAAAATAAAATTCGGTTCCCATCTCTTTCCTTAAGACTTCATTCTACGAAATGAGACCCCTGAACAGAAGAATTAACTGGCTCCTTTTAAGTTTGGTCATTACAAATGCAAAATGAGTATCCTTCTGCAGACGGAAAGCCAGAGGACTACTCAGGCTAACGCAGTAATGGTAGCTGTGATAAATTATGTATGCATGATATCAAAAGCAGAATGGAGGGATGAAATGGAGAACCCATTTGAAAATTTGGAATTTGCTCAAAGCGGCTTCTGCAGTAATTCCCAGGAGATAAGCACTCAGTAGAGAGGAGTAATAAACTCTGCAGTTTTGTATAATTTATCAACTTTCTTCCTTTTCATTTCTAACATTGACCCTTCATGGTTAACTGAAGAAACAAAGAGCGAAATTGCTTCCTTCGCCATTTGATAGAGCAATTATGAGCATCCTGACTGATACATTTTCTGCTTAATCTACTAACAAATGGTGCCTATTTCCCTCTTAATCTACACCCTGTCTCCACATTCGCGTTGAACACTGCTATCCATGCCCTTGTTCTCGTGCCCCTCTTCATTTTTTTCTCATTACAGCTCTTATGTGATCATTATCATAGAAAGAAGAGCCTTCTTTATGACAATTCCCCTCAGCTGCCCTTGGTTAGCTTTTTTCAAAACGTGATTCCTCTGGGTGCTCGGGCGGCAGGGCACATTGGAAACTAATCAGGAGACACTTTAAGTGTTGGTATCTTTTCAAAGAAGTGTTATGTCTTAGAATTAGAGGATTGTTTTGATCACAGCAATAGTTAGCTTAATGCAGTGTGGCCATCTTGAAAGGGGTCAAGACTGTTCAAAACTGGGGGAAAGCAAGAAATTAAACATTGAGATTTACCTCAAGCACTAATTTACTCCCACTGTAATTGTCTTTAGCACCTTATAAATTAATCTCTAAGAACACTCGTTTAGTGCTATTCTTGGTGGGATACCTTAGAATATGAGAATTTTAGACCCAGGAAGGATTGCTGAACTCATCCCTTTCTTTCTTTTTAATTTTTATTGTTTTTTTCCATTATCATTTAGTCCCCTTTACCCGCCCTCCCCACAAAGTCTATTATTTCTTGTGTGAAAAAAAACCCCAAAGATCAAGGAGGTTAAAGTGATTCACCCCAGATCACATAGCAGGTAACTCAGTTTGAGCTTCCTGTTGTGTTTCACCTTGAAGGGAGGAGGGGAAGGGAGGTGGTTGTCCACCCTGTGATAGGAGCAGGTGGCCACAGTCCTTGGGTCTCTGCATTTTTTCACTGTATGATAGGGGTGATGATACTTCTCTCTTTACCTCAAATGATTTCCCATTATTACTGTATTGTCACGAAACCTGCTCCTTGCGGGGGGGGGCAGGTGGTGGGAGTGTGTGTGTGTGTGTGTGTGTGTGTGTGTGTTGGACACTATCCCTGTGTGCCACAGGCTGTGCTATGGTTATATGTGGTACTTTGGAGTATTAGGCCTTGTGGGTGGCTCCCATGTTCCTGGGGTGTTGGGTACCCATGGAAGAGATGGGCCTCAGGGAAGACCACGAAACTCAGAGAAATAAAGAGAGGTGGAATTCCCAGCTCTGTAAGAAGATGCGAAAGGTTGTGTTCCTAGTGGTAGGCTTCAGACAGTGTCTTTAAAGCCAAAGGTTTTGGGAAAGAAGGAGGTACCACTGGAAGAGCCATGGCCTACATACAAGTAATGTGATCTCCGAAGGCTGGAAGATCTGGATGCAGGACTGCACGCACACACATAATTTGTGGGGCCCAGTACAAAATGATATGGGGTCTCTTATCCAAGAATTATTAGAAATTTCAAGACAGTGACAAGAAAGCATTAAACCGAGCACGGCCCTTCTGATCACAAAGCCCCACACTAACGCACAGGCCACAAGACCTGTCTGGTCACAAGTACTTACTGTGACAAAGTTTATCCTAAACACACCCATTGAAGTCTTTACTTAGCAGACTGGAAGAGTCCCATTAAAAGGAAGAACAGTGCCTTTTGGAGAGTGGTTTGACTGTGGCCACTTGGGTAAGAGATTAGGGCCCCGCCCCCCTGTGGAGGACGTGGCTCTTCGGGCCAGGAGATGAGACTCTGAAATCCAGCAGACCCTGCATTCGCGGGCATTCTTCCTCACAGCCAGCTGAGAGAATCTGGGGTCTGTGTGGAAGGGGAGATGCAATTTCCTTACACTTTTATCAAGAGCTAGACTTGAATACTGCACAGTAACCAGAAGCAGGACCTGTGTCTCTTGTTCTGCACATATTTTCTGGCACCTGCGGTGCCTGGCACACAGTTGGTATTCAGTAAACATTTACAGATAATGAAACATATGTGGTTATTTGAGTGTAAGAATTTAGTGGAGCTCTTCAGGCCCTGAAAGGAAGACTTGAGATTCAGAGTACAGAAGTATCTCTGGTAATAAAAAGAGGAAAGCTTTGAAGCACAGTAATACTGCAATTTAAGAAAATACTAGCCTGCCCAAGAATGGAGACTTTTAGTATTATTTTGCATATAAACTAATATAAATTATTTTACAGATTTGCTAATACGTAATAAGATTTTCTAAGATATTTGGTTGTACTTTCTTTTGCTATCATTGTGGCCTAAGAATAATAGCTGCATTCTATCTTTTTACGTTCTGTTATTTAAAGAACATACTCAGTGGCAGAGTGCAAGGAGAAACCAGAAGGAGGCACAGAAAGCTGAGGAGAAAGACCCAGGAAATGAAAATAAGAAGATGGATGGATGGATGGATGGATGGATGGATGGGTTGATGGGTGGATGGATGGAAGGAAGGAAGGAAGGAAGGAAGGAAGGAAGGAGGAGGAGGGGGAGGGAAGGAGGGAGGGAGGAAGGAAGGGAGGAAGGAAGGAAGGAAGGAAGGAAGGAAGGAAGGGAGGAAGGAAGCTGTGTTAACACATAGGAAGAACATGTAAGCCAGCCCTGGGTGATCAAGAAAGACTTTCCTAAGGCACCTGAAATCTAAATGACAGGAATTAAGCCAAGGCCTGGGAGGGGGGGAGAAGGAAGCAGTAGTAGATGCAGCTAATGTTTATTAAGTATTACTATGTGGAGAGCAGTGTTCTAATTACTTTACATGCTCATTTAGTCCTCACAGCAGTGCTATGGGACAGGCTATTAGTATCCTGTTGGGATACACTTTATTGGTGTCCCAGACCTGATAAATGAGGCACAGAGTTAGTTTTTTCAGGCTATAAAAACCTTATGCTTCTGGCCCTGAAGCAAATCTGACTGTGGCCTATTCAAAAGAACAGCAAGTTGTTTTGTGTGAAGTTTGTATATGTAGCCATGGGGGGTTGTACGGAGTTGCTTTGGACTGGAGTAAAGGGTCTTTTTAAAATATGTAAATGATGATAGAGGCTTAATAAAGCATAGTAAACCCCAAGGCAACAAGATCAAATTTTTGTTTGGAAAGACCCCTCTGGCACCAGTATGGAGAATAAATTGAGGTTTCTAATAGTGGGGAGACTGTAACTGTCTAAGAGAAAGAGCATGACCTGAACCAAGGCAGTCACAAATGACAGTGCAGAGGAGCTGCTGCATTCTACCATGTTGTGGAGGGAGAGTTTTACTGGCTGATTGGATGTCAGGGGAGGGATAGAGCCAAGGACACAGGACTCCGAGTTTTCCGAGCTGGGTGACCTCAGGGGACAGAGGAGGAGCTATTCACTGAGATGGTGAACGGGAAGAAGAGCTGGGAGGAGGGGATGGAGGAGAGTAGGGATGGGGGGACAAAGAGAGGTCATTAACAAATTTAACCAAGATCTCCTGGAGAGAAGTCTAAGAATGTGAATCAAGCGGCAGTCCAAACCAATGTTACTCTGTTCACCTACAGTAAAAGCTATCAAAAAGAAAGTCGGTTCTTGCATTATGAGGAGAACAAGTGAGGGTCTTATGAATCTGGTCAGTTTTAATTATAAATGGTATAGTGAGTGTGAAAATTATATTGTAAATTATAAAAATGCTACCTTTCATTATTGTTATTATTATTATTATTGATATTCTTCAGCCTCGATCAAGTTCAAACCACCCAAATAGCCCCATTTACCTGTCCATCTCTGGAAACTTTTTTCTTCTTTCACTGTTTTGTTTTTACCTTCCCATCCCCCTACTTCCAAGTTCAATGGCAGGTAATTTGGGTGGAGTTAAGTGGCTTTGTCTGCTCTCATCAATCAATAAACAAGCATTTATTACGAGTCTCCCAGGTGAGCATCCAAACCTCTGTGAGTGGCATAACAATCAAGAGACCACGTTCTTTGGGGTCAGATGATAGGGAATTTAAATCCTCCTTCTGCATTTTCCTTCCACGTGGCCTTGGGTAAATAATCTGCTCATCTCTCTACTCTTCAGTTCTATCAGAAAATATAAAATGGATAATATTTCACAGGTCTGTTGCATTACATGAGATAATTAATGTGACAAAGGGCCTAGTGCTCAATAAATGTAATTCCTGTCCACTTCATAAGGCTGTTGCCCAGGATAAATGACCTAATACTCAAAAGATGGTTACAGAATAATTCTGCTCTATAAGTTCAGTCATTTTTAATTAACTTTGCTACTGTTGTTTCTGTTCCTGTTTTTATGGGCACCAGGGGCTTGTGGCAGCCACATCCACCAGCCTTTGAGCAGCACTTGGACGTGTCTTTATTATTATTATTTTTGAATTTCCTTATTTCTTTGTTTCAGCTTGGGACTCATTTTCTTCTTTGCTTAGTGCTGCTTTGGAGAAACAGCCAGATGTCTTTACAATTTGTTGCTTCTGGCCACGTACTCTGTTATTTAGATACTCTGCTTTGTTCAGCTAAAATGCCGTGTTTATTAAAGCTTTAGTAGTCCGGAAAAACTGTAATTGTGCTGTTCTTGGCACATAACATGAAAAACACTGAGAGATTAAAAACTGGAGATGATAGAGGCTTAAAAGTCACTATAGGTCTTCTACCTTTTTTAATAAAAAGAAATAATATATTTTTAAAAAACTTTCATTTTGATATAAATTGCCTATTACCAGTATGATTGCTCGGGTGAAAGATGAAGACGTCCGTGATAGCTGGACTAGCTGAAGGGAAGGGACTTTGATGTTGGAGGGGCAGCTAACCTTCCCCAGTTTAGCAGCGCAGTCTGTACAGGTTGGATGGTGTGGCTTCTCTTTAGTGCATGCACCTAGACCAGACGGCAGCTCCCTGCTTCCAAGACTCCATCCCAGAAGAGGCTCGAGCACTTCACGATGGTGTAGAAAGCCAAAAGGGCATCTTAAATGTCGAATGAACCAAGTCTCTTTGGTTTCCCCTTAGCCAAGTTTTTTCAGGGGCTGCTGTGTTGTCTCTTAGCACATAGTCTGAGTCCAATTACAAAACAGAATCAGATCTCACTTCCTGTGTCTAAACAAGCTTGTTTTCTCAAAAATTCCAAGAGATTTTAGCCTAATAAGATAAGTGTTAACATTTTGGTTTTGGTAATTGAGCTACCTTGCTTTAAACAGAAAATATAGTGTTAGCATTTTAATGTTTAACAGGAGTTTCTATTAAAAGTTATTTATATTAAAAATGAACTTATATTGTTCAAAATCCAATTATACTATTAATGAAAACTGCATTTATTGTACTCTTTTCTTCCTTATTATGCAGTTCAAGAATGAATTTAGCAACCTCCCCAAAGTAATTAATTATGGTTTGTTTTTGTAAAGTGCCCAAATGTTCATAAAGCTCTTTCCCACCGTCTTACTCAAGGCTTAGGTCATAACTACCCTGTGAGATAAACACTGTTGTCTTCACTTTACAGATGAGAAATGAAAATTCAGGAAGTTTTCATTTCAAAACTAAACCAAGGTGAGACTGAGGGTCTTTGACTCCCAATCCACTGGCCTTTGCACCACGGACGGCTCACTCACATTAGTTGAGGTCTCACATAAAAATTGTAGTTCTGCTCAGTGTCACAGTGGACAGGAGGATACTTTGGGGGCTGTAATGGGCCTGCCGTAAATAGAGAAGGCAGTGTTAAGTCTCCCAAAGAGAGAAACCCACAATGGGCATACCTCAGGTATCTCAGACATAAAGAAGCCAGAGAGGAAGTAGCAGCCTATCCCACAGAGCAGAACCTCCATAGTGATAACTGGGCATTTCACTAAGGAAGAGTCTATAGGTCGAATACTAGAGCCTTGGAGAATGAAAGATCCTCAACGGCAGTACAAAAAATAATGACCTCATATTCAGACAGGTTTAATAATGAACTGTTTATCAGATGACAAGTATGTTGCAGTAGAGGTCTTGATATCATTGTTGGAATATTCTCCAAAATCTTGGGCTACTTCCTCAGCAACCTTCACTTCCTCGGTCAGTTTTAAAATTATTTTCCCTGCCTGCCAACCTTGAGCAGAGTTCAGCCATTAGTTCACTAAATAGCTTAACTCACTCCCTACAGTGCTTCCCAAGTGCTATCCCTAAGCCCAGGGGTTCCGAGCTATAACAATTTGGCCTGTAGTTATCGATGCAATGGGCTTAACCTATCACTACCCACCAATGGGATGTGCATCAGGATTTTTTCCCCAAAATTCTACATTCACCAGGATCCCCCTCCCCAGGAAGATATGAATAAAATCTGGGAGCCTTGAAGGAGGAGATGTAAGAAAGATTGAAGGCCACTCAGGAAGCTGACAGAAGCATGGAGATGAGAGTGAAGGGGCAGGGGGAGCAGTAAAGAGGATGACCCCAAGGGTGCAGAGGCTGATGCTGATGAGTAATAAGAGGGAAAGAGGCTAACTACCCAAGTTGGGAACTAAGAAAGGTCCTGAGCTTTCAAGAAGACTCTACATTTGATCCAGTGAACACCCAAAAAGATGAGGGACAAAGTAACTTGTCCTAGGAAGATTAATAAGACTGCATAGGCCATAGGAAATGAACAGGGAAACACAGTCAAATGTTAAGAATCAAGGAAGGCATTAAATGCTTTGATGGGAAAGTTAAAAGTTTACTGACCATGGTGACGAAAAGGAAAAAGGCAGGAGAAAATCACTTCAAGCTCTGTGTATTATTTACTCCAGTGTAAAAAATACAGATGCACAATTAGTGCACACTCACTGAGCTGGAATTTCTAAGGGTGGTAGCAGGTGTGTTTTCCAAAGGCTCTGCAAGCTCACCATAGAGAACCATGAGGCTACAGAGCATGGCAGACAGATTCTGGGCTCGCTACCTTTCGGTCAGCTGCTTTCTTGTGTTCCGAGTCCATCAGTAGGCTTGCGATTGCTGAGAGATGTCATGACACACACAGAAGAAGGTAGCAGGTAACAATAAACCAACACTTACAAACAGTGGAAGGCCTAACTGTGGTTCTGACTGCAAGAACAAGAATTCAGTGGAGAAGGGAGAGAACTGCGGGCTGGGGCATCAGCTGCAGAGGACTTCTAGAGGAACTGGGACACAGCCCAGACCTTACGGAATGCAGGGCAGCCAAAGGCAGGTGGACCAATGAGCTGATTGAATTGGACAAAGCCTCGTGCAGCACAGTTCTGAGGAGCAGAATGTGAGCACCACATTTAGGGAGCAGAGGTCAGGTGACTTCCCAACCTCCCTCTGACTTGCTCCTCTGTGCATGGCTGCACATTTCACCACAGGGCAAGCACATTTCACCTTTACTTTTCCCATCTCTCCCACTTGTATATGGCCCTCTTCAACCACATAACAGCTTTTTTTTCTCACACTTTGTGAATATACATTAAATTCATTCACACTAACATATAAATGACACACAATCCCTTATGTTATTCTGGCATATTAATAAGCCTTTGTACAGTGAGGTGGCTTGTGGAAACCTCATTTCATTCTCATGTATGGAGTAGGGAGATCTGAGATTACCCCCATTTTATAGATGCAAAAAGAAAGGCCCAGAAAAATCTCAGTGGCCACCTCAAAACCACAGAGCTACTAAGTGGAGAATTTGTTTGGAGAACTCGGGCAGTTTTCTGTCTGCCACCCTGTTCTGCATCTTGCTGCAGTATTTGTATTTCCACAGGACCAGAGCCCTGTGCTAAGGGCATATGACTTTCGGCATCAACCTGGAAATAGGAGAAAGATTCTTTCAGCGAAGCCCTAAATCACTCTACATAAGTTATGACTTCGCCTTTCCATTACCTGCTAATTGTGTGATCACCTGCTCAGATCAGTTAGAGAAAATGATCTGAGCTTCACTTTACCCATCCATAAAATGGAAACAATGTATCTGCTTCATAGGGTTTTTTCTGAGAATTTCCCAAAATACCACCTGTACAATATTTTTGCCACATAGCAGCCCTCAGTAAACCTTCTTTCTCATTTCCCTTCTCTTCCCCATTACACCCACATGCAAGGAAAGCCATGCCAAGTCAGAACCACAGACTCACTCAGACCCTGTGAATACCCTTATTGCCTTTAGTACTCGCTCTCTCTCCTCAGTCCCCACATGCAGCCACACCAGCCTCCCTTCACTTCTCAAACTAGCCAAGCATCTTCCTCCTCAGTACTGGTGTAGACAGGGGTTCCTCTCCCTGCAACCCACTTTGCCCACCTCCGCCCCCAGCTCTTCACACTCCAGGTGTCAGTCAGTCCGCACCACTTCTTCAGGAAGGACTGAAGTGGGTTCCTCCTTTCTCACCGCCTCCCGTCACTTTCATGGTTGTTACAGTTTGTAAATTCTTGCACATTCTATGCTTATTGGTTTAATTCTGTGTTCTCCACTAGACTACAGATTGCCGTGTTACACCGTACCCAGTACAGAATCTAGTACATGGGCATGTTCCATAAATATTTTTGGGCTGTGTGTTGGATGAATTCTACCTTTATCTCTCCCCTTTGGGGTGCCCTTCTATATCCCCCTCACCAAGCCATGCAATACATTTCACACACTCACACACACACCAAAACATGGAGTCTATGTCTCTATTTCCTTCATTGTATTTCCCCAACATTTATTCATACATTATCATGAATTAGGTTGCATCCTCCCATTGTTTCATGCTTCCCTGATCACATTGTCAGTTTTTGAAGAGCTAAAAGTCCTTCAAGATCTTTTTTTGAATCCCCCATAAACACAGTACAATAGCCAGAAATGCTATTGGTGCCTAGAAATTTCTTGATGAATGAATGAATAAATCAATCCGTCAATTCTAGTACACCCCTTTGTACAGAAAAGATCTTCACGTAGCAAATATGGAGAGATCACTGCAGCAAAGCAATTGCTAACCATGACCCATTGCTGAAGTTCCTCTTCTTGGGTTACTGTTTGAGTTTCAATAAAAGTAAAATCTTATCTTGGAAAGGGGGGGGTTAGATTTACTTTTTTAATAAGAAAGCCTGAATGGGAAGCTTGCATTTTCCTTCCCAATTTAATAATAGCACCTCCACTTTTCAGCTGGCCTTATTTCAGGTGAGAGTATGAAGCTTCCAGGGAAGCTTCCATCACGATGTTAGAGCTAGAGCCCTATCACTAAACCCACCTGAAGGAGGCGTCACATAGCAGGGGCGTCTCTCTAGTCTGAGCATGTCCTCAGAATCAGCCAGTCCAATTCAGCACTGGGCAGAGAATGTGAAGGGAAACCTCAAGTTACTTGGAGACACGGTCCTGATAGTTGTCCCGATAACCTCAATGAGGTTACAGCTTTTGATCTTGCCCTCTTCCTTCACTTACAACTACAACAAAACAAAAAACATATAAGTAAAATGTTACACCCAAAATGAAAACTTACTGAACTGGGATATTTCACTTTCTACATTTGTCCTGTTATTCCAAAGCAGAAACTTCAGTTTACTGGTTGCCTTGCTGGTAAACCTGCTTAGTTGCTTGTTTTACCAGTTTTTTTTTGAATGATTAACAACAAAAAATTATAGATATATATGCACACCACATATTTAATGTATGTTATAATGTATGTATTTTACTTACTTTGACAATTGCCACAGGGTGCCCAGCCCGTGGCCCACAGGGTGCACACGACCCAGGATGGCAATGCGTGTGGCCTAACACAAAGCTGGAAATTTACTTAAAATCTTTTTTGTGCTCATCACTTTTCATTAGTGTTTGTTTATTTAATGTGTGGCCCAAGACAACTCTTCTTCTTCCAGTGTGGCCCAGAGACACCAAAAAAGGTTTAGGTACCCTTGGTAGCAGGTTCTGTCTAGTTAGTATCTTTGCCCTGGTTTAGTATTTGATCTTATAACACAGGTCAGCAGAAGGAAACCTAGTTTTGCTAAATACCCATTACCCCATAAACATGGTCAAGGTTGGTATGAGGTCTGTTCTTCGAGTGACATCACTTAATCACCTGTATACCCCCCCCCACTGAACTTTGTAAAAATTGAAAGAGCCTTTAAGAGATGACTGATGATGAGTCCCCTTCTATCCTGTCTCTCAGGCTGCAGAAGTCCTGAAGGTTGATGGAGGGCCATGCTATTCAAACAGCAGGCGTGGCTGAGACAGAAGCTCCTGGTGCTGGGAAGCCTTGCTGTTGGGAGTCTCCTGTATCTAGTTGCCAGAGTTGGGAGCTTGGATAGGTAGGTAATTAACACATACTTGTGCTCATGTGACTTTAAGTGTTTCTTTTAAAAAAATATATTTATTGATTATATTATTACAGTTGTCCCATTTTCTCCCCTTCACTCCCCTCCACCCTGCGTACCCTCTCCCACCCACATTTCCCCCCTTTAGTTCATGTCCATGGGTCATACATATAAATTCTTTGGCTTCTACATTTCCTATACTATTCTTACCCTCTCCTCCTTTCTATTTTCTGCCTATCATCTATACTACTTATTCTCTGTACCTTTTCCCCCTCTCCCCCCTCCCATTGCCCTGTTGCTAACCCTCCATGTGATCATTTCTGTGTTTCTGTTCCTGTTCTAGTTGTTTGCTTAGTTTGCTTTTGTTTTTGTTTTAGGTATGGTTGTTAATGACTGTGCGTTTGCTGTCATTTCACTATTCATATCTTTTATCTTCTTTTTCTTAGATAAATCCCTTTAACATTTCATATAATAAGAGCTTGGTGATGATGAACTCCTTTAACTTGACCTTATCTGAGAAGTACTTTATCTGCTCTTTCATTCTAAATGATAGCTTTGATGGATAGACCAATCTTGGATGTAGATCCTTGACTTTTATGACTTGGAATACCTCTTTCCAGTCCCTTCTTGCCAGCAAGGTTTCTTTTGAGAAATCAGCTGACAGTCTGATGTGAACTCCTTTGTAGGTAACTGTTTCCTTATCTCTTGCTGCTTCTAGGATTCTGTCCTTCATTTGAATCTTGGGCAGTGTTTCTTAATTGAAACTTCCTTAGGGTATAATTTTAAATCTATTTCTTGTTTTCCTCCTTCAAAATTCCCAAGAAACATGCTTTTCTGCAGTATTTATTTTGATTTATTGAGCCTTTAAAAGAAAGAAAGAAGTCACTCAAACCAATCCATTTGTGTTCTGTGTGCATTGACATTCATTTTCAGAGAAGGGATAAAGCCATACACAGTAGAAATGCCACTTTTCTAGAGCTCACTGTGGTATGTGTACATCTGGTTGTTAAAACTCTGTCCATGTCAAATACCAATGACATATTTAGTTATCTACATTATAAAATTTATGAGTGAACAATTAATGGTCTACCAGGAGAGTTACAATTATATTTGAGCCTATAAAGAAGCTCATCAAGTTTGGGATCTACTGCCCTGGAAAGATGGTTGCAGGCTTAGGGTGCTGTCACTGTGTTAACTAGTGCTGGTTTCCAGGAGCTGAACATACAACACAAGGTGGCTGTCACTCCCAATAATTGCCCAGAAACCAATGGAAAATCCATGGAGAGGATATTTACAGAGCCAGGGGTTGGCTCTAAACCAGCAAACAGTTGAGAAGGGTGCTAGACCTACAGAATTCCCAGCAGTAACTATCCTCTGGCTTCATGTTGAATACCTCTGGCCTGCCCTATATCCAGTATGATTGTGAAGGACAGAATTTGAATCTCTAAAACATGAACCTTCCTTCTTTGCTCTTTAAAATTCCTTATTGCACTGTAAATACTGGAGTATGTTCTTATGCATTCATTTCCCATTTTCCATGAAGATGCAGCCACATTTTAAAATAAAAATGTCTTTCTTGTAGTTTTTCTTTTCTAATCTGTAAATCTTATCTCTCAGATACTTAACAAATAATATAGCAGTGGTCTTTATTTTCCTTCAGCCAGTGTCAGTTTTGACTGATAAAAAAGCCATTTTGACTTTTTTTAGTTCAAAGTTCCTGAGCAAACTTTGCACTCACGAGTTGCTAACTATGGGAAATGGTATAATCCAGAATTTATCACTGACTTCAGGTAGTTCCCTAAAAGTAGTGTTTAGTTATTAGTGAGAAGCCTTGAGGTGGTACCACTGTCCTGTTTATAAAGAACTTTTACAAGTTTTTCCCAATGCCTTTAGTTTGCTTCCAATCATTTGCTTTTTATTGAGTAATTGATCTAATGGTCATTAATGCATTCATTATTTAGCTGATTCTTTTCATTTTTCACCTGGTCTATAGTCTCAAATTAGATTATTTTCTGGACTTTTTCAAAAGTTCTCAACTGAGAGCTTGAGCAGATTGAATCTGCAATGGAAACACGCTGACTTAGGATCTGAAGAGTCCGAGCTCAGTTACTTCTACTGCCCCTTCCAATCCTAAGAGTCCATATTGTTTAATCTGAGCCCATGCTCAAAATGCACTCTTTAAAAAAATCAAAATGAGATGATGTTTTCTCCCATCCTGAGTTAGGGAGTCTAAAAAGCAATTGTTCTTCTGGCTATGAGCTCCCAAGATAGCAGGTAGAAAAAGGAAGGACAAGAAGGAGGAAAATGGCCCTTTCCAGAAGGAAGGAAATTCCTTTCCAGCTCAAACAGGGGAGACTCTCTGTCTCAGCCCATGTCGACCAGGGTTGCTTGAGAGAATTAAGCCCTATAGAAAGCATTAGATGGACTACTTTCTCGATTTTTCCAAGGACGACAGGCACTAGCAGCATTCTAGATGTGTAGCAGAGAAGTCATCCATTACATGCAATGGATATGGATAGAAACTACAGCTTAATTCTCAACCAAGAAGAGCTAAAAAATGAATTTGTGCTATCACAATGTCACATCTAAAAGCATCTTCGACTATGCTTGTGTTGCTACTTTTAAATCTTTTGTTTAGCACTCCAGCATTAATCTTATTAACGCATTTATCAAAACAAAAGTTACATTTCTTTAAATATTAACTGTGGTAAACACTTTTTTATAGTATTCTATATTTTCATGTTTTCCACAAAGAGCATGAGATGCTTTTAAAATCATGAAAAACAAGCACCACGAAAAAGTAAAATATGTTTATATATTTTTCCTTACACATTAGGATAGACAGCAGTTTAAACAGAGCACAGGCCAAGTCCCTGCTCCTCAGTTCTGCAGAATGCCTTTGCATGACCTTGAGGTCTTTCTGTTCTCCCATTAATTATAAACATTACAGAAGATAAGAAAGGTACAATAGAATGTCTTGGGGAAAAGCAAAAGAGAGGCTCACTGCCACAAAAAGGGGGACATAGACTCAAAATTTTTAGGGTAACTAGGAGCTAGGGTAACTAGGATAAACCAAGTTGAAATACTTGGTTTAATAGCCATTTTGTCCAATAGTCTACCCTCTACTAAAGTGGCTAAAATGCCTTCTCAGGTAAACTTAGGGAAATTATAGTGAATTTCAGTTCAGTTCTAGACTATACCCAAAAGGAAACTCTAAGTATAGAGTTTCCTCTATATTTAGTACTATCCTAAGTACAATATATTGCATACTAGTTTTGCCGAGTTAAACAGCTACTCCAGTCCAGTATCATTGTGATTATTACCACACCTTTTTTCTCTGAGAAAAGCAGTGGTAGTTGTTCATTATTTAAGGCAAGGTTGACATGGAAACCCTCCTTTTTGGCTCCATCTATTGCATCCCTTCCTTCATGAGCTTGAGTCCCTGATTTAAATGGACTTGGCAATGAGGACCTGAGGCTTCTGGCCCTGCCAAGGTCTTGTTGATCCCCGTCCCAGCTGTGGTAAGTGATATACAGCACTTGCTGATGGTATTGGGTTGTTCCTACATTCAGACAAATAAAAACATAATCCTGACCTCTTTAGATAGAAAAACAGAGGCAGGAAAAAAAAAAAGAAAGAAAAAGAAAGGCAGAAGAAATATAGTACTCTCAGCTATCCCCAAGGCCAACGGCAGAAATTCTCACAGAATGAAAAGCTCAGCAAGTTCCAATTTTGGAATTTTCCAGGTTGATGATGATGCAAATAGCTAAGGGCAGAGACTGGGAACCCTTTTCAGATTGTACAATATCTCAAAAATTTTTAAGAGCTATGTGAGTGCTGCTGAGCTGTAAGGAAGTAGTACTACACAAAACCCAAAAGACTGGCCTCCTACCTGCCCTTCAGTCTCCCAGCTAAAGATTATAATCACCTACCTTTTATGTTCTCTAAATTATATTAACTGGTGAGCTATTAAAAGGCTATTAGTGTGGCTGGTGTCACTTGTCTGTCCTGTACAGTGTGAACATAAGTACATGCTGTAGTCAATTAAGTGCTTGGTGAATAAAAATTTTAAGGAGCACTAATAAAAAAATCCCATCAATTATGTGTGGTCCATTTAATATAGTGCTGCTTAAAGTAAAATTTCTCAAACATATGTTCATTATGGATTGTATCAGGTTGGGAAACTGTGATTTTATTTATGCATTTAAAGTCTTACTCTGACTGGGGAAACCAGAAAAATGAGAAGTTAGGTGCAATGAGCTCCTTAAAATTTCTCTCTGTTGCTTGCAGGCTACAACCCATTTGCCCCATTGAAGGCCGACTGGGAGCCCGTGGGCAGGCTGAATTCCCTCTGCGTGCCCTGCAGTTTAAACGTGGCCTATTGCATGAGTTCCGGAAGGGCAACGCTTCCAAGGAGCAGGTTCGCCTTCATGACCTGGTCCAGCAACTCCCCAAGGCCATTATCATTGGGGTGAGGAAAGGAGGTACAAGGGCCCTGCTTGAGATGCTGAACCTCCACCCAGCAGTGGTTAAAGCCTCTCAAGAAATCCACTTTTTTGACAATGATGAGAATTATGCCAAGGGCATTGAGTGGTATAGGAAGAAGATGCCTTTTTCCTACCCTCAGCAAATCACAATTGAAAAGAGCCCGGCATATTTTATCACGGAGGAGGTTCCAGAAAGGATTTACAAAATGAACTCATCTATCAAGTTGCTGATAATTGTCAGGGAGCCAACCACAAGAGCTATTTCTGATTACACTCAGGTGCTAGAGGGGAAGGAGAGGAAGAATAAAACTTATTACAAGTTTGAGAAGCTGGCAATAGACTCTAATACCTGCGAAGTGAACACAAAATACAAGGCAGTGAGAACCAGCATCTACACCAAACACTTGGAAAGGTGGCTGAAATACTTTCCAATCGAGCAATTTCACATTGTCGACGGAGATCGCCTCATCACAGAACCTCTGCCAGAACTTCAGCTCGTGGAGAAGTTCCTAAATCTTCCCCCAAGAATAAGTCAATACAATTTGTATTTCAATGCTACCAGAGGGTTTTACTGCTTGCGATTTAACATTATCTTTAATAAGTGCCTGGCTGGCAGCAAGGGGCGCATTCATCCAGAGGTGGACCCCTCTGTCATTACCAAATTGCGCAAATTCTTTCATCCTTTTAATCAAAAGTTTTACCAGATCACTGGGAGGACACTGAACTGGCCCTAAAATAATGTCATACAACACCATGTGTTGTGCCTGAAGACACACAATGTCTCCTCTAGATTAAGATATGCACTTTTCCTAGCCACAACTACCCAAGTCATGTTTCCATCTCTACTTGTACATAGGCAGTATGTGACCAAATATAGGAACAGCTCTTTTTCTACTGAAAATTTACAAAAATAATTTGCTGTCTGCATAGTTGCATCTTTTAAACTCGTTACTAAAAGAAGAGGTGGTGGTATTGGGGGAAAGTGACTTCAGCTATTCTCAAAGAGTTAGTCTTCCTTTGAGTCAGAAGTTGTCACCTGCCATTTTCGTTAATTTAAGCCAAAAGATTAATGTGTAAAATGTACCAATGGCTGTGAAGCTGCAGGAGGTAGAGGATTCAGTTATGCATTCTTTTCGAAGGGAAAGCTGGCTGTCTAATTCAGATGCTGAATTGGTGCCATGAAAACAGAAAATATTATTTTTCTTATGATTTAAAAGAATGTCTTATCTCATAAAATTGACATTATTCCAAAGTCCCTGTGGTGATTTTGCACTATTGTTTTTCGTCTGGACCACTGTGTCACTTGTAGCAGGTCAAACATTGGAAAGTCAAGTCCTTTTACTTCCATGTTTTATGTCAACAAAGAGAAATGTCATGTACATAATGTACTTAATTGTAAATACTGGTTTCACACTAAGTAATTCTATTTTGTAAACTGAATATGGCTATTTAATTTATTGTGAAAATTAAATTTATTGTGGTATTTAAAAATGGAATGGATTAAAATTACCCTATGTGCAACTTTTTTTTTTAAACTCATTTTGTTTTCATGCCTCTTGCTGGCTCCCAGCTTCAAAGCTGTCTACATGCATATTGAGAGCACCTGGAAATGTGCACTTCTCCACTGGATTTCTGAACCCTCGTGCAAATGTATTTATGAAGTGAGGTTGAATATATTTTTAAAATCTCAACTATTTGAAAAACTAGTATAACAGCCTCCTCAAAGAACACTAATGCTGGTCTGCTACAACTTTATAAAAGTTAATTTACTTGCAGTTGCTGCTGCGCTAGGAAAAAAAGAAGAAATACTTTAGCATAATCAATGCATAGAAGAATCACAATTCTATTTTAGCCTCTAATAAGAGTCAGACCAGTAGAGAAATTGAGTGAAATAAGATTAGAAAACTTGTGTGGCCTCTGCACCGAAAGCTGCTGATGCTTCAGAAATGAATACAAACTCTCAGAACTCCCTCTTTGAGATGAAAATATTATCAGTGTGCTCAGCAATGATCGAATTGCATCATGCTGTTATTACTAACACAAACATTTGGCTCATATTTCCATCCAGAGAAATTAATGCGAAATTGGGTGCTTGCAAGCATCAACTACACTATATTATGCTTAAATATAATTTAGAAAACCATGGAAAGAGGTGTCAGGAAAAAAAAAAAGATGGATTTTTTTTTCCCAAATCACGATTGCTTATCCAGCAGAAGACACTTGAGAGAGTTTAGTCCAGCATCACATTGAGAGTGCCTAGAGAAATCAGCAAGTTAAAGTGGATGCCTCTTTGATTGTAATAAGTGTTGATTTTCTCCGTGAGTTGTTTATCCTGTCCAGTGGTTTGATGGTGAACTTTTAAAAATAAATAGCCCTTTCCCCTCCAGTGTCAGTATGTATTGCTTCTGAAGCTACAGCTGTGGTAATCATCTTCTCTGTTTCAATTAGCAGTGATGCTGTCCTCTCAGCACGGAGCAAGCCCAATACCCGCAACACTGACAGGCTGGCTCTCGCTCACTGGGTGAGACTCCGGAGTGAGAGTCTTGGGTCTAAATGTCAATCACATCTCCCTTATGCCAGGAATGGAATCAAATATAAGGACTCGGTCATCAGATTTCCCTGTGCTTCAACTCTCAGCTAATCAGCAGCGGAAACTCTTTGAATACTACATTCAAGGATATAACCACATATTATTATTTTATTATAACTACTCCTAGAACACTATAGAGGTAATAAGTTTTAAACCAGTTACTGTCAAATTATGCCCCAATGGAATATTGATGTTTCAAAAACTCATCTTAGGTATTCCACCAGTAAAAGTGAAAAATGGGCAATCTTTTTCAAGACTCACAGAGAAATTTAAAGAACAATAAATAGGAGTTTCTCAGGCACAATCTTTTATATTCTCAATTTTTCTTAAACTCTGCTATTGCTACCAAAAGTGTATGCCAGAGTATATGCTAAGATTCTATTTGACTCTTGCAGACTTATAATTTGTTATTTTTAGCTCAATAAGCCAGCATTTCTTCAAATTGGGGGGGGGGGGAAGGGCCATAATTTCCAGTTATTCCGCTTCCTAAATAAGTTTGAGAATTGTGTTAAAGCTTGGAGCCCCCCCACGGAAACCAAAAACAGGGAGTCTAGCCCCGGAGGATGGTTTGAGAGGCAGGTTTCATTTCACTGAAAGAAATAAACCAATAAACAAAAACTATTGCCACTGCCGATTGAGCTAGGTAGAGAGAAATAAAAATTCTATGACTTAATAGCATACTTCCACTGGATGTTTCAAATCTCCTTGCTTAGAAAACTGTTTCCTGTTGTCACCAGACAGGGAAGAGAACTCTAGAGAAATCTTCAGCTCATTGCCACAGCCCCACTAGGGTTCTCTTTAATAAGTTACTCCTTTTACATCATGAAAACTTCGTATTCCTTTCAGAGGCTTGGTGGTACCATATGGCTTTGGGAAACAGTTCTAGCTGCAAAGAGGAAAAAACTGTTTAAGCAATGGTGAAGCTTCTGCTGGACCATAAAACTGAAATTACACCATTTCGGAAGCCAAGGAATTCAAACTGGAACTAGAGTCCCAGGTGCATCAGAGAGACCAGGGAATAGAGACACACAAACCAATAGACAAGACACCCCAAATTCTAAGTCTATCACCCACTCACCTGAAATCACCTCACACAAACTCTCAATGGATTGAGGTGGTAACTTTTCCTACTAATTGCCTTGTAGTATAGGAAAAATCTAAGACATTAGAGTCCTTAGCTAATGTATGATGTATCAAAGGCATATAAACCTCCCATAATCACATCTAATCAGAGACGTGGTACCTTTTATGTGGATGGACCAGCAAGAACAGACCCCCTAAAGCCGATGAAGCTTAATGAGAGCACTACTTGGGGGGGCGCATCCAGTGCAGGGGTCCTGCTGGAAGCTCAAGAACCTGTGGGGAACATTACCTGGGACACTGGAGGTGTATTGCTGCTAAGGGAATGTGGGAACCACAAACAAGTGCCGTCCAGATTCCAGCCTTGACAATAGGCTTTGGCTTTATCCAATTAGCAATTTGCTAAGCAGGATTGCCTTCCTAAGCCTAACTTGAGAATTTTCCACGGGTGGAAAATTCCCAATGACTATAAATAGTGTCTTCTGCAGATGTTTTTTGTGCTCTTTCCACACACTCAGCAGCCATTTTCCACTTAGGAGAATAGTCTACAGTCTAAGCAAAAAAAGAAAACTTTGCTGAAAACATTCCCCTTAAAAATGACTAAATATAGCAAAACCTTAGCAACCTGGGCTAACAGTGTGGAAATATAGAATATTTTAAAAGCAAATTCATTGCTATTATTCCCTACAAGACAAAGTGCCGAACTATTCTAACGATATATTGAAAAGCATCTAATTGTACCTATTTTACTAAATAAAAACCTCTTAATTGGTATTTTTTCCAAATTGGTGTTACTCAACTATTTCATTAGTAGTCTGTCCTCTTAAGGAGGTTATTCACGCCCCAGTATCTGTTTATCAATTTTATAGGTAGTGCAAGGATGAAATTTAGGCCAAAAGGTGATCATTTGGTGAGGTTCTAATAAATGATACCTTATTACATACCTCACAAAAATAATTCCTTTACATTGTGCACTTTTAAAGATGTATTTCCAATTACATTTGATTGGAAAAGGAATAAGATTGCCATTTAATAATGATTAGAGATGCACTGAGGAGTTGAAAAGGCAGCTGAAACTGATAGCAATATATATTTCCTATAGAAAGCACCTGATTGGTATTCCAAGAACAAGTGTCTGTAATGAATGGCAGCTCAGTTGAAAGCAATACCCTTTCAGGCACATCAAATAGGCAGCAGCCTGCCTGCCTGCTGTCTTATCTGGCTAGTGCCATCGCTTCTGAATTTGTGAACCATAACAGTCTCCAGGTCTCGGGGAGCCGTTGGTAAGAGGGTCTATTGTTTCTAAACATACATGCCAGCCATCCCCCTTTAAAACCAGCACACTGAGAGGGTGAGCGGTGACCGCAGGTGGGGAACACCATTTCAAAGAGCCGGCTTGCCTTCGGCTCACCTCCAACATCTCTACATGCACACAACTCTGCTTTGCATTTCCTTTCCTTTAGTGACAGAAACCAGAGAAGAATCTTTAAGGCCAACTGCAGAAGCGCCTTGTTTCTTTAGTAAGACCACACCAAAACTCACCAGAAGGTTTGAACATAGAGTATAAAAGAACTTGTCGTTGCTGCATGTCAGGTCATCTAACACTAGGTCCCAAAAATAAATAAAAACTCTTTAAAGATAAGAACTTCTGGCAACACCAGATGACAATGTCACCACACCCAACAGAATTAAGAATATAAATGGGTGAGTCAAACTTCAGAAGTCAGAGGAAGGAATAACCAACTCAGCCTGGAGAGGTCAGAAGAAAGCACAAGAAGATTATTGCATCTCACAAGGCGGAAAAGCAGGAGAAATGCACTCCACGATGAGGGAGATGGAACACAAGAGCGAGGTGTGAAAGAGACGGGAAAGTCCAGCCAAGCTGGACAGTGGGGCATATGTAAGAGAAGATGAATGCTAAAAACGGAAACTCTGTGGGAGCTTCTCAGGCCTTGGGTAAGCCCTACCTGATGAAATACTCCACCAGTCAGGGTGAGGGGGGGGGCCCTGCTAGGTACCCAAGGCCAGGCCTGCTTCATTGTATCTGCGCCCAACTGACACTTAGAAGCTAAGGGTTTAAGAATGGAGACAAAGTAGTGAAATTATTCCAAAAGTTTTCCTACAAATGATCAGTGCATAAAAATTATAGTTTTTTTCCCTACCTTTGTTTACTCTTTGGATCTCTGACTTCTCTTCCTGGCCAGCAGCTTTGCGGCCGCTAAACTGCGGCAAAGGTCTTTTCAAAGCCAGCTCTCTGCAAATGCAGACCATGGAAGAGTTACACTGTCCTCCTGCCACAGAGGGGCGCACTGTAGGTCTACTCATCTGAAACTATTTCAGGAGACATGGGAATAAGAAGAAAACCAAACAACATTCTCCCACAAGTAAGGTATAATAATAGTGTTTTCAGAAATGCGCAGAGAATCTATTTATTTCACTGAAAACAAAGAATATGTAAACTAAATTTTGGGAGTGGAATGGACAAGTCAATGAACCTCTCGGGGCTTGAGCTTCCTATTAAATACAATAGGGGAATCAGAATAAGGAATGTTTTAGATCTTTAATATGATGTTGAACTGGTAGGTGAAAGGGATTGTTAGAGCATTCCTTGTGACATTAATCATCACAGAATTGGGGGTCCGAAGGTGGAGGAGTGAGGGGGGAATCAGACTCAATGTAATCTGCTGTTCTTGTGCATAGAATCACTCCAAAAAGCTTTGTGTCTACGGTTTTGTGTATAGGAGATATTCTTTTCACCATTCCCTTACAACTCACCAATCCCTCAATTCCACCTTATCCTCAGCTTTGGCTTCTACCTGCCCCCTTCTGAGTTGATTAGCTTTTACCATGTAACACCCACCCACAAACATCTTTTTTAGCTCAGGATTCTGTTGTTCATCTCAGCGGTTTTTCTGGTCTGGCCCAGCTTGGCTCCACGCTGCTGACCTCCCTCATGCACCTGTGCTTTCTGGCCAATCAGTTGGTGCCTGGGTGATCTAGGTGCCCTCTCTTAAATGTCAGGGGGCTTGTGCTGCTACTTGGTTGGTGCCACTTGCCAATGATGTTGGATGTTAGCTGTGTGATAACAGTATGTGGGCCATGTGTGTCTCATCACTTAGTAGACTCATCTGGGCTTCTTCAGATGGTAGATGGGTTTAAAGAGTAGCAACAGAGGACAAACACCAATGTGCAAGCACTTTTCAACCATCTTCTTGCATTAGATTTGTAATTTCCCATAGGCCAAAGCATGTCACATGGCCAAGCCTACAGTCCATATGAGAAGAGATTGCATAAAAGTGTGAATACTAACAAGAAAATTATTATGGCCATTTTTGCAAATAATCTACCCTATCTCTCAGCCTTGATTCTATCATGATGAAAATTATAATTATGGTAATTACTCACTAAACAACTTTATTTTCCACAATTCCTAAACATAATGATAATAAGAAGGGTGGGTGAAAGAATAATGACCTCCTCAAAGATATTCACATCCTAATCTCAGGAGTCCCTGCATGTTGCTTCATATAGCAAAAGGGACTTTGCATGTGTGACGAAGTAAAGCATTTGAGGTGGGAGAATTTCCTGGACTACTTGGATGGGCTCAATATAACCACAAGGGTTTTTAAAGGTAGAAGAGATCAGAGAGAGGGATATTGGTCATGGAAGAGTGGGCTGTGTTTGGGAACCTTCAGAGAGATGTCACATTGCTGACTTGGAAGATAGAAGGAGAGAGGATATGAGTTGAGGCATACAGGCAGCCTTTAGAGGCTGAAAAAGGCAAGAAAATGGATTTCCCCCGGACCCTCCAGAAGGGAACACAGCCCTGCCAACACACTGATTTTAGCTAGACAGACTTGTGTTGGATGTCTAAGCCTACAGAAATTGTTGTGATGTTCTAAGCCATTAAGTTTGTGGTAAGTTGCTATGACAGCAATAACAAATAAACACAAGAAATAAGGGGGAAGAGAGTGCTCACAAAATGCTGTCCTGCTTAATCAGCTTATGCTCCTTCGTCATCAAAGGGTGATAGGGCAGCAGCCACCAGTCACAGAGGGAATTTACAACAAAGCAAGCAAAGTCCGGAAAGACAGGCGGTCCCTGCATGTTCCCAAAGGCGGATGCAGGCAGAGTTACCCGTAAGGAGACAGACAGCTCCCTGGTGCTAGAAACACAGAGCAAGCCTCATTTCTTCTGGGACAAAACTCCACTGAGCTCAAAGGGGGAAAAGAATTGTTATAATACTAAATTGCAGATAAGTTTTTGGTGAAATATACATGAAATATCTTTAGCATTATGGTTTTTACTCCAAAAAAAGAAAACATTTCCCGTCTCCTTATGAGTCCATAGAATCTAGCCTCAATCCAGAAAATCTGAAGTCCCCAAAGATGGGAGCCTGCAGCCTCAGTCTTATACCAAACTGGTCCCAGGATCTCCTCCAAATGGCCTTGGAAACTGTGCTATGGGGAAAAACAAAGACTTAAGTTCTGTCTCCTGGGTTTAATGAAATTCAGAGGCATTTATTGATCACCTAGTATATTCCTAGCTTCTGAAAGATCTATCAAACAATTACTAAAGGTCACTAGGAAAGCCAAAGTTAGAGCTGTGACCAGAATATAGCCCTCCAGAATTTCAGCCCAGGGCCACTTGTCAAGCAAAGTCTCTAAATGGTTGTATTTATTATTTATGTCTGCTTACTTCCTAAAAGGATTTGAGGTGGCAATTTTCTAATTAAAATTTGTTTCTAATCTCTTTCTAATCTTGTTTTATTTGCTGCCTTTCAACCCTCTTGTATTTAATCAGCCTTAAACAGTAATATGTATTGAGTCTCTATAAAAATATGAATTAGCATTAAAAGGAAAATGTATACACATTTAGTCTACATGTAATATATGTGGACATATTTGTACTCATAATCCTGTTGAAAAAAACAAATAATAATGGTTCATTAGGAGACTAATCAAAACCATTCTTTTGTTAGTGATTACCTGTCAAATGTGCACAGCTGCCTTTTAAAAATTATATTCTAAAGGTGCCTCAGTCCAGCCAAATGTGAATACACATAAAGAAAAACTCAAAAAAATAATATTTCAAAAGCCCAGCAACCAATCTGAAAATGAATGCTTTGATAAAAGAACATGTTGCTTAATTAAAGTGTCACTACACATAATATAAGACGTTTTAATGGTAAAAAAGACCCATGTCTTGCTAATTCCAGGATATTAACAGTGGGTACACAGCAAGTATTAAACAAGCCCCATTTTGAGCTCGGACACAGAGACATGGGTTTGCGTGTCTACGAGCCCCGGCAGTTCTGTGTCTCACCCCCACGCGATGACCCTTACATGTCACCACTGACTCTCACCACCAGTCTCTCGCCTTGGCGCTGTAGCCAGTGCCTTGGAAAGCACAATTAAACGTAAAGATAAACTTACAAACAAAGCATTTACTTGGCGTGATTATCTATGTCAATTGTGTTTGAGGCAGTACTATAAAAAGAGTGGGAAATTAATAAGTAGTCAAACCCAAGCCTAAAACTCTGGAAGTGTGGAATTGACAGCTCTCCCTGGGACCCTTAAATGCCCTGGGGAGTAAGATGCTGAAGATCCAAACATCACTGAAAACAGGTGTTTGAGATGAGGGGTCAGAATTATGACAGGATAGCCCACAGGTGACAAGCACAAGGCTCGCAGGCCAAATCCAGCCCTCCACCTTATTTTATCCAGCCTGGAACCTTGTTTCCACCTGGTGGCAGCACTGAGCTCTTTGCCCCTAGTTAAGGATTAGTTACATTTGTACAGTTCTAAAATTACATTCGTCCTTTTGAAGGCAACCATGGGGCCCGGTGAAAATGAGTTTGACAGCCCTGGAATAGCCCCAACACTTGGCCTTACACTTACAGCCAACTTTTGGGAAAAACTGTAGTGGAAGCAGACACCCCTGAGCATTGTCTCTGTTTGTACCCATGCACTAACCAGCTGAACTCAACCACACAAACCCTCCTTTTGGATGGAGTTTGTTGAACTTGGTCAAATTATTAGTTACTCCGTGATTAGCTTTAAAAAGTTACTTCAATCTTTCCAATTTCTCCTTTGAACAATTGTCTTTGAAATATTTGGAGAAAGAACTTAAAAACTCTTCATGTGAAATTAATTCTTTTTCAGTTTCTTTGGCTGGCTCATCCCCAACATGGGTCCCAGCCCCCGCAAGGTGCTTTTCAAGCATTCCCAGGAGTGCGTAAGAGCTTCGTGGCTCTGCAGACATCCAAGCCAGCCAGCACCACCACACACCTGTCAGATATGACTCCGTCGGTGCCACACCAACTCCATGAGACAGTGGGGCTTCCCCAGCAGATATTTCCACAGGTTGCACATCCCCAAATACCTAGGAGAATGCATGTACATGTGTGATGGGGGCAAAGGAGGAAGGTCTACTTTCTCTCCGCATGTTGTATTCCCCTTTGAAAAGTACCAAAACCATCTTATGGCAACAACAAAGCAGCTCTTTTTTCTCCCATGTTCAGCATTCACCTTCTCCACAGAGCCAGGCTGTAGCAGAAGACAAATCTGGGTATTAGAAACCATGTTAAACTCAGAATCTCATGAAGGGTGTTTAATAAATACGTGTGGACTGAATGAAGGACTTACTCACTATGATGATGAAGACTTTACTGCTATATCAAACTTACCTACTTGTTTCTTTTTTTCCTCAGTGGGTTCTCTGCCTGAATAATATAAGGCCCTTTTGCAAATAGACTTCTGGTGGCCAACCCACCAAACAGCCAGACAGGTCCCTCCCCGCAGGGGACATAGTCCAGGCTTTTGCTGGGCCCCTAAATGCCCGTTGTACTTTTTAATGCATTGTGAGATACAAGTGCTAAGAACACAGGGCTCGCCTCAAGCTCTGCCCCACAGAGACCTTATCATGCCAGATACCAGTGTGAGTTCCAATCACTTTGCTCCTTTATATCTCATAATATACAATGATGACCCAGGAGTGTCAACTTCTATTTAGCTTGGATTTCTAAATTTTTCCTACTACACTGTTAAATTTTACACTTAACAATACGTGAATTAAAATGGTGCATTTCCAAAGCAATGACTAAAACAATAAACTAATTGTCACT
Source organism: Artibeus jamaicensis (assembly GCF_021234435.1). NCBI lineage: Eukaryota > Metazoa > Chordata > Mammalia > Chiroptera > Phyllostomidae > Artibeus > Artibeus jamaicensis. Next base: position 18,555,080 of record NW_026521812.1, read on the forward strand.
TTCATCATAATAAACCATGGTCTGAATATAATGTTTCAGGTTGTACACTATTAAAAGTGAATAGCTTAGTTCACTAACAGTATCAAAGTGGAGCTCCTTGTTGTTGGTAATACTTGACTGCTATCTCTTTTGCATCTTAATGCATCTTAGCCTGGGAAAGTGCAGACACAATATCCTGGACTCAAACACAAGGACACAGTTCATAGGTCATAGGTTCATAAGAGGGATATACATATACAGAATAAGCTCCCAGTCAGAAATTAAGATAAATCCCATTTTAATTTCTTTGACACATTTAGGAAATCATTATTAGATATTAATTTTAAAGTGATTAAAGCTAGTTATTTGATTAAGGCTCTGTATGCACCAATGAAATAATCAGACCATGGATGATCCACTTATTTCTGCTCTCTAATGGTAGAAATACCTGCAAATTAAAATGGTCATTCAATGAGTCTAGTTAATTATTTCATCTCAGTTAATTAGTTATATCATATATAAACACAGACAAGTCTTTCAGGAACATACTATGATGCATGAATGATTTTGAAAAATTCATCAAATGAAGGGGCAGCAGCTGTGCGTAGATAAAAAATCTCGACCTGAAAATCCACCCACAGCCATGGGGCTACATCTGTCAGGGCGTGATGGATGACAGGGTTCATGTCCACCCACTGGGCAGCTCCTTCCCGACCTTCACGGGTAACTCCGGCAGAGACTCAAAAGAAATGTTACATCAGTTCCTGCCCCTCATATCACAGGTACGCAGCTCAGGTTGAGAGCCACTGTCCTCTGATCTAAACTGTAGGTGCTAACTTGACTGTCTCGGTAAATGCAGCATAATTAGAAGAACAGTCTCTGACACTTCTCCTGTGTTAGAAGCAGGCTCAGGGGAAGTATTATGTCATGCACCCTCCTACCCTGTGCAGGTATAAACTCACACTTTACACCATTGTAAGTGAGTTTTTAAAATTGTGAATAAAACATTTGAGTGATTTATTTATTTATTCATTTATTTAAATAATGTCAGGAACCTCTAAAGTTCATTATTTCTTTTAAAAATAGCTTCTGTGTACAATGCCACTTGGAGACCACCAAATACAGAAGATCTTACACCCACATATTCAGTGTAGGGCCCCTGACTGGGGGGCCGGGGGGCCATTCAGTCCAAGCCTCTCACTGACAGAGGTCAAAGTTAGACGACTGCCATGACCTCCAATGAGGTTAGACTGCCGTTCCTAGAAAACTGACATGTACCACATATGCTCACACACTTTAACATGTTTTGACATATCTCATTTTTAATACACCTAAAACCTCAGAAAACAGTGATCAGTTCCTGACCCCTGGAAAGCCACAATCTTGCACACCTGTACGTCAATGCATTTCTTACACGACAGGACCAGCAGGATCGAGGGGGTGTCCCTTTAACATGCAGGTGGCAAACACAAGGGCCATGAGCCAAATACAGTCCCCCGCCTTGTTTTATCCTGCCTGGCACCTTGTTTCTACCTGGCAGCAGCGCCAAGCTCTCACTTAACTGTTAAGAAGTGGTTACGTTTATACAGTCCTAAAATGACATTCGGCCCTTTGAAGGACACCGCGAGGCTGGTGTGGCCCCCGGTGAAAATGAGTTTGACACCCCTGCTCTAACGTAAGCACTGTCCTTTTCCATTTGGTGGAGGAACGGTAGCGTGTGGGGGCCCACAGGTCTGCCAGAATACCCTTCCGAACAGAGCCATGCAAATGGGAGAAAAAGTGCTGGCATGCTAATCCGTATTCCCATGGAAATGCTCTGATTTCATTATTCCTTTTGAAAAACGTAGCTTCTCTAGTAAGTTGCCTCACTCCAAGAGGAATTAAGCTTGAAAGGTAACAGAACTTCAAAAGCGAAATTGAAAAGACCAGACCTGAGGCTGTGAAGGGCATTCAGAATGGAGAAGGGTTTTAACTCAGCTTTCAAAGCATGTTCTCCTTCCTCTCTCAAAGTTTATGATACTTCTGGAGTTGCTGAGGATTTTTCCCACCTGTGACATCTTTCATCAGAAAACCATGAAATAACACAACTCTCTCTTTGGGTGAAATAGAGAGAGGGAAATGTGAAAGTAAGCTAAAGTAAGGCATCTCCAAGAAAGCTGCTTGAGCCTTACTTATCTGCCCTCAAATTAGCAGGTTGTGTATTCTACTGTGGTTATAACTGAGGCCCCAAATATGTGGCCCCAACAGAAAGCAGAGGTCTTAACAGGTCTCAACAGAGATGCTTCTTCATGACCTATTCCCCAGAAATGGCGAACAAACTAGAAGGGGAAAAATAGCGGTTAGGAATAAAAGGCATAATGTCTCCCACTTACATTTCTGCCTTCTCTGGCTATCTCCTTTACCAGAATGTCCTGCTGTCCTGCATTTACCTGGGTAGCCTCTGCTGACTGTTCAAGGCTCAAATGAGAATCATTCCAACTGCTACTATATGTCAGGCTCAGTGCTAGACCCAGGAACATGAAAGCACATGATACAAGATGCACTTCAGGAAGTGTACTCCAGGCTACCAGTGGGCACAATGAACAATGTACAAGAAAAGCAATTGCCCTAAGCTCATTGCTTGGCAGAAAGAATGCAACAGTGCACAGTATGAGATGCCCACCCCCAAGGAGCTGGAAGCAGTCTGACTACCAAGCAGCAGGAACTGAACCATGTGTGATGCAAGGTGCCTGCCCCCAAGAACCTGAGTGAGTGCTGGGCTCAGTGCTGAACAAAGGGGCATGGCAGTGCAGAATGAAATGCAGCTACCTGGGAGGAACTGGAGTCCGGGCTCAGTGCTCACCGCAAGGAACCTAGCAGTGCAAAATCCAAGGTCCTGCCTAGAGACATTGCACCAGATTTAAAATCGGCAAATGAACACAGCAATGCACAATGCCATGTGTCTGTGTTCCTTGAGCCCCTGACCTGCTCATTGCTTTTACAGCCCTCAGTTATACCCTGATAAACATCATCACTTTTGAGTGAAATATTTTCAGTGTCTAGGTCCTCTATGGACAGCAAGCATATGGAAGCATCAATTATAATTTATGTGTGTTCATCTCCCCAACACTGGGTGAAGTGACCTCACAAAACCAAAACCAACACTACCAACCACGACACAGACGTGTGTGGCACTGAGCCAAACGACTAATTTCTGCTCAAAACAATGCCAATGAGCTTTCAGGGAAACATTTTCTTTGCCATTTTCTAGTTAGTATGCTTGCATCAGTATTCATGAGTGATACCGGTCTGTAGCTCTCTTTCTCCATACTGCCTTTATCTGGCTTATGTATCAGTGTTGAACTTGTTTTATAAAGTGGTAGGAAGTTTTCCTTTCTGTTCAGCGTTATAGAGCATGTGTGAGCACATTTCTTTTGTGATGGGTTGATATTAAAGGATAGTAAATATTTTAAGCTTTACAGTCCATATGGTCTCTATTGCAACTACTCAACTTTCCACAAAAGTAGCCATAGTTAAATAAGGAAACAAGTGAGTGGGACCATGTGTAACTGTCTAATTAAACTTCCTGCATAAAACAGGTGGCAGTGAGCCAGGCTTGATCTGCGGGCCTTGGTTTGTGGACACCTGCTCTGGGATAACTGATGGAGCATAAGGACCATGTGGTCTGTGATGATTTGGTAGAAATACCCCTGTGCCTGATCTTTGTGGAAAAGCCTCTGGTGTTATCCCATTAAATAAGATTACACAATGTTTCAGGGTCATCTTACATTTTCCCTGTCCCAGTTCTGGAACGATTCACTTCTCCAAGGAGCCAGAACCATACTGCTTTAGGCATAGAGAATTTACAGTATGTTTTAAGGTCTGGTAGAGCTCATTACCCTTTGTAGTTTTACTTTTTTCATGTTTTGTTACTGGCTCTTCCCTGGCCCAGCCAACCACAGACAGGGAAGATGAGCAGGGTAAAAAACGCAGAGGCCGACTTGCACAAAGCTCAGGCGCCGGAAGGAGGAGGAAGCTCAGTGCAGCAGGTCAAGTGTGGACACTAGTAGCTGGAGTGTAGCTATATTATGACCATGGGTCCTGACACGTCCTCGGTCTGGCAAAAGGGGTCTGAGTCTGATACCAGTGATATAAGGCTCTGGCAGCAGTGAGCCCAAGTGCAGGGAAGTCCTGAGATTCACTCATGCCAGGGGGCAGCAGGGAACCAGGATCTGCTCCAGGCAGGTTTGCTGTCTTGCAGAGGAAGGATGGCCTGGCAAGGACGAGGCAAAGGCCTAAGTACAGAGGCTCAGGGTCCCGAAACAGGAATCCTGGCAGAGGTGGAAAGGGAGATCCCCTGGGCGGAGATGCCGGGCATCCAAGGAAGAGACTGAGACCCGAGAATAAGGCCCAAGGTGAGTTAGTTACCAAACACGGAGCACGGAGCTCAGAGCCCAGCTGGACAAGGACTAAGTGGGACTTCAGCTCAACTGCAAATGTCAAGCTACTCTTCAAAGTCCTACCTGACCAGTGCTACAGAGGCTCCAAGTGGAGTTAACTGCTTTGCCTCTGAAGGAAAGAAGTAGAGTGACCTTGGAAATCATCAAGGTTAGACACAGGACTTGGCCCTAATTAACCAAATGGCCTTGGGTCAGACATGCTGCCTTTCTGGTCCATCAAGAGAAGTGAATGAGAGTACGTCTAAGGCTCCTACTTCTAAGGGTCGAATTAATTAACCTAATTAGGAACAATGGGGACTGAAGTTTCACGGGTACTTTCTGTGTTATGCACTCTACCAGACACTTTGCATATATTAGACGGAAAAAAACTAATGTTTTTTTGTTACCAGGAGTGTGCTGGTAAAATTTAACAACTAGCTCTCTTGGAAGGAGTAGGAGAGTAAAAACGCCTGATTTGTAGCATTTGCCGATATCTACGGTATACATACCCCACCACGGTTTCAAGTCACCACCATACGGTCACTGAGTGCAGAGTCGGGAAGAAATGTGCAGTGGGACAGAGACCATTCATTGTGTAGACTTGCCCTCCTACAACTGTAACAGATTGAATAGCCTCAGAGTTTAGAAAGTAATAAAATGATCAAAAAGTGATGTTTTGGGTATTATGTTACATTGGGGTTTTTAATATAATTTAATTGTAAGTATATATAGTTTTTAACAGTGCCTGTGCTTGACAACCAGCTCTCAAAACTTCTGACAATTTATCAGTAAGTTCTTGAGAGCCTGGGCCGCCTGAAATACACTATTGATTATTAGTCATTGCCTACCGGGTGCCCTGATCATTATTTTAGATGCATTATTTCATTAATCCTCATTGCAACCTTCTGAAACTGTTTATTTTACTGATAAGTAAAAGGATCTTGGAAAGATTAAATAAGTTGCCTACCATCAAATAGCTCAACTATGAGTGTGTGACTTCCGCCCTCCGAATCCTTATACAGGTATTTTATTACACTGTCACGCAAATTGGAAAACTTTTATTTTAAACTGTTTTATTCTTTAAGAGAATAGATGGTGTTCCACTTAAGCTGAGGTCCTCTGAATTCAGCAAGACTGTCACAGTGATATTTGTTTGAGATTATTGCCTCTGACTCAGTTTGCTCCCAGAAAGTGCTATTAACCTGGGTAAAAAGGCAGCTTTCGGCAAAACTTGACCTGTATAGTCGTCCAGAGGAGAGTGATCAATAACCGACTACCTGGTAGGAAGTCTTCCATCAAAAACCCTGAGAATCACTTCAAACTTCTCTAGTTTTCCTTTCATTTCCCTAAGTTAATTACAAATCCACAAAACTAATTCCTTCTTAATCAAGTCAATGTTTTGTACAATGAACCTAAAGGTGAACATCTAATAACATTTCAACCACGGTTTTCAACTAATTTGTTATAGTTGTTGCTATAATTCTTGTGATTCAGAGTTATTGTTTCTTCTTACAACATTACATGATGGAGTTTTCTTTCTAATAAGCAGCAGAACTATAAAATTAGAATAGAAGCTTCTAGGAATAAAATAACTTTTTTATTTTTTAAATTTGTTTTAAATTTTTTATTTACTTTAGAGAGGGGAAGGGAGAGAGAAAGAGAGGGAGAGAAACATCAATGTGTGGTTGCCTCTCATGCACCTCCTTATTAGGGACCTGGCCCACAACCCAAGCATGTGCCCCAGACTGGGAATCGAACCTCTGACCCTTTGATTTGTAGGCCAGTACTCAAGCCCCTGAGCCATACCAGCTAGGGCAATTTTTTCAAAATCTATAATACATTAGCCCTAAAATAGAAACAAGAACCTACAAAATAAAGATATTTTATAATTTAAAAAAGTGAATGGATACTTACTAGGGAATATTTAAGCCTCTATGTAACCTGCGTAAAAGATAAAATACAATTGTTCACAATCATGAGTGACCAGCCTTACCAGGAGAAAGACACCAGAACAAACTACATTGAAATAACACACTTTATTTCAAATACTGGCACTACTATGAAAAATCTTTTTATCTATCACTGATTGGTTAAATAACTTTCATATGCCTTTACTCTAGTTACTTTAGATCTTGGAAAGAACATGTTACTTGTAATCACAGCTCCAATTTACAACGTCATTTTTCCCTTCCTGTTTGCTTCGGGGACCACACAGGAAGCTCTAAAGAATGGTGCGCAGCCTGGAAGACTGATCTGACACCAAACGTGCTTCCTCTTGCCTTCACTGTTCCTGCTTCTCTGTCCTCTACCTTCAGTTACACTCCTATTTTGTTTTTTCTCTGATTCTTTCATTTCCTTCCTCTTCTTCATACCTCTCCTGGCATTAAGCAAGGGTGTGGAAGGAAGTGTGTGTGTACATCACACATCACAGGAGCCCAGGAACTGAGTGACCGAAGGAACAGAGAGGACACATCGTGCAAGCAAGAGCCAGGGAACTGCCGCTCTCTGTGCCCATCTCATTCACCATGTACAAGGCATATACAAGGCTTTTTGGCATTGGAATAGAGGACGTAGTGGAGGGATGGAAGGACGAAAAGATGTAAAATAGAATAGTAGAGCAGATTGGGACAACAGCGTCTAAACATACTTTGTCAGCTTCTCTTTTGTTTTCAGTGCTAAATCAAAGGTTCAAATAAATTGGGTGTGAGCAGACAAAATGATCCCATGTTGCTATCACTGGTACCACCGGGGAGGAGGTAAGGTTTACTGAATCACAGCGTAGCCCGGGACAAAGGAAACTGATGGTGGGTGATGAAAAGAGATCTTCCATTATACTTATTGTACTCGTTTACTTAATGAGGTTCACAATGAAGTATTTAGTAATTTAAAGATGAGTTTTAGGAATGATTGCCCAAGAACATTTCCTGTGCAATGCTGAGGGGAGTGGTTGCTATTGAGCATCTTCATAATTCTTCTTCCACTCATTAAAAATAGTAATAATTTAAAATAATAATCACTAACGTTGATTGAATGCTTATTATGGGACAAGCAGTATTCTAAAGACTTCACATGCATTAATTCAATTATTTCTCACAACAACCCTATGCAATAGAAGCTATTATTATCTTTATAGTAAACTGAAATACAAAGAATTTAATAATCTATCCAATAGCTACTTATTATTCTAAAGATAAACTCCAGATTCCTTAAGCTTCTAATCAACACTCTCCTTGACCTAGCCCCAAACATTTTCTCAAAATTAGACTCCACTCCCAACTAATAACAATAGGACTCAGGAGCACCTGCCACATTTTCTGATTTTAACTTTAAACCCCACTCACACCTCTGTTCCCACCCAAGATGCTCTCTTCCTTGTCCTTTGCCTTCTTGGATCTTCCCCATCAAAACTCTGCTCTGTTAATCTTCCATGAAGACAACTCTGACAACTGTCCCCAATGACTTCCATAACCTACTCTTATCAATAATACCTTGTAACTTCTCTTGACTTGCTATCTTATACTATCATTTAAGTACCTACATCAAAAACTTTGTCTCTCCAACTAGAATGCTACCTTGGTATAAACCACGACTCTACAATGCCTAGTGTTGCTCTGAGTACATAGTGATCATCAATACTTTTTTGTTAAACTCATACATTCTACAGCTTACACAAAGCTTATTCTTTTCATCAGAAATGCACTCTGCTCTTGGACCCATACCTCACACATCTGTAGCAAGAGAAAAAAAAAATCCATATGCCTGAAGATCGTGTCCATTCTGGTAAAAAGAATTGACAAGATGCATCTATCAATCAGAATATTTGCTGTGCCACAATCTTACTTTTTTACTTTATTTTCATATGTTATAAAAATAGAATATTAAAAGAAATTCTTACTTTAAGCAAACTGATGAAGATAACATTGGGAATACTCACAGCTTAGGGAAGAAACAAGAAATGAAGTAAGTTTTGTTTTAATAATGTACAAGACCAGAGGTAAGCCAGGTGGAAGAGAAATAAAGGGCCACATTCTACTGGGTTATTTTTAATAACTTCCAAGGTCCTTGGAGAACACAAAGTTATGAGTTAAAATGGAAGAAAAAAAGGTTTTTAAATGGCAGGCGAATTTGGAAGTGAGGAATTCTTTTCAGGACAGTAATTCACAGCTTTTGGAATGTGTTTCAATGAGGTGGAAACTGACAAAATGGAATTGTTTTGGAAAACTTGCCCAAAGCACATAAAGAGCAGATGGGTGGATGATGACAATGAATACATCGCATGCTACTTACCTCCATTTGGAGATGGACCATTAGGCTAAGGATGAGAAAGAGAAAGAAAAAAACGTCTAACTCAAAATGAAAGAAGTAAACAAGCTAGCTGTGTACACTGCTGTGCTCAGCCTGATTTTATTTCCAACTGCTCTTTGGAGGATCCAAGTACATGGATTGTGGAAGTAGGCAGCCGAGACTGTCTTGAATCCCCCACAAGGCTCCTTTGCTCATAAAACAAGAGAATGAGCAAGACTGCAGCACCAACATTCACTGGGCACATAGTCACAACCAGTGTTAATTCATTTTAAAGAGTCCTGATTGGCCGGATTCTTAATACAATATTTAAACACCAAGATGATTTCTTTGGAGTAACATCAGTCAAGCATTCAGGGGAAAGTCTTAAGGAATTGAAATTAGGTAACAGTAATAAAGGGCCAGGGATGCTCTGGATTCAGAAAGATTGTAGACTAGCTGCTTTAATTCAGTCCTAAGTAAAGTATTAGGCTTTATTTTTAGAAACCAATTGGGAATACTAATGGACAAATCTCCCTTCATTAAGGGCAACTAGCCTAGTTGCAGAAAAATATGGCTCCTCTTGCTAGCAGAGGTAATCAGAGATGTCATTTGAAGATATTAGAGCTGAGGAGGACAAAGAGGAAAATCCAACACCATAATTAGATTGCCACGAAGAATATGAGAGTGTTTTACACTCAGGCGAAAAGGTGTAAAGGGCAAAGTCGGGGAAATGCTAGCGACGGCACCGCCAGCACTCAGTGCTAACACCCAATGACAGAGAGAATCTGTAGCAGTAGATTCTGAGATTTGGACCGGCGTTACCTTATATGTGAAATTATTATGTACTGAAGAGCGGTTTTGATTAAACATAAATAATAGATTGCAACTTGCCTAAAAAAATGTTCTAATACAATAGGCAAACTGATATTAAGAACCAGGACTGAGTAATGAAAATTCAATCCAACAGAAAACTTGGTAATTCAGAACTAAATCTCATCTGCACTGCTTTCCAGAGAAGGTGTAAGTAGACAAAAGCGCATAGCTAGAAGCTTGTGAGCAAAAATAAATGTCCTGTGTTTTATGTCACAGACTTTCACTCTAAAAATATACATTTGGCTTTGAACAGAACATCTGGCCAATTTGGTCCAAACTTTCATTGATCACAAGAATGCTTCCAGGCAGAGGGATTAATGACCATTTTTTTGCACTGAATCTCCATTTTTTTGTCATGACATCACTCAGGGGCATAGGTTACTTCCTAAGGAAGTCAGTTCTTTGATGAGCATGTTAACTATTTCATGTTGTAGATGTTGAAGCAGCCTATGCAACTCTAGATTTTTCCTCGCCATCACACATTTTTTGAGGAGACAAAACCAATATGCATAAGAGCATGTATTAAATAACAAAGTGGCATAAACTATGTACCAAATTGAAATATAGCAAATGTCACAGAAAGAGGTTACGGTGGTCTTGAAAAATTGAGAAAGAATTCACAGAGAATGTAGGCATAAAGTGAGTTTGAAAGGACTGAAAGAATAGGATAAACAAAGAAGAGGAATATAGGTATCCAGGGTAAGGAAAAAGCATCAGCAAAACTCTAGAGACAGCAATTCACCTGGCTTATCCAATTTCAATACAGTGCTGAATTCCTGTAGCAACAGACATAATGAAAAATAAAGTGGAAAAAGTACTTAAGAGAAAAATGATGTAGTTCCTTGAATATCAGATTTAACAACTTGTACTTTATTCTTTAAAAAACGAAATAATGATTTAGAAAGTTTGGGGGGATATCTGTGAATAAGATGGATGAAAAAAACGAAGGTGGAGAAATCAGCAAAGAATCTATTCCAAGAATCCAAGCCAATCAAACCAAACCCAGGCACTAGTGGCTCAAGGGCACAGTCTACCTCAGAGAAAACTGTATTTGGCTTACATACTTTTTAAAATTGAGATATAATGCATATAACTGCATAAGTTTCATGTGGACGATGTGTTGATTTGATACATTTATGTGATTACACATATAATTACCAGCATAGAATTAGCTATCGTACCACATAATTATTATTTCTTTTTTGTGGTAAGAACATTGATGATCTAGTCTCTTAGCAACTTGTAAGTACATAATACAGGCTTGTTGACCATGAGCACTTTGCTGTGTATTAGAGCTTCAGAACTTACTCATCTTCTAATTGAAAGTTTGTACATTTTGACCATAATTTCCCCAATTCCCCTGCCCCAAACCACCACCCTTGGTAACAACAGCAAGGAAGATGTGTAAAGGACACATGTACAAAGCCAAAGAGGGGTAGGATCAAGGGTGAGAGGTGTGCAGTGGTGTAGGGAAAATGGAGATAACTGTACTTGAACAATTTTTAAAGAGGAATAAATAAAAAAACACTAATATTTGAGAGTCACTGGTTTAGATGATGGTTCCCTAAACTAGGATAGCAATGGTGAGAAAGAAAATACACAGTTTTATATACAAATTACTGCAAAGGAGAGATCAGTAGAATTTAGTGACTGGTTGGTACTGAATGATGGCGAGAAGAAGATTCAAGGATGTCCAAAAAAATTGAACTCATTTATATTCAGTTGTGCACAAGATGGGAAATTTTATTAGCCAGAGTATCTCCACTGAGAATTTCTCCCTAATAAGGGAGGTAGAGTGAGAGAAGTACGTTCTGGAGGAGGTGGGGGAAGGTGCTGGGTGCCAGTGCAACAGGGGTGTGGGCCAAGGGAGAGCAGAAAACCGCCTGCTGGGAGCAGTCCCTTCCCGGGAGCTGTGGGAGCGACCCAGCACAGGACAGAGTATGTTGGCATGAAAGGGAGGGGAAGAACCCCATGTGTGGGTGTCTGGAAGAGATGAAAAGTAAGAGCCAAGAGGGGAAGCAATGGGAATATGGAGAAAAAATAAATGGCAAAGAAGATTATGAAGATGTTAGGTGTACATTCAGCACTCTCTCCTTACCCTAAGCCTTTTGTAGTTCCATCAAAACACTCAACAGAGAAATGAGGTTCCGTCTTTAAAATTTGGTTTAACTGTTCACCTCTATTTCTTCAAATGTGCCACAATCCCTGTACCACATGAACCTCTGAACCAATTTGACTTACAAAGGAAAAAAATGATTCATTTCATGCAAGCAGGAAAATCAGAAAGAAAAAAAGGAATAGAATGAATGACTGTATACACTCTGAATTTGAAGTATAGGCAGAAAAAAACAACCAAAGTATGTGAAAGGTTATTGTAGACACACAGTTGGAGCTTGAGAGAGATTGGGCAAAGAGACTTAGATTTCATAGATATTTACACAAAAGTAATCACTGGAGTTATTAAAAACAAGCCTTGGAGAGCATGAGGATCAGCAGACTTGAAGATACAGAAGAGACAATGAAAGGGAGAAAATGCAAATGATATCCAAATAGCAAGTCAGACTAAGGATGGGTGTCTCTTATACAGGTGACGATAGAGGAGTTATGGGACAAGTGATCACCCACTGGGACAGCTGGGGGATCTTATAACCAAACTGGACATTGGAGATGCCACCAGCTACTGCGGCAGTGACCACCAGAGTGGGCTTGTTGGCCTGTTTGGCCTCCTGCTCAAAAGCTTCACACGTTTCCAGTAGAATTAATTACCAAATACGATAGAGCATCTAGGAATATGATTATAGCTCCTTAAATAACAACAAACACATGTTTCTATAACGCTTTTCTTTTTCCAAAGTGCTTTTGTATGTTTTATCTTACTCAAGCCTCTCAACATTCTATAAGGTAGATAGAATTGAAGATAGTAATCAATTTTATAGTTATATAATATGCACAGAATTTAAGCATTGTCACCGAAGTTCCAGAGAAAGTTAGTAGCCATGTCATGGCCAGAACACAGAGTCCTGACGACCAGTCAGAGCCCACCCACATCACGACATTCTGAGGTTTTGGTTGCTGTGGGAACTTGTAGCTAGCCGTTAGCGGTACAGAAATTTGTTCCTCTTTGCCCAACAGATGAACTACTTTATAGTCCTGACATCCCATCCTGTGGCGTGCTGCACTGGCCAATGAGGAAAGTGGTATCAGCCAGGTGACAGGCCTCTGTTCAGGGTCAGAAGTTCACCCACTTGTATTTTGTGTGATTCCAATGCCATCTGGAGTATTGGTTTCATCCTTATGATTGCATTATTAGTGTGTGCTAGAGCGTGTTCCAAAAAAGAGTAGCTCTGAAAATTGTCACCTCGGTACTGCAGGAAGTAGGATATTTAACTGGAAGAAGAGACATTATAGGCAGGAAAACTTAGCTCTCATCAAATATTGAACCAAAATATTGCAAAAGGTTCAGTTTTATTCTGCTACTTCAGTGGGCAGAGATAGTACCCGTGACTGAACATTGTAAATTATGACTCAAGGCATTTCCTCTAAGATTAGGGATGTTCTTTTCCGATTACCAAGGTTGTTCAACGACTAAGCAAATTGGCTTTCAAATACTGAATTAGTTACCATTGAAACTATTTGGAGGCTGGCTGGCACCTTGGTATGTGGGATGGTATTGAAAAAAAAAATCTTTGTCTTGGAAAAGGGTAAGTTAAAATCATCCTTAGTCAAGAAGGAGAGAGAGAAAGAGGGGAAGGAGGGAAGAAAGGGAGGAGAAATGTAGATGAAACAAAAATCTTTCAGGGTTTGGAAACCACGGGAACATGGAGTTTTAAGCGAGCCTAACTCTGAGCCCAGATCTGCCAGGCACATTCGCATACATGAGTGTATTTAGTCCATACAACAATCCTTCAGGATAGGTGATTGTGCTCATTTGACAGAAAAGAATTCCAAAATACACAGATTTCCTGGTTAGATTTTCAAGGTCACACAGTGAAGAAGTGGTGAATCTAGCACAGTGTTTTTCAGCTGGGGTGATTTTTGCCACAGGACATTTTGAAAGGTATGAAAATATTTTTGGTTGCTACAGCCCACAGTGGGGTTGGGAGGAAGGAAGGAGAGGGTATGGGAATGGAATTGCTCCTTTCAACTAGTGGCTAGAGGCCAGGTATGCTGCTAAACATCCTACAATGCACAGGACGGAGGATAGACCTTTAGTACAAAGAACGTGTGGCCCCAAATATCAACAGCGCTGCTGTTGAGAAAACTTACTCAGCATAGTCTTAAAAGAGGCACATAATCTTTCCACAACACCACACCACCAGTCTACCCACACCTCAGTCAGGTTGCTCCATTCCACTACAGCCAGTGTTAGGCTAAAGGAGTCTTGAGAGAAGTTTCTAGAATATATGTTTTGTATAGTACACAAGACTGAATTAGAAACTATGAAAGTAAGGCCCAGCTATCTGTGTTTTTAAAAGTCTTCCTAAAGTTCGAGAACCAGTGATTCTTTGGTAATTTGGAAGTCGTCACTGTCTGCTGAGAGTGTCCCATTTGAGAAGGGGCAGGAACCAAAAATTAGGGCAGGAGTTGAGGGCAGAGTCCTCTTACACAAAATGGCCCACTGCTAAAAGCAAGACTCCGTTGAAAAATGATTAAGGTTAAGTGAAAAAGTATATGCCTCGTACACAAGCTGCAAGCATGCCTTCTAGGCAAGGAGACCAAATGCCCAAAAGTAAGGAAATCTCTGTCAGCTTACGTTAAGATAGCAATAAGTTTACCTCAGGAGGCATGCAAGCTGATCTAATCTGATATGGAAAGGAAATATCAGAACTTCTGTTGATACGTGTTTGTTGTATCATCATCTAAGAAGAATATCAAGCTTAGTAGCCCTTAATACATGGATTAATACAGAGAACTTCACCTTGTCCTTGTCCATGTGCCAGAGTGCCACATGCCTTTTATCCTGATGGAAGAATAAAGAGACTCCTACAATGTGGAAGAGTTGGCAGGGCACTCCTTGTCTTTACTAGTTCAGACATTATAGTTCAGCTAACGCGTGCCCAGTTAAGTGGATTTATGCCTTATAATACCTAATTTAAACTAAATCAGCTCTCATAAAATGGACACTCACTTTTTTTTAATTAATTTATTTATTTATCTTTAGAGGGGAAGGAGAGAGGGAGAGAAACATCAATGTATGGTTGCCTCTAGTGTGTCCCCTGCTGGGAACTGGCCTGCAGGGAACTGGCTTGCAACCCAGGCATGTGCCCTGACTGTGAATTGAACCATGATCCTCTGGTTCGCAGGCCTGTGCTCAATTCACTGAGCTACACCAGCCAGGGCTGGACGCTCACTTTTAAAAAGATTTCTGCAGAGACATTAGATTACAGATAATATGAATAATCCAAGTACAAGGAAATGGCAGAACTCAAGCTTCTCTGCCTCAGAGCCCAAAGTTCCTCAACTACACTGTGAGCTAAAAGCAATGGCCATGTAGATCCGATGAAAAGTTGGCCAACAGTCTGAATAATCCATAGCTTTACTCGAAATATTGTTTTATATCAATAAAGGAAAACCTTATTTGAAGTGTATGTAAGTGTATGTTGTGCTTTGAGATGTTAGTTATTGGTGGTATAAAGTCCTCAAAACTAGCAACATACTTCAGCAGTGAGGATGAAAAAATATACTGTTACTCACAATATGAGTAAAATCTCAAAAATTTCACATCAAGAAAAAGAGGCCAGACACAAGGAGGATATGCTCTTTGACTGAATCTACATAACGTTCAAAACAGATGAACCCCAACTGTGGTGTCAGAGGTCAGGTTGGTAGTTGACCTTGGCATTAGGGGAGGGATGCGGAGGAGCTTCTTGGGTTTTGGTCATGTTCTGTTTTCTGCTCCTACTGTAAATTACATAGCTATACTGCTGTGTTCACTTTGCGACCATTCAAGCTGGATACTTAGGATGTTTCCTCCTTTCTCTATGTATATCATCATTAAATAAAAAGTATACTTACAATAATTTTTAAAAGATGTTTAATAATAAAGCATCAAGTACAGTGACAAGTTTCTATTTTTTGTGAGAAAATTGTTTTTGCGCTATTAATAAGCACAACTTTTAAAAATTATTTCCTTCTTCATCTCATCTAAAAGGCATATTTGTAACATGTATTAGACAAATAGTGCATGGATTTAATCTCACCAAATATTAAAAATGTTATCTCGAGGAGTTTTAACTCAATAGTTTGCTAATAAGGATACACCATAAAAAAACCTCATTAGTCCGAGCAAAGGCTGATAAGAGTCTGAACTGCAACAGAAGTATTCGGGATGAGAGGAGGGGACGGAGAGGACAGATGGCAAAACCAGGAATCCACGGGTCTGATCACTGTCAGGTTGTGGGCTCAGTAAAAGGGACAGAGAGCTCCTGGCGGCTTCCCTATGGGCTCGGAGAGGTGGCACTGCCCTCCCTCCACCAAAAGGAAAACCAGAGAGACAGCGGGTGTGGAGAGTGTGCAGACATTTAGAATACAGAAGGCACAGAACTTTCACAACAACCCTTTGTCATATAACAGCCCCTAAAGTGATTAATTGATTAGTTTCTGAAGCCACAAAAGAAGTGCCACTCCTACCAGGAAATTCTAACTGATTAATGTTGTGTACTTACCGTTACACTATAAGTATCATTTGCTTTTAAAAGAAGGCCTAAGAAAAATTATTCTCAAATTAAGTACTGTGATTATTTTTGTAAGTATGAAAAAAGTGCACATTATATCAGGTTTATGGAAAAGGGCAGTGTGATTAATCATCAACTGTATTCTTAAAATTAGGCTTCTTTTAAAAACATAAAAGTCAGAGAAATGCATGCATTTTTAATTGAGGCTTTAAGAATATGCTTTAAATGAGCGTCATGAAAATGTTATTAGGACAAAAATCATCTGCATTGCCCACGGAAGGCCCCCATTCTCAATAAGGTGCATCAGGTGTATCATCTCTAATAAGACCTTGCCTTTTCTTGTTTTTTTTTTAATCTAAAAAGCTTTAATTTCTTTATAAATATTTATCCAGCTCCCATGTGCCTCAGGAAGATAATTCTCTGAGAAATTAAACCACAAATAGTGGCCTGCCTTTCTCTCAGGTCACGTTGTAATGGACCAGCACAGGCAGGCAGAAATAGCCCCGGGCAGACTTCTTGGTGCCCCATGTTACACCCTTTACTGCAGTAAAAAAAAAAAAAAAGTTCTACTGAGCTATGAAAGGCAGATGGGAACCCCTAAAATATGCTGGAGGACCATAAAAATTCCACCCAAGAAGAGAGGAAGATACTGGTGGAAGAAAGAGGAAACCGTTTTCAGCATTTAAAGGATCACTCTAAGCCACCGTCTCTCCCTCGTGTCTGGTGTGTCTCTGTTCTATTGTACATTCACTGTCCAGAGCTGATGGGAGCTCCCTGTCCCATATTTCCCCCTCCTTCCCTCCCTTCCTTTTCCTTTCTTGGCACTCGTTCACTGACTGTTCCCACCTTCCAGGACAGTTTATTAAGGAAATTAAGTTTCAGCCAAGAAAAGACACACCTTTCATACATATTTACATACAAAGCATTGGAACTAGAACCTTGGGACATATTTATACACAAAACGCTGGTACTAACAAAGCATTTTGTTGGAAAGGACAAAGGTCTCAAGCTATGGGCAGAAGAAATAAATGTATAATTGACCGATTAGTGTACACAAGCCTGGCTAGGTCTCCCTTCCAGGAGACAGGACTCTGGACATGAATCCCATCTCCTTTACTTGCTGCAAAGAAATAAAACTGCCTTGCAACCAGGGCTCCTTCTCGAGCTGATCACCCCAAGCAGCAAACCCTGCAGTCTGGTAACAATATGACCAGGGAACTACCAATATTTTCACTTTGAAATCTTAAAACACAGGTAAGATTGGCATCTTAAAAACAAAGTCTCGGACTCATCCTTTATTAGGTAAATCCCCTCCACAAAGGACTACAAGGCAAAGAAAGTCTGCTTTATCAGTAGGTGACGTCTTTCCAAGGCTGGAAGTGATTTTTTAACACAATTACTTTTAGTAATACTGATACATACAGTAAGCACTTCAGAGTGCCACCCCAAAATCCCAGGCTCAGAGGTATATAGCTTTAAAAATCCTAGGTATTTCTCTCCTAGGTATTTCTCTCCTAGGTATTTTTTGCTCATTCCAAGAATATTTCAGATAACAAACCACAGGGACAAGCAAGTACACTTTCCTTCTGTTCCTGAGCTACGATTGCCCTTCTCATTCCTCAGCTAGCTCTTCGGGTTGAAAGATCTGGGCTTTCCCTGCATGGGCCAGGGATTTCTAGAAGATTCAGATCACATTAGGGTTTAGGGTCTGTAACTGCAGCTTTCATAGTGCAGAGAGCACCTTGTTGTTTCCAAGACGCAAGGCTGATGTTGGATGTAATGAAACAGAGAAGTGAACCTCAGCCAGTGCACCGAGCGTCCTCCCTCAGGGCTCTGTGGTATCTAAAGTGCTCTGATGTGGTTGGAAGAGTGGGGCACTCTGGGAGAGGCTTCTGCTCCCTGGCACGGAGTGTCTTCCAATGACATAGTCAAATGAAACGGAACCACAGTCATTGTGCAGATGAAGCAGATTTTTGCCCAGTGACCTCCTCTACGATGTAATCAGAGCCTTCCTTTAATGGACTGAAAATCCAAACCAATTAGAAAACTGTCTGACACAAACCATAGTTCAGTTCAGACTATGAGAGAGGCTATTGTCTTTAATGTACTTCACCTCTCCCCTGAAACAAGCCCTGCTGCTTTCAAAAGGTTACAATTATGCCCATGCAGCAAAACTATAAATGGCCTTCCTTAAAAGGAGCGGACATCAGAATGATAGCCTGGGTCTTTACCTTGAGCAAGACGAAACCACAGACACTGGAGAAGTATGGCTACTATATTTTCAGGCAAAAGATCTGAAGATACGTGGAAAAAGAAACTTAAATAGACTGATTTTTTTTTTAATAACAAAGAGGAGTTTTAGTTGCTTTTAATAGCCTTATTCAGGAGGATGGTACAGATCCCTGTATGTCCGTGCTCAGAGGGCAGACAAGAGAGGCATGAGACTGCCCATAAATTCTGGGGCCTAGAAAATCAAACTGAAGGCGCAGTGTGCATGAGTAGCTGGGACAGTAGCTCTATGATCCTTTCTTTAAATACATAATTCTAGGAAGGAATTGATTTTGAAAAAATTAGAAGTAGACTAAATTAACCAAAGTATTGTTTTTTCAGCTGAATCATCTCCCACCCCACCGGGTTGTAGGAAAGTCCTGAGCACACTGACCAGACTAGAGACACTGTTTCCACACCTTATGTGGAAACAAAATACACAGGATTATCTAAGGCAGGTTATAAATCAGTGAACTGTCCGCGTTGTGGAGATGAAAGATAGCAGGGCAGACATCAGATATGCTAGCAGCAAGCACCATTACCTGCCTACATAAGGCCTCACAGGGGGTCCTGAACTTGGTGGGCCATTATTCGTTGATTGCCTCACAGCTCAAACCCCCCCATCTTTGCCTGCTCTGTGATAACTGGAGCAGGTAGTTCCCTGTAAACATCTCCTTTTCAGTCTGGATCATAGAAGGCCTTTGCCAATAGAGGGCACTAGAGAGACACTGCAAGGTCAGAAAAAAGTACCAATTTTTCTTTCTTTGGGTGTGGACTTGGTATGCATGGTCGGTATCAGTCAATGTACACATACCCTCCAGGAAGGTTCTTCAGCATTGGTCGGCCACAGGTATAGACCCTCCTCAGAAGTTCTGAACCTCAACGAGAGTTGAGGGAAGAGCTTCCTCTTAAGTTGCTAAATTCCTTCATTGTTCCCTTTCTCAGCCTAGGGATGGGAGATGCTTTCTGCCATTACTAATCCTTTACCTCTTGGAGTCCTTTCTCACTCCTTTTAGTTGTTAAATATCTTTTACAAGTTAGCAATTCTTCATATTAAAGTTTATCTCTTCAAATTAATTGTGTAGTTTCTACCTGTATAAGATCTCATGTTGATAAGGATTCCAAGAGTTACTGAGGTCTGTTACTTGCCTTTACAGATCTAAACACTCAGAGAATATGGAGAATTTAGGGTGTATGCTACCACTGGTTTATACCAAGTCTCGGTTTAAAGCATTGGTTCCACCATTCTTAGGAACTGCCCTACCTGTTTTCAGAAGCTGTAATCCACCCTGTGGCTAAGGCTGAGTATAGGACCTTTGGACCATAAGCCACTTAGGAGTCAAAGCTTATCTTGCTCATAGGGGCACCACCTCTGTCCCCTTTCTCTTAACCCTGATTGGCCCTGGGCAAATGACCGGTTAGCCAATCATGGATAAGCTTCCTCAAAAGAGGGATGACCTAAGATAGGCATGGTCATGAAAGGGCCCTCAGGGAAGGACTTGGGGGGGCTACAGAAAAGGGGGTGATGGACCCTTGCCCCTTGACTTTGACATAGACTGAGTCCTCATTCTGTCTGCAAGAAGTCTCCTAATCTCTTGGCTGCCTTACTTCCCCTGCCTGATTTAAGCCTCAAACAATGCTGGAGGTGGGTGTGGCCCTGTGCTGGAAAGGGCAGGTTCCCTAGGGTGATCAGGCTTAAGAAAGAATGCATAAAATCCTATGAAACCTACTTTGTTAATACCCTCAATTTAAATGATAAGGGTCTAAGCCAGAAGTGAAGTGAGTTCCCCAAAGTATTATAGCCCTTTAACTATCTGATCCTGACTCAGAATGAGCCCTCAGAGTCCTTTGAATGTTATCTACTGTTTAATCATTTCTGCTGGACAATGACTAATAAGCTTTAGGTATGCACCCTGTACTCCTACACAAAGTTAACCCAATAAAAGTCTGTCAAGGCAACGGTCAAGGGTTTTCCTCCTGAGAGAGTGGCCGAGGCGCTCCGAGGCTTTTTCTCCTCTTGAGGGAGGAGCTGTGCCATCCCTTTTCCTCCACAGGACTGGGTAGTCCATGTGAATTTGTCTCATCTCATCCATTACTTCCAGGACCCCAGGAGGTGGGATCCATGTCACACCATTTTCTAGCTTTGTAATCAAGAAAACTTATATAAATAACATTCTACTTAAAGGAGATCATTCATTCAATATATATGTTTACTGAGATCTTATGAAATGCCAGGTACTATTGTAGACATCAAGGATATGAAAAAAATTCCTGCCCACAAAAAGCTTATATTCTGGTAGGAAAAAAACAGGCAATAAATAAAGAAATAGATAAGATATATAGTATGTTATATAATAATACATGATATGCAAAGATATATTAGGCAAGAAAGGGGGATAGGAAATGTAGGGAAGTTGAAAGTTTAGAGAGAATGATTGGGTAGGTGCACTTTCCCTTTTCACTGGAGCTGAAATACTGAAGACAAAACGTGGAAGACATCTCATTGGACTAGAGTGGAGCAGAGCAGGTGGAGCAGAGCAGGGTAGAGAGGAGCAGACCACCAAAGGGCAGAGAAAACAGAGCAGACCAATGTTGCCAGAGAGGGGCCTGGCCCCTAGGCTGCCTCACAGCCGTGCTGTTCCGCAGCTGTGCTGTTCTCACGGCCACGCTGTGCAGCTGTGGAGCTGTGCATGCTGCATGAAGTTTCCTTCCTCACCATACCCCGAACCGGAGACGCCTGTCGGCACTGAGTTGGCACCAATGACCATTGCTGACAGAACTAGAATACAACCGGTACTATTGCATCTATCTTTTTCTTCCCCATTCCATGCACTTGCCAAAAGTATTCCTAATTTCATTGTTCCTTGTTTACTAATTTGTACTTTTAATACTTTCCCATGTGTGATATACCCCTCAATAACATTATTGTTCAGTTTTTCTTGTTTTTGAGCATTATAAAAATATTAGTCTTTTTTATCTTTTTTCACTTAAGAAGATATTTATAAAACTCCTGCATTCATTTTCATTACTTCATAGAATTGCCTTGTGTGAGTAGACCAGAAATGTTCGATTTTACTGGCCATTTGGTGTATTTCCAATTCTGTTGCTGTGGACAACAGTGCTATGAACATCCTCATACTCTCCTGGTGCACATGTGCAAACACTGAAAGATGAGATTGTCAGCTGCTGGTTGTTGACGCCAATTCAATGCCAACAGGAGTTCCCAATTTCGGATGTGCAAACAGCTCAATTTTTAAAAAAACAAAACTGAATGACTGAGGAAAACCCCTCTGAACATATAGCATTTTAGTGAATTACTGAAAGAGATGTGAGAATTAGTCATGAGAATACCCAGAGAAAGTTATTACAGGTGAAGAATTGTTCCCAAAAGTGTTGCTTGGAGAGTTCATGGACCAGTGTGTCTAGGGCAGACTGCGAGGGAAAGAATTCCAGGAAATGAGGTCAGAAAGGAAGCAGAGGGTGAGATGGTAAAACTTGGAAATCACTTAACCCAGGGCCTGACCTATGCTCCCTAAATGGTTGCCATAACAGCTACCATCGGGATTGTGAGCTGCTAAAAGAAAGACAAGTCCTCAGTGTGGAAACCACATCCTGCTCATGCTGAATGTCTAATCTATATAGTACCCAGCACAAAGAAAGTGCTGAATGAATGATGAACAAATTATTTACTCTAATTATACACATGAGATGGTTATGTGAGGTCAGAACATAAGTTATTAATTTATAACATGTGCTACACCTCTCTAATGTACTAATTATGTCAATTGGTTACCCAGGGCACTCCCCACCAGATATCAAGGTAGTTAGGCAGCATAATTAATCAAGAGAAAACTGCTTAATAAGCATGGAATATGGTCAGAGAAAGTTGGATAGTCTTAAGGGATGCTACTTGCAATGCTGGCTTCCTTGCCTTGGCAGTTTTACACATCCAGGCTAGTAAATTGGGTCAAAGCAGGAGACGACATCAATACACCAGAGACACCTTGTTGGTTGCTTGTCCAAGACTCATCCCCTCTCCCATAGTTATTAGGTACCTATCCCACAACTCCTGGCTAACAGACACCAGAGAGCCACACTTCAGGGAAGACTAGGCCACATTCCAATTCCAGAAAGTGAATCACAATGGATTTAAACCAATCGCAGTAATCCCATTCCTCTTAAAGGGACTACTTAGGCAGAAGCAGGTGACTCAGTTTTGTCTAACAAGACATGAAGGGAGGACGAGTTGGGTAGTTTCTGGAGTTGTTTTTTTCCCTTCACTCCTAAACAGATTTGCCTGAGGAGGAGCCTGCCGTCCTGCTTCTGAGACAGCTGTGTGCAGGGGCAATGCCAGGAGCAGACACAACTCCCTGCAACCCTGTGGGGACAAACCTAACGGTAAAAGTCAGGCTTGGGGGGCCCCAGTTCACTGTGACAAGGCAAGAGGACCTGGAGCTCACCTCTTCACACGAAATCTACACAACAAATCCAGAGGAACACATGAAACAACTTTGAAAAAAAAAACTAAAAGTTAGCTCGTGACACAGACTCCTTCAAATGAGGCAAACCAGAGAAGGCTCACATTAAAACAGGTAGGAGAGGCTGGGACACAGCCTAGCTACAAACCCCACTCCCAGCGTGGCCTACATTCTGGAGGAAACTCAAATTACAGCACTGCTCCTGGAAGAGAGAAGATCTGAACCTCACATCCAGCACCCCCCAGCTTTTAAGATCTGCACCTGAGAGACAAGCCTCCGAAACACCCAGCTTGGAAAACCAAGGGCAAGATGCGCAGGTTGGAGGGACCTGAGAACCAGTGCCCACGCTTAAGGACTCACCTGCTGGGTCCAGCGTGGAACACCGATGGTGGGGTGCCAGAGAATCCGAGTGGGTGAGGCCCTTCTGCAAGTCCACAAACCTTTGGCCTGAGGGGCAGGCATCTGCTCTGATGCACGTTTGGGGCCTGCTGGATGCTCTCTGGGATAAAGACGGGCAGTCCCCAACTTCATGCTCCCTCTAAACCTTGCTCTTTCTGGGAGTGCCATCTTTTTTTAAAGTCTAGGTTTTCTGCCGTGATGCAGAACACCAATGTCTCCTAAAACGAGTCTTTGACAGGCGTCTGCTGCCCTGGTTTCAGCTGCTGCCACCAGGGATACCTCTCCACAGCCTGGCTCTGGTGGTTCCCAGTGCTTTCTCTCATGAGTCCCACAGGACTTTAACCAGCCGAATTTTTAAATGGCCACCACCTCCAGGGCACAGCCAAACAAAACAACCAGGAGCTCGGTCTTCCTGGGAAAGAGGCCTATTACCTTCTGAACATGGCTGCAGCCCAATTAGATACACCTGGGCTCTGATGCGGTGCTTCCCAGAGACCTCAGGTCACGGGCCCTATCCTCGTGCAGTGCTGCCTCTGCCTGAGCTCCGGAGTCCTAGTTGCCCTGAAAGAGCTTTTACACGTGCCAGGTGCACCAATCTTTGCAGCTGCTGCCTGGGAATACCCCCTGATTGCCTTTCTCTGGTAGCCAAAGGGCTTTGCTTTTGGATCCCACAGGACTGTAACTATCAGAGAAAGTTCTCGGCACACTCCCACCCCCAGAACACAGCAGAATGAGACACCCCCTCAGTCTTCCTGTCAAAGAGACCTATTCGCTTGTTGCAGAGCTTCAGCGTGAAGCAGGCTTCAGGTGTGGCACACATCTAGAGGCCCAGACATTTCAAATTATATGATAATGCTACACTGATCAAAACAGTATGGTATTTGCATAAAAAACAGATACACAGACCAATGGAACAGAACAGAGAGCCCAGAAATAAAGCCACACCTATGAGGTCAATTAATTGATGACAAAGAAGCCAAGAATACATAAACAATGGGGAAGGACAGTCTTCTCAATAAACAATGATGAAAAACTGTACAGCCACATGTAAAGTAATTAAACTAGACCATTATCTTACACAATATGCAAAAATTAACTCAAAATGGGTTAAGCACTTGAATGTAAGATCTGAAACCATAAAATTCCTAAAAGAAAATACATCTGGCAAGGTGCTTGCATGGGTGTCGGGAATACTTTGGATTTGACACCAAAAGCAAGGCAACAAAAGTAAAAATCAACAAGTGAGACTACATAAAACTAAAGAGCTTCTGCACAGCAAAGAAAACTATCAATGAAATGAAAAGATGACCTAATGAATGGGAGAAATATTTGCAAATTATATATCTGATAGAAGATTAATATTCAAAATACATAAAAAACTCACCACTTAATAACAAAAAATAAAATAACCTGATGTAAAAATAGGAAAAGAATTCAAAAGGACATTTTTCCAAAGAAGACATACAGATGGCCAATCAGTACATGAAAAGATGCTCAATATCACTAATCATGAGACAAGTGCAAATCTAAACTTAGGAGCTATCCACTCTAAAATAAAAGGCATAGCCCCGGCTGGTGTAGCTCAGTGGATTGAGCGCGGGCCTGCGAACCAGATAATCGAGGTTCGATTCCCAGTCGGGGCACATACCCGGGTTGCAGGCCGGTTTCCTGCAGGGGACGCACGAAAGGCAACCATACATTGATGTTTCTCTCCCTCTCTCCTTCCCTTCCCCTCTAAAGATAAATAAATAAAATCTTTAAAAAAATAAAATAAAATAAAATAAAAGGCATAAATCACTCAACTTTATTAAACTTCATATTTATCACTATCAATTACCCTTCATGTCTCATCCTATATTATTCATGTTTTGCGAGCTAGTTTTACACTCAAGGTGAACACAGAATTGTTCTTACACTTTTAGTTCCAATTTGAATATGCCTTCTCCTATGTCATTTTCTTAAAGATATGGTAAGAATAGTTAAAAACGGAAATAAAGATTTCTCATATGAGAGACCAATTTCAAATAAATAGACCAATTGAGAAAAAATATAGTCACAACACCAACTGCCAGCCAGGACGCAGAGAAATTGGATAACTCATATATTGCTGATGCACATGTAAAATGCTATAGTCACTCTGGAAAACAATTTGGCAGTTTGTTATGAAAAGTAAACATACAATCACCATATGACCCAGCAATTGCAATTTTAGGGTATTTATCCCAAAGAATTGAAAGTCCACAAGTGAGTGAACTATATAAAATCCTGTACATGAATTTTCATAACAGTTTTAGGAGTAATGGCTAAAAACTGGAAATAACCCAGATGTCTTACAATGGATGAATAGTTATCCATTCTGGATATACCAGAACAAACTCTGGTATATCCATAGGAACACTACTTAGCAATAAGAAGAATGAATTATTGAACATACAACCTCAATAAATCTCCAGAGAATTATACTGAATTTTTTTAAAGCCCAAAAGTCTCATTCTATATGATTCAATTTATATGAGATTATTGAAAAGACAAAGCTTAGAAATGAAGAACAGATTAGTGGTTGCCAGAAGTTGGGAGTCTGGGGGCTGCGGGCTGGGTGGGTAGGGGGGGAGGTGTGATTATTTAAGGGCAACGTGAAGGATCCTTGTGGTAACAAACTGTTCATCTGTCTTGACTGTGATGGTGAATACATGAATGTACACATGTAATAAAGTTATAGAACTAAATATAAACAAACATACACAACATAAACACAAGTGAAAATGGGGAAATACTAGGTTTTAAAAAGTCAATATGCTAAGGAGAGCAGAACAGAGAAATGGCAAGAGACTGGGTCTTTGTTCATGTTACTGAGCCACAAATTAATCAACCTAGGAAATGTCTTCACTCTAGAACTCACAATGTTATATGAGGTAATAAATTTGCTTTTCTTTGGAGCAATTTTGTTTAGATCTCATATTAATTTTCTGAGACCTAGATTTATTTTCTCAGTTTTGAAGACTAGAAGACCAAGATCAAGGTGTGGGCGGGTTTGGTTTCCCATGAGTTCTCTCTCCTGGGCTTGGAGATGCCCACCTTCCTGCTGTGTGCTCATGTGGCCTTTCTTCTGTGAGTGTACCCCGGTGTTTCTTCCTCTTCTTAGGATGACAACAGTCATTTGAGTTAAGATCCTGTCCCTAGTACCTTATTTTACCTTAATTACCATTTCAAAAGCTCTATCTCCAAATAGAGTCCCACTTGGGATTAGCATGATTCAGTTCATCATAGGTCTCATCTTACAGATAATATGATGCCATCTCTTAAATCACTGTGACAGTGTCAGGGTGACAGTGCAAGCCTCCTGTCACAACATCTAACAGTAATCATAGGTTGCCCACAAAATTTTAAATTTATATAACATAATTGAATGGTTAGACTAGATGAGCTTTAAATCCCTCTCAAACTATAAGATTCCATGATACATTTGTTTATTGATACTAATTTTAAAGATTATAACTATCAATACGATATATCAGTTGAATTAAGCTTAACTTCAAGGAGCAGAAATATCTTTAAAAATTCAGCTAAAAGAGGCTTAAGTCACATGACATTAAAGAAAGTCCAGAGGTAGAGAAAACCCAAAATTAGTTAATAAAGTTGCTTAACAAGCCATCAGAGCTAAGATTTGCTCCATCCTTCCAGCCTGCCAGCACTCCACACACCAGTGGTTCCTTCATGCTCACAAAACAACCGCAGCAGCTCCAGGTGCCTCATTACTACAGGGCACTTCCACACACGGGACAAAGGCAAACAGAAATAGCTTCACTCCCTTTATTCTTTTTTTAAGAATAAAGAAAGCTTCTCATGAAGCTTCCTATTGGTCAGTTTTGTCATATACTTACCATGATTGGTTTAAAATAGCAGACTACTCATTTCTCACTGGTGGAATTAGTTAGCAAGCATACCAGACCAATAAAAGGCAAATTACAAGTGTTTTGGGGAATTATGAGGAGCCATCTTTTCC
The DNA here is from genome assembly GCF_021234435.1 of Artibeus jamaicensis. NCBI lineage: Eukaryota > Metazoa > Chordata > Mammalia > Chiroptera > Phyllostomidae > Artibeus > Artibeus jamaicensis. Next base: position 18,582,456 of record NW_026521812.1, read on the forward strand.
TAAAACAGATGCCCCCTGAGAAAAAAGTGACAAAATCAAGGTTCTGTTAGCAAGGACAGAGTGTTAGCCAACAGCAGTTGGGGTCCTGATGCCCACCACCACCCCCTAAGCAAAATTGCAGAGGCAGAATTTTGCTGATAATGAACAGAAGTCTTTATTCAAAAGCTTCATGATTTTGGAATAACAGTTTTCCACATGAATTAGTCACTGAAGCCTACCAACCAAGGCTAAACCCTTTAATTCTTTAGTTACAGCTTTAATCACTTAAGCCTATCAATGAAGGCTAAACTCTTTAATATCTGAGTTCTCCTATCATTCCCCCTGCTAGCTTTATTTCATTTCTATAGGGTTAGTTTACAAACTAAAACAACATAAGATACAAAAGTTACACAATTTTGGAAGAATTCAGGCTTCCTCCTCAGAGCCCAAGCCCTCTGGAACACCCAAAGAAGAATGACCCTGCCACCCTCTGCCAGGCCAGCCTGATCCTAGGCTGTGCCCAGAGGAGTTCCTTCCCATTCAAAGTATCACCCATTGGAAAGTCAAGCAGCTACAGCACGGTCATCCAGACATCCTCAAGGAAGACAAAAGCCAGCCCCTCTGAGATCCTGAGAGCCCTTCTTTTATTTCGAATCTTCACACCCATAATTTCATGCACACTGGAGGCATTCAGCTTCTCAGCCAATCCTATTTACTTACTCAGCCAGTCCTAGACTCCTTACCATTTTCTCAGCAAACTCCTCCTACAGCCTCTCTCTTCTTCTCCTCAAAGATCTGATTAGATCTCTCTGTATCAAAAGGATAGGAAGATCTGTGGGTTACAGATATAACAATCACATTGTTAAAATCTCAAATCAGAGCCGACAGCAGAAATGAACATTTAATATCAAGATTGCCCTGGAAAATCCGAAAGACCACAAAGTTGGCGACTACAGGTGTTTCCATCCTCATGTTTCCTAGAAATATCAGAAGACAAGGATGGGATTTCTGAACTATTTTCAATATTTCAACAGCCCTAGAAAAAAGTTTGCACAAACTAGCTAAGATGTTAAATTTTCTTTGAAGCTGACTGAAATTCTATCAAGTCAATATGCCAAGGATTGTTCTCTCGTGCTAATCTGGGAGCTTATATATTGAATTAATAAAAAAGTTTTAACAAATTACCAGCTGAATAAATATATTTCTAAGATAGAACCTTTAAAAAAAGGAATCCATGGAGGAAAATATTTTTAAAGGGTCATTAGTGGAAAAAAAACTCATGAGAAATCATTAGTGTTCAAACCATTCCCTTCCTCAAGGAAATGTAAAGGATTTTAGTTATTCGTGACTCAGGAGTGCTGAGCTAAGGAGACAATAAGTAACAAACATTCACAGAAATTAAACTATTCAATCTTAATCTGCTCTCACCTTGGCAGTTATCTTTCACACCAATAATATGCTCAAAAATCACCATCTTTCCATATCATTAATTCAGGACACCACAAGTATTTCTTGAATAAATTCATTAATTAATCAAAGTGGGATAATAGGCAATCTTGTTATTTTCTTTCCTGTGGGAAAGAACCAATCAATATTGAGCACTTAAATTAAATTATATTAGCAAAATATACATATTTGATATCATAGACATTTGCATTTTATACCCTGCAATTACCATCTGCTAGTAGTAACTTAATTGTTTAATAAATAATTACCAAAGAGAGTAAACATTAATAAAAAGGGTAAACATTTTATTATGAGTCCTTCTAGTTTTATTTTTCAATAGTGACAACTATATTTAGCATTAATCAAAGCCAAAGAATGGTAATGAGAACTCGTTGCATAGCTATTGAATATTAAGTGACTGAAGAAAATAGCTAGTTCCAGAAGTAGTGTTTGGGGAGAAGAATAAATCGTAGCATAAATTGTCAAGTGTTTTGAGTGTGTGTTCGGTTGCTAATGTAATTGGGTCAGACAAAAACAAGTGGCTGGAAAGAGAATGCACTGAGATTGCATAAACACCTTCATGCCTTTTTACAGGGTTAGACCTGATCCTGCTTGGCAGTTAAAACATGCAATGAGCCTGTTTAAAAATCATCATCTATAGAGCAGATGTTGATCTATCTTAGAGACTGTTAGGAGATGTCCCAAAGTTTTCTTTTTCTTTTTCCTTTTTTTAAGTGAATGACTATGGCTTGCATTTACACACTGGTGAAGTGGACACTCAGCAACAAATACATTTGATACTCCATGTCAGACTGGAGGGCCACTGGCCAAAGGAACTTTCAGATTTCCAGGAACAAAGATCCACAATAATGCAAACAAGCCAGGGGATGAGGAACATAAAAATGGGATGAAGAAAAAGGAATGCCACAGTAATACAGACAGAAGAACCAGAGTAGAATCAAGGATCAAGGATCAAGGTTTAAGAAGAATAAACTGAAGGGTGCAACTGAGTAGATGCCTCTGGAGTCCTCAGCCGTAGTACATCTTTGCTTCAGTGTCCCACAGTCCACAGGGCTCCAGCTCACTCCATATGCCTTCTCTGTTTCCTCTTCCTATGACCTGGCTTCTCCACCCTCTCATCTGTTTCTCCACCTTGAAGTGTCTGCTCATTCAAAACCGCAGCTCACATAGTTTTCCTCACTCACGACCATCTCTGCCTCATTCCCTCCCCTTTCTATCCCCTTTGCTAACTCCTTTATTCTATTGGAACATCCCCCATAAAATGCCCAAGACAGACTATCTTATTGGCTCAGATTACCTTTTCATGCCCAGGTCCCTGACTAGCTCATACATTGACTGCCTTTTGGACAGGTGCCTATTCTAGCCTAACCAATTATGAGCAGGAGAGGAAGGGACACCCCAGACTTGGCTGCCAGGTACCAAATGTGACTGCCCAGGGCTCTTCTTCCAATGGGGCCTAAAGATGAGGCACTTCCCTCAGGAGCATCCGAACATTAACCAGGTAGTGTGACTGGAATCTCTAGGGGGAAAAAAAACTAAATCAAGGAAACTCAGTCAAAAGGTGTGCCCTTTAGACAGCTACGTTGTCTGGGTTGCAGCTCTTAGGTGAGTTTGTAAGTTGAACAATCGTTCCATATTTAGCTTATATTATATAATCATAGTCTATATTTAGTTTATCTTCAAACAAAATATTAACAATTATGAGAGTTTCTTTGCATGTGACTGGAGTTGTTCTAATGCAACTAGCTTCATGAGTCAACACAACTAGAATAGAGAGCGATAGGAAATGACCATCTTCTCTAACTCCCATTAAATAAATTCCCTTTAGAATCCATGAATCATTGGCTATCCACTGCACTCTGTAGGAGACATTTCAAAATAAAGGGCAGTTATTATTTATTGTTTGTAATGAAGCCAACTCAACCCAGAGGGACATTGTGAGGATCACTGTCAGAGTTTGTAAAATGCCTTTGGCTTTTCAATGGAAAGGTACTATATATGATAATAAAAGAAATAGTAATAATATTCTTGCACAACCCTGACACTGAGTTAATCTTTGTCTTAAAAATGGGATAGCTCATCTCTAGACCTTATGGGGATTACTGGATTCAATTTGTTCTGAGAATGCTGAGGCTGATGAAAAAGGATACTCATTATAAAAGCACTTTCTCCAGTCACTGTTCTGTTCAATATGTGTTGCTTTGGACTTTTATTTATATTGAAGAGTTGACCATTATTCATAAATATACAATGTTACTAATTGGAATATGAACCCTATAAAAATGTTACATAGGCATAGGACAAACTTTTTAAAAATAAGGTACCAGAAGCTGCAGACATGCTTACCTAGATGCACTCATGTGCTCATGCAGTTATATACACAAAAGAAATAGGGAGAAGGGAGAGAGGGGGAGAGAGAGAAAAGCAAGAAAAGGAATTATAGATTGAGACTTAATACTATACTTATACAAATGTTACATATACATAAAGATTGTGCCTGTGTTACTTCACAAAGCACCATTATATACATAGTTTTCATTTGGTTCCCACTAGAAACCTTGGAACTATGTAAGGAGATAAAGCTTGTTTAGCTCTCTTGCTTTGGAGATGTTAATATTCAAAGACAATCAGACTTTCTGAAGGACAATAGATCCCAGGGTAGGGTAGCAGGTGTGTCAACAGGTTCTTGGTGGAGACAAAGGGAGAGACCCCGAGAAAACACAAAAAGCCAGTGACCCTGAACACTGGTGTTCTGCATCAAGATCTAGTGGAGATTTCCAATCGTTTTCCTTTAACCTTGCCCACACCTAGGTAAGGGTTAGGTGGAGGATGCATCATGAGACAGTAAGATTTTAAGGAGCTAGGTCATTTGGATGAATCCTTTCTAAGCACGTTCCAGGAAAGCAGAGACCAGGATAGTAGCACAAGCCACAGAGATTAATTAATCAACTAATTAATTAAAACTAAGTCAAGAGGAAGGGGGGCTCTTTCGAAACCTGAGATGCATGCAAGAGCTTCTGTGGGCAGTTGTCTAAGACTCTAAGTATGACTCATGTGTTTGATGTGCAACTAATTCTCTACAGACAAACAAGTTGTTTTGATCTGATTTCAACCCAGAACTGAGTAAATGTTTCCAGAGAAGTTGCCCCAGGCTTGCTTCTGCAGATGCTCTTATCAATTCCTGCCTCTGAGGGAATGATCACCCTTCTCTCGCTTTTTTTTTATTTAATTCTCACTTTTCTCAGAATCCAGGCTGTCTCAAGTCTGGCAGCTTAGCAGCTTTCTCCCTATAGAAAACTTCACTATGTCATTCTGCCATTTCTAAATCGAATTTAGAATTACTTTTCTAGTTTTTACAACTCTTCCTGGGTTTGCTCCTCCTTCTCTTTCCAAATTCATTTCTCCTTATCTTCCATCAATCTGTTGCCTTCAACTCCACCCCCTCACTCCACTTCTTGGCTTTTCAGGCAGTTACTGTTTGAATGAGAAGATTAAAAATCTCATTTATCACTTTTGAGATGTCTCACAGGAACATATTGCAAAGCTTCCCTCACACCCGAGACAGAGGAAGAGAGAGAAAGCATGATGCCTAAAAATGAATCTCTAAAGAGGGAGCATCCCTAAAGTAGAGCAATATAAGAAATCGATGCTGCTGAGCTCTCTCACAAAACAAAATAAGCTCACAATGGAACATTCTTTGTAGCTGAGCACTTACCAAATTTCTATTCTGGAGAAATTCTACAAATTGCTAATTCTCCTCAAAAAAGAGAATTCATGCTGTTCAAACCACTGCAACAAGACACAGGGGAAAATGCTGCAAGGACACAACCCCACGCTCACTGGTACCAGCACTGCCCTGGTCTGTGTCACACCACCGAGAAGACTTTATCTGTTCTGAGGCACACCTCATTGAAACTGCTGCCCCCGTTCATAGGCCATCCTTTCCCAGGCTTAACAAAAGGATGAATTTCTAGTGGCCCAAGGTTACATTCAAATGGTTGCTATAGCCACCTCTTCCTTAGCAAACAGTTTTCCCCCTAGACAATAAAATGGAGATAATGGTGGACAGGTGTACAATGACATAAATTAGGGACCTAGGCTCAAAAACGAACTTTTTTCCTCCTGACAGGAACATCAGACAGTGGTGTCTTGATCCTGCCATGCTCATATTCTGTAACAGCAGGCAGTGAAATGCAAAGAAAAAAAGAGATATGTCCACAGGGTCTTCCCTGACCCCCAAATGATGGCCAAGGGCTTTGTTTGAACTACTTTGTGGCTGATGGGAGATAGAACTGCAACTTCTGAAAAAGACTGCCTACCACCATGTTGGGATCTTTATGATATTACTAAGGGTCTTTTGTCTTCCAAATACAATGAAATATCATTCAGTAAAAGAAACTGGTATAAATTGGAAAATGCAGGCTACTATGTCAGAGTCAAGTGGATAGATGTATTCTGCTAGCAGGCTTCTATTTCTCTGTATAACATACAAAAAAAGATGAAACTGCTAGCAAAAAATAAAAAGAGGAAGGAAGAGAAAAAGAAAGAAAGAGGGAGAGGAAGGAAGGAAGGAAAGAAGGAAGGAAGGAAGGAAGGAAGGAAGGAAGGAAGGAAGGAAGGAAGGAAGGAAATTGGAAAAGACACCGGTGTTCAGGCTGCCTGTCACTACCAAACCCAATAAGCAATGACAGCGATTGAATCTTTATGGGCACTTTAATCAGATGCCTGGCGATCTGAGAAGACAGTGGGTTCATGCCCTAACAGACCATTTTGTCTTCTTTTTCCAGGCCAGACCTTTTAGAAGGTGGGGGTGGGTGAATAAACTAGGTGTGGTGAGGACTTTGAAATTCAGGGAGGATTAGGTGAGCGAAACTGCAGCATTCCTGTTCTGGGCAGTTAGCTATTCCCAGGGCAGGGTGGTCATCTGCTCTCCCTGGAACACAAAGGCCTGGATGCCTCCAACTTGTTTCCAGGTGGTGATCTCTAGCCAGTGCCCCAGGAGGTCGGCTGTTTTCTCAGGAGCCAGGATGGGCCTTATCTGTAGTTTCTGAAACAAAAGTTTTAACATACACATTACTTGCTAGACTTATAACTTTTTACCTTAAGCTAAAATTTTCCAAGTCTTGAGTCCCCTATTGGAAAGAAGGAAGGAAGGAAGGAAGGAAGGAAGGAAGGAAGGAAGGAAGGAAGGAAGGAAGGAAGAAAGGAGAGAGAAAGAGGAGAGGAGGAGAGGGGAGGGGAGGGGAAAAGGAGAAAGGAAGCTGCTGCCAGTGAAAAGAATTTCTGCTAAGTCAAGCAGGCTGCATCCCCACTCACAATGATTGACATAGACTGGACCTTAAGCTGTGTTCACATAGACACCAGGAGTCTGTCCTGGGGACTCTATTTGGTCTTCTTTCTTCACGGCCTTTTCTTGTACCATAATTTTTCAATTTTTCTTTTTGTTCTAAGTTGGCATAGGATTCAGGTTTCTAAATGTATCAAGTTGGGAGTATAGAAAGGAATTTCATTCTAATTTATTTTTGTATATAAAATTTAATGTAGAATGATGTGCGTGCTCTTTTTGAAAGAGGCTGTGAAGAATATTTTAGTAAAAAATCTGCTTCCTATAGTTTTGTGGCCTCTGATGTGAAACAGGAGATAATCTATTTCTATTTTCATTAAAATGTACTCATAGTCTTATTCATGTCCCTTTAAATAATATGTCAATGTGCTTGTATTGCCCACTATCAGAAGCAACTTCAAACATTTACTACTTAAGAGGCTGCATGCTATTCAGTTTACATGTTCTCTAGTGACGCACCATCGTCCCTTGGTGTCCACAGAACATTGGTTCTAGGACGCCCTCAATCCCCAAGGATACCAAAACCTGAGGATGCTCAGACCCTTAGATAAAATTGTATAATATTTATGTATAACACATATCCTATGTGTACTTTAAATCATCTCTAGATTACTTATAATATTTCATACAATGTAAATGCTATGCAAACAGTTGTTATCCTCTATTGTTTAAGGACTAATTACAAGGGGAAAAGTCTGTGAACAAAACCACCACAGGCTTAACAATATAGTACATGACAGCAATAATCTAACATTTTTTAGATATTTTCCATCCACAGCTGGTTGAATCTGTGGATTCAGGACCTGCAGATACAAAAAGCTGAATGTACTTGTCTTCTATACCACCTTTTCCTCTCTTGCCAACTGCTACTTTGAATCACATTTGGCTTTTCATTATATCTTCCCCAATTCTACATTTCCACTCACTTGCTTCCCTCTGTCATTTCCCTGCTAATTCTCTGGAGGGTAAAGGGCAACAGAATACATCACCCCAAAAATGCACCATTCTGGCCAACGGGTTATTTGGGACTGAAGGCATTCAAGACCCAGTAGACTAGAAACAAAACTTTTGCTTCTCCCTTTACTGCCTAAAAGAATTTAGATGGGGAGCCGGGCCCAGTAAGAGGGCTATTATGAGAGATAACTCTTTTATTTGAAAGACTTCCCTGCGTGGCAATGCAAACTGACTACCAAAAATCCGCTCTTTTCATTGCCCTGTGAATTGTCTTCCTCCCCTTTGAAGTCCCAGGCCCAATTCCATTCCTTAGCTCAGGATGGCAAATAAGCTTCAGTTGCCTAACTGCTTTGGGGCCTCAGTTTTTTGTGAGGCTCCTATATGTATGATAATAAATTTGTTTTTCTCCTGTTAATCTGTCTTATGTCAATTTAGTTATTAGACCAGCCAAAGAAACTAGAAGGGTAAAAAAAAATACTTCCTCCCCCACAAGGGGAGGAGGTTCTAATGTTGTTACAGAACAAGAGGTCTGGCGGGGGGCAATACTTGGCCCACCTAGGGATGCCGAAAACTGCTAAAGAACAGGGGCCCCTCCCAAGGACAAAATACTAAAATCTACTGGGCTCTTATGTCCGCCACCAATTGGAAAGACATCTCTCAATGCCAGAGATTTGTGAAAAGGAAACAAAATGTTTATTTAATGCTATTCAGGCCTAATGCCTCCACTAAAATATCAAAGTCCTTTAGGGTATACACCTACACACACACAGAGCTCTCCCTTCTCCCACTGTCCCAACTCCAGGTACCGTAAATCAGAAAAAGCCCACGTCCCTTTTTCAGGCCACTGGCACCGTCAGCTGTGTCACAGTGCAAGCAGGATCTCTCCCTAGTTAATCCAAAGTACTGTGGCACCCTCTCATGGTCCACTGGCAAGAGTTCTTTGTACCAAGTTCCAGTCAAAGTCTCTCCTGCTTTCCAGGCCATGTGGCCAAAGGGGGCACCCCAAAGCCACGTGGGCCTCTTCTACCAAAGCTGCAGGGGTTCGCACTCCACCAAAAGCATGTGGCTTTCTTCTTCACCTGGCTGCAGGGATCTCCATTCTGGCAAAGCTGTGTGGTTTTCCCTTTCACCTGGGCAGTTATCCCCTCATGTCCTGGAGCCAGTCTTTTCCAAGCTCCCACACAGGAACTCCCACTCAGGAACTCCCACTCAGGAGTGCAGCCCCTAGTTACCTCTTGGGTAGAAGCCACTCCCTTCTCCCTGGCTCCAAACTTGGCCACAGCTATTTAACAAATCTGTGAAACCAGTTAATGGTTATAGATATGTTAAATGACCATTCTAGAGGTTAGCTGCAAAACTGTTGCTATGCAAAACAGCTCTCAATGGCCCTGCTCCATTCATCTCTTCCCCCTGGGGTGGGGGAGGACATCTTATATGTCTCTCCAATATTCCTATACACTTTGAATTCTGGACATCATTCCAAATCCTTTTTTTGGGGGGTCCCCTTGGCTGCACCCTATATCACAAGTGCCCTTAATTATTTTTTGGAGCTGAAATCAAATCAGGTGCCTCAGTTGTACATTTATTATGAAGTAATTTCATGCGCTATGATAACCAATAGGTAAACAGTACTATTGAGTACTATAATAAAAAATCCAAGATTGAAACTTGTTTTAGTTAATAAAAGATTAAAGATTTAAATAAAATAAAGATTTTTAAGATTTTAAAAAAGGTAAAATTGGTGTCTCAGCTCAATGGCATTGTCTTCAAACATGAAAGGAAGAGAAAAATCCCATCGGCATGGGACCCACCCGCCTCCTTTTTGTTTTCTGAATAACTGGCTCAAAAGGCTGCTTAAAACCTGCTTTAGACAATGGAATTCTATGCTGCAGAGAGAAAGAAGGAGCTACTACCTTTTGCAACAACATGGATGGAACTGGAAAGCATTATGCTGAGTGAAATAGGCCAGGTGCTGAAAGACAAATACCATATGATCTCACCTTTAACAGGAAGGAAGCTAAACAACAAAACAAACAAGCAAGCAGAAAAAAGAGAAAAGAAAAACAAAGACACTGAAATAGAGAACAAGGGGATAGTGACCAGAGGGGAGAAGGAAGGGAAGTTAAGGGGAAAAAGAGGGAGGGATTTGGAGGAATAAGTGTGAAGGACAAAAAGACGAGAACTAAGGGGGGTGAAATGGGAGGGAGGTGGGGAGCAAGGGGCGGGGGAGGCTGGGATGGGAAAAATAGACAAAAAAACTGTACTTGAAAAATAACTAAATAAAATTTTTAAAAAAACCCTGCTTTAGTGTAGTTTTCTGATGGTGATTTTTCCCCCTTTAAGGAAAAGAAGGTGTGCTTTTAAAATGTAAATGCGGGACGAAAGCCTGGGCCTGCAGGGCACTGAGAGGGTGCCCACGGGAGCCCACCCTGCTCTCCCTGGGGTACCTGGAGAGAGCGGAGCCGCGCGCACAGCAGGCCGGAAGCCGGCAGTTAAAACGGGCTGAGAGTGACCTCGGCTGGAAGAAACGGGAAGAGTCTCTCCGGTGGAGAACTGTCTGGTAGCGCTCTTAAAATTATTGATGCCTCTGACGTTAGTGAGCAGGAGAATCAGATCAACTGCTTAAATTTTCAGATCCCCAGTCCCACCTCCTGAGTCTTGCAGCCTGTGCATCTTTATTTGAAATCAGCCACACAGGTGCCTCTGTGCCTCCTGGCACAGCTGTGCCAGGAACCACACTTTACAGACCCCCGGCTGGCAGTCAAAGAGAAGTACCATGTGATTTCACTCACACAGGGAACCTGGTGACCAAAATTAACTAACAAACAAAATAGAAACAGGCTCACAGATACACAGAACAGACTGACAGTCGTCAGAGGGGAGGAGGGTTATGGGCCTGGGTGAAAAGGGTGAAGGGATTAAGAAAAAAAACTCAGGCACAGAAAACAGTATGATGATTATGAGGGGGCAGGGGGCAGGTGAAAGAGGGGAAAGAGGGGATAAATGGTGATGGAAGGAGACTTGACTTCCAGGGGGGTGGTGAACACACAATATACAGGTGATATATTACAGAGTTGTCAAAGAAAATATGTAGGGACTATTTCACTAACATTTCCATTTCCCGATTTCTGACCTCTTGTCAGACAGTGTGTCCCAGTTTGGGGTGTTTGTTTTAGGAGAAACCATGCTTTCTGCTGTTACTGCAGTTACTGGTACTTGTTACTGTTCATTCTTAAGAAACAGAACTCACGCGAAGAGAGTTGCCCAATTCTTGCATCTTTCAGTTGTTCAGAAATAAAAAAAATAAAAATAAAATAATTTTAGCTATAACTGAGCCTAAGCAAGGCCAAGCCTGCCTGGAAATGCCTGTTTGAAGTGCCTACATGGGACCTGAAGGGAGTAATTGTTCTCCAAAGGGCCACTTGTATCTGGTGCGTTTCCCGCACTGTTTCTGCCATTCAGAAATACTGCACCCTGGTGGCTCTTTATCGTTGTCTGTTCCGTCCATTGCTTCACAGCAGGCCCCAGAGTAGCTGCTCGAAGACATTTCATTTCAGCATACGAACACATCTTGTCATGCATATTTTTGTGATCAGAGGGAGGATTTGAGTTGGCACCACACTCAATAACTGCTAGATGCAAGTGCGGTGAACCCAGAGAAACAAATCAAAAGAAAAAAAAAAAGGGTCTGCAAGGGAGTCACTTTGACCATCTGTGTTAGATTGGCAACATTTCTTAGAGTTATTCTTGGTAGGAAACCCAGACTTTGTCCAAGAAAGACAGTGCTATCACCTCCCCCAAAATTCATATTCTGCTATTGTGTGCGGGTCAAGGTGAAAGTCAGCTCTGAAAGAATCAGCCATAAATCTAATAAGCAGTAAAGAAAACTTGGATGGTTTTATGAAAAAATAAGTTCTTTCTAGGCAGCCTGCAAAAATGTGCTGACCTTGAATCACCAATTACAGGGTAATATTAGAGATATGCAAGACTATTGAATTTCAGAACTGTTTTCAAAAACAACACAAATACAACACTGTTTTTTCAAACCTCTAAAGCGAATCATCAGTAAATTATCACATAATTGAGAAGTTTAAGTAAACTGGAGCATTTTACCTTGGATATATGGAAGATCAGAAATTCTGCTACAGGAGCTCATCGGGTCCTCAGTCTTTCCCTAGTGGGATTTGCATCACCCATATCTTCTGAGGCATCTTTCATGGCTGCCCATACCCTCTGTGGCAATGGAATAGCTGAGACAATTGGTGGTGGGGAGAAAAGTACTGAGACTAACGAGGGGTCAGACTGGAAGGGAATTTGTGTTTTTCCTCTTGGTAATCAGAGAATTTGATGTGCACACAACTTTATACATTTCTTATGGTTGCCATAGACACTGACCCAGAGATGCCCTTCGTCCTCAAATTCTCTTTCTGAGCACAGGCAGACTATGTAACAAAGGACAGTGCCAACTCCTTGCTCCGGCCCGCGGAGCAATCAACTGGGGCTCGACCACCTACCTAGAACAAATGAGTTGGGGGGACAAGAGGCGCGAAGAATGGCAGCAAGACAAAAGATTCTGATCAAGCTGCAAACTTTATTTTTCCAAACTGGGTATATATATATATATATATATATATATATATATATATATATATGGGGGAGGGAGAGATTAGGTTGCTTGCTATTGGCTAGCTTGAGACAAAGAAGGGCCCGCTTATTGATTACTTGGGTGCAACTGGTACTCGTGGACACCTCATGTGCCTGTAGCTGATTGGCTTGTGGAGCGCACAGGTTCCTGTAATCAATGCAATGTTTTTAGCTAGAAGCCAGGTGTAAGGTTCCCAACAACTCCTGTGTGTAGAGCACTGGCTAGAAAATTTTGGATGGCATTAAGATTAAAGAGGAAGTGGTTTGAAAGATGCAATGGGGAGTTGAAAAAAATGCCAACACCCCCTTTTAGCAGCCCCACGGTCTCTGGACTGTGGCAGAATGAGCAGCCTCCACCAGAGGCTGCAGGAGAATTAGACCTCTGAGGATGTACAGAGCAGGATGTGGAATTTAAGGCTAGAAGGTTGAGGTTGTAAGGGAGTTAATTGGGGATCAATAAGGGTAATGCTAGGCAAATGCTGCAACAAATCCACCCAAAAATGTCAGTGGCTAGTTTTCTGATCTCCAGATTAACAGTCCATTGTAAATATTCTTCACTGGCTACAACTTTTCTCCATGAGGTAGTTCACAGATCCAAGCTCCTCCCAACTTGAGGCTCTGTCAACCCCTAAAGCTGCAGAATCCTTCTTGTCCAGATATGGCTAGAGAGTAGGGAAGTCCCAGATGCTTTTTAAAAACCAGTCTGGAAGATGACATAAATCTCTTTCTGATTTCAGTGGTGAAAACTAGTGGCCACATCTGGATGCAGGAAGAGCTGGGAGATGCCAGATCCCGGTGACATCTCTATCCTATGAAAGGGGGCGCTGAATGTTGGGGAGCAGCTGGCCATCTCTACCACACAAAGGTTTGAGAAGGCACAATCGGTAGAACTGAGAAAAATCAACAGCAGAAAAAGCAGAGAATACTATGGGAACTAGACAAGACAGTTAATGTTCAGTTAAAGGAATGGCATTTTTGCTGGTGGTGTTGCATAACCAAGATGGGATGTATGGTTAAACTAATTACCATTAAAGTTTTCAGGTAAGGAAGACTAAGAATTCAGGCTTGATGAGGTTTGGAGGTTTGGCTAGGCATTCAAATGGAATATAATTGAGAACTAGTCCTGGGGTCTCCAAATTCTTCCCAGGTTATTAGAGGAGAGCATGGCTGCTTTAGAGTTGTTCATGCCCCAAAGAAATCTGCTGTTTGCAGTAGCGAAAATGCTAAAGGCTTTGGACGCCAGAACCAAAAATGTCTGAATTCTAGACAAGAGCTGCCCAATAGAGATGACCACAGTGATGGCAATGTCCTCTATCTGTGCTGCTCAATACAGGAGCCACTAACCACGTGTGGCTGTTATGAGCCCTGATATGAGGCTAATGTGACCTGAATTTCTTATTGTATTTAATTCTGAAGAACTTACATTTACAATTAAATGACCACCTGTGGCCGTGTCCACTATACTGGACAGCACAGCTCTAAAGGGATATGATGGAGAGCTCTTGGATTGTCTTCTTCAGACCTCATCTTTTTCACCTCCACAAGCTTAGTCAGGTGGCTCTGCACAGCTAGGTTCATGCAATTTTCCCTCCTCACCGGCCGTGGATGATTAACCCTGGGGTGAACACTGTACCAAAATTAGCCGATTAGAGTCTCTTCCCTGAAGCTGGGAAAATGACAGAGAATCAGTCTCTCTCCAGGTGGAATCAGGAGCTGCTGGTGGCCATGTTTTCAGCAGTGGGGTAGCAGAAGCAGAGACGGCCAGTCTGCAGAGAGAGATGAATGAAGCCGACTTGAAGAAAATAATGAAGCAACAGGGAAGTCCAGAATCCTGGCTCCCGTTCCAGTCTCTGATTCCAATTTACCCCTAAAAGAGGACCACAGCTGGCCCTTCCCTTTTGTGACACACTCCTGGATTCTTTTGATAAATTCCTTTTTGCATAAGCCCCTGATACCTGCATTAAAAAAGCCCCAGCTACTAAAAAAAAAAGACCTTGGGGGAAGCACTCCTGGAGCAGAGCCCACCGACCACAAGGTGGGTAAGGAGGGGTTTGATGGCTCGCTGGAAGCTTGATCCGAGGGACTTGCAGCTGACCTGCTGAGAGGACACCAGAGGCAGGCTGACAGCCCACCTCTGAGGTCACTGCAAATCCTGGATCTGATAGGTCACAGATGAGAGTGTCATCCCTTACAGTTCATCCAGACATAATCAGGGTCTGAGGAACAAGACAATCTTCCAAACTCACCAATGACTGATTGATAAGCAAGAACACCAATTTATTAATTGCCTACCTGGTACGGAACAGTGGTATTCAAAGTCTGTAATAATCTGACCCCAGATTTTTGTAAAGGCTTGATTTCCTCTACCTTCTCCCATGCAACCCACTCTGTTGCACAGATGACATGGAGTTTTCCTCTATTTCTTTGTTCCTACCATTAACTCAGCCTGGAATGCCTGACTTTCAACTCCACCTATCAAAATACTGCCAATATTTCAAGGCCCATTTCAAAGGTCATCTTTTCCCATCCTTTTGGAGTAGGAAGTCTCTTTTCACTCTCTCCTCCCATTTTACTTGGTGCCTCCCTATGCATGTAGCCTGGAATGTTTTAGAATTATTTATAAATGTCACATATCTGCAATACTCTTTAACACACATAATTTTTTTTAAATTAATGAATGTGGGGGCGACTTCTCTCTCGTGTCCCCCCAGTGCCATGGACACGCGTGAATGAATAAATATGGCCGAGACAAGATGGGATCTGTTTGAGGAGGAGGAGTGGGCTGTGGCCAGTTTCTCAGGGGAGAAAAGGCCCCGAGCGCCTTCTTCCATAGCCTTTTATTGGGTTGTAATACACAGGAATACAGTAGATAACATTACAAAGAGATCTGAGTGAGTGTCTGTCAGGAAGAGAGTTGCAGAAACTTTGGGAGACATACTCATTTCCTCTCGGACCCTTACCATATGAATGAAAGCACTCTTAGCAGAGCAGATTTCACAGGTTTATCAGCAAGTCTCTGTGGTGCCAGATTTTTCCCCAGGGCACACTCTGGCCAGGCCAGGAGCTGCACCCCTCCCCAACAGGTATCCAGGCTTAAGGGGATTAGAGCCAGGAAGCACTTCTCCCAGAGAACATGGGGTCTCAGGCTTTGACAAATCTGGGGGGCGAGAGTCCATTGCTCTCTGTTGCAGCCCCCCCCCCCCCGCCCCCGCCCCAGAGTCCTTTCATGAAAGCCTCCCAGGTGATCGAGTCTGGTTTAGGTTGCCCCCCTCTGTGAGGGGTCTTACCCGTCATTGACTTCCAACCAAGCTGTGGGGGCAGGGAGAGGAACTGAGGCAGCGTTTTGTCTCCTGGAGCTGGCATTCCAAAGGTCGTCTCTCGTCCTTAGCCACAAGGGGTAGAGATACAATTCCTAAAATCAGGCAGAGCAGTCTACTACAAATGAAGCCTACAATCACATTCATTTTTCTGGTAGCTGCTTCATACTTTCATTTCGCATTGAGTTCTGTGGTCAATTTAGCCCCTTGATGTCATAATCCTTGAGGATTCATCCCAGAGCATGCTGGGACCTCATTGGCAGGCTGGGGAGAAAGTGGAGGGAGAAACCAAATGGTAGTGGGCAGAGCAACATACCGGAAACTTAGTATTAGGGAGGCAGCACTAACACTGGATTGATCAATCTAGAGAGAAGGAAATGACAGCAGGAAGTTGTGGAGAGCTGCAATAGTGGGAGTCACTTAGCTAACCACTCTAGTTCACGGGCTTTTAAGTTGGACAAAAACCTGGCCACAGCCAACAGGATTAGAGAAATGAGCTCTAGGCCTGACCACTTCAGAATAATGGTTAAAGGCAGGTGGGCCTTTGGGGCTCGGCAAGCTGACAAGTAAAGTCGGACAAGTACTGATATCGGAGATACACGGACTGGGTTCTTGCCCTGGCTCTACCACTCAACCACTGTGGGACTTGGCACATGTGACTGTTTCTTTAAAAGAGGCTGTTTTCTTACCCATAGAATGAGAGAAAATATTCCTGCTTTTTGCAGGACTGTTGTGAGATTACCTGAAGGGACGAATGTACAACATATATAAATTCATTTTCATCACAGGCAAAGACTTGGTGGCATGCATGTTCTGAGTCCAGGCTGATTTCAGGCAGAAGCTGCTTAGTGGAGGAACGGTGATCAGTAAAAGAATCAACACTGCCAGCCAGGCATGTAGTCTAAAACAGCGGGGGTTGGAAACTCAAATGGAAAGCTTAGGTGAGAAGATGCATGGCAGTTCCCACCAGCTGCCGAATCATAACTACAGACCCAATGGGCCATTTCCAGTGCCTTTGATACAGGATGGCTCTGCTCAATCCACCACCACCAACCTCTCCAAACTCTCTTGACTCTTTCGCTTCCCTGAGACCACACTCTCCTGTGGCTTCCCGTGTCTCCAGCTGCTCCTGCAGGCTCTTTTTAAACCTTCTCTTATAAACAGTGGGGCTCCTCATTCTGCCCCCGTCCAGGGCCTCTTCTCCTCTCACTTCGCACATTCTTCTCCAGTGATCGCGTCTTCTTAGCTTTGACTGGTTTATCAAATACTGAATCTGCTGAATCCCAGATCTTCATCTCCAGCTACTCACTCATAATTCAAAGCCATTCACGGTTCTTAGAACCTTGAGATTAATTTGCATTGAAACTATAGTTATCCCCTTACCCTTCTGCCTGTATTTCCCTACTTTTTCTGAAGAACTGGGGTTATGGCTCAGAAATTATTACCGAGCACTCAAGTCAACATTTAATCAATCCCATTAAATTACCAGGGTTTTTAAAACCATAGATCATAACCCATTACTGGGAGCCACAACCAGCTTTTTCAAGAACAGGAGAACATTGAACAGAGTGAAATGGAATGGAATAGAAATAGCAGAATGTTTGCCTCCCTCGGCAATACCTAAGAATACATATTGTTTTCAAATTTTTTTATTTTTAGTGTGTATGCATTTGGATCACAACAAAAGTGTTATTATTATTTTTTTTACTGTGGGTCATAGACAAAAGGTTAATACCCACTGGATTAGATCACTACCTCTTCCAGAGCATCCCAAATCAAACTATAAAAGGAAGAATTCAGGAACTAATTTTGCCATGTATAATGCACACTTTCTCCCCAAATTTTTTAGGGAAAAATAAGGATGAGCATTATACATGGGTATAATGATTACATACCATGGGAATCTGTGCAAATTGAGCACAAAAATGTGAGTGCACATTATACACAGCAAAATACAGTAACTGGGTTCAATCACAAGCTGCAGTGCTCACTGTTTTATCTGACAAGTGACTTAATCCTTCTACTTCTCAATTTTCTCACCTGTAAAATGGAACCTCTTCATGGGCCTATTGTGAAGACTAAACAAATTAATTCAGTATTGCCTGACATGGATGGGTGCTTTTTAAGCATTAACTACACTTAAACAATAAAATATCACTCTACTGAAGACATTAATGTTATCAAAGTATATTAGAGCTATCCACATATAGATAGGCATATTGTATATATAATACGGAAGTAGACAAACTCATCAGATTCTTTCACCTTTTCTGTGATGTGACAAATGTGAAAAATAATAGTGTTCGTACGGCACAATGACATAAAGGGAACAGCATTCTGGCTCAAGATGACCAGCCGCATGTGACAGCAGCTTCTGGATAGAAACAAAGGGCAGCCCCAAGGCCTGAGGGGTGCATATCTCTACACTTGCCCCACTCTCAGCAGGAAGCTCTGGACTCTCCTGCAGTTATAGCTGCAAATGCAGGTGGGCTGGTGGTCAAGAATGGCCACGGTGACTGACAGGAAGGACTTACACCCCATATGTCTCCCTCTAGCCAACCAGATGAGGAAAAGAAAGCTCATTCCCAAGTTGAAGAATGCCAGCTTGAGGGTAAGGCTGACTCTGTGGATATCCAGCCTCTGATAAAATTGCTGAGCTGCTGGATTGCCTGACCCTGAAGTCCATCCTATTCTCAGTTCTGTGTTAGAGGGATAGTAAATGTTTTTATTGTTTAAGCCATTTTTGAGTTATGATTTCAATTACATTTAGCCCAAAGCATCCTGATTTCATGTCTTATTGTAATCTATAGATTTTCAATGCTATAATTCATAGAATAATTCTGTACTATGAAATGCAAAAGTATTACACACAAATTTAGTATTCAGTGTTATGGGCCACAAAGCACAAATAATTACAAGTGTTACATTTGGGGTTTCAGGTTCTTCTGAAATCCTCATTAACCCTCCCACAGCCAAGGTTGCTGCTACTATAGACAGACTGCTCCAACTGCACCACATTTAGATTTTTCTGCTTTTTGGTGAATTCAATGGACTCCCATAGGTCTGGGTACTTCAAATGTAAGCTACTGGAAGCCACAGTGTCATTCTTTTATGTACCTGTTTCTTTGGTAGTCTGTAGGGAACCCTGTCACGGCAATTCCATGTCTGCTATAAAAATATTTAAGTTCATGGAACTCAAGATCTGTGTGCACATTAGAGCCCCATGCCCTCAAGATGGCCCATGGCCAAATCTGCTTCCTCTGATGATGTGACCATTTCAAAGATGTCAAAGGCGTGCAGCTGCTGCACACAGGAAGGGGCAGAGAGTCACACGAAGCATCTTCATAAGCTGCTCATCGCTCTCCCAACTCTTCTTCAGGCTGCTGCCTGGCACCATCCTCCAAATATACTGGCAGAAATACAAGAGGCAACTGAAGCATGGGCAGCCTGGAAATTCCCGAGAACCCCCTTTATAGCCAGTATTTAAGCACCTCCCATCAGGGCAGGTGGGTGGGCAATGGATTACAGCTCCTGTGCCTGCCTCAGCAGGTGAGCATGTACAGAGGAGGGGAGTGGGCTTGCTTCAATCAGAGCCCTAACGAGTGGTTAGCACAGTAATGAAGCAGTTTGGAAGCAGGGTTCACACTGTCCCTACATTTTTCAACAACTTCTGATGCTAAACAGTGGCAAACTCACATCTTCAGCCACTTTTTTGCTAAATGGTATTCTGTTGCATGGTATACTACATTTGTTCATTCATTTGCTTGTTAATGGACATTTGAGTTGTTTCAAGTAATTTGCTATTAAAAATTAAGATGCTATAAACATTCATGTCCAAATCTTTGTATAAACATATTTTTCTTCATTTCTCTTGGATAAAAATACTTAAGTGTGGAATGGCTGTATCAGGTGACAGATATATGTTTAACTTTTTAAAGAAACTGCCAAATTGTTTTTAAGGTGGTTTTGCCATTTTACATTCCCACCAGTGGTAATACAGTTCCTTTGCCGCACATCTTTGCCAGCATTTGATATGGTCAGGCTTTTTCATTTCAGCCATTCTAATATGTGTGTAGCAGCCTCTCAATGTGGTTTTAATGTAGTTTTCCCTAATGACTAATGTGATTGAGTATCTTTTTATGTGTAATCTTTTAACTGACATCTGTACATTTTCTTGGAAATGTCTGCTTAGATCTTTTGCCCATTTGTAATACACATATACATATGATATTATCTAATGAAAAATACAAAATTTTTTGGCTAACTCAGACTCAATCAATATGTTGAGACAGATAACTATATCGTCCAAGACTTCATCTCCACAGCTGCTAAATACTCCTTACTAGCAGAAAATTTTAAGTCTCACCTATCCAAGGAGTAGAACATAGAGAGTGGAGTCTGATTCCAAAAGTTTTCACTGACTTTAGAAACTTACAGTATGAGATGTAGATGGTCTTGAGACAGGGGCCTGGAGAAGTCAATTGTTATTAGATGTGTACACACCCTAGGACCAGAGCATAACTGTGGTGTCCAAAGGGAACCGAAGACGAGGTTACAGAGTCCCACAGTGCTTGTAAGTGGCTCTGAGTTGGAGGTCAGAATGAGAGTCTTTCTTGGCGTGTGTTCTCTGCCAACATGGCTCAGAGGATTAAGCCACCTCTCATCTGAGTCATCTGGGTACCTGACGGCAGCAAGAGTCACACGAGATGTCTGTACCCAACAGATCCACTGGAGGTTAAGACCAAGGCTCCTGTGAGAAAGAACTCCAATCTTAACAGGGCTCCCAGAGGCCTACAGTTAGACTGAACACACAGCAGGAAGGGTGATACTGCTGGGGAAAAGGGCTGTGATTCAGTGGGCACGGTGCTGCCTAGTGTGGCTGACAGCATCTTCCAAAAACGGCTGCCAACACTTTCAATCCTTAACAGTTTTCATAAATGTGGCGTTGATGTTTGTTCCATTGAGTAGTGGGCTCTGTGTCCCTGGACCTTGAATTGGGCTGCGCCTTTGTGATAGCCTCATCCAAGGAAGTGCTATAGATACAAAGTTATGTGACTTCTGAGGCAAGATCATAAAAATATCACATTCTGCCCTGGCTGGTGTAGCTCAGTGGATTGAGAGGGGGCCTGCGAACCAGACGATTGCGGTTCAAGTCCCAGTCAGGGCACATGCCTGGGTTGCAGGCCAGTTTCAGAGGCAACCATACACTGATATTTCTCTCCTTTTCTCTTTCCCTTCCCCTCTAAAGATAAATAAATAAAATCTTTAAAAACAAGTGTCACATTCTTTGACTGTGTTCTCTTGGTATGTTTGTTCTTAGAACTCGGTCAACATGCTGTGAGAGACACGAAGGATCCAGGTGGAGGACCTCAAAGAATCTCCCCACAAATGACTTACTATTCATAAGGGAAAAAGATAAAAACTTACAGTGGCAACATCTGGTGGATACCAACTTAACCAATTTAACAAACCAGTTAACTTGACCAGTAATTAGGAAAAATAGCTATCGCATGTCTCCTGATATGATACACTACGAAAGACACAGCCTCACTTCAGTGGTATTTCTACCAAAAAAATTGCAATCTAATAATGAGAAACATCATATAAACCCAAAGAAAATGACACTCTATAAAATAACTGGCCCGCACTCTTTGAGAATGGCAAGATCAAGAAAGACAAAGACTGAAGAACTGTTCCAGATTAGAGGAGATTAAACAGAAGTCACAACCGAATGTTATTTACGATCCTCTGAAACGAGGAGGAAATGGCTATAAGGATATTTTTAATATACTGATAGACACTTTAACATTGACTTTGGAGCAGTATTGACTTTGGAGTATTTATAAATATTGTATCTCCTAATTGATAATTCTACTCTGGTTAGGTAAAGGAATGTCTTAGTTCTTAGGAAATACACACTGAATGTTTTCAACCTACTTGTGAATGGTTCAGAAAAAAATGTTTATGTGATAATAACAAACGTATCTGGGAAAATGGTATACAGAAGTTTCTTATACGATCTGTGCAATTATTCCAAAAGTTTAAGATCCTATTGAAAAAAGTAAAGAAGCTCTTTCCAACCCCCTAAAAGAAGAGAAGAGCCTGAGTGTTCATGGACACAGCTGCCGGCTGGGGCACAGGCAGTTCTTGCTCCTGGAAGGTTCTCTGAATTTGGCAATACTCCTAGGCTGGTTGTACTTTGGGGAAAACTTTGTGATGCTCAGGGAATGAGAACACACTGCTCGGGAATGTCGTGGATTCTGGACGACATCCAGATGACAGTGATTTTTATTTATTTGTTTTTTTTGTACACTAGAAAAGCAAGGATGTCCGTTTAACAGAAGGTGGGGGGATCAGTTAGTCTGTGCAAGCCCTTCCTTTTCTGACATCTTGTGGCAATAAAGAGTTATTGCACGTGCCAGTGCCTTCTCTGTTGGTCAGCCTTAACCTTTGAAATCAGTCATCTCCCAGTTCCCAGGCACTGTGGGAGGAAAGACGTGAAGCTAGAAATATTATGCTTCCTATTAAATATGGCACATAAGTCTTCAAACTAGAAAGGGAAAAATAAGAGATGTATATCTTATTTTATGTCATTTGTGTATCTTATTTTATGAGGCGACACCAATCATACTTCCTTAGCTTTATGTGCCCCTAAACAGCAGTTGTGTCAAAGACTACGCAAGTACTTAGGTGATGAAAACCCAACTGGGTAAGTTCTCACGAATGGGAAAAGTGCAACTTGCAAACAAAGTTACGTTAATAGTCAATATTCATAATATGTGTTCTTGACAAGCTATGATTAAATTGAATTTGTATAATTGAAACCACAGTTTTGTTGCACTATGAGGAACATTTAGAATAATATTATAGAATAATATTTTGAAATATGAAAAAATACTTTTTCATTTTCTAATCCAATTTTTTAAAAAAATATTATCTCAGACTGTAGTATTCCTACAAAGGTAGATGTTTAGATAGGTAGAAGCTAGTGATGAATCATGCAAGCGTGAGAAAAGAAATTCTGTTTCTAAAACAGTGGACCACATGATAGGAAATAAATGTGTAACTACTAAAATAATGTGTTGACATGACTGGTACATATTTATTAGTTTTATTTTTTGTAGTACGTCATGTACTATCAAGGCTGTTTTGGTTATAAATGACAGAGATCCAAATCGACTAGCTTAAGCAAAAAATGGTAATTAGTTCATAAAACTAGGGAGTCAAGAGGTAGTTCTAAATTTCAGGCATGATCAGATACAGAGGTTCAAATATTTCCTTCCTCTCTCCCTTCCTCCTTTCCTTTCCTTCCCTTTCTTCCAACTATCCATCATTTTTCTGCTTCCCTCTATATTTCTCTCAGTTGCTCTCTGTACAAACAGCATTCTCCTTAAGGCCAGGGAAAACACCCAAAAGCAGATGGAATAAGCCTCTCAATTTGTACTACCAGCAATGTCGGGGGGGAATACCCTGGTCCAATCTGGATCACAAACAGGTGCCTGGGAAGGCAGCGGGAAGACCACGTAACTTACAACCCTCCCAGGATCATGGCCCAGCGTGGGGGGCAGAGTAGGATGTTACGAGATACAATTTATCTAAAGAACAAGAAGAAAGGAAAAAAAGGAGGTAGACAGATAAAAACTATAGCTACAGTTTTCCCCTATGCTCATAAAGACACAGTTTTATAATATAATTCTAATGGACCTAAACATAGATGACTATGTATCAAAAACTCTTAAGGTAAATATTGGGAAAATGCATAAAGACCTAAAGGATACATCATTTTATAAGAGCCAAAGACTTACAAAAATCTAATAGATGTTTAGTGAAACAAATCTTACTTTATTCATGGAATGTTATTGCATTTATTTATATAGAAATTTATTATCAAAAAGGAAAAGGTAAATTTAAAGCAATATGTACTTATAAAACACTATATAAACAATAAGTCTCTATTATGGTTTTAAAATGTATTTTCTTAACTGCTAACATAGACATATATGCATTTCAAAATAGGGAAGTACATGCAACAGTTACCAAGGTCTATTCAGGCCTGAAAGAGAGGGGGGACAAATGATTTTTAAAATACTGACCTATTTAAAGACTATACTTTCAGGGATCATTTCTATAGTTCATTAAAATACTGACCTATTTATATGTTTTTATTTTCCTACCAAACTATACATAAATCAAAACTCAAGTTCTAGATAACTCAAAGTTTTGCACATTCAACTTCAGTTGCAGTACTAACCCACTGCAAACTAGCCCGGTGCCTGGAGGCATTCAATTTCACAATGGGGGCGGCAGGCAGGTGTCGGGCCCTCCTACTTCTCCACCTGGCTTGGACTAAAGGATCCCGTCAGTAAGAAACTTTGGCCACAAACATCGGTGGGTGCACTGACCTGCAGAAAAGGGATTGGATACCAAGTGTTAGTGATGCTTCCTGAAGTGTGGATCCTGGGTCACAGTTGCTTTTGCTAAACTTCAGATTCTCTGGTCTCATTCCAGACTTTCTAATGCAGAAATTTAAGACATAGGCTGAAGAACTGCCATTTTCGGTAAGTCCCCCAGGGGGCTTTTATGTACACTGAAGCATGAGAACACCTGTTTCAGAGAGCAGAACGTAGGGACAGTGTGACAGGGAAGTGACTGTGCGGCCAAGAGAGAGTCGCGGAGCCTCCAGGGCCTTTAAGTTACCGTTGTTATCAGTAGCACAGTTCTTCGGTCTAACGTTTCAGCTGGAACATTAATCAGACAACGATAAGTTGTCATCAAGCATACTTTGATTTGAAAAACAGAATAATTTTATTACATATAGGGCTCAACATTTTATTCCTAGTAGACTACATTCCAACTTTGGGGGATCAAAATCATCCAATCTATAAAAATTCACATTTATAGAAACCATTCTAGGATTATAATACCTATGTTTTAGCAAAATAATATTGAGAGTATAGATAGTTCTAAAAGGAAAAGAAAGTAAAGGAAAGAGAAAGGAGAAGAAAGAAAGAAAAATTCATTAGAATTTTGCTAGGCACCAAGTAAGTACTTAGGGAAAGCACTTTTATAAACAGAAAATTCCATCGAGATTATCTTCTAAATGATTTAAAATATAACTTCAATATACCAAAGTTCAATTTACAAATTAACTTTTGATGAATCTACAATTTTAGGCATTTCCTATTATTCTTAAATTTTAGAATAAAAATTAAATGAATAAAAGATTAATAATTAACCCTACTTCAACTCTGCCTAATCAATGAGTGCATGCAAGTAATGTAATGGAAAGCAGTAATAAAGGAAATAATTTAATGAAAAGTTTTGTTTAATAGAATAAAATGAGCTAAGCTAAATTCTGGTGAATCTTTATCATAAAGATACTGAATAATTTTCCATTTGGAGTAGCAAAAATTTTTATTGCCTGTTCTAAGTACTTTTAAATTACCAGGAAATAAAAGGAAACTCAGCAAAATATATAAATTAAATGATCTATTTAGTTATTGTTTTCCCCTTCGTTTCTATAGTGTCCTAACAGCTCAAAGGAAGCCTTACTGCAGGAGGGCTGCAGTGCACCAGATTTTAGTGATGTCACTCACATCTTACTCTTCAGTGGCACAGTATCCATCCTATTAACATGATTATATTCATCAAGGTTCTCCTGAGAAACAATGAATTAAGACGTGTGTGGTGGGGGCAACTTTCCTCGAAAGTTCTCCCGTGTGCCACAGATGAGAGTAAACATAACTGAGATGTGATGTGATCTGCTTGGGGAGGAAAGATAGCCAGTTTCCCAGAGGAAAAAGGCCTTTAGCAGTGGCCAGTTTCTCATGGGGGGAAAAAGGCATTGAGCCCCTTCCTCCAAAGGCTTTTATTGGGTTGTAATACACAGGAACACAGCATGGCAAGGATCAAACAGTAGATAACATTTAAAAGAAATCTGAGGGCTTAGTATGAGTCAGAGTCTGTCAAGAACAGAGTTTTTGGGTTTCCTGCTCGAACCCTTAACGTACGAATGAAAACACTCTTAGCAGAGCGGATTTCAGAGGTTTATCAGGAAGTCTTTGTGATGCCAGATTTTCCCCCAGGACACGCTCTAGCAAGGCAAGGAGCTGCACCCCTCCCCATCAGGCATTCAGGCTTAAGAGGGTTAGAGCCAGGAAGTGCTTCTCCCAGAGTACATAGGGTCTCAGGCTTTGTCAAAGCCAGTGGGGGCGAGAGCCCATTGCTCCCTCTTTGTTGCAGCCCCCCCCAGTCCTTCCATGATGGCCTCCCAGGTGGTCGTGGCTGGTCTAGGTTGCCACTCCTCTGAGGGGTCTTACTCATCAAGGACTTTGACCATGCTTTGGGGGCAGGGAGAGGAAACTGAGGCAGCGTTTGCTACCAGAGACAAGCTTTGTCTCTTACGGCTCGCCTCCCAAAGGTCGTTGCTCATCCTTAGCCACAAGGGGTAGAGTTACAATTCCTAGAACCAGGCAGAGCGGTCCACAACAGTGTGTATCTATAGAAAGAGATTTATTTTAAGGAACTAGCTCCTGCAATTACAGAAGTTGTCACATTCCAAATCTGTAAGGTGAGTCAATAGGCTAGAAACCCAGGGAATTACTGATGCTGTACTTCAAGTCCAAAGGCCACAAGGCTGTCAACCCAGAAAGAGTCAACTTTGCAGTTCAAGTCCAAAGGCCAACTGCTGGCAGGACTTCCTCTTGCTCAGGAGGTCAGCCTTTGTTCTATTTCTGCCTTTAACTGACTGAATAAGGCCCCATCCATATTATGAAGGGCCATCTGCTTTACTCAAATCTACGGATTCAAATGTTAATTCCGTCTGGAAACACCCTCACGGAAACACTGAGGATGATCCTTAACCAAAGATCTGGACGCCGGGCTGGAAGAATCCCAATGACCTAAGTTGTATTTAATGTCTATGAGATGAGCAGTAGTTGTTTATGAAAAGAACGATAGGCCTTGCAGTATAACGAGAAAGCCATCAAAGTTAATTATCGGTCATTTGTATCAAGAAGTGACTTTCAGAGGTGGACATTTTTTTGGCCGACCAGCACTTACTCTGACCCTCTACTTGTTTGGGGACAGTACCATTGGTGCATTTTGATGAAAGTCAAGCTCCCATCTCCCACCAAAAAGGCCAGAAAACTTGCTCCCATTGATTCCTGACAGCTGGTGCATGTGACCTCAAAAGTATTTATTGGATGGTCCTGTCCAGGACTTTTATCCTGAAGCAAAGACACAGCAAAGGGAGGGCTGCATGTGTCACTGGTATGACCGTGGCAGCTGGACGTGGTGGTGTTAGCAATAACAGTTTCCAGTTCCCATTGAGAAACACTGTAACCAGCCCCCTCACATAGATATTTGCTATATTTTATCTGTTTTAAACTGGTTGATTCCTGTCAATTTTCCAAGCCTGTTCCTCTGACTTTCCCATCAATTTTGTCTGCTACCTATACCCTTCTGATAAATGCCTTTTATGCTTATGTTACCGAACAGAGGTCCAAGGAGGAGGGCAATATTTGGCCCACCGAGGGATGCCAAAAACTGCTACAGAACAACAGGGTCCCCTCCCAAGGACGGAATAGTAATATCTACTGGGCTCTTCTGTCCACCGCCAATTGGAAAGACATCTCTCAATGCCAGAGATTTGTGAAAAGGAAACAAAATGTTATTTAATGCTAATTATGCCTAATGCCTCCACTAAAATATCAAAGTCCTTTAGGGTATACACCTACACACACACACAGCTCTCCCTTCTCCCACTGTCCCAACTCCGGGTACCGTAAATCAGGAAAAGAGCACACGTCTGTGTTTCAAGCCACCGGCACCATTAGCTGTGTTGCTGTGCAGGCAGGATCTCTTTTTAGTTAATCCAAAGTCATGTGGCACCCTCTCACAGTCCACT
This sequence comes from Artibeus jamaicensis, assembly GCF_021234435.1. Lineage (NCBI taxonomy): Eukaryota > Metazoa > Chordata > Mammalia > Chiroptera > Phyllostomidae > Artibeus > Artibeus jamaicensis. The sequence continues at coordinate 18,610,069 of NW_026521812.1, forward strand.
GGAAAGAGTTCTTTGTACCAAGTTCCAGTCAAAGTCTCTCCTGCTTTCCAGGCCATGTGGCCAAAGGGGGCACCCCAAAGCCACGTTGGCCTCTTCCACCAAAGCTGCAGGGGTCCACACTCCACCAAAAGCATGTGGCTTTCTTCTTCACCTGGCTGCAGGGATCTCCATTCTGGCAAAGCTGCGTCGTTTTCCCTTTCACCTGGGAAAGAGGGGATCTGCACTCTGCCAAAACCATGTGGCTCTCTCTTTCACCTCGTCAAGCGGGGGTCCTCACTCTACCCCAAACCACATGGCTCTCCCCTCCATGACTGCAGGGGTCCTCACTCTGCCCCAAACCGCATGGCTATCCCCTCCTCAATGGCTGCCGTGTCTGGCTTTTTAAATCCCCGTGCCAATCTTCCTTTGTACCCCTATTTCCGACTCCTTCCACGATCAGTTACACCTGCCAGTATTTCTGTATTATTACAAGTTTACTGGGCTGCCATCGTGAGTCTGGGCAGGTATGGCCCCATGTCCTAGAGCCAATCTTCTCCAAGCTCCCACGCAGGCACTGTAACTCAGGAGACCTGCACCCCAGTTACATCTTGGTGGGGGAAGTGACTTCATCCCCCTGGCTCCAAGCCTGGCCACAGCCATTTAACATATCCAAGTGACCCGCCAAAGGCTATAGATATGTTAAATGACCACGCCATGGATTAGCTGCAAGGCTGTGGCTGTACAAAACAACCCTGCAGGTTCCTGCTCCATGTGTCCCTTCCCCCCAACTCACACCTGTGGGGGGAAGGGATGAGGACATCTCATATGTCTCTCCAATATTCCTATACACTTTGAGTTCTGGACATCATTCCAAATCTTTTTTGGGTCCCCCGCCTTGGCTGCACCCTGTATCATTTATGATAACCAGAACTGACACCCAAGAATTCTGACCAATGTAGAACATTTCAGGGGAAGTTTGGGGATATATTTTATAAAGTAGTTATAGCATCGGAGGGGTTGATATGTTGCAGAGACTAGATTAATTTTAGAACACAGTGACTTGTCTCCCTTAACCCCAAACCCAAAGACAAGTAAGACAAGGTTTCCCCTGTTATGGGCGGAATTCTGTCCCCATAAAACTCACATACTGAGGCTGTCACCCCCAGGACCTCTGAAGGCAAATTTATTGGTATTTTGCTGTGTATAATGCACAGCCATGTTTTTGGTGCAAACTTTCAGGGAAAAAAATCTTTTGTTTTAATTATTTAATTCAATTATTTATTTATTAATATTTAGATACTTGTTTTTTGTATTATAAAGGAATTTTAGCATTTTTAAAAAAGATTTCATTTATTTATTTTTAGACAGAGAGGAAGGGAGGGAGGAAGAGAGGGAAACATCAATGTGTGGTTGCCTCTCTTGTGCCCCCTACTGGGGACCTGGCCTGAAACCCAGGCATGTGCTCTGACCAGGAATCAAACCCCGTGACCCTTTGGTTCACAGGCCGACTCTCAATCCACTGAGTCACACCAGCCACAGCAGCATTTATTTTTTAACATACTGATATCACTATTGATTTCTAGAGTTATACTTTTAATATGTAAGCATAAACAAATTAAAATCATTTATTTAGATACAGATTTAGTACTACCCATGTATAATGTGCATCCTTATTTTTCCCTCAAAAATTTGAGCAAAAAAATGTGCACATTGTACACAGCAAAATATGGTACTTCAAGATAGAGCTCTTAAATCAGTAATTAAATTAAATTGCATTAGGGTGAATCCTAGTCAAATACGACTGGTGGTCCTTTTAAGAAGAGGAGATTAGGACACAGATAACACAAAGGGATGAGATGAGAGGACACAGCGAGAAGGAGGATGTCTGAAAGTCAAGGAGAGGGGCCTCGGAAGAAACCAAACCTGCTCACAACTTGATCTGGGACTTCTAGCCTCCAAAATTAAAAGAAAATAAATTTCTAATGTGTAAGCCACCCAGTCTGTGGTACTTTGTTATGGCTGCCCTAGCAAACTAATAAACATGCCTTCAATGATCTTCTAGTTTTATGATGGCGTACAATATGGACAAGTACAAGAAAACATACAAATGCTCAGATACACGTTGCATTGAGGGTGGTGGGGAATACACATGAAGGGTTAGGAAGGACGAGTCAGAAAAATGTTATACGAATTTAGGTATCCATTGTATTATTTTTAAGCAAGATCATTTCTTGAATCTCATATAAATACTGGTTGTTTAAGAAGAAATGAAAATGTGTTTGGCTAATTAACATAGCATCACAAATGAAATGCAATAGAATCAAACTATAAAGCAACGGATGACAGAAAAAAAATAACCAAGACTTAACATCTGCTTTTAAAGTTTTGCCTGACAGATGCTTTCCAACATATTAATATACCAACAAGTGTAAAAATTTATTATGTCACAGATAGAACATGAAACTATTATCAAACTATTCCTGCAAAGCGAGGTGGCGAACTTATTAACAGTTGGTCCTGAACATCCTGTAAAGAAAGCAAGCCACTAGCACAACTAAGACCAGAGTCCACAGTGAAAAGTTTAACACTCTGAAATGTGAAAATGTTACTGTAGAAAAGAAGGGTGGGTAGCACCAAAGAACACAGTTTCTATGTGCATTTTCTGGTGGAAGGATGGTAATGCTAAGCAAGGTATGGTAATTTCTTGGGCCATGGCAATGGAAAATTTGAGGACAAAAAACAAGGTCTTATGTCAATTATATGTCAATAAAACTGGGGGGGGCAAGAAATAAAAAGAAAACATGGATAGTTAGAAAAGAGAAAGAGGTGATGCAAAGCTCATTTGGCAAAATCTGACCTTCACTGCTCCTGAATAGTAACTGTTCTGGGTCATCAGCAGTCCCTGTTCATATCCTGTGAAAAAAAGATGTTGAATCTTCAATGACTTTCAGTTCTTTCAAGTGTTTTTTATTAATACTTCAACTTTGTTGTATTAATATTAGCACAAATGAGATAAGAGCATATCAGTTTAGACAGTAAAACCTACCCAAAGCTAATGTGCAGTTTCCTAGAAATGTTTGCATTCCTCCTCTATGATCAGGAAGAATCTAGGATTTACCCTGAGTTGGAAATAAAATTTCTGTGGGTTCACAGTATAAGGAAAAATTTCTCATTGTTGACCACGCTTCGGCATTCTATTGTCATGAACTGTGGGGCATCCTTTCTTGCAAGCTAATAAGTTAACCTGCTAGTTTCATGGGCTCTGGCTGAAGTCAGGAGACTCCTGAGTCACAAAGTACTTTACTGCTCACAGCACAACAAGAGGAATGAACGTCAACATGTTTGCGTCAGTTTCTCTTGCTCCCAAGTCCTAGGGGGAAAATGTAATGGGTGCAGATGACACCAGCACACAGAGTAGGTTGCCTGCCAAAAAAAACCCAGCACCAAGGGTCCGGACTTCTTGAGCAAGCAGTGAACACGAGAGTTTTCCTCATCCTAAGAGCGGGCAGTTACAAGACAGTCAGAATACAGTCACCTTGACCTACTTAGTTTTCTATGTGACTAGCTAAAGAAACTGCTCAGTGTCAGTGGACAGAAACTTCACAACCCGGCACACTCTGCAAGAATGTGCAGGAACACTCAAGGCCACGACAGGTCTGCTGCTTCAAACAATCCGCCCCACATGTTCTCTGCAGAACTCTAATTCTCGTGTGGTTATATGACTCCACTGACCCTTCTGATTAATCTAACAGTCATTCCATTTGTCTCATGTGGCATTTAATTAAGGCACTATCAATAATAGTCAAGCAGCAGGATGGGGCCAATCTGCAGTATTGAACATGCCCCCCAGATTCCTGAAATCCCATAATCCATCAGGGTCTACCTTGGAAAAACCACTGGCTTTTTCCTTAAGGCTTTGATTTGACCTTTCTGCGTGGTCCAAGGCATTAATCCAAGCACAGCTGGATATATTACCAACGGTTCAGAACCTGCCCTCTAGGGCAATTCCATCATCTATGACAACTCAGGCCAGTTAGTGAAGGCAAACCTGACTGCCTTCTAAGGCTCAGGTGGTGTCACAAGTCACTTTTGCTAAACTCCGGAACATGTATGTTGGGAACATCTTTTCAGAGCGCACATAAAGGAGTTAGTTATCCTTCTGGGCTATCTGACGGCTTTGTGATCTATTGGTGGTTCCTTAAACACTTGACAGTCTCTTATGACAGAAACAAGCACGGAAGTTCAGTAACTCGGATCTTGGAAGTGAAGAAATTAATGCCTGATTTCCACATAAGAAGTAAAGTCCTGGGAGTGAATAGGATGTCTCTAGAAAGTGTTGGTTACAGGCATTAGCGTTAGGGCTTCCGAGAGGGACTGACGTGAGCCTGAGAGCACCGGCTGACAGCACCTGCAACATGGTGAAGAAGTCCCCCACCCACCCCAACCTGGAGAAGAGTTACAGCCTGGAGAAGAGTTACAACCTGTTTTGCTGCCTTTAAACCTACTTCCTGGTATCGAGCCTGCAAATCTCTCCCTAATTCCTCCTCATTAACAGACAGTAACATGGAGGGTCGTTCAATTCCCATCTGACCGTGTAATCTGGTCACTATGCTTGCTACCAATTCCCATTAACTTGTTTCAAATTCAAATCCAGTAAGTTGGTTACTAAATCTCTCTCAGCATCCTAGCCCCATCACCAAAAACTGTCAAGAAATGTAAAGAGATTTTACCCTGTTTGCAAGCTATTAAGCTAGCTAGCCATATTTTCAGTTGCTAGTATAAACACAAGGCTCCTGTGTTAAAGCTATCTATGTTAACTTATTATTCAGGGCAGTAGCGGTGACCAGAGTAGCAGTATTATTTTTTGTACTGCTGCCCAGTTCCAGTTTCTAAAGGCCAAGAGGAAGAAGGTCGCATGACACCTACACTTCCAATGAATTGCATTACAGGAGAATAAATTCAGGGAACTCAAGTCTCTTACAATGGATATGAACAGCTGTTCACGCTACACACACCTTGGAGGAAATTATTTGGAACAAAAAGTATTCAGTACCTCTGTTCTCAAGATATTCAGACACCATGAAGTGTTGTCCCCAACAGAAATCTGTAGTTTCTTGATAGTCATTATCTTCTAATTCATACTTTATGTGTTAGCATTGTGTTCAGCTGTATATAGCAAAATCCTGAGTACAGTTATTTAAGCAAATGTACTGCTTATTTTCTCTATTTTTCCTGAAAATAACCAGAAATCCAGAAGAAGACACTCCAGGTCTGGCAGAGGTACAAAGGAGGTCTTCAAGGACCCAGGTCCCTATGCTTCTGTTCCACTGTCCTCATTATTTGATTTTCTACTCGATGGTCCCAACACCCAAACACCACCGCCATTTGTACAGTTCTGATGCTCAGTGAAGAGGAGTGATGATCAGATCTGAAGGAAAGAGGAAGAATTAGATACATATGTAGGGTGGTTAGGAAATACTAACAAGTAAATTTTCTGAGACAGTGTGAGTATAGAATTTTGCTAAAAATTGTGTGCAAGTAGATGAGTTGGATCAAAGTAACACCATGTTTTGAGGGTCATGAGCAAAGCATTTATCAATTAACAAGCTAACAGGGGTGACTTGAAAAGTCCAATATGGATGAGTCATTTGGTGGGTAAGCTATGATTCAAAAGTATATTTTTAGTGAAAATGGGCAATTTTAAACTTTACTACACAAATGCATGGTTCAAATAACTCTAGAACCTTTCATCGTTTTGGTGTTACTATCCAGATTTATGAGTGAAATACTGTGTGAAAACAGGCACCACGTTTCTGAGATGAAAGTTCAGCTCAAGGCTGTTTCAGTTAGTGACAACCCCCCTGTGTTAGCTACTATAGTTCTCCACTTTCCGTATTACCTTATGGAGCTGCTACATAGAACTGAACACCAAGAAATCTAAATTTCTTAAGATAATAGAATCCCTTTGCCTATACAATTCTTTTATAATGATTAAAATTAAACTACCTGCTGCAGTTGGTAGCATGTTTTATTTTTCAGCATAAACGGAGGCAATTGGTTTCTAAATACAGTTATGCACCACATAACGCTTTGGTCAACAACAGGCCACATATAGTTATCTGTGGACCCATAAGATTATAATGGAGCTGAAAAATTCCTATCGCCTAGCGTCATCTTAGTGCAGTGCATTACTCACATGTTTGTGGTGATGCTGGTGTCAACAAACCTACCGCATGCCAGTCGTATAAAAGTATAGCACAGCAGTTACATATAGTCCATGATACTTGTTAATAATGATAGCTATGGTACTGGTGTATGTATTTACTATAGCATACTTTTAATCCTTACTTTACAGTATACATTCTACTCATGCAAAAAATTGCTATAAAACAGTCTGCCATGTTATGCCAGCAGCAGCTTCCTATATCTTGTTTACAGTCTCAATTGTATCATTTTCTCTTGTGCTTGATTTAGTCTTGTGCTGTTTTATACAGTAACATGCTGCAGAGGCTTCTAGTCTAGGAGCAATAGGCTATTCCACAGAGCCTAGGTGTGTGATATGTTGTATGTACACCACCTAGGTTTGTTTATGTGCACTCTGTGGTGTTCCCATAAACATGAAATCACCTAACACACTTCTCAGAGCATGTCCACAAGGTTAAGTGGCATGTGGCGGTAGTCTTATTTCTAAATAATCCATTTTTGTTTAACAAACATTTCATTGAATAAGCTCAAAGCACTAAATATCTTCAAGATTGGAAAAAAATAAGTTTGTATAGACAGGGCAGGAACAAAAGAAAAGTAGTTTAAGAATAAAGACAATTCTCAATTATGAAATCTATGAATGAACCATGTTCTCAGTTTGTTTTCTTCAATATATTGGCTAAAACTCCCTTCTTTCTAATGGTAAAAAGGTTTGCTGGAGATGAGTCTGAAAATAGTAAGTGAAGTCTGGAGCTTGTCAATAGGTTTCAATAACTGATTCTGTTGATCTTTAATGATCTAAAGCTCATTATAGATGCTTAGGTACATAATTCTCATGGCCTGCTCTGATCACTGGATTAATTGAAGGAGTCCAATGCCAGTTTCAAATGGTAATTTCCTCCTGACTAAAATTATTAAATAATAAACAATATATCACATTCCTCAACCAATCAAAAATACGTTTCTAGATTGTTCTTACAAGTTCAAGGCTACGACGTGCTGCGGATGCAAACAATAACAATACTACTATTACTAATTATTATAACAGTAATTGTAATCATTCAGATAGTTCGTTACTCCTTAAACACTATTTCATATTTATTTTTTTAATTTGAGCTACTCAATATTTATATGAGAACTTAAGTGATATTGCCCCATTTTACAGATAAGGCAATTCAGACACACACACACACACAAAAAAAAAGTTTAAGTGACTTGTCCCAAGTCTTAGGCACAAGAGACATGATTATGTACAAGACAGAGTATCCCTCCTCTCCTGATACTCTATTCTAATGAGAATGTTACACAGAAGTTGTGAGCAATTGTAACAGCCAGTGTTGAGCTAGAAATACACAACTACCTTGAGAGGGGCTCAGGAAACACTTAGGGAGAGGGGTAGAATCAGGGAAGTTTCCTTAAGACTCATTTCAGACTTTTCTATGTTGGCTCTGACAAGAACATCAGTTTCTACTCAATTAACTTATTGTGTTCTCAGAATGTACCAAGTTGATTTTGGACCTGATAGAGCAAAACTTTAAAAGTCAATACTACGTACTTATTCTTCCTCTAAGGTTTCTCATACTGTGGTTGCTGTACCAATAGCATCAATTACCTTCGGTGCTTGTTAAAAATACGAACGGGGGTGAGTGGGGGGGGCGCGGGGTGCAGATTGTCCTGGATTTATTTTTCCTAAATTTTTGGATCGGTCCAGGAAAATTACTGTTTCAATTATTAGCGCCTTGGGGATTTTGATGTCAAATACTAAAACAAAGAAGATATTTGGGGTAGTGGCTCCAAAAGGTTCCTGCTTCAATAAGGGTTTTTTGTTTGTTTTGAATGGGTGGGGAGATTAGGAGAGTATTTGGAGGAAATTGTAAAGGATATAGTTGAGATCAGAGTGGTACGCTGAAGAAGCGGCCCATCCTCTATTGCAAGGCGCCTGGCTTATCCTAGGTGCTCTACAAATGCTGACTCGAACACAGGGGCACGGGTATTCATAACGTCCGTGAGTTTAAAATCTTTTCTCTTAGCTTTCCGCTCTGGTCTTCAAGTAACCAGTCAGCAGTGGCAGTACAGTGGAGTAGCCAGGGTGTGTGTATTTTGGAGAAAGACTGAATTCAAACCCCAGACCATCAACAGTTGAGAGGATCAAATTCCTTGATCCCAAATTTTAAAGATTAGAAATAATACGTCTCAGCGTTGATTGAAGTCTCAAGTAAGTTAACTAGGTACAGTGAAACACTTTATAAATGAAAATGCTTAGGCCCGTGCCTAACACGTAAATGCGTTCCATAAATGCTTATTCACACCTGGCTGTAAACTCTATTCCTTCACGTCTGTGATGTCACTTAAACAGACCTCAGACCCTCGGAACAAGTCTTGGTGAGAATAAAATAAAGAAAAATGAATAAATGAATAAATGAGAACACGGAGGCGCCTGGCACAGAAGGGCCACGGGCTGCACACCAGTGAATTCAAGGGGGCCAGGAGGCGTGCCACAGTGGTCTCTCCCCGCCGAGCTTGCGGCACGTGGTAAGCTCCCGCAGTAGCTTCGCGACAGTGGTGGTGGGGGCGGCCAGGGCACAACGCGGAGGGAGGGGGCTTGCGCGGCCAGTGCCACGGTTTGGGGAGGAGTCGACTGCGCAGGCTCCAGATAGGCGCAACCACTGCGCGAAGATCTGAAAGGGGAGAGCGTTAACCCGCTTTGTGCTTCTTTTTATCTACTTAAAAAGCGAAAGCCTGTCTTTTAAAATTTTTTACAATTATACTTGCCGGCCCATTCTTCAAGTGGGTTTTCACTAGAAGGCCTCTTATCTTAAGACTAAAGGGCCTCGGTCTCTAGTCGTGCTCCTCCCTCCCCCGTGGAGGCCACAGTGGACGGGTCCCATCTCCCCTCGGCCTCCGGAGGTGGTTTGGCGGCTCCCTCCCCCTCCCCAGTATCGCGAGTTGGCGCCGCAGCTACCCGGGCTCCGCGTTCCCGGCCCCTCCGCCCGGCCGTACCAAGCCCTTCCGGCGCCCCCTCCTCTCCAGCCTCCGGCCTGTTCTTCCCCGCGAGACGGCCGCCCCCACCTGATCCCCAGCCCTTTTCTCTCCCCGCCGAGCCGCGGCGGCAGCAGCAGCAGGAGGAGGAGGAGGAGCAGCCCGGAGGCGGCCGTGGCTGAGGAGCCCATGGCGTACAGTCAGGGAGGCGGTAAAAAGAAAGTCTGCTACTACTACGATGGTGAGAGGCAGAGCCGGCGGGAGGGCAGGGCTGGGGCGCCGGGCTCGCAGCCGCGCGGGGCTCTGAGGCCGCCGGGCGAGGGGGCGCCGGAGCTGAAGGATGGGAAGGGGGAGGGATCGACGCCTGTCCGAATCTTAACCCATTGCGGACCCATCACCGGGAGTGGGACCCCCTCCGCGGCGAGCCGTCCCAGGGGACTCTGGGACGGCAGCCGGGTGGACGCCCCACTTTTCCTCCCGACGATCTGTGTCTGGCAGTGCAGTACGCCGCCTCTGGGACGGCGCCGGCCTACCACGGCTTCTTGGTGGCGGCGGAGGAGACCGCTCTCCCTGGCATCTCTCTCGCCTGCCACTCGTGGGAGCAGAGTTGGTGGGTACCTACTCCGGTCCCCTGCAGCCGACCCTTACCCCCGGGTCGAAACAGTACCCAGGCCCAGACTCCACACAAAGCCGGGCGGCCGCGGGAGCTCCGCCCCTCCAGTCCGCTTTGCTCCCCGCCTCCCCAGGCCGCTGGTTCCCCTCCCAGTCTGACTGCGCGGAGCGCCTTTTCCCTCCAGCCTCCCGGGCCCCTTGAGCCGGGTGGGTACTGCAAAGTAGTTACCGAGGGTCGAGACCCACGTTCGACTGGGAACACAGTCATGCCGATGTTTTGCGTGGGCTCCATTCTCTCTCCTTTGTTCGCCGGTTTTTTGAGCGCCACTTTCTAAGCATTCAAATGAAAAGGCTGCTTCACTTCCTCAATGAAAACGAGGGTTTTCGAGTTTGAGGCAGTTGGTTTTCACGGGAAATAGGACGGTGGTAGGGAAAGATGGAGCTGTTACTGTGTGTCTTGTAGATCAAGCCGTCGGCTTGCCTCTCGGGGAGGTGGTTACCACCCACTTCTTTGTTGCTCTTTGTTCGATCAGGAAATACCACCCTGGTTTGGAGGTTTAGGTGGTGGGAGTCCTGGTCTAGGAAAACTTTGCATGGTGAAGAAGTACTAAATAATTAGGTAAGCTTGACTTCATGGTACATGAAGTAAATCATAAAAGTCGGATTTTACTTTGGGGGTTTCTTCGAATTTGAAGTTGGAGTGGTAACGTTAAATCGGAATCCTGTTTCCTAAGCCAGCCTAAATTACACTAAGTAGAATAGTAACCTGTTTTACAGATTTCACAAAGACCCGAACGTGGTAAATAGTTCCGAGCAGGTTACTCTCCAGAGACGGGACTCTAGAGTACAACAAAGAAACTAGGCTTAACGACCTGAAAGTCCTATCTGATTTGTCTGAATCAATACAAATTTTGGAAGCTGTTTCCTACATTTGGTGTGTTATAATACAAACATCTTAGAGAGATTTGGAAAGACCTTAGAAGACCGGGCCAGATTCTCATTTGGAAATGGACATCTTTTCAGTTAGCAAGGATGAGTCTTTTAATGCCTGTTTATATAAGATAATCACTTGTGTCATTTGTGGAAAAATCTCAAATCTTGCAGAAGAAATCCAAACTGATATTTGGAAGCTAACACTAGTTAAAGCTATGTTTTAAACATTTTGTGAGAGTACCACATATATGTGTAATACATGCTGGCTTGAAATTATGCCATCGTGGAGGAGTGGATATGGGATTACATTTAATTTTTTTTAATTTTATTTAGTTGTTTTTCAAGTACAGTTTTTTGTCTATTTTTCCCATCCCAGCCTCCCCCGCCCCTTGCTCCCCACCTCCCTCCCTTTTCCACCAACCCAATTAGAAAATGGGAAAAGGACTTGTACATTTAATTTTAACATCAATTATTAAAGGGTTTTTTTTAGTTTGGTTTTTAAGACTTTATGCATATTTGGGGTCACTGGCAAACCCCTGGCCTTGCATTCACATCGGAAAGTAAATAACCATGTAAGTTAATTTTTTTAATTATATTGTTTCTGAGATTTATAGATTTGTTCTTGTCAGAGCTTAAGATAAAGGAGAAAGGTTTAAAAAGGTTGGGGAAACTGGTTCTAAGCTCTTCCTGCAGCTTAATTGCTGTTGACAGTGAAGAAGCCGCTGGTAACTTCTTGTCACTAGGCTTGAACTGCAAAACCAGGAGCTAGACTTTAGCAGTTTTATGAACAGCTGTTTGTTTGTGGACCTATTTATGATGGGTCTTTGTTGAGGGAATGGGAGTGAGCACTGGTCTGAAGAACAAGGTGTAGGCTTCATAGGTACAATGGAAGAGTGGGAATAATTTAAGCCCGTGATTGTGACTTTCTTGTAGACCATTCATCTGCTTTATCTGATGGCCAACAACAGCTGTATAATTGAATGCTTGGCAATATCTGGTTAGGTTATCTGGTTTTGGTCTGTGATTCTTCCTTGGCTCATTTGGACTATTCTTTGGGTTTTTGTGTGGGGAAGGTTCATGTAATATTTTCAGAGATTATTGAGTTGGATAGGTGTTGTGCTAACTATTATCATGTGATAGAATGTCAGGCTTTACATAATTCCAAAAGCTCGTGTTTATATCACCAAAAAACTATTTTGTCAGCTTACATATAAAGGTAGCAAGTGTTTGTTTTCTAATTGTAGGGGAAAAAAAAGGATGTAAGTAAAGCAGCGTCTGCACCAAAGAATTCTGTTACTGAATATGCCACATGGATTAGATTGGGAGGGGATAGTATCAGTAGTAATAGGGCCTTTAGCTAGCATAGGTTAGCTGGTTTTAATTTGTTGGTAAAGTGGAAGAAAGATTAAAAAGAGTAGAGTAGCAAATTCTATAATCATGGGGATCCTACTACCTTTAGGCGTACTGAGACCATTAGGCACTCTTGGTGACACAGAAAGAATGTCTCGCAAGTGAAAGGGATTCTAAAGACAGGTATTATTCTCTGTATACTTCACGGTCTTCAGTACTATACTCTTTTGATCACTGGGATGCTGGTTCTAAGAGAAACTTGAGGCATCCTTAAACCTTTGGGAAAAGTGAGAGAAGTTCGTATTTCTCATAGCTAGTGACTCCTGCTTCAAATTTTCCAAAACCATATTTCTAAAACTTGGCCATCTTATTGTATGTAGTGCAAGGTTATCAATGATCTCTAAAAAGATAGAGCTCGTCAGTCACTGACTCTCTTCTGGCTTTAAAAAGAATGTGATTTCTGTACTTAAAATGTAATTAGCAAACCAAGCTGTATTAGGCCATGATTACAGTATGTTTTTAACCCTTTATTGGGAAGTGTTGACTTGTCTTTGTTTTGAATTAAACTGGAGACTAATCACATTTAGTGCCTGTTTTACTGTGTACACCATATATATAGCAGGGTTGTATAAATACTTGACCTTTGAACTACACAGATCCACTTACACACAGACTTTTTTCAAATACACTCCATACCTGTGGATTCAACCAACCACTGACTGAAACAGTATTTTTCAGTCCACATTTGGGAATTTGTGGATGCAGAGGGTTGACTGTATGCATCGTTTCATGTCATTTTATGTAAGGTACTAGAGCATCTGGGGATTTTGATGTCCACGTGGGCAGGCGGTGGTCAGGGAAATCTTAGAAGCAGCTCCCTGCAGATATTAAGGGAGTACTGTAGTTCAGGTTTGGGGAGTCAAAAATTGTAGGTGGCTTTTTGGCTGCAGGTGGTGGGCATCTGTGCCCCTAACCTGCATGGTGTTCAAAGGTCAACTGTATACATAATTTATACAGTTACTCACATATTGGTCTGTGCACTTGTTTTTTCCTCATCTTAGCAGAGTGCATTAAAATGTTTGGAGAGCCCTGGCTGTTGTGGCCCAGTGGATTGAGCACCAGCCTGCAAACTGAAAAGTCACCAGTTCAATTCCCCGTCGGGGCACATGCCTGGATTATGGGCCATGCCCCTAGTTGGGCGTGTGAGAGCCAGTAGATTGATGTTTCTCTCCCTCCCTTCCCCTCTCAAAAATAAATAACTTATTTAAAAATAATTAAACTTTTTTCTCTGCTACAGTAAAAGAAAGTATTAGTATTTACTTGTTTCTTTTTAACAAACTGTAAATGCCTCACTTGACAAATCCGCATTACAGGAAATAGCTGGAATTGGGGAAGAGGTAGCAGTCATAATAGTATTAAATCACAGATGAGACCAGATTTAAAAGTTCAAGTATGAAGGTGTTTATGTTAGTTAGTAAGTCTTATTTCTCTCTGTTTTGAACAGCAGTTGGCTTATACTTGTCCTCAAAGTCAGTTTTGGGTTCAGAAATATCAAATGAGCTTAAAGTCTACTCTGCCAGGTAGACAAAAGATTGAGTCTTACGAAGGACGTGAAAGACTGTATGTTTGATAGTGAGAGAGGACACCTTTATAGGGTAATCAGACAAGGGAAGGCCTGAAGGAAGAGAATGAGTGGGCTAGCCATAAAAAAGTTTTTTCCTACATAAGATATTGCAAACTGAACTCACCGTCCTGGTAGTTAGAAACAACCTGGCACACTTAATCAAAAGGAAGCCAAGAGGAAGACTTGGGGGAACCATGGGGTGCCTATAGGGCCAGACTACATAAGATTTTGTGGTAAGATACTCAGAAAGCCATTGAAGGTTTTAAGCAGAGAGAGCTTTTGGAAGTGGGGACAGAATGGTAAAGAGTGATGGAGTATAAGACTGACAGCAAGAATTAAATGCATGTGGTCCATATAAAATATAATGGTTGCAATTGACAGATAGACACATTTAGGAAGGTTTAGGGAGTAAAATTTATAAAACTTGTTGATGGATTGGAAGTGGAGTAAGAACTGGGTGATTGTGGTACAGAATAAAGAATAACTTTGAAGTTTCTTTGAACAGTTAAGTGATTCATTCTTGAGATAAGTGCATTTGGGGCAGCACTCTAGTTCACTGACTTACCCAAGCACCCAGAACAGTGCCTGGCAAATGGTAGCCTCTTGATTTGTTAATCAATGAATGAACCTGAGAAACCCTAATATTTAAAGATTGGTGGATGAGTGACTACTGGTCGAGATAGAATCAAGGAAAGTGGTACTCTCAGTGAAAGCCAAGACTCCTTATTTCAAGGAGGAGGAGTGACCGGTGTGTTAAATCTGCCAGTGGATTAAGACTGTAGAAGACAAAAGTAATACAATAGCTTTCTTTTTCCCTGAATCACTTTTTCATCAGCTTTTCTCTAGGGGTAAAGGTAAATTTTACACTTCTGAAATCCAAAATCTGAAAATTGAAAAAGAAAAAAAAGTAACTCATTTAGAATCAAAAGCTTAATCTGAATTATTATATATGACCTTTACTCCACTTACAGTGAGTATTCACAAATTTTTTGCTGCAGAAATGTTAAAGTTTGATTATAGAATACTCCCTAGGCTCCAGGACATCCGTCATATATGGCAGCGGTGTCACATTACATTTACAAAATCCGAAGGAAAAAATCTGAAGTACATCTAGTCCTAAGGACTTGGATAAGCTATTGTAGACTTAATAGCCATTTCCATTCTGATACCTTCTTGAAGGTTGGGCAGTTACTAAAATTTTGCAGATAACTAATTCTTTATGGTTGTCTCTTTAGAGTAACAAAGTTTGTTGTGTTCAAGAAGCCACCTTGAGCTACTTTTTCTGGATATTTACTTCATTGGTAAAGCATTTTTTATTATTTTGATGAGAATCAGGATATCATTTAAAATGCCCAAATTAGATTATTGACCATTTAATTAAGATGAATGAAAAGCCATAGGTTCATAAAAACTGAGAAAAGACATTTTATCTTTATTAAAAAGTGAATGGCACCCTGGTCAGTGCTGCTCAGGTTGGTTGGAGTGTTTGGTAGACTGAAAGGTTCAATTCCTGGTCAGGACACACACCTGGGTCGTTCACAGTTCAGTCGCAGGTTGGGCAGTGTGCGTGAAAGGCAGCTGATGGATGTTTCTCACGTTGGTGTTTTTATCCCTCCCTGCCTTTCTCTTTCACTGTGAAATCAGTGGGTATGTCCTCACGTAAGGAGGGAGGGTGGGTGGATAAATGGATGGATGATAGATAAAAAGTGAATGGCTACAAAGCAGCCATCTAGAGAATTTTGAGATGAAATTAAGCAGGAAAATATTGGAGATGGTTTTTATTAACCCCCTTACATTTTGGGACAAGTCTTAATAAGCCAAGTAGCAATTTTCTGCTGCTTGGCTGTCCTTGTGGGCAAGTGTCACTTAGTATGCATTTTCTTGATGGGAGTAGAGCCTATAAATTTAGCAGAGAAACTTCTTAAGCCTATGTACTTTAATAATTTGAGGATCCTGTTGTTGACAGAATAACTCTGATGGATTAGAAAGGTGATTTCTGGACCTCCAGCCAAGATGGAGGCGTAAGTGGAAACACTGTACCTCCTCGCACAACCAAGTTTAAGGACAACAGAGATTTAGAAACAGAACACAACCAAAACAGTCAGAAAATTGAACTGTACCAAAGTCCAATAACAGTGAACTATTCGTCCAGACCAGTAAGGGGCAGAGTGGGTGGCTGGCAGAGAGGGGTCTCCGCAGGAAAAAGCGGCCTCACCGACCCAGGTGCGCAGGTGGTGGCTGGCAGATGCCAGGCGTTGGGTGGCAGCAGGCAGAACCAGTGAGGGCACAAGGCAGTTAGCTGACGTTGGTCACACATTTGCGTGCAGATAAACCAGGCAAAAAAACGAGCAGTGAGACAGACCTCACAACCCAGGGCCCCAGCAACGGGAATTAAAGCCGAAAAGCACCAACTAGAGAAACTTTCAGGGGTTGAGGTGCCGGGAGAGACTCCCAGCCTCATGGGAGAATTCACTGGAGAGTTCCACAGGGTCCTGGAACGTACACAAGCCCACACACCTGGGAATCAGCACCAGAAGGGCCCAATTTGCTTGTGGGAAGTGGCAGAGGGGACCAAAATCTGAGAGAGAGCAGAACAAATGCCATTGCTCCTCTCTGACCTCACCCCCACATACAGTTCTCACAACCCAGCCACTGGGTTGACCTGCCCTGGTGAACGCCTAAGCCTCTGCTCCTCATACATAACAGGTGCGACCTGACAAAAAAAATTATGGCTCAAGCAGAAGAACAGCTCAAAGTCCCAGAGCCAATACTTCTAAGTGATCAAGAGATAGCCAACCTATCCGGTGCACAGTTCAAAACACTGGTGATCAGGATGCTCACAGAACTGGTTGATTTTAGTTGCAAATTTCATGAAAAGATGAAGGCTACACTAAGTGAAATGAAGCAAAATGCATAGGGAACCAATAGTGATGGAAACAAAACTGGGACTAAAATCAATTGAGTGGACCAGAAGGAAGAAAGAAATGACCAAACAGAAAAGAATGAAGAAATAAGAATTCAAAACAATGAGAGGCTTAGGAACCTCCAGGACATCTTTAAATGTTCCAACATTCCAATTATAGGGGTACCAGAAGGGGGAGAGGAACAGCAACAAGTGGAAAAATTATTTGAACAAATAATAAAGGAGAACTTCCCCACTCTGGCAAAGGAAATAGACTTCCAGGAAGTCCAGGAAACCAGAGACTTCCAGAGAGTCCTAAAGAAGGTGGACCCAAGGAAGAACACACCAAGGCACATCATAATTACATTAGCCAAGATTAAAATGAAGGAGAGAATCCTAGAAGCAGCAAGAGATAAAGGGACAGTCACCTACAAAGGAGTTCCCATCAGAATATCAGTGTATTTCTCAAAAGAGACCTTACAGGCAAGAAGGGGCTGGAAAAGAAGTATTCCAAGTCATGAAATCTAAAGACCTATATCCACAATTGCTCGATCCAGCAAAGCTTTTATTTAGAATGGAAGGGCAGATAAAGTGCTTCTCAGATAAGGTCAAGTTCAAGTAGTTCATCATCACCAAGCCCTTATTATATGAAATGTTAAAGGGACTTACCTAAGAAAAAGAAGATTAAAAAAGATGAACAGTGAAAGGACAGCAAACTCAACAGTTACTAACAACCACACCTAAAACCAAAGCAAACTAAGAGGACAGTTAGATCAGGAGCAGAACCATAGAAATGGAGATTACATAAGGGTTAGCAACAGGAGAGTGGGAAGAGGAGAAGTAGGGAGAAGGTACAGAGAGTAAGTAGCATAGACGGTAGGTAGAAAATAGGGGGAGGACAAGAATACTATGGGAAATACAGAATCTAAAGGACTTGGGACACATGGACATGAACTAAAGGAGGGAAATAGGAGGGAGGGGGTGTGCAGAGTAGAGGGGAATGAAGGGGGGGAATAGGACAACTTTAATGACATAATCAATAAAATATATTTAAAGAGAAAAAGAAAGGTGGTTTCTTATTAAAATACTGTATTCTATATATGTCCTTTTTGTGTCGGGTTTCTCCCTGCCATTCTTTTCTAGTGGCTCTTAAGTGCCATTGCTCTCCCAGTAGCTGTTAAGAAGATTGGCTGAGTTGCCCTGCCTAAGTGTGAATCTTGCTCCTCCCCTGGCTTGCTTTGTGACTTGGCAGTGTTACCTGACTTGTCTGCATCTCACCCTTCTTCACTGTTTCAATAAAATAGGGACAGTAATAATACTACATCATACGGTTGTTAGGAATATTAACAGACAAAACATGTGAATTGAGCAGAATACTGCCTTCTAATAAGCACTCAGTAAATGCTAATTACTGCTATTGTAAACACTCTTGTTGAGAAATTGCAGCTGTACTGTCTTTTATACAAATTATTGGGGTCTTTCCCATTAGATCGTTGGTGGCTTTTCACTGGATATATTCATTGTGTTCATAGCTAGAGGATTTGAACTTAAGATATAGTAGTATTAGAAACATTTCAGCTTGGTAATTTTTACACAGAGGCAGGTGGAAGTTATGTGAATGAAGACTAGAGTTTATTCTTCTTTCATGATCTTTGTGGTGATGGTAACTTAGAAATACCTTCCTTGCATTAACCTGTGTACATAATGCTTCATAACACTAGTGGGCTTTCCATGTGTAAGAATTCATTGAGATCAGGCTGCTTTCAAGGAACTATATGTACTGCCCCATGAAGGACAGAGCTTTATAGCAGATTCTTCCTTGAAAGGTAGATTGTTTTTCCACACTCACAGCCTCTGAATCTGAATTGTGATAAATGGACAGGCATGTTACATATCCCCATAGTTCAGCTTTGCTACTTGTCTGTATTGTCTTAGCTTTGTTCTCACCTGCATTGAGAAAGGTGGCTTTCTTTATGACCATGTATATATCAATTGTTTTCAGAGGGGAGCTTGTTTGGAAAATGATGGGTTAAATAAATTAGAGCTATGATATCAACAAAATCAAGTAGTAATATTATTAGACATAAGTATGTTAATAACAAAAACACTCATCCTGGACGATTAAATACATGGAAGAGAAACAAAAGCCTTTTGAGTTCTCAGTTACTCCTAAACAAAAAAAGGTATGTGTCGAGGCAGGATTTTGAAAGATGTTTTTTATCCTGAAGGTGAGTAAATGGCATTATTTGTCCTTAGCTTTTATTATGTAAACCCATGTTGAAATAAATGACTTCAAGCCATTAAAATCAGCTTGGCTATCTTAACAATATTTTGGAGCTGCTCATTTAAAACTAGAAATACTAGTAAAAGTAATTTCTAATACAGGCTATTATAAAAAATGTCCATTGTGTTAGAAAAATAATATATATGTTTAAGAGGCTTCCTTAAAATGTTATTACAGAGACACTAGAACTTTGCCTAAAAGTATTGACTTTTTTTGAAGTTATATGTGACTTTGGTGTTAATTATTAAATAAATCTTAAGATATTGGAGTATAAAATGTTATAAAAAGATAGGCCAGGAATTATAACTTCAATGCTGAAAAAGGAGACAAAATACATAGGTCAACATGAAAATATTAAAGCTGGCTTTAACCTTGAACAATGTCATGAGATATCATCATTGCAAAACTTTTGTTTAGGATCCACATTTCAGCTATCAAAATTCCCCTTGACTGCGATATGGGTAAAAAGTATGTTAGTCCCCATAATACTAATTAGAAGGGATTTCTGGGATACCAGCAGATCATCCAAGAAGTAATATTGCTGTAAACTTCTAAAATCATGTTAATGAAACTCAGAGAATTTACCTTAACCATTTGAATTTATGAATGGATTCTAAAAGGTATCATTTAAAGGAACAAAAACTTTGTTTTTAAGTGAGTAAAGAGTATTTCACTTGGGCTAATCTCAAATAAGAAATTTTAGTAACTGTAAATCAGGGAAACTTCTTTGCCTTAAACTCTAAATAAACAATCAATTAATGGAGTCAATGGCATACAGAAGTGTGCATAATAGTATATTGGTTTTCTAATACAGTCTTAAAGCTGCAAAATCTAATATTATTTAAGATTTTAAATCTTGTTTTGGTGGTAAATGCCTTCTTAATGGTGGACATACATAAGTTTACATAGTTCATGAAGATTCTCTTGTTCGTATTGTTCAGTTTGTCTCTTTTTCTGTTTTAGGTGATATTGGAAATTATTACTATGGGCAGGGCCATCCTATGAAACCTCATAGAATCCGCATGACCCATAACTTGCTGCTAAATTATGGCTTATATAGAAAAATGGAAATATATGTGAGTATATATTTTAGTAAATACTCAGCATTATTTCTTTTAAGCTACTATGAAACTTTATTATTCCCTTTGGTGGAGGGTATTTAATGGAAGAAAGGGTCTGAAAGAAAATGGAAACTTCTCTTTTTGTTTAATTCAGAGAAAACTGAGTATGGAACCTATACCTTTTTCTGCCTGGCTTCAACTATTTAAAAAATGGTTTCCCCTACCATTTTGGAGAACAACTCTGTTTAGCATACCAAATGTTTTTGTTGCACTAATAGTTGACCTGTCTGTGCTGCTGAAGAGTTGATTTGGGACACTTACAAAAGAACTACACAGAAAATTAATTCTGCGTGTATTTATTGGTGTGCAGAAAGAACACGGTCAATGCACAAGCGGAGTACAGAATAACATAAGATATAACTGCCCTAAATGTTTTTGTAGATAAAGATGAGAGTATATGTAGACACATACAAGACACAAAAATTCTTACCTATTTGGGGATAAAAAAGTCTTGAAGCAGTTAATGGTATTAGGGAATATCGTGAGTTTTTTCTTTGGGTGTAGACATTTAGAGAAGAGGAGGTGGATTAGACTTTCACTCAAAGCTTTGGGGAGGAACTGCGTCATAAATGAAGCTGAGGTCTTCAGAACAAAGGCAGTTTGGTTAGGCATCGGAAATTGAAGAGATTGTGAACAAAGACTTATCATGGAGAATGAGTGCCACTCTGGGCGGTCATTGATAAAATCAGTGGATATAGAGCAGGTTTATGATGGAAAAAGAAAGCAGCATTTATGAACATGGATTTGACTTTAATAAGGACTGACCCATTTTTACTAAAATAAAAAAAGTAATGTAAGTCATAGTTTCTGTTAGACCTGTCTAATGCTTTTAAAGTACGAATTAGCTTTAGAATTTACTTTGTTCTAGAAGACCTAGTTCTTTTGAGAGGACTGTTAGAGGAAATTGTGTGCTTTATGTTTGATAACTCTGACATAACCAGTTGTAATTCAACATTTCTAACATTCATTTTTCTTCACAGAGGCCTCATAAAGCCACTGCGGAAGAAATGACAAAATACCACAGTGATGAGTACATCAAATTTCTACGTTCAATAAGACCAGATAACATGTCTGAGTATAGTAAGCAGATGCAGAGATGTACGTGTCTGTTAAAAGTATATAACTAATATTAATTACTATTATCCAAATCTAGGTATTTTTCCTGACCTAAAATACAGTTTTAATTATTTATTGAAATGAAAGGTCAATGTAAAAATATTAAAGCTACTTTTGAAAACAACTCACTAAAGCCTTCTGGTTTGCCAGACTGCCAAAGAGCTACTCGGATGTTTCTTTGTCCTTTGTTTTGGTCCCATGTTAATTTTGGGATAATGGCTGTTAGCAGGGAGACCCCACGCCCCTACTTTAAAAAAAATAATTATACTTTGGTTGGCCTTAGCTTGATGTATATGCATATATACCTCTTGTCTTCTGTTTGGGTGGTTTGGTTAATCTAGACTGTCATACATGTTCTTTGTTACTTCCCTTTGTTGTGATATTAATGAAGATTTTAATTTTATTCTACATGATGTTCTCTGTTTAAAAACTATATTACTACAGATTAGTTGGCTTGAAGGTGGAATGCAAAATGTTAACCAAAAATGATTGGACCAGTGTCTTTTAAAGCTTGATATTGGATTATATTCTCATCACTGTTTTCATTGATGGACTTCAGTGATGATTTTTAAAAATGAACAGTTTTAGCCCTGACTTGTATAGCTCAGTGGATTGAGCATGGGCCTTTGAACCACAGGATCAAGGTTTGATTCGCAGTCAGGGCACATGCCTGGGTTGCAGGCCAGTTCCCAGTGGGGGGCACATGAGAGACAGCCACACATTAATGTTTCTCTCACTCTCTCCTTCTCTTCCCCTCTAAAAAAAGATAAATGAATAAAATCTTCTTTAAAAAATCTACAGTTTAAAAAAATGAACTGTTTCAGTAATACTAAATTAAGTGTATTTGAGAAAAATGTCTTTCATAGAATATCATATACATTTTTATCACATATTTTGTTTAATAAAATGCTATAATGTAAATAAAATAGATCTTTTTTTCCAGTAGACATTCAGGCTTAGATTAAGAAATCATGAGTAGCCTTAGGGCAAAAGAATTAATAAGATTATTTAAAATTTACATAATACTGAGTTGTATTAAGATTACGATTATGTCTGAGCAGTAAGAAAATAAAATTTATTCACTGTGGTTCTAATAAAATTAAGAGTGTACAAAGCTATGTATAAGATTATGATTTACTGAAGAGGTTATACTTTGGGGGTGGGGACAGTCTAAGAATGTGTTACACATACATACCTATACCTCCTTCATTTTCTCAGTATTAAGGAACTAATATGTCTTGAGGTATCATGTATCTGTGTTTTGTTTCCTTGTGCCTTACACTACCCCTTCTCTACCTTGACTGCCATGAACTGACCTAGTTAGCTCTTACCATTTTTTGAAGATCACCATTAACCACGGGCATAGGCAACCAACTGTTCTATCTTTTTAGTACTCACTAAAATACATTAGTTATAGATGTTCTGTGTACTTAGGAGTTGTGTGTGTGTGTTTTAAGTAAATTATAAAGCAATTGAAGTTACTCCAACTTTTTAGAATCTCAGTTTATTGTCGTCATGTTTGAAAACGTGTATAAAATTTAAGTTCATGTTTTAATACTTTTATATTTTGATAGATTTTGATTTCTTGTTAATAGAGCAAAGATAGTGCACAAATAATCCTGGTAAGATTTGGTAGTGGTGTTTCTACTATAACACTTTAGTTATATTGGATAAAATTATATTATATTTTTAATTTGCAGACTTTAGATTACTGTTATGATGTGTGCATGTTTTATGGTTGCAGCAAATAAAAAAGTATTTTGTGGGAAATGGTTTTTGTAAGAAAAGGCTTTTAGTAATTTACAGAATGGATTAGTGAAATTAGTGAAATTCATCTTTCACAGTTAATGTTGGAGAAGATTGTCCAGTGTTTGATGGACTCTTTGAGTTTTGTCAGCTCTCAACTGGTGGCTCAGTAGGTAAGTATCCTGATTCAGTTAGACTTAAAGTTGACTTAAACTCTGTATCTTTTGAGTTACTTGTTTAGCAGAAGCCCCTCCATGTTTTACAGGAATAAAATTTTACATCTATAAAAATGATCATAATGACTTCAAGGTTGTTGTTTGTTTGTTTGTGTGCTTTTTTTCCCCACTTTTTAGTTTCTTATTGCCATTTCATTTTCACTTACAGATTTCTTTTTTCTTCCTCTCTTCTACCATTGTTACTCTAGCAATCATTGTTGCTACCACTTTCCATATATGCTCTTATTTAGTTAAATCACAGTTGTAGGAACATATTTATCTAAGGAGAAACTGCTGACTATTAGAGTTCTGAACAATGATTCTTGCCTTTTATGAATTGAAACTCTTGGTTTACCCATGGCATACTTTTTCCTATAGGGCTTTTGTCTAGGTATGTTCATTTTTAATTTTAAGCATTTAAAAAGTCTGTCCCTTCTTGATTCTTAGCTGGGGCTGTGAAGTTAAACCGACAACAAACTGATATGGCTGTTAATTGGGCTGGAGGATTGCATCATGCTAAGAAATCAGAAGCATCAGGATTCTGTTACGTTAATGATATTGTGCTTGCCATCCTTGAATTACTAAAGTAAGTTAATCTGTGTTGATATTTTTCCTGTGAAAAAGTAGTTTCATTAAAACCATAAAAATACAACTTTTTAAAACAACATTTAGTAAACAGGTTGAAAATAGTTAATGGTGAGTTTTTGATGGGTTTATTACAAATCACTGTAGAAATAATAGGAAATTTGCTCAATTCTTGGATTGTTAAGAGTGAGGAGTGCATAATGAATGTGTGAAACTCCCATTGGGTACCCTTTAAAAAAATAGTAAAAGTAGTTCAGCAATTTAAGTTTGAGTTACGGTTTCAGGTAAAGAAAAATGACATGACTCTGGAAGTTTATGTTCTAAAATTTTGTAAGCTTTTTAACTTTTGATGGCAAATATTTGGAACCTGTGTTAAAGAAAATTTGGTTACCTATTAAATGTTAATTGCCTAGCTTCCTTAGAAGGGGGCTCTGTTTTCTAAAAATGGGTATTATCTCTGAGTTGCTAAAAGAATTAAAGTTTTTCTTAACTGCAGCTTGAGAGAGATATCTCTAAAGGTACATGAATGTGAATTTGGAGTTACTAAGTTAGATTTTTTCTTTTTTACCATCATCAGTTGTGACACATCTAAGCAGATACCCCTTTATATTGTAGTTAGTGATTTCTTGCCTTTGAATGTGTTGCCTGTAGTTATTCCATACTTACTATTTATAGAGACTGATTTTTCAGTCATTTAAAGTTTTGTGTTGACTCCTCAAATCAGCAACTGGGCTATGGCAGGTGACTAAGAGCCAGGAAAACCACTTGAAATTTTGCCTTGTTATTAATTTGCCATTGATGTTGGTACCTGTGTCTTCATCTCTGAGCAGCAGTTCTTGTTCTCATGCTAATAGTCTTAAACAAGCTTAATTTTATTTTTCTGGACACATTTCTTAAATTGGTGCAGTCAAACATGATTTAATTGACTGTTGATTAAAAAGCTTATGAGCCACTCAGAAACTTTTTGCTCCCTGCTTTATTTTTATGAAAAAACTGTGCTATGATGAGATACTCTGTTTTTTACATTCTGAGGTTTCTGAATCTTGCTTTCTTTTGAGTTAAGAATGAGTACTTAGTCTGGTAATGCCAATTTATATTATAATCTTTTGACACAGCTGTGGTATCATTGTACACTAAATACAGTGCTCTGCCATCTACTTCAGTAGTAATCCTCACTTCACTGTGCCTTGAAAAGATGACATTTGAAGTTCACTTTCCTTTTTTCTTGTTTTGACATGGGTATGCACTGGTAATAAGATGTCACAGTTTGTGGTACCTGCGGCTTTTAAAATGTATTTGAGTTATAACTGCTTACTGGGATTTGTAGTGTTCTAAGCAGCACTGTGATAAGAGTACCACATGTGGTTTCTGTCATGACAACTCAGCTCTGCAGTTGAAGCACAAAAGAAGCCGTAGACAGTACGTAAACAGTAAACAAATGAGTATGGACATGTTTCAATAACATTGTGTTTTTGGACATTGCAATTTTAGTATCATTTATTGATCATGTATCATAAAATATGCTTGTTTTGATTTTATTTTTGAGTCATTTAAAAAATGTAAAAATTATTCTTATCACAAAAGCTGTACAGAAGAGGCCATTGGCCAAATTTGGACAGACCAGACATTGTCAAACCTTTTATAAGATTGATTATTTACTAGAGACATATTTTAAAGTAACAATCTTAAAAATGGTATGATCTTCAGTTGTTAATATAAAGAAACATGTACTATGTTTTTAAAGCACATAGAATAGGACAGATTTCACAACAAGTACATTTTCTCACCTAGATAGTGCCTATAGGGAGGATTTAAAGGTCTGAGGATCAGATTGTAAGTTCAGATGTTTGATTGGTCTCTTAGGCTGTAATTAAAGTAAGAAAGGGGATTAAGTGTTCTGGAATTCAAGACCTCAAAAATCTATGGTGCTTCTTCCCATATTAAAACTTTTAAATAACTTAGTATGTCTTCCTTTTCAGGTATCATCAGAGAGTCTTATATATTGATATTGATATCCACCATGGTGATGGTGTTGAAGAAGCCTTTTACACAACAGATCGTGTAATGACTGTATCATTCCATAAATATGGGGAATACTTCCCTGGAACAGGGGACTTGAGGGTAAGACTGAATTCTGTCTGGATAAATATGAGATTAAGCTAGGAGGCTAATAATTGTGTACTTAAACTAATATTTTTCTTGAGTTACTAATTTGAACCTTATACACAGAATTGAGTCATTTATATGCTATAACATATGCTAGATTTGTTTTGCTGAATATAAGCTAACTTTTTTAAAAATCAAATCTTTATTGTATTTTTTTCCCATTACCATTTAGTTTCCTTATACACCCCTCCCCTAACAATCACCATACTGTTATCCATGTCCTTTTTCCTTTTTGCTCAGTCCCTCCACCCCCTGAACCCCGCCCTACCCCATGCCATCCAGATAAGCAAAGTTAAATGAGACCTCACAGGACTTTTCTTTTGCTCAGCTATTTTTGGTTGAATAAATATTTTTTTAACATTAACAAAGCACAAAGCCGTTGTCTTGATGTACACAGTTTGAACCTTCAGAATGTACTTACTGATAGCCTACATTGATATTGATCAGGATGTACACAGTTTGAACCTTCAGAATGTACTTACTGATAGCCTACATTGATATTGATTAGAAAGACTGATAAAATAAAATAATGGACTAAGTCTTTTAGGTTCTTATAAAAGACTAGGAACCCATGTGTATTAGTTCACCAGCTGGCATTGTGAGACACTCACTGTGTTTAGCCTCAGTAAATTTTTTAGTTGAAGACTCTTTCAGCGCGTTTGCCCATTTAACGATGGGTGATTTACAAGTGCACCTGTGCACACTGTACTGAGTGCTCAGCAGCTTTTGACCAAAAATGGCATGACATCCATGCCCCACCTTCTTATTCAGCCGATCTCACCCCAAGTGGCTTTTTTCATTTCCCCGGATGAAAAAAGGTTCTCAAAGGAAAATGTTCTGACGATGTAGAAGAGGTGAAAGTAAAAACAACAAATAATAAAAGTCATCAAAATTGACGAGATCAAAAACTGTTTTGAGCAGTGGAAAACCTGTCTCGATAGGTTGCAGCAAATACAGTGTACTTTGAAGGTGACTGAAGTTTAAACATGGAAGAATAAATACACAATTTTTTATAAATAAATCTGGGTTTTTTAGGTCCCCCCCATACTTAATGTCAGAGTTTATTTCAACTGTATTTTTAGTGCAGGAATCTAGGGATTCACAATACTTCAGTTTACCTACATTCGTATAACTTTAATTACATATAAAAATTAATTTCTTTAAGAAAAGTTGTGGTGGGTATGATTCCTCTTGCTTTGGTGGTGAACACACCACAGTGCACAGAGGGTGTGTTGGTAAATTATGTACCTGAAACCTGTATAATTTTGTTGACCTCAGTAAATTCAATAAAAAGGAATGTTGGATCATAATCACACTAATATTGAAGGATAAAATATGCTTTTCAAAAAATGGATTCAGGCTAAGATCATTCCACGAGAAATAAGGGAAATACAAATGTTAATAGTTCTGAAGATTCAGATTTATTGAAACATTGCCATTTCAAACACATAAGAATCAGTCACCCACAGTCCAGTCCTTTGGTGGTGTTAAGGCACAGTTTTATAGAAATGTTCTCTATCTCATTCATCTCTTCTAGGAATATATACATATGTATGTATATGTCCTTGTATACACACACAGATACTTGTGTACACATATGCATTACATACACAAATAAATATGCATAATATATATGTGTGTGTATATATATTAAGTGTGTATAGCTGGAACCTAGCCATCAACTTCTCTCCTTTGCTTCTTTTGGGAGGTATTAAATACTTAGAGTGGTACTTATTCAACAAGTAGAAAACAAACTTATTTCAAGCCTAATTAAAGAACAGATACTGATGCTTTAGTATGAAGCTATTAAAACTTCAAGAAAATCTGAGCATTTCTTTATCTTTTGTTAAAGATGTTACTTATTTTTAGAGAGAGACAAAGGGAGGGAGAAAGAAAGAGAGAGAAACACCCATATGTGGTTGCCTCTTTGCACACCACCAACTGGCACGTGACCTGCAACCCAGTCATGTGCCCTGACTGCCACCCTCTGGTTCCCAGGCCAGCACTCAATCCACTGAGCCACTCCAGAGAGGGCAGCTTTTCTTTAATCATATGTAAACTCATGCCAGATGGCGAGCCACAAGAAGGATTCTGCATTACAGAAATCTGTCCCTCAGGGTTCTTTGGCTTAGTATTATTTCCTATAGTTTTACTCATAAAAATTTCTTACTCTGTTTATGGTGAATTTCTTGGGTTAATGTAGTATATAACTTAATATTGCCTTGTTTATATTAAACTCCCCAAAATAATCATTACAGGTTCATTGGAACTGGTTCTTTCAGCTTTATAACAGCCTATAAATGTTAGAACATGCACTTACTCTATTCTGTGTTATTTCCTTTCTCAACCTACATAATGAATTCAGAATTGGTTCTTGTTATGTGTTCTTTTAATCTCTTAAAAATAGTTTAATAAATATATTGAAATTTTTATTATAAAATACTCTCTAAGACCTATTTTACTTCATATTTTAGGATATTGGTGCAGGAAAAGGCAAATACTATGCTGTAAATTTTCCAATGAGAGATGGTATAGATGATGAGTCATATGGGCAGATATTTAAGCCTGTAAGTATTACTGATTTTAAAAATTGAAACAAATTTGAGAATCTTATTAGAGATAATAACGTTTGTTATCTTGTACATAGATTATCTCAAAAGTGATGGAGATGTATCAACCTAGTGCTGTGGTGTTACAGTGTGGTGCAGACTCACTATCTGGTGATCGGCTTGGTTGCTTCAATCTGACAGTTAAAGGTAAGCAGTTTAAAGGGTAATATGAGTAATACCTGGCCAGGAAACTTAATTAGTTAAGAGCATCCACCCAATATGCCAAGGTTGCAGGTTTGATTCCTGGTCACGGCATATGGAAGAATCAACCAGTGAATGCCTAAATAAGTGGAGCAACAAATTGATGTTTCTGTCTCTCTCTCCTTCTCCCTCCCTCCCTTTCTCTCTTTCTGTATCAAATTCAATAAATAAAAAAATGTTTAAGTTAAATAAAGGGTGATAGTCCCATAACTACTGTTAATCTTGCCCTAATAGGTCTGATTCTGGTCTTTTTTTTTTTTTAATTTTGTCATTTATGTCTACATTTATACATGAATAATTTTGTATGGCCTGTTGCAGTATCAGCCAGGATGACTCTGTTTTCAGTGTTCTCGGTTGATTCTTTTAGTGTATCTTTCTCTGAATAATGTGCAAACTTTTGGTTTTTCACGTCAGTCTTGTCTATTCACTTACTATTATGAAAGAAGAGGGATTTAGCCTCTTTTTAACACTTTATCCCCAGTGTGCACACACCCTTCTAGTCTTGTATCTCCCATTTTTACCATTTAAATCTGGTGTTTATAACAGAACTTTGGTTATGGTATTCAGTATCGTCAATAACATTAAAGTACATTTCAGCTTATCAGCTTTTCTTTATTGCATAACTTGCTCTTTTTGTCCAATATGTCATTTACTTAATTTTCTCTTTTAATATTATTAAAAAGTTAGTGTCTGAGTAGCTTCATATGTTCAGATGCATTAAGTATCCTATCAGTTTAACCCTGAAGGACACCTTTCTGGTCTGGTCCTGTTTGGATGAGTGTCCTCTCTAGACCTGGCAGAAAGTGAGCTGCTCTTGGCTTCTCTGTTGTATTGGCTCCCTGGTTGCTGTTTCCTCCGTCTTCCTCTTAATTTGTCCCTCATTTTGGTGGAGCACATTTTCATGCGGCTTCCTGAGAAAAGTTGTGTGGGAGATTCGGAGATTACGTTAATTCCAACACTTAAATTGATCAAGTGTGGAAATCAACATATGATAAAGTCCAGATCAAAATTTTAAAAAATGACCGTTATGGAATGAACTTACAGCAAATAAAAATAAATTTGAAATTTTACTTAATGAGTCCTTAAAATTATCGTGGGTGTTGTACATGATTTTAGAGTTTTTCTTGTGTTATTTTTAGTAGCAAGTTGATGTTCTGCTTTGAATTCTCATAGATGTGAAGAGTTCTCAAATAGAACTTTTTCCAAAATGACTATTGGCCAAAATGTAATTAAATAACTAAATACTAAAGATGGATATTAAAGGATTAAAGGCTATTTTGTTTAATGTTAATTAATACTCGCTACCATACCAGGCGGTGTTAGTTATGATATAATGTATTATTCTGCTTTTTTAGGTTGCATATATATGACATTAATTACCCCTTTTCTTGGTAGGTTAATAATGCCCAAATAGCAGCCGCTTTATATTGTTGAACTTCATATGTGTTGATAACCATCTGTTGCCTAAAAATGCGAATGATCTTCCAAAAATGATCACCAGATGTACTCTTAAGATAATGTATTAACTGTCAGTTTTTCTGCTTATCTCTTTGAAAGTTCTCAGTACTTTCACAGTTAATAGCTTTTTAATTATAAACTGCAGCATTTTACTTATAATAATCTATATATTTTAACTGACTGATAGGATTTCATTTGTATAAAGCATATAGGATTTGTAATCCCAAATCTTAAACTTGAGTATAAACTTTTTCCACTGCCATTCAGGTTTCTCAGGTCTGCTAGTCAGTTACTTCTTGTTTATTTCCTTCCTGCCTTCATTTATGTCCTTACTGTTGTGTTCCGTCTCAATCTTCATTTTCATAGATTTTAGCTCTTAAAGAAATCCCTTTATAGTCATTTTTATCAGGTTTTGAGATTAAAAAAAGCAAATTTCTTTGTTTAGCCAGCTATCCCTACTAGGAAAGTCTGTAAGTTAACTTTATGTTTTGTTTTTAAAAATACCCAAACAGTTATTATCTTTTATAAGAAAGTTATGTTTTTGTAATAGCGCTAATCAAAATTAGGTTGTGAATTATATAATACAATACTGAAAAATACTAAATGAAGATGCTCAGTATATAATTACAAGAAAAAAAGATCACTAAACTGTAACTCAGAGGGAATTGAAAGGGATTGTTTTTTAAAAAAAATAACTTTGGATGACGGAGTTTTATGTAGTTTTTCTATTTTACCAAATATTTTTTAACAGGTATGGCTTAAGTGCCTGAATATTCTAAAAAGTTTTAGTAACTTGTAATCAATGATTAAATTATGACATTTATCCAAGGGAAGTATTGTGTTTTTATATTAGGTTTACTGTATATTCACATTTCTACACAGAGAAATTTATTGAAGTTGTGTTTAATAGTAATAAGCATTAATTTTATAGTCTTTGATAAAAAATTTTCATAATACCACTATTAAAATTTTTTAGCTAGCCTTCCATTGTGCATAATGTTTATTGTTATTTGATTTCTTTTCCCTGTGTAATTTCACATGAATAGGACATTTTTACATCACATACCATCTTCCTTTGTTAATCAAAGTGTTATATATTTAAATTGTCATCTTAATATAGTATGTTTGACTTCTCTATCAGGAACACTTGCTAAAATAGCTAGTATGTCTTACTGGATTTCTTGTATCGTGGAAAGTGCTTTGATAAAAAGTTTTAGACTAGAACATTCCTGAAATTTTTACGTGTTATTTAGAAAAGCCATTAATAATTGATTAAAATTTTGTGTTTGCTATCTTTTTAAAATTTTACTTTTCAACTATAACAATGCAGACTTACTGTCACCTAAATCTCTTTGTCTTAGGTCATGCTAAATGTGTAGAAGTTGTAAAAACTTTCAATTTACCATTACTGATGCTTGGAGGAGGTGGATACACAATTCGTAACGTTGCTCGCTGTTGGACTTACGAAACTGCAGTTGCCCTTGATTGTGAGATTCCCAATGGTAAGTATTCTTATTATGATATATTTATTGAATGAATTGTCAATGTATAGAAATAGATGGATTGATTAGATTTTAAAATTGTGAATAGGAGACCAGTCAGTTAATGAATTCATTTTGCATTCACTTTTAAACATTTTCTTTGGAAATATTTCTCAAGTCAAGTCTGGATTTTTGTGCAGAATTTGTGTGAAAACTGAGCTTTTAATATGTAACTTTATTTCATTGTTTTTAATAGAATTGCCATATAATGATTACTTTGAGTATTTTGGACCAGACTTCAAACTGCACATCAGTCCTTCAAATATGACAAACCAGAATACTCCGGAATATATGGAAAAGATAAAGTAAGACATTAGTGAATTGTTTTCATATATATTTGCTACAGCTTTAAGAACCTTTAGAGGGCCAAGTGCAATAAGTTATTTTAGCTTTATACATAATTCCTTTGTCCTTTTCAAAAGCATTTAAAACCATAAAATTATTGATTTAATATTTTATCAGAATGGAAAATATGTGGGTTTCATAGCTCAAAAATGTTTAATCTATCAGTTAAAATCAGTTTTTAATTTGCAAGGGGCACTATAATTTTATACCCTTGCTTCCCTCCCACCCCCAAAATATTGTACTTATTTTTAGAGAGAGGGGAAGGGAGAGAAAGATCAGTATGTGGTTGCCTCTGGCACACCCCCTGCTCAGGACCTGGCCCCTGCAACCCAGGCATGTGCCCTGACTGGGAATCAAACTGAGGACCCTTTGGTTCTCAGGCCGGCGCTCAATCCACTGAGCCACACCAGCCAGGGCTATACCCTTGCTTTAAATGGAAGTGAAATGAAATGTATTTTCATTAAAACATTTCAAAGCTTTGTGTCGAAGAATGAAGTATTTAGAGAGACATGGTAGGTAGTATAGGCCTGGATTTGTGTTCTCTCTACCACACACTTGCTCTGTGACATTTGGCAAGTTAATTTGCCTTTGTGTTTATAGTTCCTTAAAAATGAAATAATGGGAGAAGAAATAGTACCTACAATGTAAATTTTGAGGGTTAAATGGGTTCATAACATGTAAAGTATAAGTGCTCAGTGAATTTGTTCCTTAAGTCATAGGATAGCTAAATAAAATAGGAAATTTTTGATTTAATGTTTTTTTCTTAACATTTAAAAGGAACTTGAAAGAAAGTGAGTTTTGTCTAATAACTTTGCATGTGTAATTTAGACAGCGATTATTTGAAAATTTACGCATGTTACCTCATGCACCTGGTGTCCAAATGCAAGCTATTCCAGAAGATGCTGTTCATGAAGACAGTGGAGATGAAGATGGAGAAGATCCAGATAAGAGAATTTCTAGTAAGCCAGTGCCTTGATGAGTATTCCATTACATTTTTCTGTTGTATGAAAATAACACGACAAACTGAAGGCTTTACATGGTCAAGAACACAATGGGTCTTGTTTCATTAACACACTATTATTGTCTCTTTTCCGTTTTTAATTTTACATAGTTTAACTTCCTTACGTCTCGAGGGCTGATTTGAGTGTTAGCAATTTCAGTTTATATGACTGTATATGATCAGATGTTTCCACAAACTACCTGCTTATATATATTTGGGTATAAATTGAAAAATAAACCATTTATTTAGAGTAAGTTGAAGAGCCTGAAACACCTTTTGTTTGATTCTACAATCTCATTTCACTTAATACAAGTGCTAGACTTATAACCTAATGGCGTGCTATTCATCTAGAAATTGACATATTTGGTATTAATGGTATATTTATTTTATCTACTTCCCCTCTCAGCTCTAAAATAAAAGGTTACTTTTTGAATTATGACATCACCCTTGCCTCCTATTAGAACAGTTTTTTCCTCTATAAAGTTTTTTTGAGATCCCCCAAATGTTCTTCATTTGAATTATTTCTTTCTATATCAAATGTTTCTTTGAATTATTTATTTCTATATCAAAGCTAAATTTTTAGTATTTAGCAAACCATGCATTCAGTTCTAATCTTGAAATTGTTAAGTATGTGTTCTGTACTTTTCAGTGTAATGGCTGATTACTATTGTTAAAACTGTAATTAAATTTTTTATATATCAGTTCGAGCATCAGACAAACGGATAGCTTGTGATGAAGAATTCTCAGATTCAGAGGATGAAGGAGAAGGAGGTCGTAGAAATGTAGCTGATCATAAGAAAGGAGCAAAGAAAGCTAGAATCGAGGAAGACAAGAAGGAAACAGAGGACAAAAAAGCAGGTGAGTTTTTTTCCAGTAAATGTGTCTTAAAATTGTACTTTTTAAAAAAAGTGAGCTGCACTGTAGGTTTTATGAGATCCTAAAGTCAGTCACCACAAGTATTGGAGGTGTGCGGTGCTAGGTAGATGACTTTTTTCCCAACTATCTTTTATTTAGCGCTCTCTAAATGCTGTTAACCACATCTGCTTCTGTAATGTAGGAAACCTTATTGCCTTTGGGATTAACATAGTGAACATTGTACTACGATGCGGATTAGGTGAGAGAGAAGACCAGTGATTATAGATCCATTTACCGTGTGTGAGCAAAACTGAAATCTCAGAAAATTTTTAACTCCCTAAAGCTTATTTGCTGGGAATAAAACACAAGAAGATTACATTACCCTTAGAACAGTTTGATCATTTTGGAAAAGCTCAGATAATAGGCTTTCTGTAGAAGTGTTTGAAGAAAATATAAAGACTCTAAAAAATAGGAAGGGATATTCATAGCATATCTTGACTTGTCTAGTTCTGTTCTTTTACTTGTGGATTTACTCCTCGAATATACTGTTCTCTACCATTTTATAATTTTAACTTCCCCGTGTATTGTGGCTTCAGTCTGTTCTTGTGTAACACTGATTGACATCCAGAAATTCTAGTTGTGATTGTGGTAAGGAGGACTTGAGCTTTAGCTGTAGGATTTTTCTGCTGTTTTTCTTTTTTCCTCGCTGTCAGTGTATCATCTTGTCTATCCTTTTTTGGTTTCTTCTCCTTTTCAAATCTTTTTTCTTTGCTTTTCTTCCAAATGGGAAAGTAGGTGTACTGGGATGTTTGTCTTTCATTACTGTGTTAGCTAAAAATGACAGTACCTCTTGATCTGTCTTAATGGCCTGGTAATAGATTAACCTTAGCTCCACACGTCTATTGCTGATATTAATTGATATTTTTTAACTTAAAAAAAGTTTTTAATAATATTATTCTTATGGGGCCTTGAAATTGTTAAAATCCCTTGTCCTACAGATAAAATATTACCATAGAAAACTTTTTTAAAAATGAAAGTTAGGGCCATTCCTTTTCTTTCCTTCCCTAATTCTGTTTTTGAACTTTTTAAGCTTACGTATCCAAAATTAAGCCAGAGTCAAAACAAATGTTAATGTCCACAAGTTTGTGTTCTAGCTGAGAACAGTCTCATGAAATGTCTATGTAGAATGCTTAATAGCAATATTTATAATTTACTGTATCTTTATTATTAGGTCATTGCCTCACAGCTTTGGTTATTTGCTTATTTAAAGAACATATTCAACCCTAGGTGATATAACTCAGTGGATTGAGTGCTGGCCTGCAAACCAAAAGGTTGCCAATTCAATTCCCAGTCAGGGCACATGCCTGGGTTTCAAGCTAGGTCCCAGTAGGGGACTCACGAGAGGTAACCATACATTGATATTTCTCTCCTTCTTTCCTTCCCTTCCCCTCTAAAGATAAATAAATTTAATTTAATTTAAAAAATAAAATAATCACATTTGTGCTTTTTTTTTTTTGCATCCTTGAATTACTACCATTATTTCTACCATTTCATTTGATTATTATGTTAAAGTTTCAGTATTTATAGTGAGGGTTAAAGACAAATGATACAAAACAATGGGATTTAGCCTCTGCTATGTCTTTGGGCTCATCTTAATTGAATTCGCCCCTCTTCTGACAGTACTTGAGTTACATTGGTCTTTCAGTTCCTACCACCCACCTGCTAATTCCTTCTTTTATCAGAGTTCTGTTTTTGTTTTTTTTTTAATATATTTTTAAAGATTTTGTTTATTTCTGGGGGTGGGGGGGTGAGAGAAACATCAACGTGAGAAAAAAACATCTGTTGGTTACCTCTCACGTGTGCCCTGACTGGGGAACTGTACCTGCAACCCAGGCATCTTTCTGCTTCAACTGCAAATCAAACCAGCAAGTCCTTGCCCTGTGGAACAATGCCCAACCAACTGAGCCACACTGGCTGGGGCGTTGTGTCAAAGTTCTTTTAAGTTTTCCCTCTGTTCGAGATACATTTCCCTTTTTTACCCATGAGTTATTCTTCAGGAAACTTTCAGATGTCCCTTTCTGGAGCCTTTTCTGATCGCCGGGTGCTGTGGCGATCATGTTCCCTGGCTTTACAGCTTCATAGTACATAGTACATAATACTGAGATCCCACAGAAGCAGAACTCCCAAGAGGACAAGGACTGTTTGTTACATTGGTTCTGCGAACTTTGGTCATTTAGCATATAGCACCTAACACAAAGCCTGTTCAGTTGAATTCATAAATGGTAAGATTATATATGATGGCTTTTTATCCTTTAAGTCAGGTATACTTTAAAATATGTTGAATTTCCAAAGTATTTTATATTTCAAAATAGGTTTTAACCTCTTCTAATTTTTGTTACAGATGTCAAGGAAGAAGATAAATCCAAGGATAATAGTGGTGAAAAAACAGATACCAAAGGGTAAATTATATTACTTACCTTGTGATTTTTATATACTGTACGAATACTAAACACAATTACTTGGGTATGTATTCTTCTTAGAGGCACTGGCACATGAGACAACATGTGCCGTCTTAACCACCAGTTTAGGTGTCATCTGTCCCGCTGCCCGTCTGTCACTGATGTAGCTTGCTTAAAGTCACAGAGATCAGCACTAATCAGTGTTGTAACTGAGGGATTTGTATTCTTTTACTGAGACCTTTTTTGCTATTAGTATTTGTACAGGCACCTAATGGTCTTCCATGGTGCTTATTTCTATATGTAGGATTTCATCCTTTTGCAAGGTGGGTACATGTAAGAAACTCTGGGCTAGCCTAACTTTTTTAAAAAACATAAGATTTTTATTGTCAGAAAGCTTATTTAACTGCCTGAGCACATACAGTCTTGTGCTAGCCTTTATAGGATAACTTGAAAAAGATTATAAAACTACTAGAAATATTAAGGCGACCAGTGAGTCAGTACTTGAGATATTAAAGCGCTATGTCAGCTTCTGTGTTTCTTGGCATGGGTGTGCGGGACCTGCATTTAAACTGCGATCATACTGTTTGTAATATTTCACGTTGCCTTTTTTAACAGAGCCAAATCAGAACAGCTCAGCAACCCTTGAATTTGAAAGTCTCTCCGGTTTCAGAAGATAATAAAAAATGAGAAAATATTGGGAAGAAAATGTTTTCTTTTTGAAGACTTATGGCTTCATTTTATACTACTTTGGCATGGACTGTATTTATTTTCAAAATGGCTTTTGTTTTTGTTTTTCTTGGCAAGTTTTAGTGTGAGTTTCTAATTATGAAGCAAAATTTTTTTCCACCATGCTTTATGTGATAGTATTTAAAATTGATGTGAGTTATTATGTCAAAAACTGATCTATTAAAGAAGTAATTGGCCTTTCTGAGCTGATTTTTCCATCTTTTGTAATTATCTTTATTAAAAAATTGTACTTGGATTGTCCTGTCTGTTTTTTTTATAATATGAAATTCTTTTTCAGAGAGGAATGACGTAACGATTTCTGTAGAATTAGAAAACACAAGAGGTGAAAGATACTGGTTACAATGCAAAGACATCCATTCACTGTTTCTGCAAGAAAGAGGATTTACAGTAGTTACTATTTTTAATGGAATGGAAGTTCTACCATCTTGTCCTCTAGAGGTTAGCTCAGGGGTGTTAAACTCAGTGGGCCACATCAGCCTCGTGGTTGCCTTCAAAAGGCCAAATGTAATTTGGGGACTATATAAGTGTAACTACTCCTTAACTAGGGGCAGGCAGGTGGCGCTGCTGCTGGGTAGAAACAAGGTGCCAGGTGGATAAAACTGTGGAGGGCCGGGTTCAGCCCTTGTGTTTGCCACCTGTGCGTTAGCTACTCAGTATGATTTCACATGTCATTGTAATAATTTATGTCTGAAATTAATAGCACAAGGTATATAATTGTATAATACAAGCTAATAATAGGCATCCATTATCTTTGTGCCGAACCCAAGATTCCCCAAAATTGGAAATGGAAGTTCTGAATTGAAAGAAGGAACGTGTAACTTCAATAAAGATTCTGAGAACCACTACTATATACCAAATAAATGAGTTAATATGGTTATGTTTGACCAGAACTTAACTGCATTTATTTTAAGCAGACAAATGTAATTTCTAAGATGTACACAGGGGGAAAGTATTTTAGGGATTTGCCAAAATTCGTAAACCCTCTTTTTGGCCATGCCCAAATTGATTCTTTTGAGATAAAAACTATAGCATGCTAGAAGACAGATCAGTCAAAAATGATTGTAAGCCCAGGTCTGATGGGAGGAGATATTTCTGGCATTGGCAGATGTCCCTGGATTTTTGTCGTGAACAGTCATTCAACCGCCATGATTTAACACATTCTACACTGGGCATGTTCGCTTCAGGTTTTTCCGTTAAACTTACACAGGAGGAGTCGACGCACTATGTGCACTTCCCCGTTTTGTCCCCCGCCTGCCCTTCAGAAGGGACCAGTGTTGTGAAACTTGAGCTTATCTTACTCTTGTTTTTACTCGCACATCCGTCAGCATTTTAATTTTTATGACATTAGGGGTGATGAAATTGAGGAAGTAGTGAAATGTAGTGTTTGAAATATGGTATCATACATTTACATAAAACTAAACCCTCAAAGGTATGAGACAAATTCAGCCAGGTCAGTTGGTACAAGAAGACACAAACCAGCAATATGTCAAAAT
Source organism: Artibeus jamaicensis (assembly GCF_021234435.1). Taxonomy (NCBI): domain Eukaryota; kingdom Metazoa; phylum Chordata; class Mammalia; order Chiroptera; family Phyllostomidae; genus Artibeus; species Artibeus jamaicensis. The sequence continues at coordinate 18,648,593 of NW_026521812.1, forward strand.
AACCAGAAGATGCCTTGGGACAGCAAAGACCCCATTTGTAATAGTCACAATTTCTAGAAGTGAAGGTGGAAAGGTATGGTTCCGGTGTATGATGAGAAAGATTAGCGCTGCAGATGTTGAGATAGAACACTCTAATGCACTTGGGAATTGACACTGAATAAGAATGCAATTTTCTTCTAAAGATTATCCCTTGAATGACGTGGGTGGTAATGGGCAGCCGTATGCCGGGGAAATGTATTATGACTTAGACCAGGAAAATGTAACTGGGAAGGGAAGTTAAAACACTAGGAACTGCTGCCTTCCTTGGCATGGCAGCAAACCTGAGGCATAAGACAACTGACGTTGGACTACGATTTTGTGGGCTAACAGTTAAAAGTGAAGTGGGAGGGTGAGTATCCGACACTGCGGAAGCTCACAGTTCAGAAAGTCGATATCCAAAGATAGTACAGAAAGGGTGGTTTTTTTAAAATACGAAAGATGTGAGCAGTTGAGGGCAAAAGGTACTTGTAGCTCTTATATATGAAAAGATATTTAACCTTAAAGGCTATGATGGTATTTTTTCAGCTAATTTTTTAAACCTATTATAAATTTTAAAACATTTGTGGACATTGAGGAAATTGTCCTTTTGGTAGGGTAAGTCAGGATAATCCATTTGAGCTTAATTTGACATTCTATATCAAAATTATAAATACATGTACTCTGATTCAAAATTCCATTTTGGAAAATTTAACAATTTGCAAAGAGTTTCAGAATTTATGCAATGTTGTTTAAAACAGAAGATCAAAACAACCTACATGATGAGTAAAGGGTGGGTGGGTTGAATACTCCAGTATTTGGGAAGATGTTCAAGATACGACTAGTGAAAAAGGGCAAGGGAGAGACATGGGACACAGGACATACTACCTTTTGTGTAAAGAAAAAGTACACAGTTAACACAAATAAGATCCAAGAACATGACCATGAATCTGGTGCCACTGGAGCAGCCACTGTTTTCATGGGAGTTGAATGCTGGACCATGTAAATATATGCAAGCATGTAATTTTTTATCAAAAGAATAGAAATTCTACACAACTTACAGCTTCCTTATCCATGTCTCCCTTGGGTGACTTGCAGATACATCCAGGTCAGAGTTGCTGGTACAGCAGTGACTGTCAAGTATCATTTCTTACAAGGAGAAAGACTTGCAAAGACTTGCCTTGTGGCTAAAGCCCCAACACCAGAGATAAGATAAAAATCATCTGGAAAAAATGGTGTCCCAACTGGGGTACAGTAGCTATCAACTGTAACTCATTTTATTTTTTAAAATGGCACTTTTAAGACTTCAACTTTGGTGGAAAAGTTCCTTTAGTAAATGAAGACCTCTTTTGTTGTTCTTGATTATTCTCATTCCTTTGTGGCAGGAATTAATGCTGGTTATATAACCAATCTTAGCCTATCAAAGCTACTAGTGATGGAGGACTCCAATTTGGGGAAAATTTTAGTTTCAGGTAGTAGCTAACAAGCTTACTAATCAATGTGTGTAAAAGCTATTGTTTCACGAACTGAAAGTATGACCCACCCTGACTCCAGGAGACCATAAGCAGTTCCACCTTGGTGCCCAGGGAGGACTGCAGGCAATTCAAGACTGAGTGGCTCAATTCACCTGAGCCACTGTGCTCTAGGGTGGGACGCCCCCTGCCCAGGACACAGATGAAAGAATGCTGCAGCTTTTATCTGACTTTTTCTCTGAATTCCAAACCCCTTACCTATACTTTTCTTATAAAAAGGGTTGGTTAAAATGGAATTTAAGACAATCTGTTATGGTACAAACCCACAGTCTTCTCAGATGGGGGACCATCTGAATAAAGCACTCAGATTCAATTTCTACCTCTGCTTGTTGGGTCTGGTAAGTGACAGGCAGCACGAACGCCAGCTTTTCCGGTTAATATTCTTTGAAGTTCTTACACTGAAGTAATTTTAACCTGCATCTAGTTTCTGAGGCTACTATAGGAATACTGCTGAAGCTTCTCTGATATCTGGGATTCGTAACATTTCTTATGAATATACCAACACTGGTATATCGTTGTACCAGTGTCAACGTAAGACATTCAAACCTTCAGAGAATTTTTGGTGAGTTTCTTTGAGTCAAACTACAATTGCTGGGAAGCAAAATGTCAATGGATTGAGAAGTGCTCCAGATAATGGCAGTTTAGCACCTTATTTCATACTTTACAATCGGAGGAGGAGACAAGGGGGTTCCATGAAATCTATTGGTAGATTTAGGGAGGCAGGAGAAAGCAAAGCGGGGTTTGGGGGGATCCTCTGGGATTTAATAAGAGGTGAAATGATAGAGACTTTTACATAGGTGGGTAAAGGATAATAGTCAACAATTAACATGATAATAACAAGTGAGATGATTTGTGTTCTCGGCTTTAGTGGTTGTGCTAAGGGTTTTGGAAAAAGGGAAATTACATTGACATTCTGAAGGTCTGTTATCATAGACGCAAAACGATGGGCTCAGTTAAAGTAATGACTGACCTTTGTTTGGGAAAAATACAGGCGTAGGACCTGACTACCTGCCCAAGAACCGCTTTTACTTAGGGAGTTTTCATTTCAGACCATCCTTTGTGGTTGCTTTAGGTCTCAGTGTGTAAGGCTGTTACGCAGGCCTCCCCTAACAGGTTAGCACGTGGCCCCTTTTCTTCCACTTGAACAGGATGAGTTTTCAAGGTTTTACCTGAAAACTTGTTTGTATGCTATCGTAAATTTCAACTACTTAAGATCCCTTTTTCTTTTTCACCATAATCTTGTGCAAGTTACTACCTTCTTTGTGCCTCAGTTCCTTCTTATTTAAAATAAGGACAATAATAATAGTCCTTACCTCATAGGATTGTGAGGATTGCGTTTGTTAATACCTTAAGTAAGTGTTGGCAGCTGTTGTGATGGTGGTCCTAATTCTCGGTTCAGGAGGGTAGGTGGGGAGTTCATTCTTCAGGTGTTTTTTAGATGCCAAATGGATTGCACTTGAGCCTTTTTGTTGCCCGGTAGTATCAAAATACTAGGTCCTGGTGGATAGAGAAGCAATCTTTGGAGAACAGAATTTTAACAAGGACACCAGTACGGTTTGACACATTTGGGGGAATCTTAATGCCACTGCAATTCACTTGAAGATAATCTGTTAATGGTTGTGAAGGGATTATGGAAAAATAAGACATTTTTATTGGCTATTTACATGAGTAGCAATGTTAATGGGATGATCAGGATGATCAATGCTCAGGAGAGTTAACTGTATTTAGAAGCTGCTCAACAATTGCTGCACTTCTCCACTAAGCCACAAGGTGGTGATATTCCATTGCTTAATTTTTTCTATTGTGCTTTTTCTCTTATAGTCACTTGGTCCATTTAACAAGGTGAGTTAACAGGTTCTTTTGAATGCAATACTGAATTCAATAAGATTTGAATTAAGCTACAATTTGGTGTACTGATTTGGGTTTTTCTTCAAGTAGAACAATTATAACACTAATTCATTAACTTTACATCCATAAAACACATTATAGTGTATGGTAGGAAATGATCACTTGTGGCTTTCTAGTCAAAAGTGAAGTAGAAATGATGATTAGAACCAGAATAATTTTCTATTTTGGATGTGGGTGGACTCATTTAATATACATAATAGAAAAAAGAGAATTGAAATTTATTTCTAGGAAAAGTAGATCAGTTTAGTGAAATTAATATTCAGAGGCAATGGATTCTTGTTCCACAACTTCTGTCACTAAACTAAATACCTAGCCTCTTTAATCTCTGAGATTATGACATTTCACAGCATTGTGATTAGAATTATTAATAAATTCTCCTCTAGTGGAATAAATTATGAGGGACAATAGATTCCTTGATTAGATTCTGTTCTTTGCTTTTTTATTTAATAATTTATGAATACTTAAAACTTGAGAAGATGTGTGTAAGTTATTTACTGGTACTTCTGAAATAAATTTAATATGATTCTGAACAGGTAATTTTTTTTGGCCAGGCCCACCTTGTGCGCAGTGGTATATGTGTTTAGGAAAGAGTTGAACAATGTTATGAATTGAAATCTGAGACTCTAATTTCTTTTTGAGTTGTAAATTTTTTGTTCCATTGGTAAATGAGAAGCTTCTAGCATTTCTAATGTATTATGTAACTTACCTGTTTTTATTTTTTTCAGAAACCAACATTTTGAGGGACCAGGGGTACCAGGTGGAGGGGGCCAAAGGGGGAAAATTGGGACAACCATAATAACATAACCAATAAAATATACTTTTTAAAGAAGAGAAGAAAAACACTTGATAAAATTTAAAAAAGCAACATTTTAAGGATGACCTCCACTCATGTGGTATATCCTTAATAGGCTGATGTACAGGTAAGACTTGTAGGCAGACATCGAAAGGCAGGTCTTAAAAGAAAAAACACTATCAAAATTGCTTTTGCTTAAACAACAGCAAAAAAATCATCTTGTTTTGGCAACCAGTAAACTGATTTAAAAAAACAAGAATTTCTGCTTTTCCTTTTTAAAATTGCATGTATGCTTTGACCTTAGGTGAGAAAGCTACTTCAAAAATCTTTTTACTCTGCAGTATAACAGGAGAGTTTGAACTTGTGTTGCCTCGACCGAATCCAGGTGAGGCTGACATCCTTGAGGGCACCTGTGTGTCCTTGGGTGGTAGAGAGCTGTGGGCGTTTGAGAAGCCACATTCTGAACGGGCAAACAGGCTAAATGGGCTAAACCAGCTGGATTTCTGGTTTTCATAGGATCTTCTGGAAATGGACATACACTATTTTCCAGGAAAAGATTTTCTCTACAATCCAGAGCCCAAACTATTATTAGCTATCATTTTCCCATCAATCTCTCCATCAAATACAAATAAAACATCTTTTTCTTTGCAAATAAAATTTTATGTGGTAATTTTTTAAAGTATTATTTCCAGACACATTTATTTATAAAGTTTAATGTTTACAGGAATAGGCTTAGGTCCAATTTCTGTGCCATTCCTTTTTGATGGCAAATGCCATTTTGAAATCTGCTTGAAACCCAAGTTAAGGTATGAAATGTCTAAGTAAATGGCAATGCACTGGGCTCTCTTAACTTAATGACCCTCCTTCCATCCTGTTTCTGTAGTCAGAAGACTCTGTAAGTTCATTTTATTTCATATCTATTTATGATGTGGTGGGTAATAAATCTGATTGCCCAAATAAAAGGGGGACCCCCACAAAACTGGAATTATCTTCCGAAAGGCAAGCTCCTATAGTACACACTTCCCTTATAGGTGAGTGTTCTGGGAGCCCGTCTGTATCAGTGCACCAGCTGGTGTTGCTGTGAGAGGCTGCGTTTGGCTTCAGTGAATGTTTGTTTTTTTTTAAGACAATGTGTTTGCCCATTCCAGGATGGGTGATTTACCTGCTCACAGTGCTGAGTGTTTAGCAGTTTGACCAAAAACAGCGTGACCCCCTTGCCCCACCCTCCCTATTCACCCGATCTTGCCCCAAGCAACTTTTCTTTTTGTGTCCCTGGATGAGAAGAATTCCTCAAAGCAAAATATTTTGCCAATGTGGAAGAAATGAAACAAACAAACAAAAAAATGGCTGGAGCGCCAAAAGGCATCAAAATCAATGAGTTCAAGAACTTTTGAGCAGTGGGAAAAAAGTCTCAATTGTATCAAGCGGAGAGCACTTTGAAGGTGACTGAAGTCTAAACATGTAAGAATGAATACACAATTTTTTAAATTTTTATTTAATCTTTAGAGGGGAAGGGAAGGAGAGAGGGAGAGAAACATCAATGTGTGGTCGCCTCTCATGCAATCCCTGCTGGGAACTGGCCTGCAACCCAGGCATGTGCCCTGACTGGGAATTGAACTGTGATCCTTTGGTTCACAGGCCCACACTCAATCCACTGAGCTAGGCCAGCCAGGGCTAAATACACAATTTTTATAAATAAATTTTGTGGGGGGGTTCTGGACGCTAATAGTTATGTAAGGCAGGTGGCCTATCTTAAATTTGTTTGCATCTCTTCCCTACCTCCAAACACCATCAGAGTGGGGAGCAGCAGCAGATGAGGGTGCGGCAGGAAGGCAAGGCCCAGACTCACGTTAAGAGTCTGCTCTGGGCTACTCACTCAAAGCTGCCTCAGTTCACTGATCTGTAAAACTTGTTGAGTCACAGCTGACAAATAACCATGCGTTTTCACTTCTACCTGAGGCAGATATCACAAACTGATCGCTGCTTTCTCACCTTGATGCCCTTTGCAGCCCAGACACCCACCACGGCTACTCTGGCCTGGCATTGAAGATAAAACGTGCTCGCATCCCTGACCTGCAAGATCCTTTAAGTCCAAGATCGGCAGTGGACCTTTATGATTTCATGCGTAATAGGTTTGTAACATTTTTCTTGGTCGTTAAATATGATATGTTCATTAGAAAGTCTCTTAATGTTAATCTTTTCCTCACATCTAAACATTTACCAACAGAGATTCATTTTTAAACTTTTAAATCAGTTCTTAGGCCAAGAGGTGCTATTATGATCATGTAAAGGTCACGGAGACCAGAGTCTCCCTGTGTCAGAGCGCAATCAGGAGAGAGAAACCACACTCGTTTGAACACGAAACATTAAATAAATATAATCATTTATTATAACAGGATTGGAGTAATGAGGGTTTGCCTAGTAAAAAACAAAGAGAATTGGAGAGAGAGAGGGAGATCTAAAGGGCAGGTACTACCCCCAGGGCTGAAAGAGAGAGAGTAACCCCCCAAAAAACCACCCCCACCCAAGACTGAGATCCAAACCCTGGAGAGGACACATTTATGGCTCACTTGCAAACAGGTCGCTGGGGTATTGCATAAGGGGAACTTGCCAGGAATCTTCCGTATAGGATGCTAGGGAATGCCTATCATGGAAGAGTGTCTTGTGGGTGGAACTCTGCCATGAAAGTGCTTGAGCTGCCTCAGTGAGTACAGGAAAGCCACTGGCTTGTTGGTGCTGCTGACCATTGTGCATGGCAAGGGCCACCTGCTAGAGAAGCAGCTGGTGGTGCAGGAACCAGGTGTGGAAAAGCTGCCTGTGCTGCAGATGTCAGGTGCTGGAAAATGCTGCAAGGAACCTGCTGAGATCACACCAGGACCAGAGAAGAGAAGCCCCTTCCTCCTCTAGCACCCTATACTGACACATCTTAGTGTGGTGAATACTTAAAAGAATCAACTAATATTTCAGGGCAGGCAGTGAAGGATGTATCTGAAGCTGAGAGGCAATAAGCTGATAATTGATCTGTTCCTCTTTCCAAAGGCTTTTGTGTCCAGTGTTGTGTTGGCTGTTGTGAGCAGTGCAGTGGTGAGTCAGCCATTCTCTCCTGGGCTCAGGTTGGCTAGATTGGAGTCATTCGCCTTGCCCTCCCTCCATTCCCTAGATGCAAATCCATTCTTCCTTCCTGCACAACCATGATCTCTCCGCAGCCATCACCACCTCTGCTTTGCCTTTTAACCCTTTGCTAGTAGTTGCCTAACACATTTCTGTGTCTCTAGGAGCATTGAGTCTGAGTGAAGGTTAAAAAGTGAACCTGTCTGGTCTTAGGGTATGAGGCCTAGACAGATGAACTTGTTGGTTGTTGCCATAGGAAACAGAGGGAACTGTACAATGAAACTTGTTTTAGAACACTTGTTGAAGCCAGATGACATTGGAGTAAATTGTGTCTACTTATGCACTGAGCCTGATCAGATAGTATAAAGGCCACTGAAACTGGGCTCCACCACTTACTATCTTTGTGAACTTGGACAAGTTTCCTAAACTTCCTGAGCCTCAGTTTCCTCCTCTATAAAATGGGGGCAATATCCATATCAGACAGATATAATGAAATTAAATGATATGAGTTAATCCTTGTTCCTTTCTAAAAATCCCACTAATATATTAAAAAAGGAGCAAAAATAAATCCAGTAGGAGAATGGAAGAGGAGACCACAGTAGAAAAGAAATGGTCATTTTGGAAAGTTACAGACAAGTAGTGACTGAAACCTACCCCTGTAAGGGGAGGAGCCAGGAAGCAGTCATTTCTTTGCAAAATCTGCCTACAGATTGTTGATAACCCCTCCCATCCAGAGGTGATGTCTATGTTGTTTCCACCTGCATCTAGGTAGGCTTATTGCTGCTTCATCCAAAAGAGTACAGAACTGACACTGTATGACTTTTGAGGCTGAGTCATAAAAAGACCTTTCAGTTTCTTCTCATGCTCTTGGGGACATGTACTTTGGGGGAACCCAGCTGCCGTAACTGCACTGCTGGTGAGGCTCATGTAGATGCTACAGTTCATAGTCCCAGCCGAGCCCAGTCTTCCAGCCCCATCTCCACCTCTAAGCACCAGGCACATGAGTGACAGCCGTTTTGAACCCTGCAGTCAGCTGATGGCCCAGTGAGGGCCAGTGAGCTGCCTCAGTTAACCCACTGAGGAGCAGAACGGTTGCCCAGCTCAGCTCTGTGTGGAGCTGACTTACTCTGCTCAGACTCTGACTCTGAATGTCATGCTGCCACCCAGGTGGACGGATGCCTGCTCAACCTGCTCAGTCCCTGATAACGCACTTTGAGGCCCATCCAGGTGCAGGCACCTGCCTTGGCCTTCTGTTCCTTGTAATAATTGAATCAATTTTTTTTTTCTTCTGGAAAGAGAAGGTAAAAGAAGGAAAGATTTGAGTGAGCAAAAGGCCCAAACTGGAGTCTTGTCTCTGTCGCTATTAATGCCTGACTTCCGTTAACCCCATTTCTAGTTACCTACCCCAGCATGGAGTAGGTATTATTTATTTTTGTGGGAGGAAAAACTGTTCTGTGGTCAGTAAATGAGAGAAATGTGTGTGAATAGGCTAACCACTTTTGCATCTTTGAACACCTTTTCCTTTCATTCCCTGTATTCAGTTCACGGGCATTTGTTTCTTCCTTCGTAATGTCTTCCAAATGTGTCCACTCCAAACCATGTATTAACATCAAGCTTCTGTTATATACTAGGCATTTTAAAAACCATAATTCAGCATTCACAAGCATTATATGTATTCATTTCCTATCTGTTTTCTAAGTAGAGAAACTGAGGTTTAGGGAGGATGGGTACCTTCCTGGTTAGGAGCTGAGAAGTGATGGAGCTCTGATTCCAGCAGTACTTTCCGACTCTCACACCCACGGCTTTGCTAGTGGCACATGCTGTTTGCTTTCAATTCCACTGCAGTGACCTTCCTCACTTTCCCCACAGGCAACAGCAGGTCTAGTTTATCTTCCTCTCCTCCACTCTCTTTCTGCTTCAGTCCACCCTGCCACACACTATATACCCTGCTGCCCCGGTCGGTTTCTCTTCAACACATACATCCCCCAAACCCAGGCCCCAGTAGCTTTTGGTTTGATCTGGCAGGTGAGGGAGCTGTGAGGTTCCCCTGGCTTCACAGAACTTTACCTCTGGGGAAAACGTTCTGCTTCCATTACAATTGTCAAAGAAAAACAATTATACATTAACAGAAGAAGGTGAGGCAGTTAAAATCTTCACGAGTACTTGAAGTGAGCCCTCGAATCAGGTGGGCTTTAGCGAGGCAGAGGACGTGGACTGGGGAGGCGCCTTGGTCCCGGGTGGCCTGCTTTCCTTTCTGTCCCCTCCCCCTCGCTGGGGGAGGGGCGTCGCTCTCTGCGGTGCGGGAGACCAGGTCTGGAAAACGTACCAACCAGTCCACGATGGAAAACGGGAAGAGGAAACTGATGTTTTGATTAAGTGAATATTTGAAATGATTTCATTCCCAAGGAAAATATCCCAATTAAAATGCCAAACATTCAGGATTCACAAACAGAAAACAGATGCAGCATGCGTTCCGTTTGAAAAGGACTTGGGAATAAGTCTCCCGAAGTTGTGTGGACATTTTTAAACAACATAATTCATAACAGAGCTCTAGCGGGGTTTCTAAGAGGAGGCAAAGGAGCACGGTGCACACTGAGCTGTCCCTGGAGCACGGGCAGTACCGAGAGTCACAGACACACCTCCGCCGTTTAGCTCCGCAGCTTCCACATGCTTTGTAAGTGACTGCATTACTGATTACATTAGAAACTGAAATCTGGTTTTTAGAAATATATAGAGTGGTCATGTTTCTAGAACCAAATTATAAAAATAATTAAGCAGTGGAAAATTTTTTTTTCTTCTACTTCTCAAGTTCAATGCTTTCCTAAAAAAAATGTTCTGCTTCCTGATTTGGAAAATGAACGTGGGGCCAAGATTTACTTTCTCTTAGAAAGGAAACTTCAAAACAGTGTTCTGGTCCTTTGATCCTCTTAGAAAAACGAGGCTTATCATTCCTCAGAAAAGCCTGATAATTCCTGGCATTCCTTTTGCATCGACGTAAAAGTGTTTCCAGGGCACACACAACAGGATGGTAGTTGTTGTCGCCGTCTCTTTTTAATTTGCCGTTAGGGTGACTAAATTTTAGCCCACCTTCCATCCACGTGAGTCGGGAAGTTTCAGCAGGGCCCTAAGATGCTTCCACGTGTTTCTCATCAGAAAGTTAATGGCAGAGACCACAGTGTAATATTTTACAGCTCCTCCTGTCATCAGTATTTGGTAAGTATTTTTGTCATAGTTCTTTGTCTCAATAAATGAGACTTCTCATAATTTGTGTGTGTTATTTTAGCAACAGTTGTCACATTCAAAATAAATTTACTTAGAATCGATCAGCAAATATACAGGGTGGGACAAAAGTAGGGCTGTAGTTGTGGGTACTTGAAACATGGAGTTTATTCTTGTATTAATATTTATTATTGTATTATTTTCCATGCGAGCAACCACACACTTACTTTTGCCCCACCCTGTATGTTGAGTGCTGACTGCACATGGAACATACTGTGTGATTATGAATGTTCCCTTTGAATTATACTGTTATATGGTTAATTATGTGTTAACTTTATTGACTGGTTTTTATGAACAAATTTTCTATTTCCTTGTCTTTAGTCTAGTCCTTCACATACCCATACCTATTTTTTTTTAAGATTTTATTCATTTATCTTTAGAGGGGAAGGGAAGGAAAGAGGCAGAGAAATATCAATGTGTGGTTGCCTCTTGTGAGTCCCCTGCTGGGACCTGGCCTGCAACCCAGGCATGTGCCCTGACTGGGAATCGAACCGCGATTCTTTGCTTCGCAGGCTCGCACTCAATCCTCTGAGCTACACCAGCCAGGGCCCCATACCTATTTTTATAAAAAAGTTATTTATTATACATATTTTAAATTGCTTTTTAAATATTTTTTCCAAGGATAGGGTTCTAATAAATATAGAGCTGCATCATAATTTTAATAAATGAATAATATGTTTTATCATTTACCATAATTTATTTAGTCCTCTTATTATTACTTAGATTGCATTCATTTGTCATGATTTTTTTCCCATTAAAACATGCATTCGTGTTTCTTCCTAAAATGCTTTGAGATTTGGTGTTGAAAAAACAATGCATGTGGAGACTATTGCTAACTTTAGCTTACTGTAAAATTTCCACTTCTGCCAACTTTACATAGATGGTTTTAATCGAGTACAAAGATGAAAATGTATTTGGCTTTAGAGTAAAAGTCAGTGACTTGAAATAAGGGTGAAGATAACAGTGGAGTTGATGGGTTATTAAACATCATTGCTTAGTATCTATTGAGTGGTGCACCAAGTGGGTGCAAGGGGCCTTCACTCTGCAGAAACGAGGCAGGTGAGGATGCGGCTTCCAACATCTTTCTGCACAGCAGGTGGGGCATCCAGGGTGTGCTCCAGTGATGCTCAGGACTCACCACCTGAAGTCCATAAGGCTGCATTTGGGATGATGAAGGAAGTTCAATGTAAATGCTGGAAAAAAAACCCTGTTTTTATAAATTAAATTTGGGGGGTGACATTGGTTTATAAAATTATATAGGTTTCAAGTGCACGGTTCTATGATACATCATCCATATATTGTGTTGTGTGTTTACCACCCAAAGTCAAATCTCCTTCTGTCACCAGAGAATCTGATGACCCCCCCCACCACCACCCACTTTATCTTTACTAGCCGCCAACCCCCTTCCCTCTGGTGGTCACCAGATTGTCATCTGTGTCTATGGGTTTCAGTTTAATATCCCGCATAGGAGTGAAAACATACGGTTCTTGACTTATTACTGTTTTTTACTTTTATAATGGGTAAATTATACATTTTTAAAAGAACACTGCTCTTCTTCTTGGTCTTTCTCAATAAGAGAAAAATAAAATGTTCATTTCCCTAACATCAGGATACATTCAACCATCCTTCATATCTTTCTAAGGAAGAACCTCCTAGGCCAGTATCTCCTGAGGTAGGTAGTTACCTTCTCCCTGGAGCTTTGGTCAGCCATCTGTTAACCATGGGTCTGGTTTCTTTCCTGCCTTTGGCCGCTCCCTCTCAGTGCGCCGGGCCATAGCAGGGGGTCGCACTGACCATGCCAGGACACCTCTACCCAGTGCAACTCCACTCAGGTGGCGGCGCTGCTGCTGCTGCTGCCATTTGTTCTATGGCTCTGGGGTCCATCGTTGATGGTGGTGCAGTGCCAGAGAATTTATACTTTTTTGGGGGGGTGACATTCTTGTGTAATTTCTCCTCCGGAATGCAAGGCCCCTTGCTCTGCCAGCCAATGCACTTCACAGACGTATTTCTCTGCAAAACTGAGAATTTCATGGGAGGAAACAGTATTTTTCTCTGAACTCACTGAATTAAGGTTTGTGTGATGCAAAAATTGTACAAAATCTATGCCAGCCCATTTTCTTCACTTTCATCAGTAAATTCAGAAAGCTCTGACTAGGGTAGCTATATTAATTTTTAATTTATTTTAGTAATGCTGTGTGTGTTCAATGCCAGGCGTCTCAGCAACAAATACTCAGGCTGTCAGATAATGTAAATGTACACGTAAGTGTATTTCCCACGTCCTTCACTTACCTCCAGATCTGCACTGAGCAACAGTCTGAAAGGCAGAAGAATGAGCAGGAGACCCACGGTAACATGTATTTTCAGTGGAGATGACAAAGATCTGGGCCAAGGAGATCAGATTTTTTATCTAAGGTTTGTTAGCACATCAAACATAGAAGTGGAAGATAAAGCTAGAGTCATGATGTTAATAGCAAGAATGACAATGATCACAAAAATAACACTGGATGTGGCATCATCCATTTGTGCATTCAAACAAAGTGGAGAAACTGTTTAGAGCACATGTAACTAAAGAAACAAATAAAAAACCTCCCTAGTATCCAAAATATTAAGTACTAGTATAAATCAACAGCCAAATACCCAGAAGACCGGAGTAAGCTCTTTACAAAAGAAGAAATCAAATGCTGATAAATAAATGAAAGGTATCAAAGTCTTAGTAGTAGCCTGAGAACTGCAAATTACAACCACAGCATTAAACAACTTTCATATTGGACAGTATTTTAAAAGTCCACACTTTATCAATATTTTTCTGATTTGTGTTAAGAGAGAAAAAAATGTCTTAATACCTTTTCCTTTCAATAAAAATAGATTCTCATTTTTCTCCATGATATGGTAATAACAATGTATTGAAATGATTGAAGTGTTTATATAAAAGTGCCTATATATTGTTTTCCTTATTAATGAGTTGTCAGATGCTCTTAATTAGAAAGATAAATTACAACATTGGATAAGTTAAGCTATATCAACTTTTATTAATAATGTTAGCAATTATGAAGCTAGAATATCGAAAGGAATATCCTTAATCCAGTAATTAAACTCAAAAGAATTGTAACAGAAAAAGCTTTTATACTTTTCCAGCTAATTAATTTGATGAAAGTACAAGAGACTGTGGTTTCACTGTTTGCATGCATCTAACCAAAAATAACTGTTTTCATGTTTGAAAAGGATAAAGTAAGAAAAAAAAGTATTGTCCTTTAAGATAAGCACCATATATTATTCATTTTTTTGTCCCCTGTTTCACTTCTGGGTGTGCTTGGGACATAGAAAGTTATTTTTTTCAGTGGTTGTTGGACAGAATCTCGATGCCATGGTGTCTTCAACTGAAGAGAAGACACCTTTAGAAAAAGTGGGACTGAAGCCCAGTTACTGCAGGACTCCCTGCCCTTTCTGTTGCACCATTTGGTGAGTTTATCATATTGATCAGTCTGTCTAAATGAGTGTCTTCGAAATTCACACAAATGGAGCTGCAGCTGAAGTCCATCGTGTGTCCAGTAACTTGAGGACGACTTTAGAAGCCCGAGTATGTCCAACTCTACTTAGAAGGGCAGAAAATAAATGCCCTAGGTTATAAAATTGATCACCGTGGGAACCACCCATGAGATGTCAGCTACGAAGATGAGAATAAGGTGACCAATTTATGTTCTAGACAACTTTTCATAGACTCTGTGAATATGGGTCTAATGAAACGAAATTCAGGTTTAAATCCAGCCAACATGCACTGAGCTTCTACTATGTGATGGATAATGTGTGTTATAGTCCTGTACAATATCTTGCTTGACCCTTACAAAAGCAGCGATGCATCTGTCCTAAATGAATTAGCAGCATTGAATTAGAACACCGAATAAAAGAATATGCTAATAAGATGGTTCATATAATACCAAATGAAATAAATTATGCAGGCAAACAGAAATATTTAGAATTCTCCCTGATTGTCCATTAACTGTTAGGAATTTGACAGCTATCTTAAAGGCAGAATGGATTGAACACCCAGGCATCTGCAATATAAGCTCTAATTTGGGGCTTCTCATTGTGTAGGTCGGTGGCTGTCACACAGTGTTTAGTGTGGCTCAGTGGATTGAGTGCCAGCCTGTGATGGAAAGGGTCACCAGTTTGATTCCCAGCGTAGGGCAAATAAACGCCTGGGTTGCGGGCCAGGTCCCCAGGAGGGCACACATGACAGGCCACCACGCATTGATGTTGCAGTTTAATAAATAAGTAAAATCTTTTAAAAAATTCATAGTACTGGGCTATCTACACAAAACCACATCAATATGGATAATCTAAGGGGTTTTCCAGACTAATTTCGACTTCACACAGTTCTCAGCTGTCCTCCTCACTGTAGGTCTCAGACGGCTGTGAGACGCAATTCCACTGACTGCAGGTGCCAGGAGAGGGCAGCTGGGCTGGATCCTAAGGTCGAGATCTCGGAATGGACAGCCTTCAAGGGGAAAGCCACCCGCTCTACCTGTTCCAAAAACTTATTTTCATCATCACTGGCTGCCAAACCACTTCTGATGTTCACACTTTCACCTAAAACAAACAACGCTGACCCTTTTTAGCTTCAAATTTTAAGACATTTTCACAGCTGGGCTCATAATTATTGGGTTGGCCCAAAATTTCATTCATCTTTTTCTGTAAGATGGCCCTAGTAGCGCTTAGTTGCCTTTAACTTCACTGGAAATAATTTTGTTAGATTGTATTGTGAAAACTGTCATATCAACGTGCATTAAAAAAAAGCATCAAAGATGGCGAATTTTTTGTGTGGCCATTTTAATATTGCCGATGGAAGAAAATCTGCAACATTTTCTGCATACTATGCTTTATTATTTCAAGAAAGGTAAAAGTGCAACTGAAATGCAAAAAAAGATTTGTATGGTGTGTGGAGAGGGTGCTGTGACTGATTGAACGTGTCAAAAGTGGTTTGTGATGTTCCACGCTGGAGATTTCTCTCTGGATGATGCTCCACGGTTGGGTAGACCAGTCGAAGTTGATAGCAATCAAATCAAGACATTATTTGAGAACAATCAATGTTATACCACATGAGGGGTAGCTGACGTACTGAAAATGTCGAAATCAAACACTGAAAATCATTTGCACCAGCTTGGTTATGTTAATTGCTTTGATGCTGGGGTTCCACATAAGCCAAAAAACTCTCCTTGACCACATTTCTGCATATAATTCTCACCTTAAATGTAACAAAAACGTTCTGTTTTAAAAACAAATTGGGATGGGTGACGAAAAATGGATAATTTACAATAATATGGAACAGATGAGGTCATGGGGCAAGCAAAATGAGCCACGGCAGACCACACAAAAGGCTGGTCTTCATCCAGAGACGTCAATGATGTGTACACGGTGGGATTGGAAGGGAGTCCTCTGTTATGAGCTCTTTCTGGAAACCAAGTGATAATTCCAACGAGCACTGCTCCCAGTTAGACCAACTGGAAGTGGCACTCAATGAAAAGTGTCCCGAATTAGACAACAGAAAACACATAATCTTCCATCAGGATAACACAAGACTCCATGTTTCTTTGATGACCAGGCAAAAACTGTTACAGCTTGGCTGGGAAGTTCTAATTCACTTGCCGTATTCACCAGACATTGCACCTTTGGATTTCCATTTACTTCAGTCTTTACAAAGTTCTCTTAATGAAAAAAATTTCAATTCTTTGGAAGACTGCAAAAGGTACATGGAACAGTTCTGTGCTCATAAAGATAAAAAGTTTGGGGAAGATGGTATTATGAAATTGCCAGAAAGATGGCAGAAGGTAGTGGAACAGAACAGTGAATGTGATGCTCAGTAAAGTTACTGGTGAAAATGAAAAATGCGTCCTTTATTTTTACTTAAAACCAAACTAACATTTTGGCCAACCCGACATAGTTTACCTTGATGTCAACTACTCTTGGCATCAGCTTGATCATGACTGTCATCCTGTCATCCTCCTGTGCCCCCACCCTCACCCCACCCCCACACCCAGCCACCCCACCCCCACCACGTAAGTAAGGGAGAGGCAGCAGCTACGCAGTCACTGAGAAACCACTTTGGTCTTGGAGGCAGAATTCTTAACTTCTTTGGGTATCCATTAACACCTCTGGGAAATATGAATATTAATCCTTCGCCATCCTTCCGAGAGCTGGCCACCCTGAACTAACGCCCTCTTATGGCTCTTGCCCTTTGCGCAGACCGTCCGACTTGTCTGCCTGGCTGACTCAGCTTCTAGATTCAACCCAGGGTCCTCTCCTCTGAGAAGGTGAGTCTTCCCTGCTGCTCCCTCTGCTCCCCTTCCGGTTGGGAGAGCTGCTCCTGGGGCTTCTCCCTGTGCTTGAACTTGCCCCAGCCAGTCAGCTACACTCATCTGTTTTCTTAACGGTCCCCTAACTTGGTATAAACATCTTAAAGGCAAAGAAGATTCCTACTTTACCTCTCTGCCTTAGTATGACTTGTAAGAGTTTGAAACTTTTTTGGTTGAACACAAGCAAATGGAAGGACATCTCCTTATGCCTTCAAATAAGATAGCAGCTGTAAAGCATAAAACCTAGTGCCTGAGACACGGCAGGCAATCAGTGTTCATCTTTCTTCTCGGTCCCCCAGCCCCAGCCCATGCCCTCTTCTGAGGGGCCCAGGCCTGACACTGTCCCATAGTGGGAGAAGTGACTTCAGTGGAATATGCTGAGGGTGACCCCTGCCTTCAGGCGACGGTGGATTCAGACAGGAAACGTACATTTTTGGAATAGTTTTAAGAGGGTATAGGCTCATCAATGAGGACATTTTATAGAGTGATAAATGATGACTTCACTTCCTTAAAGCACTTATAGTAAATTACTTGTACATTAATTAGGCAATAAAATTGTGTTTTAGTGTGGTATGAAACTCAGTATTAACACATTATTGAAAACCGATAATTACGAATTATAGCAACAACGGTAGATGTTGAAATTCACTGTGAGTATTGTGGAGCCTATTAGTGGGAAGCAAAGGAAAAATTTTAAGTGCAAATTCAACTCTAGAGGATGTTAAAATTTACTCTCTGAAATTATTTAAATACCAACACACGGTGCCAATTGATCAAAGGGCAAAGACTATTGTAGCCACCAGAGGGAGCTTATACTTTAAAAATGTTTGCAGCTTCTGTGTAGTCTCAACCAACACCACTGTGTGTTTCAAAGTTCCTGATAATGTTGCCTTGAAAAAATATTTTTTGGAGGCTTTTTACACTACTAACATTACTGAGGGATGAAAAAGTGACAAAAATTTTAAATCCATATGAATATATTAGAAATGGTTAGAAATGTTCAAAAGAGTCATCTAATTTAATATACCCCCACGAAAAGTATGTTTTAAAGATGCTTTATTTTAAAAATCACACTCTTTCAAAAGTTAAAGTTGCGGAATTATTTATTTTGTTTTCATTCATTCAAGAATTGGAAGAATTTATGTTATAATTGTATCATTACATGTACGAGAAACAAGTAATGTTTCAGGGTCACCTCGGCCGCTAATGTCCCTGAAGCCTCCTCCACAGACCTGCTGTATGGGTTCGGTGTCCTCCCTTGGACGGTCGTGACGAGTCTCTTTTGGCCTCTCCACCTTTGCTGACCACCCTTGTTGACGCCCATATGCAACTGACTTTATAATCACTCTCAGACTAACTTTCTTTTTCTTTTTCTTCTTGAATTTATTGGCGTGACATTGGTTAATAACTCTCAGACTAATTTTCATAAAACATGTTTCTGATCACACCACTTTTCTGCTCAGAAACTTTCAGCAGCTCCCTGCTTCTCCAAAACAAAGCCACCAACAGCCACTTGGCATTTAGGACCCAGTTCAACACCATGGCCTCTTCAGGCCCACCAGCTCTGGCTGGAATAATTCTCTCTTCTCTTTTCTGAGTTCTCATGGCACTTTCTCTGTCCTGACTTTTATGTTATGGTTGCTTGTGATCCTGTCTTATGTCACCTCCAGGAAGAACTTCCTTAAAGGAATGAGTTCTTGCTCAGAAAGCAGAGAGGAAGCTTTGCCTCAGCACATATATAATCTTGAACAGCTGCTTATAAAAGAACCATATTTAGGAAGTGTTCTGAGGTGGAATTCATAGAACCTGGTGTTATTGATTGCTGCATACCAAGCCATCTCAAAACTTGGGTGGCTTAAAGCATCAATTTATTATTATTTCTCAAGATTCTGAGAGTTGCCCCAGCTGGGTGGTTCTTGTTTAGTCTCCGATGCAACTGCAGTCAGAGCTGGCTGGGCTGCAGTCACCCGAAAGCCCCCAGCCTGGATATGCAAGGCGGTTTCCTCACACACATTGGCTACATCTCCGGGGGCTGGCCAAAGCCTGGTGGTCTTGGGCTAGACTTCTCACATGGGACTGACTGTCCCCGGAATGAGCATTTTCAAAACCCGAGGCTTGGGTTTTGCCCAGTGGCAAGGCTTGGTGTGAGTTAACCTTGGAAATCACAGGGATCACTTCCTCCCCAGTGCCAGCCCAGATTCAGTGTGGAAGATGAAGTATTGCATAGAATCCCAGTGCTGGGGGGGGTGGTTCCTCAGAGAGGAGCCCGGCGACCTCACCTTCTGACATTTTTGACATTGAAAACACCTTTATTTGACGTGCGGAAGGTAAAAGCCGAAGACAGTCCAACCAGAAGAATTGGAAAAGATCCGGGAACAAAATGTAATTGCAACTCGCCAAGGGCAATCAGTCAATTATTGCTTAATACAGCCACAAATCCTTTAAAACTCTCCTCATCAAGAGGTCGGGCCTGTGTTTCTTTCCCCTGGAAGGGGCAAGACTTCCTGCCTGTTCGGTACAATAGAGTACAGCAGTAGTAATGCTGTGTAACTTCCAGGTCAAGGCCAAAAGGGTAGCAACATTTCTGCCCTGCTTACTGGATTATTTGCCCTTGAAACAGCCTGACTTGCTAAGGCTGCCATGCTACCAGGAAGCCCAAATTAGTCCATGTGGGATATTGAATATATGCTGCCACTCATTTATTCTCCACAGACCGAGGGTTGGCAATGCCTGGTCTACTCCCTCCAAGGAGACGTCTAAATCTCAGACTTAACGGTCCGGGGCATGGGAATTGGTTGGAGGCGCTGGCTCTTTTAAAACAATGTTGGAGGCTAGATTAAGACTTGGGGTGCCCAAGTATCCAGTTGTTAGCAAGTTGGATGCAGAATATCCATCAAATAGCTGTAGACTTTCTGCTTTTTTCACTCCCACCTTAGGCTGAGTGCTCAGTGCCCTGTTCTTTCCTTTAATTCAGCTTTTAAAGCTTTTCTTTTCCTGGAGAGCTGACTTAAAGGTTAGAGGGCTGAGATGGGCCACATAAGTGTGAGAAGCCTGGAAGGAAATGGTGTTGGCCCTTGCGGGTAAAACGAGATGGGAGGGACGCAAGTGCCAGGGGACCGCACTCATTCCTTTTGTCCTTCTGCCTGTCTGTGTTTCTGTAGCACAGCAGAACGTTCTTAGGGAAACAACATCCACTGACCTTATTCCAAGAAAATCAGTAACAACATCCAGTTGCCTTTGAGAAGAAAGGAAGGCGACATTGAGAGACACGACTGAGAAAAAGAGAGAGCGTCAGGGCCGCTCTTTCAGACTTCCCAGTGGGGACTTGGCGCCTCCCAGGAACAAAGGCACTGGCAGGAAGGAGAGCTAAAAATCAGTGGGGCTGGCAGGCCACAGTCAAAGCAGGAAAAGCCTGGGAGGGAGACCCCTAATTCTCCTCCCCAACAACCTTTGGGTCCCTCTTTCTGAAATAAAAGTGGCAAGGACACCCCCTGGCCTGAGGGATATGGGTGAATCTGAAATGCCCAGAAAGCAATGAATGCAAGTTTTGCACTTGTAACTGGGAGGCAGTCTGCAGCACTGTAAGCAACCGAGGTGGAGGGTACAAAAGACCTTCTTGCCAAAGCCATTCCCAGGCTTTCTGACTCTCTAGGAACTGAGAGAGAGAATGCCTTGGCCAGTTTCCTGTAATTCACTCGGCAGAGCCAGGGCCCCAGGGAGGACTCGCTCTGAGAAAACAAATGCACAAGAGAAAAAAGGACAAGAAGGAGGAAATGGCAGCTAAAAGACTCCAAAGGGATCAGTGGCTAGGCTGACGGGCAAACTGCTTCAGTGCAGGAAGTAAAGCACAAACAGGATCCGAGCGAGGTCATTTGTTTTGGGGAAGAGAGAGGGGGGAGAAGGGAGGGGCGGCAGTGTGAATGTGCAGAGTCGGGTAGAGCTTTCCAGAGCCCTGAGCGGCCCAGCCTGCCAGCACCCTGCCCAGCAAAGTCCCTGCTCCCTAGCCCTGGGCTCGCACAGCCCTCACTGAATTACGTCGCAGTGATTAAAAAATTAATCTCCCTCCCACTGCAAGATCAACTTCGAGGTATCTTCCTGCAGAGCTGTCTGAGGGATGTGGGGGTAATGGGAGCTCTCGAGGGGATGTTTGTGATCCAAATGCTCAGTATATTTTTGCAAATTCTTCAATGTTTTCAGTAAGTTTCCTTTTTATGAAAATGCCCTCTCTGAGTAGATCCTACTGAGTTTTTGGAGTAACTTCTTCAGTCCATATTTATGTTATGAACTTCATTTAAAAATTTTTTGTATTAAAGTGCAGTTGGCCTACAATATAATTAACATTAGTTTCAGATGTACAACATAATGACTCAATAGAGCTTAGTGACTATCTGTCACGATACAAAGTTATCACATTATTACTGACTGTATTCACCTTCCCCTTTTCACCTGTGCTTCCATACCTTCTCCTCTGCCAAGTATCAGTTTGTTATTTGTTTCTGTGAGTCTGTTTGTTTTGCTTGTTCATTTGTTTTGATTTTTTAAGTCCCACATAATAAAGAAATTACGTGCTATTTGTCTTTCTCTGTCTGAGTTCAGACAGAGAAGGACAGCCCTCTAGGTCCATCTATGTTATCGCGAATGGCAAGATTTCATTCTTTTTTTATTGCTGAGTAATATCCCATCGTGTATACTTTAACAGTCAACTTTCTACATGATGATGTTTTGGCTAAATAATGGATAACAGAACTTTCTCATGAACTGTTTTGCTCAATATCTGGATGTTCTACACACAATTTTAGGAACGTTGGGGTGTGAAAAAAAGCAGCATGACCGTACCACGTGGTATTCAGCGCCTGAAGACCGGGCTGAGGTGTTAGAAAGAAAGAAGAAAACACAGTATGGGTCCAGAATCCAAGAAGGCGTATAACTCACAGTCTTTCAAGAAGTGGTGACTTTACTCCTGGGTGGTATTTCCCACGCTTATCTTTTTTTTAAAACTTATTCAGTTCATGTGTTCCAGAGCCCCGATGGAAGCAGAATTCATTAACTGAAAGGTGGGGGTGAGGAGGGGGTCACGTGCACTGGTTTGTTTAAACCTCTTCCAAGGACTTTTAAAGTGGATTCAGCTGCTCTTACCTGACAACTGCTACCTTCTCTAAAACCTTCTGCTCTGTGGGAACATGACACACCGGCCCATTTCAGCTCAAGTGGCACTGAGTGGCATTGGAAGGGGCCTTGAGAAATGCCTTTATATGACAATGGGCCTGGGATGGGGGAGCAAAGGGAAGGGTCAGCTGACCAAGTCAAAACAGGCAATTTTCTACTCCAGGAAATTTGTAGGCTGCTTCTGGGTCTCAGATGCAACACTGTGACTTCTGCACAGGCTCCCTGCACATTCCACAAATACGGCCTGGACTTGGGCCAGCCGGTCTTACCACTTTCCTTCACATTTTTTTTCCCACTCGATACTCTAAGTTGAATTTCTCTTCTGGAAACAATCACCTGGAAAGGATTAGTCCTAGATACCACTAGGGAGTCACTAGACCCAGCTGGACTCTTACACTGTTAGAAAGGTTCCTTTAAATGGATGCCCTAAAGTGACTCATGGGGATTCAGTGAACTATTTGTGGTAGAAGCCTTTGTTGCATAGCTGTTGGCCAAGGCAGTGCTTTTTCAAAGTGGTAGAAGTTACAACTGGAATTTAAGACAATATAAGATCTATCATTTATAAAATGGAAATAAGTACAGATATATATATATATGATATATGTATAATATCTACACACACAATTGTTTAAGACAGCTACATAAGAAAGATGCAGTTTTAACGTGTTGAATGTAACGGCATTTCTCTTTCCAGTGTAATAATAAAACACTTTCACTCTCCTGCCATTTTCAATTGTGTGCTTGAAGCAGAAAGTAATCTAGGAAGATTGTAACTATTGCCCAGTGATTGGCTTACAGGAAGCTGTGAAGTGAAGAATTCACTTCGGCATTTCATAATATGTGCAATTAAGTTACCCAAATTCATCCATTAGAGATAAGGGCTAATAATTGCGCCTTCTACTCCTCTCAATGGCAAACGATCTGGACTGAGCCTCCAGCGGGAGACTGACTGTCTGTCTGGTGTCAGCCAGCAGTGACATGATCTAACGTTGGAGGCAAACATAGTTTCATTTGACTTACTTAGAGATTGTATGGTGGTCTCCAACATGGCGCCATCTGACGGGAATTTCGGGGTCAGTTTTGTCTCTGTGATTTCTACTTTACATGCCTTAGATGTGTTTCCACCTGGTTACAGATGACGTTTTGAGTGCTGCTAACAGGAACTTAGAATTCCCAGGACATGTTCACATGTTTCTGGAATTTACTTCCAGAAATTCCACTGGTATGAGGGCTCAGTGAGTCTTGGGAAAGACGACTGTTGACTTACATCAGGAGCCAGAGTCTCATCTCTCCATCTCCTGAGCATGGGGAAAAACTTTCCAAACCATCATCCCCATAAAGCATAGGAGTACTTCTGTGATTATTCAGGTCAATGAATGTTCGTGTGACTGTTTTTGACTTAGTATTCCAGTTTCTAATTGTCAACATAAGAAACATCCAAACCTGTAGAGAATTCTCATAAGAATTTTAACTGAGCCAAACTGACAAATTATGGCAGGGAACAGGATCTAAGATTCTCCAGAGATGAACTATTTTGTAGCTTCCTTTATGCATTTGAATTTTTTTTCCTACAAAGATCTTTATTGTTTCCATTTGGTCAAATGCATTGGAGAGGGTCCCAGGGTGGTTAAAAGAGTGTCTAGTGGTTTCAGGGAGAGGCTCAGACAAAAGCCAGATACCAGGGAAATGCAGAGGGGCCCGTCAAAAGCCTCTGGGCTCCACAGGCCTCCTAGTCGTGCTTGAGGGTGAGCCCTTTGAAGAGCTACTCACCCATCCCAGTCTGGGGGCTGCCCAGCCTTTGGATATTAGTCAGGTGGTCACCCATTTTCTTGATGAGTTTCACCTGCTCATCCAGGAAGTCACAGAGATGAGGGTCTATATGGGCAAAACTCAGGGCATGCAGGACCAAAAGGGCCTGGTTCAGGTTCTTCTCCATGGCCAAGGCAGCTTCCATGGCATTCTGAGTTTTACCCCACTCATCTTCGGCACCCTCATGCTTCTCCTCAGCCAACTCTCAAAAGAAGTTGCCCACACCCTGCAGAGTCGCATTGTCATGGTCGGAACAGAAGCCCAGAGAGAGGTAGGTGTTGGAGGCCTGCAGATGCAGGTCAGCCAGGTGGTGATGGCTGCCTCTACCTCGGCACAATAATCCTGATGAATCTGGGAGTTCATGGTTGTTCAGGTGAAAAAACAATGTTGGCTGGTCTTGGAGGCTGAGGATGGCTGAGGTGGTTCCAAAGGTGGTGACTGGAAAAGAGGTTGGAAGGTTGTTAGAAAGAGGGGCACCTCTAGGTCTGTTCCGTCTAAACCCTGTGGAAGCAAGAGACAGCTCCCAACACCACCGAGTGTGGGGTCGAATTTGAAACTAAGGAGGAAAATATAAGATTACGTGGAGGTGGGAAGAGGTAAGGCAGGATTGGATTACAGGACAATTAACAAGATTATGTGCTTTCTTAAGGATTGTTATTTCAAAGGTGTGTCAACTTTAACAGAAACAATTGTCAGAACTTGCTCAAAGCAAAGACAAGCCTTTAAAGAAGGTATATGCCTGGGGCGTGACTACCCACTATGACCTGACCACTTAGGAATTTATGATCACATCACCCTGTGAGGTTACTTTTTATAGAATCTCCCTTTTTTGTCCACATAATCTATTCTAAAGATAAACTGGAAAATATGGAAATATGTATACACAATGCTATTAATTGGAGCACTATCTGTTTATTAGAGAAAATTCAAATTTCTGTCAAAAGGAGACCACTAACTATGGTTACACCTACACCATGGAATATTATACAGCTGTAAAAAAGTGGAGAGTAATATCGCTATCTACTCCTATGAGTTCTCCAGGATATGTTGTTAATAAATTCAATTTTAAGAGATGATTATTAAAACAAAATGAAAAATTGAACTGAAGTATGTATGGAGTTGATGGTACATATTTCAAGTGACTTTAAAACCTGAGAATTACCTGGGTATAGATCCTGAGTGGGATATATCATTAGAACACAGGAAGTACTAACAAGAAAAAACATCTTCAAATGTTTTCAGTAATCATATTGTAGCTATCATTATTCTGAGATTTTTGTATACATCTTGTAGGGTGAAACAAATAAGTAATTATGTAGGTGTTCTTGGGAACCAGGATTTTGGGTATGAAAGAGGATGTAGGTGTAACACAGACAAGATCAAATAAAAGCCCTATAGTCCTGAGCAAGAATATGCATTGGATACCTTAATATAAACTTGTGATGCTTTATCTACATCTATCTATCTATCAATCAATCAGTCTATCACCAAACTCCTAGTTTTGTTCCTTGAAGAGGCCTAAGAACAAAAAGCAACCCATTAGGAATGAGCATCCCTAACACAGAGATCACGATGTCCCAGGAATTAGGGCTTTGTACAGCAGTACCTGGAGTTCTGCATCAAGAAATGCTCAAGATAAACCTCAAATGTCTGGTCATACCTGAAAACAAAAACACTATTGACAGCTAGAATGATTGTGCCAAAAAGAGTCAGAAACCCATTTGCAGGGGCTTCCATTTGACTATCAATGAAAATAGTAACTGCAGTAAGTTGAAACACATCAACTATATTTAAATTTATCAGTTTATAATGAGTATCAAGTTCCCTGGGAAGCAATGTCAGTGTGGTGACAAATTGTAAGGAGCTAAGGGATGGCCCCAGTGGTTCAGGGCAGCAGTGTGAGCCTGTCAGTGATGGCCACCAGGCAGCAGGGCAGGGTTCCAGGATTGACGCTGGCGCAGCAAGAGGTGGCACCAGAGGCCTCTGGGAAAATGGGCGTGCCCTGCTGGGACCTGGCCAGTGCGCAGGAGGCCAAGAAGGTCACTGTGGGCTTGGGGGGCAGCGAGGACTGATGGAGACAGAAAACCATAGGTGGCTCCCACCATTACCTTCGCCTCCACGTTATTTTGTTCCCAATGCTGTGCCGTGGGAAAGTATTAGGGGCATTAACATCAAGGCAATTGAAGGCTGTTACCCTGAGCATTTATATTATTGTAGAAAAATCTAAACGCAGAATTTTATTATTAAAATCAATTGACGTTATTAGAAACCAAAATAATATTCTGCCCTTTTATTTCAAGTAGAACATTTGCCTAAAAACTAGGCCCCTCTGCTCCCATTTTGCTGGGATTCCTCTCTGAGAAGGGGTTTTACTCTCCAGTGAAACTCTCCACGGTCCACTAGTAATTCCTCTTTGACCCCGCTCTTCGAGAGCTGCATGACTGACTTGCCTCAGTTTAGCTTTAAATTGTAGATACCATTAGTCCTTCTGTGGGGCGTCTTTTTGAGCAGGGACCGGGCTAAGCTGGCTGGGCTCATGAGGCCTGATCAGTTTTTCCTGATCGAGGTGTTTTGATTGAATTTATTTCTTTTTTTAAAACAACTTCAGGCTTGTTTCCTGGGTTTTCAGATTTAAAGAAACTATGGGAAATAACAGACTTCCTTCTTGTGATTGAATCTATGGTGGTAATAAAAAAAATAAAGAACAGCTGTACAGAGGTAACCGTGACTCCACAATTTCTGGTCAACGTTGAGTAACAACAAAAGATGAAATGCAGGAAAATTAAAATCTTCCTTGGAACAAACACTCTGGTCAGCTTCACCGTAAGTGTCCCTAATGCTCTGCACCTGGGAGAGAGCAGTGGCTCACAGAGTTGTCACACGTCACTGTCCACATGCAGAGACCTGGAGACCCAGGAGCTGGGAGAAGCCATTGGTAGCACCTCCTCTTGGCTAACTGGTCTCATTTTTTGGTAAATCTGAAACCCTCCTTCCCTCCCTCCTCTTCCTTTCTCCAGGTATAACCCTCCTGTCTCCTTAGTGAAAGTAAACTCAGCAACAAGCCTCTCACCTCAGACCAGAATCAAACACTGGTTTAAAGAAAGTGTACAGATTCCTTGTCTTATGTAGGAAGATGTAAAAAACATAAAAACAAACATTTTTATGATTTATTTTCCCTGTACCGAGTGGGGTGCCTTGTCATCTAGGTACCCGCGTCTTACCCACAAGGTTCTAGAATGCCATTTTGGCCTGTGTGCTCCGTTCCATGAAGGCGATGGGGAACTGAAAGTCGGGCTCTCCTCCCCACCAAACTCCCATGGTTAGACACGATCTTCCGAGGCTGAGCAGGGCTGACCTCTGATGTCTGCAATGGTCTGTGTTTAGACAAGGGCCGAGGAGACTGCTGAAATGGTTATAACCTGGCAAAGCTTCAGGAGAAAGATGATTTATGAGAATTATTTGGTGAAGGAAGAAGACAGACAGGTGGAGAGGCCGATGGGGGTGGGGAGGAGATTGTAGAGGGCTTGGCACAGCGAGAATAGGTGTCAGGTGACAGGGAGAGGTGAGTGGGACTTCCTGGGGGGGCAAAGGGGGGCCGTGGAAAGGGCAGCAGGTTTCTGGCCTCAAAAATCACGACTTGGAGCTCTAATTTAAAGCAGCAGGAAATTAGTAACTTGGATTTGGGGAATGATTGAGTAGTAGTTGCTGGTAAGTTGCTGAGGGAGGAACAACATCGTTTAAAAAGATATGAGGAAAAGCGTTCTTGTCTCTGACAGCACATCTGGACAGAAGGAGTCTGGAGAAGGTTGAGGCAGCTACATTGGGGGCCAGAGGTCCATGACTGGAGCCAGGTCAGTAGTAGCAAGGGAAGGACTGTAGGTATTGTACGTGGGGAAAAGAATTATTGCTAGAGAGCAACTCCAGGGTTCGAGAGGAGGCAAAGAAATACTTTGATTCAAGGGCAACCCAAGATAAGGAATCAGGAAAATGGGAGGAAAGCAATGCCACCGATGACAGTGGAGAAGATGGGAGCAGAGGGATTGCCGCAGTAAAGACATTGACCTCTGGATGTGGAGGGCTACACGTGACAACTTTTTCTGAGAAGTAAACGTCAGCAGAATGTTGTGGTGCATAAAACATTTTGTTGATGTCCAAGGACCATGTTTAAATTTCATGTAGGTTACACTGAAGGCTTCTCTGAAGTGTGTTTATTTTGGTGTTTACCTTACTGATGGCAGCTTGGCTCACAAACATGCCCGTTAGCAGTTGCTGGTTTCTTGCAGGGAGAATCAGCGCCTTGGCCCTGAGAGGGCACACCTGGAGAACTGCGAGGAGTTTAATGTGGACGGCACACGGCACAAGTAGATGAACCTGGGGAAGCGGAGAGATTAAAAATGAGTGAGTGCACGCACCACTGGGGCTTAGATGTTACTCAGTGCGAACTGGAGGGTAACTGATGCTCTTTCCAGCCAGGGAGTCATGTGGTCAAATGCACATGTTAGCAAAACAGGCAGCAGACAGAAAGGATGACGGTTTGAAATAGAGGCGACCACACGAGGGAGACCACAGCCTAGAAGGGAATTATTTAACTAATGATCAGATCCCATTTGCTAGAAAATATTAATATTTATAACGAGGCTGCCCAAATGGGAACAACTAAACAATATGGGCTAAATTCCAATGATTTTTAGACTTAACAGGGCTAGGATATTTATTGTACAGCTAGAATACTGAGTCATAAGACAGCTAGAGGTTAATTCGCTTCAGAAATTTCAAAGAAGAAAGCAAATACGCATTTGACTGAACAGACCTTTAACTGGAGAAGGGATAAGGAGTATCCTGGCTAAGATGCAAATTATGGAAATTGCCTGTGTCCAGCAGGCTTTAGCAGGAGAGGCAGAAATGGTAAGATGTGTGTGAATATACAAGGAAGATTGGCTTACACAATTGTGGGGCCGCCTAAGCAAGCCCCAAGTTCATGGGACAGAGAGTCAGGAAGGAAAAGGAACTAGCCAGCTGGCAATCCATTAACTTGAGCTTGAGCTGAAGCTTGGAGTCTCTGAGCTTAGGGAGGGCCTAATCACTTTTTAAAGAGCTTGCACTTGACTAAGTTAGATGCAACCAGGATGATGTCCCCTACCCCTTTTTTTAAAGATGTTATTTATTTTTAGGGAGGAGGAAGGGAGAGAGAAAGAAAGGGAGAGAAATATCAATGTAATAGAGAAACACAGATCAGCTGCCTCCTGTATGTGCCCTGACCGGGAACTGAACCCACAACACAAGCAAGTGCTTTGACAGGAGGTCGAACCAGGACAACCCAAAAAACTGAGCCATACTGCTCAGGGCAATGCCCCTTTTTTGACGAACTCAAAATTAACTGACTTAGGAGTTTATGTCTGTCTAATCCTTTGATAGCTGCACCTAAATTAGTATTTATGTGAATAATTAGGAGGTGGTGTGTGTCTGCTGCAAAATGTCCACTGCCTCCTTCCATCCTCCAGCTCTTAAGAGAGAATAACCCTGCAGTCCAACCTATCCAGAAATGTACTAGAAAGCAAATGCTGGGAATATAGTTCAGATGAACTGTGCTGAGAGACCACAAAGCCACCACTCTACGATTCTCAACCTCAGACAGTTTTCCAGGTACAGAACATTACTCTGAAAACTTTGAGAGATGGAAATGCAAATTATAATTTCCTCTGCCTTTAATAGTCATGAGGCTTAACTTTCTCCAATGCATTATTGCAGGCTTGTACTGCTGTGAAATGAGAACATCTTATTTCAGAAAATATTAACATTTTATACATTCCTTTTGTATGTAATAAGATATACACCCAACTTAATAAAGTAGAAGAGTTATAATTCAAGTAAGGGATAGTCATATTATAGAACCACAGTTAAAATCAGGACACTAGATTTTCCAAGGAAAAGTCAAAAGACCTCTATTTTCTTCCATGGCTCAGCTTCTAATTAGCTTAGTCACTTGGCCAAATCATTTCCCCTAAAACCCATATTTGAGTTTTCTCATGAATAACATAAGGTGGCTGGCTAGATGTACTGCAGGCATCTAAAGATCTAGAAATCTATTAGCAACATTCAGAAGAAAAATTGTAAATTATTTCTTAAAAACTGTCTTTCTGAATTACTGACTAAACTACTTATATGAAACTCCACACAAATGATCCAATATCTCCTACTAAACTAGCATTATTTTTTATTACTTTTTTATGTCCATAACTTTCTAGAAATCTGTATTTTACCATGGATCCATGACTTCCTACAAGTTCATCTTTTTAGGGCAGTTTCAGAGTACTTCCGACTTCAATGGATCAGAATTTTGAACTGCAGAGGGTTCTCTATATCAAGATTGAGCTGGCAGTCATTATACATCATATAACATCTGCAAAATAGGAGAAACACATTGCAGTTATTCCTATGCTCTAAACACTGTACATCACAGATCAGATCATAGCTGCTTAGTCAGACTTGCAGAATGTTTAGTCTGTTGTAGTCAAGTTTAGGACTGGCCCTTTCTTGATTTGCTTCAGGATTTCAGCGATAGAAATTAGTATTATTTCCCTACAGAGAAGGAAGATGCTGGAAACTTCACAGCTGATATTTTGATTCCCATGAATCAATTTCCTAAAACCCCCCCCCCCAGGCTCTCTACCCATCAGGGTGTGTGATCATCACTAGGTTTCTGGGACAAGCTCCCAGCACAAATCCTTAGTTGAGAGCAATTTCTTTCTTTTCAAACTCAGCCTCTATTTTTATAAAGGGAATGAAAGTAAAATATCAAGTCAGGCAACATATTACAGATCTTAAAAGATTAGGCAATGTAAATGAGGTGATTCAAAGCAGGAAACTGCTAAAAGAAAGGGAAGAGAGAAGAAAGAGAAAGGAGGAAGAGGAGGGGAAGGTATCCAGGATGCATCTGACCGAGTAGACACCTGGCTAGCTCTAGCCACATGGCTACCCTCAAGTAGATTGGGCTATTTATAAAAGAGTTGGGAATATGATAAGCAGCCCTTAACTTACATTTCTAAAATAACTGGTTCATTCAGCAGATGTTTATTGAGCCTGCAACATCTATCAGGCATATGGCGTATACAGGAGCTGGGGAAGTGGTAGGCAGTGACCAAGGGAGACCTCGCTGGCCCACCCCGCTCCTGTGCTTTCCCTCAGGCCTGCACGTGATCTAAGTAGAAACACATATTTGAAATGTGAGAGAATTGGGGCTCCTCAGGTAAAATAAAAATATTAACTAAAGTAAAGCACAAAAATTCTGTATCTCTGATGCTTTTACATTTTTATTTTCATGGAAGGACTAGACATCTCCAGTCAAACACTAAATAGTACATTATATAACTTCGAATGCTTAGAACCAGAATGAGAATGACAAATTCAATCTATAGAATAAGAACATTGCCCGATCGCAATTGTTCCTCAACAGTATTTTCAACCCTCTTAATCAAATCAACGGTCTTTATAACAATGTTTTATATGTGATAGCCTTAAGGGTTTTCAGGGTATAAATATATAGATTCCTGAAAAAAAAAAAAACTAAGAAAAAAGAAAAAGAGAAAGAAAAGAAAAACTTGCAACAAATTTTCAGCTTTTTAACTAATTTGGGAAGAAAATAAACAAAAGTGTTAAAAGAGCCAAATTGAACATTTGGTGTCCATGAAGAAATGAAAACACTCTGTGAATTGAGATCATAGATACAAGACAAACAGTATTACTTTCCAAATGGAAAATCAGGACTGTGAGTTGTCACAGTGCAAGTTTTCTAAGTGCTCACCCGACCGTATGTTTAATAAAAGTATTTACGTCAAGTGGGTCTGTAAACACAGAGTGTATGAAAAACTGTGGCTTGTGTGACAGTGTCTACACAATAATACATACCTGAGTGGGAGATTTAAATTATAGTCAGTTTTGATGTTTTGGAACATCTGGACTTCTGGTACTTCTTGTACTGGTAATTACTGGATGCTTGCTGGGCTCTAGGCCCTGTTTTGGGAGCTGGAAAAACCAGAGACAAAATAAGCAAAGCTCTTTGCGTTGTGAAGTTTAAATTCTAGTAGAAAAAGCTAGAGACCTGATTGCTGAGGAACAAAATAGAGCAGGAATGGGAACTACAGACAGCACAGCACCTGGGGGAAGGACATTGTCATCTGTTAGAAGTGTGCTCAGAAAAGGGCTCAGTGAAGAAGAGCTGAATGAGGCAGCAAGCCACAGAGACATTGAGGGGAAAGGATTCCAGGTGGAGAACAGCAAGTACAAAGGCCCTGAGGTGGAAGTGTACCTGGAGTGCTAGAGAAACACCAAAGAGGCCAGTCACTGCATCCGGATCAGGGGGAGCGCAGGGGAGGGATGAGAAATAAGGGCCTACGATCTGACGAGGTGTCTCTATCCCCATCGGAATCTCTGCAGCAAAGACTGCCCCTTAGAAGAGTCCTGGGTTAGTCAGTGGTGAAGATCCCGTGCCAACACCCCAGTCCCTGGTGGGGGCCACTGAGAAAGCCTGAGCTCTCTGGAGCTGAGGGGGAGCCCCACAAACTCAGCAGCCAGAGGCTAACAGAGCAGCCCAAGCCTCACAGCTTGGCAGTGAGGTCTTTTTCGGAGTGGTAAGTAGTTCCATACTTTCAGACAAAGGCAGAACCTCATTTCAGTAAGCCAAATTAACAGAAATATCTCCAAACTCAGTTCACACTGAAAGCTTTAACCCTCCCTTGGCAAAGGCCTACTTTAGGTTTGGAAGCCTGACGTGGAAAAGAGAAGCTTGGCTGACTTTTCTCTCCATTGCTCACCTCCTTCTCCGCCTAATGAGCTCAGCCTAGGAGGGGAAGGGATTACAGGAAACAGGTTCCTTCAATGTGGAGTTGGGGCCCCTGGGCCTAGTGAGTATTCCGGAGTGTCTCAGAGGCAGGGCCAGGAGTAGGGAAGGGAGAGTGAGGCATTTGATTGAGGGATGCCAAAAAATCAATAGTCAAGAGAAATGCTAGTTTAATGGGATATTATATATATAAATATTTTAATATCTTTTTTACTTTTTATTTTATTTTAAAAAAGATTTTGTGTATTTATTTTTAGACAGAGGGGAAAAGAGGGAGAAAAAGAGGGTGAGAAACATCAGTGTGTGGTTGCCTCTCATGGACCCCCTACTGGGGATCTGGCCAGCAACCCGGGTATGTGCTCTGACTGGGAATTGAACCAGTGACCCTTTGGTTTGCAGGCCAGCACTCAATCCACTGAGCTATAGCAGCCAGGGCACACCTAGAAATTTTTAGGTCCTCACCCATTTCTTCTTCTTTTATTTCTGTTTAAACGATAAAGTGCAATTAGGTCTTCTCATCACCCTTTTTCAAAGAAAACCTGTTCCCTTTGCATTTACCCAAATCTTCTCCAAATCTGGCTTTATTTTTTAACCTTTTCCCCAGCAATTTGCTTTTTCCCTTTCTGCACACTCCTTTCTTTAAATACGACAGAAATTCTCCTCTCCTTCAACACAAAGACAGCATTCCTGTAACCACACTGCCCCCCTCGAGCGCCCACCCTATTCCTCCTGTCACCACCAAACTTCCCGCGGTGACAGCTTGTGTTCACGGCCTAGCACTCACTCCGCCTTTCCAGCCACGTCTCTGCCGCTGTGCAGTAGGGTTTTCTGCTAACAGCTGGGCTAATTCACTCTGTTATTCAGTGGATTCTTGCTTTTCTCCAACCACAAGTTTTATGCTAAATTCCCTTCCCATTTTACACCATCCTTCTTGATAATTTCATCCTTTCCTTAAGGCTTCTAACATGATCTCTATGTTCATCATTATACCTCCATCCCTGAATTCTCTTCATAGGACCTAGACATGACTCACAAATAACCAAACTGTAATAATGAATGAAACTCCTGAGTCGAAGTGGAGACAGATGGTCCCAGATGACAGATGGTGGGTGTGATTAAGGCCCTGAGGGTGACAGAGGTGCGGAGGGGTTCTGACCACCCTCCCTGTCCCTATCTTGGCTCCTTCCTGCATCATATTCCCTGCCAAGGCTGTGCTTTCATTCTTTCCTCCTCAAGATCATCCTTTGCTCCATTCTGTCACTTTCTCCCACATTTGGGATTTAGAAACGGCCTCAGATGCCTCTTGTACATCCTTCCCAGGGGCTATTACAACATTCAGTTCCACACAAACTGGACCAGCTCCAGGGAAGTGCTGAGAAACCTGGTGCTACCACGTGGGACCAGTGTGGGAAACGCCAGCACCGTGCAAAGGCAAACTGGAGGTGTGGAAGAGGGAACGATCAGTGGGAAGATTGTTGACCTGGAGGATGGGCGCCGATGGGTAATGCTTTCCATGGTCTTTTCCTGCACGTGCAGCTGTGAGCCATGTTTTATAAGGCTTCTTGGAAGGTCCTGTGGCATGGGGTTCAAACTCATTTTCCCCGGGGGCCACATCAGCCTCACAGTTGCCTTCAAAGGGCAGA
This sequence comes from Artibeus jamaicensis, assembly GCF_021234435.1. NCBI lineage: Eukaryota > Metazoa > Chordata > Mammalia > Chiroptera > Phyllostomidae > Artibeus > Artibeus jamaicensis. The sequence goes on from NW_026521812.1 coordinate 18,683,035, forward strand.
ATGTCATTTTAGGACTGTAGAGATGTAACTACTCCTTAACAGTTAAGTGAGAGATTGGCACTGCTGCCAGGTAGAAACAAGGTGCCGGGCAGGATAAAATAAGGTGGAGGGCCGGATTTGGCCCTCGGGCCTTGTGTTTGCCACCTGTGTCCTATGGGATTGAGCGTCAGTCACCCACAGTGGTGGCCAACTGATAAAGCACCTGCCCTGGTCTCCTCTCCCTCCTCTTCCTCATTCCTGCTCTCTGTAATCATATTCCCGAGTGAACGGACATAAGGCCTTTGTTTCAGGCTCCGCTTTGGGGAAACCCAAGCAAAGCTATGGAATGAGAGTTAAGCATATCATGTGGCATGTAATTCTTGTCATGATAGGTACATATTACAGTGAAAGTGCACAGGGAAGACACCAAAATGGTGCATAGGGAACTGGGGAAGGCTTCCCGAAGGAAGTGATGTTTATTTTGGGAGTAAAGGATGAGTAGCCAGAGAAAGTAGAATGAAAATATAAGGGAGAATAAACTTATATGGAAAAGGATGTGCAAAACCTTGGAATTCGTAAAGGATATGGCACACTTTTATTAATGGTATCACAATAGTTCCAATAACTCAAGCTCAAAGTCTCAGTGTAACATTAAATTCCTTCTCTCCCCAGGACCCTGAATCCTGTCAATCAGCAGTTTCTATTGTTGCTGCCCACCGCCCACCCCCTCAGCCCCGTTTTTTTCACTGTCTTTCCATCCCAGGGCAACTCCCTTAGAGCAAGCCCTCCGTCTCTCCCCTATGACCATCTGATGTGCCCGATCCAATTCATCCTACACCCCGTGGTCAGAAAAATAGTCCTAAAAGTCTGAACAGCCGGGCCTCTTTCCTGCTTGAACACCGTCAGGGGCTCTCCAAATTAACCTGTCGTCCCCTCCAGTTTTAACCTCTCTTCCTCCTTACTCATCTATGTACTGGCTCAGATATCTATTTCCCCATTATGCCCTGTGCCTTTCACCTTTTGTGACTTTGCTTAAGCTTTACAATTTCCCACTTTTCAAGCAATTATTTTTTGAATAGATAATCTCTCTACAGTTAGGGGAAATCTGCCTTCTACTCTAAACCTTCAGATAAACAGTTCCTTTCCCCAGAGTTACACCCTCCCACCAGCTCCCTATATATCATTCCAGGTGTAGTTTTTGCCTACCCAAACATTAGGTAGTATGTATAACATACATAATTTTAAATTGTCTTATATAATACTTTTTGTGTTCGCATATATACATACAACATTTTCATGCACCTTAGATTTTTTTCTCAAGAATATACTTTGGACATTGTTTCTTCTTTTCAACCATCTAAACTGTTCTATTAATATACCATAATTTGTTAAACAGTCTCCTAAAGTTGGTTACTTGACTCTTTCTAATCTTTTGTTATAAAAATCATACTGCAATGACTTCATTGGATTTCATCACTGCACATGAATTGGATGTTTGATCAACAACTCAGTGACAAGGAAGAGTCCCATTGGAGATTCTGTTGAAATGTTATGTTTTGCTGAGACATCATAAGCTTGTAAGTTTTCTCTATATAGCACTCTCTTTAGCATTTCCACCCTCTTTTACATATGCCTGGCTCATAGAACTAGTTATTTAAATCCTAAAATAGTTTTGACAGAAACAAACAAGTTAAACACCACTGGCATCTTTTTCTTTATTCAATTTTTTTTTGATGAGGACACACTATAAAGTTTAGCAAAAAATCAACAAAAAAAAAAAAAAAGAGAGAAAACACAAAGTTCCATGACTCCAAGGTGTTTCTGTTGAGTGACTCTTCTGGGACAAGCAACCACATGTAACTTTCTGAGTCTTGCTCTTCATATTTAAGACAACAGAAGCACATGAAAACAATTACACAGAAAAAAAAATCCCACAAAAACTTGAAAGAATTTTTAGGATAACATAATGCAGCAAGAATACAAGTTTAGAAACATCTTTGAAATTCAAACTAGATTTCCCGAGTTATTTTGGAATGGCTGAAGGCAGATGGCAAGAACTACACATGTGACACACCAACAAATCCTCCAATTCTGTTGATGTTTTTTAAAGGTACGGGTATGTGTGTGTGTTTTAAGAATACAGTGTTCAAGAAAAAAAATATCAAGCCAACTCTTTATAATCAAATCTCTCCAAGTTCCAAAAATTTTTTGAGAAATGATCTCAGAATCTCAAAGTTCTCAAGAACAAGCTAATTAGCTGAAGGCTGACCTCAGAGTTCAGGTGTTTCAAATGCCCATAGCAAAGTGACAGAAATGAATATCTGAACACCCTTTCTGCACTCCACTGGATATTATCACCCCTTGGTCATCTCTTCAAAAATGCAATCTTAGCAGAGAAAGTCTCACACTTGGGGGTCCTGTGTGACCCCCCCTTTCTCCAGACTCAACCATGGATACTAAAAAGGTGAGACAGACTGCTGGTTTTCACCTGGGAGAAACTTTCCCCATGAAGCAGCGCTTGCCTCATTACCCCTCAGACAAATGTTCCAGGGGGCTTGCTCTCTGCTGCTTCCCCAGACCTTCAACATGACACCATGGTGGCAGATCGGGAAAGCCCCCAAGGCACATAGTTACTCAACATGAGGTGAGGTGGCAAGCCTGTTAGCGGGTGCGCATACAACACTGTGGTTCACCTCCTGGCACTCCTGGACTTGGACCTGAGTGGAGACAAACAGATTCCTGCCTTCTTAGTGCTCCTTTATTGATCATTTCCATCCTACCCTAACTTTGACTTTCTGTGACCTCTGACTTGAGCCCTCTTCAGTCTGACATACTGGACCAAATACCAGCTTTGTAATAAAACAGATTAAGTCCTAAACAGACTCTGCCAGGGAAACTGTGTGTGACCCGGAGCACATTATGTCATTGCCTAGAAAAGCTAGTTTCTAGCTCTTCTGTCCCCATGCTAAACAAAAAAACCTGTCCATATTATTATAAAAAAACTTTCATATTCATAAAGACAGTCCAAAATGATGTATAAGACACTCACACAGAAGTTGCCAATTGGAAGGGCATAGGAACTGGGCAATTTGGGGACAAAAATGGAAAGAACAGTTTTTGTTGCATATAGTCTTACATATTTTTAATTATTTAGATATTTTTATTGCATATAATTTTAAACTTCTATGTTTTGAATCATATAAATACATTATCCAGTTGACAAAACTGTAGTAAGAAAATAAACAAGAAATATCTGTAGAAAAACATTACTTTATGCAAATAAAACCTGTCTTTTCCACAGATAAAATATTATAGTAGGTTTATTTTGTTTAATGTAGATTGGATATGAAAAGATTTTTATAGAAATGGCCATAAATGTTAAATATTATGAACTGTATTGTATCTGCATTATAGTATACGACAATAAATTTTTTTAAATGATCATTTCAATTCCTCTTTTTTATTCCATCCAACGCATCATAAAAATCTTTTTGAGTAAAATGTTAATATTTATAAAGCACTTTAAAGTTTACAAAGTCCTTCATGTACTCTGTGTAGTTATGATTCCACCCACAGAAGCAGCCAGGGCCAGTACAGTTCCTTACTTCCCAGCTGAGGAAATGCATTCTGACTTGTTCAAGGTCACAGAGCAAGCAACTGTCAGAATTGGGATTTCAATCCAGTTCTCTTGGCTCTGAATGATGCTATAATGTTTCCTCTAATTTCAGGTCAGAATTCATACATGAAATGTTTACATTTTGCTTGAGATACTAAAAAAGAAAAGTAAAACTTAAATGAGTCTCCTATTGACAACACCATCATAATGCAAACATGCTGTATTTTACACTTCAGAGGTTCCACTTCTCTATTTTTGGATCTCCAGTGCTTTGCCAGGAACACTTGACACCATCTCAGAATCCAAAAATATATATATTTTAAGAATTTCCCTACTTTGAAAGGAGTTAAGACAGAGAGCTGGAAATAGTTGGTCTGGATAGAAAATGTAAATCAAACTCCTCTTACTCTGAAGAGTGTGACGAACTAGGATTGATACTATAAATGGCTAGACAGGCTGTGTATCACCCTACAAAAAGATGATACCAACTTCCAGTCAAGATGGCGTTGTAGGTAAACACAGCTCGCCTCCTCACACCACCACATCAAAATTACAACTAAAACATATAAAACAACCATCACTCAGAACCATCAGAAATCGAGTTGAATGGAAGTCTGATAACTACAGAATTAAAGAAACCACATACATTCAGACTGGTGGGAGGGGTGGAGATGCAGAACAAGCTGGTCCCACATCTATGTGTGGTGGATAAAATTTTGGGAGGGATATCAAGGGAACAAGGAGTCCCAGTCCCACACCAGGTCCTCCAGCCTAGGGTTCCAGTGCCAGGAAGATAAGTCCCCACAATCTCTGGTTGCAAAAACCAGTAGGGACTGAGTCAGTAGAAGAAATTTCTGGAATCCCACGCATTTCCTCTTAAAGACCTCACACACTGACTCGCTTAGACTCACTTCCTCTGAGCTCTAGCACCAGGGTAGCAGCTTGCAGAGCACCACTGGCATACAGTGAGGAACTGGAGTGTCTAGCATCAAGGCGAGAGCTGGGGAATAGCTTTCTCTTAGATAGAAAGGCAGTCAGAGGCCATTGTCCCTTTTCTGAACTCTCCATCTACAGAGCCACGGAGCCAGTAGGTTGGTACCATATTTCAGACTCCATCAACCTACTTAATACTATTTGTCCTGCCCTGGAGATCCCATGAGACTTTGTCCCACCCAAACTGTTAAAAAGTGGCTTTTCAATACCAGGGCTGGTCTTGGCTCCTGGTTCACAAATCCTAAATGCTATCAAACAAGCAACAATCAGCTTCAGTAAGCCCTAAGGCCTGAAGCTAGCAGCAGCTAGCATAGACTCACAGCTTAGTTTTGCCTGGGAATCTCGAAGCCCAGCACAGCTAGCCACCATCTAAGATTACTTTATAGCCTAGGCAGGGTGGCTCCAGGAAGAACACAAGAAGGGGCTGACCTTGGCCTGTACCACCTGGAGAACCCCAGAGCCTGAACACCCAGCCAACAGCTATAGACCATGTCAGAGCACCACTATTCTGCCTCTGCACAGCTGATCCTCTGTGGAGGATGGATGTTTGTGGTCCGTGGTCACAGCCAGTCCTTGCAGCTAAATGGCCTAGGTAAATCCCTCCCATTGACCTGTAAACAACAACCAAGGCTCAACTATAAGAGTAGGGTGTACTCAGCCCACACTAAGGGTGAACCTCAAGTATCCAGCTGGGGTGATAGGGGAGGCTGTGCCACTGGATACTACAGGACATCTACTATATTAGGCCATACTACCAAGACAGGGAGTCATAGAGCTCTACTTAATACATAGAAAAAAAAAACAAAACACAGGGAGGCTGCCAAAATGAAGGGACAAAGAAACATGGCCCAAATGAAAGAACAGATCAAAACTTCAAGAAAATAAGTAAACAAAATGGAGATAAGCAATCTCTCAGATACAGAGTTTAAAACACCGTTTATAAGGATGCTCAGAGAGTCTATGGCCATACCATTCTGAACACATCTGATCTCGTCTGATCTTGAAAGCTAAGCAGGGTCGGGCCTCGTTAGTACTTGGATGGGAGGATGGTCAAGGACCTTAGTGAGGATCTTAACAGCATAAAAAGACCCAGTCAGAAATGAAGGATTCACTAATTGAAATCAATAACAATTTGCAGGGAAATAATAGTAGAGTGCATAAAGCCGAGAATCAAATCAGTAATTTGGAACATAAAGAAGCAAAAAACAACCAATCGGAACAACAAGAAGAAAAAGAATTAAAAAAAATGAGGATAGTGTAAGCAGCCTCTGGGACAACTTCAAGCATTCCAACATTCACATCACAGGGTGCCAGAAGAAGGTAAAGAACAAGAAATCAGAAATCTATTTGAAGAAATGATGAAAGAAAACTTCCCTAATTTGGTGAAGAAAATATACATGCAAGTCCAGGAAGCATAGAGAGTCCTAAAAAAGATGGATGCAAAGAACCTCACTCAAAGACACATCATCATTACAATGCCAAAGGTTAAAGATAAAGAGAGAATTTTTTAAAGCAGCAAAAGAAAAGCAGTTAGTTACTTACTAGGGAATTCCCATAAGGCTGTCAGCTGAGTTCTCAAAAGAAGATTGGCAAGAAATATTCAAAGTCATGAAAAGCAGGGACGGACCCACAGCCAAGATTACTCTACCCAGCAAAGTGATCATTTAGATTAGAAGGACAGATAAGGAGCTTCCCAAACAAGATAAAACTAAAGAAGTTCATTGTCACCAAACCATTATTAGATGAAATGTTAAAGGGACTTATTTAAGAAAAAGAGAAGATCTAAACTATGAACAATAAAATGGTAATAAATACATATCTATCAACAATTTAATCTAAAAAACAAAGAGAACAAGAACAGAAACAGAATTATGAACACAGAAAGCATTTTGATGTTGCCAGATGTAAAGGGAGTGTGGGGGAATGGGTGAAGAGGTGAGAGGATTAATAAATACAAATATGTAGTTACAGAATAGCCATGGGGATGTAAAGTACAGTCTAGGAAACAGAAACATAATTTCTTTCCAAAGAAATTATGTTCATGACCCATGGACCTGAACAATGATGAGGGGATGGCCCGAAGGAGCTGGGGGTATTGTGTGGAGGAGGGAAAGGGGGAAATTGGGACAACTGTGTTAGCATAATCAATAAAATATAATTAAAAGAAAAAATAAGGATAATACCTACATATTTAGTTTAATTTAAGGGAAAATGGTAAATTAGATTTTTTTGTGAATACATACCATAAACAATGTAAAGAAAGAAAAATTTCACTAACATATTTTTCCCATTTCTACAAGCAATTCTATTTTTATCAGTGACTAGAGAAAGTTAGTTTTGTCTAGTTTTGTCTTGTCATCATTTTTTGGTTGGTTGAATACAACTGAGGTTTTTAGTGAAAAAAACTTCATTTAGTACAATCTAACTGCGGGAGTTAAACACACACACTCATACTATTATTCCATACTAAGTTTAAAGATCTGAAGTCAGAAGGCCTGGCTCAAGCCCTGACCCCGTACTTCCTACCTGTGACACTTTGGGCCAGTAACTCAACCTTTCTGAAGACTCACTTTCTGCCTAAGTGTTATGCAAGAATCAAACAAGATAATGAATTTAAAGTAAAAGGTACTTCTTGAAATATAGCATTCATATGTCCATCCATCTATTCAACTAATACTTACCAGCACTTTCTAGATACAGGCTCTGACCCTGGCAGTGGAGATACAGCAGCAAATGAAACAGCCACCCCAGCTCCAGAGACATTACATTCTCTGAAGATAGACAGACAATAATAAGCAAGGCAAAATTTTAGAAAGTCCATAAGTGCTATTGAGAAAACTATGCGGATAAAGGAAAAAATCTTAAAGGTGCAATTTTCAATAGATTGATAAAGGAAGGTTGTACTAAAAGAAAAATGGGTTCAATAAATATTAGTCATATTTAATTATTATTGTTGAAGCATATTCTATATCATATTTGCAAGACATTGTGAATAGACTAATAAATCTAACACTACTAATGGCAAACAGAAGATAATCATACACATCCATTTATAATAGCCAGGCCATCCTGCTTCCCTGTAAATAATTTAATATCTTATAATTATTCTAAAGTCCCCTATTATTGAATATTGGCCTACACGAAATTTTATAGCGTATCTGGTGTGAAGATTATAATAATGTTATGATCAAAACAAGCCTGAATGTGTCAAAATAAATGTGTAAAATAAATCTACCAGCTGTGTGGCCCCATATACCTTAGCCTCTCCAAGTCTCAGTTTCCTCAACAGAAAACAATTATACATCCTGGTCAAAACTTGTTCTATAAATTAGAAATAATGTAGGAAAAGTGTTTGGCCCCTTGGCATTGCAGTGCAGCAACTGCTGATACAAAGTTTGGAAGGACTAGGGTCAGCTTATTTCATATTCCAATAAATGCATCAATAACATTTTTTGAAAAGTGCTTGGCATACTGTATGAACTAAAAACGAGAGCTATTATCCCTTCTTTTGACTGTATTCTCAACAGCTTTCCCTTTGAGCCCCACCCCTCCTTTCTCTTCTTGGTGTTCCTGTACTTCTCTCTCTCAGTGTAAGATGAGCTTTCTCTGTCTCAGAGTTTTTGGGTTCCTGGGGCAGCAGGTTCTTTCTTTCTGTGTCTGAAGATACTTTCTTAGGTTTGGACATGCGTCAGCGGACCACTGGTTCACAGCTAGGTGTTGGCAGTGCCAGGGTGGGAATGTAGGGTCCTTGACTGTGGCTGGGGGGCCTTTCCTTAACTGCACCATATGGCCTCTGAGAGCTCACGTTTAATTTTCACTTAATTGAAATTCTTGTAGCTCATTGACAATAGCATTAGCAGTTACCAGCTCTTTTAATTGTCAGAAAAATCTTTGTCTGTTTTTGTGCAGATGTTGTCTTGCTCCCAGGGCAGCTGGGTGTGAACTCCTCGCTGTGATGTGCACTCTGCCCAAACAGTACTCAGCACAGAAACCATATAAATTACCAACAGATTACTGCTTCTGTCTTCCAGCACTTTCCATGCCAGCCAGCCTGGGGCTGTTTGGTTTTTATTGTTTCTTTTCTACTGGAATAAGTTGTGATTTAGAATAAGTCTTTGTGGACTGTGAATGAAAAGATAGGCTCATACCCAAGTAATGAGCTTTGACAAACCAGAGGGTGCATACATGCTATATTTGCAAGGATGAACAATAACTCCAAAAATTAGGGATTCTTTTTCCCCCTTCCCTTGCTTTAACCATTTAGGACAAATTTAATAAAACTCTGTTTTACCCCTCTCATAATGCTGTATAGAGTGAAGAATGCCAAAGAAATAAGTGAGAGTTCCTCCCTCCCAGGGCAAATGTAAGAAGGTTGGATCATGATGACCATGGTCTGAGTCATTTACAAGTATAGAAAAACATAAACCTGAACATTTCTATGCACATGTGCTTTTATCTACTTTGAAGTCTTAAGGATATGAGGGACATAGCCTCACAGATGTATTTCCCCAAATGCAAAAATAAGCATCTTAGTCTTCCCCCTGCTTGCTGATACTTTCAATTCCCTACCCACTCTGAATGTCTCTTTCAGCTGGCCCTCAATTACTCTCTTACCTACATTTCATAGACTGTCCAAAGAATCCCCGCTCCATGAGGTTGCCCAAACCATGATCCCATAAAATTAAAATGATGAGACAGAAAAACACAGAGAGCACCACTGAGAACATAGCACTCAGCCAATCACTAGAGCTTTGAGTTTCCAAAGAGTCCAGTGTCTCTTCCATGTGATTCCTGCCTATCTGATACCCTCAAAGGACTGTTAGGTTTTTGTTTTGGTTTTTATAAGTTTAATGGTATTGCCATCCAAACAGCTATTCACTATTAACTCTGTTCTATGTCCTTCCTTTGGATATATTTTTTAAATTGCTTCCCCAAAATTCAGTCCCCTGTGAAGGATGCATTTTTAAAGATTTAGATCAGTTTTGATATCCCTACTGATTTTAACCAAACAATGTGCTCTGTTATATAATGTGAATTCAGATTTAGTAGGTCACCTTCTATTTCAATACTATGGCATTTGGAAAGGACTCTAGAAGCCAATAAGAAGCCAAGTGTTCCAGGAAGTCTGAGTAAGTCCCTTTACCTCTACTTTCTTGTCTATCGCTAGAGTATCACCAGCGGCCACACAGGTTCTGCACGACCTCAGGGAGCATCATCGTGCTTGAGCAACAAGGCAGCCTGCCTATACCAGGACCAGGGGTGGGCAAATTAAATGATCTTCAAGGTCCCTTTGAACTAAAATTTAATCGTTATGACAATGTGGTACTCCCATTTTTCTCTAAATTTTCTTTACCTTTGCTTTTTAAAACTATTTTTTACTAATTTTTTAAACATATGTTCTGGACTAAATGTGGTTTAAAAATAGCTTTGAGTTTAATTTTGTGTGCTACTTTATGTAAAAATACAGAAATAATAAGTACTAAAATTTTTTAATGTTTAAAAACTATAAACGCCACACAAGTCAAAACTCCATAACTCATGTAGGGCGCCATAGAGATCATCTCCACAGTGACTGACACCGAGATTCCTAACAGATTTAAAGAGTTATTAAATGCCAAATACTGTTGCTTTCCATTGTAATTCAAATGGAATATTTGCGCAGCTTCAATTTCACCATAAACAGTATGTGTTCAGGAGTGAATGTCCCTATAAAGACAATTGGTTTCAGAACCCAACTAAGTGAGTTGTTATTTAATTGCTAACAAGAAACCTTTGAAGAGATGATTTGCCATTAAGTGGTCCAAATAGTGTTAGAATCCAGCTGTTTTTGTGTACCTAGTAGTATGTTCATGTGAAATTATTATACTTCATGTTCAATCAAAAGAACACATTTAAAGTGTATTAATATCATATGGACTAGCTTCAATATGAGGTGGCTTTTCCTTTGTTTTTGCTTCTACCTGAGCAGTATATAACAATGCAATGAGTGGGCCAGGAAATCCACAAACTCAAAGCACAGGCTTTCCTGCTATGAATTAAACCTATTTCCTTATTGGTATAAAAAATGCTTCATATCACACCTCTCACAATCCTTTAATAGAATTCAAGACTCTTTGGTCTCCCTATTTTTTCTGTCTCCAGAAAAAAGACATTGTTTAAAACCTCCACTTTGTAAATGGCTTGGCTATAACCTATACCTGAATTAAAAACTGGGCAGAATATTCCTCTGATGCCCAAGTGCTTGCTATGTACCAGGTATTGTTTATAGTAATACTGTACTTTACATATATGATTACCTCCTTTAACCTTTGCAACCCAAAGGTAGTCCCATTATTCTCATTTTACAGGTACGGAAATTGAGTCACAAAGAGGTTAAATAGATTTTCCAAAGATGTTTCACTGGAATTCAGCAGAGCAGAATCTCTACTCATAACCACTGCTCTGCACTTCTTATTCCTACATTTAGCTTATTTGTTTGGTAGCCAAATTTCTAAACATTGGTAACGCACATATACTTAGTTGTGTTTAGAGCATTCGTCTGGTAAGTAGTAGTATTGCAAGTCTAAAAGCAGGCTTGCTCCTGACACACACTTAAGTAATTAGAGAAAAGAAATAAAGACCTGAACGTGCCTAGCCCAGCACCATCTCCCGCCAGGGGTGTCCAACCTGCTGCCGGTGGGCCGCAATGGCCCAGGATGGCTATGAATCTGGCCCGACACAAAATCATAAATTTACTCAAAACCTTTGTTTTGCTCATCAGTTTTCATTCGTGTTTTTGTATTTAATGTGTAGCTCAGGACAACTTTTCTTCCAGCGTGGCCCAGAGATACTAAAAGTTTGGACAACCCAGTGGCTCCACCACTCCCACCCTGTCTTTTTATTTTGCAAATGGCGTTTTTGTTGGTCATCTTCTTTTTTTGGAGTTGAATACATCGAATTTTACTTTAACTACTAGATATTGTCTATACAGTATTCAAAAATGAACTGAGTAAAAATGAACCAAAAATATAGAGGTTCATAGAAAAGAACAGAAATTTTTAGACTAGGTAATTAACAGTACAAAAAAGAATCAATAAAGTGACAAATATAAAAATAATGTATTATTTTGAATTTCCGATAAGACCTTCTTAGGAACAATTTTCAACATGCCATACTTACCTTGACAACTACATGGTATAAATGTATATTTTCAGGTAATTGAGGCAAAGCTAATCATTTCAAAATGATAGAAACCAAAGCAAAATGAAATCACAGTCTGAAGGCTAAAGCCATATTTACTGTAAGCCTAAATTTTAGTGCCTAATCTACCAAAGAGTGTCCTTGGCCTTTAAACGGAGACGCAGTGCCAATCAGCGTCACTGGTGAGCTTTCCTTGGCTCACTTGTACCCCATCTCGGGTGGCTTTCCAGTCCAGGGCGGTAGATATTCTTGCAAAAGCTACTAAAGATAGCAGCTTTTATCACAGCTAATCTTTTCCCAAGGCAAATACTATTCAAGGTGAAAAGAAAGCTCCTGGCTAATTTATGTTCCTTAGAAAACCAAAACAGATAAAGGAATATCCTTTAAAATCACCACCATGCTGAAATATAATCAGGAACTGGGTGAATTCAACAATAGAAGGAAGTCAAATAGGCTGACCTTTCCCAAGTTGTTTTAAAATTGACATGTGAGTGGAAGTTACTGGTATGGTTTTGTTGAGGCTTTTGTTTCCCTAAGGAATTTGGAATTTGAGCAGGGAAGTAGGAACAGAACTACGAAGAATTACATCCGTCTTATCCTGGAGGCAAGAATGAACAGTGATTCTAGCTGGGATTCACTTCACACACACACACACACCACACAAAAAAATACAAATCAAATCACAATCAGGAACACAAACAAAAGTATTATTTATCTTTTACTATCGACCTGCACTATTTTAAACATTGTGGAGATGAGGAGAACAAAGATACAAAAGGAGGAGTATTAGAATTCAGTGAGTTTATAAATGGTCTCTTCTGTCAAAAAGTTTAACTTCTAACTCAACATTGCTGTATTTTAAGCATGTTGATAGTACTTAATTTTTTGCATTGTTGTCATTTTTAAAGTTATTTCTATAGCACCTTCATAAACTCTGACTCTGGGCTTTTTTTTTTTAACATGGTACCAAAATACTGTGTATATAGTATACTGTGTTGTCTTTCCTATAAATATATTAACAACCTACCAAAGAGCAGGGGCCATTGTTAAACCACATGTTTTAGTTGAGTGTATAAAATATGGTCACTAGAACCATGCCCCAGTGGACTTATTCAATCTACACTTACCAGTCAAAAAGTTCTACGCCCAAGTAAAACAGTAGCAATACTCTTCAAACAACCAGTACTAGAAGCAGAACCCCAGGGTCAGTCATTTCTCAAATTGTTCTTTCATCCAGAATTGTCCCATGTTTGAAATCTTCAGCTTCAAACCAATAACTAAATTATCTTCAATTTATCTGACTTCATCACCCTTACTCTCATTGCCAGCCTCTGATTTCTCCTGGGTGCTGCTAATTTCTCACGGCCTCCCTTTTCTTCTGGATTCTTGCCAGGATTACGTGATCCATAGGTTTAACATCTCTCATACCAGCCTCCATCCACATTCCCATGTTCTTCTCCCACATCTGTCCTGTGTATCCTCAGTCCTAGATCAGCTCATTATTGGTTCTCTCTGTATCTGGGTTGGCAGAGAAAACTGTCATCACTGTGTTGATGCAGCTTTGGAAATTTATATCTTTTTTTGACCTAGCTAATCTACTTGTTCTTGCTTCTCTCACGCATTTCCAACTCATTACCAAACACTTTGACTCTTTCAGCCTTCTTTTTATGTTTAAAAACTCATAGTCAAGAAATGACCTTCCCTCTTCTTTTACCTAAAACAAAAAGGAAAGCCATCAGTACTGACTTGTCTCAATTTCTTCTTACTGCAACTTACCAGTGTTGGCAGGTCACCCTTCCATTCTTCACGCCCTAGCTCTTCTTTGTATGGTTGCCCTGGGTCATTCTCTCTCAATGCTGATACACAGTGTTCTGTTTTCTGAGCTCCAATCACATTATAATAAATATGGTCAGTATCAAAATTATAGATTTTAGGAATAAAATTCAAATTCTGTTTTACGAAATATACTTAATTTTTAGTGCAGGAAATATAGACCGTAATACTTACCATGTTGTAATTTTTATGGTTTGCCTTTTTCAAAAAAATAATAGATTCATACTATACAAAATTCAAAGGCTACAAAGAGAAGTCAATGAATATTCTTCCACTCTTGGGCCTAGCTGCTCAGTTTCTTGTGTATTCTCTAAAGATATTCTTGTACACAATAAGCAGTAAGTATGTTCTCCTCCACCCACATTTTCATATACAGATACTATCATATTATACATACTGTTATACAGCCATCACATAACAATGACTACCAGAAATTATTCCAAATCAGTACATAACATATTACTTTTTATGTTTTATAGATACATGGTTTGGTAGATTAAAAGTGATCACTAATTCTTGGTCACAAGAGGTGGAGTCTATTTCCCTCCCCTTATACGTGGGTCAGCCTTGTAACTTATGTTGTCAGCAGAATGAGGTAGAAGTGATGCTGTGTAACATCCAAAGCTGGCCCTTAAGAGATCTGCAGTTCTATGCCCTGGAAACACTTCCTCTTGGAAACTAGCCATCTTGCTGGAAGAAACCCAAGCCATGAGGAGAGGCCACATGGAGGTGAACTAATGCTAACCCACTCTGGTCAACCATCCTGGTTGATTTTCTACCCGACAGCCAGAACCAGCTGCCTGCCAGGGGACTGAACTGACACAGACCATACAGCCTAGGTGAGCCTTCAGATCTCTGCAAGCCCAGACCAGACATCATCACATAGAATAGAACTGCCCAACCAAGCCCAGTCACACACAGAATTTTGAGGAAAAAATCAGTAACTATTATTGTTTTAATTCATTGTATTTTGGGGTGGTTTGGGAATAGTGGTAAATAACTAAAAAACACATAGTACTCCATTTTATTGCTATACCCTCATTTATTTAATCCAACCTCTACTGATGGACATTTAGGTTGTTTCCACTCTTGCTGTTCTTTTGATATTACAAACAGCAAATGCTGCAGTTAATAATAATGTATATACATCATTTTTCCCATGTGAGTATATCTGGGATGAGTCCCCAAAAGTAGAATTGCTGGATACAAGAGAGTACCCACACATAGTTATGATACAAGATTAAGGTTGTTATCTCAGAAATTTCTACCAACAGTATATGACTAGCACTGTGTGTGATCACATTTTTTATTTTTGCTAATCTAATAGGTAGAAAATAATATAATTTAAATTTGCAGTTCTATTCTTGTAAATGAAGAGCATATTTTAATACATTTGGGAGCCATTTACATTTTCTCAAGTCAGCTGTTCATGTCCATTGCTCAGACTCCATTGGGATCCTGGTTTTTAAAAATTCATTTATAAAAACTCTTCAGGGAATTTAATTATTTATTTATAAGTTCTAGATATTTGTCCCAGCTTGTTATGTTTCTTTTGACCTTGCCTAGAGTAAGTCTTGCCATATATAACGTTTTGTTTTTGTGCAGTCAAATTATTCAGAGTGGTGTCTTCCCATTCTGATAGTTAAAGAAGGGTCCATTCTGCCCTGGACCCTTCTAGCACTTCTCTTTCATATTTTGATTTTGTTTTCAGCATTTAAATCTTTGCTAAGATATAGACCCAGTTCCCCACCTCTCAGGGCCTTTGCTGTGTATTTGATAAGTTATTTACAAGTCTTGCTCCTGGGTCTCCTACCCCTCAAGGGCAGGAAACCTGTCTCTTCAATGACTATACAGAAAACCTAGCAAAGTAGCTCACATATAAAAGACTCTCAATAAGCATTAATAATCTTAAAAAAAAAACTTGAGTCCTGAACTGAGTTCCATAGATAAAATGCTTTCTGATGTCACCTGGGAAGAACCTGCTGAGAAAAAAACAAGGAGGCTACATTTGTTTTAATTTTTAAATCTATTTATTGTTTATTTATTTATTTTTTGCAAGCCACATTTTGAACAAGCCACATGTTGGAAATGCCAGGACTTCAGGCTCAGTGATACAGGAATAATTTTAAGTCTCTTTTCTCCAGTTGTATTTACCATCTACAGGGTGTGACTGCCCTTTCTTCTGATGGTAATTAATTAACTGAATACCTCAGGAAAGTCTTATTTACCACTCTGAACACACAGACCTCTAGCAGAGGTCTGGAATGTGGGTAGATGGGTTGGCACTTGACGTAATCTAATGTCTATCACAGTAATTAATTTTAATTGCTTTTTACACTGGCTACATGTTATTCCAACACCTTGGTAGTAGTATAACTTTGTAAAGAAACTGATAAAGAAAAGAGAAAAACCAACTCCAACATGACCTCATCAAAAGCAGATGTGAAACACATTTTAAACATTCTATGACCGAATATACAATATTCAAAACAAAGGAAACAAATTGCTTTTGTTGATATTTTCAGTGTGGCCCCTGTCCTCCCAAGGAATGCCACTGCCTTAAATTCGTCCTTGGTGGATAATTCCTGCTCCTACAAACCACCTTCAGGTTCATCTAATGATTTGCCACCTGATTTCCCCTCTAACTCTAATATTCCAAGTGACCAATATTTTTAATGGTTCTCTGTAATTCGTCTGTATGGAAATACATGTATGAGACATGTGTGCACTCAGAAAGAATCTTTTCGCCCTTCTTTTCATTCCTGTGTGCTTTTAGTCAGGAAACGTTTCAGGAACGAAGGTACAGTAAGGGAACATGAGAAGCCACCAACACTGTCCGAGATGAGTCGTGGTCGATCCTCTGAGTCGGGACACAGGACGGCATGAAGTACGTCATCTTTCTTGCAGGTACAGCCACTTCCTCTGCAGAAACTAAGTAATAAGAATGACAGTTAATACTTTTAATCGTTCTTAAATAAACAAGGAATTTCTCTTCCATGCTTAAAAATGTATTTATACACTGCTTTTCCCTTGATGTTTCTCAAAGACTACAAAAAGCCATTCTCCCAAGAGGTCTGCTTAGTGTATGTCACTAACTTAATTTTCATGCTGTTTTTTGTGCACATTCCACATAAGAATTGAATGTATAAGAAAGACATGATTTTACTAGGACTTAACTTTGTTATTTCCACAGCAAATTATAGTTATTATGAAAGTACAAAGCTATTTGAAATGATCTCTAGTGAAGTGTGTTACAATACAACAGATCCATTTGTACAGCTGCAGTCTTTCTCTTCTCCCTGCTATAGCCAACTATTTTTTTTAAGGTTTTTTTCATAAAGATACAGTGAATTTCCAGTAGGGTAATGTCTTAGGAAGATAGCACAGGTAAAATCTGATATGTCCATCTCAAATGACTTTATTGAATTAACTATGTCTCAAAAATTTTGGAATCTTAATAGTAATTTGATATGCTATTAAATAATGAAATATTCTATAATAAAAATGGTCTTTACCATGTGACCTTGATCACGTGTAATTATATCCAAAATGCACCTATTTATAATGTATCAGGGCATAACTCATGAATATTTGAAGAATATTGCTTGATAAAGAGTAAGGGAGACAGAGGAGTTGATGAAAATCTTGATATTACTTCTACCCCCATCCCTAACCACTTCCCTTGTAATCCCCAATAAATTGTTTGTTCATGTCCTCAGTTTGGAGCCTTTTTATAATTTTTTAAAGATGGTCAATACTTCTTTGACAGTTCATCCACCAAGAGGTGGTGTCCCTGTCCTTCTTTTCTAAAATTTGGATGGGCTCTATCACTATTTTGATCAATAAATTCAAAGAAATTCAAATCCCAGCAAATGCCCACAAAGAGAATATCTCAGACAAACGATGCCAATCTAGCCATCCCAGCAACCGGCAGCTATTCAAGCAAACCCAGCTGTGGCCACCAACACCACGTATCGGAGACAAGCTGTCCATACTGTGCCTGTTGTAATCCCTGACCATGGAATCCCAGGCATCACAGGTATCGTCATTATCTTGATTTTGGTGAAGGTTTCACAGGTGTGTACATATGTGTACTTACAAATTGGGCCCGTTAAGTATATACTTTATTGTAATAAGTTACACATCAATAAAGCTATTAAGCTATTTTAAAATAATTGTTTTATACCACTGAGTTTTAAAGTGGTTTGTGGTTTCACAATAACCAAAATATGTACCTTCTATACTCTGTTTATTTTTTCTGATATTTATTGTAACTTAAAATATAAATATTAATTTTAGAAATATCAAGTACTTTTTAAATAGTTTGCTTTCATCTAATGTCTATGTAATCAAAACTATAAGATAGTTAAATACATTCGACATTCTAAAAAGTCACATTATAGATTATGATTAGTAGTATTTATATTATTTTTAATTCTAGTGACTTTCCCATCAGGACAGATTCTAGGCCTGCAATATATTCACTGTTATGTTCCTAGATCCCAGCTAATTCCCAGAATATATTACATGTTCAACAAATATTTACTAAAATAAAAACCAAAGAATGGAATAGACCCCCAAGGTAAAAATCTGTCCTTTTGTTTTAATACCTTTATCTTACACATCTTAATTAAAACACACTGCAGATGATTTTGGGGCACTAGTAGAATATTTGAGGTAGATATTCAATATCGAATCAAAAATGCAGGCACTATAGCAAGTATAGAATAAAAAATAACTGCATTGTCTGAATACTTCCCAAACAACAGATATTAGGCTGCATGCATCCATCCCTAGTAATTGGCACTCTTTTTAATCTTAACTTCACACGAGGACACTGAGATGCAGATTGTAATGTACCTGTTATTGTAAGAGGGTTGCAGAGGCAGAACCAGATCTCTTGGATTCCAGCACCTAAGTACCTCATCACTGCTTCAGGCTTGTGCCGTCATTAGGAAATAACATCGCGACAAGTCTAACTAACAAGACTAACACATAGAACAAAAAAGAAAGAAAAGTCAATATTATTTATTCTGTTCATTTTCTGTATTGTGGGTCAAATGTGCATGATGATTATTACCATAATTGCATGTTATGAAAGATTACTTAGTAATTAAAACCAAATTAAAGATCCTCTCAGAAAAAACATATTCTATTTTTATTTATTTCTTTCTTTTTCATTTTCCCTTTTTTTATTGTTGACATTACTGAAGATGTTCACATTTTCCCACCCTTTGCCCCCCTCCTCCCAGCCCCTTCACACAAAGAATTTTTAGAGAAATCAATTTATGGTCACAAAAATCCTCCTTTAACCAAGTCTAAAACCTCACTCAACCATTCAGAAAAATATATTTTATAAAGATTTCAAGTAGCAAACGAGGTTGATAACAAAATTGAAAACTGAGGATAAATTTTGTTTAAAAAATGTAATATTAATAGTTGAGCATAGATTTATTCTTGATTATATAAATATATTTTATACTTATATAAATATTAAAATGTTGTAACTTATAAGTATAAAATATTTATATATTTTTATTTGCATATAAAATATCTTAATACTGTTTTACTTTGTTATTAACTTATTACACATTTAAATATATGAAATAATACTTGTAAGTATACTTTTGACAACAAATTAGAATTTAGAACAGTAAGAAGTTCGAGAGGAAGCATGCTTTGTCAAAAACTAATTTTAATGATTCTTTTTCATCTAAACCAAAAAAAAAAGCAAAATTCTTCATTCTCTCAATAAATGTTTATTTTGTGTTTTAAGTCTAAAGAACTTAATGGTGAAAATGCTTCACAAAAAATTCTGTATGCAGCCCTGGTTGGTGTAGCTCAGTGGATTGAGCGCGGGCCTGCGAACCAAAGGATCAGGGTTTGATTCCCAGTCAGGGTACATGCCTGGGTTGCAGGCCAGTTCCCAGCAGGGGACGCACGAGAGGCAACCATACATTGATATTTCTCTGCCCCTCTCCTTCCCTTCCCCTCTAAAGATAAATAAATAAAATTTTGAAAAAAAATTCTGTATGAAGTATCACAATGACTTTTACTGATTATACTATTAAGTTCTTATTTGTCTACTAAGCATTAATAAACAAGAAAAAAGATGCTGAAAATGTATGTTTTCTTAGGAGATATAATAACTTCCATTGTAGTTTGAAAAAGAAATTCTAGTATTTGTATTTAATTTTGTTTTAAATAAATTTATTATTGGAGATTTGATAAAGTTTACTTCTAGACTGCATGAAATTTTAAATTTAGAAGCTATATATGAACTAAATTTTAAAAATAACATAAAAATGTTATTTTAAAAATTCCAAAATTCTTAGCAATAACTTATACTTTGCAATAACTTATCAGGCAGCATAAGAGAAAAGGAAAATAAGACATGTTTTGAACTACTATAACCCAGTTAATAAACTATATAGCATCCCAAAGACTGGAAGAAAATTACATTGTCAAGATAATTTATTTTTCTAGTCAGTCATTAATATATATTTTAAAGATTTTATTTATTAATTTTTAGAGAAAAGGGAAGGGAAGGAGATAGAGAGGGAAACGTCTATGTGCCAGAGATACATCAATTGATTGCCTTTTGCACACCCCCTATTGGGGACCTGGCCTGCAACCCAGGCATGTGCCCCGACTGGGAATTGAACTGGCGGCCTTTCAATTTGCAGGCCTGAACTCAATCCACTGAGCCACACCAGCCAAGGTTGAAATTATTATTTTTATTATGACTCGACCAAGTCCTTAAGTTCCTCTTTCTTTATTTCATCATATGTCCTGAAATCTAATCAAATGCTATCTATTTTAGATTATCTATTGCCTCAGCCAATGCTTGCCAATCTTTCAAAAAAAACTAAAACAAGTAGCTCTAGTTGGTAGTTTGATTGGAAAAGAATATATTCTATGACCACTTCCTAAAAACTTTTTTATAAAAGCTGTCCATCCTGCCATAAAAGCCTCTGGGCTCTACGGTGAGTGTATTTTTTCTTCCAGCAGTGTCAGCTTCACTGCTCCATTCTCCATGATAGCTTTAGTACTTTGCTAAGGAAATTAGTATTCCCCTGACCAACACCTTCTATTTAGTGTGCTGCTTCAGCATGTGCCAACACGCATGTCTGCATGGCTGGTGATTGCTGGAACTCTTCATCCTCATAAACTTCCAGACATTTTTATTACACTGAGTAGGGTGTTAAGTAGATACATTTTTATGACTTTTAAATATAATTATACAGCATTAATTAGAGGGTAAGATAAAATTGCAATGCCTTCCATTTCTTTGAAATTGTGTAAACAGAAGGCTTCCCGGCACGACTCTCCAACTAATATTTAGGAATGTGCCAACACTTAAATATGTAAATCCATTTCATTTCAGTAAAGCAAATAAATACTGAGTTTCATTTATCTTTGAACACATTCCCAAGTAGTATCTTCATGAAATTTATACTGATTTCATTTATTGAATTCTAGAATTTTAAACGATAGTCTACCATGAGTTAATTTGAGCCTCATATTGTTTGCATCAAATGAGTGTATATCTATAAATGTGTAACAATACTAAACAAACAAACTCCATCACTGGTCACCTTTGGAGGGTGACCAACTCATTATTCTGGAACTTATAGGGAACTAACTCATTATTCTGGAAATCAGTGAATAAAGGGAAAGAATCAAACATTTATTCTGCCTTTCCATTCTGACATGTAGTTCAGGCCAACCAAATGGTTGATGAAAGAAAGTTTCTCCTTATATAAGTAACTGAACAAACATATGAAAAAGAATAACAATTACCTAACACCATTTGGCAACCCTAAATTAATTAATGGATTTAAGTAAAGATCAATGGCTTCAAACATCACAAAAAGAGAAACAAGCAGACATTTTGTACTTCCTGAATTATACGAATATCATCTACATTCTTTTGAGCCTGAAATCAGATCAAGCCTTGAGATCATTGATCAATCTACAGAAAATATAAGAAATACAGAAAACAGAGGAATATATTGAATGACAGCATAAGGTGCAACTGGCAAAATTCATACTGTAAAAAATATATTACAGCTCAGTTTCTTGCACAAATAAATTATAAGGAAAAAAAGATGAATAAATTTGGATATATCATTACATAGTATTTTTAGACAGCATTTCTCCTATTTGTGTTCCAAAGTTCTTTTTCTCTCAATTCATTAATCAAGAACTATTATAGAGTTATAATCTATTTTTCTAATTTTTAGACTTCTATTTCCCTTTTCTCAGGTGACAATAACAAAATTCTCAAGCTAGAAAGCAGTATCTTTTCTTATTGAGCAAAGAGAAAAACCAAGCATGTAAAATTCTTTACTTTCTTAGATACAGACAGGTGGTTTTTCCATTCTTACCCAGGGATCCTGTGATAGTTTGCTAGGACACCCATGAAAAAACCACTACAGACCAGGAGCTTAAACAGAATTTTCTCACAGTTCTGGAGGTTAGAAGTCCAAAATCAAGGTACTGACAGGTTTGGTGTTTTCCTCTTCTTTTTTTTTTTTTTGCTGTCTTCAGAGGCCTGTTTCCTACAGCTTGCAGGTGGCCACCCTCACCTTCTTGTTGTGCCCTAACATGGTCTTTACTCCATGTGTGTGCCCTTGGCGTCTCTCAGCATGTCCTTTTCTTTTTTCTTATAAGGACACCAGTCAGATTGGATTAGTGTCTACCCTAATAGCCTTATTTTAACTTAATCATCCCAACTTTTGGAGGTGAGGACACAACTTTCAGGCCTTAACAGGTCCATCCAGAATCTCACTGCCATGTTTAAAGGGTTTGAAATTTTAAACTCAGCATTGGCTCAAAATCTAAGCCCTTGAAGCTCATGGATTGATTATGGAATCTTCAGTTTGCAGACAGTCTGCATCCCAACAGTCTTACTCCTTGACTAATTCTCTAATTCTCGACCTGGGCTCTCCTATGGTAGCCACACCTAACCAATTGAGAACTCGAATGTGACCAGTCCAAATTGAGATGTAAGCATAAAATACACTGAATTTCAAAACCTTGGTAAGAAGAAATAATCTCAATAATTTTCATATTGATTTACACACAAATATTTTGGATATATAATCATTTGTTCTTTTAAAAATGTGCTTACTGAGAATGTTTTAAAATTATATGGCTTGTATTATAGTTCCATTGGATGGTGCCTTCCAACTTTCATCTATATGTCAAAAAAACTTGCTTTGAGGACTTTAAGACTTCCAATTTGTAACTCTTTTGAGAATCCCTTCTGGAGAAGCCCTTCCCTATTCTCACACCCTGATTACTGAGGTATAGAATTCTAACACTATATCCTGTCCTTCACATGTCAAACCTACGTAATTCTTGCCCTCTTGCTAGGAAGACAATCTTTGAAATTTGTTATATTTACTGAAATCCTAAGTGACAAGTAGTCCTGTTGCCTTTTACCTTTTCCCCAGATGAGTTGGTGTAACAGCAACTGTTTTTTTCTGCTAGTACTAAAAAGGATAATGCTTTAATTTTTTCCTAACACGAACTGTGGTTATGAGGATTTCTAGAATTCTGCAATTATTTTATATACTTGCAGCTGCTAAATCTTATCAGTGGATATTGTTTTGTCTTAAAGTTCACATTGGTAACTGTAGACTGTATTTTAGGATCAGTAATTTTATCTTTTTCAGGAACATAAAATATGATTAACATTCACCTTTTAAAAAATATTTTCCATTTTTTAAGATAGCATTGCTGGGTATAATTTAAAGGAGTGCTCAAACTTCAATCTCCAGCAGGGACTGGAACCCTCCAACATTGAAAGCCTTTTAAAATAAAATCTCTGTTTGCTACACCCTGCTATAAGCACTTTCATATAGCGGGGAAGTGGAGAGGAAAAAAAGTGCTCAATTTGCAATGAATTGTAAAAGAAAAGAGCTACCAGTCCTGTTACTTAACTAGTTTTTTTCATTTTCAAAGCCAACTTGGACTATCTACATTTAAATACATCCGGCTCCCAGTTGGCGCTCCCAAAAATATATGCACGAACACTTCTTGCAAATCCCTAACTTTCATAGAAAATCTTACTGAGTTTACAGTAATTAGGAAAAAAATGTAACCAAATTGCATTATTTCTCAAATATATGAAGTTCTATTGTCAAAAATTGATTTGTGAGCCTAACTCATCTTCAATGAATATTTCATATCCAAAATACCTCCTTAACTAAGTTATACTTACCATCAACATTTACGATTTAAAATTTTTCTCTAAAACTTGCACTTTAAAATTAAATTTGTAAAAAATCCTATTTTAGCAAGCTTTATTATATCAACTGGTAAAACTTTATTTTACAAGCAATAGGAATTGGATCAAATGATTATTATAATCCAGAGGAAGTATTTTTATAACCATAGCAAATGCCATTATACATACTGCCAATACAGATTTAATAGACAATACTGAACTGTACAAGAGTTATTTATTTTTCCTTAATCTCAAAGCTATTTTTAGTAATACAAAAAGCCATATTAACATTTTTCCATTAGAAAACAATGTGATGTACAAAACTTTGGATGAAAAGATATATGTCAAATCTCATTTAATCACTTGGTGGAAAACCCACCACTCCATCAATACCACCCAAAGTGTTTTTAGGCAATGATTAAAATCAAAATAATGCATCTTAATAAATTCCAGCTGTTAGAAGAACAAACCTAGAAATATAGTTGGAAACACAGCATTTTTGAGTACTCAAGAGTTGTTTTATATCCACTTTTTTCTGAATCCTATCACATACCAGGCACTGTACTTCGCCAAGCAGATATTTGAGAAAAGGTAGTAGTCCTTTGGTTACCAGATTTGACTCTGAACTTTCAAACATCCTCCAAGATGAAGAAACTACAACTGAAAGTACACACTCTTCCAAACATTATGATTTTATTAATGAGGAGGGTGTTTGATAGGGAGGGGTCATGAACTATTATTTGATTCATTATTCCAATTAAAAGCACATTTCAAAAGCTAATTTGTTATGAGTTTAAGATTTGGCATTCAAGTGGTACAACTGTGGTTCACTGACTCACTGTGAACTCTACAGGGCACACCACTCAAAAGTAGCAAAACAGGTGTGCGCAAATTTTCTTTGTATTTAAGGAATGGTATTTGATACACACTTCTAGCTTAAAAATTCAACTGAGTTTAGGGTAAAGAAAAGAAACCCAGCTATGGAAGAGATGGCAAAGAACAAAGAAGGTAAACTAGTAAGGATTATTACTATAATAAGGAAATATTATTATCTATTTTTTCCTTTGAGTAACAAGATGCTAATGCACTACTTTCATTTTTTAAAAAAAACTGCTTACAATTATTGAATTGAGGCAAGTACTAAAGGCCCATAAACTGACAATGTCATCCATTCATCACCATTACTTCTTCACATAAGCCTGTTTTCCTAAGATATAACACACAATCTAGGCAATAATTTGGAAATTAGCCAAGCATTAAGTAATTACAATGGCAGGTTTAAGACAGCATCAATTTTTGAAACACATTTGGCCACTTCTCATGACCCATCTGCAGTCTGAATTGAACAAACTCAGGCATTATCAATTTAAGTTTCTAGATCTGCATGACAAAAAAATTAGTTTTATGAATTTTTCACAGACATGTAAATTGTCTTTGGGTCTCATTGCTTTTGTATTAAATGATTTACTCTGACATGCTATGTAACTACAATAGAAATAATTTTTCAATTTTTAAATGAAAACTAATGTTAATGCAGATAAACGATAACAGATTTGACATGGAATGTTTTAAGATCTTCCTGTATGTAATCTGACACTGCTGATTATTAATTTGTTTGAAAACTTCAGATTAAAAACCACAAGATAATTTACTGTTTGATGGCATGCAAGATCTTCCTCAAAATTATCCTAAGACCTAGAAGTCTCAGTATTTTATCAAAACATAAAGAAACACAACAAATTTGTACATTTTATTCACATTTATTTTTCGCTTTTAGTGTGCTCACAGAAAATTAGAACACCTTAAGCAGGAGTTTAATAGCAATTTTTGTAAGCAAAGTTACATTCCATCTCTAAGTCAAATTGGTCAAAGCTTCTCCAGTATTTACAAAACATGATAGACAAGATGCTACACAAAACCATTGCATCTGAAGAATTTTTCCGTTATTCTCAAAGACAACTGGAAAAGAAAGCATTGTCTGCTGTAATCAAAAACATACCACAGTATAAACAGTAACCATTCCACTTATCACAGCTTGGTTGAGTTTAAAATTTGTGTTTAAAAGGTCCAAGATGACTGCAGTTTTACAAAAATGGGCAGGGTGGAAAGTTGCAAACTTCATGTGCTTCTGGATATCAAGATTTGTTTTTATACAATAGTCACAGTTAAAAACACCCTGCTGGTAATACATAATTACACTTTATTAAGGTCATAAACCAGCAATAAACAATAAGCCTATACAACTTGTAGTTCTACTTAATCACTGACTGGTACAGCTAACATGAGATAAGTGAAAAGTTCCTATGGTTTAAATGAACTCCTAAGACTATGATCTTTTTAAAAATCTGGGTATTGGTGTTTTTTTTTTTCTCTTTCTTTCTTAGTCAAGACTTGTAGTGTTGTAAACCTGCCTCACAAAATACATCCTAATAACTTTTCTTATAAAAAAAAAAGACTAAGCCTTTACGCCATCATTTGTAGTGGTACATTATCTTGGCAATGCTATGTACCACTTAAATTTCCCCATCGTGGCCCCTATCACTTCATTGGATATCCCCTTTTTTTGACCCACCCATCTCCTTCATATATATATGGGTATGTCCATAGATTGACAAAGAAAGTTTACATTTTTGAATAAAGATGCAAAGTATGCAAAAAACATTAATACTGATGCAAAAAACAAAAACAAGAGAAACAAGGCAGAGGAAGTTATTTAAGCTCTCCTCGACCTGTTGGAATGGTGGTAACAGAATGATCTGAGATGGGATCTGTGGGGAGGGGGAAAAACAAAATTTGCTGCTTAAAAAAAAAAAAAAAGGAAAATAAAAAGAGACATCTTTAAAATCAATCCCTGGTTGTAGACAAGTTCTCCAAAACCAGTACCTGGCACCACTCCAACAAACAAACGGGGGGAGAAAAGTTCTTCGATTATCTCAAAATATCTTGCCCTTTTACTCTGCCGCCTCCGCTGGGGGGGCTTCCGGACTGCACTCGGGCTGGGCCTCCTGGGAGGGGGCTGCGCAGGCTGACGAGGCTGAGACGGCCGCGGCCTCCTCCGCGGGGGCCGCCTCCTGCTCCGGGGTCGCGCCGGGCCCGGCGGCAGAGGGCGCCTCGCAGGCGGCGGCGCTGGCCCCGGCCTCCTCGGCCTTCTCCTCCGCCTTGGTGGGCTCCTCGGCGGCCTTCGCCTCCTCGCTGGCCGGCGGCTTCTCGGGCGCGACGGCGGCCTCCTCGGGCTTTGCCTCCTGCGGGTCGCCACCAGCCGCCCCCTCCTGGCCCGCCGCGGCCTCCTCGCCGCCGGGCGCCCCCGCCGGCTCCCCGGGGGCCGCGCCCGCCTCTGCGGCGGCAGAAGCGGCGCCCCCAGTGGCCTCGTCCTTGCCGCCTTCGGCGGAGGCACCAGCTGCGCCCTCGGCCTCACCGCCCTCTCCCACCTCCTTTTTGTTCTTCTTGAAGGAGAAGCCGCTCAACTTGAAAGATTTCTTGAAGGAAAAGCGCTTCTTTTTTTTTTTCGGGGTCTCGTTGCTGGGCGAGGGCGTGGCGCCATCCTCGGCCTTGGGCGAAGACGTCGAGGAGGCAGCCGACGCGGCCTCCCCCTCGGCGGCCGTGGGCGAGCCAGGCTCGGCGGCCTCTCCCTCCGAGGGGGCCTCCTTCTCTGCGGGGCTGGCCCCGGCCTCGGGGGCGGCCGCCGGCTCCTCTTTCTCCGCGGCGGAGGGCGAGGCCGCTCCGCTACCTGCGGCCGCAGGCTCCTCCTTGTCCGCGGCCGGGGCGCTGCCGTTGGCCTGCAACTCCTCCTTGGCACCGGGCTCGGCGGCCGCGGGAGAAGCGTCGCCGTTTACCTTCACGTGGCCATTTTCCTGCGGGGCAGAAAAAGTGGGAGCGTCACTGAAGCGGCCGAGGCGCCGCCATTCCCGCCCCATCCAGCTTCCCCCGGGAACCCATCTGGCTTTGGAGCCGCATCCCCCCTTTTGTGAGGAAGTGGGGTTGGATGCTCAGACAAAAACGCTAGAAAGAAATGGGTGCAGTGCCATTTCGGGCGCTCTAAAGGCACAGAAGTAACATCAACTACCCGACAAATGCCCTACGGATTTAAAAGGACCGAGTCCAAAATGTGAAAGCAAATGGTAACCCATTCCAGCCCTGGCCTCACGGGCTTTGGTGGAAAGGAGCCAAATAATACACGATACACCAAACGCCCTTTGGAAGAAGGGAGAGCCTGAGGCAGTGGTCTAGATTACACATCTCCTTTCTCCCTAAACTCCAAAGGGCTGTGGAAGACATCCAAGAACTCCCAGGAGGAATCAGCGATCCAGCCAGAAACTACCCCTGGCTGTGCGCGCGAAGGTCCTACGTCCGCCTAGGGCCTGGGGTCGGCAGGGGGCGCTGCGCCTCCACCGCGCCGAGCTGGGCGCCCGCGGCAAGCCCGGAGGGGCGGGGCCGGGCCGCCGGGCCACCCTGCCCTGCCCAGCCCAGCCCGGCCCGGCCCTGCCCGCGGGCCAAGGAGCCCCCGAGCCCGGATCGCGCAGCCGGAGAGTCCTTAGACAAAGCTCAGGTTGGCTTCCCGGCATCCTGGTCAGAATTTCTTAGATATTTCCCCTACTTCCACGCCCACCTTCGCCCGTGATTCTGCGAGACCGGGGCGCGGCTTATTTTGCATTTTTAACGGGTTCAAAGACTCTTGGCAGAGCTTGTCTTCCCCAATAGGTTAGAGCAGGAAAAGCAACAAGGCTCTAGGAAAAGAGGCGTGGTGGGTATGTAGTGTTTGCGAAGCAGCCACCCATGGCTGACCTCTCGCGCCCACCACACCGTAGCCATCCGCCTGGGTCTGGACAACGCCAGGACGGCCCCCGCCGTGGTCTAGGAGCCACGCAAACGAACGATCAACAAAGACCGAAACACACGAATTGCCTTTTCTTGACTACCTGGGCAGATTCTTCAAGGAACCACAGTCTTCCCATCCTAGGAACACCATTTAAAAATCAAATGGGTGTGTAATTCCACAGACAGCAATAAATAAAGATATATAACAGTGGGAAAACCCAATAGAAAGACACCTCCGCCTAGCTCCGGGCCAGCCGCCTTTCCAAGAACCCGGGCACGCCGCCTCGGCATACAATAAGACAGCACTTCCCTCCTCGCCTTTCTCCACCGCCATCCTATAACGCGCCCCCCCACCCCGACTTTCTCTACCCATACACACAATCACACCCGAAATCTTGAAGGCGACTCAGTCTCGACAACAAACGCGAGAGCCACCCAAACACCTTTGTGCCCACCAAAACACAAATGCAACCTGGCTGGGGGCGGCAGGGATGGGGGGGGGCGGTAGCATCTAGCTAGTCACGTTCTGCCAAGCTAAAAACACGCCATTTTAGACGATTTATCACTTCTTCCCTCCCGACTACACAAGGATTCTCCAGGAACCACTTCTTTGGGGGTGTGGGGAGACCTCTCCTACGAGAAATTGACAATTTAAGCTATCGCTTTCCATTCAACTTTAAGCCTGGAATCCAGCCACGCTCCACTCCGAATGCGCCTCGGGAGCGACCAGGAGGAAAGGTGAAGCGTCGGACTAGAGAAAGGAACCAAAGAAATAACCAGTATCACAGGTAGAATTTACCTGCCCATTCGCTTTGGAAGGCGACGAGGCCACAGCCGCCTCCCCGGGCCTCTCCGCGGTGGCTTCTCCCTTCGCAGCGGTCTTGGAGAACTGGGCACCCATGCTGGCTTCTTCAACAAAGAAACTCAACAGATCCAAGGGGGGAACAAAGAGCCTCGGGTTGGTTTAACGACGGGGCGAGCAGCAGTAGCGGCGGCAGCAGCGGCGGCAGCGGCAGCAGCACACACACCGGAGGGAGGGGGGAGTGGGGGTGGCGAAGAGGACAGAACAGAACCGATTAAATACACTCCGGATAAAAAAATTTTAGTTGAAGAGATCAAAAAGCAGCAGCGGAGGAGGGAGGGGAAAGGGTGGAAAAGTCGAGCACAAAAAAAGGAGCCCAAGTGTAGTTTTTTAAAAAAATAAGTAATAAAAAAATCCCAGATTTGTAGCCGCACTGTAGACAAGAGGAAAATGGAGAAATCTCCCTGGTTGCTAATAAGATGCGGGGTCCAACGCCCAAGTGCACAGATGAATGGGCTCGCGGGCGCTGACGCGGCCCCCGCGCACGCCGGCCAATCCGCGCGCCGCACACAAAGCAGGGGGCGGGGCCTGCTCGCCAGGCGAACAATGGAGCCGCGCTTTGCAAGCGGTTTGAAAATCAGCCTCAGACCAAGAATTAATGTCCTCCAAATGAATAAATCAGTTAAAAATACATGGCTCTCGACTACCTCTGCTAAATATAATAATACATCACTTGATTGGCTTGCTTTGTTTGTAATTAATTAACGCAGGAGGGGTGTACTTGTGGATGGGGGCGGAGAAAGCGTTAACTTGACTCGCTTTGACTCTTGTCGGTCTATATCCGTGTCTGTCTCAGTCCACTTGCTTCCCTCCCCCATCTCCCCCCGTGTTTATGTGTACGTGTGTGTGCGATAAAGACAATGGTTGGGATTTGGGTGCAGCATGTCTTCTTTCCCAGTGGTCCATATTGGTTTCACAGATACTGCACAGGGTTTGTTTTTTTAACGGTTGCAAATGTTAAATCGCCCCAAATTGAAAGGTATTTAAACCACGAAGATCGAATTTCGTCAAACTAGATCGCGAGTTAGAATTGGGTCTGTAGGCCAGATGTGGAAAATGCAAAAGCGGCAAGCGGCCGAAGCCACACTCCCTTCTC
Source organism: Artibeus jamaicensis (assembly GCF_021234435.1). Lineage (NCBI taxonomy): Eukaryota > Metazoa > Chordata > Mammalia > Chiroptera > Phyllostomidae > Artibeus > Artibeus jamaicensis. The sequence goes on from NW_026521812.1 coordinate 18,713,645, forward strand.
TATCCCACATTGGCACGAAATAAAATATTTCGAGATTGGCCTGCGGCACTCATCAAGCACTTCTCTTGACAATTCCCAATTAGTGATTCCCATCCCTTTTTCCCTCCCCACCCCCCGACACACACACAGAATATAAAGTGAGGGCCATTTACAAAAGATCGAAACGGTTCGCATTTTGTTACCGTATAAAGTGACGATTAATTTTCCTCTATGGTGAAAAGAGACACAGTCTCGAGTGCACGAATCCATATTTACAGTTGGGATGCAATTCCCGTCTATATGGATCGTTTTCGGCCTGCTGCCAGGATCTGGTAGACTCTATTTCTGAACGTGTGTGAATGTGCATGCAAGTGGGTGTACTTTCCCTCCAGGAAAGCAGGGAGGCAGAAGCGATAAAATTCTAACAACCGGATTAAAGATTACAGTCCTAAGGAAAAAAATGTGTGTTGAGAGATAGCAAGAAGACCCCTGAACGCTCCAAGTGTAACTTGGGTTATGGTTCCTTCTCTAAAGGGACACAGGGTACTTCCATCTGTACCTCCTGCTACCGAGGTACCTACCAGACGCTATTTGTCTGTGAAAGACTAGGCACTGATTTAAAGAATGGGGCGGGGGTGGGGCAAAAATCAAGGCTAGAGCCTACTAAGCATTGTATTCTCCAAGTAAGTATTCTCCTACCAACTACATCTTTGCTTCCAAAGTTTTCACTCATGTCCAAATCAAGACCACCTTTTCTCATTTACTTGTAGTGATCCTGAAATGGAAAATCTTTCGTTTATGGAGGTGAGAAGCAGTAGAAGGAGTGGTTCATTTCTCCAGGTACTTGCTGGCTGAGTTCTCAGTTTTATTTTCTGCTTATTGTAGGGAAATGGGTCACGCTCTGAGTGAAAAAGATGGTTGATTTAAGCCAATAACTCTTCGTTCAAGTATTGCTTTAAAAACCAGCAAATTGCATATTTACATGAAGCTTCCTCTTCTCACTGTACACTTTCTTCAGATGCATCATTCAATTACGAAGTCAAATTCCCCAGAGCTGATGGAAAAGACGTGCCCGTAGAAGTGTATCTTGCCAACAGTGTTATAACCCTTAAAGGAGTCCGCTGGCCTGGCGGAATACCGCAACCGCCCTGATGGACGCGCATCCCCTGTACTAGCGGGGTTACAACTCGAAAAGCAGACTGGGATGATCCATAACCACCATCCAGACGATTCTCAAAGCCCCTTTAAGGCTGTTGGTTTCCCCCCACCCACAACGCGAATCATAGCCCTTCTTCTGCAACCCCCCCACTCCATTGAACTTGGGTCGATTGCGAGTTCGCTTTCGGATTTTCTCGCAGACGCGTCCTTAGCACTCCATTTGGGGGCCACTTGTACTTCTCCTTTGTTACCAGGCTGCCGTGTCGCTTTCTCCCCCTTTTCTTTCTCGAACGCCTATTTGCCTAGTATCGGCTGGTCTCCTTGGCAACGGCCGGGGAAGATTCGGAGCCCCGGGCTGGGGGAGGGGAAAGGGACGGTGAGGGCGGGGAGCAGGGAGGTGGCGGAGGGGAAGGAGGTTCTGACGGAGAGACGCGAGGACAGACAGCGCAGCAGATGGCCGCGCGTGGGGGCGGGGTCCAGGCTGGGCGCGGAGGGGACTCCAGGCATCGGGGCGCTCTGCAACCAGTCAATTCTCATAGCAGCTCCGGGGCTAGAAAACAAATGTAAACACATAGATTCAATCCCCACGAGCGGTCTCTTAGTATACACTGGAAAAGGTGATTTTCCTTCGCCACGAAAGCGTATTTCTTGCGTAGGTTGCAAAGCGGAACTGTCCCTGTACTTGGCGGCGCTGCGGGGAGGCGCTGGTCGCAGGGCCGACCTCTCCCCGAGCTCTTCCCGCCTATGGAAAGAAAGCCGGGAATTTGGGAGAGGGTTGAGGGCAGAAGATGGGTGAGGAAGGAAGGGCCTGGGAAACGGGAAGAGGTCCTCCTGCCCTGGGAGGTACATAATGGCAGGGAAGGACAGCCATCAAGACTGGAACCAATAGGGAGTTGTACAGTGTAAATATATAGTTTCTCAGGAATTCGGTGCTCTCAGATTCAGAGCTAAAGATTTCAAGCAAAGTGCTAATTATATAAATAGGATTATTAGTATAACTATTAAAGAATCAAGAAGTCATAGTGAAAATGTAGAACTGTAACCAACTCACCAGTAAGAAACAGGCAGTTAGTCTTTATTTGAAGTATTTCACCATGCACTGAGGTATTTAAGATGATGATAATCTTATGGTTTTCTCGAGAAAAAAAAAGTTATTTAGGATATCTCAAATTTATTTTTTCATTAAAATGTTAGCACTGGAAGGAATTTTTAGTCATTTTGCCACAAATTCTTGAGGACCTACTGTATGCCAGACATGATCTCTTCTAAGCCTTGTTTTTACACCAGTGGACAAGACACATGAAGTTTCTGGCTTCAGGGAGCTCACATTTTGTAAAGTTAGTGTGAACTGGATCGTCTAGTTTCATCCCCTCATTTACCAGGTAGGGTCAGGGAAGTTGGCAGATTTTGTCAGATGGTAGAGCCAGGAATATAACTCACCCCCTTCATGAATCCAAGTCCTATAGCTTTTTGCACTACTGCTTGGCACTGTCTAGCTTCTCATTCATGTCCTGTGCCATTACTTCACTGGACAGGTTGGCGGTTCATTCCTGAATTATTCGGCTCCAGCTAAGTACCAGAAAGAGGGCTAGACACCAGCTGACACTGGGGAAGAACATGGGCATAGTGTTTCCTCTTGTGCAGCTTCTACTCTGTATTACTACCTTTAAAAACATATTAGAATATGACGAAAGAGAATAAAAACATTAACTGTGTGCTTAAAAGACAAACAAAAAATTTTTAAAGATGAGGACCATCTTCTAGATTCCAAATTAAGTGCTTTTTCACCTGAAAGCTTTCATTCAGCATGAATAAAATACAAAGTCCCAATGTGCTTTTGGTGCTGTGCTCCATTTTTCATCTTAGATTTTGTATTACCTGAACTTTAATTCCACAAAAAGGGATTTGTTTGGAATATAGTGTGGAGCAAAACAGACACATTTATTCAACAGATATTTATTGAATTACTATCATGTGCTAGGCATGGGGACACATCAGTGAACAAAAGAAACACGAAATCTTTATAAAGCTTACATTCCAGTGTGGGGAGAAAAACAAAAATTAATTTCAGTAAGCAAATTGTATACAACATCAGAGGATCCATAAGTATTGAGAGGAGGGTGGGAAACCAGAGCAAAGTGAGGGAGAAGGAAGTGCAGGATTGAAATTCCCTGGAGGAGGTCAGGAGAGGCCTCATTTGGTTACTGAGATGAGAAAATAAACTTTCAACAGCCTTGAAGAGGTGAAGGAGTCGATGATGGTGCTTTTAACCTGGAAAGAGAGAGAGAAGTCAGAAATGAACAGAAAGATCACGAATATATATGTAATTGTAAATGGTCATATGAGCTCTAAGAAAAATACAGGGTGCTATAAATTAGTCTAATTTCATGAAGAGGGTTAAAGAAGGCCTTTTAAAGGAATGACATTTAAGTGAAAACCTAATGGAAGAGTAGGCATTAGTCAGGTAAAGCAGTGGAAACTGTGTTCAGATGGAAGAAATAGTGAAGCCCCTGAGTAGGTAATACTTCAAATGGGTTTGGGAGGAAGGTCCAGAGATTAGTTTGGACATATTTTGAAGTGCCTATAAAACATCCCAGTGGAAAAGTGAAATGCTTGAAGGGATTAGTTAAAGAACATATAGGAATAACCCACAGACAACAGTGCAGTAATGGCAAGAGGCAAGGGGTTTTGAGAGGCTGCCTGGAGGTGGGCAAAGTGAGGAAAAGGGGGATCTCTGTAATAGGATCAACAATAAAAATAAGGTTAAAAAAAGGAAAAGTGAAATGCTCAAATATCAGAGTCTGGAGCTCAAAGACTAATTTTGAAATGTAAATATAGAATTGCGATCATTCCATATATAAATATTTTCCAAAGCCAAGTCATAAAATATGCAAAATAAGAGAGGGTACTGAATTATACCCTGAGTACTTTCTGCTTTAAGGCACTGGGTAGATATTTGGCAATTATACCTCAGTAAAGCAGAAAAAAACAAACATGACAAAATAGAGCAAGAATTGGAAAACAAAATTCAACTAATGTTTTAGCCATTATTCATTGAGGCTTATCTGATTTTAGAAATCTAAAAAAATCTCAAATGGTTGTAGTAGCACAGTGGAATCTATTATTTTGTATGTAGTAGAAGCTTTATTATTTTTAACATTAGCATAATATACTGAAACTTAAATTAGACTTTGCTTTAGTACTAACTATCCAATAGAACTGAGATTAAAAAAAAAGATTTTTTCATAATTAGGACACAACAGAGTCACTGATTATCTAATCCGAAGACTCAAGGATAACACATCTAAGTAGCAATGAAGTTTCTGGAATGTTAGATCCCCCCCAGACACCTAGATGATTACTACAATACCACTATAAGTACGAATATATATTTAGTCACTGCTCCTCAGGCATTATAATTAGCAAGTGTTTCCATATTGGAAATGATTACATTCCAGATTAGAGAAAGGTAAACAAAAAGCAGGAAGAAAACTAAAATTTTAAAGAAAAGATTTTTTCCAGAAATTCTAAATCAAAGCTTATCCACACCTGGATTTCTTAGATCACAATTATTTATTTTCCAGGGACAAATGGGAAACTCTCCATATCAGGTTTTGAAAGAACTGTGTTGGAAGAGGAAGATAAGTTCTCTTCAGTCTTTGTTTCCAGAAGTAATAGGCAACTAAATAAAAATAAGGAATCAAAGTCTACTAAAAAGGATAAGGTTCCTCAGCCTACAAAGTTACCTAATTAATTGACTAACCAGAAACAAGAGAAAGAAATTTCACACGGAAAAAAGCTCATTCTTTTTTAAAAAATATATATTTTATTGATTATGCCATTACATTTGTTCTATTTTCCCCCCTTCATTCCCCTCCACCCTGCACACCCCCTCCCCCACTATTATCCACCCTTTAGTTTATGACCACGTGTCTCAAGTTCTTTAGATTCTATATTTCTTATCCTACTATTCTTATCCTCCCCCCTATTTATTTTCTACCTACCGTCTATGCTATTTATTTTCTGTACCTTCTCCCCTCTTCTCCTTCTGCCACTCTCCTGTTGCTAACCCTCCATGTGATCTTCATTTCTGTGGTTCTGCTCCTGATCTAACTGTCCTCTTAGTTTGCTTTGGTTTTAGGTGTGGTTGTTAATAACTGTGAGTTTGCTGTCCTTTCATTGTTCATCTTTTTTATCTTCCTTTGCTTAGGTAAGTTCCTTTAACATTTTATATAATAAGGGCTTGGTGATGATGAACTCCTTGAATTTGATCTTATCTGAGAAGCACTTTATCTGTCCTTCCATTCTAAATGAAAGTTTTGCTGGATAGAGTAATCTTGGTTGTAGGTCTTTAGATTTCATGACTTGGAATACCTCTTTCCAGCCCCTTCTTGCCTGTAAGGTCTCTTTTGAGAAATTCGCTGACAGTCTTATGGGAACTCCTTTGTAGGTGACTGTCCCCTTATCTCTTGCTGCTTTTAGGACTCTCTGCTTCATTTTAATCTTGGCTAATGTAATTATGATGTGCCTTGGTGTGTTCCTTCTTGGGTCCAACTTCTTTGGGATTCTCTGAGATTCCTGGATTTCCTGGAAGTCTATTTCCTTTGCCAGATTGGGGAAGTTCTCCTTTATTATTTGTTCAAATAAGTTTTCCACTGGTGGCTGTTCCTCTTCTCTTTCTGGTACCCCTATAATTTGGATGTTGGAGGATTTAAAGATGTCCTGAAGGTTCCTAAGCCTCTCCTCATTTTTTTTCGAATTCTTGTTTCCTCATATTTTTCTGTTTGATCATTTTTTTCCTCCTTCTGGTCCACTCCTTTGATTTGAGTCCCAGTTTCCTTTCCATTACTATTGGTTTCCTGTGCATTTCCCCTTCATTTGAATTAGTTTAGCCTTCATTTGTTCCTCTAATTTGTGACTAAAATCAACCAGTTCTGTGAGCATCCTGATCACCAGTGTTTTGAACTGTGCGTCTGATAGGTTGGCAATTTCATGTTTACTTAGATTTATTGGCTCTGGGGCTTTGAGTTCTTCTTGAGCCATGTTTTGGTCTGTTCACACCTGTTACGTATGAGGAGAGGAGCCTTAGGTGTTCATCAGGGCGGGGCTATCCAGGTCGCTAGGTTGTGACGCTGTATGTGGGGGGCGGGGTCAAAGAGGGGCAATAGCGGTCCCCTTTGCTGCTTTCCGCCTCTGGGGCCTGTGTGGTCCATCTCACTGCTTGCTCCTTCACCAGTTTATCTGCACACGAATGTGTGACCGCAGTCAGCCTGCTGCCTTGAGCCCTCAGTGCGTCCACCTGCTGCTACTCCACAGCTGGGATCCACCCACGGCTGCCTGCAGGCCTGGATTGTGCACCTGGGTAGGTCTGGCGGATCTTTCCTGCCCAACCCCACTCACTCCACTGCTGGCTCTGCCCCTCTTACTGGTTTGGCTGAAGGGTGCGTTGTTGTCTAGTTCAATTTTCTGTGGTTTGGCTGCGTTTTTGTTCCTAAAACTTTGTTGTTTTTAAACTTGGTTGTACGAGAAGGCAGTGTTTCCACCTACGCCTCCATCTTGGTAGAAGTCGAAAGCTCACTCTTGAGAGTGATAGCATAGGAACCATGCAAAGGGTAATTTTCCCCCCATTTTTATAGCATTTTTATTTTTAGTTACAATTGATATGCATTAGTGTATTAGTTTCAGGTGTACATCCCAGTGATTAGATATTATGAAATTTACTAAGTGATCATTCCACTAAATCTCGCAGCCATCTGACACCATACGTAGTTATTAGAATATAATTGACTATATGCCTTGTGTTGTGCTTTACATCCCCATGACTGTTCTGTAACTACCAATTTGTACTTAATCCCTTCACCCTTTTTTACCCATCCCCTCAACTCCTTTCCCAACTGGTAATTTCAGTTCTGCTTGTTTATTTATTTTGTTTTTTAGATTTAGTGGTTGATAGATGTGTATTTATTGCTATTTTATTGTTCAAGTTTTTGATCTTGATCTTTTTTTCTTCTTCTTAAAGAAGACCCTTTAACATTTCATATAATGCTTGTTTGGTGGTGATGAACTGCTTTAGCTTTTTCATGTCTGGGATGCTACTGGGTAGAGTAATATAGGTTGTAGTTCCTTGCTTTTAATCACTTTGAATTTTTTTTTGATCCTTACCTGAGATGGTGCTTATTGATTTTAGAGAGAGGGAAAGGGAGGGACAGAGAGGAGAGAAACACTGATGTGAGAAACATTGATCCGTTGCTTCATCAAACCCACAACCTAGGCATGTGCCTTGACCTGGAATTGAGCCCTTGAACTTTTGGTGTATTGGACAATTCTCCAACCAACAAAGCCATACTGGCCAGGGCAACTTTGAATATTTTTTGCCAATCCTCTCCAGTGTGCAAAGTTTCTGTTGAGAAATCAGTTTACAGTCTTATGAGAGCTTCCTTGTATGTAACTGCTTTTCTCATTCTGCTTTTAAAAGTCTCTTTGTCTTTAACCTTTGGCATTTTAATTAAGACATGTCTTGATGTGGGCCTCTTTGGATTCATCTTATTTGGAATTTTCAGTGCTTCCTGGACTTGCATGTCTACTTTCTTCACCAAGTCAGGGACATTTTCTGCCATCATTTTTTCAAATAGGTTTTCAATTTCTTGCTCTCTCTGTCTTCTCCTTCTGGCACCCACATGATATGGATATTGGCATCTTGAAGTTGTCCTAGAGACTCCTTACACTACCCTCATTTTTTAAAATTCATTTTTCTTTTTGCTGTTCTGATTGGGTGTTTTTGCTTCCTTATGTTCTAAATTGTTGATTTGATCATGGCTTTATCTACTCTATTGTTGATTCCCTATAAATTGTTCTTCATTTCAGTTAGTGAATCCTTGATTTCTGACTGGTTCTTTTTTATGCTCTTGAGGTTCTTATTAAGTTCATTGAACATCCTTATAACCAGTATTTTGAACTCTGCATCTAGTAGACTGCTGGCTCCATTTTGTTTATTTTTTCTCTGTAGTTTTATACTATTCTATCATTTGGGCCACGTGTCTTTGTCTCCTCATTTGAGGAGCCTCCCTTTGTGTCTGTGTATTAGGTAGAACTGCTCTGTCTCACAGGCTCGGTAGAGTGGCCTAATGAAGAGGTGTCCTGTAGGGTCCAGTGGCACAGCCTCCCCTATCACCTAAGCTAGGCACTAGAGGTGTGCCCCCTGTGTTGGCTGTGTACACCCTCTTCTTGCTGTTGAGCCTTGACAGTTGTTGGCATTTCAATTGGAGGGATTGACCCCAAGTCTGATCAGCTGCAAGGATCAGCTGTGTGCAATCACTGACCACTGATTTCTGACCACTGTGGAGGGAGGAGCTGTGTAAGGGCCTATGCCACAGAGCAGGATGTATTTCAGCAGGACTCTTGTGCCCATTGAGACTGCCCCTTGAGTATGTCACTTGTGGAGGTGACTGGATGGCAGTGTCTTAATGTGAACTGAAGCTGTTCACTAGGAGACCTGGCTCTGGGGCTTCCCAGGAGTTGCAGGCCAAGGTCAGCTTCCACTGTGCCCTGCCCAGGGCCAACCAGCATGAGCTACAAAGTGATCTGCAAATGACTGCTGCTTGCGCTAGGCTTCGAGGTGCCCAGCAAAGGACAAGCTATAAACCAAGGCTGTTGCTAGTGATAGAGCTGGGGTCATTTAGAGAGAAATACAGGGCATTCTGAGGCCAGGTGCTGCTTGTTTGAGAGTTATTAGGATACAAATACAAAGCATAAGCCAAGACAGGCCATTTGTTTGGAAAAAACACTGGAAATAGGTTGGATCGTCCTGAAATTAGAGTAGGGAGGAATCTTAGGGAATCACAGGGCTGGGTGAACAGTGTGAGTCAGGCTGACAAAGACTCAGATATGGCATCTGCCTGTTGGTTCTGTGAGGGGAGGGCTTATCAAAGGAATAATGGCGTCTGCCATCACTTTTGCTGGGAGAAAGCTGCCCCCCTTGCTCCAGTTCTTGCCCTGATGCCAGACAATAATTTTCTCTCTGTATGTCACTGGTGCCTTTCAAACTGCTGCCCCAGTGCTAGAGCTCAGAGGAAGTGAGTTTAAGTCTACGTGTGGGATCTTTAAGGGAAACTGCCTAGGACTCCAGAGCTCTCTGTCTCCCTCAGCCTCCATTCCTGATCATTTTTTAGAGCCAGAATGTACGGGGACTTCTCTTCCTGGCACTAGAACCTCCGGATGTGGGGACTGGTGTGGAACTGAGATCCCTTCCTTACTCCTTAGGGGGGACCTCTGCAGCTGAGATATCTCTCCTAATTTTTATCTGCTATGAAAGGGTGTAGGACCAGCCTGTTCCACATTCTACTCCTTCTACCAGTCTAGATGTGCCTTCTTTAATTTCCTAGTTGTAGGACTTGCATTCAGCCAGATTTCAGGTGGTTTTGAATAATGGTTTTTCTTGTAGTTTAGTTGTAATTTTGATGTGGTTGTGGGAGGAGGTGAGTACCGCATTTATTATGCCATACTGACCAGAAGTCCACGGGTAATTTTTTCTTGTTATTTTAAAGTCATAATTACTTCCTGACAATTAAAAAGTAGATCAAATCCCTGGCTACATTGAGATCATTGAATTAGGGACTGGGACTGGAAATTAAAGTATGATATTATATTATACATTTGTCTTTATTTCAAATGATAATATAGTCTTAAATGGGCGTGTTTTATCCTCTAGGAACCAATTGTTGCAATCAATAAATCAACAAGTTTTGATTTAAAAAAATTTTTTTATTAAGCTCCTGCTAAAGCAGCCCTCAGTAACCCCCACCCCCCTCCAGTGTGATGGAATTTTCAGTGCCTTCAGCACTCTGTTAGGCTTTCTGGTGGGATGAATAGTAAGGATACTGACATTCATTTGCTCAACAGATATTTTAAAATATGTTTTATATCAGGATATAGTAATTTGCTTATGATACCTCACTGAATCCCCACAGTAATCTTATAAGGTAGACACCATTGCTTTTATTGTCTTCACAAATTAAGTCCTAAGGTTACCTAACATCCCCAAGTTTTCATTGCTCCCAAGTGGTGTGAGCTGGTCTCTGAATCTTGTCGTACTGTTTCCCTGGGTACTACGCTGCCTTAGAGAGGGTAAAAATTTTATGGAATGCTTCTAGTTCTTGTTAAGGTTACAAAAATGCCCAAAGACACTAAAAATTAACCACAAGATCGCTTTGTATATGCATTGTATACAATGAGATAAGTATTTAGGGTCACATGTATAACATGGGAATTAGTATACAAAGAATCACACACATAAACACACACACACACAGAATCTGAGAGGTCAGAGTGTCGAACCTGGAAACATCTTTAGAAATATTATCCATAACACAGTCACCACAAATTATACTTTTGTATAATTGAGTAAAACAATGGTCCAGTTGTTTCCAGGACTTATCCGTACCTTTCCTGGAGGCAAAAGTGTGAATGCTGCCTAGGGCAGAGTGAAGCCATTTGAAATGTAGGTAAAATAAAGTGTAGAATTGGAGAGGGGTGAGGGAGGTACAGTTGGGAAGGAGATCCAGATGTGGGCTGTGGCTGGGAGGTGAGATCAGAGGTGAGAGGGTGCAGACCTTCACGGTGCCCCTGTAAGAAGACCGTAAGGATTCCTGGGAAGGAAGACAATGTAGCAGGTGATGACGGTGGGCATTCTTCCATTAAGGCTACAGCTGGAATTTGATTTACGTTTTGGTTGTAGGAGTAAATACTTGTTAGTTTTAAAGTTTAAAGCAGTTTTGCATGTATTATTTCATTTAATTCCCACAGTAAATCTACGCATCAATTAAGTTAATTTCTATTTATAAGGAAATTAAATAATTTGCTTGGAGACCTAACGATAGCTGCTCCGGCTAGCCAGTATCTTGTAGTCTGCTGGGGCAGGCAGGGACTTTCTCACTGCCCCATTTTGCTGTCTCTCTTGCACGGCAGGTTTTCCATTACCATTCTACCTTGATATTTAATAAAAGGTAATCATGCCACATTTCTAATTGATTATGAGTTTTATCTTCATTGCTTCCAATATTGCTCCTTTGCTGATGCTACTAAAATCAGAATTTTCTGTTATAACTGCTAACCCAAATTCCAGTTGTGTATTTTCTACTGCCTTCTTACTGACCTAGGCATTGGTGTATATATATTTCTCACCACTTATTTCCCCATCCAAACCAGTGGTACTTTTTGAAAGGATTTTTTTAGCTTTGTCAGAGACATTTTTGACTCACTCCTCTCCCCCATTTTCCAGCAAAAAAATAAGACCCTAGGATTCAATATGGTTAAACACTCTACCACCAATTAGAATTAAAAACTAAAACAAATAATAAAATAATGAACTAAAACAAAGCTTGACATTTTGCCCCATTTTGTTACCACACAAATCTCTCTTCACCTCCATCATTGTTTTTTCACTTCTTGGACAGGTGTTCCTTACATTGTTTTTTTCTCCCATTAAGATGATCACTGACTAAACTTTACAGAATATAAAAAATAATTCTGTGGTAAGCAATTCTCAATGTATGATTTCTTACAGCTCAGAACATCACATGGATCAACCTTGTCAAGTTAAGTTGATCTTTTCCCCCTTTCAGACATCTCTGGTATTCCCCCTCCTCCCAGAGCTAAAATCAAAATTAAAGTTCCGCATGCTTTTTGCTTGAATTACCTCCTACATAATCTCCATTTCCAGGGCATTTTATGCCACAAGTATTTCCCCTGTAATTCCCCTGATTGAAATTGACCTTTATCTGTCTGGGATCTAACCTTCCCTGTCTGACTTCCAAGATTCTTTATAATCTGTTCACATAATTTTTCGGCAAAGGACTGGTTTGGGTAACTGAGTGACAATTTATTAAACTTTTTCCTATAATTGTTTTATTGGTTCCCTGGCAATGAACCAGTAATTACGAGTTTTTAGTACAGCTCCATTAAAAATACTGTATGAAACAACTATGGGATATTTACACAGTGGAAACTACTCAGCTACAAAAAGAAGAAAATTTTACCCTTTGTAAAAGCATAGATAGCCCTGGAGAACATTATGCTAAGTGAAATAAGCCAGTCAGAGAAAGACAAGTACCATATGACTTCACTTGCATGTGAAATATGAGTGAACAAAATAAGACAGTCTCATAGAGAGTAGGTTGACATCTGTGATGGGGGCAGGGTTAGGGAGTGAAGAGGAACAAAAAGGAAAAAGGACTCATGGTCAAGAACAGCAGTGTGGTGACTGCAGGGGGAGGAGGTACAAAGGGGATAAATGGTAATGAAAAATACAAGAAAAAATTAAAATACTGTATAGAGAGAAGCCTGAAGAACTATTTCATCAAGATATTTTATAATTTAAAACAATCTAGAAAATCAATTCTCCACTAGATTCCTTTTTTAGGGGTGGAAAAAGACCAGGTTTCAAGGGAATTGTGGACCGATCCCCCTTTTTGCTGAGGAGAGAGCCCTGACTTTGAACTGCTCATGTCCTTTTCCAGTCTTGTATGTTTAACTCAACCACACGACCGTTTCCACCAGAAGGAGCAAAATGTCCCCTAAGAGAAACATAGGAGAAAATAGCAATTGGTAATAATAGATATTTCCTCCTGGTTATATAGACAAAACCAGTTTCTTTCTTCATGATCAAAATATTTTTTTCATGTCCTTAATATTTTCTTTTCTCACACTAACACAATTCTCTTGGTTGGGTCACTCTACTTTAAATGTCCTATACAGGGTTCATTAATTGACTAAAACAGGTAATAATTTTCCCCACATTTGTTTTCTGTTATTTTCACTAGATGGCAAAACATATCTGCAACTTTTGAATTAATAAAATTCATATCATTATAATTGTATTTTGACAGTATCCCATAACAAGCAAAGAATTGTTAGACTTTAGATATCATCACTATTTTTTTGAAAAGAATTTGATTTTTACTTTATCTCCTTTTTTCTCATATAATCAAAAGATTCATTCAGTTTAGAAGGGAAAGACAGTAAAAAATCATTTGGCAAGTGTCTAGACATATTGTTTTGTCCATATATTTTAATTTTTGTATAATTACTTGTTAAGCCCTTAATGAGTCTTTGGAACTATTTCATGAAACATGTAGCTTATGGCACTGCACAGATCTATTTATCTATCTATCTGTCTAAAATGTAGTTTATATAATTTTATGAATATATATATAGTTTATGCCATTGTATGTATTATGTACAAATACATTTATGTTTACATTATATATTACCATATAAAGTTATTTTAGTGTATGGCTGTACATGAACAGGGTAAAATATGAAGTGGAAACTATTGATTTCCATTGCCATTGTATCAATACTCATAGGAACAACCAACTATCCTTTGAAATGATCACTTTATCAGAGGTCCCATCAGACTAATGCCCATCCCCCCGTCAATTTGGGGAACATTCTTCTTTGAAACATGCTTCACAAGCATATAACAAATTTCCTCTTGATACATTATAATTATACTTTACGAGGATGATTTTTATTATTAAAACTATATTACCTTTTGATTACTCAATTTAATAATACTAACAACTTTCTAGGTACATTAAACATTTTAGCATTCAATTAGCTTTCAAAGTATAATTTTATTCACTTTACTTTGAGCTGTTTCTAAAATTAAGACTGTCACTGGAAAGTCTACTATTCTTTGATTAAAGCAGCTATGGTATAAGGGGATTATGGAGTTTGGGGACCTGGGTTCGATTTCAGGTTCAAACCCTTTGTAGCTATTGTAACCTTAGTGTTGACTCAGGTTCACTGAACCAAAGTTTTCTTCTGTGTAAGATGTGGATAAAAATTTATGTCTTACAGAGTTGTTAAGATAATATATTAATGTTATTGTTTTAAGTTGTGCTTTGTAAGGAGTTATCTATTAGAATTTGAATGAAAATTGGCAGATATCATGAATGTACTGTGATTTGATACACGTAATAGCCCAGGACCCAGAACTTAGTAGGTCTTTAATAAATGCTGGGTTTCCTTTTTATCTTGGAACATGGTGGGAGGGAGTTGCTGATGCATGAGTATATTTGGGGATTAAATAGCAAATAAGGAAAGCATATATTGGCAGAGCTGTTATTAGGTACAGTTATGTGTCAGAACGACAGGGATAGCCTGTGAGAAATGTGTTGTTAGGTGACTTTATCATTGTGCAAACATCATAGAGTGCATGTACACAAACCTAGATGGTATAGCATACTAGACTCCTAGGCTATATGGTACTAGCCTATTGCTCTTAGGCTACAACCCTGTATAGCATGTCACTGCACTGAATACTGCAGGCAATTGTAACACAATGGTAAGAGTTTATGTATCTAAACAGATCCAAACAACATGAGATTAAATCAAGTATAATAGAAAGTAATAAAATTAAAAGATGTAAATATGAGGGTTCTGGCCAAAATGGAGGTGTAGGTAGAAACTCTTCGCTTCCTTACACAACCAAAACAAGGATAACAACTATTTTAAAAACAATAAACAATGAGAACTGCCAGAATATCAAACTACAATATCACTCTGACAACCAAGAAGTTAAAGAAACTTCATCCTAAAGAAGGAATGGAGATGAGCAAAAGAGTGGAGAGGACCCTTGGCAAGGCAGTGGACGGCATGGGCAAGGAAGGGCTGGCTGCCTGGGAAACTAAAGACTCAAAACCCCTAGCTGTAAAATATTGTGGGGATTGCGAAGGTGGGAGAAACTTCCAGTCTCACAGGAGAGTTCGTAAAAGCAAGGCTAGAATGGAGCGAGCAAGCAGCATTGCTCCCTCTTGGAACCCTCCCCCACCGACAGTGCCACAACACAGCAAAGAGGGTTGCCCACCCTGGCAAATACCTGAGGCTCTGCTCCTTACTATGTAACAGGTGCCCTGAGACGAAGAAATACAGCCCAAATGGAAAAGACAATCAAAACTCTAACAAAAGAGCTAAACAATGAGGAGATAGCCAACTTATCTGATGCACAGTTCAAAACACTGGCAATTAGGATGCTCGCAGAATTGATTGAGCTCAGTCACAAAAAAAAGGAAGAAATGAAAGCTGCAGAAAGTGAAATAAAGGAAAATACACAGGGAACCAAGAGTGAAGGGAAGGAAACCGAGACTCAAGTCAACAATCTGGAACAAAAGGAAGAAATAAACATCCAACCAGAACAGAAGGAAGAAACAAGAATTTATAAATGAAGACAGGCTCAGGAACCTCTGGGACAACCTCTGTCCTCCAATATCCAAATCATAGCTGTGACAGAAGGAGAAGAGGAAGAGCAAGAAATCGAAAACTTATTTGAACAAATAATGAAGAAAAACTTCCTAGATCTGGTGAAGGAAATAGATTTCCAGGAAGTCTGGAAAGCCCAGAGAGACCCAAAGAAATTGGACCCAACGAAGCACACACCAAGGCACATCATAATTACATTACCCAAGATTAAAGTTAAGGAGAATATCTTAAAAGCAGCAAGAGAAATGGAGACAGTTACCTACAAAGGAATTCCCATTCGACTGTCAGCTTTCTCAAAAGAGACCTTGCAGACAAGACAGGGCTGGAAAGAAGTATTTGAAGTCATGAAGGGCAAGGACCTACATCCAAGATTGCTCTATCCAACAAAACTTTTATTTAGAATGGGAGGGTAGACAAAGTGCTTCCCAGATAAGGTCAAGTTAAAGGAGTCCATCATTACCGAGCCCTTATTATATGAAATGTTAAAGGGACTTATCTAAGAAAAAGAAGATGATCAAAAATATCAACAGTAAAACAACAATAAACTCATAACTATCAACAACTGAACCTAAAAACACAAAAACAAAAATTAAACAATCAAAACAAGAACAGAATAACAAAAATGGAGAGCACATGGAGGGTTATCAGTGGGGAGGGGGAGAGTGGGGAAAATTGGTACATGAAATAAGAGCCATAAATGGTAGGTATAAAATAGACAGGGGGAGGTTAAGAATAGTATGGGAAATGCAGAAATCAAAGAACTTACATGTACAATCCATGAACATGAACTAAGGGGGATGCTGGAAGGTGAAGGGGTGCAGAGTAGAGGGGGAATAAAGGGGACAAAGAATGGGACAACTGAATGGGATAATCAATAAAATATACTTCAAAAAAGAGATGTGGTAAACAGGAGATATATGAGGGTGCTGCTGGTGTAACTTGACTACTGTTAACTACAGCAAACACTTTTTATAAGTAGAAAGAATAATTCTAAAATAATGATAAAACTATGCTATGGAATAGTAAATATGTAAACCAGCAACATGGCTGTTTATTATCATTATCGAGTATTAGGTACTGTACATAATTGTATGTGCTATACTTTTAAACAGCTGGCAATGCAGCAGGCTTGTTTGTACCAGCATCATCACAAAAACAGAATTCATTGTGCCACAACGTTAGTGGAAGGCTACAGTGTCACTAGATGATAGGAATTTTTCAGCTCCATTATAATCTTATGGAAATGCCGTTGTATACACAGTCTGTCATTGACAGAAATGGCGTTATTCCACGCATGGCTATACTCATTTGTAAAATAAGCATTTTCAGTGAACCCATTTCTTGACTTCTCCTTTGGGCAGAATTACCAAGGGAATGCTGAGGGCAGCTGAGGAGGGACCACGGAAGGCCCTTGCTATGTGATTCCAGGTGAGTATAGTTAGTTGTCTTTTCCTTCCAACAAGGTGCTTTCATGAGGGAGGTGGGGTTATACTTCTTAATTAGTCAATTTTCATTAACATTTAGATTCTTATGTGATTAAATAAATGCTATATCCCCATACTTTCCTTTTCTTATAACTATCTTTTTAAAATCCATATCTTTCCTCAAATATCCTATAAGCCAGAACTGTTTAATATAAGTTGGCAATTTGCCCTCATCCCTTGAATATCGCCTCATCTGAGGTTTAGCTGGAGAGAGCCAGCAGAGAGATGTCAGAGTAAACAGCTATTTGAAAAAAATTAAATTAGATTTTTTTTGAAGTCCTACCCTTCTCATGGAGAGTTCTGAGCTTTTTTTCAGGTTCTTTCTTTTTCTATTCCTGACAGCTAATTAAAAATCTTGTCAAAAGCAATCTATTAGTAATTTATTTGTACCCTGAATTTTTTAGCAATATTTTGTTATCCATATGCTAATTCATTTTTGCAGTTTTTGCTTTTTTCCTCCAATTTGGAAAAACATTACAAAGAAAAAATTTATAACAATTATAATGTTCACAGTGATTATTATTGTCATCATGACTACAAACTATGAAACATGAGAATATACCAGGCTCTGTTCGATGCAGCAGTTAGAGTTCTGGGATTGAATCAAGCCAATTTTGGGTCCAGGCTTTGAGAGGTAAGGCTTAGATCATTTCAATGACAGGATAGATGCCAAAGCCTGAAAAGGTGAAGAAACTGTACCTACATCCCGCTACAAATAAGTAGCGAAAGGTGGTCTCAAATGTCTGGTAACTGGGTTTAAAAGTGCCCTTTCCCTAGCAGAATAAGAACTTTGTAACTTCATAAAAGATCGGTCATCAAATTCAAGTTGTGTTCTCACTATGAGGAGCCACCAATAACACTGATTCAGGGCTGATGTCTAGCCCAGAGTCTGGCTACACCAACAGCATCACTGGCAGTCATGGCCCTCTGGACTCATCGCACCCTCTGGGGAAAATAACAGACTTTTAGATCGTGCCTACATCAAAGGACACCTTTAAAACCTGGTTTTGTGTGTATTTAAAAAGAACCCAGAAAGTACTCTTAAAATTTTTTTCAGTACTTCTTTATTAACCTAGCCTTTATAAATACTAG
This sequence comes from Artibeus jamaicensis, assembly GCF_021234435.1. Lineage (NCBI taxonomy): Eukaryota > Metazoa > Chordata > Mammalia > Chiroptera > Phyllostomidae > Artibeus > Artibeus jamaicensis. The sequence goes on from NW_026521812.1 coordinate 18,731,617, forward strand.
TTATCTCCTTATTTTATGGAAAATAAGGAAAAGAAATGAATACATAACAAAAAGAAAACTTTAGACTTTGAGACTTTGTAACTCCACTAGTTTATCAGGTGACCAAGTAGCTCTGCATAAGGTGGGAGCTACGTTAATAAAAAAATACTACACATTGCTAACTCCTAATTTTTCTATAAAATTTTCAATGAGAAAAGCTATAGATGCTTGTAATTTTTAAAAATGGGACAGGAGATAAAAATGAACTGGAAAAAATAACCCTCTCTTTCTTCTTTTAGAAATTCCTGTACCCTCTTTGAGTGGGCTGTGATGCACCTTTCTGAACTTTTCTCCCATTCATTTTTATGCTCACACACAGATAGGTGTGTGAGTTTTACAAATGGGGTGGGTATTGATCACTGCCAACACTTGACACGACAGTGGTTTCAGCATGTATCAGTACACCATGGCTCCATCATCAAGTACTTTGACACCAGGATAAATCTGCAAATTTTAATATGTAAGTACAATACCAGTTATCTTATCAAAACTTAAAGTAAGGGCAGAAAATGAATAGATGCTGCCTTAGTGATGCATTCTGACCACGATTTCTACAGGTGGCTGTTCAAGAGGAAGCCCAATGCACTGTGTTCCTTGATTATGCAAAGATCTTCATCCATTTTTTAAAAAAAAGAAGCAGGTAGGTATGCTAATTCTATATCGCAAAGAAAAGAACTAACAGGCTATACTACCTCTGCATTATTTTTCCCTATTTTTAAGCATGGTGCTTCAAGTAAAATGCCAGGAGTGCTTGTTAGAGCAGATCACATGTAACAATAAACAATTACAGTGCGTGGCATAATCAGCCCATTTAAATGGTGATCTAGTGAAAAAATAAATTTAGTAGGTGACAAAAATATGGATTATTCTAAATATTGAATACAAAAGGTTAGACAGGCAGTGACTGAAAAGATTAAAGATGAAGGAGCCGGCTTGCATAGAACGGAGGCCAGTTGTAGCAGTCAAGGTCATGACATAAGGTGAAGGAGTCATGGGGGTTCATTGTGGACCAGCAGGTATCTGAATTCTCAACACTTGTGGAGAGGGTCCAGGTGCCTTTATAAAAGCTATGTCTATGAGGATGAGGGTTTTGACATCCTTGTTTTCTAAGAGGGCTCCTGCCTTAGTAATGAGTCAGTTGTGGACCTTCCTTCCACTTTCTTCTTGAGAGGAATCTCCCAAAAGTGGGACTTGGATCAGCATTTTCTTGTAGTGAAGCCTTCATGTCACTGTTCACTGGGGTCTCAGAATATTTTGGCTTCTACTTTTAATGTCTGTGGCTCTTTTTTGTTGAAGTGGATCCTGGATAGACATGTGCAGAAAGTGACCCAGTACGTTAAATACCACCTGGTACATTAAATCTCCTGTTGTTCTCCATCCAGGTCCTCTTGACAGATTTACTATATTTCAAAAGGAAGGATTTTCATTTAAAAAATGAAAATATTTGTAATCTTTAAATGTAAGCTTCGGTATCTCTACTTTTTGTTCCTTGTCCTTGTTGCTGCTCACACAAAACCCCCACGTTCAATCAGGCTAGCCTCCCCATCTTCACTTTCCCCCGCCAGTCACACCTGGAATGCGAGCGCCTGGCATCTGGTGCCCCGACGGGACCTGGAAGTGTCTGTCTCTGGACACCAGCGTCCCAGCTTTTCACTGAGTACCTGATGCTTCTTCGGCTGACCCCTATCTTCGCTTTACTAAAGAACATTCTGAAGAGAGCTTTGCCTTTTGTAACTTGCCTGCTTGGTACTTTTGTTTCTTTCTTAGCCAAGAAGAGGCAAGGGGTTCATCAAACTAAATTTGAACCTTCAGCTCCACTTGAAAAATCATGGTGGTTGGTGTAAGAATCAGCAAAGTCTTTGAAGTTCTCTGGCAGGGGAAGCAAATTATAATTTGGTTCTTAGCTAAAACTGAGTTTCCTTTTGACTCATTTGGTGTCCTGGGTATAGATTTTCCAGACTTCCATGATCAGAATAATTTTTGTATTAAGATTATACATTAGGTTTCATCTTTCTCTCACTAGGTATGGTTCATCCTATATTTGAAAAATCAGGCCAAGAAAATACAAATCTGGCCTTGTGTCAAATAAATTCAAGTTACACAAAAATTAAGTGATTATTGAGAAAAAAAGCATTTTATTATCCTCATATTGCGTCTTTATATCCAGTAGAGCACCAGGAATGAAAATTATTGTAATCAAATATGATAGAAGTTTATTAAAAACCTGAATCTTCTTTAATTATTATCAATGAATAGAAGTAGATATTCAATTAATCAACATTTGTTTATTGAGTGCCTCTGAGTTTAAAGTTTTTAAAGTACTGTTGTTGACTCCATAGTGATAGCTAGATTACCCCAGGTTCAGGTGTAGTTATAGTGGATTCTTCCTTAGTGAAAGTCAGCCAAACCGCCTCCCCCGACCCAGCTCCACTCCTGCCCTTGATCACTGGCCTCACAAACCAACACACTGATTTCCTGTTATACTCACAGAAAAATAGAAGAATGAGGTGCTCATCAACTTTTAAGTTGAAAAATTTATTACATTACTGAAATTCATACAGTGCAACATACTGTGTGACCAACAACTAAAATGCATGATTAGTATTCTTTACTTTTGCGAAATTAAAAAAAAAGTAAGTGAAATAGAGCATGTGTGGTGAGACCTCCCTCTCCAGTCATTGCTCTGTGGCCGTTTGATACTTTTATGCCCTTACTAGGCCCTGGCTGAGCTGGCCTGGGGTGACTGAGTTTTCTTCCAGGGCATAATCCTCTAGACCAAGAGTAGACAACATTTTTATAGAAAGGGCCAGATACTGGGTTGGCCGAAAAGTTTATTTAGTTTTTTTTAATAAAATAAATGACATATTTTTCATTTTCACCAATAACTTTACTGATTTGGATATTTTGAGGATGTCGGCTCTCTCCTGAAAAGTATAATGTTGATTGTTCTCAATTAATGTCTTGGTTTGATCGCTGTCAACTTCAACTGGTCTACCCAGCAATGGAGCATCGTCTAGAGAAAAGTCTCCAGCATAAAACTTCGCAAACCACTTTTGACACCAGTTGCATTTTTACCTTTCTTGAAATAATAAAGTATAATATGCCAAAAATATCTTTACTTTCCTCCATCTTAATATTAAAATGTATATACAGAAATTCACCAGTTTTGATAAGTTTTTATTTAAATGCATGTTGGTAGGACAGCTGTCACAATACAATCTAACAAAATTGTTTCAAATGAAGTTAAAGACAACTAAGCTCTATCAGAGCCATCGTTTGGACACAAATGAACAAACATTTTGGCTAACCCAATATCTTAGATTTTGTGAGTGTATTCATTTCCTAGGCTGCCATAATAAAATACCACAAAACCATGTATTTCTGTTTGGTGGTTTAAAACAACAGAAATTCATTCTCTTGTAGTTCTGGAGGCTCTGAGGGAGAAACTGTTTCATGTGTCTTTTTGAGCTTCTGGTGGTTGATTGCTGGTGATTCTTGGAGATTCTTCACTCCAATCTCAGCCTCTGGCTCCCCATGAATTCCTTTCCTCTGTGTATCTCTGAATCCTCTCCTCTTCTTACAAGTACACCAGCCATTGAATTTAGGACCTATCTTAATTTAATATGACCTTATCTTAAGTTAATTTCATCTACAAAGACCCCATTTCACAATATGGTCACATTCGGAGGTTCCAGGTGGACGTGAATTTTTAGGAGACGGTACTCAACACACTACAGAGGACCATATGGTCACAGTTGCAATTAAACTCTGTTGTAGTACAAAAGCAGCCATAGACAGTACATAAACAAATGAATGGGCTGTGTTCCAATAAAATTTTGTTTATGGACACTGACGCTTGAATTATATATAATTTTACATGCCATGAAACACTGTTCTTCTTATGATTTTAACCCAACAATTTAGAAGACTATGTTAGTTTGTGGTCCATACAAAAGCAGGTGGGGAGTGTGGGATAGCCAGATCTGACCCTCGGGCCAGAGTCTGCCAACATCTGATATATATAGTGTTGATGGGCAGAGGTAACTATCGGGAAATTTTTCTTCCTTCTGCTCATATACAAAAGAGCCAAATTCTGAGAAAACCTGTTTGTGATTTGCATCAAGCAATTTTTGTTAGATAGCTTCAACTTACAGCAGAGAGGAAGCCAGACTGATCAGTAATGATGCCTGTTTGGCAGCATCATTCTTGGTGTGCTTGCCAAAATTTTGGTGAGGATTTTGCTGTCAAGATTAGGAGGTGATGCAGGCTTAAATGAAGAACATGACCTGGGCTCCTTATGTTGAAAGATTAGAGCGTTTTCCTTATGGGCTCATAGTATTCCCTGTGCCAAATGTTTGAGTACACATTTGAAGTGATTTTAAATTAAAGGCATTTTGTGACTCAATACTACATGGCGTTCAGTGAGTTGTTGTCAATCCCTAGACACTCATTCAAAGCCAGATATCAGATAATACTCTGCACATCTGAACAGAGTTTATCTTCTAATGCTAAGAGTTGCTAAGTCATCCAGGGGCAAAATAAATCTAAGATTTCTGACCTATTATACATATTCATTTTAATAAGATTTATGTAATATATATATCTTGGGGTTATTGTTAAAGATTGTGATTATATATATTTTTCTATTACCAAATAATCATAATCTTTGTAGAAAATTAAAATAATGCCAAAGTGAATAATATAAAGAAGGGAGATTTTTCATAATCTCAATTCTTAACAATAATTTCTGAGAAGATTTAGAAGTTATTATTATTATTTTTTAAATTTCCATCCCATGTAATTGTGAAAGCAAGGGAAAAAGTGCACTGAGAAGATAGTTTACATGTTTTAAAGACATTTTGGGGCAAAATTTATGAACAAAAAGAGCAAAATATGATTAGACATAAATAATAATCACACATTAAATTCATAGTATACTGGTAACACAATATGAAAAAGTCATATTTTCTGACCTAAAGAGATATATCTTTTGTTTTTTTCCAATAAGCACAAAATGACCCAGTATTATTAATAACTTACATATGTATATAGTAAAATCCTATTATTCAGAAACTTATAATGCCTTGGGTTTGACAATAGATACCGTTTCTTTCTACACAGGTACTCTGAAATATTCTATTTTCTTTGGTGACATTAACATTTTAATGCAGTTTTACCATCCATAACACATATTGGTAGGTGTTTTACCTGGTTGGGAATTGAGAAAATCCTGTGAACTTCAGTATCATTTAGGAAAGAGTTGATTGCCGGGATTTCAAGTGGATTTCAGTAATGACTGGTATGGTTTATGCACTTAGCAGCCCAGAACAGAACGGCTGAGTTATCACCACACTTGGGTGACATAGAAATCTTATATACAGAAGTGGGTAGATAATCCTCCACTTGTGCACAAAAGTGGGTAGATAATCTTAACACTTGCAACATGCCTACAAGATGCCAACATACTTTATTACCTGCATCTTAGGGGTAATATAGGCTTTGGAACCAGATAGATTTGGGCATGGATTCTAACTTTATGCTCATTATTCATGAGGCCTTAAGTTACTTAAACTGAATTTTGGTTTCCTTATCTGCAAAGTGGGAATAAATTGTACTCACTTTGTAGGAGTCTTGTAAAGATTGGTGTTAATTTTGTGTAAAGCACCAAACCAGTGTCTCACGTGTAGAAGGTGCTCAAAAATATTATTTCTTTTTATTGCCACTATTTGAGAACTCTTTAGATGATCCCATCCAACCCTCTGTTTAAACAGAAGAAGAAATTGGACTCAGAAAGCTTGTTGCTCTTATACTACTCAGGTAATTGGTGGAGGATAATTTTGACACTCTGATCCAGTCTTCTTTCCATTATTCACTCATTTATTTATTCATTTGTTGTATAGTCACCATTTATTACATAATGATTAAGTTCCAGGTATTTTGCTGTACCTGGGGGATAAAATACAGACTATCTTGAGAAATTTATAGTCTAATGAAAAACAAATGCAAAACATATAAATTATTGTTCAGTTTCTTAGATGCTATTATGAAATTATTTTATATATACTTATAAAAATGATTGAGGTAATTGTCTAACTCAGCTTTGGGGAACCACTAAGGCTTCATAGAGCCATCACATTTGGGTCTAGCCTTGACGTACATATTGAAGATTGCAAGGTAGATTAGTGTATGTATGTGTGTGTGAACATGCATGTGTTTGGGAGAGGGAGGGTGGTGAGAGATGGCATTTTAGATAGGAGAAACAGCTTGTGAAAAAGTTACGAAGGTGTTAAAGAGTGTGGCATATACACTCTGGCATATACATGGCAGCTCGGGTAGTTTAACGTGGTTCCAGTAGTGGGAAGAGTCGAGACCAGAGGATGCCACAGAAAAGGGTTGGTAATGCAGCGCTTCTTTTTCTACTGAAATGTTGCCATGCGTTTTGTGGTAGTCAGAGAACTAATGAGCGTTGATGTACATGAGGAGATAAACGAGGTTTTTCTGAACTGATTTGGGAAACTGCCTATCATTTATAGCACTGTTTTGGTATAGAATGTGGTCCAACTTTAAAATATCATGACCAAAATAAACATTTGGAATCCAAATTGTCTAAACAAACCTACATAATGGTGGACTTACATAGTGTAGGCACGGAATAAATACTGGTTAAATATTTTACACAGTGCTTGAGTTATTCTAGAGTTACTTTTGATATAAAATAATTATTTACCCAATTCCATAGAGTACAATAAAAGTTTATTGACAAGGATTACAATTGTACATCTCTGGTTATTAATTCACCATTACAATCTGATTAATGTTGTTTGGCTCATTATCCTGGGCCTGAGTTCAGATAAGTTTGATTTCGATGGTAGCTAACTGGGCAAGGAAAACAGTCTGCACTGTCATAACTGTGTGTCCTTATTTAATTACATCATATTTCTAAGCTTATTTAAAATTATGTTTTTAGCGTGCAATAATTTACTACCTTTATGTATATCTTATATGAATAAACACTCCCTTTTTAATTTTGTTAAAGTGATTTGTGAACATTATTTTATATGTGTGGTTTAAAAAATCCCGCCATGTGTATCTTTTTAATGCAGTATACATTATCTCATCTTTGAAAAAGATACCTGTTTTCAGTCTAGACCAGATTTGCTAACATAACTGTATTTCCACATTCCTTCACATTTTGTTGATTAAGTAATTTGATATTTTTCTTCTCAGTTTTTTTTTTTATATATTTTATTGATTATGCTATTGCTGTTGTCCCAGTTGTTTCCCCTTGACCCCTCCACCTGGTACCCTCATTCCCTCCGGCAACTCCCACCTTAGTTTATGTCCATGGGTCATGCATATAAGTTCTTTGGCTACTCCATTTCCTATAATTTTCATAATATCCCCCTGTCTATTCTGTACCTACCAATTTGTACTTCTTAATCCCTTCACTTTTTTTCCCATTCTCCCCATTCCCCTTCCCAACTAATAACTCTCCAAATGATCTCCATATCTATGATTCTGTCTCTGCTCTGCTTGTTTGCTTAGTTTGCTTTTTAGCTTCAGTTGTTGATAGCTGTGAATGTATTGCCATTTTAATGTTCATAATTTTGATCTTCTTCTTTTTCTTAGATAAGTCCCTTTAACATTTCATATAATAATGGCTTGGTGATGATGAACTCCTTTAGCTTTACCTTGTCTGGGAAGCACTTTATCTGCCCTTCCATTCTAAATGATAGCTTTGCTGGATAGAGTAATCTAGGTTGCAGGTCCTTGCTTTCTATCACTTTGAATACTTCTTGCCAGTCCCTCCCAACCTGCAAAGTTTCTTTTGAGAAATCAGCTGACAGTCTTATGGGAACTCTTTTGCAGGTAATTCTCTGCTTTTTTTTCTAGCAGCTTTTAAGATTTTCTCTTTATCTTTAACCTTTGGCACTTTAATTATGATATGTCTTGGTGTGGTCCTCTTTGGGTCCAACTTGTTTAGGATTCTTTGTTCTTCCTGGACTTGTATGTCTATCTCCTTCACCAAATTATGGAAGGTTTTTTTTCATTACTTTTTCAAATACATTTTCAATTTCTTGGTCTTTCTCTTCTCTTTCCGGTACCGCTATGATTTGAATGTTAGTACATTTGAAGTTGTCCTAGAGGTTCCTTACCTTATCCTCACTTTTTGGATTCTTTTTTCTTCTTGCTGTTCTGATTAAATGTTTCTTTTTCTTCCTTATGTTTCAAATCATTGATCTGATTCTTGGCTTCATCCTCTCTACTGTTGACTCCCTGTACATTCTTCTTTATTTCACTTAGTGTAATCTTTTTTCCTGCCTGAGTCTTTTTTATGCTGTTGAAGAACCCAACGAGTTCCTTGAGCATCCTAATAACCAGTAATTTGAACTGTGCATCTTATAGATTGCTTATCTTCATTTTGTTTAGTTCTTTTTCTGAAGTTTTGTTCTGTTCTTTCATTTGGGCCATATTTCTTTATCTCCTCATTTTGGTAGCCTCCCTGTGTTTATTTCTATTTATTATGTAGAGCTGCTTTGAATCCTTGTCTTAGTAGCGTGGCCTATTATAGAAAAGCACATCTGTAAGTTGGATGGGGCAGAGGCCTATGTAATTGCCTGGGCGGGGCAACCTGCATGAACCAGGCTGATGGAGTCTCAGGTATAGTGCTGCTCTGTGGCTCTGTATGGGGAAGGGCTCAGAAAAGGAACAATGGCCACTGCCTGGCCTCTGGAGTTTTGTCTGGGAGGAAGCTGTCCTGGCACTCACTCTGATAACTGAACACTTCAGTTTCTCCCTGTATGCCACTGGTGTCCTTTCATCTCCTGCCCTGGTGCTGAAGCCCAGAGGGAGTGAGTCTGCATAAGTCCTAAGTCTTTTGCAGGCTCTTTAAGAAGAGACACCTGAGAATCCTGCAGTTTCTTCTGCCACCCCAATACCCACTGGTATTTACAGCTAAAATTTGTGGAGACTTATCTTTCTGTCACTGAAACCCTGGGCTGGGTGGTCTGGTGTGGGCCGGGATCCTTCATTCCTGAGGTATGCCTCTGGATTTTTATCCAGCACACGTGGGTGTGGGACTGCCTATTCTGTGTCTCTGCATCTTCACATCTCTGCCTCTCTTACCTGTGTGGATGAATGTGACTTCTTTAGTTCCTTGGTTGTCAGATTTCCATAACAGCTCAATTTTCTGATGATTCTGAGTGATAGTTTTTTGTACTTTAGTTATAATTTTTACTGTGGTTGTACGAGGAGGTGAGCCATGTCAATCCACACCTCCATCTTGACCAGACTCAGTTTTTCATGGAGTTGTCACAAGGGCATGTTTGTTGCATTAAGTTTTATGCAACAGGAAATCTTATAACTTTGTGATATTAAATCTGAATATGACCTGACTGTACAAAGTCTAAGTTTTGTTTTGTTAAAGAAGATTTCTTATTTACATTCTCTAAGGGGTATTAATCAGGACCATCCAATTCAGAAATAAGAAAATTTTGATAGGCTGGAGGGAACTGCTCAGAACTTTGCTATGTTAAAGAAATGGGTAGGCAAATAGTGGGCAAGGTGGGTGGAGTTTAAATTTGTGTCAGTTTGAGGGTTTAATTGAGAAGAATTCAATTAAGGGGGCTTTTGATAGTATTTCTGCAATTGGCTTTTAAAAACAACCAAAATATTCTTTAATTCCTGGGTCAACTTTAGGGACTCTAAGTCTTAACAGGAATTTGCTTTATTCTTTGGTTCTATTAGTTGAGTAACTTTTTCAGATAAAATAATAAGTGCGCATAAGTATAGTGTTTTGAAGTCTTAGAGGTCCTCTAAGCATAAGAGTAGCTGTTCTTGAAATTTCTGTAGTTATGGCAACCACTTTCAGCCCAGGTTATCAGTTAGCTTTTGCTGTATAACAAATCACTCTCAAACTTATTAGCTTAAGCAAATAACATTTATGGTTTCTTGTGTTTCTGTGGGCTGGCTTGGTTGAGGCTGGTTGGTTGAAGAGGGCCTCACCTACTCCCACGTCTGTGCCCTCATCTAGGGGGCTTGGATGATTCTCCACATGACCTTCAACCAGCGGGCTCGCCTTGGCTTATTCACAATGTCCAAGAAGCAAAAGAAGGTGAGTCTCAATGTGTAAGCCTTTTTCAAGTCACTGGTTGTGTTATATTTCCTAATATCCTATTGGCCAAAGCAAATAATATAACAAAGGCTAGATTCATGGGTGGAAATATAGACTCTACCACCTGATGAAAGAAGCAACAAAGGGGCTTGTCTGTGAGGCTTAGAGAAATTTGTGATTATTTTGAAACTGATCCCAGTCACCATAGAAGTTTTTCTATGAGTTCAGTACGAGATTATAGCAGTGAGCACAGCTGTCTATGGCTTCAAAAATACCATACTTACATAAAATATTTACTGCAAGCATAGTCTATAAAACTTCTTTAAAAACCTATCAATTTAAAAGGTTGAATTTAAGAAGGGAAATATGAAAGTCCACTAGCATTACTTCACATTTTACAAAACATGTTTACATAGATTGCTTTTTAAAAAATGTTTCAAGCTTCTTTGTGAGATAGGAATTACATCATTTTCCTCATTTCATAGATGTGTAAACTGTTGCACAAGTGCATTAGGAATCTTACTTGGAATTGCTCACCTAGTTGTTTTCATGGTAAATTTTGTACCCATGACTCCATGCTGCACCCAGGAGTCTCTAGGGGTGCTCCATTGGCCATTTAATGCAGCAAGGGACAAATAAAGGCAATTACTAGAGCTTTTGTCATTTTTTTAGCCATACCACTTATATACATTATGCTTTTATTCAGTAAAACATCTGAACATATATAATTTTTTAAAGAAAAGTGTTTCTATAAATGCTACTCTTATTAAGAACTTGATGAATTTTCTTATTCTGTTTGCTTTTCCTTTCTGGAGTTTGTTAATACCTGTGTGCAGTTGTCTCCACATTACACTTGAGCCTTTGCTAAATTGCACAAGAATTGCTGAACTTCACAAATTTTCTGTACCCTAAATGTTAATAGTTTCTACATTCATTTTCCTGCAAGAAACTGGCTGAGCTTATATTTTTTATTTTACAGTGTAGAGGGCTTGTAGACTTTTCACAAGCCCAATATAAAACACCGGAGAGAGGCAGATTCCCGAAGATTTTTTTAAGTGAGAGACTACTATTCTTTAAACTGTACTTTCACATGATACTTGGAGATACTTGTCCTTTCTTGTCTGCGTTTCATTGAGATTATCTCATTCATGGCCACATGACCCTGGACATGGGAGCAGTGTGCCCCAGTATCTAATGCCTTCTCAGCAGAGAAGTTGACCATGGTAAAAAAGGATCATTGGGGGCATTTGTTGATCTTGAACTGACTGTTTTGATTTCCTTAGTTAATTTACCTTACATACTTGGAGGGTGGTTTAAATGAAGTAAGCTAGGTAAAATCATTTGTAAACCCATAAAAGCTATAAAAACATGAACTGTTAGTAGAAACATACCTTAAAGTACCAACAAGAGGACCCAACATAATGATTTAAAAATCTTAATTATCAGGTTTATAAAAATTCAAAGAATTTTGAACTCATTCTCTGTATTGTTTCTGTATCATTAGGCTCAACAATACAGGAGAAATACCTGAGTCTGGGAGTAATCACAACTGTTCTTGACTCTGCCCAAAGCCAGGAAATTAGTTTAGTGGTGAAAGTTTTATGGTTAACCTCTCGTCCCCATCACAGGCCTCACCCCAAAAGAGTTTGGAGAGGGCCTGCAGAATCTCCTCAGGGGTCTGTTCAAGAGGCAATTAACATTCCTACCTGACCAGTCTCTGGTTGCTCCCTGCACACCGCATGGTACATAGACCCCTCCTCACTCTTAATCTGGATCCTTTTAGTGAGTCCTAATTGTATTCATGGCCCTGGCTTTCAGGCTGAGGTAACCTTTATGGCCAATTTATGGGCTATTTTCAAAGAAATTTCCTAGTGTGTTACAGGGATTTTATTTACTTTCACAAGACCTCATCAATGCATTCATTATAAAGAACCATGTTGGTTTGCTTTGCTAGTCTTTCCTTCATGCTGCCACCTCTATGGGAAATTACACTGCACGCAGAGGCTTCACACAGAGAAAAGATGTCTTCTTATTCAGTGGAAGCAATTTCTGTCTTGTGTGTTACTTTGACTGTCATAACATTCTCAGGCACGAACTTCACTCTCTTGATTAATATTTATAACCTCCTCTTTAGGTGCCTGTAATGTCAGTGCTTGAGGGGGTGGGAAGCTCAGTACATGGCAGGCATGAGAATCAATACAGTCTGTTACACAGAAATAGTCCAGGGTTGTGAAGAGGTCCCACTGTCAAAGGAAGCCCCGGGAGTAATTCTGGCTACTCCAACTCGTCCGAATTGGACGCAGCATGACTCACTGGACATGGGGTCCCTGGTTGCTGTGTCTATTGGTTTCTGGTTTCCTCTGTGACTTTGGGTAATTCCCTGATGTTTGATACCTTTATTTCCCCACCTCTAATGTATCACTGCTCCATGGGCTTGTGATAAGTAGAACAAATGACAAGTCTACAAAGCTGCCTCTCAGAAAGGTTAAGATGGGACTATTTCTCTCCCACTGGAAAGAAAAGATTTCCAGGACCAGCGTGGAATTACAGGCACTGGAAAGGCAGGTCTCTCTGCTGGCTCTCAGGTACTGCCCACCGATGGAAATACACGGCAATATCATGCAGCTCTAGTAGATCATGATACAAGATCTGGAAGACTTAAAGATTAAAGGGGAAAAAAGGGCTGGCGTGCCTGTTTGCATCGAGAACTGCTTATGGGCCATTTACATAAGCTTTTCTGATCTTTGTCTTGTTAGTGGGTGATTTTTGATAAATCACCTTGTATCCTGGGTACATGTGATTAATTAATTCATTTATATACTCATTATTTATTCAATCAATACATTTTCTTGGAGAATGCAGTGTGTTTATGACAACATAGAATGCTATCTAAATTTTAGTGTTCAGGTCAGTGCCGCCTTCTCCATGAACCCCTTTTCTCTCATCCTCAGTTGCAGGTCATTATTTTTGCTCTTGTTTCCTACTTTCTAGCTTTCTTATAGTACTAATCACATGCTGATACATCTTAATGTTGTATACATGTTTATTTCCTATACAATAATTCTTACTTATTTAATACCTAAACTGCCTACCACATCCCCTTATACTTTACAGATACTTGATAAGTATGTAATAGAAGATGTATAGAACAATAACAGTGGTATAAGACAATATATATTATGTGAACGGATGGGTTGTCCATGTAACAGATGCTCAGGGAATTAAGAAAACATAAACTGATGAGCAAGGAAAGTCACTTAAAACTACTTAGGGAGGTGATGGGCAGAAGTGGGGTGAAAGCACTCCACGTAGAGGAAACTTGTTAGTAACTGGCACTTGTGGAAAAGATTGTATCTCTGGGGACTCGGCAGTAAATAGCCACTAGATAACTGGGCACTGTAGACAGCAAACTAAGGCAATCGGACTCTCCTGAAAGCAACTTTTTGATCAAGAGAGGGACAAGATCACAGAGATATTTGGGGAAGATTTCTCAGATAATGGTATACAAGGCAGTGAGACGGCCTAGAGGCAGGGGGAAGTGAAGAATCTGTTTGTGGTGCAGAAGCACGTGAGCCCCTTCTCCCAGGTAATGAAGGCCTGAGGCAGTGAGGCTGGAGCAGAAGAGTGGAGTCCATCAGTGAAGGAGGGCTTGACCGGACAGTGTGACTGAGTCTGAGAATAAAGAAAAGCGTGGAACAAAAACCCACTCTAAGTTCTTGTGCTGGGAGGACTTAGAAAATGATAAACAGAAAAATCAATTTTAGAAAAAAAACAAGGCATTTGTCTTTAGACATTTCTGTGTAAGGAATATACTGGGGTGCAGGAAAGGAAGGGGTTAAGCAGCTTGTTAGAAGTTCAGAACTGGAGCTTCGCAGGGAGGTAAGAGGTTAGGAAGTAAATACAGATAAAACAGAGTTGTCCAGCTATTTGCCTTCGTTATAAACTCCTTGATGGCAGGACCAAGTCCCAGTTGTTTTTGCTGTCTGCCTTTACCTGTAAGTGCTTGGCATATAGTAGGCATTTTGTGAATCATTTTTCTTGAAAACTACCTAAAATCATAAGCAACTGTATGCTACCCATGCCTGTAACTGAGGTAAAAAAAGCACTTAAATGTGAAATTCATGACCAGTAAAACATTTAGGTAACAGTCTCAGTTTTCTCTCTTTCCAGGAAAGTATTTTATCAGTACAAATTACCAAATTAAAATTTATATTTTGTTTCATCTCTCAATGATAAATTAAAAGGCTTTAAGCCTGTGACAAAGAGGTTGCCTCAGTTAATAGATATTTTGTGTTTGCTTATTCTCAAGGCTGTTAAAATTCTAAGAAATCTCTTTCTCAATGTCAGGCAGAAACTTTTTTAAGAAAACCTAAATAAAGCAACTAATTCTTGAAATATCGAGACTATACATTACACCAAACATCTTTGTTTTTCTCCCCATATTTCTCTGTAAATTACCCAGCACTGAGACATAACAGCTGGGTCCGGTGGAAAGGTAATGTTTGGGTTCAATTTCTGCAGCTTCTTAGTCTGCTTCCCCCTGTGAACCCCGGAGAGAGAGCCCGGGCAATGCATCTTTCCAAATGTGGAGGGAAGAAGTCAGCTCCCTCCAGCCCCTTCAGCTCTCAGAGGCGCTGGACCGTTGCCTGGTTGCTCCTGGAGAATTGTGTGGCCGCCAGTGCAGCTGCGCTCCTAGTTACAGGGTGACCAAGAAAAGTCCCTTTCTATGCACTGGTTTTTTAGCCCGTAGACATTAAGGCACCAGGATGTTGTAGGGAGTTGGGAGGGACTCTGCCCTATAAATATGACCTTTCCAGAGTGGCCCCCTCCCCCTCCTGACTTTAGCCTAGCCCGCAGTTTACACTGTAACACAGCAGAGAAAACTGCACGGTTAAGTCTTTTCTGTCTTCAAGAGAGGGACACTCACTCCTGCTGAAGTGCAGAAAAAGAGAGGAGGGCAGATGGCAGACAAGGGCCTCCTTTGGTTTCCCTTCTGTGACTGGAGGAGGGTGGCACAGCGGCAGAGCCTGGGGCAGGGGATGGTAGGAGCTCTGCTCTTTCTTAGCTGTGGGGTGCTTTGAAGTTACTCTACTGCTCTGGGCCTCAGATTCCTTTTTGCAAAATGAGGGGCTCTAGCTAGCCCTAACTAGGCAATCTCTAACGTCTCTTTCCTCTCCTAAAATTCTACATTTTAAAAATTTCATGGGATGAAAGAGAATAAACACTTCAAGATAGTCTTGTCGTAATCCCACTGGAGTACTGCACAATGTTTAGCTCACAGATAAACACTTATCTAGGCTTTTAAATGTACTTTGGGAAAAGTAAAGAACAATTAAGTTCAGAGGATATAATTGATCCTGACATTTCTATTACATTCAGAAAGTTACAACCTTGAACTAGGGTTCATGAATTGGTCAGATCCTGAGTTCTGAGGGGGGAACTTCTTGGCTGAGCTTCTGATTTATGCTGACCTTGAAGAAGCGAGGGCTCTGAACCTGAAGGACTGTGATACAGTATGAAGGCAAACTTCTGATTAAACTGCTCCATGTAGCTCTGCTTCTGGTTATCAGGAGGTGTGCTGTCAGTTACCACTGTGAGTGAGAAGTTCAGTCTGTGTAGGTGCTTGGCAAGGGTTGGCATCTGTACAGTCATGTGCATTGTTTGTGCTGAAATCCCATAATATCCCCAGGCAGTTTAATTCTGTGGTGGAACCAACTTGAATAATTAAACAAAGCAAAGATTTGACAACACTGTACTTACAGAACAACACAGCTGTGATTCCATGAGCTCAGTGTGGGGAAGGGGTTGGGGGCCTCTGTCAGCGAAAGCATGCTTTGTAACACAACAGTTTAGCCGAGATCCAAAGTGCTACGGAACAGAGGCTGTAAAGAGTATGGTCTGGCAGGAGTGGATGGGTCATGGTGTCTCTTTGGAGACTGTTAAAGGGTTTGGTTGATCATGTCTGCTGGGTCATGAGTATCTCATCAAACGAAACTCCGTGGCAGGGGTGGGGTGCCGTCCCTGCTCTCCATCTGTAAACACTTTTACTAAGTTGTTTGTAGATGATCAGTAAGTAAACAGCTGTGAGGAGAAAAGGCTGCTCTTGGGAACAAGTAACACTTGGATGCTTTTTTGGCCTGTTTGTAATAACCCTAAAGATTGAAAAAGCCTACGGACTCTTTGATTATCATTACAGAAATGTGTGTATTTGAAAAGACATCTTCTCTGCTACTTCTATTTTATTGGGTGAGGCTTTAACACAAATTAAAAGACTCTTAAGTAACTAATTTTCTGACGTTAGATTCTGAGATCTCCATTGTGAAAGGATCCTCTTATTTTATCTCGATTGTGATGGGGTGTTGTGTTCCTGAGTACCCCAGGGGAAGCTTTTCAATGACTGTCTCCTCTCCACTCACATTCACAGAAGCCTTCTGTAGCCTGAGCCTGTGCTCAGCAAGTGAGAACCAACTCATGGGCTTAGCAACATAAATAAATCAGCATGTGATTCTAAAAAGCAGTCATATTACCATGTGATTTGCATGCTTTGACTTCAGAAATCTCTGAGAAAAGTTACTACTGTCATGTTTTTGTTTTGTGATTAATGTCACTGCAACTAGTTGTTTTTCCAAAAAAATAAATTTGCCTCAGCATTCAATAAAAAACCCCCCACTAATTTGTTTATTTTTAGATTGCAGGGAAGGTAGGGAGAAAGGGAGAGAAATACCAAATAGTTGCCTCTCACAAGCCGGCAGCTGGGGATGTGGCCCACAACCCAGGCATGTGCCCTGATGGGGAATTTAACCAGTGACCCTTTGGTTTGCAGAATGATGCCCAACCCACTGTGCCACACCAGTAAGGATGTAGCATTCAATTTTTTCTCATTTTTATCATGGCAGGCTATGTAGTTTAAGATCACAATACACTTCTGAAATGACATTTTATAGAAGAAGGGTGAAAAGAAATGTTAAATATTGATTTTTAGGAAAGTTTTAAAATCTTCCTTTGGATCTGGGCTATCTTAACATTGATTTTTTTTCCTCCTTCTGTCTCCATTTGTTTTTCCTTTTTCCACCCCTGAATCCACTTTTGGAGACGAGATTCCATGTGAATTCACATCTCTCTTCTCTGTGCAGTTAGGTCACTCTACCGTGTCTTCCTCCTGGTTTGGTGACCACGGCACCTTCCAGACACCTGTCCACAGTTCCAGTTCCCCCTGACAGACTCCTGGTGTCTCTGCCTGGTGCGTCAGTCTACGATGTCCACGTCATTTCCTACAGAAAGTTCCTTCCGCCTCCACTCTGTTCATACTGTTGGCCACCCCCATCAAAATGCGCCCCCCCCCCCCCCCCCCGCGGGCCTGGTCGCAGACCAGTTCCCTGCAGGCGAGTTCTCAGCAGGGGACGCATGAAAGGCAACCATACATTGATGTTTCTCTCCCTCTCTCCTTCCCTTCCCCTCTAAAGATAAATAAATAAAGTTTAAAAAAAAACAAAAACAAAACAAAACAAAAAAACGCCCCCCCCCGCCCGTGTTCTCACTGGCCAGTTCCAGAACTTTGGCGTTTCTGTGCCCCTGATGGCTCACCTGTCCATTCTTAGTTGTCTCATGCCTGTACATTTTTACTTGGTCTGTCTAAAGTTTCATTGCTACAAAGTACCCAATATTTCAGAACAACATTACTTTCTGGTGTGTTTACAACCCACTTTGCTTTAAAGTCTTTCATCAGATTTTTCTCATCTTTAGTCTCTATAATCTATCTATATGTAATTTTTAGGGCAAAGCTCCCAGACTCCCATTACTTACTTTTCTTCATTGTGTGCTACTTGTACATCTTCTATAAAGTCTTGGCCATGGTTAGTCACATTCCTCCTATAGACTTACTTCTAAATGTACTTACCATCTTTTCCTCTGTTCTGGAATGTGACTACTTTTCCCAGTCCAATCCTTATGTCTTTTATATATGTATTCAATGATTTTATTCATTTTTCCTTTGCAGTGCTGGTTAGGACATCCTGCACAATTTTGAACAGATTAAAGAGTAGCTGACATACTTATTTTATACTTGTTCTTAAAAGAATCACACCTAAAACAAAAGCAAACTAAGAGGACAGCTAGATCAGGAGCGAACCATAGAAATGAAGATCACATGGAGGGTTAGCAACAGGGGAGTGGGAGAAGGAGAAGGGGGGAGAAGGTACAGAAAATAAGTAGCATAGGTGGTAGGTAGAAAATAGATAGGGGGAGGGTCAGAATAGTATTGGAAATATAGAATCTAAAGAACTTGAGACACATGTTCATGAACTAAAGGGGGGGATGGTGGGGGAGGATTGTGCAGGGTGGAGGGGAATGAAGGGGGAAATAGAACAAATGTAATGGCATAATCAATAAAATAAAAATATATTTTAAAAATTTTTAAAAAAGAATCAACACGGCTTGTGATGTTTAGTGTGTATTTTTTATAGATATGTTTTGATAGATTAAGGAAGTTTTTTTTTCAAATTTTTACTGACTATTTAAAAATTGTGAATGGATTGTTTTAATTCAAGTGCTTTTTTCCTGGATTTCTTGAGATAATCATATAGTTTCTTTTTTTTAATTTGTTAATGCAGTCAAGTTACATTAAAATTTCAAACATCATACTCTTTGTTTTCCTGTAGTGAACCTAACTTGATCTTTGTATAATACCGTTTTTATACATTGCTGGAGGCAGATTTACAGCGAAGCTAAGTAAGAGAGTTTAAGCGTTAGGACCCCGTGCTTGCACCAACTCTTTCTAACATCTGTTGATCTATGTGTATATTCCTGTTCCCAAACTACACTACTTTTATTTTATTCTAGTATTATAAATTTATAAGATGTCAGGTAGGGCAATATTTATCTTATTATTTTTCAAAAGTTTCTTGGTTGTTTCATTGTATTTTTTATTTCAGTTATATTTTTAAATCAGCCAGTTCAACTTCTTTTTAAAGATCCTGTGGGCTCTGACTAGGTTTATATTAAATTTATGGTTTAACCAGGGCACAGCTGACATCCATATATTCTAGTCATGGTGAAGTAACAGGGACCAGGTTTACCCCTTGCCTTGAACAAGGAAAAGCAGGACAAAAGTGTGAAACAACGATTTTCAGGTTTTAGAAACAGGCTTGTGGTGACTAAGAGAAGGAGAATAAATGAGGAGGGCCCTACAAATGCCACAGTTTGCTACCTAGAGAGAATTTCAGGCTGCAGTGCAGTGGCGGGTGGGGGGGGGGACCCAGTCAGGGTCTAGGGAGCTCCTTGAACTCAGGGTACTGAACTCAGAATTCAGGGGTGCCAAGGCTGCTGGAATTCACAAGGCAGAGGGAAATAAAACTTCTTCAAACATACGAAAGCTAAAAGAATTTATAAGCAGCAGACTTGCACTGTAAATAATGGTCGTGGAAGCTCTTCAGACAGAAAGATAATGATACTACATGTAAATCTGGATCGACACAAAGGAATGAAGAACATGGGAAGGAGGAAATAGACACATAAATATAAAAGGCATTCAAACAAATATCTTTGTGTGATAATTAAATATTTAAAGATAAAATAACATATTGTGGGTTTTATAATAATAACATATAGGTTATACAATATATGAAACAACAGCACAAAGTCTGGGAGAGGGAATTTGAATGATCACTGTTGGGAGGGTCTTATACTATTTGTGACCTGGTATAAAATATGGAGCCTTCTTTAGGATCACTGCTTATTTTTATATTGTTTTATGTTTTGTGTCCTTCATAAATAGCTTAATTTTTTCCTGTGCCTGTACATTTTATATAGGGTTTATTTTTTATTCAACTTTAGTTTTTATAAAACAAATACATGTACATGATTTAAGTCATATATTACAGAAACACTATTCTTTCAACCTTCTTCATCTCCTTTTTGTATTCCACTATGACAAATGTTTTCCAATCCTTAATTTACAGTTGACCTTTGACCAATGTAGGAGTTAGGGGCACTGATCCCCTTTTCGGTCCAAAATCCAAGTATAACTTTTGAGTTCACCAAAACATAGTTGTCGCTTGGTATTTTCAGGAGACTGGTTTCAGGATCCTAACACGATACAAATACCCAGGAATGTTTAGCTCCCCTGGGGTTCAATGCTGGGGATCAATGCTTACAGCCAGCCCACTTCATCCACAGACTCCTGATCGAGGCCTGAAAACAGTACAGGTATTTTTTGCAATTGCCTCTGTCCTCAATTAGGAGGAAGTCCTTCAACCTCTTCCTTTTTTCTCATCCCTGTGTTTGAGGAGTCTCAACTCTTCCTTGTTTTTATTTTAATTCTATATTTTGATGGAACACGTTCTATCAAATGTGGAACACAGTAGCTATCTTAGAAGCACTCATAGAAAGTGAAGTTTTTGAGGCCCCAGTTGTCTGAAATCTGTCACCCTAGATATGTTTCATCATTTGGCTGAATTCAGGTGTTTTTGTTAAAAATATTTTTTTCTCAAAAATTTGGAAACATTTCTTCTTTAATTTCTTGCTTAAAGTGTCACTATTTGAAATCCAATGCCATTTTCATGTAACCTGTTTTCCTCTCTGGGAGCTTACAGAATCTTATGTTTGGATGCTCTCAAATTTCAGTGATAGGCTGTGTAATTGAAGCAGAAGCCTATGTTTATTACTTCAGGAAATTTTCATATTTATTTCTACTAATATCCTCCCTGCCATTTTCTCTGAGATTTCTCTTTAGAATTCCTATTGTTCAGATACTAGATCCCATGAATAGATTCTTTATCTTTTTTTTACTCCACTATTTGCAATCCCTCTATTCTTTTGTTCTACATTTTTGGAGTTTTCCTAAATTTTATCTTTCAATCTTTCTCCTGTTTTTGCTTTGTTCTATTTTCCATATATATTTTTAAGTTTCTAGAGCTCTTTTGTTCTCTGAATGTTGTCTGTTTTCCTTCCTCCCTTCCTCCCTCCCTCCCTCCCTCCCTCCCTCCTTCCCCCTCTCTCTTCCTTTCTCAATTTCCTATCTATAGTTTTTTAAATGTTTTTGTTCATTCTTCAGCTTTCTGCATTTGTCCTTATGTGCTTGTTTATTTCGATCTTGTTAGAGGTTTTAGCCAAATGTCTAAGGATCCTCGATCATTCATCTATATTATGAGTGAAACATTAAAAAGCTAATTGGAATGTCTGGGAACATGAGCTCTACCATTATGATTTTTTGCTCCAGAAGTTGAGTAGGTCTTTTACAATAAGTTTGTCTAAGAAAATTTCTTTCCATTACTGGCTTGCTAAAATAAAATTTTAAATAAGGAATGGATTTTGTGTTTCAACATGCTTCTTGGCATCTATTGAAATCATCACATACTCTTTAACATTTAACCTATTAGTGCTTTTTCTAATGGCAAGGTGTGTACCAGCAGCGAAGGCTTTGTTGCCCTTCTTCAAGGAGACGCTACCATTTGCCACTTTCTAAGAAAGGAGAAATTTTGGAGCAGGAAGGAGACAAGGCCGCCTGTGTGCAGGGCTGGGATTGCACTCTCTCGCTCTATGCTGTGCTGAAGTTAAGATTTGCCTTTCCAAACAAGAATTTGACCTAGAACGACCATGAGATGTTTTGAGGATTGTTATTATTCTCACATTTTTTGAGTTTATTATAATTTTTGCTTTATAAACAGCCTATATGGAATTAAATCTCATTAGCATGTCACCTAAGACATTGCAGTTGCCACATTTTAAGGGCCAGAAAGGCTATTTACAAAATGTCTTTTTTTTTTTTTTCTGATGACCCTCCCATCATGGTTTAGCCACTTTCCTCACCACAACATAGTTTTCCTCCTACTCTTTACCGTCACATGGCAATCAAAAGACTGAGCCTTTTTTTCCTCCTCAAGTATCTTGCTCTTTCACAGACTTCCCCAAAGAAGAAGGAAGAATTAGAGGACTGTTCTAATTATTAGTGTTAACCGAGAGAATGTCTGAGTTGCAGAAGTCTCATAATTATTGGTGGAGTGAAAAACTAAGAGGCAGCCTAAAGTAGTAATTGAAGAGACTTAAACCTGGGAACCAAACCGGGAGGTTGAACACTCACTTCTCACTGACTTCTAAGTCACTAGTCTCTCTGGGTCTTACTTTCCTCATATATAAAATAAGGAGGCTGGTTGACTGCATTTTTCTATGTTCTTTCTGGGTTCCAGCTTTCTTTTTAGATTTTATTTATTTTTAGAGCGAGGGGGAATGAGAGAGGGAAACATTGATGTGAGAGAGAAACTTTGATTGGTTGCCTCTCCAATGTGCCCCAACCAATGAGTAAGTCTACAACCCAGGCATGTGCCCTGACCAGGAACTGAACCTGTGACTTTCTGCTTTGCAGGATGACATTCCACCAACTGAGCCACACCAGTCAGGGCTCTAACATTCTTTCATACTAGCAAAATCAACTCTTGAAAATATTCAATAAATGGATACATGCACTTTATTGTTTAATTGTGAACTGCATTAATATTATAATATTTTGAAATTAAATAATTTCTTTTTTGTGATGAACACTGTTTCATTTTTAAATATACAAAGTGGAAGTCTTCCTGGAACACTCTAAATATACCCATGGTAGTTAGAATAATGGTCGCTCAAGACATCCATGTCCTAATTCCTGAACCCTGTTAATGTGTTTCTTTACATGGCCAATAGGACTTTGCAGATGTGATTAAATTAAGGTGTGAGATGCAATTATCCTGGATTATTTAGGTCCTTATATGTCAAAGAGGGAGGAAGAAGAGGCCAGGATGATGACCAGACCTACACTTGCTGGCTTTGAGAGCAGAAGGGTGATGTTAGCCAAGGAAATGGGCGGCCTCTACCAGGGGTGCTCAAATTTTTGGTGTCTTTGGGCCACACTGGAAGAAGAGTTGTCTTGGGCCACACATTAAATACACCAACACTAGTGAAAACTGATGAACTAAAAGAGAATGGTTTAAGTAAATTTACCATTTTGTGTTGGGTCACATTCATAGCCATCCTGAGGCGCATGCGGTCCTCCTGCTGCAAGGTGGAGACCCCTGTGGCTGGAAAAGTCAAGGAAGTGGATTCTCTTCTAGAACCTCCAGAAGGAGTGCGGCCCTGCTGAAACCTTGACACACTGTAGATTTCTAACCTACAGAACTATAAGGTAATATATTTGTTTTGTCTTAAGCCACCAGACTTGTGATAGTTTGTTACAGCCACAGTAGGACACTAAAACAATTCCTCTCCTCTGGCCTTTATTATACCGAGCAAACCTAATTTGGTTTTTATTTTATTTCTATGCATGTAGTTCACATAATAGCAAACACTTCTGTTCTGCCTAAATTATCAAGAATTATGCCACAATGAGTTATTGTTTATAGCTAAAGAAGTCATTAGAAAATTAATTAATTATGATTCTATGTACCATATATTCCTGTTTGATAATTTTCTAGGACCATGTTTCATTTTTAGAATTTATAGACTGTTGGATCTAGAGAGAACCATAACTGTGATCTAATGAAGTCTAACACTCTCTTTTTACATGACAAGAAATTGTGACCCATTAAGTTGAAACCCATGTTTCCTCATAATCATTCAGCTAGTTTCCTATAACACTGACATTGAAATTGAGGACCTTTGTCTCTCAGTCTAGGATTTGTCTCACGACACCAAACTCTTTCCAACCAGAAGTATTATTAGGACATGAAAACATCTAATGAATGTGTCCTCTTAGTGTGAAATACGAAGGATTGTGAAATCCAGATATGCCTTGTATAATTCAACTCCTTCTCATTTGAGAAGCGGTGCAACACAACAGTTCTGGTTCAGGATCTCAAAGCTAGATTTCGTTTCCACAAATCCCATCTCTGTACTTCCCAGCATTGTGACCTGTGACAATTTACTTACCCTCTCCATACTTACATTTGCTTATCTGTGAAACCAAGATTATAATGCTACCAACTGCATAGAGTTGTAGGAGATTTAGACACATTAATAACTATAAAGCTCATAGAAAAGAGTCCTAGGCCATATTTAGTACTAAATAATTATGCACAATTACTTGTATTAGCAGAAGGATATATAATAAAGACAGGCTATTTCAGTTAAACAAAAGAATACTTTTTATTAATATTATTAATATTTATTCTTGCTATAGTTATTAACCACCTCTCCTGGGGAGGGCATGGACACAATCCTAAAACAGGGCCCAAAAGTTCTGGCAAATTCCCTGTAGACTGAAAGTCTTTTACTCTCTCTTGTTATCAGACCTTTTTTTGGACAATTAGCACATGACCCTCATGAACACTCTTGACAATTAGAGTCACATCAACAACAAAGAACTGTACAATGAGTGGTTCTACACTGTCAATACTGCAAGCTGCATTCTTTCCAGAAAAAAAGTGGCTGATTTACTGTTTCGTTTCTTTCGTAATGCTGAGCATGGGTATCTAAAAGACTTGCTTAGACTGGCAAACTTTTGAGCAGAAGTGCTAGATTTGTATGCATCTTGCGAGAATAGGGTAGTTCAAAGCTAAAGTGAGCTAGGAAAGAAACAGAAGTGAAAAAGTAGAACAGAAAGACATAGGTAGATAGAGGAAGAAAAAAGAGGAAGGAGAAAAGAAGGAGACATGAAAGGACATGAAAGATCAATGAAAACAAATGGAGAAGAGAGTTCGAGAGATAGTTTAGGTGAACAGGAGACAATACAGCAGAAGTATTTTACATGAAGCGTTTCTGATGCCTAAACCAGTGCTTCTCAAACTTCCATGTGCATCAGAATCATCTGGAGGACACGTTCAAACAGTTTCCTAGGTCCCGTCAGCAGATATTTTGATATAATAGAGTGGAGCCCAATAATACAAGTTCTAACAAACTCAGAGGTGATGCAGAGACTGCTGGTCTTAGGACACTTTGAACCATTGTGTGAAACAATATTCACCCAAAATAAATACAATAGTTCTTGGCTTCTTTTTTATTGAGCTATATTTTACATACAGTAAATAGCAGAGATCTTAATGTTAGTTTGCTAACATAAGCAATTCCCTACTAGGTCATGTAAGGACCTGCCTGATCCCATAGGCTATCTCTGTCAAGGACACCACGTCCTTGTAACCTGATATCTTTCATCAGAAATATAATGAGCTTTGGTAGGTTTTTCAGCTTTTTGAAGACAAAATTGTATTTCTGTAACCTAGAATTGAATGCCAAAGAAATAGAAAGCACCTATATTCCTTAAATTACATATGGAATACTCTTGGTTTCATCTAAGCCAGGGGTGTCAAACTCATTTTCACCTGGGACCACATCAGCCTCACAGCCCTTCAAAGGGCTGAATGTAATTTTAGGGCTGTGTAAATGTAACTACTCCTTAACTAAGGGCAGAGAGCTGGGTGCTGATGCTGGGTAGAAAAAAGTTGCCAGGCCAGATAAAACAAGGTGAAGGGCTGGATTTGGCCTGAGGGCCTTGCGTTTGCCACCTGTGATCTAAGCTATAGCCTATTTTCTATCTCGTGTTTACTATCCCATTTGAGAGGAGAAACCTTTGCTTTGTTATATTGAATTCTCTCCCATCCTTTAAATGAGCAATTTATTAAATTTATACAATAAGTAATCCAAAATTGATTGAAGAAGCTATTGAGATAGAAATTCTTTAGCAGTTCTTCTCATACTTCAAAGTGCACCTGAATCCCTGGGGGTCTTGTTAAATAATACAGATTCTGATTCACTGTGTCCAGTGTGAGGCTTGAAATTCTGCATTTGTAACAAGCACCTAAGTGATGTTGATGTTGCTTGTCCGTGGATCACATTTTTATTTTTATTTATTTATTTTTGTTTATTTTCATTCAATTATTTTTTATTTTTAAATTACAGCTGAATTACAGCTGGCATACAATATTATATTAGTTTCAGATGCACAAACCAGTGATTAGACATGATGTAACTTACTAATTAATCATCCTGATAAATCTTGACCCATATGACACCATGCATAATTAGAATATTATTGACTGTATTCTCTATGCTGTACGCATATCCCCATGAGTACTCTGTAACTACCAGTTTGTACTTCTTAGTTTTTTCACTGTTTTCACACATCCCCACCATCTTCAACAGTCAAAATGTTCTCTGTATCTGTGAGTCTGTTCCTGTTCTGCTTGTTCATTCATTTTTTAGATTCAGTTGTTGATATATATGTATTTATTGTTATTTTATTATTCATATTTTTTCCTTCTTCTTGACCCTTTAACATTTCATATAATACTGCCTTGGTGTTGATGAACTCCTTTAGCTTCACCTTGTTTGGGAAGCACTTTATCTGCCTTTCCTTTCTAAATGATAGTTTTACTGGCTAGGGTACTCTAGATTGTAGGTCCTTGCTTTTCATCACTTTGAGTATAAGTTTCTGTTGAGAAATCAGCTGACGGTCTTATGGGAGCTCCCTTGTAGGTAACTAATTGCTTTTCTCTTGCTGCTTTTAAGTGTCTCTCTTTGTCTTTAACCTTTGGCATTTTAATTATGATGTATCTTGGTACAGGCCTCTTTGGGTTCATCTTGTTTGGAATTGTTTGTTCTTCCTGGACATGTATGTCTATTTCCTTCACCAAGTTAGGAAGGTTTTCTGTAATTGTTTTTTCAAATGGTTTTTCAATTTCTTGTTCTTTCTCTTCTCCTTCTGGCATCTGTATGATGCAAAGTTGTTTTCCTCAAAGTTGTCCCCGAGGATCCTTAAACTATTTTGATTTTTTGGATTAATTTTTCTTTTTGCTATTTTGATCGAGTGTTTCCTGCTTTCTTATCTTCCAAATTATTGATTTGATCCCTGCTTTCTCTGTTCCACTGTTAATTCTCTATAATATAGTCTTTATTTCAATTTACGTATTTATCATTTCTGACTGGTTTCTTTTTTGTTTTCTAGTTCCATTTTTATGTTTCCTGTCTCTTTGTTGAAATTATTATTAAGTTCATCTACTCTTTCCCTAAGTTCATTGAACATCCTTATAACCAGTATTTTGAGTTCTTCATTAGTAGAATGCTTACTCTATTTTGCTTAGTTCTTTTTCTGGAGTTTTGTTCTGTTCTTTCTTTGGGGACATGTTTCTCCATCTCTTCATTTTGGATTTCTCAATCTTTGTGTCTGTTTCTATCTATTAGGTAGAGCTGCTATGCCTCCTGGGCTTGGATTTATGTAGTAGGTGTTCTATAGGGTCCAGTGACACAGATTCCCCATTCACCCACACTGGGCACTCTAGGTGTAGTCTCCCTCACTCCCCATGTCATGAGCTGTGTACACTCATCTGTTGTAGATGAACCTTGAATGCCATTGGCACATCAATGGGAAGGATTTACCCTGGCCAATCTGCTGCAAGATTGGCTGTTGTTACCATGGAAGATCAGCTGTACAGGGGCTCACCCCACGGAACAGGACTTATTTCAGTGGGGCTCTGGTGCCTGCTGAGTTCACCTCTTGATTGTGTCACTCATGAAGATGGTTTGATGGTTCTCCATCATGTTCTGAAGCTGACTACATGGTGCACTGGCTCTGGGGCCTCCTGGGAAGTACAGGCTAAGGTCAGCAGCCTGTGTACTGCCCAGGTCCACTTGCCACAAGCTACAAAGTAGTCTGCAGATGGCTGCTACTTGTGCTGAGCTTTGAGGTGTTCAGGAAAGGCCAACCTACAAACCAAGGCTGGCTAATGCTAGATAGTGGAAGTCTTGGGGTTACCTAACAAGAGGTATGGGGCACACCCAGGACAGATGCTGCATGTTCAAGAGGTTTTAGGAAAGCCTGGGGCTTCAGCCAAGACAGGTCATTCATATGAAAAAGCCACCAGAAATAGCTTGGGTGGGTTTGCAAATTAGGTGGGGTGGGGTCTCAGGGAATCACCAGGGCAGGGTAACAGTAATTGCCAGGTTGATGGAGACTCAGATAAGGCATTTGCTTGCTGGCTCTTAGAAGGAATAATGCCTCTGTCCATACTTCTGTCTATGAAAGAGCGACCTCTCCAGCTCTTGCCCCAATGGTAGGCAACTCAGTTCCCCCCTGTATGTCTCCGGTGCCTTTCCAGCTGCTGCCCCAGCACTTGAGCTCAGAGCAAGCAAGTTTGAGTAAGTCTGTGTGGGGGCCTTTTAAGAAGAGTGCTTGGGACTTCAGAAGACTTTTGTCTCACTCAGCCACAACGCCCACTGGGTTTTACAACCAGATGTTATGAGGTTTTACAACCAGATGTTCTCTTCCTGGCACCAGAACAATGAGCTCTGGGGTCTGGTATGGGGCTGTGACCCCTTACTCCTTAGGGCTTACCTCTGTGGCTGAGATATCCCTCCCAATTTTTATCTGGCACGTGTGGATATGAGACCAGCATGTTCTGCATCTCCGTTCCTCCTACCTGTTCTGATGTTGCTTCTTTTTTATATCCTTAGTGTTGGACTTCTTTTCAACTAGATTTCAGGTGATTCTGAATGATGGTTGTTTTGTAGTTTAGTTATAATTTTGCTGTGGTTGCGGAAAGATGCATGTACTGCATTTACCTACACTACCATCTTGACTGAAAGCCTATGGATCACATTTTCAGTAATAAGGCCCTATATTCTGTGTTGAGGTGGTTCTTAAACTTGAGGGCTTATTAAAGCACGGATTTTTGGCCTCTACCCCAGAAGTCTCATTTAATGGGGGTGGGCCTGAGAATTTTCATTTCTAAGTTCTCAGATGTTATACTGGGGAAAGTGTAGGGAACAATTTTGACAACTAGTAACCTATTGATCAACCCCCTCCTTGTGCTATTGCTAATTGACTTAGCAACAATTTACAGGGTTGATAGCTAGCATCCACCCTCCCAATGGCTTCTACATTGACAAGTCCAATGGACTCCTCAGTTGTCAAATTAGATGGTTTCTTAGTGGTTTCTGACTATTGTTACTCCTTTCTTGATACTCTCATCTCTTTTGGTTACTGCAAAAAAATTTTTTTTTGTTTGCTTTCTACTTCTCTAGTTTGTACTCCATTCTATTGCAGACTCCTTTGTATGTTTCTCTTTTTTCCATCCATGTGCCTTAGCCTCACAATTGTGCCATGGTTCAGCCTCTCATCATCTCCTACCTAAATCACATCAGTCAGTGCTCTTCTAATGACTCTCTCTGCTTCAGTCTTGAGTAATTCTTTCCGCCTCTACCAAAGCAATCTTTCTAAAACACAAGAGTGATCATATTCTTACCCTGCTAAAACTCTTAAGAGTCTTCCCATTCATCGTGGGATGCATTCCAAACTCTTCAGGTTGGCTAACATGGCTCCCTATAATCCGGCCCTTATCTACCCTTTTCTATTTTGGAATCTTACCAGACATGCTTAAAAACATCCAAGTCCCATAGAGTCTACATAGTTTCATGCCTCCTTCTTATGTTCATGCTGTTTTCTGTTCCAAGAATTCCTTGTGTCCCATTCTTAACCTGGTTAGCTAGCAAACACCTTCTCAACTTTCATGTGTCTCTCCTCTTTGAACTCTTTTGTGACCATCCCAGGAATCAGTGACTACTTTATTCTTGTGCCCACATATTATAATGTCATCAGTAATACTTTATTATACTTCTTAGTTTACATGTTTGAGTCTCTCTACCAGATTATAACATTCTTGAGAACAATTTTTTTCATCTTGTCATCCTCTGCGCATAGCTCAGTGTCTGACACATCACCTGTTTGTTTTCTGAGCAAGTCAATGAATAACAAAGATTGAAGGAGCAGCAACTGATAAGCACCTTAGGTAATTATATTCATTTTCCATAGTGGCTGTAATAAATCACCACAAATTTGATGGCTTAGAACAACAGAAATTTATTCTCTCACAGACCTGGAGGCCAGAAGTCTCAAATAAAGGTATTGGCAGGGTCGTGTTCTCTCTGGAGGCTCCTGGAGAGATTCTTCTTATCCTTTTGCAGGCTCAGGGGTCTCCAGCTGTTCTTCGGCTCACAGCTGCATCATTCCAATCTCTGCCTCCATTCTCCCTTCTTGTTTTCTGTCTCTGAGGACACTTGTCATTGAATGTAGGGGCCTGCCTGCAGATTCCAGGATGACCTTTTCTCGGGATTCTTTTCTTAATTTCATCTTCAAAGACCCTTTTTTCAAGTAAGGTCACATTCACATATTCTGGTGGCTAGGATGTGGACATACCTTATTGTGGGGGCCTCCAGTCAACCCCCTATATTAACTATGAGGAAATAAAGGTGATATCCATAAATAGAAATAGGAAAGAGACAGAAAAACCTTTCTTTCCCCCTGGGTCCCATGTGATAACAATGAATATAAGGTGGTAGACACACACTCTATAACTACAGTTCGCTTCAAATCAGTTATTACTTAGAGACATTCTTTTTTCTTTAAAAATACATCAGTACTTGTGGTGTATCTGTGTGTGTTTTAGAGGGCCTCAGGTCAAGTACTGAGACTATTCTTTTTCTTCCTAAATCATGCTAAATAATTTGAGTTTAAAGAAATGAAAGGATTGCATTTACTTGTCTTTGGAAAGTAACGCTTTCTGAACTGATTTTAGTTTTAACTTTACATTTGTCCTGGAGTAGAGGAAACTCTTTGTTCTACTTCTTGGTATACTACCTTGCATTTTCAACAGTTAGGCACTTAACAAATAATCCTGATGAAAATATTACTTTGTGTTGGATGAGAATGAGTAGGGAAGTGGAGTTGGGATGAACGATTATGGAAATTGCAGTGACAGGAGACTGGGCGATCGTACTGGAAAGCTCTTCCAGATTCAACCTAACCACTTATTCCACAGTTTGCACATGATCCTGCAGCACCAAAGCCAGGATTTCCGGAGGGTCCAGTTTTCATTTCCATCAGTGACTGACTTACAATCGCCAAGACCAAACCTTTCCCTCTGACTTGACAACTGAAGTTTGAAAAGGCTTTTTCATCAAGTCTACCACTATGGGGGAGCTCAGGAGAACTGGGGACCATGTTAAAACACAGAATAAAGAATCTCTAGAGTTACATTTCCCTCTATTTTTCCACAAGACAGGAGAACAGCACAGCTTACCGTAATTTGTCAAACTCCCAAACAAAACAAAACAGGTCTGTTGTTAATATAGACACATGGTCACAGCTGCGGAGAAGTTTCCATATGAAATCTTTTGGTCCTAAATAGTCATTTTGCAGTTTTGTAATCACTTTTCCAGGATTCTTTTTCCTTTCAGTGTTTATTTGTGTTAACTATTTGTTTCATGGGGCATGTTCCCTCTGTTACATGTATTTCTGATAGCACTGGGCTCCACACTGACATTCTCCACATTCGGGTACCACAGCCCCGCCCCCGCCCCCGAGAATGCAGTTAACTATTGTGCCACAAATGAATGCGGTGAAGCTTGAAACTCAGATTGCCCTGTAGCTCAAATGTGTGCCAGGTGTGGTGAGAGTCTTCCAAAAGTTTGACTGTATTTTGGTTAAGTGGAATTGTCTAAGCTGGCTTGAATTGCTGCAAAAATGAGAAAGTCAGGCCAAGAGACCTGGTGTTTGATCACTTAAGAGTGCAATTTAAACCTCAACTGAAACTAAGGGAATCCAAAACCAATCCAAAACAGAAAGAAATTTTCATGTGACATTTCTGTCATCGAAACTGATGAGTTATACATTTTTACTCTTGATGCTTAGCCTGTCTTCCTCTTTTGCCAGGATATATTTATCTCTTGAAGCTTAATACCATGTTACAGTAAAACTGCTTTCATTTTTACTCAGACACACAGAGGTGGATGTTTACTTTGCATTTACAAAAAGAGTTTTCAAAGAATAGTGTACAGATTGTGAAATAAACGTTTAACCCATGCAAGAAAAGAAGGAATTTCCAAGCCTTTGAAAAACACTTTACTAGCACAGAAATAATTTGCATATAAATAATTACAAAATTAAAACAACAAAGGGTTTATATCTGAAAACAGAATTCAAAGCTTTCTACTTGACAAATTTTATGAGCTTTCAGAATTATCCAGTGTAAACGATAATAATAAAAATAAAGCTTAAATACAAAATAAGTTTTACAGTGCTGTTTAAATGTGCCCACTTACTCAAGTGGATTTTTACCTAAATTAGTAAGATATTACTGATATTACTGTATTTGTGTATAGTCATTCTCATAAATTTTTGGTACATTTATTTATCTGTATATTAAGCTATAATTTTAGAGATTTTGTAATAGTTAAAGGAAAAGAGGAAAAATAAATATAAAAATTAAATGTTTTATACATTTTTATTGTAAACTAGTATAGATTCATTGTCAAAAATTAATGAAAGACAGAAAAATCTAAAGAAGATAAGAAACCTACTTATAATCCTACTATTTAATAATAATCATTATTATTTTGAGTATTACTTTTAACCTTTTAGCCTGTATATTGTCTTTTTTAAAAAACATATCAAGATCAACTAATGTGCCCAGTCAATCTGAAGGATTTAGGATGACTGCTAGAACAACTGAATATTCATTTGAAAAAAAACAAGTGAACTTTGACCCCATATCTCACTCCATATGTGAAAAATCAATTTGGAATAGATCATAGACCTAAACTTAAAAAAGAGAAACATAAAACTACAAAAAGAATTAAAAAAGAATATTATTATTATTATCTTGGGGTAGACAAAGATTTCATGGAGAGAATATGTAAAGCATTAATCATAAAAGAAAAAATGTTAAGTTGGATGTGCAATAATTTCTGCTCACTAGAAGACACTATTCAGACATGACTAGAAAAGTCATAAACTGGGAACAAATATTCTCAGCACATATACATACATGCCAAAACCGAGTGACTTACACAACACAAATGTATCGTCTCACAGTTCTGGAGGCTAGGAATCCACAGAGAAGACTTGAATTCAGAATATATGAAGAACACGAAAGATCAATAACAAAATGGCAACCCAATTTAAAAATGAGGATGTCATTGTTTATTGCTGCATAACAAAGTATTCTGAAACTTAGCTTAAAACAGCAATTTTCAACCTTTTTCATTTCATGGCACACATAAACTAATTACTAAAATCCTGCAGCATACCACAGGATTTATACATTTTGCTGATCTGATAAATAAAATAGGTATAATTTTGATTCATTCACACCAGACAACTATCATTATGTTGGCTGTTGTCATTTTTTTATTTGACAATCTCAGGGAAAAGAGGCCAATACACCTGACTAAAGTCAGGTATTGCAAGTTTTAAAAATTTTTGTGGGATACTGGTTGAAAATCTCTGGATTAAAACCATAAACATTTAATATCTCATTCTTTCTGAGAATCAGAAATTTGGGGGCGTGTTAGCTGCATAGCTCTGGTGTAGTGTCGCCCGTGAGGCTGCAAGTACAGATACCACTGGGGCTGCAGTCGGATGCGGGTCTGACTGGAGCCGGAGGGTTTACCTCTAACTTGACTCACCCACATGGTTGTTGGCAAGAGGCCTCAGGCCCTTGCCATCTGGGCTTCTTTATGGGCTGCTTGAATGTCCTTATGGTATGGCAACTGCAATCACAGAGAGAGCAAGGAGGAAGTCACAGTGCCTTTTATATTCTAAATTAGATATCCACACTATCACTCCCACCATAGTTCACTTATTACAAGCAAATTACTAAGTACAGCCCTCACTTGAGGAGAGGGAAGTTAGGTTACACCTTTTGAATGAAGAAGTATCAAACAATCTGTGGACATATTTTAAAACCAGAACAGAGATGTCACAAAAGCAGATCCCTATAAACGGGCAACAAGTATAAGAAAAAAAGTGGTCAATTACTTTAGTCAGGAGACACATGCAAAGTAAGTGTACTAGGAAATACTATTTCAGTCCACTAGGGTGCTAAAACAAAAAAGACTGACAACATCAAATGTTGGAGAAGATGTTAAGCTACCGGAACTCTCATTGCTGGTGAAGTGTACAATAGTGTAAGCACTTGGTGAATTTCTTACCAGTGTCTTATAAAGTTAAGTTTATACTTAACTTATACCACTTCTGGTATTTTTCCCAAGAGAAGTGAAACATGTACAAAAAACCTTAGGCGTGATGATCTTTATATTAGCTCTATTCATAAACACTTATAACTGGAAACAGCCCAGTGTTTATTACAGGGAGAAAGGAAAAATATTTGCACAATGGACTACTTATAAAATAATATACGAGGTCTGTCCAGAAGGTACCCAGCCATGTAATATGAAAAATAGAGACATTTATTGAAGAAGATACAAAAAACATTATACATAGGACAATGACACCTCAGTCCCCTTCAAAGTAGGCACCTTGGGACCTCATACAGTTCTCCCAGCATCTCTTCCACTGTTCAAAACACTCTACAAAATCCCTTGTTGGAATCTTCATCAGCTGCCCCATCATATTCTCCTGAATCTCATCCATGGTTTCAAATCTTTCCTCTTTCAGAGGTGATTTTAGTTTTGGGAAAAGCCAGAAGTCACAGGACACCAAATCTGGGCTGTAGTGAGGCTGAGTCACCTGGGTGGTCTGACATTTCACCCAAAAACCCCACACAAGACTTGATGCATGAGCAGGTGCGTTGTCGAGATGAAGCTGCCAGTCACCAGCTGCCTGTAGCTGTGGCCATTTTTGTGATATTGCATTTCTCCACCAACAAAGAACATTGAGATAGTACTCATTAGTTGTTTGGCCCAGAGTGGCGTACTCATGACGGACAACACTTCCCCATCAGAAAACACAGTTAACATAGTCTTGGTATTGCTGTGACTTTGCTGTGACTGCTTTGGGCATGGAGAACCAGGTGACTTCCATTGGGATGACTGGGCCATTGTTTCCAGATCATAGCCATAGACACACGATTCATCTCCGGTTATGACCTTGAGGAAATCTGGATCATTGGTAGTGGTTTGAGTCAACATTAGCAACTGCAGCATGATGTTCCTTCTGCTCTGGTAGCAGAAGAGCGAAACAACTTTTGTCACGACATGTTTCATGCCAAGATCTTGAGTCAAAATCTCAGACGCAGTAGTTTTTGGAATCTCCAGATCAGTTTCCAGTTCTTTCACTGTCCGTAGCCAGTTTTTGTTGATTGTGGCCTGTACACATTCAACATTTTCAGGTGTTGTGATTGTTGCAGGCCTTCCAGAATGTGGATCGCTTTCAACGGATTCTCAACTGTCTTTGAAACATTAGTCCCACAATTTTATTTGTGTTGCACTCATTGCATCATCCCCAAAAGCCTTGTGAATCGTCTGAATAGTTTCTGCGGAGGACTGTTCCAGCTTAAAGCAGAATTTGATACAAATATGTTGCCCTACTCGCTCAGTCATTTTGGATGCAACGGCCACACAGTACACATGCTCACTCAGTGGTGTCTACCACTGCCACTGACTAGTACAGTGAAGTCATCATTGTTCATTCATGCACATTCTAGACCCTTCTCCTTGGCTGTCAAGTTACGTCAATGTCATGCAAACCATTTTCATTATATTAACGATGGCTGGACTTTTTCCAGGCAGACTTCATATATTTACAATGGAATATTGCTGAGCAATGCAAACAGTGAACTCTTAATATATTCAACAACATGAATGAATCTCGAAATGTAGTGATACAATAATTATTAAGCAAAAGAAGCCAGGCCCAAAAGAGTAAATATTATATAATTCCACTTATATGAAGCCCAAGAACAAGCACACTAATCTATAGAGACGAAATAAGAGAATGATTGTCTAGTGAGAATGGAGGAAGAGAATCTATTGAAAAGGGGCAGAAGGAAATTTTCTGGGGGTGATGAAAATGTTCTATTTCTTGTTTTGGATGGTAATCACACTAGCGTATATAATTTCCAAAAGTCATAAAACTGAACACCTAAGATCTGTGTATTTTATTGTTTGTTAATAATGCTGTAATAAAAAAATAAAAAATGAATAGCATTACATTCATTTTTTGAGATACATACATACAGAGCTTTATTTATAGCTTCTTTGGTGCAATGTTCTATTGTGATTGTTTTCTCTTGACCTTGACTGCAGTTTGAGACTGTGTTTTATGGCTACGTATCTTAATATAATATTAAGATTAATGTCAAATTTTATAAAAAGCACTGATAAATTTTCTTTTATCTCTAAGTATCTTGCTTTGTGTGCCTTTGTAATTATGAAGAAATTACATTTAAGCTTTGACATAAAAAAAATTCAAGGTCCTTGATTAGGTATTGAAGGTTAGAGCTCTTTCTTTATTAGGTATTTTCTAGTACATCTTCCATTCTCTAACCCATTCTCTACCCCCCACCCCTCTACTTATTCTCTATTACATTTTATTCAACTCTTTATTTTTAAAAACATTCATTTCTTTAGTAAAATAGATGGTAGATGACTATACTAGATTCCTGTATATCTTTCACCTAGATTTACCAGTTCTTAATATTTTGCTGCATTTGTGTTTTGTATGTGTACATATGCACATACTTTTTTATGTTGTTGATGTTACTTCAGCATGTGAAAACAAGGGTAATATCCTACAAAATCACAATAAAAAGGATTATTCCCAAGAAATTTAACATTGATACAATAACATTGTCAAACATAGAGTGCATATTCAAATTTTCTAAATGGCCCCCAAACTGTTCTTTATACATTTTTTTGATTCAGGATTTAAACCTTGATTATACTTTGTATTTGGTTACTTCCTTAGTTTCTTTTAATCTGTTTTAAAACAATCCCTCTACCTTTTTTTCCTTATTGATATGCATTGATAGTTTGAGGTGTCTAAAACACTGAGGTTGTAGAATGTTCCACAACCCGGATTTGTCTAATTATTTCCTCATTATTAAGTTTAGGTTAAACACTTTTGGCAAGAATGCTACATGAGTGATGTGTACCATGTGTTGCATTATATCACACTGGGTTCTTTTACTGGTGAAGTTAAGTTTCATCTCTTGGTTATGATGTTTTCACCAGATCACTCTCCTTTGGAACTAAAAAATAATCCATGGGATGATCAGATGAATATCCTGTCCTCCAATAACCCTTCACCCAATAGCTTTAACATTTACTACTGACCCTTGCCTGACTGTTAGTACAGTGATGGTCACAGAACAAATTTTTCTAATTCTGTTTTTAATGCCCATTAGCTGGCATTCTTCTGTACAACAGTGCTTTTTCTTTTTCCTCTTTCTCTATTTTAGTATCAGAGATTTCCTTTTAAAGAATATTATTTGCGATGCTATACACTATTTAGACATATTTTTTAATGTATAAATTGCCCTAAATTTGGTCACTGAAAACCAGAGACAATATTTTTTAATCATTTTGTATTGTTTCAGGCCATTCATTCTAGGTTCCCAAAAGTTCTGCCATAGATTTTCAAATCAAATTGATTTCTCTAATGTTTGAAGATGGTGTCCAGTGGTGTGATCATAAATGTTTAATAATCAGCTTTCTCAGAAAAAAAATCTGCTTTGTACTGTTTGCTTATTTCCATGATGTACGTACTCTGTTGATGTCAGTGTGCTAATGGGGAGAGAGTTGCGTGTTAACTTGCTGCCATTTTGTGTTTCTACCATACAAGCATAATAAATATAAATAACTTTAAAAGCATATATAATAGTCAAACATAATCAAATAATTGGAAGGTAATGAGTTTTTAATGTAATTGCCTTTGTTTTTAATATAATTTACTTAAGTTTACATAGTTTAATGCTTAGTAATATCTGTGTGTAATAACTGGCTCACCAGATTCCTTGCCAAAGTTTAACAATTGTCTCTCATGAGCAGGCACATATCAGCTTCAGTTCCCAGTCCTGGTGTGGATTACCAATCAGTTTCTGAGTATCAATAAAATTATACCTAAAACCATACTGGAAACTCTTAGCATATTTTTTCCCTTGAGAAATCAGTTTGTCAGGAAAATCAATTTCCCTCTTTCTTTTCCACCTATACTTGTTGCTCCTAGGTTCGTATATAGGGTCAAAAACCATAATTATCTTCAGTTTATCCAACTGGAAAGTTAGGAAGAGTTTCAGGTGATGTGTGAAATAGAAGTGAGAGACCGTTTGAGGTCAGGAGGCACCCATGTATCATCCTGTCCAGATCTGCAGGGGAACAGAAACATTTGTTTCTTCCGTCCAGCTTCCCTCTCTTTTAGGACCAGCTCCCTCTTCCCTGGTCAATGTCCTTCCCCTACATTAGCTATGTATCATGCTTCCTTCCCACAGTTGCTCCATATGAATTTTTAACTGGATCTGGGAAAAGAGATTCAGTGCTTCCCTAGGGGAGAAAATGTGGCGTGTTCCTTGGGAGAAATTGGGTATGAGGGCAGGGAAACTGGGTGATGAGATTTCCTCCCCCCAGGTTCACAGCTCTTGGCACCACTGCAAGGCATAGCTCCACACCCTCTGCCTCTTCTGGTCTGAAGATGCATCTCCTTGAAGGGAGATGGGCGAGTGAGGGTTGAGCCACCAATTGCATGGCCCTGAATACTGATTCTTGAAATGGGAAGACAACCGTCATCTGGTTCAGCTGAGTACAACTTTTATCAAGTGCCATCCTTGTGCAAAGAAAGAGTGTTACATGCTTGGGGAAGAGGATGAAAGTTCCCTCCCTCTATGCCTTAAAGGATCTACCTTAGTAGGAAAGAAATATGGGTAATCAAAAAATGCACATGTATAGCAATCATAACATCTATATAATGAATCCTCAGCAGCCATTAAAATAATTATCTGTATGTACATTTGTGAACCACTATGCAGCTACTAAAATCACACTTCTGAGGAATATTTTTATTTTATTTATTTAAAAGATTTTATTTATTTAAAAGATTTCATTTATTTATTTTTAGAGAGATGGGGAGGGAGAAAGAAAGAGAGGGAGAGAAACATCAATGTGTGAGATACACTGACTGGTTGCCTCTTACACACCTTCAACTAGGGACCTGACCCACAACCCAGGCATGGGCCCTGGGTTGTCACTGGGAATTGAACCGGTGACACGTTGATTAGCAGGTCGGTGTTCAACCTACTGAGCCACACCAGCCAAGGCTGAAGAATATTTTTAAATAGGGGAAAGTATTCATTACACATACCTATACAGGAGTGAACAAAAGTAGGTTTACAGTTGTTCATATAGTAAATAATACAGTAATTTAAAGTAATAATATAAGAATAAACTCTGTTCCATGTACTCTCAACTGTAAGCCCACTTTTGCCCCACTCTGTATACTTTCATCATGAAAGTTCTCATTCAGAACGAGGCAAAATGAGAATCCCAGCTTCAGCGTGTGCATGTATTGGGTTTTATATGTTTTAATATGATGTTGTGCCAGCCCTAACAAAATGAGTTTTCAAGCAATGTCTTTTCCCCTAAGGAAAAAATTTGATATCAGTTTTTGTCTGTGTAGGCAGTGTGTAGGTAGGATTCTCAACTTTCAGGGAAATTTCTGCCTTTATAGAAAGAAATGTTCCAGTTATCCTTTAAATTACTTCCATGAAAACATTATAAAATAAAATTGTCACAATAACTTGCTGGATAGCAGAAGCGAATTGTGGCTCCCTCCACCTTTATTGGAATTGAGAGCAGAAGGCAGAAGAAGAATTTAGAGGCAGTGGGAAGGAGGCGTATACACTGGGACCAAAGCTGCTTCGGAAAATGCTGCCGTGAGCCAAGCAGGCAATGGGCTCATTGACCAGATCTCCAAGAGGCCTATGGATCGTTGACAACTGGTCTGGGTTGAATTGAGTCCCATCAAATTTATATATGGAAGTCCTAACCACTGATACCTCTGCATATGAATTTATGTGGACATAGGATCTTTACAGAAATAATCAAATTAAAATGAAATTATGAAGGTGGGCATTAATCCAATATGACTGGTGTTCTTATAAAAGGGGGCAATTTGAAGACAGACATACAGACAGGGAGAAGCACCGTGTGAACATTTAGAAGGTCACCTAAAGCCAAGAAGCAAGTCCTGGCACAGATCCTTCTCTCTCACTTCTCAGAAGGAGCCGACCCTGCCAACATTTGACTTTGAATTTCTACCTCCAGAACCAAGAGAATGAATTTTGTTGTTTAGACCATTCAGTATGTGGCACCTTCACAATACTCAGCCTGAATACATTTTGGGGAAAAAGTAAAATAAACAGCAAAAATTCTGATTATATTTGAGTCATCCCACAAAGTAAAATTTTGTTTGTTGGAAATAGAACTGTTTTTTTAGTTTGATTTGTAATCAAAATAATTTTGCAGCTGAAAAACAATTATCTATATTCACATACACATATGTTTTAAAAATGTTAAACTGTACAGAAATAGAAAATATAAAATATGGTATTTATCACTCCTCTTTCCCAAGTTTTAACCACCTCCCTACTGCTTAGCTGTTTGAAACCAGTACTGGATTCCCCACATATCAGTGTATAAACGTCAATAAGATTCTAGCTTGACTCTGGACTTGTGCTAAAATAGTGCATTTACATAGTGATCACTTCATAAGTTATATAAACAGCTAATCACTGGGTTGTACACCTGAAACTAATACAATATTGAATGTCAACTATAATTAAAAAATAAAAATAAAATAAAACAGCACATTTAGAATCCATGCTGTGGGACTATGTTATAAGTTGAGATCTTGCACTTCTCTAATTTCGGCATCATTGATTGGCTATAAAATAGGCCTGTTTAAAGTCCATCTTATAATAGGTCACAGGTTTAGAATTGAATCTAAAAAAACAAACTAAGC
Source organism: Artibeus jamaicensis (assembly GCF_021234435.1). Classification (NCBI taxonomy): domain Eukaryota; kingdom Metazoa; phylum Chordata; class Mammalia; order Chiroptera; family Phyllostomidae; genus Artibeus; species Artibeus jamaicensis. The sequence continues at coordinate 18,772,479 of NW_026521812.1, forward strand.
AAAGAAGAACAGAGATAGAATCATGGATATGGAGAGCATTTTGATGGCTGCCAGATCAGAGGGGTGTTTAGGGGAATGAGTGAAGAGGTGAGGGGATTAAGAAGTACAAGTAGGTAGTTACAGAATAGCCATGGGGATGTAAAGTACCGAATAGGAAATGGAGAAGCCAAAGAACTTACACGCATGACCCACAGTCATGAACAATGATAGGGCAATTGCCTGAGGGAGTGGGGGGTGCTGGGTGGAAAGGGGAAAAGTTGGGACAACTGTAATAGCATAATAAATAAAATATAATTAAGAATAGGTGACATGTTTAGAATTTATTGTATTACCAACTAAGGAAGATTTTTTTTTAAATCAACTATCCCTTGTGTTTTTTCCTGACTTCATTTTGTTTTCTACTTTAAGTATTTCTATAAAAAAGAACAACCAACTACATCTTGTTAAAGCTCTTTTCTAGGAACCAAGAATAAAGTACCTGTCTTATCTGAAGTTTGAGTTAGTTATAGCACAGAGATACCCTTTTTATGGAGAACTTGGTAAACCAGCAGCTCACCTCCCTGAAATAACAGACTAGGACTCAAGCTGTAAAGATCTCTTAATAGACTAAGTGAATGTCACAAAATCCACCCAAGAAAGCTCATAGCTTTTTTGATAGACATGCCCCTTGAGTCCCTCACTGATATCTGTGTACCTATGGTTCACCTATAGTTTCAACCACCTTTCTTATAGTTTCTTAGCACAGAGTAGAATAAAAGTCATAAAAAGGTGACAAGTTTTTATTCTTTGTACACACAGTTTTAAGACTCAGAATGAAAGTCAAAACTTTCAGTGGCTAAAAGGGAACCAAAAACTGTAAAATGACACAGTAAGTTATAAACAGTTGCCTGGAGTCATTTAATAACAGGGAAAACTGTTTTTTAAATCTTGAGGCTCTTTACATAGAGTAAAAAATAATTGATACTCCAAGTGGCCTTGAGTCATTTTGGAAGAAAAATGTTATTGCAATCAATATGCCCTGTTTAAATTGGTAGACAATTGCGTAATATATTTAAGAGAGATTTCCACTTAAAATTGTTTAAATATCAAAAGGATTTGGCCCTTATGAATGGTAAGATGGTTATAAAAAAATTTTGCTCTCATGTGGCCTAGGTTTTGTTAGCATTTTAGAATGTTTTTTTTGCTAAGATGCCTGCATGTATGATCCCACCTTAATTTGTTAGGCCTTAGTAAGACAGAGCATTTAGTCCACTGGCTGAAAATAAGTTATGGAGCAATACTTAAATATGTGTAGTGCTCTTATGTATTTAAGCAGATCAAAAGCTATGTTGTATGGGAATAAGGGAAGGCCCACAATATCAGCATACAGGAGAAGTTCACTAAGATGGGTGATCTTCAAGTGAAGAGACTTTATTAAAATGCATACCTCTCATTTTTGGAGCTCTACAAATAAAGAAGCAAGAGACCATAAATAAGATGGTGTGTTTGCAGCCTTTTTACAGATACCTCCTTTTCCTCAGCATCAAATCAATTGGCACATTGTTATTCAAACACATTCAAATAGTACAATAATGCCAGTTTAAGATTGAAAAACAAAGGCTGAGACCATATCAGATGAAGTTTTCTGTATTAAAATTAAATAAGGGCAATATTTGTCACATTGAACAAAGAAACTCTCTTAATAAAATTTACCCCACGTTCTGAACAGTGGGCTTCTGTTTGCATGATGTTGGGTGATTCCCTGATAACTGGTCTAAGTGTGAAGTTAGGTGTGAGAGGCAAACAGGAATGTAGCTTATTTATGACAACATTGTAGGCAGAGGTCTTTCAAGGTGCAGATACCATCTTATCCTTCCTTAGGAGTGATTGCTTTGCACGTATGCTCTACAAATACCAAGCACAGGGAACCTGGTTTTTAATTACAAAATAAACGATTCCAAAATTGCATAATTGGTGGTTGCCTTTTGCAATGCAGTGAACATAAGGGAACCTGACATTAAGTGTTTAATGTGTTGCCACGACATTTTCTGAAATTTTATTTTATGTTGCTTTTAAACTGCAAACTATGTTCAATTTAAATTCTTTGGGGGACTAATAGAGCTATATGAAATTAAAAAATTTAACTCAAGTGTTGGAATGCCTGTACTCACAGACTGATTTTAGAGAAAAAAGTAAATACAGAAATAGAGACATACTGGGGTCTTTATTCTCTCCTTACAGTACTTATATGTTTTTCTGGATATAGAGGCCATTTAGTCAGGAAGGGATGTCACTAGCTTTCTCTGAGTAAAGGGAAAGATAATAGAGCGGAGGAAAGTACAGTGGCAGTCAGTGCCCAACACATTTGAACGTACAGGACACTGAAACTGAGAGGAAAATGTCACAGAGCTGTGTAGTGTTAATATTTCTGCACATTAAGGAGCAGCTGTCAGACGAATGTGGCTCCGTTTCCCTCTGTCCCAGAAGGTGCCTTTTGCAGGTTACACTGTTAGTTCAGCAGGGTTTAATATCAATGCAGTCGATGGCATTACCCCTATAAAATGGAAGGTAATGAATTCTAGTTTTTCTCTTTCTGACACCTACATTTTCTACACCTATGCCCTCCTTTTTTTTCTTACACTGGAAAGATCGCTAACATTCTGAAAAGTGGAAATTCCAAATCTTAAGGTTGGAAGAGACTTCAAGAGGTCATGTATTCTGTCACTGTAAGAGCAAAGGGCAATTCAGTGTTGAATTTTCTTCCTCATAAAAATATAATGGAGGAAAATAAGTCTTCGGCTCACTCATTTATTCATTCTTAAAGCACCTACTGAGTAGGATAGAAAAAAAAATCCTTCTTGGGTGGATCAAATGTAATTTCAGTACTCAAATTCTCCCCTCCCCCCCTTTAAAATGATTTTATTATTTATTTAAGATATCACATTATTTTTGTTACTGCTGTTACCAACAATAGTTTTGCATTTATAAAACAATATATCTGTAAGGTATTTATGAGGAAGAATTTCCGTTTGCTGTTTTGTAGGGACTTGAAAGGCTTTCTCAAAATCAATCAACTTGGGTCCTAGAATCCCAGATCAACTTATTATTACAGGTTTGTTTGTTTGTTTGTTTGTTTTTTGGCTCATTGCTCTGGGTACCATAAAAATTTTTTTAATCTCTCTCCTTACCACTATTTCCCTTTTACATCTCCTCTTTAAATGTCATGCTTTAGATACAGAAGTATAACCAAACCTAGTACGATGACATGCATAGAGGCTCGGTCAGTTTGAAGGCTTCTAATTTGTTCAGAGTAGTTCTATTGTGAAAAATTGTAAGTAGTATTTTTATTGGGTTGAACACCAGAATAATGGATTTATATGTATAAGTGGCTCAAAGTAATCTAAAATTCCTTGGTCTATATACATTTTCCCAGAGTAATCTATAAAAGATATGAGAGAGTCCAAACAGCAGATCAGTAAGGAGTAAAGGTCTTTCAGTTGAAAATGAGAGTTTTAGGAGATGTTATAATTCTCTTTGTATTTATTTCTGATATTAAAATACAGAAATGAGATCTGTTTTACTGAAGGAAAAATGTAATCTTTACTAGAGAATAAATATGTATTATTGTCTTTACTGGAGAGAATATGGATTTGAGAAAGGTTAGGTAACTTCCATCATATTATACAGCAAGTCAACTATAAGAATTAGTTGTTTTTATTACACTGTTTTGATTCCAGAATATCTTAACACTTGTTAATATCTCAACATGTATATATACATTCATAGTCAAGAGTTTTTATAAAACTACAAGAAATACAGGTTTATAACTTACTACTACTACTAATAATAATAGCAGCTTTACTACTTTCACATAGGTTAAACACATGCATTATCATCCAAACCAGGACACCCTGACAATGACAAATGTCAATCAAATTGGGAATCTGAGACAAGCATAAATTACAACCAGTCCAGGCAAAGTGGGACATGTGATTCTCCAATTTAAATAGTACCTTGCTAAGACTATACTTTCAGGGATCATTTCTATAGCTCATTACTAAATAGTACCTTGCTAATGCTGAGTCCTATTCTAAACACTTTGTATTAATTAACTCAGTTCTCAAACCTAAGGTGGGAATTACAGTCACTTTCAAATGAACATTTTCTGATGTGTCCAAAGGCACAGAGCAATTATTGATTTTGTTAAGTGTACTGTGCTCTACTGAATCTTTTTGCTTGCCTAATATAGGGAAAGGGGAGCAAAGGCTGAAAAGATGAAGACCTGGGAAAAGGCAGGAAATAGTCATCAGAATGTAGTGGCTGAAACAGGCAGCTAGCTGTTTTTCAATACCAGTATCAGAGTCAGGAAAATACAAGTTTGTGGGAAGAAATGGCAGTTAATTAAAGACATGTAGATAACGTATCCATCAATCTTGCTGGTTATCCTTTTTTTATTACACTTTTATACATGTTAGATCAATTGGTGGTTTGGTGTAGCTGGTACCCTTGGAGAATTATTTGAATTCTTGTTAATGATTAGTCTTTAGCCATTGACTTTTGGGTATTTCTAAGTGAGTGAGTGAACCAATCAGTATTAACTTGTTAGCATGAATTGGATCCACCGCATTAGATCCCAATTTCACACTGTAGAAATGCCAGGACGGTTGTCCTGCCTCTGCTAAGGATAAAGTTTGTTTGTTTTTTCCTAAGTGGGTGTCATCTTTGTGAAGTCCTGGACCATTTCTTTAAGTACATTTCTTTTCTTCTGGGCTCTATTCCCTCTTGGTTTGTTGAGAGAAGGTTGTTGGCTTTCCTCTTCACTTGTCAGGCTGCATATAAAAGCAAAGATTGGAGATCTAGAAGTGAAAAGAAATATTTCAACAAACAATGCCTGGTACTTTCAATCTAATCACTTTACAAACAAGTGGATGCTTTCTCCATTGTATAAATGACCTCATGGGGAAAGTAGATTAGGCTCCAGTCACCCTGCTCAGAGCAGTCCTCTGGCACACCTCATCACAGGCCAAGTCTTCTGCCTCCCACTTCCCTGGAAAAAACAACTCTAACATTCAGCTGGTTATTTAAAAAAAATGAGTCAATATTTATACCTCAAATGGTTAAATGTAAATAAAGTTTTGTTAAATGTGATAAATTATATTCACACTGACTTTAAAGCCACCTTTTTTGGGGGCAGGCATCATGCTAGGATTTCTTTCATATCTTACTCAATTGTCACAATATTCTAGGCAGTACTACTTTCCCATTTCAAAGATAAGATAACCAAGGGCCAAAGAGAGTAGATAATTTGCTCAAGGTCAATAGCAATCTCTTTAAGAAGTAGATATGTTGCCTTGATTTCTATCAGAATTGAAAACTTATTAACAGCAAAAAAAAAAGCACAAGAAATGCCTCCTGTATTGTTGCAGGTCTCCTCTCCCAGACAGATGGTGGTACCTTCTCCTGTGATGTGCGCTTCTAGGGGTGGATTATGAGCTCCTACACACCTCTTGTAGAGTCTGTTAACTTTGGTTATTGCTTTTCACTGCTCACTGCTGGGTGAAGCATATATATATATATATATATATATATATATATATATATATATAATAAACATCATATGTTATATATAAAATATATTATATATAAAATTATATTTTGCTCAAAACAAATGACAGAGGTAGAGGTAGTATAGATATATGTTATATTTATAAAATATATATTTCCCAGGAAATTAACCATGAATAATCAGGTTTTTTAAATAAATGAAATGCTGATCCCACGAACTAAATTTATACACATTTAATGTGTTTTCAATATATAAAGTAGAAATTGTTTTGACTTTATCCCTTTTTGAACAAACAGCTTCTTACCTCCAGTGAATCAGAATATGTTGTAAGAGGTAACCAAATTAAGAGATACTCTCTTCTTCAGAATTGGTCGTTGGTAGAATACCTTCTCCCGAATTCATCTGCTGTTAACTAGAGTCACGACATCAATCTCTATTACCAAACCTGATTAATGAGAACTCTATTGGTGAAGAATCTTGGACTTAAAAGGTATTAGAGATTTGTAAAAATTGGTAAAGATGACTATAATTTCCTAAAATTATGCTTCTCGGTGAAAATTTATTAGTCATAGAATCCCAAACGAATGTTCTGCTATCAGGAAATTAAACTGACTTACATATTAAAAAGTGTTTTTAAAGCCACTGCTCTTTTAAAATTGTTTAATAAAGAGAGCCCATTATTTATTATTTCTAAATACCTCAAGGAATCAGGTAAGTGGAAAGTAGCCGAAGGTGCTGACTGCTGCAGACTTTGTTCTAGTAACAGAGAAATCTAGATTCTGAAATGCAAAGTGACCTCAAACTGCTGGGGGCAAAAGCGAAGAGGGAGGAGACAGATAATAAAATTCAGCATATGGATTTCTGCAAGATGTTTGGTCAATAAATTTCAGCTCTTAAATCTCAGTCCTCACCTGGAAGCAACATCCATGAAAGATGCCTGCGTTGTGTATTGTTGAGAAGTGTGGTCAGGTCACACACAGTTCAGAAGGAAATTGATGGAAAGCTACCGGGTTCATTTCAGCGAGGATTTCAAAAGTATTTAATTAAAATGAATTCTGTTGTGTCTGGTCAACACTGATAACTTGTGAAAAGGAAAAGCCATCCATCCTGCTATTATTAAAAGCTGAGCATCTGGAAATATCAGACACAGATGAAGGCACAGATATTTGTTTTGGGCATAATGTAACTGTGTTTATCTGTAGAATTGTTAGCAGTGGAAAAAAGGCACCAGCAAGCAGTTAGGAGGGACCTTGCTTCAGCAGCCTCAGTACCTGAGTTCTGCTTGAAAGAAAGATTTCAGAGCCAAGGAACTTAAATTGTAAGGGAAAGTTTGTTTAGAAAATGCCAGAGGTAGCCCTGTCTGGTGTAGCTCAGTGGGTTGAGCTCGGGCCTGCGAACAAGAGAATCGCGGTTTGATTCCCAGTCAGGGCATATGCCTGAGTTGCAGGCCGGTTCCCTGCAAGCCAGTTTCCAGCAGGGGATGCGCAAAAGACAACCATACATTGACATTTCTCTCCCTCTCTCCTTCCCTTCCCCTTCCCTTCTAAAGGTAAATAAATAAATTAAAAAAAAAACAGCGGTAGTAGAAAAACAGAGGTAGTAGAAGGGTCCTTTAGTAGAAGGGTCCTTGGAGCTTAGGAAATTAGGAAAAAGGGAGAGAGATGCGTGCTTCGATGGATGAAAGAAGAGAAGTGCCAGGTGTGCTGCAGAAAAAGGAGAGCGTCAGAGCATCATATTAAGGGAGGTCTTTTATCTGCAGCCCTTAGGGACAAATCCTGGTAGAATTCATCAGCTTTGTAGAATTCATCAGCTTTCCGGTTGTGCCCCCTCGTGCTCTCTCTCCACTGATTGGTCAGCGCCAAGGGGACATTAGTCCAAGCAGCTCACCCTGATCTTAGCCATGGCTTCACTCAGTCTGATTTTATGCTTGTCTGGGTCTGGAGCTGAAACATATCTGGATGTGGAGAGCAGGACCTGAAGCCATGTTTAGAGCATCTGCAGTACGACTCAGAGAAATAACACAGCCCCTCAGCATGTTCGGGACAGAGTGGCAGACAGTCTGTGCTTATCTAAAGAATAACCCCACTCTCTCAGAGCATGCGCAGTCGAGCAACATAAACTACATGTGTCAATCAAGGTTGCACGAAATGTGTGCCTATCAGAACTGACATAAACATGTGCTCATCAGAGTTGATGTACTCATGTGTCTATCAGGATGGAGGAAAACAACATGCGCTTACCCAAAGTAAGGTGTATACAAGAAATCGTGCAAAATCAACATGACTTTGCAACTGAAAGAAGCATAAAAGCAGAGGACATCAGACCATGGATGACGCCCCCAAAGACTCACTTTAAGACGTCCTGCGCATTCTGCCCTGGGAGAGAGAGAGCTCCGCTGAGTGCTTCCATCCCTCTAACTTTGCCTTGCGAGATGCCAGTGGCCTTTTCGGTTGCTTCCCGGTCCCAGACCTGACTTGGACTCTTGAGACTTGGGTTCATTATCCCCCAGTTCTCTGGTGTGATGTTATTACTGACTGTGTCTGAGTGATTATTAGTTATTGGGTTAGTATGGATTTGGATTGATTCTGCATTAATGAAGCTGGGTGAGTAACATATATCCTGTGTTGTCTCACTGTTATTCCTTAGTGCTGTGTCACCTTTACAGCTCGTAGTCCTGTAGGCGTCCTGGCACTCTCAGTTCCTGAAGTCTGGATCAGACTTATAGGAGTGACTCTATTGGGACTCTGAGGCCTAGATGCCATCTCCAGGGGTTAAAGCCTAAAGTAGTTGTGCTGGGAGGGCTTGTAGTTTTGCCCGTTGCTAAGTTACCTGGGCTCTCTGCCCTGGTGGCCCTCTGAACCTGGCCTATTGTTCTTGCTCTCTTCATGTCCAGCTACCTGCTACAGAATCACCCTTAAAATGGCATTTTTAGTTGAGTATTTTATGTCATCAGTGTACTTAAATTTAAACAAAGGGCTGCAGTAAGACAGTCCCCAAATGTGGGAACCAGGTCAAGAGTTGTTCACATTCTTTATGGTTGAATATAGTACAAATCCACACAGAATAAATGAGAATATTAATCTGAAACTCATGTTTCTGATAGAGGGGGTTTGACGAATCTTCATTCAGAGCACAGGTGTGTTCTCAAAGAAGTCATGACTGGAATGCGATGTAGAGAAACTGATGTGAAGTCAGGGGTGTTATAATTTGATCATGTGGAGTAAGGTTGAATTAAGGTCAGGAGCTGCTTAGAGTGCAGAGTTATCTCCAAGTTTCTCTTGCCAGTGACTAAGGGACAACTGTTCCCAAATAAAGTGTTGATTCCCTTGGGCGAAATTTATTCTAGAAATAATTCTATATGACCATTCATTTAGTGAAATTAGCCTTGGGAAACCTGTCAACTTTCTTTGCCTTAATTTGTTCCTCATCAATATTCCATCTTAACCCAAACAGTAATGAAATTTCAGGATGCACTTCAAGTTCTATTCTTTTGCATTAGAATAAATAAATTGATTGTATAAATCATTTTATTAATTAATTTCTTAAGAAGTTGGTAAATGAAGGTAGAAATGAGAAATTTCATACCACTGCCAGCATTTCCACAAACCTGATAGAAGTTGTATGTTTATCATCAGTGGGGTTATACTAGCCAATTATTCTAGGTAAAAATTCTTTGTAATAATTATGTCAAGTCACAAAGCAGCAAATTGGTTATGGTTCAGTGGATCTAACAATTATGTCTTTGATTAACAGATGATTAAATACAGCTTGTTAGATGAAGTATTTTAAAACAGAGTCTATGGGAAAGTGTAAAAAGAAAATGGCAGACTTCCTTAGAAACAAGACGGCTATCACTGTTTTCTGAATGGACACACTCTAGTTTAATTAATATAACCAAGGTTCCTGACCTATGAAGCTGAAGATTGTACTGCGTATTACTTTTTGTGAGTGTGTGTAAAGCGCCTCCCACTTAACATCATGTCTCTGTAAATACAAGGATGAGTAAACAATTTAGAATTTTGAGTTTTAGGGGAGGTGGGTAAAAAGACATTACAAAATAAGCAGCAGAGAATAATAAATCTCATTTCTGAGTTAACCAGCCAGTGAAGCTGAAAGATAAACCCATCACTGGAGAGCTATGAAGAAAACAGGGAAGAATAAAGAAGAAGCATTTAGAAGATCAGGTATTAATCTAGAGCAGTCAAAAAGTTTACCATCAACTCTTCTGTGAGAAAAAGTAAGCAAGATTTCTCAGTCTTGGCACTGTTGACATTTTGAAATGGACATTTCTTTGTTGCAGGCTATTTCCCTGTGCATTGCGGGGTGTTTAGAAGTATTCCTGGGAGCTATCTCCTAGATGTCATGGCATTCCCCCAGGGGTGACAATCAGGTGTCTTTAACATTGTCAAATGTTGGGAGATGGTGAGATGCAAAATCACCTCTGTTGAAAGCCAACGCTCTAATGTTCTGGGATGACATGATGGGGCATAATTCTCTAACAGCATGGTTTTTCTTGTTCTTTATTGGGCTTTCTTTCTTTCCTTCTTTTCTGTATTACATCTTCAAGCGTGGGAGAAATGAATTCACTGAACACATGATTCTCAGAAGTTGGAAGAGTCTATTGACAGGTACTCATTTGGCTTTGACTGATGTAAACAATGCAGGTTCCCGTATCACAAAGGAGCTAAAGACTTCAATTGACATACAATTGTGTTTCGTTATCAGTCATTTCTACCCTTTTCCAGATTATCTGGCAAAATATGCCATTTGAAGGGTTAGGGGCACGTTTCTCCTGGGTGAGCTGCCTTTATATTTTGTTCTTATTGATCACCTAACAAAATGAAAGAAGAAATATGTCTTGTCCCATAATTTACTTTAAAACAATATCTTACACAAGTGGTTTACAATTTCTTGTTGTTAAAGCAGAATGCTTTTTTAGACATCTGTTGGAGAAATTCAGTATATAAAATAGATAAAAACAAATATGCTTGTTTATAAGGTTAATTCACAGCACTTCCTTATTATGAAGTCAATCATGTTAACAGACTGTTCCTAAGAATATTGATATTCAAAACCAAGAGTTAGGGAAAATAGTTGCAGGGTTACATTAGTTTTATCACTCAGCTTATTTCTGTATTTTTTTAAATAGAATTGATTCAAGAAGAGTTACAGTTCATCTGATAAGGATTAAAAAATAAATTTATAGTTCTAGCTATGCAGATAGAATCTGTCCTGAACTAAAAAAGAAAATTTATGGTTACACCTTATTATTAAAGGACTCACTGGCAGTAAATTCAAATATCTATATAGAGATAGTAATAGAAAGTGGATCTTGTTAATTGGTGGCTTCCTACTTAGTACAGAACATATTTCAGTGTAGTATATATTTTCTTTCTAAATTATAATTTTTATATGTTATGGAATATATTTTATTGCATTTTATTTTTTATTAATTTAAAAGTATATTTTTATAATAAAATTTAAACTCAGTATTTGTAAAACACTTGAGTAACCTCCCCAAAACTCAGGAAAGATGATTTGAAAACCACAAGCTTACTTTTTTTGTTTTTGTTTTAAACTTATTCAAGTGTCAATGGTATTTGTGAGTCAAAACTACATAGAATTCGATACCTATGAAATGGTCCTTACCCTTGGCTGGTGTAGCTCAGTGGATTGAGCAGGGGCCTGCAAAAGGCACAATTGCAGTTCGATTCCAAGTCGGGCCACATGCCTGGGTTGCAGGCCAGTTCCCAGCAGGAGACTTACATGAGGCAACCATACATTGATATTTCTCTCCTTCTTTCCTTCCCTTCCTCTCTAAAGATAAATAAATGAAATCTAAAAAAAAAGAAAAAAAAAAGAAATGGTCCTTAATCTTTATTGTAAATTAGTGAGTTAAAGCCCTTTAATATAGTACATTATCGCTAGCATACATTATAGTGTCTGGTCTGTAGTATGTGTTTAATAAATACTTGACAAATGTCTATTCTTGGAAACAGGGTCCCAAGACCTTGAGAGGAGGATGAACATATATCCTACTTAGCTTGGAACATTCCCCATTTATATCTGCTGTTCTAGCACAGTTATTGGTAGTGCCACATTTCATTCACAATAGGTACCCAGTTTGGATAATAAATTAGAGTATCTACTCAGAGAACCTTCCAGAGTCTCAATAATGTTGGTAAAGGAAAGGCTGCCCTTGACCCATTGACACCCTGCTGTCCTAGCACAGGTGCTCATGGGTAACACTGAAGCGTGGGAAACTCACCTCTCACTGAGGGGATGGGGAGGCTAATGAGGGAAGTGTCCTTTATGACGTCCCAGTGAGCCAACCTGTAGTGCTGAATCACTCAGCACTATTGGCAGTATTTCCCAAAAGTGTGTTAAGAAACTACTTCCCATCGACTCAGAGGGTGTGGGGCTGTCACTAGTCCATAGTGACGAGAAAAGAGTCACCTGGTAAGCTTGGACTTATGTTGAAAAGTGGCTTAAGTCCACTCTGAAACCCCATTTCCTGTTGTTCTCCAAGGGTCTTTGGGTATTGCCCCAAATGTTTTTCAGGAAGTGATGACTGGTGAGTGCCCTTGGTATGTGCTGTAAAGGAGTTTGAAATAAAACAAAATTGAAATAGAACTAAATTGTAAATGAGTTAGTGCTCTGATGTTTGCCCTTACCTGGAAAAACAGGTTTAAGAGATACAGGAAATTAGGCCATAGGATCACACTCATGAAAGACATTTAAAAGAATGTGTCAGCACCTCAGATAGTCCTGCCAATTGCCATTTTTGGAAGTAAACAGGGACTTTTTTGGTTTGTGGTTGCTCTTCCTCATTTTACAAGGCCTGGTTTATGTCCTGCTTTGCCAAAGAGATTTTCCTGGGTTGCCACAGACTGCCTAACCTTTCCTTGACCTCTGCTTCTCCCAACTTCTTAAGCTTGCCTTTATTTCACAATTTTACTTATCTGGCAATTCTCCTATAATGACAGTAACCTTTGATATAGCACTAACCTGTGCCAAGGACTGTACTGAGTGCTTTGCAATAATCACTCCTTCTAATCCTTACCATAAGGCAAGTACTGTTACTTAACATTTTATAGATAAGGAAAAATAGATAAAATAGTATTGTCATTTATATTTTGAGCATCACATTACCTCTTAATTTGTAAGCCTCTCAAGAACTACAAATAGTTTTCTTAGCTCTTATCTTAATTCCCCCCCACCACGTACAGTAGGAATTCAAGGAAGCAAGTTATTCATATTAATGGCTGATACTACTTTCTATATACTCCATGAAGACAGGATTAAACATAAATACATAGAAGTATTCGACAGGCCAATTTTAAAGCTCTGGAAGCCTCAAAAAGCCAAGGAAAATAAGTGTGAAGAGAAGGGATAGTAAGTACATGGGACTTGCCATTCTGATACTCCATTGATGTTGCTTTTGAAACACAGGAAGCTTTTGCTCAGCATTTGTTTAAAAGAGGAAGAAAATGTTTAAAATGTTAGGCACATTGTGACAATTTGAATATTCTCTGGTTGATTTCCTGTATTATCATCTTTGAAAATGTCCCGATTTTCCTGTGTTCTAGTGCTGAGTGGTATTTCCTGTCACAGCCTAAAAAATGGGACTTGACTCTTAACAGGAAGTGTCAGCATCAGCAGTGACAGAGATGTTGAACAGTGACAAATTCAAATAGAAATTCACCTGAATTTTGATTTTAAAATAATAAGCCACATACTAAATTAGTACATAAATGTATATGAAATAAGTATGCGTACCTAATCATAACTTTCATTCTGATCTTTATTGTCAAGGATGTTTCCTTTTATAATTCTTTAATTCTTGCATTGAAGATTTGGCCAGAGATAATTTTTGTATTTTTTTGGCTCTCATACCCAAATTGTCAGATATTATGCGTGAAGAGACCTTTCAAGGCAGAACCATGAAAATTACAAATGGAAAATTAGGTCATTTTCTCTCTGTTTCCCATACAGGCTGTTTTTCATTCTCATTCAGAGTTACATGTGTGATGGGGCCCTTACTTGTTCATTTGCCCTGAAAGATTATTTCACAGAATAATGGGACTTGTTGCAGGTCTATTTTTCCCCCTGCTTTTCAACCCAAAATTTCTTTTGCTCAATTTCATTTCATTACCCCTTGGATCACCTGTACAGGTCTTCACAGAAGGTAGCAAGGTTCTCTATTCCACAATAATGAAACCCTCTGCTGAAGTCCATAAGAAAAAAATAAAAGCATATTGGAGTCTTCAGTTGATCACAGCTATAGAACATTTTTTTAGAAAGAAAATTTTTAGTTCTTAATTGCCCAGCAGTAATCAACCCTCTCGTATTTTAGATTTAGTTGAATGACTGTTTTTTCTAATAAACTGAGGTCATTCTGATTTCATTAAGGAGTAAGGGGTTTGTGTGTGTATGTGTTTAAGAGTGAGAGTCACACTGAAAAAATAAAAATACATAGAGACTTCTGGTCAAGATGGAAACATAGGTAAACATGGCTCATCTCCTCACACAACCACATCAAAATGAAAACTGAACTATAGAATGACCATCACTCAAAACTGTTAAAAATTATTTGAATGGAAGTTTGACAACTATATAATTAAAGAGACCACATTGATCCGGATTAAGCCACAGAGCCTACAGGCAGATACTAATATGAGACCATCGACTAATACTGTTTGCTCCAACCTGAAGACCCCTGAAGCTTTGTCCTACCCAAAATATGGGCCCACCAAGCTGATAACAGTGGCTTTCCATATGAATGGCTGATCTGAGCTCATGCTTCACGACCTCCTAAATCCTTTCAAATAAGCAGTAGCTGGCCTCAGTGAACTTCCAGTCCCTGTATCTCTTGCTAAGTGACCCCAGGACCAGCACTAGCAGCAGCCAGCTTAGGTTCACAGCTTGGCTTCACCTGGGAACTACCAAGCCCAACACAAGTAACAGTCACCTGCGGATTGCTTTATAGCTCATGCAGGCAGAACACAGGTCAGGGTTGACCTTGACCTGCACTACCTGGGAAATCCCAGGGCCTGCATAATCAGTGGACAGCTACAGACCACATGAGAGCACCACCACCCTGCCCCTGTACAGCTGATTCTCCGCAGAGGGCAGAGGTTGGTAGTTAGTGGTCACAGCCAGTCTTTGCAGCTGACTGGCCTGAGTAAACCCCTCCCATTGACCTGCCGACAGCAATTAAGGCTCAACAACAAGAGGAGGGTTAACTCAGCCTGTGGAAAAAATACATTGAAAATTTCTCCTACCCTTCGGTCCTATGCTTCTTCTAACATTTTAATTAGGCTTGTTGCCTCTCTCATCCTTTCTCATCATCAAGATTAGCAGAAACAACAGGAAACTCTCCATCTATACCTTCTATCTTTCAACAAAGAGTACTCAAAATAATTATGGGAACTGGATCTGTTCACACTGGACATGCAGAAGCTTGTTTTATTTATTGTGTGTTTATTGACACAACACAAGAATATTGTGCATTTCTTAAACATAATCATAAAACTGGATTAGAAAAATTCATAAATGTCTTTTTAAGTAGATGTAAAAACATCAGGCTCCTTTATTGGGGCAAATATCAGGTTTCTCATTTAAAGGAAAATGAATGAAATAAGGAACCTAACTGACTTGTTCTTGGGTTATCTAGAATTTGTTGGACTTGTATCACTATGTTTAGTTGGGCTTCATATTCTAGCCATATCCTGGGCCTTTCCAATTTGCCATATCCCAGAGACAGTGACCTAAAGGCTCGATCTGTGCTTTATCTGTCCCTGTACATCCACAGCTGGGCCCAGGGCATGGTGGACATAGGTGTTTTGGTGAATAATTGAAAAGTGGGTCATGCACAAATTAGAAAAAAAGTAGTAAGAACTGTCATGTGTCTAATATTTTTGACACCTGGCACTGATTATTTTTAATAATCCCAGACGAAAGATGTATTTCATTATTAATTATGATATGAAATAAATAAAAATATCAGCCAGAAAAGGACAGAGACAATAGTCTATAATTAAGTTTAATATATGTAATCAAACAAATAAATTAATTAAAAATAAAAACAATACATGTTACAGAACAAAAATACTTTAGCTGTTTATATAAAAATGTATACAATACACTGAAGATTTCTTGCGAGAATGGAAGCAATTTTATACTGTCATGTACAGTACTCTGTCCCATTTTTTCCAGAGGCAGACTTGAAGTAACTGAAGTTTACTTTTTTCCTTCACAATTACTGTTTATTTTAAATCTATTATTTTATACTTCTGCAGCTATAGTTCCCTAAAGGTTGGAGACACTGACTGTCCCTAGGCGAGCTCAATGGATTCCTAGTCATTCTGAATTCACTCTCATAATGAATCTGGGCAGCAGTGTCTCTGGGTAGACAAACAGGTGTTCTCTGACTTGACTTCCATGTGGAATACAATGTTTGTTAAAGAGTAATATATTCCTTATACATTTGAAGATTACATATGCATTATTAAAACTGAACAATAACCACAGCAAATGTTTAGAACTTGGACCAAAAAAAAAAAAAGACATTTTGGGTGGTATCAGTATTTTATCACTGAAATTGTTTAGAGTTGACGGACCATGGGGAAAATAAAAAGCAGTGTGCCTTTGGGTTTATTTTTTATTTTGGTTTATTATTTAAAAATTCTCGTTATTATTTTAAAATTTTTAAATTCTCTACAGACAATGATGAATTGCTTGCACCTGGGGCAGACCACTCCCATTGTCCTATCCTTGGCACATCAATATGGAAGGGATTAATTTTGTTTTGAACACGACTTAATTTTTTTAAACGTTAAAAATGTCAAGTTACCCAGTTTGACTTCCATGACATTCAGGTATCCAATAACTATTTTCTGCATGCCTGCCCAGGAGAGAGAATGTAGAGTGGGTGAAACCCGCAGAAGTGGCTGTGGGCAGTCAGAGAGTAGCCATAGTAGGTTCCCAGAGGAGGAAGAGCCAGGACATCAGCACTTGAGAAAGAAAAGTGAGCAGTAGACAAAGAAATGATGTTGCATTCTGTGGGTGATTATTTAGAGCCGGCAATGGGAATCGCAGAGGCAAGTTGGTTTTTCTTGGCTTGACTTCCGATCTCATTCTCTTTAGTTTTTACCTTTGATCGGTGTCAGCCATATGTGTTTTCCCATTCTGTCACCCAGTTCCTGAGGAGACCCCTCCCACTCTTCCTTCTGTGGCTTATCTGCTTCTGTCAGGCAATTCCATGGTGAAACTGTACAAAACCGTGAAATGCTGACCATATCTCAGGGTCATCTGGAACATTTGAATGCCAAATGTGTGGTGCAGGTAGGAAGTACTTTGTATAAAATTCTCTCTTTCTTCTCTTCTTGTACTGTTTTCTCTCACTGACTTAGAGTTGGCAGGGAAGCCCGTGCTATCCTTTGCAGGCTTTTCATGTACTTCCTCTCCGGTTGGAGCAAGGGTAAGCAATGAATACTCTTCTCTAAGATGACTCTCAGCCATTCTGTTTTAGTGCTCACGACCCTGTCTCAGAGAAGTCTCAGGCAAATATGTGGGAAAGCCCTGGAACCTGCTTGATCCTAGCCCCTCCATCTCCTACTCACTTATCAAAACAATCAATTGTTGACAAGGATGTGGAGAAATTGAAATGCTTGTGCACTGTTGATAAGAATGTATAATGGTGAAGCCACCATGGAAAACAATATGACAGCTTTTCAAAAAATTAAAATCAGAATTAGTATGTGACCTAGCCAGCTTACTTCTGGGCATATACCAAAAAGTATCCAAAGCAGGGCTGTGGGGTAACCTGCCCTATAAACATGCACACCCATGTTTACAGCAGCATTATTAATTATAGCCAAGACGGAGAAGCCACCAAGTCTTCATCAATAGATGGATGCACAGACAAAACGCAGTATATACATAAAAAGGAATATTACTCAACCTCAAAAAAGGAAATTCTGACACATGTTACAACATAAATGAACCTTGAAGACACTGTGTGAAGTAAAACCATGTAAGTAAAATAAGCCAGTCGCACAAAGACAAATATTGTATGATTTCACTTATATAAGGTAACTAGAGTAGTCAAATTCATAGAACAGAATGGTGGTCGCCAGGGGCTAAGGGCAGAAAGGAATGAGGAATGTTGTTTAATGGGTACAGAGTTTGGAAAAACGAAAAAGTTGTGGAGATGGATGATTGTGATGTTTGCAAAACAATATGAATGTACTTAATGCCACTGAACTGCACGCCCAAAAATAGTTACATAAACTTTTCCATTGTACAACAATGTGCATATGCTTAACACAGCTGAACTGTATACTTTAAAATGGTTAAGATGATAAATCCAATGTTATATATTTTTTTCCACACTAACACACAAAAGATAACTTGACAAGTTATGCACCTTCATCCCAGGAAACTGCATAGGACAATTAATTGTTATGTGTATTTTACCATAATAAAAAATAATTTGAAAGAGAAACATGTATTAAGGACCCATAGACAAAGCCAAAGGGGGTAGGATTGAGGGTGGGAGGTTGGGGTGGGTGGGGCGGGGAGAGTGATGGGGAGAAAATGGCGGCAACTGTACTTGAACAACAATTTTTAAAAACCCACAAAAAAATTAAAAAGATAAAAAATAGATTTTTACCCAGACCAAGTGGCTTACTTAGTTGGAGCTTCATCCCATACAGCAAAGGGTGGCAGGTATGATCCCCAGTCAGGGCACATACCTGAGGCAACTGATCGGTGTTTTTCTCTCACATAGTGTTTCTCTCTCTCTGTCTTTCCCTCTCTCTCTAAAATCAATAAAATATATCCTTGAGTGAGGATCAAAAAAAACTATAAAAAGATATTTTCAAGTTTGATTGTTACATGTCACTCTTAACATAGAGTAACAGAGAACAATTGTGGGTGAGTGAGGGCCGATGGCGGGAGTCACGTGGTCCTGCTCAGTGCAGGCTCCTTTCAGAGCAGTGGTTGGTGGTCAGCGTGGTTCGACTGCACGTGCGGTCGAGTGGTGTCACCTTATTCTTTCCAGATCAAGAGACCAACAGAAGAGTAAATCAGAAAAGCAGCTGGCTACCTCTGTCTAAGTGGATGGTACACTCTGGGATCGAGAGTTTATATCACAAAAGTGTCATTATTATATAATAGATAATGATCTGAGCATTCACTTCAACTCCTGTTGCATCTCTGTTGAGGCTGCTCGTGCAGGATGACTTTTGGCAAAAAGAAGTGACTCTGAGCAAAATTAGATGTTTTGTGAATTAAAAGCAAAGTTTTAAAGAACAGAGGCCTTTGCGTACTGTAATGAGATGTTCCACTTTTAACATTTAGGTCACTGGGCCAGAGGTGGCATGCATTATTTGTAAAAGAAAGCTATAGTTACCATGGAGACTATTTGACAATAAGAAAAAAAAAACCAATAATAATGGTTTAATTTAAGCCTTTTCTCCCCAGAAAAGGAAGAAAAGGGAGAAATTAAAAGGGTTTTAATTTAAGCCTTTCTCCCCAGGGCTCATATATGCAATAGTTTATTTTCAAATACACTGAGGAAGTAGGGAAGAATTGAGATTATTATCTCCACTTTATAGAAGGTGAAACTGAGGCACAGAAAAATAACTTGAGTCTGAGGCAGAGGCAAAAACCTGTTTTCTCATTTCCTCATCTCGGGGCCTGCTGGCTAGAAAGAACGGGCCTTCTATTCTGTTGATCCTATTCAACAAAGCTTCTCCCCAAGGTCCCCAGACATGGTATCATTTGGCTCATCCCCTCTCCACCCCTCACAATAAGCTTTATAAGCAGAGAAGCCACACAAGGGGATTTGGACTTTCAGGTACCTCCTGGAGGGAATGAATACGTGCATGACCATTACATAACTTCATCTGTGGTTGGAGAATCTCTGTTTCTCGTTTTCTCTCATTTTATTGTTTCTAACTTCATTTGAGCAGGGAGGAAAAAAAAGATTGGAATTTCAGTAAGCTCCATTTTCTTGGCTTAGCAGCCACAAGTCCCAGCTAAGTGCCACCCTGAATAAGTGTCTCCTCTGTGTTGAGGGGGAAACCACCCTCTGACCCAGAAATAAGTTTCGCAACATGCAGATGGAGGTTCTCAGAAGTCCTCAGCTGGAGCAGCTAAGACTGAGACCACACAATCCCATGGACAAAGGTCAGACCTATTTTAATCTCTGTTACTCTGGGACAAGGCCCTTCTTGTCTGATTCCCTGCTATTTCAGTGATTCACAAGCCTAGATCTCTTTCATCCGGGAGTGCAGAGCCACATCCCCCTTTCATATTTGTTTGTGAGTTAAAATAGTTCTCATTCCCACTCTTCTTGGAGTGTCTTCTGACAGACATAAAATGCCACAGACTGTGAGCCTAGAGGAGTCCCCTGGAGGAAGAGTAAGGGCAGGCTTGGAATGAAAACCCCTGGGGAGGATCCTGAGTGTAGCAGGAAGTGGAGCTGTTGCTTGCCTGGAAGGTACAGCAGAGGCTCTGAGCCAATAGGTCAGTTGGGGGTGGGGTGGGGACCGGGGGGGGGGGGGTTTGACTTCTTCAACAGGGGACAGTGCTCTTGAAGGCTTCTGCGCCACAGTCTTACATAGGCTTGTCCTGTACTGTCTGCTCCAGTGTATGCACTGTGGCAAGGTTTCAGTGAGTCCCATCCCTCTAGATCCGGTGAAGTTAGGATGACAGGCACACCCTTCATTTTTTGATGACCCAGGCCTCGTGTTCCATGATTGCAGGTCTGCTTGGAGCGATCAGCCTCATATTTTGGGGGGTATTTTTCTCCAAAGTGAATATTGCATTATAAAAGCCTGCTTATGCGATTTTCATATATTCTGTGATTTTTGAGTGTGCTACTTCTCTCCTTTTGCTTAGAACTTTATCTGCTGTGGAAACATCTCAAATCACAGTTTTTGAATGGTTTAATGCCTCAGTTTGTTGCAAACAAAGCAAAGGTTGAGAAATGTAGCCTGAGCTGATGGCCTTCAGGGAATCTGCCTGGAGCGATAATAAGGATAAATTGCTTTGTATTGACTCTATACTTCTTGCCAGGCACTGTGCAAATGCTTTACATGTGTTATCTAATTTAATCTACATAATAATCCTGTGAGATCACTTTAAGAAGAAAAACAAGGTTGAGGGAAGTTAGATAATTTTTCCCTAAGTCACACAATTAGAGGATAAAACCAAGATTCCATCTCAGATCTTCACAAGGCTATAATGCAAAATAGTAATTTTACCAAACCTTTGGAAATAAACGCGTGTTCCCCAATGTCATGGTCGTTATGGATATCATAAAATTAAATATTTTCTTAAACATTCTTCTCTCTCTCTTTCTTTTTAAAGAAAATTTCCCTGAAGTTAGTGAGAAACCCTGGTGAGTTGCCCTTTTCGTTTGTTTATAAGAGGAAATGTGAACTTTGTGATTGTTCCACACATTCTTGCCACTTCCCTAAATCAAAAAAAAGGAGCTGCAAAAGCATGGCTGTGATGCATGTTTTTGTACCAGAAGGTCAAAACCCAAAGATCCTTTAGCTTGTCATGAGGAAAGAGTGGGAAGAGAGCATTGTCACAAAAAATACTGGGAATTACAAAAATAAATAAATAAACATGAGGAGTATTGAGGGGGGTGCAGAGAAGGAATTAACATTTTGTTTCTGAATTCTGATTCAAATCTCATGTTTTCACAAGTAACAATCCAGAATAAGACTGAAGGTGTTTAGATTTGGTTGTACCAACACCCCGCCCACAAAGTAAAATGGAGAACAGAGTGCTACCCCCTCCTCTTCTCTGCTGAGGTCCAGCAAACAGCAAAATGCAGGACTTTTGCAATGGGCTCACTCTAAACCCCAGAGCCAGGGGAGAGTTAAGCCAATTACCCAAAATTTACAGTCAAAGAAAAAGGAATTTAGCTCTGATCATTTGGTAAAAAGAGTTCGAAAGCCTGGTTCTTATCTTTATTTGGTGTAAACTGAGTGACTTCGTATGATAGTTCTTCAAGATTTTTTAGATACTCAACTTTACTGTCCTCAAATAAGGAGAGGTGGTTTCACATTTCCTAGGGAGAGAGGGGCTGAGCCTGGAGATTGGGTTTTCAGTTGACTGCCAGTGCTGGGGAAGGAAGCAAAGGGGGCTTCTTAATCCCAGCTGCCCAGGAGAATCACCCGGGAAGCTCTTCAAAACTCAAAGCCTGCCAGTGGCCTTGGTCTCATGTAAGAGCAACCAAGCCAGGATCTCTGAGGACAGACAGAGCTTAGGTCAGGATCTTTTCGAAAAGCTTCCTCATGATTGGAAAGCATCCAAGATTGAGAAGCATTGGATTCAAAAGGAGACCATCATGCTGATGGTTGGAGATATAAATAAAAGAGACTACTTCAGCTCAGTTGCCTGAGTGACAGACCACAGGCATCTGACTTTTAAGAATATTGAGAAGAGATGAGGCAAAATATCACTGAGTTTATCTTCTTGCCTTTTCACTAGCATAGTGGTCTCCTGTATCAGTCTGAAATAAAATATAACTTACAGTCCTCAAAGCTAGTTGTGAAAGCAAATTGTAGAACACAGAACTTTCTTCTGAGAGATGCAAAAGCAAAATGTTTATGTTCTGATGAGTACTACTAAATAGAGAAGAATGACATTGACCAAAAATTTGTATTTTATTTTATTTTTGCTACCATTTTATTTATTTTCATTTTTAATTTTTTTAGTTGAATCTTTATTGTATTTTTTCCATTACCATTTAGTCCCCTTATACTCTGCGCCCCCAGCAATCACTACACTGTTGTCTGTGTCTGTGGGTCCTTTTTCCTTTTTGCTTAATCCCACTACCTCCTGACCTCCTCCCCCAACTAGCTGTGTTCTAAAATTATTCAGAAGTCACTTTCACAAAATCTTTTGGCATTATACTTTACTATTTGTACAAGTACATTCATCATACCTATTTGATGGTTTGAGTAGTGGTCCTCAACTTTATTTTGCATCCAAATTACCCAGGGAACTTGATAAAATGCAGATTGCTGGACCCCCATGCCAAGGTTTCTGATTTGGTAGGTGTGGGTTGGGATCCACTATTTCATAATTCTAATGAGTTCCCAGGTGATGCTGGTCCTGGGACCACAGCTAACTAAGTTAGAACTTGAACACCTCTCACAAAAAGTTCATTATAAATGTGTGAAGAATAATGTGACTATTTCACTTAGTATAATTCTGTGTTATTCCAAAACAGATTTGAACAATTCTCTAAAAGTATATATAATAGATCAAATTTTTAAATTAAGAAAGAGTAAAAAGATTGGGTGAAAATTAAGAATTGAGGAGTAAAATAAAATCAAGTAGTGCATAGATATAGAAACTATTTTAAAAAGAAGATAAAAAAGAAAATATATTTCATTATTTATCAAACTACATGTTTGAGTGTATTCATTCTACATAGCAAATCACATCATTTCTGAGCTTTTTGTTATTTCTGAAGTGCTTTAAAACTTAAGCATTATAATATTTAGCTATTCTAAAGTAAAACTAACACAGTGCCTGACCAATGCTAAAGATGCCAGCCATCTCTGGGAGAATCTGTTTTGTCCTTCCTTGTGCATGTAGGCTGCTCTCAAATGAAACACACTGAAATGGAACAAGTGGTGTGGTGCCTGATTTATCTGATATAGCTGTGTACAGTAGATAACTAAACTGACCAAAAAATATTTGGAGGCTTGAAAACTTTACCTGCATTACACAAAAACACACAGGCAGCAGCAAAAGGCAGTCTGAGCAAATGAAGCAAGTCACGCGAAGACTAGTTCCTGATCTGGCACCTGTCTACCCGGGGCAGATATTGTAGTTGATTCATTGAGAGAAGCCAGGTCTGGGATGTTTATATAAAAATTTTTGAGTTTTAAAAGTTGACAACAAATTCCATTTGAAAAATAATGCTATGTGAATCAAACAAAACCCTTCTGGGTCAACTTTAGCCTTACTCATTGTAAACTCCTGTCTTCAGGGATTAATGTTACCTGGTTATTTACCAACTGCCCTCTGAACCCTTATGGTGTTTCTACCCAGGCAGCTAATCTGAGGAGAGCTAAACAACTTGTTGACTCCATTTGCATGTTTTTTTTTTTTAACCCACTGGTCCTCAAAGCATGGTTCTAAGTTGAGTCAGCAGCATCTGGGAACTTGTTAGAAATGCAAATTAAATTTGCGCATCCCAAATGGATAAATTTTTGGATGGTCTTCCCCAGCCCTACTGAATCAGAAACTCTGGGAGTGGTGCCAGAAATCTGTTTTTAGCTAGCTCTTCCATGGGACTCTGATGCCCACTAAAAGTCTGAGGTTCCCAATTTACTTGAAAGGAATTTAAGGCAGCCTCACAAACCAGAACGGATGCACTGGGTTGGTGGTAAGATGTGCCAGCATTCCAGAGCCAGAGCTCACTGATTGTGTGATGTTCCAAATGGTGCTGGGCATTTATTATGAGCGTGTTAATAGATACTTTGACATGTCTGTTAAAATTTTATAAAGATATAATTTCAAATTAGAATGAGTCTCATTTGAGAAGTTTGCGAAAGAAGAGCTGTCAGTTTAAGGATTGGTGTAAATGACCATTTTTACTCATTGTTGCCAACACCTCTAGTGATTGGTGTCAGCTGAAAATATTCTCATGCCTCCTCTCACCCATATTTACCTACTTTGCAGAGCAGCACTTGCATATTTTTCGAGGATTCATAGAACATAAGTGTAGATATAGATCCTTACAACTACTTTTCCGATGGGAAAATGATTTCAGATAGACAAATACGAATCAAGATGTGTCTATAGGATACTTCTACTGAATGAAAAAAATTCAATCTTAAATCGGTATATCTGTATATACCATTATCCAGATGTGTGGCAACAAATGTGAACAATTCAACTTGTTATTTAAATTTGAATATTTGAACACGCTATTTTCTTTCACATATTTGGCATTGGGTAGTTAGCATGGTGTGATGTTAGAAGCACTAGTGAGCACTAAGAAAACTTGTCCCATGTCCGTCTCTACCCATCTGTGTGCCTTGGACTATCATTTGTGACTTCCCTTTTCTCAGTCTGTAGAATGAAAGACTTGCACTGAATGATCTCTGAGAAATTTTTAGCTCTGAAACATTCTAGGATATCAAAGGTTTAGTGTCATGTGGGTTATGAGTTTTAGCTGGAGCTTCTTTAATTGGCTACTGTGGGTTGTGTATTTACATGCATTCCATTTAAATCACATGCTGTGAGCTCATTTAATTGAACTTTTATAGTAAAACTTAAGTATTTATATTTTGCTTTTAATCTTTAAAGCACTTAGCATACTGATGAATCCTTCTAGTAACACTTCGAGGTGGCTAAATATTATTTAAAAAGGGTGAAAGAGGGAGAGAGGATGAACAAATGTAGGGAAAGGAAGAGGGGGGAGAGAAGAACTATATATATACCATGGTGGCATAATTTTAAAAAATTAAAAAAAAAAGAATGTATACCAGGAACAGAAATAAAATGAATTCCCTGTTTTATATTAGAACTTGGTACCAAATCTTCCTTCCTCTAAATGTAATTTTTCCCTTTAAAAAACTGAATTTATTGGGGTGACATTGGTTAATAAAATTACTAATTTTATTGGTTTCAAGTGTGCAGTTCTATAATACATCATCAGTATATTGTATTATGTTTCACTATCCCAAGTCTCCTTCCATCACCATTTATCCCCCCTTTACTCTCTTGTATCTTTCCCACCCCCTTTCCCTCACTATATCGTGTCTATGTCTATAAGGTTTTTGTTGTTGTTGTGTAATCCCTTCACCTTTTTCAATCAGCCCCAGTTCTCCTCCCCTCTGACAGCTATCATTCTGTTCTCTCTACCTATGAGTATGTTTCTATTTTGTTCAATAGTTTATTTTGTTCATTAGATTTCACATCAGAGAAATAATGTGGTATTTGCCTATCTCTGACTGGCTTATTTCACTTAACATAACATTCTCCAGGTTCATCCATGATGTCAGAAGAGGTAAGATTTCCTTCTTTTTTATGGCTGAGTAGCATTCTATTGTGTAAATGTGCCACAGCTTTTTTATCCACACAGCTACTGATGGGCAGGGCACTTGGCCTATTTCCAAATCTTGGCTATTATAAATAATGCTGCAAAAAACATAGGGGTGCATATATTCTTTCAAGTTAGTGTTTTGGTTTTCTTTGGATCTATTTCCAGAAGTGAAATTCCTAGGTCATAAGGAAGTTCCATTCTTAATTTTTGAGGTAATTCCATAGTGCTTTCCACATTGGCTGCATTCCTGCCAACCAATCTGCATTTCAGCAACAGTGCATAAAGGTTGTTCCCCTTGCTCCACATCCTTGCCAACACTCGTCTGTAATTTACTGATAATAGACATTCTGATGGCTGTGAGGTAATATCTCATTGTGGTTTTATTTGCATTTCTCTGATAATTGAGCATATTTTCATGTCTCTTGGCTATCTGTATGTCCTCTTTGGAGAGGTGTCTATTCAGGTCCTTTACCCCTTTTTAAATTGGAGTGTTTGTTTTTGGGGGTGTTCAATTTTCTAGTTCTTTATATATTTTGGATATTAACCTTTTATCAGATGTATCATTGGTGACTATGTTCTCCCATTCACTAAGTTGTCTTTTCATTTTGCTGATGGTTTCCTTTGCCATGCAAAAATTTTTTGGTTTGATGTAGTCCCAAAAGAATAAATAGAATAAAATTTATTTTTTCTTTTGTTTCCTTTACTCGAGGAGCTATATCAGAAAAAAAATATTGCTATGAGAAATGCCTAAAATTTTACCTCCTATGTTTCTTCTAGAATTTTTGGTTTTGAGCCTAACATTTAAGTCTTTATTCCATTTTGAGTTTATTCTTGGTGTATGGTGTAATAGGTGGTCTAGTTTCTCTCTTTCTCTCTCTCTTTTTTCCTATACCTGTCCAATTTTCCCAACACCATTTCTTTTGAATGGACTACCTTTATCTATTGTATGTTCTTGCTTCCTTCATCAAATATTTATTGACCATAGTGGCATGGGTTTACTCTAGGCTCTCTGTTCTGTTCCATTGATCTATATGTCTATTTTTATGCCAGTACCATCCATGATGTTATGATTACTATGGCCTTGTTATATAGTTTGATATCAGGTAGTGTGACTCCTTCAACTTTGTTCTCCTTTCTCAAGATTGCCGTGGCTCTTTGGGATTTTTTGTGGTTCCATATACATTTTTGGAATATTTGTTCTAGTTCTGTGAAATATGCCATTGGAATCTTGATAAAAATTGCATTGAATCTATAGATTTCTTTGGGTAGTATGGACATTTTAATGACATTAATTCTTCCTATTCATGAATACAGTACATGTTCCACCTATTTATATCTTCTTCAGTGTCTTATAATTTTCTGAGTACAGGTCTTTCACACCATTGGTTAGGTTTATTCCTAAGTATTTTATTCTTTTTGAAACAATTGGGAATGGGATTGTTTTCTTAGTCTTCCTTTCTGATAGTTTATTATTGTTGTATAAAAATGCAACTGATTTCTGGATATTTATTTTGTATCTCTCTACATTAATGAATTCATTGAGCTGTTCTAGTACAATAGTTTCTTGATGGAATCTTTGGGGTTCTTTATGTATAGTATCAGTCATCTGCAAATAAAGACAGTTTTGCTTCTTTCTTTCCAATTTGGATGCCTTTTATTTCTTCTTGTCTAATTGTTGTGGATAGGACTTCCAGTACAATGTTGAATAAGAGTGGTGAAATGGTCATTGCTGTCTTTTTTCCTATCTTAAGGAAAATGCTTTTAGTTTTTTCTCATTGAGTGTCTTTATTGATGTTGGCTGTGGGTTTGTCATATATGGCCTTAATTACATTGTGATATATTCCCTCTATTTCTATTTTGCTGAGAGTTTCTATCATAAATAGTGCTAGATTTTATCAAATGTTTTTCTGCATCTATTGATATGATCATATGATTTTTATCCTTTACTTTGCTTATATAGTTTGTCACATTTATTGATATTGTATCTTGCATCCCTGGAATAAATACCATTCGACCATGGTGTATAATCTTTTAAATGTATTGCTGGATCTGTTTTGCTAATATTTGGTTGAGGATTTTAAATCTATGTTCATCAGGGATATTGGCCTATAATTTTCTTTCTTTATCGTGTCTTTATCTGATTTTGGAATTAGGATAATGCTAGCCTTGTAAAATGAGCTTGGGAGTCTTCTCTACCCTTGAATTTTTTGGAATAGTTTGAGAAGGATAGGTGTTAGTTCTTTGAATGTTTGGTAAAATTTATTTATGAAGCCATCTAGTCTAGGATTTTTGTTTGTTGGGAGTTTTTTCATTACTGCTTCAAAGTCATTAGTTGTATTCTGTTTATTCAGATTCTTCCTGATTTAGTTTTAGAAGTTTGTATGTTTTTAGGAATTTATTCATTTTTTCCAGATTGTCCAATTTGTTGGCACATAGTTGTCTGTAATATTTTCTTATAGTCTTTTGTAATTCTTTGGTATCAGTTATTACTTCTTTTATTTCAAATTTTATTTATTTAGGTCCTCTCTTTTTCTTGATGAATAAGATTAAAGAGTTGTGTCTTTTTTTTAACTCTATTTCATTTATTTCTGCTCTGATCTTTATTATTTCCTTCCTTGTTCTCACTTTGGGCTTTGTTTGTTGTTGTTGATGTTGTTTTTAGAGTTCCTTTAAGTGTAAAGTTAGATTGTGTATTTGGGGTTTTTGTTATTGTTTTTGTTATTTATTGACATAGGCCTGTAATGCTATTAATTTCCCTCTTAGGGCTGCTTTCACTGTGTCCCATAGATTTTGGGTTGCTGTATTCTCAGATTCATTTGATTTCTTTTATTTCTTCCTTGATGTCATTGTCAACCCAGTCACTGTTTGGTAATATATGTTATTTAGCCTCCATGTCTTTGCATACTTTTCAGTTGTGTTTTTGTTGTGTGTGTGTGACTGATTCCCTGTTTCATAGCATTATGATCAGTTAAGATGCTTTACATAATTTCCATCTTAAATTTATTGAGACTTGTTATGTGTCCTAACATGTGGCCTATGCTAGGAAATATTCCATGTGTACTTGAAAAGAATGTATATTCTACTCCTTTGGGATAAAATGCTTTGAAGGTATCAGTTAAAGACATCTGATTCATGTTTCATTATGGCTGCTGTATCCTTGTTGATTTTCTATCTGGTTGATCTATCCATTAATATCAATGGGGATTAAAGTCCCCTGCAATGACTGTATTACTATCAGTCTCTCTCTTTATGTCCATCAAGATTTGCTGTATATATTTATGTGCTCTTATGTTGGGTGCATAAATATTTACTAGGGTTATATCCTTTTGTTGGATTGTACCCTTTATCATTATGTAGTGTCCTTTTTTGTCTCTTGCTATAGCCTTTGTTTTAAAGTCTGTTTTGTCAGATATAATTACTATTCCCTTGGCTTTTTTTTTCATTTGCATTTGCATAAAAAATTTTTATCTATTCCTTTACTTTTAGTCTGTGTGTATCTTGTTGTGAGGTGGGTCTTCTGTAGACAGCGCATGTGTATATATGTGTTTATTTATCCATTCAGCTATCCTGTGTTTTTTGATTAGAAGATTGAAGCCATTTATATTTACAGTTATTATTGATAGGTACATATTTATTGACATTTTATTCTTTAACCATGTTCTTTTGTATTTTTTTCTTCTTCTTAAAGATGACCCTTTAACATTTCTTACAATACTGTTTTGGTGATAATGAACTCCTCAGGTTTTCCTTGTGTGGAAAGCTCTTTATTTCTCTTTCAATTTTAAATAATATCTTTGATGAGTAAAGTAGTCTTGATTATAGGTCCTTGCTTTTCATCACTTTGAATATTTTATGCCATTAAATATTTTTGAATATTTTAGGCTGTCTCTTCTGGCCTAAAATGTTTCTGTTGAGAAATCAGCTGCCAGTCTTTTGGGAGCTCCCTTGTAGGTAACTTCTAAACACTCTTAAGGATTCTCTCAGCTCTACTCCAGGATGTTTTTTAATCTTCGTAGCATAAAGGCATTTTGATGTTGTCTGCCTCCCTGGAGGGCAGAAACCCCATCTTGCACAATTGCTGTGCTCAGTTCAAAACTGAAGTGTGTTGGTGGTGGTGGTGCTATGGGTCCTTTCCTATTTTAAGCTGAACCAAGCGAAGTCAGAAGAAAATATGCTTACTGTATGAAAGTGAAGGTTTCCATTGCAAGAAAGCAGCAAGTCCATGTAGTGTATACTTTGGGCTGCTAGCTTGCTGGTTTGCAGTCTTAAATGTTTTCTGTAGATTACTTTGAAAATAACGGCAAGCACATGTTGGACTTTGGTAACTTTTACTCTTTAATGAAAATGTAACTCTTAACAGGGTGTATAATCAAAAACTCAGTAATAAAAGTACTGCTTACAAGTTTAAAGTTTGATGGGAGAATTCATAATGTTGACACTGAAAGAACAGTGTGAATGGAGTGAGAGACCAAGCAGAGGGACAGCAGGGAGAGAGCCCGAAGGGGAGGAAAGAAAGATGAATTCTGTGGGGGTGACTAGATAACTGCTGAAGAATGTCACTATTTGCCCAGTGTCCTCCAGACAAGTTCAAAGAGAGGCACACTAGAACTGAGATGAACATCAGAGTACCTGTGTGAATGATTCTCTGGTATGAAATTAGATCACCTTTAGCATAATTCTTATATAGTTTACTTTAAAAAGTATTTCTCATCCGTCTTTTATTTTGCTGTATCTGCCTTAATATAAGAATTAATTTATGTAAATTCCAAATTTACTATATTCCAATTTTAGAGGTGTTTCATGGTCATAGTATTTGGAAATGGCTACTGAAGCTCTATTTATACATAAGGTTATATATTCTGATTTCAAAATAACAGCAACCTGAAGCTAGTTTGTTCAGATTTAATAACAGGCTGTGGAAATGTAGCTTCACCAAACTGTGCCTTTTAGTTAGACAGTCTTTTCCTGGCAATTACAGGGGTCTGGCACAAATAATGCCCCTTTTTCATTCCAGAATCTTTTAAGCATGTGATTCCATAACACAATAATATCACATTCAGGCACATTATATGACATTTTAGGTGAAACATTCAAATAAAAACTACAAATTATTACATCCATATTATTACCCTACCAACCACACACAAGCAAGCGTTACTTCTTCAGGACCCTGTATTTTAGATTGTCTGTTCTGGGACTTGCTATGACTGCTTTTCTCATACTGTGGTAAAAATATGCATTTGTCTCAGGAAGTACTTTCCTGTTTTCATATTTATTAGCTCACCAAATTTAAATTTCCAAAAGTACTAAAGTTTGCTACCAGATGAAAAGATGTTATGGGGAGGCAGGTGGGAGTGGCCTCTTGTTTGCTTCTGGCTTTGCTCAGGGCGGGTACTTCCCTGAAATCCCAGAAGGTCCTGTGGCTGTGCCTGTCTTAGCAGGTTTTGAAATGGAATGTTTTCCCTTGATACAGAGTTGATAGGACTTTGAAGTGACCAACTAGTATGTCAACTAATCTTACTTATGAGATGCTTGTTTGTAGAGGCCTAGTAGTTTGTAGTACAAATTGAAGACAGATGATTTTTGAAATTAGACGACTCCAAAGAATTTCTTGGTCTTAAGACATCCCAGGTCAGTAGCTACAAAGTTTCTCTGGGAGAAAAGAATTGCCATACAAAAAGGAAGTTGGTGAATTGTGGGGGATATTTTGTCCAGGCTTTGGTAGAGATAGGGAACTTTTCTTCATTAGTTCTCAGCATCTTCTTCTTTCTTACACAACATTTAAAGAATGATCACAAATTTTTACTTCGTAATACTTACTTTTCTTGACATTGCAACTATCCATGTGGAAGTGATTTTTCTGCACTACGTAAATCTGCCCCTTACGACTTAAAACATTCTGCTTCATATTTTTATGAACTGTCTACATACTTTATTTTATGTATTAAATTGAAGCTCTTTGGGCAGAGATCATATACCACTAATCTCTCTGTCTCTCTTTGTGCCTATAATTTTGTTTTGCACACCATAGAGACTTAAAGCATATGATTATTGTATATATTCTTGAATCCATTAACATTTATTGCAAGGCTCTTCTTTTTTTAAAATTATTTTTAACCAAATAGTTTTTTCAATGAGGCACTTGGATAGTGCTCATCATGAGAAAAAATCTCTACCCCCTTGTATTTAAATATTTTTTAATCATGGATCCATAATAATTTCTAAAGAAACATAGCACTTGTCCTCCTCCAATGTAGCCATCAAGTGTGAAAGCATATGGGTGGAAATAGACTATCTCACCACTATGGCTTTTGCCAAGAAAAGAAGTGCAAAATGCCACTGCATTTTCAGACACTGTAGGAAATGTATCAGACTACCAAAACATAAATTGCTAGGTCCAGAAATTTTTTTTCACATACTTACTCTTAAGAAGGTGCCAGAAAGTAGTGTTCAGGGTCCATATATTTCAAGTGTGTTAGAACATGCTTCACTGGGATTTCACTTAGCAACATTGTGAGATGCAACATCGATTTAGCCCACACCATTTCTCTACAGTGAGTTTTAAGAAGGAAAGGAATAAAAATATCTAAGGTTGTTCTTGTATTAAAGTCAAGCAGAATTTGAAAACTAACTTAACTAACCTGTTTTCCTAACTTCGTTTTAACTCTGCTGACCCTTTACACTGTCTCTTCTATTTGTACTAATTTTTTTTTGGATAGTTGAAAAACTGAAAGTTATGAAGACTTCAGAGGTATGTAAAGATAGAGGTATGAAGACTTCAGAGGTAAAGATAGAGGTATGTCTTTATCCTTGTTCTTTGCCCCCACCCCTATATATTTTCACTGAATAATATTCCTTGGCAGTCTCTCCATATTGTACATAAAGTTTTCTTATTCTCTTTTTCATAGTTTTAGAGTATTTAGTGGTAAGGATATACCATAATTGATAGAAAGTTTTCTATTGGTATACATATAGGTTGTTTCCATTATTTTGCTGTTATAAACAATGAGTCAATTAATATTTGTACAAATATCCTTTTGCAAATACGCAAGTATAGTGGTCAAATAAATCCTCAAAAATAACATTACTGGAACAATTTCTGTATGCATTTATTAATTTGTTAATGTTGACAAATTATCATAGCAGTTGTCCAAATTTAAACCCCATAGGTATATACCCCATAGGTATATTTTCAAACCATTGAAATTTTGCCAATCTTCTAGATAAAATATAATATCTGAATGTAATTTTAATTTGTACCTTATATTTGTATCTTATAATAAATGAGGTTGGTGTATAATCATATGTTTAATAATCATTCATATTTCTATTTCTTAACAATCTGTTCATATAATTTGCCCACTTTGGGGTTGTAATTTTTTAAATTCAATCTTTATTGTATTTTTCCACTACTATTTAGTATCTTTAAAACCCCCTCTCTTCAGCAATCACCATGCCTGTCCATGTCCAATGAGTCCTTTTACCTTTTTGCTCAATCCCTGCACCCCTTCACCTTCCCCCCACTAGCTGTCATTCTGCTCTCCATCTGTGAGTCTGTCCCTGTTTTGCTTTTTAGTTCAGTTTGTTCATTAGCTTCCACATATGAGTAAAATCATGGTATTTGTCTTTCTCTCACTGGCTTATTTCACTTAGCATGTTCTCCAGGTCCATTCTACTGTTGCAAAAGGTAAAAATAGACACTTGGGCTGCTTCCATACCTTGGTGATTATAAATAATACAGCAATGAACATAGGGGTGCTTATATTCATTTGAAATAGTGTTTTGGTTCCTTTGGATATATTCCCAGAAGTGGGAGTACTGGGTCAAAAGGCAGATTCATTTTTAATTTTTTGAGATATCTTCATATTGCTTTCCACAGAGGCTGCACCAATTGCATTCTCACCAATAGTGCAAAAGCATTCCCCTTTCTCCACACCCTGGTCAGCAGTTGTTATTTGTTTATTTATCAATGACAGCCATTCTGACAGCTGTGAGGTGATATTTCATTGTGGTTTAAATTTGCATTTCTCTGATGATTAGTGGTGTTGAGCATTTTTTCATACATTTATTGGCCATCTGTATGTCCTCTTTGGAGAAATATCTATCCAGGTCCTTTGCCCATTTTTTAATTGGTTTGTTTGTTTTTTTGGTGTTAAGTTTTATAAGTTCTTTATAAAATTATAAATATGTTCTCCCATTCTGTGGGCTGTCTTTTTATTTTGTTGATCATTTCCTTTGTCATGCAAAAACTTTTTAGTTTTATGTAGTACCATTTGTTTATTTTTTCTTTTGTTTACCTTGCCTGGGGAGATATACCTGATAAAATATTGCTACAAGCAATGTCTGAAATTTTGCTGCTTGTGTTTTCTTCTAGAATTTTTATGGTTTCAGGTCTAACATTTAAGTCTTTTATCCATTTTGAATTTATTTTTGTGTGTGGTGTAAATAGCTGATCTAGTTTCATTAATCAGCATGTACTTATCCAATTTTCCCAACACCTTTTATTGAATAAACTATTTTTAGCTCATTGTATGTGTTTGCTTCCTCTGTCAAATATTAGTTGACTATAAAGGTGTGGGTTTATTTCTGGGCTCTCTATTCTGTTCCATTGATCCATGTGTCTGTTTTTATGCCAGTACTATGCTATTTTGATTACTATGGCCTTGTCGTATAGTTTGATATTAGGTAGTGTGATTCCTCCAACTTGACTTTCTTTCTAAGGATTGCTACTGCTGTGTGGGGCGTTTTGTTGTTCCATATACATTTCTGATATATTTGTTCTAGTTCTGCGAAATACGTCATTTAAATCTTGATAGGAATTGCATTGAATCTATAAACCATTTTGGGTAGTATGGACATATGTGATTCCACTTATTTGTATCTTCTTCAATTTATTTCTTTGGTGTCTTATAATTTTCCAAGTACAAGCCTTTTACACCCTTGGTTAGGTTTATTCCTAGGTATTTTATTATTTTTGAAGCAATTGTGAATGGGATTGTTTCTTAATTTTCTTTTCTGTTCGTTCATTATTGGCATATAAAAATGCAACCGATTTGTGGATATTGATTTTGTACCCTGTTACTTTGCAGAATTCATTTATCAGTTCTAATAGTTTCTTGGTAGACTCTTTGTATAGTTCTCTATGTGCAGTACCACATCATCCACAAACAAAGACAGTTTTACTTCTTCCTTTCCCATTTGTATGACTTCTATTTCTTCTTGTTTGATTGCTGTGGCTAGGACTTCCAGTACTATTTTGAATGAGAGGTGAAAGCAGACATCCCTGTCTTGTTCCCCATCTTAAGAGTAACACTTGTAGTTTTTGCCCATTGAGTATGATGCTGGCAGTGGGTTTGTCATATATGGTCTTTATTATGTTTAGGTATGTTCCCTCTAATTCCTCTTTGCTGAGAGTTTTTATCATAAATGGTCCTGGATTTTCTCAAATGCTTTTTCTGCATCTATTGATATGATCATGTGGTTTTTATCTTTCATTTTGTTTATGTGGTGAATTACATTATGGATTTGCAAATGTTGTATCAAACTTGCATTCCCATTATAAATCCCACATGATCATGGTATATGCTCTTTTTAACGCATTGCTGTATTTGTTTTGCTAATATTTTGTTGAGGATTTTAGTGTATGTGTTCATCAGGGATATTGGCCTATAATTTTCTTTCTTTATAGTATCTTTATCTGGTCGTGGAATTAGGATAATGCTGGCCTTGTAAAATGAGTTTGGGAGCCTTCCCTTCTCTTGAATTTTATGAAATAGTCTCAGAAGGAGACATTGTAGTTCTCCTCAAAATGTATGGTAAAATTTACCTGTGAAGCTGTCTGGTACAGGGCTTTTGTTTTTTGGAAGTTTTTTGATTACTGCTTCAATTTCATTAGATGTGATCTGTCTATTTAGATTATCTGATTCTTCCTGATTTAGTTTTGGAAGACTGTATGTTTCTAGGAATTTATCCATTTTGTCCATGTTGTCCAGTTTGTTGGCATAGAGTTTTTCATAATGTTTTCTTACAATCCTTTGTATTTTTTTTGGCGTCAGTTGTCACTTTTCCTCCTTCATTTCTGATTTTAATTTATTTGGGTTCTTTCTTTTTTTTTCTTGATATGTCTTGTTAGAGGTGTGTCAGTTTTGTTTATATTTTCAAAGAACCAGCTCTTGGATTCATTGATCTTTTTTCATAGTGTTTTTTACATTCTTTTATTTATTTCTGTTCTGATCTTTACTTTTTCCTTTCTCCCACTCACTTTGGGTTTTGTTGTTCTTTTTCAGGTTTTTTTAGGTATGAAGTTAAATGTTTATTTGAGCTTTTTCTTGTTTTTTGAGATAGGCCTATAATGCTATGAATTTCCCTCTCAGGATTGCTTTCCCAAGGTCCCACAGATTTTGGATTGTTGTGTCCTTATTACATTTATTTTAATGTGTATCTTTTGGTTTCTTCCTTGATCTGGTTGTTGACCCATTCTTTGTTCAATTACATGTTATTTATCTATCATGTTTTTGTATGTTTTTCAGTGTTCTTATGACTGATTTCTAGTTTCATAGCATATTGGTCAAAGAATATGCTTGCTATGATTTCAGTCTTCTCAGTGACATTTGCTTTGTGTCCTAATATGTGGTCTATCCTAGGAAACATTCCATGTGTACTTGAAAAGTATGTATAGTCTGCTCTTTAATGGAAAAATGCTCTGAAGATATCAGTTAAACCTATTTGATCTAGTGTGTAGTTTAAGACCACTGTCTCCTTGTTAGTGTTCTGTCTGGAATAGCCATCCATTGAAGTCAATGGGGTATTAAAATCCCCTACTATAACTGTGTTTCTGTCGATCTCTCCCTCTTTGCTATCAAGATTTGCTTTGCATATTTAGGTGCTTCTATGTTGGGTGCATAAAGGGTTGTCATTATTTATTATTGATTTTTAATAGTTCTTTATATATTAGAAAACAGCATTTTACAATTTAAGCAGAAAACTTTTTTTGTCATGTGTATATTTTCTTTTAAATGTTATTAAATTGATTGACATTCTTATGGCCTCTAAATTGAGTCACATTTGAGAAGCCTTCTATACTCAAAAGTTAGAAAGGATTTCCTTTTGTGTTCTTCTAAATGTTCTATGCTTTTAATTTTTATATTTAAGTCTCTATTCCACTGGGAATTTATCTTTTGAGTACAATATCAGATATAGAGCAGTAAATTATATTTTGACATTATCATGAAAACTAAGATAAAGGCTTCTTATAGGTCAGAATAAAACTCAATCTATTTCCTAAATGAATGGTTCATATTGTTTAGTACAATGATTACTCAACCCCAGATCTCCTTCACTTTATATTATTTATATATCTTTAAACTTTACCAAACTCAGATTTTAATTTTGAAAGAGCAATAAATCCTCATAAAACAAGTCTAATTGATCATCTTCAGTACAACTCAGGATATACTGAATGCCTGTTAAGGTCTGCAGCACTAGACACATTCCCATTTTAATAGTCTAATATGATGACAAGTCTAAGAATCATCCAAAAGTAAATACAGAACACACATTGAGTTGAATATAGAAAGTCTATGGCATATAGTTCAAATAAGGTGTGAAGATCCAAACGATAGCATAGTCAGTAGATAGATGCTTCTAGTTTTAACTGGAA
Source organism: Artibeus jamaicensis (assembly GCF_021234435.1). Taxonomy (NCBI): domain Eukaryota; kingdom Metazoa; phylum Chordata; class Mammalia; order Chiroptera; family Phyllostomidae; genus Artibeus; species Artibeus jamaicensis. Next base: position 18,809,775 of record NW_026521812.1, read on the forward strand.
GGGTTTATTGAAGACATAAATTTTTTATAGTACTCTGGATGGGAAATGACTACAGGAGCAAGTAAAACAAGCATGAAGTGGCCCTGTAGTAGAGTGAGCTTCTTGAAGCTTCTTGACATTTTTACTGGAGAGGATGCAAAACAGGTGTGAAGTATTAACAGAATTTGCCATCACTTTTAAAGTCCTACTTAGGAACTCCAAGTGTGAAAGAGGTCATATGTTCCTA